>NC_057396.1:48538508-49738508 GCF_019320065.1 Cervus canadensis | reverse complement strand
CATAGGGATGAGGGGTCGATCTCTAGGTCAGGAAGATCTCTTGGAGGAGGGCATGGCAACCCACTCCAGTATTCTTGCCTGGAAAATCCCATAGACAAGAGGAGCCAATATCTCAATCAGAGCTTAAAAAATTCAGAGTTTAGAGTCCAGTTCTCATCAGTTTAAAACCAGGTATAAACACACACTCATCTGCTCACTTTATTCTTTAATGAAATAAAAGAATAAAAAAATAAAAGGGCTTTTCAGCTGAAAGCCCTCAATGAAATTCAGTGAGGCACATATCTCTTCCAATTTGTGTCCATTTCCTCTGTTGCAAACTGATAATAATAATATATATAATATGTATTAAATATTCTAAGGACTGTTTTAGGACCTTTATATTATTAATTCATTACCTCTACCTCACATTCATAAAGTCTGTTACAGCTTGTAACAGAAGTCACGATAGTGGCTCGCAATTCTTTTTCAATTAAAAAAATTTTCCCTCACAGATTTTATTACAAAAAATTTCAAACATACAAAAAAGTTGAAAGAATTTTACAGTGTACACCCATATATGCATCCCTTAGGTCCTGCAATTAACATTTTTTCTGTATTTGCTTTATCACATATTTATCCTTTCCTCTATCCACCCAACAATGCATCTTTTGATACATTTCAAAGTTACTTTCAGACATCAGCACACTTCATGCCTTAAACCTCCCCAACAGTTTTTTTTTCAGTTTTACTGAGAAATAATTGACATACATCAATGTATAAGTTTAAGGCACACAACATAATGGCTTGATTTACTTATATCATGAAATGATTACCACAAAAGATTCAGCTAACACCCATCATCTCATATAGATACAAAAATAAATTGAAAACAGAAAGTTTCCTTGTGATGAACACTTTTATTTTAAATCTGAAGTTTGTTTCTATTTAAAAAATTAGAAAATTTCTTTATAAAACTGTTTTATATTTTTCTTAAAAATATAGAAAAATCTATCAAAATTGTGGCCCCACATTTTCTCATAGCAGTACTCTCCTTCCCCGTTATATGGAAAAGAGTTTTCCAATGTGCCACGATTCCTGGCAGCTTCGCTCACTGATTGTCTGGTCCTAGAAGCCATCTGAGCTTTTCCCCAGCACTGAAACAGCTCTAATGCTGAGATGCTCTGATCCTATAATCGTGGACTTAACAGAGTTCTGGGGGGAGTCTCTATAGAGGGACCAAGGAAGATGGAAAGAAGTGGATGATCCAAAGAGACTTGCTGGGGACCTAATGTACCTTCATGATGGATTGAGGTTGAGGGGAGAATTGAAAATGACATCCACGCTAGATGCTTAGTGACAACCCTCACTGAGGTAAGGAAATCAGGAATAGGCTTTTTCTCCATGTCATCTCCCTCTGTCACTTCCTCTAGGATTGGGCCTTTTCTAGCTATTCCCGTAACTAGCACACTCACCTCACTGGGTTGGAATGGCCTGTTTATGCGTTTCTCCTACTAGACCATAAGCTTCATAAGTGCAGAGACCAAGTCTGTTTTGTTCATTACATCCAGAGTCTAGGATATGGCCTGACTCAGGCCCGGTGTC
Organism: Cervus canadensis; assembly: GCF_019320065.1. Taxonomy (NCBI): domain Eukaryota; kingdom Metazoa; phylum Chordata; class Mammalia; order Artiodactyla; family Cervidae; genus Cervus; species Cervus canadensis. Next base: position 49,736,927 of record NC_057396.1, on the reverse strand, counting down.
AATCAAAGTTTGATTATCAAAGAAATTAATTAATGAATTTTGGTTTTAGATCAGTTCTTAGTAGTGTGGCTCATATAAATTTCCTTGTATCTTACTGGGATACCCACAAAACCAAGTTGTAGAGACTCAAAGCTAAGGATCAGACCATGGAGAGTTCTTTGATGTAAACACTACCTCTGGAGTCTCCGTGGTAGCTCATCTCCTGCCCCTTCCCAACGATGCAAGAGGATGCCTGCCTGGGTATTGTCCTCTGGTCCCAGGAGAAAGCCCATGAAGGAAGCCTTTATCATGATGTCTTCCTCTTTATGTATTATAAGAAGACATTATATCACTCAAAATCACACTGTAAAAATAATAGTAGTCACAATACACTGAATTCCAATTAAAAGTAGGGAATGTCCTGGTGGTCCAGTGGTTAGGACTCTGCTTTTTCCCAAGGGCCCAGGTTCAATTGCTGGTCAGGGAACTAAGATCCCACAAGCTGCTCCATGTGGCCAAAAAAAAAAAAAAAAAAAAGATATCTGACTTTGGGACTTCCCTGTTGATCCAGTGGTTAAGACTCTGTGCTTCCACTGCAGGGGTGCAGGTTCCATCCCTGGTCAGGGAACTAAGACAATGCATGCCCCACAGTGAAGCCAAAAATAAAATGTTGGGACTGTGAGAGTGAGTTGTTAATCTCTTCCCAAATATCCAAAATGTAAACAGGGTTTACTCAGTTTGGCCGTTCATGCCCCAGAAGTGTACCTGGAGCTGTGAAGAAAGGGCAATGTGTCTGTGAGTGCCACACAAGTCTTGCCCTGAAATTCCTGGGAATCAAAGGTGAGGCTTGCTTGGTTGAAAGAATATAGCCCACAGTTTTGGAGAACAGTGTAGTTACTTCAAGACCAGTACAGTGGAATCTCATAGAAAGCATTTAGCATACGTGGATCCAACTAGAGGAGCTTGGCAAAAAAAGAAGAGAGAATTTAGAGTGAAACTGGGTGTGCCTGCCTCCCTGTTCCCTGAGCATGTGAGACGGAGGACTAAAGAGCCCTTCTGCTTAACCAGGCTGCATAGGTCTTGCATCCCCAAAGGCCTGCTCTTCCCTGAGGGTGAGCATCTAGCTGGGCTGAGTGTTCAGTGACTTATATTTTTTTCCTACAAGACCCCTTAATAAGCTGACAACTTTCTCTAGTGTTCAATAAAAGAACCAGGGATCTGTGCTGGTCCTGAGGGAACACTGGATTCACAGAGAGAGGGTACATCAGTCTCCACTAGAGCACCTCTTAAGGGATTACTGATCAAGGATAATATCCACTCTATTTGGTCATCACTATTTTGTTTATTTATATATTTTGGGCCACGCTGGGTCTCTGCTGCTGCGCATGGGCTTTCTCTAGTTGCAATGAACAGGAGCTACTCTTCATTGTGGTGCTCAGGCTTCTAGTTGCTGTGGCTTCTCTTGTTGCAGAGCCCAGGCTAGGTGCTCGGGCTTCAGTAGTTGCAGTGAATAGGCTTAGTTGCTCCAAGGCACATGGAATCCTCTGAGGCCAGGGACCAAAACCATGTGCCCTGCATTGTCAGGCGAATTTCCAATCACTGGATCACCAGGTACGTCCCAGTCAAGTACTTTAGATAATAACACCTTCAAGTGAAATATGATGATGCCATAGCATTTTCAATGATTTGATTAAAATTCATCAGTGACTCACTTTGAACCTGGAACTGAGTCTCTGAATATCAACAGAACAATATTACAGGATAAATTTTGAAATAGTTTTCATTATTTTATTTGTTTCATTTATTTTAGTTTCATTTATTTTATTTGGCCTCACTGCGTGGCTTGTGGGATCTTAGTTCCCCAATCAGGGATGGAAGCTGGGCCGAGAGCAGTGGAAGCACCGAATCCTTACCACTGGATCACCAAGGAAGTCCCCAAGAATTTTTAAAATTTACTGTTTTTTTGTATCATTTCTAAAAGGCTCACACTACTGATACCCCCTTCTCCAGGGGACCTTCCTGACCCAGGGATTGAACCTAGGTCTCCATTGAGTTAAATAAAATATGCTATTAAAATTAAGTTCATCTGTTTCTTTTGCTTTTTTTTTTTTTTCACGTGGCTACTAGAAAATTTAGTTACATATATGGCTTTCACTTGTGACTCTTATACTTCCTTTGGCTACTGCTGCCCTAATCTCTTCAACCCCAGAAATCAATGATGTCTTCTGTCTTTCCATGAGATTAGGCACAGTGGCAGAGAGTAGGCACTTATTTCCCAGACTTACTGGATGAAAGATTACAGTGGAATTATGTACCAATCTTGTTTTCCTGTTTGCTTGGGATGCTGGGAAACTCAGAACTGTTTCATGCGAATTCCTGAGGTCCTACTCTGACCCAGATCAGCTCTGGACTGGAGCGAGGGTGGAGGAGGCCCCTCAGGCAGAATTCAGCTTTGTTCCTGGAGCCAGAAAAGTGAGACTGTCACAGCACCCTCTTCCACAGGACCTTTTTCTTCTATAAACTGAGGCCCTGGGACTTCCCTGGTGGTCTAGTGGTTAAGGCTCCGTGCCTCCACTGCAGGAAGTGTGGGTTCAGTGCCTGATCAAGGAACTTAGATCCCACGTGCCACGCAGAGTGGCCAAAATATAAAAACAAAAATTAAATGGGATGGCAATAATCCCTAACCCACCCCATAGGATGATTGTGGGATTAAATGAATTAATACAGGCAAAGTATTTAATACTTAGTACATAGTAAACATAGTAGTGGAACATAATAGTGTTACTGAAAGCTGGGGTTTAGTTGCTTGACACTCAAAAGCCAAGTGGAGGCAAGTCTGGTGGAAATGAAAGTTTGGTTTACTTCGGAGGCAGGCAACCAATGGGGAGGGCAGACTCCTATCCAAAGACCGACTCCCCACCACTGACAATCAGTGGGCAAGAACTTTTATAGATGAAGCAAGGGAGTTACATTCAGAAACAGCACAGTCAGCTTTAAAAGTCATCTTGAAATCAGTCTTGCAGTGCCCTGATCGGTGCCCTCTTCATTTTTTTAAGTACAGTGAGTCTTTAGTTCCAGGATCTGCTTGTTCCCATCTCTTTGAGCCCAATTCTTGCAGTTGTGGCAGTTTATATCAGGGCTACAGTCCAGTCATCATGTAGCTAACTTCTTCCACCTGGTGGGGGTTTCAGTCTCTGTGAGACAGTTCAAAGGCTCAGAATATTAACTATAGCCCTTGAAGAGGAACTAAAGGTCCTTGACTATGCTTAATGGCTAAACTATTATTATTTAGTCTTGATAGACTATTTTCCTTTGTTTCAGCATTTCCTCTGAAAATTTGTTTTCAGAAACAAATTTCCACTTCCCTGATTAAATTTGTTTTTTGGCTAAAGTTTTTCCACAGACAAAAGGCAGGCTGAGGACATGAGGGGCAAGGGTCATAGGGTCCTGCTCCATTTCAGTAAGTGCTGAAATAGCATTAGTTGCTACTACTCGGATCCACCGCCCATATCAGGTCGTGGGGACATTGAATCTGGCAGAGCTCCTGCTCTCCAGAAGCTCAGAGTTGGGGCTGGGTGCTGGGGATACAGATAAGTAAATAAGTGTGATAAGCATCGTAAGTATCAAGGTAGGGACAATAGGGCACTGAGGAGGGCAGAGTGTTGGAGAAGATGTCACAGAGCTCCAAGCCTTGAAGTGAGGTTTACAGGACACTCAACACTTATGTGTTGCCAGACAGGCAGACACATAAGTCAGAATGAATGCGAAGGACTCCCCTCCAACATTATGAAAATAGCTTCTGATTAAAAAAATAAAATACATTCATAAAAAATTGAAAAGATAGAGAAGCAACTAACCAGAAGAAGCCACCCTTCTGGTTAAGCAGCGTAAACATTCGGGACACATGTTTCCAGATCTCTCTCCAGGCCGTGAGATGCTCTGTGATGAATGGTGTGCACCTGCAGTATCACACAGATGGGATCACTGCAATGCATGGGCGCCATTGAAGGACACGGGTGTCCTGCCAGGGGGTTCCCCAGGGAGTGGACAGCTTGGTCAGGGGGCAGGAGGGTGCAGAAATAATGAAGCCAGCTCGTTCTGTTTCATGTCCCACTGCTACCACTTGCAAGCTTTGTGATCTCAGGCAAGTCACTTAACCTTTCTGAGTCTCAGACTCTTCGCTTGGAAAGTGAAGAAATGATCATTAACCTCCTGGATTTCTATGATTGAATAAATGGTGTCTTTAAAGCACTCAGCATAGTGCCCTAGAATGTGGAAAGTGTTCGTTAAGTGGGACAGATTATCACTGCTTTTAGTGCAAATAAACAACTTGGCACTTAGGTTTATGCTAATCTTCAATGTTTTTGGTTAGGGTGAGTCAACTTGCTAACACTAACATGCAGGCTCACACCTCTGCTCTTTGCAGAAGGCCAGGACACACCAATTCCTTTCACACACACCAGGCACTATTTGCTATGAGTAGAAGGACCAGACTATAATAATGTAAGGGGCAGAGAAGTCTTCCTTAAAAGAAAGATATGGGAAAAACTGTGTCAGAGATCAGGCTGCGGAAGCAGAAGGACATGGCCAAGGGAGAGAAAAAGGCCAAGGAGATCCTAACTCATCAGGCTTCTTCCAGGCGTATGAGATCAGCGTCTGGTCTGGGGAGGTGGGGCCCGAGGACGGCGACCTGCCCCATGGCCAGTAAGGGCTAGGAGGGGGAGGGAGGGGGTAGGCAGGCAGATTAAAAAGACCTTTCTTGAGGGGATGCTACCAAACTCAGATGAAGGACGGCGAACACAGCTGGAGTACGCAGAGACAGTAAGTTTGTCTAGTTTGATTTTGGAAAGTGGAAATTCCATCATTCCTAAACCGGCTCTCCCAAAGTGCTGCGTACTTCGCCCTCTGGCGGCCACAACTGACAACTACAGGGCCTTGATCAACTCCCAGTAAAGGGATGGAGGGGGGGTGGGGCTGGAGCTGGTGCTCTCCCTGCAGACACTCTCCACCCTGTTGTCTGGTCACTAGCCAGCTGGGCATTTTTGGTTAACCTTGTGCAAGGGGCTGAGAATATGGGACAGTACATAACTGGGAGGTGAGCATTCTCCACACACACACAAGAAGAGGCCAGAGGCTGGCTTCCCAGGATCTGACTAGTGGAGTCCGTACATTAGGTCTGAATATACCATGACTCCACTAGGGTGACTGGAGGACCGGAGCAAGATGGCAGCAAGTCAGTGCTATCAAATGCCTAGCTTCCTGCCCAGAGACAGGCCATGTGAACGGGTGACTGGTTAGCTCAGAGATAAAGGGAGTGGGCAGGAGCCAAGGCCTGGCATGAAGCCATCACTGGGATACAATGGGGGGCTGGGGGCCTCTCTACAGCGACAAGTGCTTTGGGCTTTTGTAGAGAGACATCATTAGAACTCTTTGATCTAGTTCTCCAGACTCTGATTTCACAGGCTCAGAAGCCCCAGAAGGGGTCCAGGCTCTTAAGTTACCTCTACTTAGCCTTGACCTTCCCTAGAGAGACAGTGGCCATGTCTGCTTCATTAATGTTGCAGGCCTCCACGAAGCCAGTGAGCTGGGGAGAAATTGGGAGTAGTGGAACTTGTCTCCACTGCTGATGGGGGGAATGTAAATTAGCACAGCTGCCTTGGAAAGTTTGGTATCCTGAGGAATGTTGGTTGTGGGCCCCCAAACCCCAGCAATTCCACTGCTGAGTTATACAGCTAGAGTGCTGATCTTCGTTTTTTTGTGCTCACTTTCTCTCTACAAGAGTTTGAAGGATGCAGCTTTCCTTTGTCCATTCCAAGTTATGCAGAACTTTAACACAGGTAGAACTTTTCATCCTAAGTATAAACAAATTCAGAGAGATTATGATTTCCAGTATCATCATAATGTAAACTCTTGAAAATAAAGCAGTTAGTCATTCTTTTAAATATATCCATAGGAATATAAATGCCACAGTGATTCAAACTCAGAATTATCCATTTTAAAGATAGACAAACAAGTTTTTCTTGAACAGATACATTTACATATTGTTTCATTTTCTCCTTGATCTTATATATATTTCCATTCCGCACAACCCTGGAAAATCCAGAGTTCTCTGTGGAGTGGATCCACAACCTCATCCCCTTCCATTCTTCTCGCCCTGGTTGGCTGACTTAACTCAGCTCTGACTCAGATGAGTGATTTTCCAGGAAGATCCCAAACCAGCCAGGTGTTTTTCTAGTTCAGTGACCCGTTGAAACTTATAGTTCTTTTCCATTACCCCTGTTTGCTCATCAGGAAGGGTCTGAACCAGCATCTTAGCATGCAGGGGCTCAAGTGCTTCTAACCACAACACTCTTCAAAGATTGCTGCTTATGTAAACAACAAGGAATTTCACACACTAATAATTACATGTATTGAGAGCTTATAATGTACCAGGCACCATGCTAAGTATTTTATAGGCCATTATTGCCTGATAATCCTCACCATGCAGGTTAACCTATTTACCACACTATTAATTCATTTTACCAACAAAAAAAGTGTCTTCTAATGTCAAAACCTTATCTCCCCCAGATAAAATTACTTATTAATATCCAGGAATTTAAAGAATTAGGCAATATCACTTTCCAGACATTACTGATAATTTTCTACCACTAAGAAGCTACAACTGAAATGAAGCAACTGACAAAGAATTAATCTCATAAATATACAAGCAACTCCTGCAGCTCAATTCCAGAAAAATAAGCAACCCGATCAAAAAATGGAGCAAAGAACTAAACAGACATTTCTCCAAAGAAGACATGCAGATGGCTAACAAACACATGAAAAGATGCTCAACATCACTCATTATCAGAGAAATGCAAATCAAAACCACAATGAGGTACCATCTCACACCAGTCAGAATGGCTGCTATCCAGAAGTCTACAAACAATAAATGCTGGAGAGGGTGTGGAGAAAAGGGAACCCTCTTACACTGTTGGTGGGAATGCAAACTAGTACAACCACTATGGAGAACAGTGTGGAGATTCCTTAAAAAACTGGAAATAGAACTGCCATATGACCAGCAATCCCACTGCTGGGCATACACACCGAGGAAACCAGATCTGAAAGAGACACGTGCACCCCAATATTCATCACAGCACTGTTTACAATAGTCAGGACACGGAAGCAACCTAGATGTCCATCAGCAGACGAACGGATAAAAAAGCTGTGGTACATATACACCATGGAATGTTACTCAGCCATTAAAAAAGAATGCATTTGAATCAGTTCTAATGAGGTGGATGAAACTGCAGCCTATTATACAGAGTGAAGTAAGTCAGAAAGAAAAATATACCAATACAGTATATTAATGCATATATATGGAATTTAGAAAGACTGTAACTGCCGAGGTCCAGCCCCAGCAGGACCAGGAATACCCAAGGGATGAGTGGCGTCGGCGAGGAAGAAGACAGACAGACAGACACACACAGGAGGTTGCGTAGAAGAGGTAGCTTTTTTTATTTTTAGGACAGCTCAGTTTTTATAGAATGAACGTTACCTCCCCCTTAAGTTACCACATATTACATCAGATATTGTTTCATGCTTCTGTCAATATTTTTTCCCCATGTTTTCCCCCTATTCATTCATCTAGAACCTTTCTGATTACAGGGTTTATTCTTTAATGTCCCATACATAGTCTTCTTGCCTCAATGGCCTAACATTTTCACTCTAACAAAAACAGTGAGTGAGTGAGTGAAGTCGCTCAGTCGTGTCTGACTCTTTGCGACCCCATGGACTGTAGCCTACAAGGCTCCTCAGTCCATGGAATTTTCCAGGCAAGAGTACTGGAGTGGGTCGCCATTTCCTTCTCCACTAACAAAAACAATGTCCTACAAATCTCAGGTACAGTGTAAATTCTTTGGACAATAAAACAATACATGGGAATGGTCACAGTAACATGTTTGACATTTCTGAGAATAGTACCATGAGAAAAACCTTGATATTTTTCTTTACCTGAAACCACAAAATCTCAATTTACAATGATTAACTATTAAACAGCAAAAACACCTCTAAAGCAGCAAAACACCTCTGTTAATAGTGAGATAATGGCAGTGAAGCTGGTTAATATAAATCTTCTATTGAAATCCTATGTACCCCATTTTCTAACTCTACAAAAATACCCATAATCTCATGTTGTTTAAAAAAAGGGAAACAAATGAACAAATAGCAGCAAGGAAAGAGCAATAATGAAAACCCTCTCAACCAAGGAGCAAGTAAACTGAAGCGGTACATCTACTTCTAAATCTAAATGCCTCTACTCTTTTCTATTCTAGAACATTATAATCTTTTAAGCAAGCAGCCAAACTATACCTGTGGCCTTTTCTTTTTTGACTTGATGTTTATGGTCGTGTCCTGAGCCAGAGCAATCATGAGCATTTCCAAAAAGGCTTGGACTTTTCCAGCGAGGCCTTATTACTATATATTATATTTCCAAAAATTAATAGAAAGCCCAACAACAGTAAGACAGAGGAGGAAAGGGACATACCGGGCCCCCGGCACAACCTTGAGGGGAAGAGCTGCCTTGCAGATTCCTTTCTCGTCCCGGTGGCTCCCGAGGGGACATATTGGGCCCCCCGGGGCAGCCCCGTGTGAGGAAGAGCTGCCTTGCAGGTTCCTCTCTCATCCCGTGACCTTGTCACGGTTTGGGCACACCCGGCGGCTCCCAACATATAATGATGACCCTATATGCAAGACAGCAAAAGAGACACAGACGTAAAGAACAGACTTTTGTACTCTGTGGGAGAAGCCAAGGGTGGGATGATTTGAGAGAATAGCATTGAAACATGTATATTATCATATGTCCAGGTTCGATGCATGAGACAGGATGCTCAGGGCTGGTGCACTGGGGTGACCTTGAGGATGGGATGGGGAGGGAGGTGGGAGGGAGGGTCAGGATGGGGAACACATGTACACCCGTGGCTGATTCATGTGAATGAATGGCAAAAGCCACCACAATATTGTAAAGTAATTAGCCTCCAATTAAAAGGAAAAAAAAAAAGAAGCCGCAACTGGAGAAGTGAAGAGAAGCTGATGATACCTCCGCTTTAGTTACATTGAGACCTATTGTGTGTGCTGTACTTAGACAGTCCTTGCGATCCTATGGACTGTAGCCCGCCAGGCTCCTCTGTCCATGGGGATTCTCCAGGCAAGAATACTGCAGTGCGTATTCCTTCAGGAATACCTTCCTCCAGGGAATCTTCCCAACCCAGGGATCGAACCCAGGTCTCCCAAATTGCAGTCAAATTCTTTACTGTCTGAGTCACTAGGGAAACCCTAGAACTATTGAGAAGACAGTAACTAGGGACCAGAATGGGCTTTCCTGGTGGCTCAGACAGTAAAGAACCTGCCTGCCAATGCAGGAGATGTGGGTTCAATCCCTGGGTTGGGAAGATCCCCTGGAGAAGGAAGTGGCAGCCCACTCCAGTATTCTTGCCTGAGAAATTCCGTGGACAGAGGAGCCTGGGGGACTACGGTCCATGGGGTCACAAAGAGTCGGACACAACTGAGCGACTAAACAACAAGGGCTCAGAATAGTTCTTAAATTACTTCTGTGAAAAGACTGAATTAACTAAGATCAAAACAGGGTGGTAGGTGAGTGAAATAAATGTTTTGGGACCACAAAGTGTTTCAGGATACCAAATCCAGCACAGTATTTCGAAGTGATGGCGCTGAAGAGCAGAACAGCTTGGAAAGGAGCCGCTAGAGGGCGGCAGAGCACAGTGAGCCCGGCCGGTCACGGGTAACCCAGCCGCCGCCCAGATGTGGAACGCAGAGATGCTTAGTCCCTCAGGCTTGTCCTACTATCTGCGGCCCCGCGGACTGTAGCTCGCCAGGCTCCTCTGTCCATGAAATTCCGAGTAAGAATCCTGGAGCGGATTGCCATTTCCTCCTCTAGGGGGAATCTTCTGGACCCTGGGAAAGAACCCGTGTCTCCTGTGGTCTTCTGCATTGCAGGCGGATCCTTTACCCTAAGGATTCTTTACATCTGAGAAGCCCAGATGTGGGGAAAATCCAAATGAAAAAGCCTAGTGGGCAGGCCGAGCACATTAACCGGCCAGCCCTCACCACCCTCACCACTGATCCCACAGCTTCTGAAGGGGAAGGGAGGCAGGGGCCTAAAGGAAGGTTATGGAACAGCACTGTCCAACAGAAACACGATACGCGAATTTTCCAGTAGCCACTTTACTCAAGGAAAAAAGGAACAGGTGACGTTAATTTTAACATTTTAAAATTTACCCTCATGTATCCAAAATGTTATCATTTCAACATGTGATTAATATAAAAATTATAGGGATATCTTACTTTTAAATTTTTTGCTATACAGCAGAAACCCACACAGCACTGTAAAGCAATAATTTAAAAAAAAAATTTTGGTATTAAGTTTTTGAAATTCGATGTGTATTTTCTAGTTATTATAGCACTTCTCCTTTTGGACGAGCCACATTTCAAGGGTTCAATAGCCACTCATGACTATTGATATTTAATTTCTCCCAGGTAAGTACCCCATGCTGGATGAGGGCCTTCTGAGGATTCCAGTAGTGTCCCAGGGTAAAGATCAGACCAAGGACCCCTCCCGGTCCAGTCTACAGCCTTGACCTACAGCCCCTGCCTCCTCCCCGGAAAACACCTCCCGTACAGGTTTCTGCCTGGTGCTCTTTCCTCTGTAAAGCCCTTTCCCCTAGCCCAGCCCCACTCCTCAGCCTGTGTTCCCAGAAGTGTTTGGGTCATACCTCTAGACACCTGTCACGTGACATCACAAGTTATGCTGGAATCTAGTTCCTCATACCAGGGCGTCAGCCTTCTGCCTAGTGACAAGGTCCAGGCCCAGGGCAGGAGCTGGACACGTTTGATTTCTGGCTCTGCTGCCTACTTAGTTGGTGCTGTGCTTGTATTAGTCGCTCAGTTGTGTCCGACTCTTTGCGACCCCATGGACTGCAGCCCACCAGGCTCCTCTGTCCATGGGGATTCTCCAGGCAAGAATACTGGAGTGGGTTGCCATGCCCTCAGTACCTTAAACAAAAATCTTAAATTCGCTTGCTTCAGAGGAGTCATGAGTGCTTTTATCAAAAAGGATTCCTGATATATAGTGGATGTTTTCTGAATGCTGGTTTCTTATCATCAAAGATAATGACTGTGCTATATGTATCTCTGAATTAAAATATGTTAGTTTCCTTACAACTATTAAATGGCATAACAGTAAATTGATATGGAAGGCAACTTGGTTACAACCTGAAACTCATCAAATACACTGCCCTTTGACCTAGCAATTCCACTTCTAGGGAATTATATACCAGGTTGGTGCAAAAGTAATTGTGGTTTCAGGTAGTGAATTTTAAATTGTTACAACTGGATTCGAGCACATCTCTATTAATCAAAATAAGAACCATTACAATCAACACATTTTTGCCAATGAGAAATGTTTGTTTACTCCTGTAGGTTAAAAACCCAAGCTTTGGGATTCAACAAAGTCTTGGAAAGAATTTTCTGCCTCCTCCTGGTTGTGAAAGCCTTTTCCCTGCAAAAAGTTGTCGAGATGCCTGAAGTGCTAGTCAGTTGGCTAGAGGTCACGTGAATATGGCAGATTAGGCAAAACTTTGTAGCCCAGTTCATTCAACTTTTGAGCATTAGTTGTGTAACGTGCAGCCGGGTGTTGTCCTGGAGAAAAATTGGCCCCTTGCTATTGACCAGTGCTGGCTAGAGGTGTTGGCAGTTTTCAGTGCATCTCATTGATTTGCTGAGCATACATCTCAGATTAATGGTTTTGCTGGGATTCAGAAAGCTATAGTGGATCAGACTGGCAGCAGATCACGAAACAGTGACCATGACTTTTTTTGGTGCAAGTTTGGCTTTGGGAAGCGCTTTGGAGATTCTTCTCAGTCCAACCACTGAGTTGGTCATCGCCAACTGTGGTATAAAATCCACTTTTTGTCGCATGTAACAACTCGATCAAGAAATGGTTCATTGTTGCTACAAATAATAAGATAAGACGCCTTTCAAAATGATGATTTTTTTGATTTGCAGTCAGCTCATGAGGTGCTCACTTATCAAGCTTTTTCACCTTTCCAATTTGCTTCAAATGCTGAATGACCATGGAATGGTTGATGTTGAGTTCTTTGGCAACTTCTTGTGTAGTTGTAAGAGAATCAGCTTCGAAGATTGCTTTCAACTGGTCATTGTCAATTTCTGATGGCCAGTCACTGTACTTCTCATCTTCAAGGCTCTCAACTCCTTTGCAAAATTTCTTGAACCACCACTGCACTGTAGGTTTGTTAGCAGTTACTGGACCAAATGTGTTGCTGATGTTGCAAGTTGTAACTCAAATAAGAAAATAGCTCAAATTTGCTTTTTGTATAACATCATTTCCATAGTCTAAAATAAATACAAAATAAATAGCAAGCAATAAATCTTCAGCAAAAAACAAAAAGTGAGAAATGTGCATTAAAATGATGTATAAAATAACCACATTTATTTAAGAATGTATTCCAATATCGAACAGCAAATTTCAACAATGTAAAAATAGCAATTACATTTGCACCAACCTATGAATTCGGCAAATCAATTTCTCTCCTATGTGAGAAATTACGTATGCACAAGAAAGTCATTGTAGGAAAAGGTTGGGAGCTACCTAATTGTCAAACACTAGCGAGCTGTTTAAACAAGTTGTAATATATCCATCAGAGAGGATATAATGCCGTCATGAACAAGAATAACATGGCTCTATGTATAGTTGAAGGAACCACTTTCCCAAAAAAGAGAGACAGAAGTGCAGAAGAATGTGGAAAATGTTCAGAAGTGCAGAATGCAAAAACTAAAAGGAAAGGTTGTATGTGTGAGTGCTTATATGTGAAATGAATATCTCTGGGAGGAATTCCAGAAAATAAGGCTGCAGAGCTGGGCTTCAGACATGAGGAGGAGGCTGGCTTTTCACTGACTACTCCTTTTTGAATGCTATATAATGTACATGTATATCAATTAAAATTTTCACAAAAAATAAAAGCTAGCACCTGAAGATATTCAGTCTTGGTATTAATATTTCTCTAAAAAATTATATACAAATGGCAAATAGATCAATGAAAAGATGTTCAACATCACTAATCATCAGGGAAATGCAAATCAAAACCACAATGAGATATCACCTCACACCTGGTCAAAATGGTTATCACCAAAAAGACAATAAATAATGAGTGTTAGAGAGGATGTGGAAAAAGGGAACTTTTGTGCAAAGCTGGTGGGAATGTAAATTGGTACAGTCATTCTGGAAAACAGTATGGAGGTTCCTCAAATACTTAAAAATAGAACTACCATATGATTCAGCAATCCACTTTTGGGGATAAATCTGAAGGAAATGAAAACACTCTCTCAAAGAAATATCTGTAAGCCCATGTTCATTGCAGCCTTATTAACAACAGCTAAGACAAGGAAATAACCTAAATGTCTATCGATGGATGAATAGATAAAGAAGATATGCATTCAGTTCAGTTCAGTTCAGTGGCTCAGTCGTGTCCGACTCTTTGCAACCCCATGAATCGCAGCACACCAGGCCTCCCTGTCCATCACCAACTCCCGGAGTTTACTCAAACTCATGTCCATCAAGTCTGTGATGCCATCCAGCCATCTCATCCTCTGTCATCCCCTTCTCCTCCTGCCCCCAATCCCTCTCAGCATCAGGGTCTTTTCCAATGAGTCAACTCTTCGCATGAGGTGGCCAAAGTATTGGAGTTTCAGCTTCAGCATCAGTCCTTCCAATGAACATCCAGGATGTTCCATCCTTTAGGATGGACTGGTTGGATCTCTCTGCAGTCCAAGGGACTCTCAAGAGTCTTCTCCAATACCATAGTTCAAAAGCATCAATTTTTCGGTGCTCATCTTTCTTCACAGTCCAACTCTCACATCCATATATGACCACTGGAAAAACCATAGCCTTGGCGAGATGGACCTTTGTTGGCAAAATAATGTCTCTGCTTTTTAATATGCTATCTAGGTTGGTCATAACTTTCCTTCCAAGGAGTAAGCGTCTTTTAATTCCATGGCTGCAATCACCATCTGCAGTGATTTTGGAGCCTCAAAAAATAAAGTCTGACACTGCTTTCACTGTTTCCCCATCTATTTGCCATGAAGTGATGGGACCAGATGCCATGATCTTAGTTTTCTGAATGTTGAGCTTTAAGCCAACTTTTTCACTCTCCTCTTTCAATTTCATCAAGTGGCTTTTTAGTTCCTCTTCACTTTCTTCCATAAGGGTGGTGTCATCTGCATATCTGATGTTATTGATATCTCTCCCGGCAATCTTGATTCCAGCTTGTGCTTCTTCCAGCCCAGCATTTCTCATGATGTACTCTGCATATAAGTTAAATAATCAGGGTGACAATATACAGCCTTGACGTTCACCTTTTCCTATTTGGAACCAGTCTGTTGTTCCACGTCCAGTTCTAACTGTTGCTTCCTGACCTGCATATAGGTTTCTCAAGAGGAAGGTCAGGTGGTCTGCTATTCCCATCTCTTTCAGAATTTTCCACAGTTTATTGTGATCCACACAGTCAAAGGTTTTAGCATAGTCAAGAAAGCCAAAATAGATGTTTTTCTGGAACTCTCTTGCTTTTCTGATGATCCAGCGGATGTTGGCAATTTGATCTCTGGTTCCTCTGCCTTTTCTAAAACCAACTTGAACATCTGGAAGTTCACGGTTCATGTATTGCTGAAGCCTGGCTTGAAGAATTTTGAGCATTACTTTACTAGCATGTGAGATGAGTGCAATTGTGCGGTAGTTTGAGCATTCTTTGGGATTGCCTTTCTTTGGGACTGGAATGAAAACTGACCTTTTCCAGTCATGTGGTCACTGCTATGTTTTCCAAATTTGCTGGCATATTGAGTGCAGCACTTTCACAGCGTCATCTTCAGGATTTGAAATAGCTCAACTGGAATTCCATCACCTCCACTAGCTTTGTTCGTAGTGATGCTTTCTAAGGCCCACTTGACTTCACATTCCAGGATGTCTGGCTCTAGGTGAGTGATCACACCATCGTGATTAACTGGGGCATGAAGATCTTTTTTGTACAGTTCTTCTGTGTATTCTTGCCACCTCTTCTTAATATCTTCTGCTTCTGTTAGGTCCATACCATTTCTGTCCTTTATCAAACCCATCTTTGCACGAAATGTTCCCTGGGTATCTCTAATTCTTGAAGAGATCTCTAGTCTTTCCCATTCATTGTTTTCCTCTATTTCTTTGCATTGATCGCTGAGGAAGGCTTTCCTATCTCTCCTGGCTATTCTTTGGAACTCTGCATTCAAATGGGAATATCTTTCCCTTTCTCCTTTGCTTTTCGCTTCTCTTTTCACAGCTATTTGTAAGGCCTCCTCAGACAACCATTTTGCCTTTTTGCATTTCTTTTCCATGGGGATGGTCTTGATCCCTGTCTCCTATACAATGTCATGAACCTCCATCCATAGTTCATCAGGCACTCTATCAGATCTAGTCCTTTAAATCTATTTCTCATTTCCACTGTATAGTGATAAGGGATTTGATTTAGGTCATACCTGAATGGTCTAGTGGTTTTGCCTACTTTCTTCAATTTAAGTTTGAATTTGGCAATAAGGAGTTCATGATCTGAGCCACAGTCAGCTCCCAGTCTTGTTTTTGCTGACTGTATAGAGCTTCTCCGTCCTTGGCTGCAAAGAATATAATCAATCTGATTTCAGTGTTGACCATCTGGTGATGTCCATGTGTAGAGTCTTCTCTTGTGTTATTGGAAGAGGGTGTTTGCTATGACCAGTGCATTCTCTTGGCAAAACTCTATTAGCCTTTGCCCTGCTTCATTCTGTACTCTAAGGCCAAATTTGCTTGTTATATGTATACATATATTTCATCATAAAAAGAAGGAAATTCTGCCATTTGTGACAAAATAAATGAACTTTGTGTGCATTATGCTAAGTGAAATAAGCCAAACAGAGAAAGATCAATACTGTGTGATCTTACTTAGTTTAGTCACTCAGTCATGTCGGACTCTTTGCAACCCCATGGACTGTAGCCCACCAGGCTCCTCTGTCCAAGGGGATTCTCCAGGCAAGAATACTGGAGTGAGTTGCCATGCCCTTCCCCAGGGGGATCTTACTTATATGTGAAATCTAAAAAACAAAAACAAAAGTCCAAACTCACAGAAAGGTGGTTGCCAGAAGCTAGGGGGAGGGGGGAATCGAGGAGAGGTTGGTCAGAGGGTACAAACTTCTGGTCAGAAGATAAAGAAGTGCTGGGGATGTAATGTACAGAGTGATAACTATAGTTAACAATTCTGTATCACATACTTGAAAGTTGCTAAGAGAGTAAGTCCTAGAAGTTCACACACACACACAACGTAACTATGTGACTGATCTTACTATGGTAATCATTTTGCAATATATACAGTCGCTACATCATCACATTAAATACCGTACACAGTATCATATTTCAGCTATATCTCAGTAAAACTGGGGAAAAAAACCCATAAAAAAGGGAAATGCAAATTAAAACAAGGCAATGATACTTTTCACCCATCTTATTGGCAAGCATTTTCAAGTCTGGTCTCAAGTGCTGGCTCATGCCAGTCCTGGTCACACCTTGTTGGTGGCAGAGTAAATGAAGCAGCCAACTTTAAAACAACTTGACTGTATCTATTAGTTGCCCTATGAGGGCACCATCCTATTTTCCAGGGTCAGCTCAAAGCCAAAGATGGAGCTGTGTCTCTACCCGAGCTCAACATCAGCCCCGGGCAGCAGTTACCTCTGCAGGGTGCTGGGGCCAGACTGCTGGAAAGAGGAGACTGGCCTCACTGTACAATCTCCAATTTCTTTTCAATCCAAAGAGGATGTATTCCTGCCTTACTTGTATAATTACATAAAAGGTTTAAAAGTTAAAAATGTTTTGGGAATTCCTTGGTGGTCCAGTGGTTAGGACTCCGTGCTTTTACTGCTGAGGACACGGATTCAGTCTCTGGTTGGGGAATTAAGACTCTGCAAGCTGCGTGGCACAGACCAAAAAAGAAAGTTAAAAATATTTTACAAACATGGTTCTCAGGAAATGAGGGGGAAAAGAGAAAAGAAACAGAGGGGAAGAAACATCTCTGTTGCCTAAGGTAAACCACCTGAACATGTTAGACATTTTCCCTCAATTGTGTGTTTGTTTCTCCTGATCTATGTTGAGAAGTTATGCAATTTTATATTCAATTTTCCCCATAACTTTGTAACTTGGCATTGGTTAATATCTGTGGCAAGTCTGTGAGTCCCCCTCCACATCACTTAATGGTCTGAGAGAAGGAAGGCAGGTGGGCAAGGACTATGGGTGGGGGTGGGGTGGGCAGTTCTGCATGCTCTGGGACCCAGAGGCCACTTTCTCAGCCTCAACACTGTTGACATTTTGGTCTGGATAATTTTTGGTTGTGAGGAGCTGTCCTGTGCACTATGGAATATTGAGCAGCACCCCACAACACCCCCACCCCTCTGCAGTTATGACAACCCACAGTGTCTCCTGACATGGCCAAATGTCACCTGGAGGTAGGGTTGTTAGATTTAGCTAATAAAAATAGAGGACCGCCAGTTAAGTTTGAATTTGCATTTCAGATAAACAACAAATATTTTTTTTAGTATAAGTGTGTCCTAGAGGACATAATGAATGGGGACACACTTATACTGAAAAATTACTGTCTAACCGAACCCAGATTTACCTGGGCAGCATGTGTTTTATCTGGCAACCTAGGTGTCGGGTGAGGGGATGGTTCTCTGTTGAGCCCCTGCCATAGGGTGTCAGCATAAAGGAGCAGGCAGAGGATGTCCTTGCTCCAAGGGGCTTAAAATCTCATCTCGGATCTCACAGCTAGTAGTGCTCATAGGTACCACTAAGGCTCCTCAGGTGCTAGCTGGGCCCTTCAGCTCCTGATTCTGCTTCTCCCTCCTCTGACTCAAACCGCCCCCCCAAGGGTCAGCACAGCTTATTCTGTCCCCCAAAAAGCAGAAGTCACTGAGACCCAGAAAACAACACTGAACCTCCAGTGGGCAGGTGTCAAGGGCCTCTTGGGGTTTGAAACTGCTGAGGAGGCACACCTGGGGTCTGGGGTCACTTTGAGGGCAGGGTCACAGGGCCTCCTCCATTCTGGGTTTGGAGACCCTGGGGGTGGGCCCACTGGGCCTGGCAGGGGTCACTGAGAGAGGGAGCAGATCAGAACCTGGAAGCAGTGGGTAAGACTGTCCTGTTATTTGATAAAGTTCATTTATTGAGTGTTCACTTGTGCCAGGAGCCACACTAGGTGCTGGCTAAGTGTCAGCCATCAGGCCCAGGTGGGACCAGGTGCAGATATGAATGGTGCAGGCAGGGGGTGTAGTCAGTGCTGTCAGGAGAGAGCACCCAGAGGACCAGCCTGACTGGTCTGGGAGGGTGTGGGGTGATCAGCGGGTGGTGAATCCAGGTCTGGACATAGATGTCCAAGATGCTGGAGACATTGGGGGTATAAGTTCAAGAAGCAGAAGAATCATGGGTCTGGGCTGAGGTGAGAAATGCAAGCAGAAGCCTTGGTGGGGTGTGGTGTGGCAGGAGTCGTAAGAGAGAGAGTAGGGTGAGAACAGAGCCTGGGAGCCTCCGTGTTTAGGGGCAGCAAGGGAGGCTTAGAAGAAATGGTCAGAGAGGTAGGCAGGAGTCGACATCATCTGGAGGGCCAGGGGAGAAGAATGTTCCCAAGAAGGAGTGGTCAGTACCAAGCAACACAGCCAAGGGGCCGGTGAGCTGGAGACAAAGATGGGGGGCATTGAGGACACTTGCCAGCACAGTTAGGGGCATCATAGTTTACGACGAACATTCACCAGCAGACAAGATCCACGGAGTCAGCATGAGGAAGGAGTCTTCCAGCTCGAGAGTCCCCCACAGCACAGTCCCTCAGACTCAGAGCACCGGGGGCGGCAGTGCTGGTTCACCCTCTGCCCCTGGATCACTCTGCTCCAACCCAGCTGGGCTCCTTGCTGCTCCTTGAATGCCAGACAGGTTCAACCTCAGGGCCTTTGCACCTGCTGTTGCCTCTTCCTGGAACACTTTCTCAATACATCCTCATCTCCTCTAAGTTGTTACTCCAATGTTATCTTCTCTGTTAAGCCTTCCCTGACAATCAATTAAAATAGCCACAGCCCTTCCAGCATTATCTAGTCTTTTCCCTATCTAATTTTTCTCCATAACACACCTGTCATCATCTCATAAAACCTACACTGAATTTCTAAAATATTTTGGTTTGAAAGGATAATATGTTCACATGGTTCAAGATTCAGAGTTGTGTCCAGGCTTTTGCTATTACAGAATATCAGTGTGATGAATAAACTTGTGCCTGCATCATTTCATTGTATAGATGAAACTCTAGGCTAAAGTCTCAAAAGTGGGATTGCTGGATCAAGGGGTAAATGCATTTATATCTCACTTTTTTTTTATTGCTCTCATGTCTAGAATAAGCTCCATGACAGGGTAGATATCTTTAAACTTTTTTTTCACTGCTATATCCTTAGTGCTTGAAACAAAGCTTGACACCTAGTAGGTGCTCAATAAATACGTTTTGAGCAAATGAATGAACCCATTTCTGGAAGCCTGAAGATCCGCTCCTGATGGCCATTCTAGAGTAGGCCTCTTCCCTGAACTCAGGGTTGGAGATTCTTGGAGACTCTTGGACACAGCACATTGTCCTTGCTGGTCCTGCACCCCCTCCAGAAAGTGAAAGAATTTCCGTCAGCAAATACAGAGAGATGCTGTACTTAGGTTGGTCGTTCTCTCCTCTGCTTGCTCTGTTTTACCCAGGAAAGCTTTTAAAAGTATATCTACTAAGCAGCATGCATCATTTTACCTCTAAATTTGCTTTCCTGACTACAGTTTTCTTTTCTTTTTATTTTTTTTTTTTGGCACTGCATGGCTTGTGTGATCTTAGTTCTCTGACCAGGGATGGAACCTGGCAGTGGAAACATGGCATCCTAACCACTGGACCTCCAGGGAATTTCCAGTTTTCTTTTCTAACAATATACACAATTAGTTTCAATAACATACACAAATACTTGAAGAGTTATCAAGTGGCAGACAGAGTTGGCTAATTTTCAGAAGTGAAATTCATTCATAGAGTGAGTATGTATTTTAAAAAATTATCTATTTGTGGTTGCACTGGGTCTTTGTTTCTGCACTCGGGCTTCCTCTAGTTGTGGTGCACAGGCTTCTCATTGAGGCGACTTCTCTTGTTGTGGAGCATGGACTCTAGGTGCACAGGTTTCAGTGGCTGCGGCATCCAGGGTTAATTGCTCCAAGGCACTTGGAATCTTCCTGGACCAGGGATCAAACCCCTGTACCCTACATCAGCAAAGGGAAGGTGCTCAGTCGTGTCCAACTCTTTGTGACCCCATGGACTGTAGCCTACTGGGCTCCTCCATCCATGGGATTTTCCAGGCAAGAGTAGTGGAGTGGGTTGCCATTTCCTTCTCCAGGGGATCTTCCTGACCCAGGTATCGAATCCAGGTCTCCTGCATTATAGACAGATGCTTTACCATCTGAGCCACTAGGGAAGTCCCCCTACATTGGCAGGCAGATTCCAATTCACGGGACCACCATGGAAGTCCGTGAGTATGTCTTTTGTGCCTGGCTCTGTGCTGGCCATGAGAGTAGATGATGAGAACATGGTGAAAATTGTGGCTGCTGGCAGGTCTCATCATTACTAGGGAGAGAGCACTCAGCAAGTCTCCTTGCAGGCAGGGACTCAGGTTCTGGCATGTTCAAGGTAGCCACTACCCCTGCCCCCCTTCCCCCAATTAGCAGGTTCATATTTGAGCCCCCAGGCCTCTACGGCAACGGTGAAGAGGTTGACTTGAAAAATTCCCTGATTTCCCTCATCTGTTAAAAGGGCCACTTTTGTTAGTTGATTTCACATTTCTAGGTGTGTCTGTTGATATTAGTCTAAGCTAACTGTTTAACTGCAGGAAACTTGGCCATTCTGATTCCCTTTGGGCCTCTTGGGGAAGCCCCAGGTCCCACGAGGACTTCTCCTATTGGCTTCCAGTTTCCATGGGAGTGGGAAGGAAGAAGGGGTTAAAATATGAGGCCAGACTGACCTGGGTTCACACTCTGGCCTGACAACTTAGTAGCCGTCAGGTCTTGGGCAACTAAGTTCAAAGCGCCTACATCTCATGTCCCAGCCCCGCCTGTTCTTCCAGTTCCTCCTATGCCCAACCACCCCAATAAAGAGGAGGGAAGGGGTAAACTCCAGAACCCATGACCCAGGGTTGGGCCAGAGACAGAAGATTCCATAATGGCAATCTGTGTGCCCCAGGACAGGCCCCACCTTCATCTTCATGGTCAAGTGGGCTGTTTGTAACAAAATCTGGGATCCAAGACAGCAGCTCCAAATACCTTTTGTCTTTGAACCTGAACTTTCTGGATTTTCTGAGGAGTTCACTTATAAATTAGAGCATTGTTTGGATATCTTTAATCACATCTGGCACTTGAGTATTCACAGTATGTGTAACCAGGGGCGTTCCTAATAAACTTTGGTAAACAGAAAAGTCCAGAAGATTTCTAGGCTAGACACCTGCCTCAGTGTTTATGCTGGAATGGGGGAGCTCAGATTTCTATATGGATGGGACCACCGAGCAAAGATCCTTAATGGTTGAAAGAAATGTGAGATTCTTTTGACTCTAAAGAAACTCATGATTTGAGAGAGCTTGAAGTAGCCTGAACTTGAAGACTGCCAGTGACTATTTCATGAGATAATAGTGATTAAAACAAGAAATTTGGCCTTGAAGCGGGAATAAAACAATCCCTGCACATTTGAGATGGTGACTGGATCACTAGAGAACCAAGTGTCACTTCAAGTCCCTGAATTGTTGCTGTCCTAAGTGGAGGGTGCCCTGGAGCCTGGGAGAGATTCAGGAGACACAGAAACAAATGCAACAAGTAGTCTGGATGCTGATTCAAACAAGACAACTGTAAAAAAGAAAAGTTATGAGACATTAGGGCTTCCCGGGTGGCACTAGTGGTAAAGAACTCGCCAGCCCAATGCAGGAGCTGTAGGAAACACAGGTTCGATCCCTGGGTTGGGAAGATCCCCTGGAGGAGGACATGGCAACCCACTCCAGTATTCTTTTCTGGAGAATCCCATGAACAGAGGAGCCTGGGGGGCCTCAGGGTCCCAAAGAGTCAGACACGACTCAATTGACTTAGCATACATTTAGCATGAGGCATTTAGGGAAATTTGAAAACTGACTGGATATTTGAGATGAAGCAGATCTTGATCATTGTTGACATTGAGTGATTGGTACATGTTCCTTTTTGCTATTTTTTCCTTGCTTTTGCATATATTAGAATTATTCCATAATAAAGGTAAAATAAGCCCTCCAAGTAGACTATTTCATATCTTAAGTTCAAATACTTCCCTTTCCTTATACATCATCAATTGCTTAAAATCATGCTACATTTTTGTTTCCTTCACATTTGAATCACAATTTTCTGGTACAGTTTTATATTTTTCCTGGAGTTTCTTGGCACCTTTCCTGTTCCTTTAGGAGAGAAGAGACATGTGCCTTCTTTATCATGTGACTCAGAGCTTGTAACTTCTTAATAGTACTATCTATTGACAGGAATTCACTTCACTCTTGAAGACCTTTTAAAGACATTATCCGAACCTTCTGTTTTCCTATTCTAATTTTAAGCAAGTACTTCTAGGCAAACAGTTATTATTCTGGGATTTCTTTTCAATGTGTGTCTGGATTAGTTCTGTTATCTCTTGGATACTCAGTGTGTTAGGTCAGGCTCCCCAAAAGCAGAGCCTGAGACAAAAATTCTGGTGAAATTGAGACCATTCTCTCAGTTAACCACCATCTCCAGCATAGAGGAGGGGAAGAGAGCTAAGCAAGGAAGTATTCTTGGCTGGAGATGCTGGAGTTCATTCTCCCTTGACACAAGGAGGCCTTTGTGTAGCAACACACAGCAGAGGCAATGGGTGTACCAAGCCAGTGGAGGGGATTTGAGAGGACTGTCCACCACTCCAGTGGTTCTCAATCTTGAGAATGGGCCAGAATCCCCCAGAAGGATTTGTTAAATACAGATCACTGGGACCCACCCCCAGAATTTCTGATTCAATAGGTCAGGGGTGGGTCTTGAGAATTTGCATATCTGGCATATTGCCAGAAGCTGCTTCTGGAACTATACTTTGAGAATCAAAGCAGTAAATTATATCTTCTTTTTTCGTTTTTCTGAACTACAAACTCAAGTAACTTTTTTCAGCATGAATGCATGGGACATGCAAGTCTATTTTGCCACTATGGTTGATTAAAAAATTTTTTTTACTTCACTTGGTTGCACTGGGTCTTCATTGCTGTACGGGCTTTTCTCTAGTTGTAGGGAGCAGGGGCTACTCTCTAGTTGGTGGTGCTCAGGCTTCTCGTTGCAGTGGCTTCTCTTGTTGCGGAGCACACACTCTAGGACACATGGGCTTCAGTAGTTGCGGTTCCTGGGCTCTGGAGCACAGGCGTAGTTTCTCCTCAGCATATGGGATCTTCCTGGAGCAGGGATCAGACTTGTGTCTCCTGCTTTGGCAGGTGGATTCTTTACCACTGAGCCACCAAGGAAGCCCTCTCCGACTGTCTTTTTTTTTTTTTTTCCCCATTTATTTTTATTAGTTGGAGGCTAATTACTTTACAATATTGTAGTGGGTTTTGTCATACATTGACATGAATCAGCCATGGATTTACATGTATTCCCATCCCGATCCCCCCTCCCTCCTCCCGCTCTACCCGATTCCTCTGGGTCTTCCCAGTGCACCAGGCCCGAGCACTTGCCTCATGCATCCAGCCTGGGCTGGTGATCTATTTCACCCTAGATAATATACATGTTTCAATGCTGTTCTCTCTAAACATCCCACCCTTGCCTTCTCCCACAGAGTCCAAAAGTCTGTTCTATACATCTGTGTCTCTTTTTCTGTTTTGTATATAGGGTTATCATTACCATCTTTCTAAATTCCATATATATGTGTTAGTATGCTGTATTGGTCTTTATCTTTCTGGCTTACTTCAGTCTGTATAATGGGCTCCAGTTTCATCCATCTCATTAGAACTGATTCAAATGAATTCTTTTTAATGGCTGAGTAATATTCCTTGGTGTATATGTACCACAGCTTCCTTATCCATTCGTCTGCTGATGGGCATCTAGGTTGCTTCCATGTCCTGGCTATTAAAAATATGGAACGCTTCACGAATTTGCATGTCATCCTTGTGCAGGGCCATGCTAATCTTCTCTGTATCATTCCAATTTTAGTATATGTGCTGCCGAAGCGAGCACTGACTGTCTTTTAATTAAGCTAGTTCAAACACATTTCCCTCAGAAATTTACAGGTCAGTTCAGAGTTTCTAGCTTCAGAGAAGCCCAATGCCAGTTTGATCTCTATATCCTTACATAAAACCTGATTGTTTTGTTTTTATGTTTCAGGAGGTATTAGGCTTTCTGAAAACGTATGAGCCCATAGCTGTGTGTGTGTGTATTTTCCCTTTGATTCTGCTCAGCATTCGAATTTTTTTCTTTTTTTGGCTGCACAGCTTTGACTTATAAGATCTTAGTTCCCTGATCCAGGGATTGAACCCAGGCCCTGTCAGTGAAAGCACCTAACCAGAGTCTGAACCACTGGACTACCAGGGAATTCCCATCAAGGGGCACTTTTACTCTAAAGGTGGCTTGGGATTTTTTGTTTTTGTCACTCTGAGAATTTCCCGTCTATTATTTTTCTCATTGTTTTCTTGCTTCTGTCTTCTCTTTTCTCTGTTTTTCTCATTAGAAAAATATCAGGCCTCTTGAAATGATCTATGATTCGATTTCCCCCCCTTATTTAAAAAAAATTCTTTTTTGTGTTTATATTCTTAGAGAATTCCATGGCTTTTGCTTCTAGGCATTTTTAAAATAAACTTTTTACTTTGGAGTAGTTTTAGATTCATATAGAAGTTGCAAAGATACTACAGAGAGTTCCCATTACCCTTCACCCAGCTTCCTCTAAAATTAGCATCTTGCAGCAACTAAGACACAGTACAGTCAAGTAAATAAATATTAAAAAAATAAAATTAGCATCTTACATTACCATAGTACATCAAAATAAACATATTAACATTCATCCATTACTATTACCTAAACTTCAGGTTTTTTTAAAGAATATATCAAGATTATTTTCATTAACTGAAATAAAATGCAATTCCAATTGCAAATCAAGTTTCTGACACCATAAATATGTCATTTGATTAATTTATATAGAAAGAAAACTCTCAAATGATGATTAAAAACAAGAACATTCCAAGATTTCCAGGTGGTGGGAAAGCAGCATCTTTTGCCTTTGATACCTTTGATAGTCTAAGATACCGTGGGCTTAACAGTTGGAAAAAACTTGAAAAAAAGATAAAATAATCCTTAGTAAAAACAAATAAAAATATAAAATCTATGGCCATGATATTATCCTCTGCTTTTAAATTTTTTTCTTCTGTTTTACTGAAAGATAATTGACACGCAGCATTGCATAAGTTTAAGATGCTCAGCATAATGATTTAACTTACGTACATCATGAAATGATTGTCACAGTAAGTTCTATCATCTCATACAGAGGCAAAATTAAAGAAGTAGAAAATAATTTTTTCCTTGTGATGAAAACTCTTAGGATTTGCTCTCTTAACTTTCATAGGAAACATACAGCAGTGTTAACTATATATATTATGTTTTACATTATATCCCTAGTAATTATTTATAACTTGAAGTTTGGACCTTTTGATTACCTTCATCTAATTCTCCCTCCTCTAACCCTCCACCTCTGGTAACCACAAATCTGATCTCTTTAATTTATTTAATAATTTGTCTATGGCTATGCTGTGTCTTCTTTGCTACATGCGGGCTTTCTCTAGTTGCGGAGAGCAGGGGCTACTCTCCAGCTGTGGTACACAGACGTCGTCGTCGTGTGGCTTCACGTGTTGTAGAGCGCGGGCTCTAGGGCGCACAGGCTTCAGCAGTTGCTGCCTGGGGCTCAGCAGTGGTGCACGGGCTTAATTGCCCAGACCAGACCAGGGATCACACCTGTGTCCTTGCATTGGCAACTGGATTCTTAACCGTGTACCACAAGGGAAGTCCTGGTCTCTTTTTATATGTTTGTTTTTGAAGTATAACTGACCTACAACACTATGTTAGTTCTTGTTATGCAACATAGTGATTCAGTATTTCTATACGTTTTGAAATGTTCAACACAATAAGTCTGGTTACTGTCTGTCGTCATGCAACGATATTACATAATTCTTGACTTATTTGTTTTGCAACTAGAAGTCTGTGGCCCTTAATCTCCCTCACCTGTTCCTCTTCTTCTACCACTCCCCTCCCTTCAGGCAACAATCCGTTTGTTCTCTGTATCTGCAACTCTGTTTCTGTTTAGTTATGTTTGTTCATTTGCTTTGCTTTTTAGAGTCCACATATAAGCGAAATCATACAGAATTTGTCTTTGTCTGTCTGACTTATTTCACTTAGCATAACCCCCTCCAGGTCCATTCATGTCATCCTCGATGTCAAGATTTCATTCATTTTTATGGCTGAGTTTCCTTTCTATGTATGTGACATCTTCTTTATCCATTCATCTATCAATGGACACTTGGATTGCATCCATATCTCGGTTATTATAAATAAAGAGGCAATGAACACAAGGGTGTGTATATTTTTTCAAATTAATATTTCCATTTTATTTGGATAAACACCCAGGAGTGGAATTGCTGGATCAAATGGTAATTCTATTTTTAATTTTGGGGGGAATCACCGTACTGTTTTGCATAGTTGCTGCACCAATTTACATTCCCACCAACAGTGTACACAGGAGTCCCTTTTCTCCACATCCTCGAAAAATTTGTTATTTGTTGTCTTTCTGATAATTGCCATTCTGATAGGTGTGAGATGATATTTCATTGCAGTTTTGATTTGCATTTCCATGATTAGTGATGATCATCTTTTCATGAATCTGTTGGCCATCTGTATGTCTTCTTTGGAAAAACATCTGTTCAGATCCTCTGCTCATTTTCAATTGGGTTGCTTGTTTTTTTGATGTTGAGTTCCAGGCATTTGTGTATTTTGGATATTTACAACTTATCGAAGATACCATTTGCAAATATATTCTCCCATCTGGCAGTCTGTTCTTTTGTTTTGTTGATAGTTGCTTTTGCTGTTCAAAAGCCTTTTAGTTCCTGTAGTTCCATTTATTTATTTTTGTTCTTGTTTCTCCAAATCTTTGTTAGATCTTATTAGAATTTCAACAGCTTTTCCACTATCCTTTTTCTGTTCTAGGACTCAATCCAGCATACCACACTGTATTTAGTTATCCTGTCTCCTGAGTCTCCTCTGGGACACTTTCTCAGTCTTTCCTTGCTTTTCGTCTCTGTTCGTTTGTTTTGTTGTTGTGTTACTTTGAAAGTATTAAAGAGTATTTGTTAGATATTTTGTAGAATGTCCCTCAATTTGGATTTTTCTTCTCATGATTAGACTGGGATGAGTTGCCCCTCTCACCACATGTAACAGGCTGGTGATGCTACCCTTAATCACTTGATTAGTTTGTCAGATTTGTCCAGTGTGAACTTACTGTTTTTTCCTTTTCCTCGCTTTCTTTTTTGGCAGCGAGTCACTACGTCCAGCACACATTCACAGGCAGAGAGCCAGTTAAGCTCTGTCTGGAGGGGAGGGTCCACATAAATTATTTGGAATTCTTCCATAAGGAAGATTTGTTCCTTCTCCCATGTATTTATTTATTCAATCACTTATTTAGATCAGCATGGGCTCTGTGTATTTATGTTATACTTTGGGTTACACTCTAGTACTCCACTATTTTGTTGCTCAAATTGTCCCAGCTCCGGCTTTTGAGAGCTCTTTCAGGCTGGTTCTTATGTCCCTTTGACACACCCCATCCTATTTATTTAAGCACTTCCTTACTTTCCAGCACTAGTTTCTAGATTTCTAAATCATATTTTTTATCTTGGCAATCATATATTTCATTTCCCAGAACTCTTTCCTGTTTTCTGATTCTTTTTACTAACAGCCTTTCCTTGTTTAATGGATCCAATATAATGTCAAATTAGAGTTTCTTTCCTTCTTTCTTTTGGCCATGACACAGAGCTTGTGGGATCTTAGTTTCCTGACCAGACTGAACCCAGGCCCTTGACAGTTAAAGTGCTGAATCTTAACCACTGGACCAGCAGAGAATTCCCTAGAATTTATTTCTAATCATAAGGTTGTAAATGCTGTTTATTGGATTTAAATGATCAGAATTACTCTCTAGGTAAAGCACAAAAGAGTTAATTATGGTTAATTATGGTTGTTTTAACTCTTGGGAATGTAATAGTATAGCTATATATATAGTCAGAATCAGAAGCTGGGGGGTGGAGCAGAGCACAGGGACTAATTTCTTCATTTTATATAGTAGAAATCATAGGATATAGCTAAAGTAGATGAAAGTGGAAATAAAGATTCATTGAGCTTGAAGCAGTAATGAACAGAACAAACTAGCACTGTAACTAACACAACATGGAAGAAATTGGAAGATGAGCAGTAGTGTGAGTGAGCAAATGTCTTCATTTTTTTTTCATGAGGGGGTCAATGAATATTAATCCAGTTGATAAATCAAGAAATAGAAGTATATGCATATTAATTAGATTTGATGAATTCGATGATGGTAAAGCCACCACATCTCAAATCAAAAAAGCTTGCTGGTTTCCTTTATTTTTATTTTTTAGTTTTAGTTTTATTTTTTGGCCACATGGCCATGGCAATGAAAGCACAGAGTCCTAACCACTGGACCTGCCAGGGAATTCCCACTGGTTTCTTTTAAAGAAGGGGCCTACAGCTGGGTGGGATGGGGTGGAGTAAGACTGAGCTTTTCCTTAGAAACATTCTGTATTAAAGTATTAATATATGTTGCTTTTATAAAACAATGCTTCATAAACATAATTTAAATGTATGTAAATGTTGAACACTGGTTCAGAAGCTGGGTCTCTGATGGAATGTGCAGGGTGGGAAGGGAAATGATGGGTCTGGATGAAGCTGGTCCTATGCAAACTCATGGCTGCAGAACATAGCCCCGCTTGGGTACACGTGTTCCCAGAGTCCCTCTGGAGACTCCCTCTGGAGAGTCCCTCTCCTCTGCTCCTCTAGCATGCTCATCCATCCACCAGCTTACCTAGAACTTGCTGAGCTTCAGGCTCTGCTTTGGAGCTGGGGACATGAAGCCATATTTGTTCTTGAAATGTAAATCGATCCTTATAGTAGACTGCTGACCCTAGAGGGGTACTCCCCACCACAGGAAGGGTAGAGTCCATTTGACTTCCCTTTTCAGGATGAGGAAGGTTGAGACAGGAATCCTGGGAGGTATGGTGACCAACTCTTCTGGTTTGCCCACCAGTATCCTGGACTACGAAGACCCCAGTCATTAGAAAAGACCCTGATTAAAGATCGAAGGCAGGAGGAGAAGGGGACGACAGAAAATGAGATGGTTGGATGGCATCACTGACTCAATGGACATGAGTTTGAGCAAGCTCCAGGAGATGGTGAAGGACAGGGATGCCTGGCATGCTGTAGTCCATGGGGTCGTAAAGAGTTGGACACAACTGAGCGATTGAACAACAACAACAAAACCCTGTACTATAAAGAAGGCAGAGTGCCAAAGAAGTGATGCTTTCAAACTGTGGTGCTGGAGAAGACTCTTGAGAGTCCCTTGGAAAGCAAAGAGATCAAATCAGTCAATCTGAAAGGAAATCAACACTGAACACTCTTTGAAAGGACTGATGCTGAAGCTGAAGCTCCCATACTTTGGCCACCTAATGTGAACAGTTGACTCATTGGAAAAGACTCCGATGCTGGGAAAGATTGAAGGCAGAAGGTGAAGAGGGCAACAGAGGATGAGATGGTTGGATGGCATCACTGATTCATTGGAGATGAACTTGGGCAAACTCTGGGAGATGGTGAAGGACAGAGAAGCCTGGTGTGCTGCAGTCAGCGGGGTCACGTGAGTTGGACATTGCTTGGAGACCAAACAACAACACATCCTGGTTTTAATAGTGGTAACGAACCCACCTGCCAATGCAGGAAACATGAGAGATGTGGGTTCAATCCCTGGGTCAGAAAGATCCCCTGAAGGAGGGCATGGCAACCCATTCCAGGGTTCTTGCCTGGAGAATCCCATGGATAGAGGAGCCTGGCGGGCAACAGTCCATGCGGTTGCAAAGAATCACACACGACTGAAGCAACTTAGCATACATGCAGGCACATCCTGGTTTTAAAACGGAAAGTCCTTTGTCTCAGGATAACTGTCTGTCCTGGGCAAACCTAGGCATTTGGTCACCCTTTCTAAGGGCGTGATTTCTAGCTCCACCTGTCACTTCTCCTGAGTCTGTGTTTTATTGGAGGAGACCAAGGATTCCAGGACTTGTGGGTGTCACCTCTAGAGCTGACAGCATGATCTGCTTCCTGAACTTTAAAGGGTCTGCAGTGGTAGGGTAGGCAGGGTGGAGCTCCAGGAGCTGGTGATTCTGATTTCTGGATGGCTAAGGTGAAGAAAGACAATTCCATTCTCCAAGGAATGGGGCTAGGAGAAGTGGTGTGGGGTAGATTAAGGTACAGTAGTTTCTTTGCCTCCAAAACTGAGTGTCTGACGGAGTATAGTTTGACCTTGGTAGGAGACCAGATTGTTACTCCCACTTCATTCCCTAAAATGCACTTATTTAATAATTATTTATTGAGCATCTACTATGTACTACATTCTGACTGTTGTTACATTATACTCATTAACTGCCCTATATAGACTCTGAATACAAATCAAGGGACCAAACAGATTCAGATACAAATATGAAGTTTACAGTCTAAGGGGGATGTTGACAATGGATTTGTGGTCTTATTTCCCTTCCCTTAATTTATTTGTCTGTCTTTGTACCAGGACTGTTACATCTTCATGATTATAGCTTAATATTAGGTTTTGAAGTCATGGGTGTGGGTCTCCAACTTTGTCTCTTTTTTCCCCCAAGATGGATTTAGTTTTTTCCATATAAATTTCTCACATAAAGGCCTACTAAAAAAAGAAAAGCTTATTGGGATTTTGATTTTGACTATATTTAATTATGGATTGATTTTTTGGGGGGACAATAACAGCCTAGTAATGTCTTCTAAGCCATGAATTTGGTATGTTTCTTCCTTATTTAGATCTCTCTTAATTTCTCTCGACAATGTTTTATGCTTTTCAGTTAAAGGTAAAGATCTAGAATGTCTTTTGTTAAATTTATGCATAAGGATTTTATGTTCTTCAATATTCTTGTAAACAGAATTCTTAATTTCATTTCCAGTTCTTTCCTGCTAGTATATGGAAACACAACTGATTTTTATATACTGACTTCATTTACTAATTCCAGTAGTTGTTTGTACATTCCTTAGTATTTTTTATGCTAACAATCATATCATCTGCAAATATAGACAGCTCCACTTATTTCTTTCCAATCTTTGTGCCTTTTATTTCTTTCTATTCCTATTGCAATAGATAGGATCTCTCGTATTGAATTTAATAGAAGTGAGGACTGAAAGCCTTGCCTTATTCCTGATCTTACAGGGAAAGCATTCAGTAAGTATTTCAACTTTAGTGTCATGCTAACTGTAAGCTCTTCAAAGTTTTTATTAAGTTGAGGAAGTTCTTTCTACTATATTTCACAGTAAAGCATATATTTGTATTTTTTTGCTACTCAGCTTCAAAACTCCTTACTCCTGTTTGGGGAATCCTCCCCTTTTTGGGTACTGGAGTAAGTGAAATCCTGCCTTGCAGTATGGATCACAAATGCCAACTACACAGTTTCTCAGTGTCCTTATAGCAAGGGTAGGATCACATGACTTAGGGCAAGGGCACATGACTAGGCTCAGCCAATCAGATGCATGGGCGACTTTGACTCAAAGAAGCAGAGCCAGCTAAGAGTCCATTCTAGTGACAGAGGTGGCAGTGGCCATATCTTGTTTCTAAGGCAGCAAGAGGGCTAGATTTGGTCCTGGCAATAGTGGGGATATAAGTTGTGGAATCCATCATTCAGCAGTAGCAGCTACATGACTGTCTTGCCAATAAGCTCTTTGTATAAGTAAGTCAATCAGAATTGGTCTCTATGATCATAAGTAAGAACCTTGAGGATTTCCATGGTGGTCCAGTGGTTGAAAATCTGCCTGCCAGTGAAGGAGACACAGGTCCTATCTCTGTTCTGGAAGACTCCACATGCCAAGGGGGCAACTATGCTCGTGCATCCCAACTACTGAGCCAGCGCCCTACAACCCATGCTCTGAAACAAGAGAAGCCACTGCACTGAGAAGCCCTGGCACCACAACTAGAGAGCAGCCCCCACTTGCTGCAACTAGAGAAAGCCCGAGCACAGCAATGAAGACCCAGAGCAGCCAAAAATAAAGTATTTTTAAATTTTAAAAAAAAGGAACTTTGAATTGTCCTCCATCATAATCTCACCACAAAGCCATCTTGCTGGACAATCTGTAGTTCTTGTTAGACAAATGTAACACAGCCCCTGCTGTTTTACTGGGGAGCTGACCCATCTGTAAGCCTGCTTCCTCAGGACATGGCCCCCATCCTCCTTTGCAGCTCCTCCTCTCCCTTCTCTGTGTTTTGGCCACAGATCCATCTGAATCCTTCCAAAGTGTCATGCCCTTTCCTTCCTCCCTCCTGGCTTTGCAGCTGTTGAGTGTCCTCTCGCTGGAATGTAGTTATCATCCCTCCCTAAATGGCTGACACTGCCTCCTAATTGATCTCCTCCTCCACATTCCCCTGGCCCATGTCCAATCCACATTTCATACAGCACCCAGAGCCATCTCCTCAAAACACATGCCTGAGCATGTCACTGCTCTGTTTAAAATCTTTCAAAGCTTCTTTATTGATCTTTGGATAAAGACCAAATTCCTTAACACAACCCTCCAGGATCGGCATGGTCTTGCTCCTGCCTACATCTCCAGCTTACTGGGAGACACTTAGGAGGTAGAAGTAGAAGACTAGCTTGACATGGATTGAGTGGGGGAAACAGAGGAGTCAAAGATGACATGCAGATTTCTGCTCGGGGCAGAGGTAGGGAAGCTCCTTAGGTGAAAAGTTTATTCACCTTTAAGATCTCAAAGGTGTGTACCAGTCAGCCTCACATCCTTTGTTGGGGAGGGAGCTGAAAACTCATCCACCCACCCACCCACTCACACTTCAGTCTGACCTTCATCTACCTGACTAGCTACGCAGAGGCTTTAGGTGTGAGCTGCAGCTCTTTTATTTGTTATGTCCTTGGCTTAGACACTTTCCCTCCCAGAGCATTTGTTTTCTCATCTATAAACCAGGAATAGTACTTTTCTCTCTTCTCTTCCCTTCCCTTCTCTCCCTCCTTCCATCTCTCCCTCCCTCTCTCCTTGATAAAAAAAAAAAAAATTGTGAGTAATAAATTTCAGGGATGTGACTGGCCCAAGTTGGGACATAACTAGGGATGATCACCTCAGTTACAGAATCTATCTACCCTTTAGAAAAATCACTCTGGTTTTCAAGCAGAGAATATATTACAAATAAACTGAAAGAGGAAGGAACGGGGCCTCCAGTCTTCTCAAGCATCAGTGCCCTTGGAGACATGTGTGGGGAGGTGGGCTGCATGGAGGGTGGAACAAGCAGACCCACCTCAAATTTCAGCACAATCCTGGACCATTCACTGTCCAGAATCCATCCCTCAGCAGGTGCTGTTGACTGTACCTCCAAATATAGATGAACCCCTTTACTTCTCTTCATTTCTGCTGCATCACCTTATTCCAACCAGCAGTTCTCTCTGACCTGCTCCAATAATGGGATGCCACGCCTCTGCTCCTGTCTTGCTCCAAAACATCTCCGTCCAACAGCCAGTGACCTTTAAGAATGTAAATAATCAGGCACAGTTATTCATCTCCTAAGTCCTCCACTGGCTCCACAAACTCCTCAGCCCCAGTGACAAGCCCTGCACAATCCCCACCACTCTTCCCTGTTCACAGAAACCCAGGTGCCCTGTCCTTGCTCCTGTGCTTCAGGAAAGCCCAACTTCTGTACTTGCTGCTCCCTCTGCCTGGGTAGCTCTTCTCCTGGCTTTCCCCAAACAACACACTTCGCTGAGTCCTCATCTACAGGTCTCCTTCCAGAGGTCCTCTCCTTGAAGAATCTTTTTCTTAAGACAGTTGCCTCCATCACTCTTTGTTTTATCACTTTTATTTCTTTTATTTCTTTATTTATTTATATCTAAAGAGAACACCTATCACTGCCTGAAATTAGACTTTTTCTTAAGACAGTTGCCTCCATCACTCTTTATCACTTTTATTTCTTTTATTTATTTATTTATATCTAAAGGAGAACACCTATCACTGCCTGAAATTAGACTTTTTATATTTATGGAGGTCTCCTCCACATCACTACTTCTACATTTTTATTAATTTTAATTCTACTAGGAATAACTATATTATCCAAAGGTCCTGACAAGTAAACTCTTCTCTCAGTAGGAACCCTCACGAAATGACAGCTTCATTTGTCTTACTGACCATGATTTGTAGGTTCCTAGAACCATGCATGGCACATTCAATAAACAGCTACTGAATCAAGAGTGAATCAAGGGCCAGATTCTGACTCTACCAGTAGTAGTTTCACTTTAGAGAGGGCTAGGAGAGGAGGTGGAGAAGGAAATGGCAACCCACTCCAGTGTTCTTGCCTGGAGAATCCCAGAGATGGGGTCGCACAGAGTCGGACATGACTGAAGTGACTTAGCAGTAGCAGGAGAGGAGGAGGTCTTCCCAGGTAGCGCTAGTGGTAAAGAACTCCCCTGCCAATGCAGGAGATGTGAGAGACACGGGTTCAATACCTGGTTTGGGAAGATCCTCTGGAGGAGGGCACAGCAGCCCACTCCAGTATTCTTGCTGGAGAATCCCATGGGCAGAGGAGCCTGGCGGCTGCAGTCCACAGGGTCACAAAGAGTTGGACACGACTGAAGTGACTTAAGATGCACTCACACAGTGGGGAGCAGGAATCAGAGGCCAAGGTTCAGAGGAGGCAGTGGATTTGGGCAAACTACTTAGTTTTCCCAAGCATCAGTCTGCTCATATCATTGTTTAAAAAAAGGAAAAGAATGTCGATCTCATAGAATTGTGAGCATCAGGTAGTGCCAGGTACCCATACACCCCCTCAGGAGGTTTATAGGTTAGTGGAGAGGGGGATGTACTTGAAACCCTGCAATGTTCAGAGTCCCTCGAACGTTAGAGCCATGTTTTCCATACTGAGCTGGGAAGAGCTATGTGGGAGCAGGAGTTATCTGAAACCATCTGATACATCTTTCTGAACTGTTTTACTTGGAAGTAATTTAGAACATTATCTTTTTAAATATATATATATATTTATTTATTTTTGGCTGCGCTTAGTCTTTATTGCTGGGCATGGGCTTTCTCTAGTTGCAGAGAGTAGGGGCTACTCTCTAGTTGTGGTGCACGGGCTTCCCATTGCAATGGCTTCTCTTGTTGTGGAGCATGGGCTCTAGGCACACAGCCTTCAGTAGCTGTGGTGCAAGGGCTTAGTTACCCTGTGGCAAGTGAGGTCATCCCAGACCAGGCATCGAATCGGTGTCCCCTACATTGCGAGGTGGATTCTTAAACATTGGACCACCAGAGAAGCCCCATATAACATTATGTTTTATAGTTAACTAAACACAAAGACTTATTGAGTCAAATGCATAATTTGGCTGAATTTTAAAATCTAGGTGCCTTAGGCATCATCATGAGGAGAGGCCCTGGAAATCATTTGGTAGGGCTGAACCCATGTTTTCTAGGTGGGGCAATGGATGCAGAGATTGGGCGGAC
This sequence comes from Cervus canadensis, assembly GCF_019320065.1. Lineage (NCBI taxonomy): Eukaryota > Metazoa > Chordata > Mammalia > Artiodactyla > Cervidae > Cervus > Cervus canadensis. The sequence continues at coordinate 49,701,028 of NC_057396.1, read as the reverse complement.
CTGGCCCCTCCAAAGTGGTTAAAGTCCTCTCTGGCTCACTGGGTAAGCCTCCTGTCATCATGCTGGACTCTGATGTGCTTCTCTCAAGTCCCCAACCTCAGCAGAAACAGCAGGTGGCTTCCTCTTCTTCCCCTGTGGGAGTGAGGGCAAAGCCCAGAGGCCAAGGCCAGGAGGAAGGTTGTGGGCCTTAATCCAACTCTCCCCATTCCTAACATTGCCCAGACCCTGGACCACTCTGTTTGCCCATCAACAGGGCCCCTCTGCAACCATCTGCCCATCTGAACACAATTATAGTGATTATACTGGGATATCCTTTCCCAATTATGTATAAGCAGCATAGGTAACTGCTTCTGAGCATAATTACAGGAGATGTTTACAGACCCACAATCACATCAGAGTAAATGATAGCTTCCTTTCCTCCCATTCATATACCAATATTAGGGCTCTAACAAGGCCAATTAGCCAAATCCCAGCAGTGAGGGGGTGGGAAAGACCTCACAGGCTCCCACCACCTGCAAAGGGGGAATGGATCTCAGACAAAGCAGGGTCCCAGGCAGGATTTTGTAGGACACCAGAGAAGCCTGCAAAAGGACATGCTAACATTCACTGGCCACCTACTGTGAGTCAGGCACTCAGGATAGGCCAGGGAACATCTAGGGACGATTCTGTAAGCTGGTGTTAATATCCCACTTCACATGTTTGTAGACTGGCTCTGAGAGGGCTGGGATCCAGGGTCACCCACAACAGACCATGAAGCTAGGTAGGGACTCTTCCCTTATGCAACTCAGCCAGGTCAGACTCCCAGGCCACAGCCGGCCAGCTGTAGGCCCCCTTCCTTATCTCCTCTTTTCACCATGCTTCCTCTTCCGGGGCAGTCACCACAGCTACCCCGCTCACCTCGGGTCCCCCTCCCACCCTCATCAGTTCCCCAGCGCTGACACTGCCTGCTCCAGCCCCCTCCGCCCCTTCTTCCTGTCCCTGTGGTGTGGGGAGGTGGGGTGCGGGTAGGGTGGGGCGGAGGGCGAAGGCCATCGCAGGCACCCTGTTTCCTACCGACCCCCCACCCTACCCGGGGAGCCGCCTGGAGCTCCGCCCTGGGGTTGCAGGCGCACCTTCGGCGTCCACGCCCCCGCACACGCAAAGGCTGCCCCCCCACCGGCCCCCCGGCGTGCGCAGGGGAGCGCGCCTGCACACACGCACACTGCACAAAGACGAGCACCCCACTCCAGCCAGGCAAACGCACCCCATTCGGCAGCGCACACAGCGGTGCACACGCACCCGCACCCTCGCGTTCACACACGCGCACGTATACCCACCCAGCGTGCGCCCTCACGTACACACACACACACACACACGCGGGGCAGCACCCGTGTGGACCTTGAATGCCGACCTCCGGGCCCTGACGCGCCTGGGCCCTGCCCAGCGGCTGGCTGGGCGGCGAGCACACACGCGCACACCGGCCCCGCGGGCCCTCCCCGCTCGGCTGCTGGGCTCCCCGGCTCCCCGGCTCGGCCGGCCGCGGCAGGCGCTGTGCCGCGCGGCGGGACCGGGCGGGGGCGGCGGCCCGGAGCGCGGAGGAGGCGGAGCAGGAGCCGGGAACCGGCTGGCCCGCGCCCCTCCTGTCGGCCGGGGATTTTCCAGCCTGGGCGCTGACGCCGCGGACCTCCCCGCGGCCGCCTCGGACCATGGGCGACAAAGGGACGCGGTGAGTGCGGGCGGCGGCCGGTCCGGCGCGCGTGGGGGCGAGCCGGGCGAGGGCGCGGGCAGGGGTCCTAGTCCGTGTCCCGGCTGTGCATGCGCAGCCACCCCGCCACCTCCGGCTCCGCGGCTCTCGGCTCTGCTCCACCCGAGGTCTCCCGTGTGGTCTCCGGCAGGGCTGGGGGCGCGGGGACCTGGCCGCAGAGACACACGCACACGCACTCAGCCGCTGACACCCAGCACTGGCTCGCCGGCTTGGGGACGCAGCGGGCAGGCTGACACACAATGGCACACGCTCATGTGGACACACAGGCACACTCATCCATGGGCGCTCTGTTTTGGCACACACTGACATTCACTGCCACATGTCGGCACCTCCAGTGACACTGTCACACACTCACTGGTGCACACTCATCAATACGTTCTTGCTGACACGTTCTGTGTGGGGGGGCACACACAGGTCACACTCCAACACATACCAGCGCTAACACACCTTCATGCTGGTGCACACATGTTGACATACCCTGATACATACACTTACACTCATGGTAACAAACACTCTCACTGAAACACCCATGCTGTCTTCCCTTACCAACAGGAACACTTATGTTGGCAGAAAAGACCACACCAGTGCTGACCCCGGCAGACACACATCAGACTAACGCCCAGACAGACACCCCGGGTCGCATGCCAACGGCTCATTGGGCCTCTGACACACTCACTCCAGTCCCCACAAGTGGAGAAGTGGAAACGCACACACCACACGGGGTGGGAGGCACCTTGGAGCCTGGGAAAAATGCTTCCCATCCAGGGCTTCCTTTCCCTCTGACCTCCCCAAGGGCTGCAGATCTCCTCCAGCAGAGGGTGGGGAGAAGGGGCTCGGGTCTCCCTAGGAGCCTGCCCTGACGCAGAAAGGGAGAGGTCTGCCTCTGAAATGGGAAACTGGGACAGAAAAGGGAGGGGGGCTGGGGCCCAGGACAAGCCCCTGTTGGGCAGGCATCTTTGTCACCCTGGATCCGCCCTTTCACTCCACCAGCTCCCTTCAGTTCAGATAGAAGTTTCTCCCGTATCTCCTCTTACCCCTTCGGCATGAACCCTCTTATTCATCCTTTTCCTCCTTTACCCTTTTCTGTCTTTGTACCCCACTTCTCCCCTGTCTCATTCTCTATGCCCTGCCTTACTCTCTCCTTACTTCCAATGAGTATTTACAGAGCACCTGGTGTGTACGAGGCATAGATTGGGGCACAAAGGTGTGCAAGACCCATTCCTTCCCCAGGGAGCTCATAAACTAGAGAAAGGGCCCCCGTGGCCATCATGTTTCGGGACCACTAACAAAGTGTGTAACACTCTCTGCTGTCTGACATTCACTCTCAACAACCTGAGAAAAATCGTGCAGAGATTAGCTCCATTTTCCAGAAGAAGAAACCGAGGCTCAGAGATAACTTGTGCTCTGAAGGTTTAAAAACTGCCTCCTGCTGGCTCTGTGAGGAGGTTAACTTTGCGCTTCCTGTTTTCCCGAGGAGGAACCAGAGCTTAGAGAGGTTACCCTGACTTGCTTAAATTAAGGTCAAGAGGGGCCAGAGGCTGGAGTCTACTTGATCTGTTTCTCTGAAGCTCGCTATTGGGCACTGTCAAGCCCCTCGTGGACCCTAGTTTGAGGCTCGGGTGGGATGGCTGGCTCTGTGGGTGGAGGCCCAGCTGGTGGTGAAGGCTGCAGTAGATGGTGAGGCATCTGCATTCACCTTGATGGCTAGCCCCTGTTGCAGTCGGCTGACCCAGGACCCAGGTCTCTGTCCTCAGAGGAGCATGTATGAGTCTCTTCCACCATGTCCAGGTACCCCAGTGACAGGATCTTCCTGATCATGGAGGTGGGACTTCTCTCCCTGCAGGGAGCCAGAAGCCCTTCCCCCTCCCCGTCGTCCCTCTTGTGCTGCTTCGCCATCAGGGTGACTCAGCCCCTCATGGGCCTTGGTTAGCTTCACTGTGACTTGGGGGAAGTGTTGTTGCTCTCCTGCTGGCCTAGGTTGTCAGCAGGATGGACACCTGTTGAAGACCCTATCTCTGAAGCTAGGTATTTTCCATGACTTCCCTGCTGTATCTCTAAGTCACTGGGAGCTTGAGGACCTTAGCTTTCCCACCTGTAATTCGTAGCTATCCATACCCAACATTTTCAGGGCCCTCCCTGTGTTTTCTGAAGATACCTGGCAGGGGAGGAAGTGCTGCTGGAAGCCTGGCGCCTAAGCCTGGCTGTAGTCCATGGGATGGTGGCCCTGTTCTCTCCCCCCCGGGCTCCCTTGTAGTCCTAGGAGGCCTCCCTCTCCCTTCCAGACAGATTTCCTGAGTAATTTGGAAGCGAAAGACAATCAATAATAGGCCGTGCCTTGCCTTTTTCTGTAAAGCATGGGATTCCACTTGATCTCCGACTTAGACGAGGAGACGGCAAATGTCTGATACTCTAAGGATCAGGAGTCATGCATCCATCCTGCACCTGGATTTGCCACCCCCACATGAAAGTGACAACGAGAATGAATCAGAAACAGTCACTGGGCCTGAGGAAGTCCCAGGGTCAGGGGGTAAAGAGAGGAGGAAAGAATATCTGGATAGGATAAATTACGGGTAGTGAGATGGCTCTTCTAACAAGCGCTAACGTAGCGATCAGACAGCCATTCTGCAAACATTGACTGAGTGCTGGGGCTGGTGGTTCAGAGAGGAATGGCTCTACTTGGTTTCTAAAAGACTGAGAGCAGAGCGAGTGATTATCTTGCAGGGTGACATGTGCTGTGGGAGGCCAAAGGAGGAGTCCCCAGCACAGTTTTGGCAGGGGGCATGGTGAGGGATGCTTTCCTGAGAAGGAGATGGCATGGAAGCAAGAAAGTGGAGCTAGGGACATCATTCCTGACGTGGGGTGAGGAATGTGACAAGGTTTGGAGACATGAGGCAACACGTGCCACCTGCAGGTTGGACTGGGGTGACGGGTGAGAGTGAACACAGGCTGCTTATCAACAGCCTGGGATGTCCAGCTAAGGAGAGGTTTTCTCCTGAAGTCCCCGGTGACTCAAAGAGGAGTGTGGGGAGGGCAGGGATGGGAGCAGATTTGTGTTTCAGAAGAATGCCTTTGGCAGTGGCAAGGTACCTTTGGCCACCTGATGTGAAGAACTGACTCACTGAAAAAGACCCTGATTCTGGGAAAGATTGAAAGCAGGAGAAGGGAATGACAGAGGACGAGATGGTTGGATGGCATCACCGACTCGATGGACATGAGTTTGAGCAAGCTCCGGGAGTTGGTGATGGACAGGGAAGCCTGGTGTGCTGTAGTCCATGGGGTCGCAAAGAGTCAGACACGACTGAGCAACTGAACTGAACTGAAAGACGGGCAGACCTGGATGCAGGGAGTCCAGTGGGGAGGCTGAGGAGGAGCCTGTGAGAAAGCGAGATTTAAATTAAGGCTGTGGTGAGACTGGAACTGAGAAAGATGAACAGGAGGTAGAATCTATTAGCCAGACTGACATGTGCCAGGTTTACTTGCATGATCTCATGGTTCTCCCTCTGATTTTATTAGTCTAAGGACTGTTCTCATTTTCTATACCAGGAAACAGACTAGGAGAGATTAAATAATTTGTCCACCGCCATTCATTCAATGAGCTTTTGAACCCAGGCCTATCTGCCGTGATGCTTTGTGCTTTTACCCAGAAGGAGGGGATTGTCTGGCTCACAGGTGGCTTCCCCTACCTTCCTGGCAGTCCCATTCTCAAGTCGAGCATCCCTTCTGTTTCTTCCTATTCCTACCAACTCAACTGGCAATGTAAAGGATCAAAGTTAGACAATAAGAAGGACTTCCCAAGAGACAATGGGATGAAGTGACATTTCCTTTTCTACAGATGTTTATGAACTCTTCTTTTTTGGCAAGGAAGGAGGGTGGGTGTGATGGGGACACGTAATCACCAGCTCTCTGTGAAACTTGGCTGTGGTCTCTCTTGGTGGTTAAGCTCTGTGTGACCCATCTTGGCTGGAACATGGGGGAAGTCCTGTGGCTTTGGCCAGGGTCACTTATGGGACTGCTGGGAGTGGAAGCATTGAGCCTGACCCATCGTCTGTGATCTCTGGCTCTAGGCTGGCCTCTGGGCTTCAGAGCTCTCCACAGCTGTGTTCCTTCTGAGCTTGGGCCTCCTTGCCCAGGGTTGAAGCCTCCCATTGGCATGGATTCAGGGGTCCTCAGTTGTGGGTGTGCCATACACTGGGGATGCAGCAATGGAAGAATAACAGGCTGGGTGTCAGCACACCCTGAGTGGCCTCTGGCCTCTGGCAGACCATCCTCCGCAGTGACCATGCTGGCCATCTAATGAGACCTGCAGTGGGTGGAAGCTTGACAGGGAGCCAGGCTGGAAGTTGAGGGAGATGTTGGGGGTCTTCTGCATAGATGGGTCCAGATCTCAGGGTAGGATGGACTTGGGAGGCAAGCATTAAGAGAATTTTCAGCTTAGAGATGGTATTTGACTTGGTGATTGTGGATGACATGGCACAGGGAGAAGGTATAGCGTTTGAAGAGAGGGTGGCTGGGAGCATTTGAGGCTTTGCAGAGCACGCGTGTGTAAGGGTGGAGCGAGGAGAAGGGAAAGAACAAGGGAGGTTGTGTCCTGGGAACCACAGGGCAGGGAAGGACCAGCAGAGGATGAAACTGGGAAAGACCCCTAGCATTTAGGCAGATGGCAGTGGCTGGTACCTTGTTGAGAGGGGTTTTGATGGAGCCATGAGGGCAGAGCTGGGCCACAGTGGGCAGAGGAGAGAAGGGAAGGACCTTGTTTTTCTCTCCGTGGAGCTGGGAGGGAGCCTCTTGGAAGAAGAGTGTGAGGCCCTGGGCCGGGTGCACGGGGGCCTCTGAGTGTGAGGACCTGCGGGGTGAGGCTCAGCTGAGGACTGGGAGGGACACTGCGGACGTGTGAGATGGTCACAGCAGGGAATGTCTGTGCTGGCTCTTGAGAGAGGGGCTGTGCTGAATCAGGCACAGGGTCTTGAGAAAGGCTTCCTGGGAGAAAGTGCCCCCTGAACTGGGTCCTGGGGCATGTGGAAGGACCCAGGTATCCTGGACAAAAGGAATCACCTAGATCCACGTGCAGGTGAGGAGTGAGGCAGCAGCCGTGGCGAGCAGGCTCTAGGTGCTGAAGTGGGCAGGTTTCAAGGCACTTTCTACTCAGGTTTTCATACCTCACGTGTCTTTGTTCCCCAGTTGGTAAGTTCCTTGTGATTTGGGGCTATTTCTGTTCCTTTTGGCTCATCCATTGTCCAGCTCTGGATCTGGTTCATAGGAGATGCCTGGCAGGGATATATTGACTAGACTGAACTGCTTCCTCCCGTCTTGCCTCTGCTGTCAGCCCAGGGGCTCCCTAGGTCTTTCCTGTTAGGGAATGCTGAAGATGGAAGCCATATTTCCCAGATGAGACCCGGTGCTGGGGGATCGCCTCCATCAGATTGGGAAGTCCTGAAGAAAAAGAGTACCACTCCTATCAGAATGGGCTTCCTGCAAGTGAAGCCTGGTTCTCCCCCACCGGACAGGCTTCTGCAGGTGGGAGCCCTAACTCCGACGTCAGGCAGGGGCTTCTGGGGCTGGGACATGTCTACAGGATGAGCCCTGCTGGGATTAGGACAGGGCACCCTGATGGGTCCTGAGCATCGTCCTTCCCTCCTATGTGCAGGATGGATCCTACCCCGGGGGTGGCTTGAGTCCTAGTAGGGGGATATAGAGCAGAGGGGGTGAGACAAGACAGGGTGGTTGCTTTTGAGAGGGGAACAAAGGACACTGTTGTCCCGGCCCTCTCCCCCCTCCCTCCCAAGGGGCCCTGGCAGGGCCATCTCTCTGGAGACGCACCCCCTCCTTCCTGGGCCTGGCCCCATCTTTAGTCCCACTTGAGAGGAAGGAACTGCTTGTTCCTTCCCAAGAGACCCAGTGCCAGATGAGGCCCCTGGGAGGCCCGGCCCCAGGGATCAGACCAGACAGGTCCTGGAGTTCTGTGTGATTGAATTCACCACAGCCCCGGAGTCGCTTTCCCTCTGCCTGGGGCTGGGTCTGGCCTGACTGAGACCATAGCCAGTGGGTCCTCCTGTAAACTGGAGAGGGATCTGGAGCAGGGGTGTGGGTGGAGGTGCTGGGGTCTGTGTCAGGGCAGTAGGAGGCCGGACTCCTTACTCAAGGTCTGAGTGGTTCGGTGGCCATGCTGGCTCCAGCCTGTCTCTCCAGGTGCGCTCAGAGGCCCAGAAGGTGAGTGAATGTGGCCCCACACAAGGCAGGTTCTCCCTTCATCCTGGCCCTGAGTCTCTGGCCCCAAACTGGTCATCCTCGCCGTTTTGCAGCCTCACCCCCTTCCCTCCCAGCCGTTGCAGTCAGTGGGCGTGGATGCTTTTTGGCAGAGGACCACGGAAGGGTGGGGAGTGGACTGCTAGGCTGTGCCGTCCCAGGAGGGTCAGAGATTTGCTCTAATGCTTTCTCAGTGCTGTGTGACCTTGGGCATGACATTCACCCTCTCTGAAACTTGGTGTCCCTATGGCAGTCAGATCAGCCAGAGGGTATGAAACTCTTCTCCTGGAGTCAGTGTTTCCTGTGTGCTGCTAGTGGGTTTGGGGGTGACCTTCCTTCTGGAGGGCAGAAATGGGGGACTGGGCAATTCAGGCCTCTGCCACACAGCAGTGGGACTGAGATCACTGGGGAGCTGCGCCTAGATGGCTGTGGGTTGCATTCTTCCCTGTGGGACCAGGTCATTGCCTCGGCAGCCTTCTACCCCTCAAAGCACCTGCAGGAACCGGCAGGCAGGCAGGTCGTGGGACATTTCATTTTCTCTGCCCAGGCTATGCCCTCCTCAGGTGCCCACAGCTTCCTCTGTGATCTGATTAGCATGTATTAAAGACTGATTAGCATAGTGGTTAGGCTCTAGGAAGAACCAGATTTCCTGGTTTCAAATGCCAGCTTGCCACTTCCCAGCCTGGCAACCTCTGGTGACTATTTAACCCCTTCTCTGCTGAAACTCCCTCACTTGTAAAGTGGGGTAGCAATGGTGTTTGCCTTATAGGTTGTCTTAAGGATTAAATGAGTTAAAATAGGTACAGCTAGGACATAAGCCTCCGGCACAAGTGCAGTGTTACATGAGGTTAGTTCACAATGCCCTTCCTGTCCTTCAAAGCCTGGATCACTCATGGCCTCCTCCTCTAGGAAGCCCTCACTGATCTGCAAGTGCCTTGTGACTTTTTTTTTTACTGTATATTCATTCTCTCTCTCTTTCTTTTGGCATTCATGCCTCTGTCTCTTTGTAGGTCCTGGTTATTTGCACATTCATGATGTCCTCTGTGTGAGACCAAGGGCACTTGGCCCGAGTCTGTTGTCCCTTTGCACCTGTGTAGACCTGGTGTGTCACTGAGCCCCGTAAATATTTGTTCAGTGAAGGAGGCTAATGTAGGCGTTCCACTGAGAAAAGATACACTTGGAGAGGGCGGTGTGGTGGGTGAGGACAGAAGGACACCATTGCTGATTCTGAAATGTCTAACGATGGCCCAGAGTCACAGGCATTAGACTATTCTCTGTAACCCAAAGGATGGAAGGCAGAGGATGACGGCTTTACCTTTGCTAGAAGAATGTGTGTTCAGGCAACCTGGCGAGGGGATCGGTGGCTCATTCCAACCTCTGTGCATTTGTTCTGCTGCTCCCACCGTCAAGAATGCCATCCTTTCTTCTCACTGCTTGTCCAAGTTCTACTTCCTCAACATGTGCCCAGCCATCACTTCCTGGCCCGTTGGAGGGGGTGGGCTCGAGCGGGTGGGCTCTGTTCGTCACACCCATCCTCAGACATTGACAGAGCCTCTCCTGGGTCTGGGTAGTCCATCACCCTTTAGGATGGACATCTGAATCTAGCTACAGTATGTCCAGTGTGGTTTGACCTGACCTGAGAAGGGGACCATGGCTTCCGATGACCCGGCGGTGATCAAGGAGCTCTTTATGCACCTGGAGAGCCCTCCCTCGGCCTGCTGGCAGAGCACAGTCCTCCCCCACGGCTTCCCACTGGGCAAGTACTCAGAACCCACCTAATTACTGAGGACAGAGTTCTGGGCATCGGATCCAGCAGGCTGCGGTCATAATCAGCTAATTAAACCACCCGAGCTTCTCGGTTGGGCAGTGGGGAGGGAGAGGGGTGGTGAAGAGTCGTGGGAAGGAGAGGGATGCTCCACGCAGGGAGAGTTCAGACACAGGGCCTGCTGAGCTGAGCTGGGAAAGGAAGCAGGAAATGGGGAGAGAGGGTGGGGGGCAGGCGGGGAGAGGGACAGCCGGATTGAGATGAATGAATGAGATGAATCAGGGCAGCCATCTGGTCTGGGAGGCAGGGACCCCACTTGGTCACTGTCCCTGTGGCATCATGGATGAACTGCTTTTCCTCTTTGGACCTCAGTTTCTCCGTGTGTCAAGCAGCAGGGGGAAAGGGTTGGCATGGAAGTTCCCTGGAACCCTTTGATTCGGTTCAGTAGCTTGCAGGGGAGGAGGCGTCAACAGCAGACTGTGTTTCTGCTCAGTAGCTTGGCCTCTCACAGCCCTGTCTTCTGAAAGGGGCAGGTGGTGCTGGGGACTGACCCAGCCTGAGACTGAGTCTCTGTAGGTTAATCACAAGGGAAGGGTGTAGATGGCATTGGGCAAGTCCTTGGCCTCCGTCATGCCCTTGTCCCTGCTCTGTCCTCCTGACTGCCCCGTGGCTCCCAAACTACTGTCCTCAGCGAGTGACCGTTTAAGATTGTGCAGTATCCTTTCCAACAGTCTAGAAATTTCCTAAGAAGCACCCTACGAGTGTAGGAATGGGGTTCCCTGAAGGTAAAGTCACAGGTTTGGAGTATGGATCTCAGAATCACAGAGACTTGGCTTTGTTGTCTAGCAGTATAGCTCCCTGACCTTGGGTGAGGGTCTTAAACTCTCTGGGTGTCAGTTTTCTCGTTTGTGAAATAAGGATAATAATATCCTCTATTGCAAGTAGTTGCTATGGGCAAAGAGGGTAGGGATTTGATACAAGTCATTGTGACTTTTAAGACTGGCAGTGGACCCAAGCTTGCTTTCTGCCTCCTCTCTCCTGCATCCCCTCCCCCTTCCTGTCCTGCCCAGGACTGTGTGCTCTGCTGGGTGTGCGGGGGTGGGGGGCTGTGCTGGGCAGGAGGAGATGTCAGATGATGGCTGGAAAGGGAAGTGAGATTGCCCAAGGGAGGGGAGGGTGGAGCAGTTGGTGCTGGGGCAGATGGGGCCCACCCTCCCTTTTGGCCCCTCACTTACGGTGGGTTCTCTAGGGGGAAGTGGGGAGAGCTTGGGGGTCAGGAAGCTGGGGGCAGAGGAGAGCGTCACGGAGGGTCCCAGGCTTCTCTCCTTTATCCCCGCCCCCAGGGGCCGGGTGTAGAGCCAAGGGCCTGATTTTCTGCCAGGGAGGCCAGCAGGCCTCTGTTTCACACACTCATACAACAGCCCTTCCTGGTTCTCAACCCCTAGCGGGAGGTGCCTGCTTGAAGCTGGGGCACTTGGAAGGCAGTGCCTGCCTCGGAGGTCTGTGAGGTCTGGAGGAGAGGCAGCAAAGGAGGGGACCAAAGCCGCCTCGGCCTCCCCACACCCCTCCCCGCAGTGCTGGGCTGTGACAAGCCAGGGCCTCTGACTCCAAGGAAGCTGGTTACATAACTCAGTCGGACTCCCTGCTTCCTTCTTCCATTCTCCCCGGAGAGGCCTTGGGAGGTGCTGCTTTGCTGCTTTGCTTTGATTCCTGGGCCCAAGAGGTCATTGAGACCGTGCCCCTGCCGAGGGCGGTGACAGGCGCTGCCCTTCTGCAGGCACTGGGTCGGCTCTGCGCTCTGCCCCCCTTCCCATGCTCCTGGGGGCAGAGCTGCAAAGGGGAGAAGCCTCATTAGAGGAAACAGGCTGTGTCCTGAGATAATTTGCCTGCAAAGTGCCCCGGAGGGAAGCTGACCTCTCTGCAGTTAGAGGCACAGATAATCAGCATTTTCCAGTTTGTTCAACTCAGTTCCACAAACGTTTCCCTAGCACTTGCTGGGTGCCAGGCCCAGACCTCTACTCAAGGCATGTTCCCAAAGCCCTCTGCCCACCCACCCCGCCCCCGGCCCCCGCCGGGACGGTCTCTCCCAGTGGGCAGCTGACTTAAGAGGCGGCTCTGCTCCCATCTCCCTGCTAAGATCATGCCCTTTCTCACAGACTGGGGCCTGGCTGTCCTGGGTTCTGGGGTGTCAGGGACCCCATGACAGGAAGCATGGGGATTCCTCTGCGCTAAGCTTTCTTACGGTTGGTTTATGCCCTTCCCGTTCAGCGCCCCCCTCCCCCAAGCATCCCCTCCCAAGGAGGTTCTTGTGGACAGACACCTCTGTGAGTACCTGCCACACCGTAGGCCCTGGGCTGGGCCCTTGAGGTGTGAGGAGGAAACAGACAAGTCTCCACTCTCATGCTGCTCTTATCACTAGGGAAGAGGGAAGAGATCAGACCTGAATGCTGTCAGAAAGGGGGCGATAAGAACTCGTTTATACCAGGGGCAGAGCAAGCCCATTCACTTATACCCGGGGCAGAGCAAGCCCAGTGGATAAGGGTTAAAGGCAGCTCTGCAGAAGCGGGGAGGTCACAGCAGCAAGCTTTGGAAGGTGAGTTTGACTTGAACCAGGAATGACGCTTGTCTTGGAGGTGCCTGTGACTGATGTCCTCAGTGGGGACTGACTTCCTTCATCAGATGCTTGAGCATCCACTGTGTGCCAGGTACCGGGGTCTGACAGACACTCGCTTCCTCTGCTGTCAGTAAGGGGTGTGGTGGGACTGCTGGAGGACACAAAATCTAGGGTGAAAAGTGAAAGTTCTGCCACGTGACATCAGAGTGAGTGTTCGGGCCTGAACAGAAGAAATGAGGCAGGTTTAAGAGGAGACACCAGGCTCAGCGAGGCCTCCGTGGAAACCAGGGGCTGCCTGGGTCTCCTCTGGTGGTGGGCCGGGGTTGGGGGCAAAGGCTTCACTCCAGCCGAGAAGACCCTGCAGAGGTCTGATGACTGTTCCCAGAGGAGTGGTGGACATGAAAGAGCAAAGAAACCATGTCTTAGGAGAAACAGCTCTCCCCTTGGGGCCAGAGAGTGGGGGTGGGGCACATGTCTGCAGCTTCAAGGGCTGTATCTGGGAGCACCGAGGCCAAGCAGTGGCATGGTAGAGAGAGGAAGCTCTTGGAGTTCTCACCTTCCCACCATATCAGTAGTTTTGTGTCTGTGCGCTGAGTTTTTCAGCCTCTGGGCATAAAGTTTCCATCCTTTCTGTATCTATGCTAATGAAAGCACCCAGCACATTAGGAGGTTGATTTTATTATGGGTCTCTATAGCTCCAGGGCAGTGGAAGAAACCTGGAAGCATTTTTAAACTCAGTAAGGAGAACTTTCTTTTTTTGCAGCAGACTTTAATATCCTAAAAATGACAGAGATGATCACACAGCATAATGGAGTGGTTAATATGCACATATTCATTTCTCATATTATTTAGAGTGTTCACTTTGGCAGCAGCGACTCCCTATGCATACCTGAAACATTTCAGCCATCTCTGATGCTCACAACTTTGCAGAGTCAACTTTGGCAAAAAAAATTAATAATAAAGTCTTTTAGTAGAACTTCGGAACAAAGAGCCATGACCCAGTCCTAAACTGAGCCCTGGCACAGATGAGCTTTCATCGGATTGTGGAGGTGGGGTGGTGGTGGGGAAGGTTTCGAACTCCATGGAGAAGAGAAACCCTCTCCTAACCCTCAGGGCACTCAGCCTGATGGTGATGGATAGATACATGGTTCCATCACCAAAGTGCTTTTCTTCTTCTCATTCCACAGCCACCAGCTCAGTCCAACCCCCACATCTGGCATGGACTATTGCAGTGGTCTTCTGCTTGGTCTAACCCCCTTAAACCCTCCTCTCATTCTGAAATTCGCATCTGACCCCGTCCTTCCCCCGCTTAAAAACCAATCAGAGACTTCCATGGTGGTTCAGTGGTTAAGATTTCCATGCTCCCAATGCAGGGGGCTGCAGGTTTGATCCCCAGTCAGGGAAGATCCTGCATGCTGCATGGCATGGCCAAAGAAAACACTGATCCTGTTTCCTCTATTTCCTGTGAGACTGTCGTATTCTTCCAGTGGCACTGGAGGCCTTTTTCTCTCATGCTCCTATCCCAGTTCTCCCCACCACACGGCTAACATCCTGGCTACACTGACTTTTTTGGATCTTCCCCCACAGCCTTTGTACTTTCTACACATATGTGTCTGTTCAAGCCAGTCTCTTTGTTTGGAATGCATTCCTCGCCTGCCTGGTGAAATCTCCCTTGTATTTTAAGGTTGAACCTGAGCTCAAGTGCAGTTCAATTAAACGCAATGCAGTTGAGCTGCACTGAGTACCTACTGTGTGCTTGGACGTGACACCTTCCCTTGGCTCTGTGTTCACTGCCCAGGCAGAGTCAGTGCGCTCTTCCATGCTCCCTTGGAGCCTTATAGGTTTCCAGGACAGAGCGTTGTATCATAATTGGCTGCTGTTAAGTCAGTTTCCAGTGCTAGAGGGCAGGCATGTGTCTGGTACCTAATGGACCTCCAGTTCCTGATGTGGGTGAGGCCAACCTGGGTAAGGTCTGGGTTTGCATAAGTGCATTGAAATGGAGTACAAGCAGCACTCACACACACACAGAGCTGTTATACTCAAATAAGTGGGGGCCAGAATTGGGTATTGGGTAAGGAGTGAGTCAAGGAAAATTCTCTGGAGGAAGTGAACCCTGGGCTGCTGACCTGAAGGAGAAGCTCTCTTTCCTTCTTCTCACTTCCCTCCTGAGCCTGACTGGAAGCAAACAGCTGAAACTGTCGAAAGGGAAATGAATACATTCTTTACTAGGGGTTGGGATCTCCTGGCCTAGAGATGATTAAATAGGTATATACCTGCTCCCTCCCTTCCTTCCATATACATTTTCTGAACCTCTAGGAGATGCCAAGCACTAGGGCCACAAAAATTGATTAAATAAAACATGTCTTTGTATTTTTCTGTCTTAATGTTCATGCTGGAGCCTGTCCTTCCCTTTATCTGTCTTGTTGGAGTCCAAGTCTTGGCATGTCACTTACAGCTCTGTGGCTGAGGGCTGGTCACATCATTTTTCTAAACCTAGTTTTCCTATGCATGTGTGTGTGCGAAGTTGCCTTAGTGGTGTCTGACTCTTTGTAACTGCATGGACTGTAGCCTTCCAGGCTCCTCTGTCCATGGGATTCTCCAGACAAGAATACTGGAGTGGGTTGCCATGCTGTTCTCCAGGGATCTTGCTGACCCAGGGATCAAACCCGTGTCTCCTGGGTCTCCTGCCCTGCAGGCATATTCTTTACTCCTGAGCCAGCAGGGAAGCCCTTCCTATGCACACCATGGAGGTAATAACACACTCCCGGTAAGGTTGCACTTGGTGATGTGTATGAGGGGCTGCACAAGTGCCTTTGACAGTGGTCCATCATGGAGTGAGCACTGCTCTCAGACTGCAGGCTTCCTGAGGGTGGGGAACGTGTCCAGGGTGTCCTCTCTGGGCCAAGCACACAGTACATTAGAGTGATCAACTATCCCAGTTTTCCTGGTCTGTCTCAGTCCCACATCTAGGGAAAACTCTCAGTCCTGGGTGAATGGAGACCATTAGTTGGTCACCCGATACCATGGTCTCCATTAGGGTTTGTAGAATGGATATATGGATGAATAAATCATGAGGGACAGAGTCAGGACTTGGACAGCAAAAGCCTGCATTAGGTGGCTGGCTTGTGGCGTGAGAAGTCATCTTGTGAAGGGTCTAGAAAGCCCAGCAGGTAGAAGGTGGGAGGCGGGCAAAGGGCCCTCTACTGCTCTGCAGGGAACACGGAGGCCCTGAGTGTGTAAGGCTGTTGCTTTCAAGTAGGTTTCAGGCTTCCAAGGCCCATGTGCTCTTCGTCAGACTCATCCAGGGAGAAGGCAGTCATTGAGGTCCACTTTCACTCAGAGGGTTTCTCATGAGCCCCTAGTTTCTCCTTTGCCTTTGAAGCTGGAGGCCTTGGCTCCTCCACCTGCCATGTTTGGCCAGTCTGCCCACTGCCTTCTGAAATGTCCACTCCAGATGAAGTGGAGGCCTGGGCCCGGAGGTGGGAGAGCAGGGCTGCAGCCCCATCCGTCAGCTCAGGCCCGGAGAGAGTGGGGCCTCCATTTCCCCACCTGTTCCTTGGGGAGGCAGCTCTTCCTGCCGGGGCGTTTGAGAGTGTCACTTGTGGAAGTCTCTGGTGTGTCTAACACTACTATGTGCCTGTGCTATGCTGTGCTTAGTTGCTTCAGGCCTGTCTGACTCATCGCGACCCTACGGACTGTAGCCCGCCAGGCTCCTCTGTCCATGGAATTCTCCAGGCAAGGATACTGGAGTGGGTTGCTAAGCCCTCCTCCACGGAATCTTCCTGACTCAGGGATCAAACTCCTGTCCCCTGTGTCTCTTGCATTGGCAGGTGGGTTCTTAACCACTAGCGCCTCCTGGGAAGCCCAGTATATGCATAACTAGCGTTATTGGTTGTCCACGTCTATAAATGGGGACAGTAAAGCTTGCTCTGTATAACTCGCAGGACTGCCGTGTGGGCCCAGTGGGATGTAGGAGGTGGGAACACTTGTCAGCCTTCAAATATTTGGGGAGGGGGGAGTCTCAGAAGAGCTGCTCCTGCCGGCCCCGGGGTTCCAGCTGCAGGTGGAGGCAGGCCCTGCCCACCAGGCGCAGAGGGACCCTCAGGCCTTGGCACTGCTGCCCACGTGACCACACAAACCCTGTGCCAGGCCCTTGTGTGCCAGACCACACAAACCCAGAGCCACCCTGTGCCGGGTGGCTCTGCTCCTTCTGAAACCACGGCAAGAGAGAGGTGGCTAGACAGACGTGGGAGGGTTTAGTAGCAGCAGGACGCGGGACAAGAAGAAAGAATGTTCCGGAGCCTCGTCTGTCTGTTGGGCTGGAGGCAGGGCCTTTGTGAAGGCGGGTTGTGCTCAGATCGCCTCTGGGCCCTTCCTCCAGCCCAGAGGCGGATTCACCGTGAGGCTGGTGCCGCTTCAACTTCAGGCCTTCACGCTCCAGGGCCATTTCCAAGGCCCAGCAATGTGTCCACGGGCTCAGAGGGCTTGAGAAATGTGCAGAAGGAAGAAGATATTTTTGTGTTTTATAAGAGAGCTTCCAAACTACATGAGCTTCAGTCCCATTCAAGCCTGGATCTGCCCCTGCTCTGACCAGGAGTCCTTTGTGCCAGGAGGTGGGCGTCACGTCGCTGCATGTCCTCAGGGAGTTCTCGTCCCACTGTGGACCTGGCCATCACTTAAAGCCCTCTCTGCTGAGGCAGGACCTGAAAGACATCTGGGAGAGCCAGTTTTGGGCCAGGCCAAGCTCACAGGAGAAGGAGAAGGGGGCGGCAGAGGATGAAATAGGTAGCATCACTGACTCAACGGACATGAATTTGAGCAAACTCTGGGAGACAGCGGAGGACAGGGGAGCCTGGTGTGCTGCAGTCCACCCAGGCTTTGCGGAGAGTCGGACATGACTTAGCGACTGAACAGCAAGAACAAGCTCATAGCTCTTGCTTGCTGTGTCAGTAACAGACTGAAAGGCCTCTCTGTCCTCAACCTTACTCATCTGTGAAATGGGCATAGCTCCTACCAGAAAAGGCTGTGGAAAGGTTGTCATGGGAGCTCAGTAAATGTTGGCAGAAGCTGGATGGACTTGATACAGGGAACCCACCCCTTCTGTTGAGATAGTGTTGCTCACTGTCAGATTCACCTTGCACTGTACAATGCCTGGTGCTGGCCGCTGGGGATACAGGCTGCCGGGGCAGGGGGAGGTGGTCAGATGAGCTAAGAGCGGGGAAAGGGTTTATAAGCTGTGAAGTACAGCTCTCTTTGTCAACTGAGTGGCCCTTTTGTGTGGGAGGGGCAGGGTGGAAGTCTGGACTGTCCTTTCCCATGGGTGGAGGGGAGGTGGTTGGTGGTGGTGAGGACCCTGGCTGAGTTTGTGCCTCAGAAAAGCTGCCTGTGCGGGCTGAGCTGACCTTTCCTGCTCAGAAAGGAAGGTAGGCCGGCAGGGTACACTGCTTCCCCCTACAGATTCGGGGCAAGGTGGCTGAGTGGTGGTTGCATCCTGCCCCTTCCAACTTCCAACCTCAGTGCCCCTTTCAGGGAGTCGGGGAAGGAGGAACTCAGGTGGGAGCTATGAGGAAAGAACATGGGTTTTGGTGTCAGGTTTCAGAGAAGGCAATGGCACCCCACTCCAGTACTCTTGCCTGGAAAATCCCATGGACGGAGGAGCCTGGTAGGCTGCAGTCCATGGGGTCGCAAAGAGACATGACTGAGCGACTTCACTTTCACTTTTCACTTTTATGCATTGGAGAAGGAAATGGCAACCCACTCCAGTGTTCTTGCCTGGAGAATCCCAGGGATGGGGTCGCACAGAGTCGGACACGACTAAAGTGACTTAGCAGTAGCAGGTTTCAAATCCCACCCTTACTGCTTGTTATGTCTGTGACCTTGAGACAGTTATATATAATTTTTATGAACCTCAGTTTTCTCATTTTCAGAATAGGGTTGATAAGGGAATTTTTTCACAGTCTGCTGGTTGGGGTTTGGCACTTTCATTACCAGGGGCCAGGTTTGATCCCTGGTCGGGGAACTAAGATCATGCAAGAGGCAAGCCTTAATGCTTCCCCCGCCCTCTTCCCAAATGGTGGTGATAATATCCTCCCCCAACACCCCAGGGTTGCTGTAAGGCTTAAATGAGATAATGTAGGCTAAGCACAGTGCCTGGCACACAGGTGGTGCTCAATAAATGCTGATTGTCCCTCTCTTCTGCCCCGTGAACCTCATCATCCTATCTTGCACACCATCCTTTACCCTTTTGAGAGTGCACTTGGTTGGGCTGTGAACTCCCTGGGGGCATCTGTTGTGTTTAGTTCATCCACCTTTATGCTCCAGCCCTGGCACAGCACCTTCAATACACTTTGAATTGGTTGGTGAGAAGCTTCACCGGCCCCAAGAAAAGGACTAAGTTTTAGCCAGAAACTCAGTGCACATCCACTGTGTGCTCCTGCCGAGTCCCACTGTGTGGAATCTGCTCTACAGAGCTTGAGTGGCTGCTTATAACTTGCTGGAATCCTCTGCACTGGCGGCTTTGTTTTCTTTCCTTCCAAGCACTTAGCACTCACGTAATCAAATCAGTCTTTGGTCAGCCTTTAAGATCCATCTCTCCCCACTGGAATGCAAGGGGCCACAGCAGCTGTGTCCCCAGGCCCCAGTGCCTGGCACAGGGGACACGCATACATTTTTGTTGGCTGTCCTTTTCTTTCCCTTCTCTGAGCTCAGGCTTGGTATCCCTCCCAGCCCAACCCCTTTCCAGCTGGGGCAAGTCTTCCTGCTTCTTTCAGCTTCAATTTCCTCATCTCTAACGTGGGCATAATGGTGGTCCCAGATATCATCAAGTGATCAGCTGGGCCTGGAGCAAGGTAAGGGCTGCATCACATCAGCTCCTGTTTTTAAAATGATCTCCAAGGGTCCTCGCATTTATGACCTTCAGTGACCTCACTGCCTCTGGCTGGGAGGAGCCTGGGGAGAACATTCCATTCCTCACAGACCCTCTGCACTGGTCTCACAATGGATTTGGAGCTCTGTGCAAACTGTTTATGTTTCCCCAGCAGAGTTTATTACCCAACCGGGCCTTCTGCAATTAATTACAAGCCGAGCAAATAACTTGTCCCTGGGAGGCTGGGCTTGGCATAAACATTTACATCCAGCCAGGGGCCGGTCCAGGGGCTAGGCTCCTTCCTCCAGACTCAGGAGCAGAGAATGGTTAGAGGATTAGGGCTGGGAGGGCTGGGATGGGGTGGGGGGGCGAGTGGAGCCAAAGAGAAACAACTTTCCTTCAACAGCTTTTCCTGGGCCCCCACCTTAGCCTTTGAGGTGCTGGGCATCGGCCTTCTCTTTTAATCTTCCTCAGTACCCCACAAGTAGAATCCCTGTTTGCAGATGAAGAAATATGGAAGAAATTGAGGCTCATGTAAATTAAGGAATTTGACCAAGGACACGCAGCGTGCAGGAGGGGCAGGATCTGAGGGTTCCCACAGCAGCTGTGTAGAGCAATAGACTGGAGATGAGAGGACCAGCGGTGGGAAATCACTGAGGGAATGAATATTCATTTGATCGTTTGGTCATTCATTCATTGTGTATGTGTTGGCCCCTGTCGTGTGTGAAGGGGGCATGAGGCAGCGGTGGTGACTGTTAGTGACAGGGCTGAGACTGTTGGTCCCCAGTGAATGCCGGCAACTCCCTCAGGATGTCCCATTAAGAGACCAGCTTTGGCTGAAGGAGGTTTCTTGGAGGGCTAGGAAGGGGGCGGCCTCTCTGAGTCTCTAGTGATCATAACCACCTCATCTTACGTCAAGAGATAACTCCGATGGAAGTAGCCTCTAAGGTCAGCCTCCTTATCCCAACCGGGAATGTGGAATCCCAGAACCTTGGCCCCCTGCCTTTGGGCTGAGAAACCTCAGAAAAGGTTTATCTCCAGGAATAGCGGGGTCCCTCCTTTATGTCTGAGAGGGAAATGGCTGATTGGCAGGGGAAACCCTCCTTGCTCTCCTGATTCCCCGGCCCTGCCCCATGGGGGGACTGTGAGTTCTGTGTTTTCTAAAGGCCCCTCTTCCAGTCCAGCAGTTCCTGCTCCCCTCCACAGCCCCGCCATGCAGCTCTCTGGAGCCTTCTGCTGGGGGTCATCTTCTGTCTCTGCAGAGAGGAGAACTGAGACCAGGGAGGAAAAGGTATCCGTTTTGGATATGGTGTGCCTGGATCCTGGAACCCCTTGGCTTCTGGTCACAGTGGAGACTGGGGCCCTGGCTGGGCCATCCACTGCATGTTGCCCGATCCTCACCCAGAGCCTGGTGTGTGGTAACTGATGCCCAGGAAAGGTGTGACCTGGGGGACAAGTGACCGGCTGATGGGACACGTAGGAAGGATACTGTGATCTGGAGGCAGGGGGCTTCAGTTCATGGCACTATCTTTCCCAGGAATGGACCTTCTGGGAACCGAGATGTAACGATAGTCCTCACCTGCAGGGTTGTGGTGAGGATCAAAAGGCAGCGAGTGACTGTTCACAGTGGACAGAAAGTGGAAACCAGTGGCCCTAATGTTCATCAGTGTATGCGTGGGTAAACAAATTGAGGTCTGTCTATACCATGGAGTATCATTCAGTCCAAAAAAGGAATGAAGTACTGATGCATGCTGCAACATGAACCTTAGAAACATTGTGTTACGTGAAAGAAGCCAGACACAGAGGTCACATATTGTGTGATTTCATTTATATGAAATGTCCAGAATAGATACGTCCATAGACCCAGAAAGCCGACATTGGTGGTTGCTGGGGGCTGGGAGGAGCGGCGGCTGGGAGAAGAAACCACTTAGGAGTGACGGATTTTAGTGTGGAGTGATGGAAATGTTTTGGATCCAGAGTGGAGGTGGTAGTTCTGTACAACGTTGTGACTGCAGTAAATACTGCTAATTGTTGACTTCAAGCTGGTAACTTTTGTTATGTGAATTTCACCTCAATAAATTATTGTTTTAATTGCTAATAATAAAAGCAGCATTGTGAGGAGGAGGCACTGGAGATGAGATACGGGCGTTCAGGGGTGAGGCTGCTGAAGAAAAGATGGGTAAAGGGAGGGGCCGTGATGGGAGAAAGGTGTCCTGTGGGCAGCACTTGGGAGCCTGATTAGGACCAAGGGTTCCAGAATAAGAATGGTTGGGGGCAAAGATGTGTCCTTGGGCGGGTTATTCAACCCCTCTTTGTTTCAGTCTCCCCTATCTGGAAAATGGGAATCATTAAGTTTTTATTATGGCAATCTAAATCTTTTATGATCAGTCTTGAATATTCATTGGAAGGACTGATGCTGAAGCTGAAGCTCCAATACTTTGGTCACTTGATTTGAGGAACTGACTCAGTGGAAAAGACCCTGATGCTGGGAAAGATTGAAGGCAGGAGGAGAAGGGGACGACAGAGGATGAGATGGTTGGATGGCATCACTGACTTGATGGACATGAGTTTGAGCCAGCTCCGGGAGTTGGTGATGGGCAGGGAATCCTGGTGTGCTGCAGTCCATGGGGTCACAAAGAGTCGGACACGACTGAGCCACTGAACTGAACTGAAATCTTTTCTGATGGAAAGCTTAACAGTTTTCTTGAGGATTAAACTAGTTAATATTTGTGAAGTGCTTAGAATAGTGCTTGGCACCAAGTAAGATCTGCATAAGTGTTAGCTACGTTTATTATGGCTCATTCACATTTTTATTTATTTGTTCGTTTACTGAGCACCCCTGCTGAGCCAGGCCCCCTGGCTGCATTCTGGGGACACAGCTGTGAGCGTGACTCAGGGTCAGCTCTCAGGAGCTCCCTCACGTCCGGCCGCGCCTGCAGCTTCAGCTGTTAATGAAAATTGTTCATCACTTCCCGCTTCTCCGGAGCTGCCTGAGCAGGCACCATCTCCTCTTGAAAACTCCCCCTGGGTTTGGGGGCTCGCGCCTTGGACTTGGAGGGAGGGTTTGCCGGGGCCTCAGTTTCTCTACCTGTCAAGGAGGAGGGCAGGCTGGCCATGCCCTGGGGTTCCTCTCAGCCTCTTCTGGCCTCCAGACCTCTGAGTCACATAGTTCACCAGCCTGTGTTTGGGACGGGCCTAAGGTGTCACATCTGCTGGGATTTAATTTATAAAAAGTAGACAGTCTTTTTTTGGGCTGGCATCTGGGGCAGTAGGGGTTGGCAGGGAGTGGGGGGACTGGTGGTCTTTCCTGAGCTCCAGCCTTCAAGGACTGGGCTTCTGCCCCCTTTGGGGTATGACCAGCCCCCGTCAGTATTCCCCACCCCCCAGTAATAACTCAGGCTGAGTCTGATCACAGCTGTCCTAGATTCAAACCATCTGATTCTCACTGCTGTCCCGTGGGCACCTCTTCTGTTGCCATCCACAGTCTATCGCCTCTGCGTGGTCATATGCCCCACCCCCTCACTGGGACAGCCAACACACACACACACACAATCACCTCACCACTTGCACTCCCATTCACCCCCAGCGAAATCTTGCTGAGCGCTTGTTCCCCCTTCTCATCCTCCAACACCTGGATCCCCCCCCTCACTCTCCAGCCACCTGCCCTCCGTCCCCCATCCTAGCTCGGTCTCCACCACTGGTTTCCCTTCCCAGATGCTTGTCACTGAGGTTGTCTCAGGGCAGAAGGACAGAAAAGTCCTTCCAGGAAGGAGCTTGCTGTCTCCGTTTCCTTTTAAAAACAAAGCTAGGTCTTGAGTAGCTTGAGTTGGGCCTTCCAGAACTGCCCCCTTGGTGGTGGAAGGAGGTACCAAGCAGGCAGCTGAACAAGGAGAGAAGAGGAGGGGGCAGAGTCAGGCCAGGCCAGGCCAGGCTCTCCGGGTCTTGGAAAGCCCCGATGTATTCGTATTCCCCTTATTTCTCACAGACACAGGCATCTCGTTCTCATAGACACGGTTCCCGGCCCTGGAGAGCTCGGCACACTGTGATCAGGGAGGCTTTCTTTGCCAGAACATTCATTTTATTCAGCCCTTCGTTCATTCATCGGTCTTTGCTCTGTGCTAGGCCCCGTGCTGAACTCTGGGGACAGAGTGGGGTGGGACCTGGTTCCTGCCCGAGGGCCGATGAGAGAGGCTGCTTTGTACTCACAGGGACGCCTTGCCTCTGATATGTGCCATTCAATCATTCCCTCATTCAGCAAATGCTGGCTGAGTGCCTGCCACGTCCCTGGCACTGTTCTAACATTGGGACACCAGCATGACCAAAGCAGGTGACAATCCTTACCCTCACCAGCCTCACCAGGCTGTCATCCTAGAGACGGGAGTGACCAGAGTTTTGAGGGGTCATTTAAAAGAGCTGACATTTATGGTTCAGTAATTATTTTACAAACACAAAATGCTTCACATTTGGACAAGAAGATAGCGATCATCTGTAATCTCGTGACTTAGAACTTTACAAAACAATTTTTTTTTTGGTCTTTGCGATCCTTGCTATTATGTGTCCTTGTGCGCATGCATGTACCTGTGTTCAAACACAGTTGTGCTTAAGCTGTATATGACATTTGGATTACTGCTTTTTTCCTTCAGCATTTCCCATGTCATTAACTTATCCTAATATCTGTGTTTGTTAATGACACATAGGAGTTCCTCGTGTGACTGCTCAACAGTTTATTGAACCATCCTCTTATTTGGCATTTACATTATTTTCAGCTTTTTGCTATTGTAAATAATGTTGGAATGATTAGCTTTAAAGTCATCTGACCGCTTCTGGAAGACAGAATGCTGGATATCACAGAGGTTTCAGAGGTCCCAGGCTCACGCCACCACCTCCTCCTTTCTTGCCCCTAAGTGCCACCTTCTTCCCTCTGGGGGAAAGGAATTTCCCTCTAGGTACCTCTCAACATGAGGTGTTCCGTTTACCTTTAGCTACATGACCAATCACCCGATAACTTAGTAGCTCAGGCAACAACATTCATCTCTTTATCTCCCAGTTTCCACGGGTCACGAACATGGGGAGGGTTCAGCTGGCCAGTTCTAGCTCAGGGACTCTCCTGTGGTTGCAGCTGGCATGGGCAGGCGGCTGACGGGTGCTTCCAGCGAGACTTGGTGATATTATCCCTGGCGTCTGGCCTTGTCCCACTGTTTCTCTTTCATGGCTGCCTCTCCAATCTGGGCCACCTTCATTTCTCATCTGGATGAATAATATCAACTCAGAGCACTGCACTCTCCATGAGCCAGGTATTGTCCTAAGCTCTTCACACACATGAAATTGCTCGTGTCATCCTCACAACAGGGACTTTCTTGGTGCTCCAGTGGTTAAGACGCCTCTTTCCAAGGCAGGGGACTCTGGTTCAATCCCTGGTTATGGAACTAAGATCTTATGTACTGCATGGCCAAAAGATATATTAGAAATACTTAATCCTCCCAACAACCCAAGGAAGAAGATGCTATTGTGATCTCTCTTCTAGCAAATAAATGGCAGATCCGGGACCTGAACCTGGGGCAGCCTCCTTGTTAATCCTGCCCCTTTACTAGTCTCCCTGTGTGCGTTATGGCCTCTCTGCCCTCCAGTCTCCAGCCAGTGGCCAAAGCAAGCATATTAAAGTACAGCTGCATCATGTCTGTTCCCCACTGAAACCCTGCCACTGTCTGATCACGGTGACAGTAAAGTCTACCTCCTGACCAAGGCCACATGGTGAATGGACCCTGCTGCCCTGCCCCGCTGGCCTCACCTACCCGTCTCCCTCAGCGCCTCCCTCCCCCAGAGCCTTCCCGTTGCAGGTTTTGTTTCATTTTGGCTCAATGCAGCATCCCACCTTGGCACCCTTCAGAGTTATATCACTGCTTCTTCTTCAGCTCCTAGCTCAGCTACCACTTGGTGGGGAAGCCTTGACTTTGTCAGGCTGATCGGTCATGCGTCTTTCTCTGGTGGAGCCCTGCCCCGACAGCATGTGGCCCGAGAGGCACTGTGTACTGTTGGCTCCCTTGTTTGCTGTCTTTCTTGCAGGGCTGTTGTGTTGCACACATACGGGGGATGCTGTAGACACTATGATCTGTGCCATGCTCCCTCCCAGAGTTGAGCAACACAAGGCCCTGCTGCCGTTCCCACTGAAGCGAAACTTCATACAGGCGGGGGCCGTTGCATGGGTACGCCCTAGTCACCGTGGCCCGTACCGTCTGATACACAGCAGGCATTTGATGAATATTTGTTGATTATGATTATTAATCAGCTCAGTTCAGTCGCTCAGTCGTGTCCGACTCTTTGCGACCCCATGAATTGCAGCACGCCAGGCCTCCCTGTCCATCACCAGCTCCCAGAGTCTACTCGAACCCATGTCCATTCGAGTCAGTGATGCCATCCAGCCATCTCATCCTCTGTCGTCCCCATCTCCTCCTGCCCCTAATCCTTCTCAGCATTAGGGTCTTTTCTAATGAGTCAACTCTTCGCATGAGGTGGCCAAAGGATTGGAGTTTCAGTTTCAACATCAGTCCTTTCAATGAACACCCAGGACTGACCTCCTTTAGGTTGGACTGGTTGGATCTCCTTGCAGTCCAAGGGACTCTCAAGAGTCTTCTCCTACACCACGGTTTGAGAGCTAATATGTCTTAGGGCTTTCCTGGTGGCTCAGTGGTAAAGAATCTGCCTGTAGTGTAGGAGATGTGGGTTGCTTCGAACCTTGGGTGGGGAAGATCCCCTGGAGAAGGAAAGGGCAACCCATTCCAGTATTCTTGTCTGGGAAATCCCATGGACAGAGGAGCCTGGTGGGCTTCAGTCCATGGGATTGCAAAAGAGTCAGACATGACTGAGCAACTTAACAACAACAAAACATGTATTACTGGGCAGCAGGCGTTAAGCACACTTATTCCTCAGAACAGTCCTAAGGGATAAGCCCTATTGTTGTCCCCTCTTTTTAGAAGAGGAAATAGGCTGAGGGAGGGGGAGTCGTTTGATTGATGTCCTCTAGTGAAGGTTTCAACTGAGGCGGATTAGTTCGCTGTGATAAAAAAGTGAATGAGGGACTGCCCTGGTGGCCCAGTGGTTAAGACTCCTGCTTCCAACACAGGGGGCTCTGGTTCAATCACTGGTTAGGGACCTAAGACCCCACATGCTGTTCGGTGTGGCCAAAAAAAAAAAAAAAATTAAAATAAACATGAATGAAAGAAAACCCCTGCATTCCAGCAGCTTGGAGTCAGTCAGATGAGGGGAAACCCAGACACAGGTCATCGCAATGCTGGCGAGGATGTGTGGGGAGGCGGGGCTTTCCTCCAGCAGAGAGCGAGGAAGGAGAGAAGGGCCCCCAGACAGAAGGTGGATCTGCTCTGGGGCCACTCTCCCCCTTGGGTGCCAGGGCGCCTTCTCTTCTGTCTGCAGCCTCGGTACCCCAGGCTTTGGACCACGGGTGGAGGCCTGAGGAAGGAGGGTGCTGGGAGGGATGGGGTGGGGCTGGGGCCGGGGTGAGGTTCTCTCCTAAGTGTTGAAGCCATACCAGAGGCCTCAGTTCTCACCTACTTGGAGGTCTATCCTTCCCTGGGAGGAAGGGGTGGGGGACAGGAGCCTCCATGGTACAGGTGAGGGAGTGGAGAGACCTGGAGACATCAGGGGATTGATTTCTCCAAGGCTCGGAGCCCGGGTCCCTGGAAATCCCTCAGCTCTTGGCGCTGAGCATGTGTATATGTGTGTGTGTGTGCGCGCGCTTGTGTGTTGTGGGGGTGTGTGTTAGAGATGATGCCTCCCTCTTCCTCTGTCCTGACTCTCATCCCAGCAGTGTGTCCTATTAGAGGAAAAGACCTCCCTTAGGTTCTGTGGACTGGCCCCAGGTGCTTGCCAGGTCCTGGTTGTCTGGGGGTCCAGAGCCACCCCGTGGCCTGGGACTGTTCCCTCCTTTGAATTAATTCCCTGGGTTTCCCACCAGGCTGTGGGCTTTCTAAGGACTGGGTCTGGACTCCCCCATTAGATCAGTTTCTTGGGGTTGGATAGTACTGTGTTCTGTGTTCTGTCTGGGGTTGGAGCCCAGCCCAGGGGTGGGGCCCAGGGGCTTTGGGAAGAGTCGGTACGTGAGTGGGCCTTGAAGGAGCAATAGGAGTGACCAGGTGGAGTCCCCATCCCCTTCCTCCCTGAGTCTCGGCCCCTGCAGCACAGACCCGGGCGGGCCCTGGTGATGCAGGGGGCTTCCCCTGCCCCCACCCTGTGCCTGGCAGGGCTACTGAACTTCCAGAGGCTCCAGCCCCTGGGCGCCTTCCCAGCCACCCACCCCTCTGAGGCCCCAGCTTCGTTTCTTGTCTCCTTCCCCACAGGTCTCAGTCTGCTGGGGATTCTGTTTTGGTTGGAAAGAGGAGGCGGAGGTGTTTGCGTGTCTGGCTCTTTCCTCCTTTCTCATTCCTCCTCCCTTCCTCCCTCCTGCCTCTCAAGATGTTTCCTCTGCCAGCCTGGCTCCATTCCAGCCTCTCCCCTCCCTGGGCAGGCCGCAGCCATCCCTCTCCTGCCTGGGGCTCCTGTGGGCTGTGGCTTTCCAGAGTGTGCCCTTAATGCCTTCCGCCCCCAGAGGAGGGGTCCACAGGGCAAGGACATCAGAGTGAGGGCACCCTTGCCTCCTCCTCCCTCCTCTGTTTAAAGCCCACATCTCCTGGTGGAGGAGGCAGAGGGGCCCACTCAGGGCTGCCTCCTACTTGGGGTTCATCCCTTCCCCCTCTGGGCCTTGATTTCCTGGGGAGCCCACAGCCAACACAGCCCCTTGGCACAGAGGTGCATAGCATGTCTTGTGTTCATTTGGTAGTAGTTTTGTGCTGCTTTGCCAAGGGCATTGGGGAGCTGCTCCCCACAACTTGGCAGGGGCCTGGAATGTAGAGTTTGTACTACTTCTCATATCCTCACCTTTTCAAATCTCCAGCTGAGGTAACATCACTCCCTGGAGAACCCTCTCTGCTCACCCGCCCCCCACCACAGAGGTTCATGGGGTAAAACAGGCCTGTACCCTGACCTGATGGAGCTTGGTCTGGCCTTCGCCTCGCCAGCACCTTGCACTGTGCCTGCAGCAGGCAGACGCTCAGTAAATATTTGTAGAATGAATGGTTGGAGAGCAGCTAGGGAAAGCAGAGGGTGGCATGATGGAGTGGTAAGGACAGACAAAGTGCTGAGGGAGGACTTCTCAGAGGAGGCAAAACCTGGGGTTTTGAAGGATGGATAGGAGTTGGACACATAGGCAGGGCATTCCAGAAAGAAAGAACACAGCCTGTGCAAATCCTAGAACAGATGGTGTGTGATCTAGGGCCTAGAGTGTGAGTAAATGACCAGAGGGGAGGCTGGGGAGAAGGGCCTGGCTATGGGAGGAACCTCCAGTCTGGGAGTGGGCACCCTGACCTGCCAAAATGCTATCAGAAGTTGGCCCCTTCAGTTGGGTCCCAGGTCTGTGCTTTCGGCCTGGCCTTGAAGGGCACCATGTGTGGAGGGCCCTGGGTGGTTGCCAGGGCTTGTCAGAGTTTTTCAGAGGTTGGGACTGTATGAAGCTAACCCAAGGCTACTGGCTCCGCTCACCTGGGCCGAGTTGATTGTGAGATTAGAATCCCTCTGGGCCAGCTGATTGAAGCAGGCTTTGTGGCAATACATAAGCTAGAACTAGGTTTAGTCCTGGTGTCCGTAACTTCCTGGCTGTGACCCTGGGCAAATTGTTGATTTCTTTATGTTGTGGTTTCCTCTACAATAAAGATAACAGACACTACCTCTCAAGATTGTTACAACAATTAACAAGGTAACCTGTGGAAAGCTTTCCTTTTTCCCTCCTTGCTTCTCCCCGTCCTCCCCACCCTTCTCTCCTTCTTAGCAGAGCTGGCCCTTTGGACTGAGGCCTGAGGATGATCTGAAGGATACTGGACACCCTCAACCCTGATAACTCACCTGAAACCTCTCCTTCCCGGAGGTCCTGGATTCACAACGCCCCTGTTACGTATGCATTCCTTAGTGCAGTGGTTTTGTGCTCAGGCCACAGCCCCGGCTTTGGCAACATTACCTCTAGAAATGCAGCGGTTAGAAATCCAGATTCCAGGCCCACCTCTCACCTACTGAGTGGGGATTCTGCGGGTGGAGCCCAGCAAGCTGGTTTTCAACAAGCTTCCCAGGTGATTCTGACATATGTTTCAAGTGTGAGAACCACTGTCTGATGCCTAAGGCCTTTCAGTGGGAGGAGCCTGGCTTTGGGCCTGGAGTCGGAGCACATGGGTGCCCGGGGAGCTGGCTTCAGGGGTGTGTAACCTGTGCTGTCACTCAGGGCCCTGAGCTCAGGAGGATGTCTGATTGCTTTAATGCTCTTCTGTCTGTCTTGAAATCTGAACAAGGGGCCCTACGTTTCCGTTTTGCACTTGGGCCCACAGATTATTAAAGCTGGTCCCGGGGGCTGGTCCCAGCATGTTCCAGGTAAGCTGGGTGTCCTCGGGGAAGTCACTTCCTCCTTGAGCCTCACTATCCTCATCTGTACAGAGGGGTGATGATCCCCACCGCCTAGAGTGATGGTGAGAATTAAATGTGACACGTGGTTTCAGCTGTTGGCGTGGGGCCTGGCCCAGGCTAGTGTGGCGTAGCTTCCAGAGGCCCCGTGGCCTGCACCTCTGGAGATGCCATGACCACAAATATACACTGTCTTTGGCTTAATGGTGCTTCCAGTCTGGAGCAGGGACACAGCAAGAGATGAACACTCTGAGAGTGCTCTGAGGGTGCTAACATGGGAGGATCTGCCCTAGTTGGGGGGGGTCACTGAAGGCTTTCCGTGTGCATGTGTGCTAAGTCGCTTCAGCCGTGTCTGACTCTCTTGACCCCATGGACTGTGGTCTGCCAGGCTCCTCTGTCCATGGGATTCTCTAGGCAAGAATGCTGGAGTGGGTTGCCATGCCCTCCTCCAGGGGATCTTCCCGATCCAGGGATCAAACCCATGTCTCTTATGTCTCCTGCATTGGCAGGCGGGTTCTTTATCACTAATGTCACCTGGGAAGCTGAGGAAGTGCCACATGAGTAAAACTCTGAGCTGGATTGGTGTGGGGCTGGACGGTGTTGTGGTATTTTCATAGCTTTTAACCACAGATCTCTGGGGAGGTGAGAGGGCCTGGAGGGAGGACATGGGCCACAAGGGGCTGCAGGTGGAGCAGGAGGTTGCTCTGGGGCCTCATCTCCCAGACTGGGTTCCTTCCTTTCACAAAGGCCCTAGAACCACAATAATTTGGAGTAGAAACAGACCCTTGCCCAGAGGCCTCCTGGAGCAGAGTAGGAATGTGGCTTTGCAGGCTGGTGCCACAGGCCAAGTTCTTCACCCTTTGGAAACCTCTGCTTCCTCTTCCGTAGATGGGCCTCCTAATCCCCTCCGGGTGGGCTGTGGTGATGGTCTAGTGAGATGAGCACACGTAAGCCCCACCACAGCACCACCGGCAGGAAGTGCTCAGTACAGAGTTGATGCCTGTTTCCCTCTGCTTGTGTGCACGTGGGAGCCCTGGTTTTTTTGTTTGTTTTGTTTTTTAATCTTTTGACGGAGCTGCATGGCATGTGGGATCCTAGTTCCTTGATCAAACACGTGCCCCCTGCATTGGCAATGTGGAGACCCAACTATTGGACCACAGAGGAGCCCAGGTTTTTAATTAGGAGTCCCTCTAGCTGAGGCTAGCTCCCTTGGGGGAATCCTTTCTTTAACTGTAAGACAGATGAGGCTGACAAGCCCTTTTCTGGAGATGATCAAGGACTGACCAGCACTGGGGGTCCAGAAGCAGTGGCTTTGGAGACAGCTGAGTGCCCACCTCTCCATTGCTCTCCCAGGTTAACTTAAACCCACCAGCTGTGTCACAGAGAGGGAGTGAGCTCCCCTATGGGCATCCTGAGTTCAGGCCCCGCTCTCTGAGTAGTGAACACAACTTTCATTTATCGCCGTCTTCACAGCACCAGGCGCTTCCCGTGCATTCAGGGAGAAAGGCACTGTCATTCCCGTCTCAGAGGGAGGACCAGAACGACCCTCTCCTTGGCCAGGGTCACCCAGCTAGTGAGTGGCAGACCCCAGAGCTCTGCCTCCGACTCCCATAGTGATACACTGTGACACTGGGGGCAAGTCCAGACTTTTCTGTGCCCTGAAGGACGGGACCCGCCATTCTTAGAGGCCCCGTCAGCTGCAGTGGCCTACGGTCTGTGTACCTGGGAGGGCCTGTCCCCAGAGGCGTTCTGCCACACACCTCCAGGCTTCTGTTTCTTTACTGTGTAGGATAATACCAGCTTATCCAAGCCCTCTAAGCTCCAGCCTCCCAGGCCTGTCATCCTGACCCCTGGCCCTGCTCTCTCTCTCTTACCCACAAGGAGAGCAGGAATGGCCAGGACCCGTGGTTTCTCCACCACAAGTGGCCTGGAGCAGCGGGGACAGGGGTGCCAAACCCTGTGGGACTGGGAAAAATTTTGATGGCTTCAGAGAACTGACCAGCAGTGTGGCTGCAAGATATGGGGGTGCAAGGGAGTGTGGTGGAGTAAGGGTTGGAGGGGTGAGCAGGGGCCAGATTGTGAAGGGTTTGTGGGGAGCAGTTAAGGGGTTTGAGGCCGAGAAAGGACTTGATCAAGCCTGTGTCTAGCGTGACTGAGAAAAATGCCAATGACAGTTAACACAGTGTCAGGCACGCAGCATTCAAAGCCATTCATCATGGTTTGATGCTTTTTGTTATATGGGTCATTATGAATACCCAGATTCTGCTCTTAGCCGCTGTGAGAACTTGAGCCAGTCATGAACCCCTAGGACCTCATTTTTCACACCAGTAATGCAGGACGACAGATATGGAACCTCTCCCAAGGACTTTATCAAGATCAAAGAGAGATAATGGGGGAATCTCATCTCATCTCTGTTAATCCTGAAGACACTCAGCTCCCTGAGCCCACCTTTATAGCCAGGGCCCTTCCTCTGTGTCACATGCCTGACTGCTTCCCAATTTGGGGCAGGATAGGACTCAGCCATTGGCTCCAGAAGCCCCCAGCCACAATGCAGCCCCTTTCAGGCAGGGCTTTACCTTCCCCAGATCCCTCCTCTGCCCTTGGTCTTGACCCTACAGACCTTGACCCAACAGACCTCCGCCTCCTCCTCAGACTCTCCCCCAGCCTTGGTGCCCTGGCCAAGGGGCTTCCAGCCTTAAGAGCTCATGGAGATGCCCAGTAAGCCAGTGTGGTATGGAGGAGAGCATGCAGAACCTGAGAACATTACGTGCCTTCTCTGAGCCTCAGTTTCCTCATCTGCAAAATGGAAGTGGGGTTACCTGTTTTGTTAGTCTTCTTTTGCTCCTGTAACAAATTACCATAAATTTAGTGGCCTACTACAACACATGTTTATCCTCTTATAATTCTGGATGTCAGAGTCCTAACACAATTAGGCAGGGCTGCGTTCCTTCTGGAGGCTCCAGGGGAGCCTCCATTCTTTTGCCTTTTCTAGCTTCTGGAAGGTGCCTGCATTTCTTGGCTCCTGGCCCCATCCTCCATCTTAAAGCCATTAGCATAGCATCTTCCAGTTTCTCTCAGTGCTTCCATCATCCTCACCTTGCCTTTTCTCCCTCTGACCCTCCTGCCTCCTGCTTATAAGAACCTTTCTGATTACACTGGGTCCACCCAGATAGAGCAGGGTTACCTCCCCATCTCCAGGTCCTTAACTAACATCGTGTCTGCAGAGTTCCTTTTACCGTGTAAGGTAACAGCTTCACAGCTCCAGGGATTGAGATGTGAGCATCTCAGGGGGCCATGATTCAGCCTGTCACACATTCCTTGCAGGGTAGCTGTGAGGATTAAATGAGACGAGAAATGTGAAAGGATCAAATGGTACCTGGGATGTGGCAGTCGGTCCCTAGACACATTTTCTTCAGTCCTCTCTCTGGGCCTCTGACTCCCCAGCTGTAAAAAGAGGCCCATTGTAGCAGTTGGATCCCACCTTCTCTCGAGCGTGTAATATGGTCAGGCAGACTGTGCCCTTAGCCCAGGATTCATAGGAAGCAGCAGAATTGAGGATGCCCCTCAATAGCCCTCTGAAAAGCCTCCCTTCTCCCCTCCCTCTCGGAGGCAGGCCTCCTTTCAGTTCCTGGCCCGCTGAGCATTTCCCATCATTCCCAGGGATGGCTGATGGGAAAGGCTGAGCTCACTGCTCCCTGGGGAGGGCGATGGGTGGAGGGAGGAGAGGGAGAGGCTGGCGGCAGCTGCTTGGAGAGAAGGGCAGAGGAGATTTACGGAGGGAGAGGTGAGGTTATCAGCGCTCAGGAGGAGTGGGAGACGGTGAGGCAGGGCCTCCAGGCTGAGCCTTGGAGAATGGTCAGCCCTTCCCCAGCCTCCTCCGCCCAGCCCCGGCTGGCTGTGCTGCTCCATCTGTCTGCCAGCTGCCCCTTCTGAGAGGCCCTGGGGTCCGGGGGAGTGTGTATGTATGCTGGGGATGGGAGAGGGGTGTCACAGGCCAGCAGGAACTGCAAGTGTGAGATTGCTGCTAGAAAGGACTACCTTCCCCTTCCTGAGAGGAGGGCCATCTCAGCCAGCATACATGCCCGCTCCTCCCCTCTGCCCAGAAATCGGTCACCTTTTGGTTCATCATCTGCCTTCACTGCACTTCTCTTTTCTTATTTGCATGTATGGGGGTGTGGGGTGGGGGGAGGTAATAACACCATTAGAGGATTTGAGAAACTCAAATGAGATAGTGATTTTGAAATGTACACTCAGCTATATAAGGATGTGTGATTCCGTGCATACGCACATCACTTTGACATTCTCTCTTCTGCACCTTGACGACCTGGCAAATTCTTAATCATCCTTCAAGTCCTAGCTCAGATGTCACCTGCTCTTTGTAACTCTCTCAGCAGCCCCCTGTCCACCTGGGAAGAACAAAGCTGCTCCCTCCCCCGAGTTACCCTCTCTCTAACCCTCGCTGGGTGCCTTCTGCAAGGATAGTTGTTCACAGTGGGCCTCCCCCACTGTTTGCAGGCAGTGCATTCACCACAGGCCCCTCCATTTCTCAAGGCCACAGTGGCTGTAGAAGAGCAGAGACAGGATGGTGAAGGCGTTGGAGGAGCTGATCTCCTGGAGTAGGGCCTTGGCAAAGTCCCCACGTGGGCGTCTAGTCCTTAGAATCTAGCAGATTCCCATGAAGGACTCAGTCGGATTCAGGGACTCTGCTCAAAGCAGGTGGCCATTCATCCATGTATAAGAGCCCTTCACTTTCTGTGATGCACATACTTGTGCCTGCTGCCCAGGACCTCCTGTACATAATCAGGAGACCAAAGGGCCATGTTGGCCATGATGTTTCCAGAAGAGAGTGAAACCTGAGCCAAGGGAGGGGAAGAGGCTGTTTAGGCCCTAAGGAGTGTATCCCATAAGCTCACCTACCACACTCTGGGCTTCCCTCATAGGTCAGTTGGTAAAGAGTCTGCCTGCAATGCAGGAGACCCCAGTTCGATTCCTGGGTCGGGAAGATCCTCTGGAGAAGGGATAGGCTACCCACTCCAGTATTCTTGGGCTTCCCTTGTGGCTCAGCTGGTAAAGAATCTGCTTGCAATGTGGGAGACCTGGGTTTGATCCCTGGGTTGGGAAGATCCCATAGAGAAGGGGAAGACTATCCATTCCAGTATTCTGGCCTGGAGAATTCCGTTGACTGTATAGTCCATGAGGTCACAAAGAGTTGGATACGACTGAGCAACTTTCACTCACCACACTTCAGGATTCCCAGCAGGCTCATATCCCAGTGCCTTGGACCCACCAGATACACAGAGAGGGCCAGATGAATGTTGGGAGATGCACCATGGTGGTAAAAGGTGCCTCCACTGCCTCTCTGTCTTCCCCCATCTCTTCAGAGCCCTGGACAGCCTTGTTCATCCTGGCACTTCTGGTGTCTCTCAGTGCCCTAGTCCTACCATATAGTGAACTTGGATTATGTTCCAGGTATAAGCAGGCATCAGCCCATTCATTCCCCTCCACACCCTGGAGGTGGTCTTATCTAGGTGAGGACAGGTGAGGTGAGGAGCCTTGAAGTTCCAGGGTAGAGATCTGGACCATGTTTCCAATTACTCTCTTCCATTTCCTTCAGCATTTGTGTGGTTTCCCTGGGGTTTGAGGAAAGATGACCAGAGTCTCCAGGTTGGGGAAGGTGAAGCTGGTACTGAGTTGTCTCTCCAGACAGGTTGGTGGCTAAGGCTTAGCACTGTTCCTCTCAGCAGGTTTCTCGCACCCCACCCTCACCCCTGAAGATGTGTGAGGCAGGTAGAAGGGGGCTTACCAAGGGGAGATGTTCAGAAATGCCCCAGAATGCCCCTCCCTGCTCGCTGTCTCACCGAGGGCAGCTGCTCTTGGCTGGCCTCACTGTGCTCACCTCGTCTGCAAGCCTGTGTGTTCTTGGAAGTAATGGAAATGCATTTCTTAAAAATGCTCAGTAATACCAAGCCTTGGTCTCTGCCCAGCTCTCTGGCCTCCCAGAAACTCCTCATACCCATCACCTCCTCTCTGCTGCCCAGGCCCATACGAGGTAATGTGACCCTCACTGAGAGCCAGTGATCCAGCTGAACCCTGTCCATCAGGGACCTGTCCAGGGCCTCCCAGAGAGTCTGTGGGGGAGAGTGATGATGGTTAGTATCATCACCACTGACAGAGCTCTAACTGTGTGCCAGGGCCTCACTGAACACTCTAGATGGCTGAAGCACAGGCTGATGAGGCAGCAGGCCTGCCTAACCCCAGCCCATAACTCCTTTATGTTGTACCTTGTTTGTGCACAGTCCCTGCCTGGGAGCAACTCCCATCCTGGGGGGCAAACTCCCACTGGATCACTCCCACAGAGGAGGTGTACGAGATAGTGCCCTCAGCCTGGAGGCTTGGTATAGCCCCCCTAGAAGGAATAATGCTTTTCCCCTACTCGAGTTGTCCTCAAGATTAAACAGGAGGAATAGATCAGATTCTTAGCATGTGACAAATAAATACATGATAAATCTTAAAATATTGTTATTGTGGTTTTTGGGGTTTGTTTTCTAAAGTTTAATAAAACTACTCAGTTAAAAGTTTCAAAAGAAGGGTAACTTCTTCCTGATTTTGAGATGACAGGCGCATGTTTTACATCTGTAATACAATTATTTCAGAGAACCTCTTACATTGGAACTATACCGCAGGATGACCAATAATGAAAGTATTTGGTTTGGAGCACACTTAGGATAAATTGTACCTTTCAACAGTATCTAATTCTTTTAAAACCCAGAAGTGTTGTTACTATATTTTTACTTCCTTATATATCAAGTAGATGGTTTGAACTGCTTATATTTCTTATTTCTGCTCTGTGACTTTGAGAAAGTAATTTAATTTCTCTGTGTTTCATCATATATAGAGTGGGGAATGAGAATATCTACCTTACAGGGTGCTTGTGAGGATTAAATGAGTTAAATGTAGTATTTAGAATAGTACCTGACCAGGTGGCTCAGTGGTAAAAAAATATCTGCCTGTAATGCAGGAGACATGGGTTTGATCCCTGGGTTGGGAAGATCCCCTGGGGAGGGAAATGGCAATCCACTCCAGTATTGCCTGGGAAATCACGGGGTTGCAGAAGAGTCAGCCACGACTTAGCAGCTAAATAACAATAACAATAGGTTATATTGAAAATAATTATTACTATTTCTTTAGAAGAAAATATACCCAGATTCAGTTCCTAAATCCAGTCAGGTTGCTTTTCAGCGAATACTTTTCAGCTAACATTCACTAAGTACTGGCTGGTCCTGGGCTTGTCTGGGTCTTGATCTTGGGGCTCAGCTGCTCCTGGCTCTGCCCAGGGGCCTGGGCTTCCTGCTCGGTTTCCGCTTCTTGCTCCTAGCCCCCAGGGCTCCGGGTGAGGCTGAGCTCATAAAAAGTGTCAGCAAAGCACTTTGTGGATCGATGCTAACTAATAGCAGCTCCCTGGTGCTGGCACGTGTAGGGAAGATGATCACGGAGACAGCTTGCACTAGGCTTGGGGTGGCCCCGGGGGAAAGGCAGTGATATCCTCAAGGCAGGACCTGGCCCTGCCGTCCCTCCTCCTGCCACTTTAGCCAGCAGTGGGTGCCGACAGTTTGGAAACGGATGGGGAGTGTTAGTGGCCACATGGGGAAAAGATTTGCCCGTTTCGTGGCAGAGTCAGGAGCATAGATCCATCCAGCCCACACATCTGGTCACTTCCACCCAGATCTGGGGGCACAGCCTGTCTTGGACATCCTCGTGTCACAGCTCTCCCAGTCGGCTCCATCACCATCTCTCAAGAAGTCGACATTCCTGACTGAAACAGACAGGTGCTGGCCTTTGCCCAGACACACGGCTATCTTAAGCATGGCAGAACAGCTTCCTTTTGGTCATGGGCATGAATGGGAAGTTGGCATGGGGTCTTGTGCAAGGGAAGATGTGGGCGAGACTTCCCCCAGTTCTGCCCCAGGGGGAAGTCCTTCTCTGTGTCTCAGACTGAAATGAAGTCTGTTTTGGAAACTGCTGAGGAGGCAGCAGACAGGGCGTTCTCTGCCCTTTGGGGTTCATAGTCAGATGGAGGAGGCCTGGTCTTATTCAGGAGAGGCACCAGTCTGATGGAGGATAGGAGTTGGGGTGGGGGGGCGGTGGTGAATGTGGCTTCTGTTTCCTGGGACTTCCTATCTTACAGAAGGGACATAGCCCTCTTGCCTTGTAGCAGCTCCTTGTCTGAGGGTGGAGGCATTAACTTTGTCTGCAGGGGCCTCCTATCTGATAGAGGAGTCTGGCCGCTTTCTTCCCCAGGAATTCTTAATCTGATAGAAGAGATACAATCTCTGTCCTCAGGAAGGCCCCTTGTCTCTCTTGTTCTCTCACTCGAGAAGCCGCATTTGACGGCTTCTGCCTTTGCTTCCTGCCTTCCTGGCCTGATTCATGGGGGGCCCTGGTATACAGGCAATAGCCACAGAGAGAGCTGGGCAGAGTAATGGGCTAGGCTGCTGTGGGGCCGGGAAGAAGGGGGTGCTTTAGAGGGGCTCCCGTAGCAAGTAAAGGTGACATGGAAGAGGCTTCCCATGTGACAGTCTGATGGAAGGAGGTGGCTGGCTATGATGAGTACTCACTGGGGATAAGGTGGGGAGCCTCCTCCAGGCTGGAAAGCGTAACTCGAGGGTCACTCAGGAGCCCCTGTCTGCCTGCAGGCTAAACTGCTGGGGTGGGAAGGGCCTCGGAGACCCTCACCTTCTGCGTGTCCATGTGCAGGCCGAGTGCTCTGAGCCCAGAGACATCCGCCCTCCAAGACCTGAGAAGCCCAGAGAAGAGGAAACAGGACGCGTATCAGGAACGCCTTTTCCTTTTCTTTGTAACTAACCCACTCACTCAGGGCTGGGAAGAGCCGATCCTGCCGGGCCTGCTCCGGCCTGCCGCTGCCGCCTGCAGCCCCCCGTGCTGGAGCTTCCACGGCCTCCTTCCTCCCCACACAGCCCCCCACCTGCCTCGGCTACTGCTCCTGGGCTGGTCCCTTAATTCCACCGAGACTCAGGGCTCTCATCTGTAAAATGGGGTAAGACTTCCTATCTGCCTCCTGAGGAAGTTTGTTTTGTCCTCTCCTTATAGGATTTACATAGTGCATTCCTTTATCTCTGGGATTCATCTTGAGCACTTCCTGTGTGCTGACCTCTGGGGTGGGGGGGACAGTGTAGGCGAGGAACAGGTGTGGGCAGATAGGAAGTCTGTTGTGGACTTGTGTGAGGAGTCTGGGGACATCGTCCCAGGGCTAGTGACTGTGGGGTCAGAGCGGGTCTGGCTGGAGACCGAGGTTTGGCTTATCAGCATCTGGTGGCAGCTAAGTGGCCGGGTGGGTAGAGTCACCAAGGGAACTGCTTGTCATGGGTCCTGGGAGATGGTGGAGGCCAGGCCCCAGAGGCTACAGCAGAGAGCTGGGCACAGGGCAGGGATGGGCGACCACTCAGCCAGGGCTCCAGTGGCCAGGAGAAACGGGCCTGGGTTGGGGTCACTGCATGGTGCTCGTGGGCGTCGTCAAGACCTTTGCTTTGGCAGCCTGGGTGTGGGGGTCTGTGGGAAAGACGGGCCTTCAGATGAGGAGGCAGTAATTACTGCAGAGGTGCTAGACATCAAAGAAGGTGGTCAGTCAGATTGGCATCCTCTTTTCTTTTTGGCCTCACGGTGAGGTATGCGGGATCTTTGTTTCCTGACCAGGGATCGAACCCATGCCCTCTGCAGTGGAAGTGTGGAGTCTTAACCGCTGGACCGCCATGAACGTTCCAGCTTGACCTTCCCTCATTCGCATTTCAGTTAGTCCTCTGCTGGCTAGAGGGCTGCCGTGGGAGCACTTGTGTATTTGTGTGGTGTGTATATGGTGTATGTTGTGAGAGTCGTAGGTGATGTGTGTACGGGGCGGGTGATGCAGGTGTGCACGTGGAGTGTGCTTAGTATTGGTGTGTGTGGACTGTGTATGTGTGTGTATAAGTGTGTGGGATATAAACATGTGGCATGAGGTGTGAAGCGTACATGGTGTGTGTGTGGTGCAGGTGTGCATGGCATGTGCATAATGTGTGTTTTACATAGGTGTGTTGTCTGTAGATGTGTGTGGGGTATGTGTAACTTTGTGTCTGTATGGTGGGTATAGTGTGCGTGGTGTGTGTGTGTGTGTGTGTGTGTGTGTGTGAGGTGTGTAGAGTTTGTCCATGTGGCCACATTCAGATCCTTGTTCCACAGTGCATATGGAGGCTGGTGCTGAGTCATCTGCTTGTGCTGAAAACTCAGAAGCATCCACCAGACTTGTGGATTTCCCTTCTCGACTCAGGTCACCCTCAACGGTGCACTGGTAACAACTGGCCCTCCAGAAAAAGGGGGGTGAGGTGGGGTTATAGCGTTTGCCAGTTTCTGTGGTGTAAATTCTCCCACCAAGGACTTCACCCTACTAATGTGATGTCATTGAACATGGAGTTGGGAAGAGATGCCCAGTGGGACACCGTTGTTATAGTAAAATTCAGTAAAATAATAGTAAGTGATAAGTTTTGAGTATGTCTTCCCTTTGATTTTTTAAATATTTTTCATATTTATTTATTTCTTTTGGCTGCACTGGGTCTTTGTTGCTGCACAAGTACTTTCTCTAGTTGCAGCGAGCAGGGGCTACTCTTTGTCGTGGTGGCTTCTCTTGCTGCTGAGCAGAGGCTGCAGGCACCTGGGCTTCAGTAGTTGCAGCTCCCGGGTCCTGGAGCACAGGCTCAGTAGCTGTGGCACCTGGGCTTAGCTGCCCCGTGGCATGTGGGATCTTCCCAGATCAGGGATAGAACCTGTGTCCCTTGCATTGGCAGGCGGATTCTTAACCACTGGACCACCAGGGAAGCCTCCCCATCTTTGTTTTTAATATAGTTTGTTTAATTGTAATCTTGGTTCAGGCTGTCTCACCATCAGCACTGTTAACATTTGGCCTTGAGGTTCTTTGTTGGGGGCAGGGAGGGGGCTGGGCTGCTCGTTGCGCGCACAGCATCCCTGACCTCCACCCACTAGAGGCCAGTAGCACCCCTCCCCCAAGTCGTGACCATCCAGATGTCTCCAGACACAGCCAAATGTCCCCTGGGGGGAGCAGATTTACCCCAGTGGACAGTTTTTTAACCCCCAGTAGACAACCATTGGCAATGGCTGTGTTTAACAACTAGATCACAGAATTCCTACAAGTGTGACAGTTGGCTCTGAATGAGCCTGTACCAGCCAGTTTCAGCACATCATGACCACTGTGTCTGGCTAAATATAAGGCCTGGATTTCTCTCTCCACAATTCTTTTTCTGGAAAGAGCTGCTACCATAAGCTGTAGCTGTCAGTCTGGACAGAGGGCTGTCTGACCGCGGAGGGCTCTCGGCCTCTCACTGGTCCCCAGAGTGGTTGATGAAGCATTGGAGAGCCACCCCGGTGCTGAACTGTCCTGATGTTCTATGAAATGTGAGAATGGTGAGAAAAGTAATACTTCTGAGTTAATATTTTGTTTTAATATAATATGCTCTTCCCCAAAAGTTTATATATTCAAATTGAAAAAAAAGAACAAAAACCAAACAACTCCCTCCCCCCCAAAGCCTTAAGCAAATAAAATTTTAGATCAAGTCTTCCCCCTGGGAAAGTCATGGCTGCTGCATGTCTGGGTCTGCCCTGCGTGTAAGGTGCTCCTGTTAAGGTCGCGCCCACCCGTGTCTCATTCCAGTGGCCAGGCTGTCCACCTCTGATTCGCCTCTTGGCTCAGGTACTGCTTTTATCCATCTTCAAGCTCAGCGTTCAGCTTTTGTTTATTTGTTTATTCATTCATTCAGCATATTTACTCAGCACCAATTATATACCAAGGAAGATGATGGAGGAAGAAGGGGTTCCTGCCCTCTGGAGTTTGTCAGTATTTCAGCTCCATGCCATCCATTGGGGAACAGAGATGTGCAGGCTCGTGTGGGTGCTAAGGGGCTAAGGGGATACGGACAGTGTGGAGGAGGGGAAGGGAGACGTGTGTGTGTGTGTGTGTGTGTGTGTGTGTGTGTGTGTGTGTGTGTGTGTGTGTGTGTGTGTGTGTGTAGGACGGCTGTTGTGTGCCTGGAGCCGAGCTGGGCACACCATACACTGAATCATCCCACCTGCCCGCTGTGCTTCTAACAGAGGGTTTTCTTTATTTGTGGAATATCTCTCTGTCTCCCTGCTCCAGAGTGTAGGTGCCCTGGAGACAGGGCACAGGGGCCTGTATCTCCTGGAGGTAAGAACAGTGTCAGGCCCAGAGATTGGAAAAACAAAAGGAAGAAAAAAGCAAGGAGGGGAGTAGCCAAGATGGGTGGCAAGAGGGAAGGAGGAGGGGGTCAGGGCAAGGCCACTTTAAGCTGAAGCAGTCAGGGAAGGCTTCTTGGATGAGGTGGTATTTGGCAGGAAGGATGGGAGGGACTGTAGTGGGGGAACTGGTGGAAAAGCTATTGCAGAGGGAATAACAGGGTATGTCCCTGGAGATTTCCAGCATGTGAGGGTCTAAACTAGGAAAAGAATATCATAAACTGCTGTTTTCTATCCGAGACAGGGAGGGAGACAGCCAACTTAAAAATCTTCTCTCTCTCCGGTGGAGGTAACATAACCATCCTGACCCACCTAAGGGACATGTGGGCAAGACCTCTCCACTGGAGTCTGGAGGGAAGGCAGAGTGTTGGCCCAGCCAATGAGGATAATAACAATAGTCAACACTGTAGCAACGACGTCTGCTTCCTTTTATCATTCCCTACTAGGTCCCAAGGCTTTGTATACGCCTTCACCTATGGGGTAGACGTCAACCCCATTTTCCAGACAACTGAAAGGATGCTTCAGAGAGGAAGCGAAAGTCAAGGTCACACAGGACCCAGGCGGGGTCTGCTTGCTTCAGCGTCTGCACTGTTTCCTCTGCCAGCACCCTTCCCTTCCTGCCTCTCGACCCCCGAGAAGGCTGGACAGCATTCAAGTGCGGTCTGTGGGCTCTCTGGGATCCAGCTGTCGGCCCGCTCGGTGAAATTTTTATTAGCCTTTGATTTTCGGATCTCTGGTTTTATGGGTTACTAGAAAATGGGCCAGGCTCCTTTAAGAAACCACCTCCCCCCCAGCCCCCTCCATGGCCACCTGGTGGCTTTTCTCCTTCCTCACTCTGCAGCTCCTGAAAGTGTTCACAAATATGGATCATGGCTAGAAAAGTGGACACGTGAATGTGGGCAGGAGGCTAGAGCAATAGCTAGGAGCCTGTGAGAAGTCCGAAGTCCTGGAGCTCAACTTGGCCAGAACCCCATCCACTGCCCCTCACCCCTCAGGCCTGTGCCCAGGGAACCAGCAGCCTGGGGCCCTCCTCCTGGCCTGCGACTCTGGGCCTTAGTTTCCTGGCCTGGTGCAAGATTCTTCTCTCCCTTGGGCTTCAGTGTCTCCATCTGGGAAATAAAGCAGGCTGCGCACTCCCCAAATCTGTGAAACAGGGGTGACATTTCCTATCTTCCTGCCTCCCTCCCCTCTCCTGGGCTGTCCTGAGAAGCAGGTGCACTAATGGTGGGTAAACAGGAAGGCAGTGTTCTGACACAGGGAGGGCTGCTCAGTCCTGGCAGAGCAGAGCAGCCCGTACACAAATGACCCTACTACCAGGGAGAGTGTGATAAGGGCCCTAGAAACCTCTTCGCTGCCACAGCCACCTGCTCCTCACACCTCCCTGCTCCCTGATGGCTGTTCTCACACCCAGGAAACTGGGTCAGAATGTAGGGCGGGTGTACCTGAGGGCGAACGCCCCCTTGCAGGTCCCCACCCTGCCCAGCTGACCAGGACTGCCATCAGGAACAGGGAAAGGGATGGGGTTGTGGCATCTCTGCGTCCAAGAGACAGCCCCAGCCGTTCTCCTCCCCACTAAGTGTCTATGGCTCTTACTGCTTTCTGGTTATGGTCTGAGTTCTTTAGTCTGGCATTGGAGACCCTGCACACCTAGCCCAGGGCCTGGGGTATGGAGATGCTCTGTGACTAGCTGGGAGGTGAGTGGATCTTTCTCAGGCCCGTCCTCCTCCCTGGTACTCTTCCTAGGCACTTGGGACATA
The DNA here is from genome assembly GCF_019320065.1 of Cervus canadensis. Taxonomy (NCBI): domain Eukaryota; kingdom Metazoa; phylum Chordata; class Mammalia; order Artiodactyla; family Cervidae; genus Cervus; species Cervus canadensis. The sequence goes on along the minus strand of NC_057396.1, from coordinate 49,657,234 downwards.
CTTCAGATTGCCCACTATCTCCCAGACACCCAGTGAACTCAGTTCCCCTCCCCAGGCTTCCATGGGCAGTGCTGTCACCTCTTCCACACCTGTGTGTGTTCTTGAAGATCCCCCTCATTGATCCTGCCTTCCTTGAAGCCTTTCCTGGTCCCCCAGACAGAACCAACCATCCTATCTATAGTGTAGTAGTGTGAGTGGTGAAAAGTGTCATCTCTGGAGCGTGACTGCCTGGGTTCCAGTATCTAGCTGTGCCCCTTACTAGCTCTGTGACCTTGGGCAAATGACTTAGACTCTCTGTGTCTCAGTTTCCTCATCTGAGAAATGGGAACTATAATCATACCTTCTTAAATGTTGTCAGAAAAACAAGCGAGTTCATGTTTAAGACGCACTTAGAGCAGTGACTGGCATCTGGTTTCTCTCCTGGATGAGATTTCCGTTGTTGATTGAGATTAATATCTGAAGTTTTCCCCACATTCACTGTATTCATAGCATGAACTTTCGGATGCTCACAAAGGCTTGAATTGTTGCCAGTGCGCTCTCAATTCACTGGCAGTGAATCCACATTCGTGGATCATCTCTTTCGGATGAGTTTTCTGATGTTGTGTAAGACACGTTTGGCTCAATGATTTCCCATAGGTGGCCCATTCATAGGGTTTCTCTCCTGTATGACTTTTCTGGTACTGGCTTTGAGACTTTAAGTTATTTAGGGTTTCTGAATCAAAGGTTTCTCCTTTGGAAAATGGGAATGTTTAGATGGAATAATATCTTAATATGCTGAAGTTCTTAGCAAAGCACCTGGCTTATAGTAAAAGCTTAATGCATGGTGGCCGTTGTGGTTGATGGGTTTGTCTCACTTGGCTATACCACAGTTTTTTGTCAGCAGTGACCATGAATTATTCATCTTAGTGCCTGCAGAGCCTGGCAGTGGTAGGACTGTGTGAATGTTTACTGGATAAGTGAATGATAAATGGAAGAGTCATTGGTCAGAGCTGAGCAGAGGCCCATTTGGGTATATCAGTTATCTTCCTGGCTCAGCCTGATGCTGGCTGAGACCCTGCCCCTAAGAAGTATTTTCTAAACCCAGTGCCTATTGATCCCGACAGCCAAAGAGAAGCATAGATAGGAGAAATCTGTGGAGTCCACTCACCCAGGGCAAAGGATCCTTACCACCATCTTTTGAAACTTCATTCATCCTCATTCTTGACTAATTCTCTCTTAGGGCATTCATTCAACAACATTCCACCTATATTTATTTACACCTCCTGTCGCCCAGGCATTCTGCTGTGCCCCCAGGGATCCAGTGTCATAAGGTCTCCACTCTCATAAGCTTTGTAAGGGAAGCGCAGGGTGAGTAAACAGACTTTTACAGTGTGTAAATGCTACGATGGGGACACACCGGGTGTGGGAGTCAGGGGACATCTCATCCCGACTTAGGGGAAGTCAGGGAAGGCTTCCTGGAGAAGGAGAACACTGAGGAGAAGGCACGGTACACAGTTGTAACAGCTGACACAGCAGGTCTGGGGAAGGGTCCGAGGAATCACAGAGACATGGACTCTGGATTGTAAAGTTGCAGTATCAGAAATTCTAACATCCATTCAGAATGATAGGATCTGTATTTTCTCTACTTCACTCACAATATTTTTTCTTTTTTTATTTTTCTTGGGTCACTCAGCAATATTTTTTCATTAGGACTTGAGACATGTCTTGTTAGGGAAGCCCTGCATCTTTATGAAGTAATTTGTGCTCATTGTACAACATGGGAAAATAAGGGATATAAAGGAGTGAGTGGGTGGACAGATGGAGTATCCTTCAGCCCCTGTTAACATTTGGGCACATTTCCTTTCCTTATATTCATTTATTGGGCTTGTTTTTGAAACTGAGATATAATTTACATACCATAGTATTTGCAGTTTTAGTGGTTTTTAGTATTTTCACAGGGTTGTATAACCATCACCACTATCTAATTCCAGAATTTTCAGCACCCCCAAAAGAAACTCCTACCCATTGGCAATCACTTCCCATCCCACCTCCCACCAGGCTCTGGCAACCACCAAACTGCTTTCTGTCTCTGTGTAGTTGCCCATTCTGGACATTTCAAACAAATGGGATCAAACAATGTATGGCTTTTTGTGTCTGGCTTCTTTCACTTAAAATATAATGTTGATCCTTTCAGGGTTCATCCATGTGGTAGCATGAATCAGCACTTCATCCCTTTTTATGGTTGAATAATTCTCCATTGACTATATATGCCACAGATAAAAAACACATTCACCAGTTGGTGGCGTGTGACTGTTACGCATATTGCCACTATGAACATTTTTCATGTGTGGACATCATTTTCAGTCCTCTTGGGTCTCTACCTAGGAGTGGGATTGCTGGGTCATATGCTAACTTGGTGTTGTTTGGAGGAACTGCCAGACTGTTGGCCAAAGTGACTACACCACTTTGTTAACCACCAGCAATGTGTGAGGGTTCCTGTTTCTCCACATCCTTGATAACACAGGTTTATTGTCCTTTTTTTCTATTATAGGTCTCCTGTTGGGTGTGAAATATCTCACTGTGGCTTTCTTTCTTTTTTTTTTTTTTGGCCATGCTTCATAGCTGGTGGGACCTTAGTTCCCTGACCAGGAATTGAACTGGGGTCTTTGACAGTAGAAACACAGAATCCTAACCACTGGACCACCAGGGAATACCCTTGTTGTGGCTTCAATTTGCATTTCCCCAGTGACTAACCATCTTTTTATGTGCTTACTGGCCACTTGTATACCTTCTTTGAAGAAATGACTATTCAAATTCATTGCTTCATTTTAATCAAGTTCATTTTTAATTATTTGCCTCTTTGTTGTTGAATCATAATAGGATCTTTATATATTCTGGATACTAGACTTTTACTAGATACATGATTGGAAAATATTTGCTCCATTCTGGGGATTGTTTTTTCACTTTCTTGATAGTGACCTTTGAAACTCCAAAATTTTTAATTTTGATAAGGTGCAGTTTATCTACTTTTTTCTTTAGTTGCCTGTGCTTTTGATGTCATGTCTAAGAAACCATTGCCTTATCCAAGGTCATGTAGATTTATACATATGTTTTCTTCTAAGAGTTTTATAGTTTTCCCCTTTTCTCTCTTTCTTTCTTTTGCTGGGCCTCACATCATGTGAGATCTTAGTTCGTTCCCCCATCAGGGACGGAACTGATGTGAGGTTGGGGTTTTTGGTTTTTTTTTTTTTGCATATGGATATCCAGTTGTCCAAGAATCATTTACTGAAAAGACTATTTTATCTCCTTTGTTTTCTCTTTGTTCCCTTGTTAAAAATCAATTGACTGTAAATATATGGGCTTAATTCTGGACTCTCAACTTTGTTCCATTGATTTCTATGTCTATCTTTATGCCAAGATCACACAATCTTGGTTACTGTAGCTTTGTAGTAAATTTTGAATTTGGAAGTCTGAGTCTTCCAACTTTGTTGTTTTTTTTTGTTTCAAGATTGTCTTGGGACTTCCCTGGTGGGTCAGTAGTTAGGATTCTGCTCTTCCACTGCGGGGGGCACGGGTTGGATCCCTGGTCAGGGAACTAAGATCCACAATGCATCAAGGCATGGCCAAAACAAAACAGACAAAAAAAGAGGGCAAAGTGAGACAGAGACCCTCAAGCAAATAATTACAATAAAAATTATATTTTTAAAAAAACTGTCTTCACTATTATACTTCCATATAAATTTTAGGATCAGCCTATCAATTAATGCAAAAAAAATCCAGCTGGAATGTTTATAGGTATTGCATTGAATTCATAGATAAGTTTGAGGAGTGTTGCCATCTTAACAACCTCCAGTCTTCTCCTTCTTTCTTTTGGATATTTATTGAGTATAAATTTGAGCTCATGCCAAACATACTGTTTTGGTTCCTGATTTCTGCTTAATATTCTGTCATAAGCATTTCCCTGTGTTACGAAAGATGCAGGCATAATTTCAGTGCTATGCAATATCCCATTGTTTGGCTGTACTGTACAAAATGATAAACTCTTGGATGTTGGGTAATCTATCCAGGAAGGTACTTTGTTCTGGGTCCCTCATGATGCAGGCTTCTCCCTACAGGCACAAATGGATATTTGGGAGGCCTGGTAGCTCACAGAAAAGCAGCAGAATCAGAAAATAGGATCTAACAGGCTGCACAGACACTGATAGAGCATGTTTGTTCTAAGCATGCTCTCTACAACAGTGGGTTTTAAACATTTAAAAATTTGCACCATGATATTCATTTTACATTGTAACTCAGTTCACCTGAAACAGAAGTTTTACTTAAATGACACTTAAATTTTTAAAAAATTAGTCGTGAGAAACTGGTCTGCTGTAGTTACAAATAACCCCCAAATCTTAGTAGCTCAAGAGGTTCCTCTCATGCTCCCTGTCTGTCATTTAGCAGGAGAGCCCTGGAATTTAGTCTCTGGAGGCTTCTCCATTCAGATCATTGCTGGTTTCAATGACAGAGGAAAGAGGACACGGTAGGAGGAAGAAACCCCCCCCACCCCAACAATGTTTATATCCTAATCCTTGGAACCTTTGAATATGTCATATCATATGGCAAAGGGGAATTACAGGTGCAGATGGAATTGAGTTTCCTAAAATCAGTGGATCTTAAAGTAGGGAGCTGCATGTATTCATAAGGGTCTCTAAAAGTGGAAGAGGGAGGCAGAAGAGGAGGTCAGAGTGATGCAATGTGATGAGAACCTAACCTGGTGTTGCTGGCTTTGAAGATGGAGGAAGAGGCCTTGAGACATGGAATGTGGGTGGAAAGGGCAAGAAAACACATTTACTCCTAGAGCTTATGGAAAGGAATGCAGCCCTGCCAACACCTTGATTTTAACCTGTGTGTGCAAGCTCAGTCGCTCAGTCATGGACTCTTTGCTACCCCATGGACTGTAGGCCGCCAGGCTCCTCTGTCCACGGAATTTTCCAGGCAAGAATACTGGGGTGGGTTTCCATTTCCTCCTCAGGAATCAAATCACCATTTCCTGCATTGGCAGATTTTTTTTTTTTTTTTTACCCCTGAACTACCTGGGAAGCCCCATGATTTTAACCTAGTGAACTTCTGAACTGAAAACTGTAAGATACTAAGTTTATGCTGTTGTAAGCCACTAAGTTTGTGATCATTTGTTGTAGCTTCCATAGAAAATGAACATAAACAGCGTGGGGTCATCATGCACCAGCCCTTAAATACTTCTGCCTGGAAGTGACATATGGCATTTTTGTTCCCATTTCCTTGGCCAGAGCAAGCTGTATGGGCATATCTAACTTCACAAGACTGGAGAAATTTGATCCACACATATGCCCAGCCTTAGAGGGGATGGAATATTGGTAAATACAATAATATCTACTACTTGCCATCTGCACCTTATACTTATATCTTCTATTCCATTCAGTAACAACAACAACAACAACAACAAAAGTGCTAGTGGTAATTCTGTAAGTTGATTTCATTGTCAGCTAATGGATTGTGACCCCTGGTTTGAAACACACTGCTCTACTGACCCTTCTCTGACCATGCCTGATGGACCACGTGACACACACTTCTCCTAGCTGATTGGCCCAGGCATGGGACACCTGACCAAAACTGACCAATCAAATTCCTCTCCTGGGAATTTGGAATTGGGCCATTCAGCCAGTTAACAGTGGGAAGCAGAGCAGAGGCAGAGTAGAAACAGGGTCAGAGTGAGAGCCACATGCAAGCCAAAATGATGGAGGGGCAGAAAAGCCCTGAGTAAGCAGAGAGAGTTAGTCCACAGAGACAATGGAGCAGCCGCAAGGAGAGCAGCGCAGGCAGGAGAACATAGCATCCCCAGGGGGAGAGGTGGAGAGAGAGAGCCGCTGCCTGAGAGGTTGATGGCTTCCCCGTTGCTGGCTCCAGCCCCCGTTCGTCCTGCCTGCGTATCCTTCCCGTGAGATTTTTGCTTCTTTCTATACTGTCTCCTTTTCTTGAGCTCTGCTTGGTGGGTTTTTGTTCCTTTTCTCCAGGGAGTCTTACTTAGCTAGAACGCCGCTGGCATTTCTTGTATGAGACCCAGCTTTAGCTCTGAGGATCAGGCTTGCGGGGCATAGATGGCACTTGGGAATGAACCAAACCCAGGCATCCCACAGTCTGCAAGTTTGCCTTTGACTTCAGTCTTGCATGTTTGTGCTTGCTCTTCAAAGTGGACAGACAGAAGCCATCTGTGAGGTGCTGCACAGGTGGGGGTCCTGGTGAACTGGAAGCACCCCTACATGGGCTGTTTTTTCTGACAGTGTTGGGGTCAGGAAGCCAGTGGAGTTGTTTCAGGGACTGTTTGGCTGTGGGACAGAGTGGGAAGGACGTGGGCTCTGGAGACAAGCAGCCATCATTCACCTCTTTGAGCCTCGGTTTTCTCATCTCTGAAATGGGATTGTGGAAGGACCCAATACTCAGAGACATGACCGTGACAAGGGTGTACAAGCCTAGAGGGCATGGGCAGCTGCTGCTTTTGTTGTCTGAGGAGGCTATCAGTGTCCTGGTCCCAGAGGATGTGGCCTGGGGCTGACTGAGTTAGCCACAGGATGTCCCCCAGCGCTGGGCCGACTGGGCTGCCTGCCCCTCGTCATCCTCACTCTCCTCGCCCCTTACTCACTCTTTTGTTACTTCCCCCTCCTCCTGTCCTCAATTCCCCTATTTTCTGTTATTCTTGATGCTGATAAAAACACCTGCTATAGGAAGGCAGCAGGGTTGAACATAAAATTACCTGCCTCCTTGTATACTGTCAGAAGGCAGCCAGGCAGAACTGGGTCTGAATCCTGACTTATTAGCCCTTTGCCTACTGTGTGCTTCTGGGAAAATTCCTATATCTCTCTGAACCTTAAGTTTATTGTCCATAAAATAAGAATTATAATGCTCATTTCACAGTGCTGTAATGAGAAGTAATTAATTGGGCACTCAACTAATGCTAGTTCCTTCTTTTAAATGTTAGTTCCTTTTTACTTTCTTCCTACCCGCCTTCCTTCCCTTTCCCTATCACTCCTCCTAGCTGCTCCCTGCCCCCTAGCCTCTTGTGGCCAGGGTGCCCCTAGTCCCTCTCAGGGGTCACTGGGATGGCTTCTCCTGACTCAGTTCTTTGTGGCCTCAGGCGTTTGTGGCCTCTCCTTTCCCTCTGACCCGGGGGCTCCGAGGGACGGACTGAGGCTTCTGGAAACAGCGGGGATTTCGGTGGCATATCACTTCCCTGGTCTCCTCGGCAGGTCCAGCCTTAGTGTGGGAGCCGTTGGTTCAAATCGTGTCATCTGTGTATTTTTTTCTCTCACTTTAGTAATTATTATGCCCCAGCTGACTGTGGCATCTTCACACTCCAAACAATGATAAATATTTATGAGGAGGAGAAAACCCAGAACTCCTAGGGGAGGTGAGGGAGGGATGTGCTAGGCTCCTATTTGCAAGCCAAGCTCAGACCCATCAGTGGTCCCTTGGACCCTGGAAGTAAGGGGTGGGAGTGATGGGGGGGGGGTGCTATGGAGGCAGCACAGAGCCACAACTTCACTCTCCCTCTGGGAGGACTTGCTGTCGCTGTGACACTGTGGGCCTCACCCCGCCTTGCCCTGGAGGCCTGCTAGACCTCCAGCCCCTCTTAGCTGCTGCTTTGCCGCTCTGTGTCTGCTCCATCTCTCTGTGACTCTCTCTTGCTCTCTGTTTGTTTTATGATCTCTCATTCCATCTTTTACTGTCACACCTCCAGGGCCAGCATCCCTTTCTTCTCCCTCCTTTCCTCCCTGCCCTCCTCTAACACCCTCTTGTCTCTGGGTCTCTGTCTCTACCTTTATTCTCTCCCCTCTCAACATTCCTCAGAGCAGTTCTGGCACTGGATGCTGGGGGTCAGGCGAGGGACTCCCAGACCAGGCTTGGGGAGAGACCAGGAGGAGCTGCACGGGACCACCTCTGCCTGACTCTGAGTCTTGTGCTCTGCTGTGCCATCCCAGGCACATCCCCTCCCTTCCGGGCCTCATGCTTCAGTTGGTTCCTTCCCTAATTCATTCATTCATATTCTCAACTAATATTTACTGAGTGCTGGCTTCCTACCATTCATGAACACAGGTGTATCGAATACCTACCAGGTATACCATCCTAGGGGCTTGGGATGCAGCAGAGGACAAGAGACAAAGATCCCTGCCCTCGTGGAGCTAACAGACAGGGGTACATATAACCCCAGAGTCAGCTGTGCAGTAGGTTAGGGAGCAGTGGGTGCTGTGGGAGAAGGGAAGGTACAGTGAGAGCACTGGGACTGCTGGGCAGGCGCAGGGTGAAGCTTCATCACGTAACGTGCGGGGCTGGGCCAGCGGATGCAGGCGGATCTGTGGGGGGAGAGCGTCCCAGGGAAAAGGGACTGACTGCTGAGGCAAGGAGTGCCTTGGTGTGTTGGAGGAAAGGCAAGCAGGCTTGTGGCTGGAGGGGACGGGAGGGAGTGGGAGAGGTGATGCTGAGAGGTAAAGGAGGCGGGCAGTCACACAAGGCTGTGCCTCTGCATGAAATCGGGTGGTCTGACCTGTGTCCCTCCACCTGCTGGGTGAGGAATAGACCAAGGGGGCTGTCGAGGGTGCCCAGGGGAGCTATGAAGGCAAGCACGGTGTCTCGGGGTGGTGGAGATGGTGAGACCCAATGATGCTCTCAGCACTTGTATGGTGCCTGCAAGTCACTCCAGGCCCCTTGTTCTGGTCCTGCTGAGAGATACCCTGCAGGCACCTTCCCCCGGGCGGGATATGCTAACCTGACCTTCCCACTCTTTCCCTCCCCAGGGTGTTCAAGAAGGCGAGCCCCAATGGAAAGGTGAGTCTGTGGCAGCCCCACCCCGACTCCTCTCTATCCCCAGACTCTCCTCCTCTCTTGGGCATCTTTACTGCCTTGAAGGACTGGCACATCCTGTCCGAGGGGGAGACACAGCCCTGTCCTCCCTTGGCTACAGTGACAGGGGCCCTCTCAGCAAACTGTCCGTCTGAGGGGGGCGGTACAACACCCCTGGAATTTAAGGCGCCCCTGCCCTGGCATGGGGAGACACGGCCTATCCCAGAGAGGCTGCCTTGCCTTGTGAGTGCAATAATTAGAGCCAGTGCCAAGGGCCTCAGGGGAACTGAGTCCTCTGGCATGAGCGGCCCCCGGAGCCGCTACTGAACCCTGTTATCCAGGGCAGCTCCCAGGGCTCACCCCACTCTCTTTCTTAACACAGCCCCAGGCCCCATCCTACTTTCCTCGCAGGTCAGCAAATGGGTATGACTGACATAATTCCTTGTCAGGTCAAGGCTGAGCCTATGGGGGTTGGGGTGGGGTGTACTGAGATAAAAATAAGGCGCAGCTCGTACCCCTCACAGCCAGATGGGCAAGGCAGACATAGAAAAACTGACCAATATAAAGTGCAAGTGTGCGATAGAGGGGTGGGTGGGGGCTGCAGACCCAGCCTGGGTGGTCAGGGATGGTTTCTCCGAGGAGAGATGCACTCCCAGGCAAGGTAGGGAGGAAAAGAGCATTCAAGGCATGAACATAAATCACAGGGCATCTGGGTGCCAAGAGGGGAGCAGAGGGAGCGGGAACTGAGGTGGGGGGTGGCAGAGCTGGGTCCTGGAGTCTGGGAGTTGGGCTTAGGAGCTTGGACTCCTGGCTGGGGCTGGCAGATGACATCATGTGTGTGCCCACACCTCCCTTCTGCACCCACAGCAGACATCACCAATCACTGGCCCCCCTTTCCTGCTGAGGTGATATTCCATCTTAGGTTCTTCTCAACCCGGGGCCCCAGGCAGCCCCTACCAATCAGTCAGAGTTGACATTTGGAATGAAACTCGTTTGTCATCTTGCTTCTGGACACTTAGGAACCATTAGAGTGTTTTCAGACCAGACTTCCATGGTTAGATTTGCATTTTAGGATGACCAGTCTGGCTGAGGTGGGGAGAAAGGTCCCAGGTGTGGGAGGCTCCAGGCAGTAGATAATCAAGGATCTGGTGCATAATCCTGTCAAGCGTGGCTGTGAAGACAGAGAAATCTGATGGAGGGTCAGTCGTCAGCATTTAGGGATTGTGGAGGAGTAGAGAACATCTGGAATGACACTCTGGATTCTAGCTCTGGGGTTCTCCCCTGAAGGCTGGCAACCAGCAGGGCACGGGCTCACAGTCTTGGAGAACAAGGCCTTGTTTGAGTGGATCCCTGCAGACTGCACAGAGGCGGGGAGCTATGAAAGGCTCAGAGCTCAGTGCTCAGAGCTCCCACACCTCGCGGTGCCACTGTCCCTGCTCAGGGTCCCCCCTCCTCTCAAAGATGTGCCCAGCACTCCCACTCAGCAAGCGCCTTTGCTGCTGCCAGTGCACCCTCAGTGGTGCTTGGTGTGAAGATCCCCACAGGCCTCAGTGTCCTCATCTGCAAAATGGGAACAAGAACTTCTTTGCAGGGTTTTGGGGTAAACACGTGCTTTAAAATTTATACAAGGCCTTGTTATTCCTAGGACTGAGGATCAGGTCCAAGTCCAGTTAGGATTTCGATGATGAGGGTTAGGGTTGGGTCCAGGGAGTTCGGGGGCAGCTCCCAGGGTCTCCTCCGGGGCTGGGGCCCACAGCTGCTAACACCCTCTGTGCCTCTCTTCCCCAGCTCACCGTCTATCTGGGAAAGCGGGACTTTGTGGACCACATCGACCTCGTGGAGCCCGTGGGTAAGTCCCTGGAGGCCAGAGAGAGAGGAGGGGGAGACAGGGCTGGCCTGGCCCCTCCCAGAGGAGGGCAGGTTGGAGTGGCCCAGGAATAGCCTTCAGGTCTCCAGAGGGGCCTGGTGCCGAGAATAGGATGTGTGTGGCTTTTGGCTCCAGTCAGCAAAGGCTAACCAAGCAGCTGCTTTCCTCTTCAGCTGAGGGGCCTGTGAGAGGACGTTGTGGGAAGGACAGAGGTAAGAAGTGGGGTGAGCATCCTGATGATAAGGACGATGAGGATTTTGACGACAGCCGCCGCCACTTAGCATGAGACTTACTGTGTACCCAACACTGGGGCAACTACTATTATTACCATCCCAAGCACAGAGGGTTAAGTGACTTCCTCCAGGTCACAGAGCTAGTAGATTGAGGAGCCTGGATTCAAACCTGGGCAGTCTGGCTCCACAGATACTTTGTTCTGCTCCCTGCTGATGGCAAAGGGTGGGAGGTGGAAAGAAAATCTAGGGGCTTGTGAAATGGAGGCTCTCTTCACTGACTGGGAGGCTGGGCTGTGGCTGAAGGCACCTTCCAAGGACTTTCTCCACTTCAGGGCTTCTCTCAACCTCAGCACTCTTGAGGTTTTGGATTGGATCATTCGTTGCTGGCAGGGCCATCCCATGTGTTGAAGGATGCTTGGCAGCATTCCTGGCCTCTACCCATTAGACACTGGGAGTCCCCCCATCCCAGTATGGCAATCAGAAATGTTTTTAGACATTGCCGGATATCCCTTTGGGGGGCAAAATCACCTCCGGTTAGGAATCTAAGAACTGTAACTCTCCTTAAAGAACCTTGATCTCGTCGTCTCTTCCCACAACTTGTTTGAGGGAGGGAAGCTCAGGATTAACCCTATTTTACAGATGTGGACAGTGAGACCCAGAGAGGTTAAATGATTGAAGAGGGACATGAACAAACCCGGGTGAGACCAAAGAAGGTGACAGGTTGGGAGGATGGGCCAAGAGAACTGCAGGAGGCTAAGTCCAGATGAAAAAAGTGGAATGTGTTGCTTGGGGGAAAAATTCACAGAGAATGTGGCCTGGGGGCTGTCCTGGGCCCAAGAGAGCAGGACAGACGTGTGATTCCAGAGCCCAGGTAGGAGCAGATGGAGCAGAGTACCAGGTGTCAGCTCGCTGGGGAGAAGGTCTTTGTGACCTTGGGGCATGAGGCCTGGCGGGTCCCTGGGGTGGCTGTGCAGGCTGTGGGCTGCAGAGTCCAGCTTTACTGTGAGTCCCTCCCTTCCTGGCCTGGAGCCAGATAGCCCTACTTTTCCTCCCAGCCTGTTGGGTGTTCTCTGAAGCTCATCGGCCTCTCTGCCATTTCCATCTCCCCAATGAACTTGGAGGTAGGGAACAAACATCCCTGTGTTCACCTGTGGCCTGCTTACTTGTGGCCAAGGCAAAGTTTCCTATGGGCTGTCTGAGGCCGGGGCTGTTCACACCCTTTAGCCTTTAAGAATAGCAACGGGGTCACGGGGGCTGGGCATCACGGGGGCTGGGGAGAAGGGCAGGGGGGATCTGGCTCCCCTAGCACACATAGGCACCCTGAAAACCATTCAACCAGTGTTCACAGGGCACCTACTTCATGCCAGGCCCTGCGCTAGGCCCTGTAGATCCCAGAGAGTGCTGGGGCGTCATACCAAGCTGATCAAATGACCGCAGTGAGAAAAACTTCTCCCTTACATCATTGAGCTGATTATGTCTCCCTGATGCTTCACTGTCGTCCTGGTTCCCCTGCAAACTCAGGGGCAAGTCTGAGCCCCCTGGCCTCATAGACAGGACATTTAAGGTCAGCAGGCCTGGGGACTTCCCAATTGGTCCAGTGGTTAAGACTCTGCCCTTCCAATGCAGAGGGTGTGGGTTCCATCCCTGGTCAAGGAACTAAGATCCCACATGCTGCACAGCTGAAAAGCAAAAACAGACAAACAGAAAACAGCCCGTCTCTCCTTCCTCCAGCAACCTCCAGGATCTGCTCTCCCAAGCCCCAGAGTTACACTCTTCCCACTGCCGACCTTGGGCTGTCCCCTGGTCATCTAATTGACTACCTTCACTTGCCTTTAAGACCTGCCTCAAGCTTCCTCACCCCTGGGAGCCTTCCTGACACCCCTGGCTTGGGAAGTATCCTTGCTGGGATGCCCTCTCTACTGAGTTTACACTCCATCCCTGGTGCCCAGGCCCAGAGGAAGCCCCATCGTCAAAGAAGGGAAGATGCGTGGTGGGCTGTGGGCACACGGTGGGCACTCCCCTGATCCCTTGGACCTGCCCAGCATGGGGAGAGGACTGGGAGCCCTCTGGGCACTCACTTTCTAATGTGGCCTCTGAGGTTCCCTGAGCGGCCAGCTGTGGGGGTCAGTGTGGGGTGGAGATGGCTGTGGGTTAGACTGGGGATGCCAGGCAAGAGTGTGACCCCCAAGCCTGGCTTCCTGGGGTTCTGGGCAGAGAGAGCATCCTTTGTCTTCAACTGGACTCTGTACTCCCAAGGTCAGGCCTTGGGACATTCTCCGTGATAACATGTGCCAGGCACCAGGTAATACTTTAAACGTGTTAATTCATTTAGCCCTCACAGGAGCCCTATGAGGTGGATACTACAGGTCTGCAAATTCCGAATCCAGAAGCTCTGAGAGCCCCAAATTGTTCATGAGTTTGACACAGAATTCATCTAGTGGCAGACCTGGCCTGAACTGGTGGGAGGCGACTGATGCCTTAGTTAGCCTCTTGGTGAAAATAGTTTCCCTGCAGAGGTTTTAATGGGCTAGATAAGGGGTGCTGCCCCACAGCTGGCAGAAGGCATTAGAGAAGATATGGAAGAGGGACCACATGGCCTTTCTATAATTCAAAACTTCTGAATTCCACAGTATACCTGATATTGGGGTTTTGAACCCATCTTATTATTCTGACTAACAGATGAAGAAAGAGAAGTTAAATAACCTGCCTATAGTTGTGATCTGGATTTGTCATGCCAGCCTGGTTCAGTGGGTGGAGGGGGCATGGTGGTAACATTCACCAGCTGCTGGCCTTCCCATTTCTCTCATGATGCTTTTGTTTTGTTTATAATAATTTTATTTAGTTTTGGCTGTGCTGAGTCTCCATTGCTGTTTGGCCTTTTCTCTAGCTGCAGGGAGCAGGGGCCACTCTCCAGTTGCCATGCTTGGACTTCTCATTGTGGTGGTTTTTTTGTTGCGGAGCCTAGGCTCTAGGGCGCTCAGGCTTTAGTATGTCCAGTGCGAGGGCTCAGTAGTTGCGGCTCCCAGGCTCTAGATTACCAGCTCGGTGGCTGTGGCGCATGGGCTTAGTAGCTCTGCAGCATGTGGGATCTTCCCGGATCAGGGATCTAACCAGTGTTTCCTGCATTGGCAGGCGGACTCTTCACCACTGTGCCACCAGGGAAGCCCTCACGATGCTTGTGAACAGACAAATGGTTGGGTTTGCATTTAGCCTGGTGTTTGGGGCTCAGAAGTTTGAGGTCATGTCTGCTCACTCTCTGTCCTTCCTCCAGATGGAGTGGTTCTCGTGGATCCGGAGTATCTCAAGGAGAGGAGAGGTGAGCTGTGGCCCCTGCCCCCAGCCTGACCTGCAGGCTGGGGCCTTTCTGACTCTCCAGCAGAACACTGGCAACAAGAGAGGCAACAAGCCCAGCCCTGCCCCTCCCCACGGGTTCTTCCCGTGACGGCTCCAGTCAGCATCAGAGCAGGTGCTCCGGCATCCTGGGGCAGCCTCGCCTGTACCCACTCTGGGAGACCCTTTTCATGTCTGAGCCCTTTTACATCCACCCATTGCAACTGTTGCAAGGTCGGGGGATGCACACGGAGCAGGAGTTAGGGTCTTATTGTGCAGAAGAGAAGACTTATTCCTGATGCAGTCAAGGGATTGTCTAAGGTCAGCAGGAAGACAGGATGTGGGGGTTGGGTGGAACAAGACACTGGGCCTTCCAGACACCACCTAGCACTTGTTTGCCCACCCGCTACTCTGCTCCAACGTGCTCCTGCCTGGCCCCCATCGACCCTGTCAGGCCCTCTGCACACACGCCCTGGACTGCAGTGGGGGTGGAGAAGGACCGAACCCATCCAGCGGTCAGTCCCCGCCTCCTCCCGGGCCAGGCATCTGACACCCCTGTCCCAGGGGCAGCACCGCCCTCCCCGCGGGAGCCCTGGGACAGACCAGCAGGAGAGCTGGTTCCCGGGCTGCAGCTGGCACTCTGGGTGGGGGCATGTTTGCTTCCCTTCCTGGCCCCTCCTCAGCACCCCCTTGCTCCCACAGTCTATGTGACGCTGACCTGCGCCTTCCGCTACGGCCGGGAGGACCTGGATGTCCTGGGCCTGACCTTTCGCAAGGACCTGTTTGTGGCCAACGTGCAGTCTTTCCCACCGGCCCCGGAGGACAAGAAGCCCCTGACACGGCTGCAGGAGCGCCTCATCAAGAAGCTGGGCGAGCATGCCTACCCTTTCACCTTTGAGGTCAGGGACTGCCAGCCCCCAGGGCATCACCTCTAGCGAGCCCTCTGGGCAGACACATGGGGGCGGCTGGGGCAGCAGCTCCAGGCCACGCAGCTTCCCCAGCGTGGAAGGGCAGGGACTGGCACTTACGCGGCCCTGTAAGTGTCTCTTCTCTGGCCACGGCCAGAGGTGTCACCCTTACCTCTGCACTGCTACCCGGACCCTCCCAAGTCCAGGTCATCGGTGGGAGAAGGAGGGGTCGAGTGGGGTGCTGCAGAGAAAGAAGGAGTCCTTTCTGGCCCCCGGGTCACTGCAAGGCTGTCTCCTCCTTCAGACTGACTGCCCACTAACCCTGCCTCAACTGAACTCCCAGACAAGAATGACAAGTAGTGGATTTCCCTACTCAGCTGCCTTTCCACACCAGGATTCTGGATTTTCAGATCTCCTGTTTCTCAGACTCTGATTCTGTGATTCAGTGAAATCCCCTGACTGTGAGAGTCAGAGAAGGTGAGAGGATGAGGAGCCATCCTCTCTGTTATAGACATACTACGGCTGCTGTAATGAACCATTGCAAACCTAGTGGTAATTAAACCTGCCAATTAGAATACAAATGTGTTATTTTACAGTTCTGAAGGTCGGAAGTCAAAAACAGCTCTCATGGGCTAAAATCAAGTGTCAGCAGGACTGCATTCTCTCTGGAGCTCTGGGAGAGAAACTGCTTCCTTGCCTTTTCCTGCTGCTAGAAACTGCTCACATTCTTTGGCCCCTGGCCTAGCCCTTTTCCATCTTCAAAGCCAGCAATGGCCGGTCCAGTCTTTCTCGAATCCCATCACTGTGATGCTGACTTTTCTGCTCCCTGCTTTCACTGTTAAAAACACTGTGATTACGGTGGGCCCACCTGGCTAATCCAGGGTAATCTCCCCATTTTAGGATCCTTCACCAAATTACACTGTAAGACCCTTTTGCCCTTTTAGGTAACATTATCACAGGTTTTGGAGATTAGAATGTGAACATCTTCGGGGGGCATTATTCTACCTACCACAGTGCGCGTCATAGAAAGACCTTTTCAGCTCTTGTTCTGTGGGGGCTGGGATACACTGAAATCCTTGGCTTTATTGCAGTGGCTTATAGTCTAACATGAGGCATAGCTTAGCATGTTCTGATGGGGTAAACATGGTCTGTCCTGTGAACTGCCTAGTCTGATGGAAGGGACGTGGTCAGTCCTTAGGGGCCCTGGTCTGATGAATGTGTGTGGGGCTGGGAGATATGGAGAGGTCAGTGGTGAATATGACAGGTCTCTCTGTCCTCTTAACAGATCCCTCCGAACCTCCCATGCTCTGTGACGTTGCAGCCGGGACCTGAAGACACAGGGAAGGTGGGTCACCCCTGAGGGAGCATCTCTTTGGGCTCGGGACACTGTGTCCCCGGGTCCCCGACTCACTCTCTGTCTGGAGGGTGCTGGAATTCTCCCTGTAGCAGCCTCCTTGTGTGTAAGCCAGGCTGGTCCCACCTCAGATAAGCAGTCCTGTCAGACAGGGCGGCACGTATGGCATCACCCTCACCCCCTACACTGAGTTATGTGCCCAGGGCCTCTCCCGAGTCACCCTCACTGGCCTTGATGTTGGCTGCCGAATGTCCTCTGGAAAACCATCTGGCCTCACGAACCCTGTGTAGAGGTGCAGTCATCACTGTCTCACAGGTGCGGAAACTGAGGCTCGGACATAGGTGACCCCACGGGTGTTCCAGGCCTCGGAGCTCGGAGCCTGTTTCCTCATCTGTGAAATGGATGTGGTGGGATGTGCCTCATCATTTGGTCCAAAGGGTGGGGCGAGATGCTGAAGGGGTGCCCAGTGCAGAGTCTGCGTGGTGGTGGTGGTAGGGGGTCCTAAATAGGGCTGCTGAAGGGCTGCTTGTTATTTCTGGGCAACTGCCTTGATGGGGACAGTGCCCCCCAGACAGGCAGGACTCTGGAGCAGAGCTGGTCAGGGAGCAGCTCTGTGGAAGGGTCAGATGAGGGAGGCAGCTCCGCACAGGCTGAGTGCAGGGCTCCTAGTCAGACCAGGGGGTCGGGGCAGGGGAACTGATTTTCCGCATCCAGCAGCCTCGTTAAACGAGAGGGTGGGCAGGCCGTGCTCAGCAGAGCCGGCCCTTTCCACTGAGGTCAGCGACCCCTCCCCTCAGGCCTGCGGTGTGGACTATGAAGTGAAAGCCTTCTGTGCAGAGAACCTGGAGGAGAAGATCCACAAGCGGTGAGGAGGGGACAGCTTCTACCCGCCCGGGTGCGGGCTGCCTGCTGGCAGAGGGAGGGAGACAGGACTGGCACGCACGGTTCAGTCGGAGGAAGACAGAAGGAACAATGCCTGGAAGTGGGAGAGGAGGGGCCTCGCATTCCAGCCTTGGAAACTCCAAGGGCACGGGGAAGGCTGGCAGGTGGGGAGGGCTTCCTGGGGGAGGTGGCTCCGTTATCCTGACTCAGGCCTCAGCACTTTTTCCTTTGCATCACTGTACCCGCTTCCCTTATCGCCCTGCTTCTAATCTCTTCCTCTCCAGACTGCATGTCCTTTAATTTTGTTCTGGAAAAAAACCTGAAATTCAGATTGTTTTAAACAGTGAGCAAGATGTTTCCCGGCCAGCTTGGACCCCCATTTCCCAGTTCTTCTGGGAGGTCATCAGCAGGAGGTTGTGGGGGTGGGGTAGGGGGTGTCAATAGAGGCTTCTGAACAGGGGAGGGAAGTGGAGAAAGTGAACCCACCCAGGGCAGACAGAGGAGGTCCACCATGTCTCAGAGAGGGGAAGCATTTTCCTGGAGAGACACAGCCCTGGGCAGACAGACAGCCCAGGCTAGCAGCCAGAAATAGCTGGCCCTGATTTATGGGGTGAGCTGCCCAACCCCGCTCTCATACCTGCCCCTCCTGGGGTCGGGCTTTGCTTTGCCTCCTGGCAAGGCTGGCCAGGGTCCCCAACTCGGCGTCCTGCTGCAGGCTTCCAGAGGACGCAGCATCCTCTTAGGGAGTGGGCTGAGTTTGCCACCTGGTGGTCATATGATGCATTGCACATCTCTAACTCAGTTGGGCAACTTAACAGTGTGTAGGGAGATGGGACCCTTGTCCCTTGCTTCTCTGTTCCCCGTTTCTTCTTAAGACTTGCGACCAGGAGAAAGGAAGAGGGGTGTAGGTTGTGGTAAGTAGCCTACCTAGAGCAAGGAAGGGGAGGCAACATTGAGAGCCAGCACTCTCAACCTATTACCAATTTGACATTTTAAGTCCACACCAGAATTTGCTAATAATGATAGAACAACTCACACTTACCAGCTTATTAGGCACCAGACACAGTTCAAAGTGATGGACATGTACAAACTAATTTAATCCTCACAGCAACCCTAAGAAGTTGGTCCTGCTATCATCACCATTTTACAGATGAGGAGACTGAGGCATAGAGGTTAATTTACTCAAGGTCATATCATTAGTATGGGGAGAATTAGGGCTTTAAAAAAATGATTTCTTTTTTATGTAGATCATCTCTAAAGACTTTATTGAATTTGTTACAATATTGCTTGTGTTTTATGTTTTGGTGTTTTGACTGTGAGACATGGAGGATCTTAGCTCCCCAACTAGGCATGAAATCTACACCCCCTGCATTGGAAGGCAAAGTCTTAGCCACTGGACTGCTAGGGAAGTCCAAGAGCTGGGACTTCAACCTTGGTTATCCAGCTGTAGGAAATGGAGGTGGCTTATTTGAGAAGTGGGAATGCTGGGACACCACCTGACTGAGTCCCCACCCCCTCACCAAATCTTCCTGGTCCTGTTTCCTCCCTGAGCCCACCATGTTCATTGAGCCCCACCTCGTCTCTTGAGTGTCCATCCTCTCACCGAGTCTTTATGCTCTGTGCTGGCCTCCCTCCCCCTAACAGAATCCACGCCCCATCACTGAATTCCATCACCTCTCCACACCCTTGAATCTTCCTGGGGCCCTTGTCCCCTGTGTGTATTTTTATTTAATAGCTATTTAGTAGGTATTTATTATAATGGAAGCCAGCACTGTCTTAGATACTGAGAATACAGCAGTGAACAATTTAGACAAAAACTTCTGTCCTTAAAGCAGGAGTCCCCAACCTTTCTGGAGTCAGGAACTGGTCTCATGGAAGACAATTTTTCTGTGGACCAAGGTCGGTGGCTGGGTGGGGGATGGTTTAGGGATGATTCAAATGCATTGCATTTATTATGCACTGTTTTCCCATTATTATTACATAAGCTCCTCCTTTGATCATCAGGCATTAGATACAGGAGGTTGGAAACCCCTGCCTTAAAAGGCTCATACCATTAGCGACATAAGGGAATCAGAAAGTGAAACATGGTCCCTTTCTTAGCATCCTGGTGGTGGTGGTTTAGTTGCTAAGTCATGTCTGAGTCTTTGTGACCCCATGGACTGTAGCCTGCCAGGCTCCTCTGTCCATGGAATTTTCCAGGCAAGAATACTGGAGTGGATTGCCATTTCCTTCTCCAGGGGATCTTCCTGACCCAGGGATCGAACCCAGGTCTCCTGCATTGCAGGTGGATTCTTTACCAACTGAGCTACCAGGGAAGCATCTGCTGGCTACCAAAACACAGAGCCACATACAGTGGCCTCTGATGTGGTGGGAGTTCAGACCAGGAAAAGATCAGAGTGGGTGGATCTAGGAAGTTTGCTGAAAGAACAGGTGTTTGGCTGAGCCTTGCAGAAGGAAGCAAGTGAGGGCAGAAGCCAGAAGAGAGTGTTATAAGTTGGGACCCGGGGTATGCAAAGCTTCAGAAATAGGACTAGAGGGACCATCAAGTGTGAGAGTGAGGACCTAGAGAAGGCTGGGGACTCCCAGGATGGAGGAGGTTGGAGTGGGACCAGATGGTAACAGGGCCCTATGCCAACCTCTGCAGTTTGGACTGGAGTCCAAGGACATGGGAACCATGGCAGTCTCTTGAGCAAGAGAAGGATGTGAGGGTCGCAAGGGAAGGGGATGGAGGTGGGGGACTCTAGTCATCGTTTGCTCTGCCCGTGTCCACTAGGAATTCTGTGCGCCTGGTCATCCGGAAGGTCCAGTATGCCCCAGAGAGGCCTGGCCCCCAGCCCACGGCCGAGACCACCAGGCAGTTCCTCATGTCGGACAAGCCCTTGCATCTGGAGGCCTCCCTGGACAAGGAGGTAGGAGGCTGGGGCTTGGCATGGGTGCGGCTGCCCTCCCAGGGCTGGAGCCTCAGATCCCAGCTCTCTCACAGCCTCTGGGATTCCTCGGGTGGGAGCTTCTGCCTCCAGCCCGAGGACCACAGGGCTCCGGGAAGCTGAGACCTCCTTGGGAGATTTGGAGATGCGTCTGGGGACTGAAGGGGTGAGAGAGTGGGGCATGAGCCTGAAGGATGTGGTTGACTTCAGAAGTCAGTGTGCCTTCTGAAGGGTCCTGGGTCCTGGCCATCTCCCTGCATCCCCATCCCCCTTTGAAGTGTGAGCACCCCCTCTCCCTCTCGGGGACACAGTGAAGGCAAGTGCTTGGGCCAAGATACAGATCGAGGCTCTTCAGTGAGGTTTCAGAACCAGTTCCCTCACAGAGTGGGTCAGCCCCTCCCCACCTCTCTCCTGCTTCTTCCAGATCCTCCCACGTCTAAATTCCAGGCAGTCAGAGCTGGCAGGGACTTGATGTATCACTTACTCCAGCCCCTCCAATGGACAGCAGGGGAAACCGAGGCTTAGATAACGTGTCCAAGGCCATACCGCTCTCATCTTTATTATTGTTAGTATTACTGTTATTACTTTTGGTGGCCAACCCAGGACCGGAGTCCAGGATTGTGTTGCGCTTAGTCCCTCAGACGTGTCCTACTCTTTGCGACCCCGTGGACTGTAGCCCCCCAGGCTCCTCTGTCCATGGGGATTCTTCAGGCAAGAATACTGGAGTGGGTTTCCATGCCCTCCTCCAGGGGATCTTCCCAACCCAGGTCTCCCACATCGCAGGTGGATTCTTTACCATCTGAGCCACCATGGAAGCCCAGAGCCCAGAATTATTACCTTCTCATTCAATTATCTTTCAAGGTCCACAGAGGAACTTAAGTCTAACATACCTGGTGGCTTAGCATCAGTGGGAAGTGGCTGATGAGCCTGGGGCCAATGTCAGAGTGGCCAAGGCCTGGGGAACCCCAGGAGATGTGTGTGGGACCTTGTCTCCCTCCCCTTCATCTAAAGCTTTGGAATCCCCCCCACCCCACTTCTTCCACCTCCCAGATCTACTACCACGGAGAACCCATCAGCGTCAATGTCCACGTCACCAACAACACCAACAAGACAGTGAAGAAGATCAAGATCTCGGGTACCCAGGCAGAGGGCCAGTCCAGGGGGCGGGCAAGGGGACTCCTCCGAGGGGTTGAGGGCAGCCAAAGGCGCTCCCTTTGCTCACAGCCTTGTAAATAACTTCTAGCCTGAAGGGAAGACTAAGGCCTGCTCTAAGCCGAAGGGTAAGGCTTTTGAGGCTGGTAACACAGGCTGTTTACTGGCCAGGTAATGCGTTTACTGTTGAAGACCCTTCTTCTAAGTTCCCTCGACAGAGCTGTCCTTGAGGGGGAGATTTTTGGTTGTGGAAGGAAGTGGGCCTGTTCAGGCTGCCCTTTGGGTGGAGGATGGGTCCATCTCCTGCAGAAACTCCCGGTGGCCTCTGGCTGTTGCCTGGGGCTGAACATCCCAACGCAGGGGGCCTGGGACCCCTGGACTCACCCACCTTGTTTCCCTCTTTCTCTGCAGTGCGCCAGTATGCAGACATCTGTCTTTTCAACACAGCCCAGTACAAGTGCCCCGTGGCCATGGAAGAGGCTGAGTAAGTGAGCACAAGCCCAGCCTTGGACGGGTGGAATCAGCTGGGGAAAAGAGAAGTTATAGGTCCAGTAAACTCTTCTCCACCTAGCAGAGGGCCTGGCCTTAGACTTGCTTGCTACTCAGTGTAGATGGCCCTGAATAGCTTTTTTAAAAACCACCCAGCCACTTGATTTAGCTACAAGGAAATACACGCTCCAGTCAGGGAAAAGACCCACTAAAACTAGAATGACAAAATAAGAGCTAGTGAATCTGTGAGGAGTGGGACTATGGAAACCTAGATTACCTGGAGCCTTCTGAATTGGGGTTGCTGCTGCCCCGTGTGTGGAGAAGGAAATGGAGGCAGAGAGATGTGACTTGCTCAACCACACAGGGCTGGCCAGTGGCAGAGCTGGGGCTCCAAGGCTCGCTGCACCCCAGCTCTCTTATTGTTGAAAAGGGGCTGGGGGGTGGAGCAAAAGTAGGTAAAAACTGAACAATCCAAACACCTTACACATGATGGATGGAGATGAGATACAGCCAGTAAGGTCCTTATTGTAGAACTTAGGAGGTGAGTGCTCACTGCACAATTCTTTCAGTTTTTCTGTATGTTTGAAATTTTTTCACAGTAATACGTTAGAGGAAAAACAGGCCACACTGTCTCCACTAAAAAAAATTATCCTAGTCAGACAGCACAGGGTCAAACAGTACAATAAATTTTTAAAAACTTGCAGCTGCTTAGAAACCATGAATGAAGTTGTTGGATCACCCCAGAGTCACTGTTGTTTGCATGTGGAGCAGAGATGTCCCCTTTTGGGTGGCAGTGGTCTCCCTGCCAGAGCTGGGCCTAGAGGTGGACCCTTCACAGGGGAGGGAGGCTTAGAGCAGGGCTGGGCTCTGTGTCCTGGGTAGGCTAGGGGTGAGGCTGGGGTTGGCTCTGGGGGCATCTCCACACCAGTCCCCCTTCTTTCCAGTGACACAGTGGCACCCAGCTCTACGTTCTGCAAGGTCTACACGCTGACACCCTTCCTGGCCAACAATCGAGAGAAGCGGGGCCTCGCCCTGGACGGGAAGCTCAAACACGAGGACACAAACCTGGCCTCTAGCACCCTGTGAGGACTGCCCCACCCACCCCGGTCCCAGGCTCCCCACTGTGTGTTAGTCACTCAGTCGTGTCTGACTCTTTGTGACCCCATGAACTGCAGCCTGCCCGGCTCCTCTGTCCATGGGATTTTCCAGGCAAGAACACCCAGAGTGGGTTGCCATGCTCTCCTCCAGGGGCTCTTTCTGACCCAGGGATTGAACCTGGGTCTCCTGCATTGGAGGCAGATTCTTTACCATCCTCCCCCAGATGGGTCCACACCCGCCTTGGTCCCAGCAGGGCCAGCACAGGCTCAGGCTGCCCTCTTCCCGCCCATGGTCCAGGGCCCGTCCTCATGAGCTTGAACTGCCAGGGAAGCTGTCGCCCAATCTCACCCCTCTCCAGGGGTGCCCGGAGAACAAGAGGAACCACTCCACCAGGTTCCTTGAGTCAGTGCCTTGCCCAGGGGAGGGTGACATGGAGGGGCTTCATGCAGGAGGCAGGGGCTCCTGATCTCGTTGTGTCTTCGGTTGGATAGAGTGCATCCCTGAGGCAGAGCAAGGCTGGAAGGAAGGATGGAACGAAGAAAGGAAGGGAGGGAGGGGCTTCTGGAAGGGTTCTGGGAGGAGAGGATGAATGAGGACGGGGTCTGGGAGTACAGAGAGATGAGGGTGGTCAGCTGGGCTCAACTACATGTGGAGGTGTCCCAGAAGGTAGGGATCCCAGGGATCTTACCCCAAGATCACCACTGACTCTCTGAGGTCACCCTGCTCTAATGGAAACCAGCAGGTATGAGGACCCCTCTTGCCCTGCATGATGAGGTCTGGCCCTTCCTGGGGGCTGACCCACCTCTGCAGCGCCTCTGCCTACGATTCTAGCCCAAACACTGTCTCACCTGCCCTTGCATGTGCTACCCACTTCCCTTTTCTTCCCTGACTCAAATCCTTCTTGCCTTCAACACCTAGTGAACACACCACCTCCTGCAGGGTCTTTCCCTGTTCAGGCTCCCCTCCCTTCCCCTGCCCACTGCCTTCTCCTCTCTGCCAGCAGCAAGAGAAAGGGAAGCCACCCAGCAGGAAGCGCCCACCCCTCACCTCCTTGCTGGGACTCATGCTTTGGGAGGGACGGAGGTGGTTCCCAGGGCAGCACAGCCAGACTTGGAGCCCAGCGCTCTGAGTTCTTGCTCCCCAAGGGCAGACCTCGCCTTTCTCACACACTGGGCTCCGCCTGCACGTGGTGGCTGAGTGGTCAGGAGAGGGACCTATGGCGCTGCCCTGGTGCACCCCATCCTGCCGTGTCTCACAAGACCCATGAACCGGCTTCCCTATGTCGCCTTGCAGGTTGAGGGAAGGAGCCAACCGGGAGATCCTGGGCATCATTGTTTCCTACAAAGTGAAGGTGAAGCTGGTGGTGTCTCGTGGCGGGTGAGTGCTCCAGCCCAGCCCAGCCCAGACCCCAGAGGGTGGGCGGGAAGGTCCCTGACGGCCACACCCAGTGCCCCATTCTGCCTACTTGCTGGATCTTGTCTTGTTCCTCCTCTTCCTTCTCCTCCACCCTTTTCCCTCTCCTGCTTCAGAGGCTTTCAGCCCCTCTCTTTTCCTCCCCTCTTTCTCCCCTCCCCCCTTTTCTTCTTCCTCCTCTTTTACCTCCTCCTCCTCTTCCCTCCCCCTGGTCTGGGCACATGGGAGGTGGCGGAAACTTCCTAAGAGTCTCTGCCATGGGGTTTCCAAGGGGTACTGTGCCCCTCATCACATCTCAGGGCACAGCACCCACCACACCCCCACTTATGCCCAGGCTGATTTGCTGGGGAAGTGGCTCAAGGAGCTCAGAATCCTAGAGCTGGATTGGGGGTGCTCTGACTGTCCCATTTTACAGATGGGGAAACAGAGGCCAAAACAGTTCCCCACACATTTCCTGAAATCTCTAATCTCAGGTCACGGGCTGGTTGCTGGGGTAATGACGGTAAACCAAACATATTCCCTGACCCAGAGCAGAATCGGGTGGAAGCCCAGAAAGAACTCGCACTTTTTCCCATATACTGAGCCAACAGGTTGTTATATATTTAGGATTAGGATTTCTAATTTGTCAGAGGGATTTTTTTTTTAATTCATAAATTTCTTTGAAAAGATTGGAAAGCTAATAGCATTAGACATCAAGTCTCCTTTATTTTTAGAATAATGCCTCCTGCAGTGGTGGTGTATAATACTGGCCATGTATTACAGGACATCTCAGAATCGCAGATCTCAAATCCTGTGTCCTCTGACTCTTGCAAGACCCTGTGGGTCTTGTGCCTCAGGCTCCTTCTTGAGGCATCCTCAGGGCTTCCTAAAGTACATCCTTCTGCCATTGGATAGTCCCAGCTTCCCCAGGGCCGGCAGCACAGGGCTGAACTTGTGTGTCTCCTCTACAGATGAGGACCCTGGGGCTGCCCTCGCAGGGAGTTTGGCTGAACCGGGCCTGGTTTCAGTTCGCCTGACAGGGCTCACACCACTTCTGTATATCCCTGATGAGCAGTTACACCGGGGGTGGGTGGACTGTGTCCCTGGGTCTAATCTACCCCAGAGTATGGTGAATGAACATGCTTTCTGTTTTCTTCCTCTCTGAACTCTCTCCTGACCACTTCTTCCGCCTCCTCTGACCCACCCAGCCTGTTGGGAGATCTTGCATCCAGGTAAAGCCCCTCCCTTCAACCTGATCAACCCACCTTCCTGAAGGGCCCAGAGACCATTGTCCTGATCGTCCAGAGCCACGGGCCCTGGGTAGGAAGGACTCTTAGCACTCACTTTTTTGATTGCCAGGCTCAGGCATGTGTGGGGACTAGGACTGTCTCCGGAGGGGCTAGGGAGGTGCGGTTTCTCCTTTAAAACCTTGTCCTGCTCTTCCATCCCACCCAAGTGACAAGGACCTTTGCAGACAGCAAAGTGGGCTTCAGTGATCTGGGGAGTGGCCCCCAATCAGTCTGTTTTACAGGATGTTTTGGATAAACTCAGGCTTCGTGGCTTTCAAACCCTTCTACATGAATGAGAACTAACTGCTAGCTGAGTGTTGCTAAGAAGTCCTGAGGAGCTCTGCTTCTGTAGACAAGACTCCTTGGAACCAGCTGGATCCACGTGCATTTTCCACAAATTCATGTGCCCCAAAACCAATGGCTTTGCTTCCTCCTGTCCCAGGAAGCTAATATTGCTCATCCCAAGAAACCTTAGTCCGTAAGGAGAAGTGAAATTAATTCAATTCAACTTGATTCAATCTAATTCAGTAAGGAGTTCTTGAACCCAGACTTGAGTCCAGCCTTGTGAGGGAGACTGAGGTCCCAGAGAGGAATCAGACACACTCCCTGCCCATGATTGCTTGTCACCTGGTGGAAGGAAGGTTAAGGTCCACATTCTTCCGTCCATATTCCTGATGGCAGTCTCAGTCTTCCACTGGCTTCCATTCAGATAGCTCACTTTTCCTAGTGAACTAAAGAAGCTGTCCTCTTTGGATGCAAAAAAAAATAAAAATAAAAGCAAAAAACAAAACCAAAAGTCAAACAAAAAAGCCACATTGTTTCAATAGCTTTATGAAACCTCCGTGTCCCTGTTGAGGGGAAGTCATGATTCTGGCAGGCACAAGCCTCACAGTTTAGCCAAGCCTTTTACCTACAGTACCTCCTGGAAGTGGTTCTAGAAGGTGAGTAGAGTTCGCGCTGTTTTCTAGGTGAGCTCAGTGAGACTTAAAGATGTAAACTGCTCCTCAGTGCATAGAGGGGCTAGGGGAACATCCCTTCCTGGTTGCATAGTTGGTTCCCCTGACCACTTCATCCCCTGCTCCATCCTCCCCTCAGCCGGGCCCTGGCAGCAAAGTCAGTAAGGTGATGTGCCTGGAGGCGCTCACGGTTGACAGGGCCTCGTAGGGTGATGCTCCCCTGCAGAGCAGAGGAACTTTCCAGGCTCCTTTTGTCCAGAGTGGAGAGAGAGGGTGGGTGGAATCACCTTCTCAATTCTGAGATGTTATCACACAGGGTTAAGGGTGTGAATTAGGGAGTCAGAATCCTCAGCCTGTCACTTTCTTTTAATAGCTGTAGTGCCTTGGACAAGATACGTTTTCTTCTTGGTCTCAATTTCCCAATCTGTACGTTAGGTATAATAGTAGGGTTGTTGTGAAGGTTAAAAAGAGTGACTCTAGAGTACTGCTTGGTGTAGAGTCAGCACCTTATCAGCGTCTGTTCTTGTTATTACTCTGTCAATCAGGGCCAAGGGCAGAGAAGCCTGGTCAGAAGCACTGGCCAGTAGCACCACCTCTCCCATCCTTCCACCCCCATAGGGCTTCAAGGCTCTGAGCACATTGTAGACAACTCTGTGTAGACAATTGGGGCCTGGGTCCCATCCAGCCTGAATTTGAATAAACTGACCTCAGCAGCACATCATCTAGATTGCAGGGGGCTCGGGCCACCTGGGCACTTTCAGAGGAGCCCCCTGGAGATGTTGAGAGATAGGAGAGTGAGGGTGGGAGGAGTTTCAATCAAGAAGTTGGGGAGGGCGTTGGCAGGGGAGGCTGGGCTGTGACCATTGGAGGCCTGCAGGATCTCGGGGCACCTCTGGAGCCACCCGGCAAGCCAAATGCATGCTCACTGCCTCGTGCCACCTCCCAGCTCGTGGGAGCTCAGGGAGCCTTCTCAGGAAAGGGGAAGTTTCC
Source organism: Cervus canadensis (assembly GCF_019320065.1). Lineage (NCBI taxonomy): Eukaryota > Metazoa > Chordata > Mammalia > Artiodactyla > Cervidae > Cervus > Cervus canadensis. The sequence continues at coordinate 49,629,535 of NC_057396.1, read as the reverse complement.
ATTCTTTCAGGAGCCAGAAGAGGTCTCCCAGTTCAGCTCCCAGAAAGGCTGATGCTCAGAGAGAGGTGGGACTGGGGCTTGGGGCCAGATTTCCTGCCTCTTGGTCCAGAGCTACCTCCTCTGATCACAAAACCTTTCCCAGTCCTCAGACTGATGGGGCATTGAGTCTGGCACTGAGTCTGGGATTGGGCTCAAGGCTCAACCTCTCTGGGTCTCTTTCAGCGATGTGGCCGTGGAACTGCCTTTCACCCTAATGCACCCCAAGCCCAAAGAGGAACCCCCACATCGTGAAGGTAAGCAGAATCTGTGGGTTTCTGGGATAGGGTTTCCCTGTCACCCCACCTCTCACTGAGTCAATCTTCAGCCCAGGGTCACCCCTCTTCCCCAGTCACAGGATCTTTTGTGAGGCCCACACTTCTGTTTGCATCTGACTCCCCGGTAGACAGAAAGGACTGGCTCTGTTCTCTGTGGGCTGGGGGTGGTGAGCGTGGTGGGAAGGGCATGCCAGGAGCCCTTGTCATGCAGACCAAAGGGTCTGCATGGATAGGATGATATCTGGCCACACCATCCCGGTGATATTTCCAAGTGATACCAGACTGGTCATATTTCATTAAACCTACAACTGTTTCAGTCAAAAGAGACATTGTAGCACGTACTCCAAAGAAAGAAAAATGTCCCCATAATTAAACTATAAAATGCCCATGACTGTAAAACATACCTCAAGTTCAGAGATGTGAAAATGTGAATAAATAGTTATATTAGAGTTAGTGAGTCAGGCATGTAACAAATGAATCTAAGTGTATTGGAGACATGCCAAAAAGAGCAGGGTCCAGGGATTTTTCTATTCCCCTGGTGCTGCTCCCTGGCCCTCCTCAGCTCTCCCTGGACCCTCCTCCCTGCATTTAGGATGATTTGAGGTGTTTCCGAGACCAGGGACCAGCCCTGGCTTCCTCACTTCCGCTTTCTCCTTTTCCCTGCCCTGCCTTAGCTTAGTTGTCCCGGGGTGAGGACCTGTGCCCACCTGCCCCCTCGCCCACTCAACAGTAACCCGTGGGCGGTCATCTGCCCTGTGTTTAGTTCCAGAGCACGAGACGCCAGTAGATACCAATCTCATTGAACTTGACACCAAGTAAGCAGAACCTTGCCTGCAGACATGGGCGGGGCGGGCCTTGGGCGGTGGGCGGGGCTACCTGGTTATTTGCATTTATGCTAATTAACCCCGAGGAGCAGCTGGTCTAACCCGTCTGCTGAGAGCCGCCTCTGCTCGCCTCCTCAGCAACCCGCTTGCCTGCATGTGACTTGAAGGACCCTCGGTGCCTGTTCCTCTTCCTCCTGCCTTGGTGGGGTCTGTCTTCCTCCCTCGTCCTTGCACGTCCGTCAGTCCGTCAGTCCGTCCGTCCATCCACAGCACCTGCTCGGCTGTCACAGGGCTGGTTTGTGGCCCTGGACTGGGACCCTCCGGCTTGGCTGGTGTCCAGCCAGTGGAATCAGGCTGTGGGGTGGGGAAGGTTCTGGGGATCTTCTTGTTTCTGACTCGTGAGGACCAGTATGGATGACCCTGTGGTCAAAGGCTGTCACCTCACGGGACAGTGGCCAGAGGGGAGGACCTGGGCAGACATCATGAACCACCTCCAGGGCCAAGCAGCTTTCTCGCTCCAGCTCCAAATCTATGCTTCCTTTGTCCTCCAGGAGATGTGTTGGGTCTTAAGTCACCCCATGGAGGATACCCCGGGCAGTTGGCTGAATTCTGTGGGGCTGGGGCCTGGAGAGTGGGCCCATGTGGACATGTTTTATTAGTAGAAGGGAGCTCACTGTTCTTAGAGGCAGCCCTTAGCCCTGAAACCCCACTCAGGCACCCTCTTTCTCCACTCACATTTTTTCTGCTCTACACCCCCATTTGGCTTTGCCTAGCCCCCACCCCAGCCCCCATAGACCCTGTGTATCCAAGATCCCTCAGGGTAGAATGTGAGCTGACCTTTCCCTGGAGAAAGGGCCTTTGGGGTTTTCTCAGAAAACAGGAATGCTTCCTGAGGGTAGTTCTTTGGGTGGGTGGATGGGGTTTCCTGGGCCTGTTCTTGGGAGACTCAGAATATGCTGTGAAACTGCTGTCAGCCTGGCCTCTTTGTGGAAATAAGTTCCTCCTCTGGCCCTAACCCTGCCTCACTCCCCGCCCCCACCCACAATTTGATGTGTGCCTGAACCCCAGCTTCTCCAGAGCTGGGTCAATTTCCAGCCCTTAGCAAACTCATGCTTCCCCCTGGTATTTCCGCAACTGGCTGGTCCCACTGTCATTGATGGGCATCCAGATGTGCTGGCCTGGCAGGCCTTTCTATCCAAGACCAGTCCCAGAAGCCGGCCTCTGGGTCCCGCTGGGCTGTGCAGGCTCTCTGACCCCTCTGGATAAGCCTCCTCTTCCTGCCCTGCAAACATGCCTGTTTCCTTGTCTTTCCTACCAGCGATGACGACATTGTGTTTGAGGACTTTGCCCGGCAGAGACTAAAAGGCATGAAGGATGACAAGGAGGAAGAGGAGGATGGTACCGGCTCTCCACGGCTCAACGACAGATAGACTGGGGCCGCCCTCCCTCTGGGCAGCTCTAGGACCACTCTCATGCACTAGGATGCTTGTTCGTCTTCTTCCTGTCCTGGCTCCCCTTCCCCTTTGTTCTTCCAGTTTCTACCAGGGGGCCTCAGCGGTCTTCCAGGTCATGGTGGCGAACCCCTGGCCTCAGGATTGGCCCCCATCACCATGCCAACAGGGCCACAGGCACCACCCTCACCCTCTCACTGCATCACTTCTCCATCCCCCCTCTTTTCCTGTTGACCCCCAGACAGGCCAGCACAGCTCTGGCCTTGGAATTTGACTCAGGATGGGGAGCAGAAAGGGGAAGATGGGCCACAAGGGTTTGGCAGGGTGGGTATGGGGGCTCAAGACACGTGAGAGGATGTGGCCACTGTCCCAGGTGATTAATACAGTTCTGGCAGCTAAAACATGACCGCTTTGAAGGCCACCCTCCTCTGGCTGGGAAGGGACAGACCCCTGGATAGATTTTCCACACAGTTCTGCTCGAAGTTCGGACCCACCAAACACCTGTCTTCTTCCTCCCTTATCCCTGCCCCCGTCTCTCTGTGACTGACAGTGACCTTGGTGAAGGCTTGTAGACCCCCAGGAATGGAGCAAAGCAGTTGGGCTGACTTTCTTACCAGCAGTTACCTAGTCTAAGGCAAGTCATGTGAAGTAGCCCAAGTCTATTTCAGTATCGTCAGGATGTCATATCCTAGCTGCCTTGTCTCATCCACAGATACGCACAGAGCAAGACAGAGAGAAGGGAGGGGTCTTCAGAAGGCACCAAGGTCTCGAGGAGGTGTCCTGAAGGGTGACTCTGAGATGGGGGTGGGGTGAGAAGATGAGAGTCTGCCCAGCTCCCTTCCTTAAGAGGGATCAGCGAGCTGGTGGGAAGCAAGGCTGAAGGGCTAGAATGACTGATGCCACCAGTGTCTTCCTGCCCTTGCAGGTCTCCAGGGCTAGACGGGAAGAGAGCCCCTGAGACCACTGTGCCCACAGTCAAAGCGGGTCCTTCCCTAGAAGGTGGAAAGGTCCACTGAGTTGTCTTCACCTAAAAGGAAGGGGGACTCCTTTGTTTTCATGGGGAAACACCCCCCCCCCAACACACACACACAGTGGCTCCGTGTCACGGGTGTGCAGTACCCATGGGCTGATGTTGGTGTGATTAGGACATGGGGCACACTTCCAGGGCAACAGGGCAGGCAGACAATGAGGCAGAAAGTGTTAAAAGTTCTCTGTTTTTCTCTGACCTTTGATGCTCATTGCTATGTGACTTTGGGCTGTGTGACTTTCCATCTCTGGGCCTCAGCACTTCACCTAGAAAACCAAGGGGTTCGACCAGATGATCACAAAGGGCCTTCCCAGCTCTTCCTCCAAGAATTTGTGAACATTGGGGTTTCTGGTCTGGAGCCAGAACCACTGATTCTGATCTGTCTGCCATCAAGGAGGATTCACTGAACCCCAGGGGTAGTGGGGCAATGGAGGGCACCTAGCACCACCACCCCACACCCACTCCAGGCCTCAGAAGGGCCCTTCTAAGCTCCCTGGGCTGGGGCAGGGTGGGCGGTTGCTTGATGTCAAGCTGTGGCTGTAGTGAGCATGAGCCGCTTGGCCCTAGGGACCAAGTATTACAGAAGGTATTTGTATTTGCTTGTATTTGCTGAGACGTGGCGGGGGGAGGGGAAGAGAGCTTGTGATAGGCACTGCCCTATTTCACACCCTCTTTGGATGTCCTGAAGTTTACCTCATACCCAATCAAATGTATTGATTAGAAGGGCAAGGGGGTCTCTTGCTCCTTTCTATCCCTGCCCCATAGTTGTGAAAAGAGAGATGGCCAAGTTTTATTATACAAGTTGGATCTCAGCTCTTCAGTCCAGCCCCTCCTGGGATGGACTTTGCAACCATTTTCGATGGTGAAATTACCCAGTTCATAGGCCTGGCACTGCACCCCAGCCCTTCCCTACTGAATCTCACTCCAGGGACCTCCACTCCATGTCAGAAACAAGTCAGCTTGGGACAGTCATCCTCCCCCAGTCAATTCTAGGGTCCCAACTGCATCCAGTCCCTCCCAGAGCTTGCTGGACAGTTTGTACCTCATTGGGCATCTGGAGAGTTAATGAATTGTTGGAACAAGGTATGGCAAGCATACACTCTTCAGGGTCGTCTTCTGGAACCTTTGGGGCTGGTATAAGACCCTTTAGGATTTGGGGTGATCACTTACCTACAAATAGACCTCTCTCCATGTCCCTAATGCAGTCACACAAAAGCTTTGTCAGGCTGGTTTCTTGACCTCCTTCCACCTCAAAATCACATTGACCATTTTGGGTTTATCACAGCACTGAAATGAAATTTTCCCAGCTGCAAGAAGCATCATGGGCCTGTTTAACCTTTTGTTTCCTCTTTGGGCCCAGGACTACAGAAGAGCAGTGGTCAGGTTCATTTGGCTTAACCAGGCTTGGCTGACAACTTCTCCACTTGGTGCTAAGCGCTGGAGACACAGAGTTGGGTCAGTCCCAGCCCCTGTCCTCAGAAAGCGGTCAAGGGAGAGTTACAGGGGAAGTAATGAGGGGCCATTGCATTCAGGGCTCCATGGTTGCTGCTAGCCCGTACAGTGCCTTGATGTGAGTTAGAAATGGTGCCTCTTCCAGGTGGATTCAACCCACTTAGGCATGCACAGCTTCCCAAGTGGTCACAGGCTGGCGTTCAGCCCCACATGTCCCTGGGCTGAGTGCCCTCCCACACAGCCATGCACGGCAGCAGTGAACACTCAGCCTTCTTACTGAGAAGGGCCCAGATGATCTTTCCAAGCCTCTGCTTGGCTCCAGACCCCACCCCTTCCTGCAGCCCCTTCTCTGCAGGGCCCCTCTCCATCTGGAGTCAGCCTGGTCCTGGTGAACCCCTGGAATGAAACGGGGGGTGGGGAGCCCCACTGGGCTCCAGGCACCAGCCCACAGTCCTGGCTGTCTCTGTCCACACATTTGTGGCTGTGCTGACCACGTCTCTCCACACTGAGACTTTGCAGTGGGTGGCATGTAGATAGCAGTCTGGGCAGGAAGGAAGAGCATGGCCTGGGTGGAAGTCTACAGGCAGAGAGCCAGCTGGACTTCCTCACCTTCCCAGCCAAGAGAGGAGTGCAGTCCTTAGGAAGGTAAGGACTGAGTTCTTTGGCTGGACTCCACCGGCCTCCTCAGAGCCCAGACCGGCAAGGTGAGCTCGCTTGGGTCTTGGTTCAGCTAGGGGAGTTCCTGACAAGCTGGTCCCACATGGTGCAGTGAAGAGTACCCTGGCCCAGAAGTCCATGATGCCTCTCCCCACTGGCTGTTGCCACCCAGCCGAGGAGCCTTGAATGTCTCATACAACCGCCTGGGTGTGGTTTCTCTAACTGTAAAATGGGACAGTCATTTCTTTCCCACCCAACTCAAGGGACTTGTGAGGCCCAAAGGAGATGAGAATCAGCTCTGTAATTTGCAAATGGCTGTTCAGGCCGTGGCCCTGCCACTGTGGGGGAGCAGCCCAGGGTCACACAAGAAGTGTGCTGCCAGTGGAGCCCTCCCACCCACCTCCTCCGTCTCTTGCTCCCGTCTCACTTAGGCAGAGGTCAACCAGAATGAGAGGAGGCCAGTTTGGCTTTGATGACCCAGCTGAGAAGGAAATTCAGACACTGTTCAGGAACGTCTGCCCCCCAGGCCGTGGTCCCAGCAACCAAGACAGAGAGACATGGATAGTGTCAGTGATTCGGGGGCTGGGTGCATCTTGGTGTCAGAGGCCAGGAAGGCTTGGATCTGATCCCAGGTTCGGAAGAGCCTCCAGTCCCCAGACCTAGCACAGCTGAACAGCCCCCCCCCCCAACTTCCCTGCTGGAGAACCCCAAGGGTGAGGTGGAATAGAAATTGCCTGCCCCTTCAAAGTGTCAGTCCCCCTCCAGGATCAACCAGAGCTGCCAATTGTCACTTCTTGGTGACACACGGGAGGGATTTGGGCTCAAGGAAAGCCCAGGCCTCTTAACTCTGAGATCTGAGTCCCAGCTGACTCATCCCTGGTGGTTTCAGCAGCCCACAGTGGCAGCTTCCCTCCTGCCAGCGACTGGGGGCTGGGCATCCTCCACCTATTCTGGAGGAAGGCATTAGGCCCCAGTCTTGAACTCTCCTAGGGTCCCTTGGACATAGGCGTATACTCGTTCAGATGTTTTTAAAGTCAACATGGACCAAAACAGACTCTCCCCACCCTCGTGTGTAAGCCTGCCTTGGGCCTGGCAATTCGTTCTGGCCCAGGCAGCTCCACCACTTCTGTCCTCCTTCCAGGACTGAAATGGCCTAACTGTGGAGCAGGATCCCCATCTCTACCGCTCCCCTGCAGACTCACTGCACAGTGGCTCCAGAGAGAGGCCCATTGAAGGGGGAACATTCTCCCCCTCCACCACCCATCACTCTCTTCCAACTCTTCACCCCAAAAGGGAAGTCAAAGCACAGGTCCCCGGGACCCATGATCCACAGACTCTGAAGCACTTGTTTTCTAACCAAGTGCTGTGGAACCCCTGTATTCCACAGAGCTTTGTCAGGGGCTGCTAAGGTGGGAAGATGGGGGTGGAGGCAAAGGCTATGTCTCCAGCCCTCCCCACCCCCTCATTCCTACTTCCACCAGAACAACTCTTCTTTTATCTGTCTTGCCTATCAAGGTTTCACCTTCAAACTTCTCTTGAAAAAAAACTTCAAACCACCATTCTGAGGTTTGATCCTAGACCAGCAAGCACAGGTTCTATTCTTGCTTTTCATGCTGGAATGGCCCCAGCATTCCAATACAAAGTATCTTCGTATTGGAACTTGCATCACAGACCCAGGCCCAAACATTTGCTTATTCACACACACACACATACATGTACACACATGTAAACATGCAAACACTTGATGGTTTTGTAGCTCACCCCCACTGAAGCTCTGGCCTGGGTTTGACTTGGGCGGGGGCCTGGTGCTGTGAGGATGGGTCTTGTCCCCGATAATGGCCCAGGCAGTGTGGGGGGCCGTGAATGAAGCAAAGAGGCCCAGCCCCACCCCAGGACTTGTGTCTGTGCCCCAGTGTGACACCTGACTTTCCTGACCCGGGCCCATGAGATGATAGAGAAGCAGTGTGATAGGAAAATAGAGTTGGGTTCTTCTTTAATATACAGCCAGGTGGAGGGAAGTCCAGATTTCAAAAAAGAAATGCTGAGGGAGGACTTTATGACCAAAGTCCCTCTTATGAAGGCAGGATTCCTCCAGATTCCTTTTAAGCAGCAAATCTCCCTGAAGCAATTCTGATAGGATTCTGTTCCCACATTTATAATCAACTGAGTGTGTGGGCTACAGGCGGGTCCCTGAAGAGAGGCTGGTCCCCCCACCTGCAATCCTCCAAATTCTCTTCTTGCTGGCCTGCCCCTCTGCCCAGGTCCCTCACCAGGGGTGACTAAGAGGTGGGCACTTTGGGGAGACCTGGACCAACTCTTGGCACAGAATCCTGCCTGGCCCCCACCCAGGGAATTCCAGGTGAAAATGTTAGACTTAGGACTCAACAAACCACGTGGCATGGGAGAAAGAGTGCCAAGTGCTATTCTGTGTTCAGTCCAAGTGTGCCCTTGGGGTCCTGACCTCAGTTCCCCCTTGTGTAAGGTGGAGATAGTGCCAGGCTTTGCCCGCCTCAAAGGGATTGCTGCAAGGGTCATGGGAGAGGTGGGTATGAAGGGGGACTCACCAACTCAGGATGCATCATGGCCTGCTCTGCAGATCCAAGAGCACTTGGGATCCGTGTAGGATGACCATCTTCCTGGAGCATTTCTGCTCAGTGTTGGGGTCTAGCCACAGTTGCTGGGGGAGGGGGCTGCCTCTTCCTTCCCAGTGGGAGCCAGCGCTCAGCCGGGGTGTGGGGAGTGACAAGTGACTGAGAACTGGTCTCCAGGTCTGTGGTCCTTCTGTTAAGTGATTCTTTTGTGATACCCTTATTCCTGGGCCACCTTCCAGGTTTATCTGTTGTACCTGTGGCATTCCTTATTATGTCAGATAAGTTATTACAGTTTATCAACTCTTAACAGGACAAATGAACAAAAGAACCATAAGTAGGAGACCATTAAAGGTCTTTTGTGACAGATGCCGACTGTGCTTTTATTTCTGTCTCATAAGCCCATGGCAGGACATAGACCAGAAAATGCTGTCTGGCTGCCCTGGACTGGCTGGGCCACGTGTTAGCTCCAACTCCAACCGGGTTCCTCACGGCTTCTCCTCCCCTCGCTGCCATGTAGCAGCCTTAGGGGAGTTGCAACTGGGGGAGTTGCCAAACCTCTGACCCGTCTCAGACCCCACTGGATCCCGTGACTTTGCTCCTAGGATAAAGCCATCCCATCTTCTCTTTGGCGTTGCTGACCTCTTCAGCTGGAGTGCTGCCCTGGTTCTTATTCAAGTCTCTTCTGCTCTGTTGGATCTCCCCAAAGTCACTTGGGTTTTGTATGACTTACCTACTGCCTGTTTGAAAAGAACTCATGGAGGAGTGGTGGTACGGATGAGGAAGATTCAGAGTCCTAAATGACAGGATACTGTATTCATACGAAAGGAAGGTGCTGCTGGATACAAGATAATTTCTCTAGGAAATTGGTCATATATGTGGAACAATTTTTTTTACACTCCTGTAAAATAATGTGCAGCTTAGATCAGTGCATTGCCCTCCTGGTTGGCCAGAAGCTGGTCTGTTTCCTCTGACTCTCCTTCCAGCTAGAGAAGGGTGATGGAAAGACACTGTCAGTGTCTCCTGAGTCAGGAGACAGGAGCTAGAGCTTTGATTCTGCCCTCCCTCATGGACTGTGTCAGTCCAAGTCCAGATAAACAAAGCCTATGCCAGTATTTAATCAGATCAAAGAAACTGGTTATAAAAATGTTGCAAGAGTTGAAAAGGGCAACCCAGGTACAACAGGAAATGACTACCACCTGTAGGGTGGAAGGACAGGGAGAGGAGGTGGTGTTACTGAGCCAAGGACCAGGGAAGCCCAGCGGGGATGTGGAGGGAGAGGGTATCTGATGAATCCAGACCAGAGAAGAAAGACCTCTATTCCTGGGATGCTTCCAAAGCAGAGTGGGAGAAATACTCTGTGGTTTCTTCTCTCCTGCCCTCCTATTGGCAGACTCTTAATTAGAAGCTAATATTCACAGAATGGGGGAAATGTAGCCTACAATGGTCAATGCCTTGCAATATAGAACAGGAGAAAATCAGGGGATTAGATCTGAGACCAAATAGGCAAATGACCAGCTCTTTAATATTCTCATCAAAAAAACAGAAATAATCCTATTGGCCTGGATACCACCATTTAGGAGCGCCCTGACACCTGAACAGGAATCTAAACATAGGAGAGGTGTTTACTATTGCCTCTTTAGTTTTGAGCTTTTCTTCTGCTGTCACTGTCTTCATGGTGTTTTGAGACTTCACTTCTCTTAGCTTTTTAAAAATTTCAGCATAGGTGTTTCAAATTCTGATCGAGACAAAGTCCACTAGAACTTGTCTCTCCTACTGATTACATAAAAACTCTGGACAAAAAAACAAAACACAACTACCTAATGACTCTGAAAATCAAACAAAAGCAGGCAGGTGGTCCAGGGGAGCAAAACTTTGGAAAAGTAAGCTGCATGGTTTAAATTTCCCTTTTATTTCTCTTTTCTTTTGTGGATTTGTGTTGAAATTAGAACCACCACCAACAGAAGGTGAGACACAACTTTGGGTCTGAAACTAAATTAGTTGTTTTCTTCTTAAAACAACAGCAACAACAAAACCCAACACCAACCCAGAGTCTACACCATATAACACTCACAGAATCCAGGATACAATCTGAAATTACTTAACATACAAAGAACCAGAAAAAGAAGATGCATGATCAATGAGGACATGCCGTGCTCAGTAGCTCAGTCGTGTCTGACTCTTTGCAACCCCCTGGGCTATAGCCCACCAGACTCATCTATCCATGGAATTTTCCAGGCAAGAATACTGGAATGTGTTGCTATTTCCTCTTCCAGGGGATCTTCCCAACCCAGGGATTGAACCCGCGTCTCTTGAGTCTCCTGCAGTGGCAGGCAAATTCTTTACCACTGCACTGCCTGGGAAGCCCCCAATGAGGATGCATGCTCAATATACAAAAATCAATTGTATTTCTGTATAGTAACATGAAACAACTGGATCTTGACATTTTAAAAGACGATGCCAAATAAAAAGATAACACCACCTACAGTAGCACCAAAATGGAAATACTTAGGTATGAGTATAGCAAAATATGTGCATAATCTCTATGTACATCTCTAAAGTAACAAATATCGATGAAAGAAAGAAGACCTAAACAGATTGAGGCATGTACTATGTTCATGGATTAGAAAACTCAATATTGTTAAGGTATCAATTCTTTCCAAACTGACTATAGATTCAGTGCAATCCAAATCAAGATCTCTGCAGGATCTTTTTTACAGATGTAGACAATGTAATCCTAAAATTTATATGGAAAAATAAAGGAACTAGACTAGCCAGGCAGTTTTTAAAAGGAACAATTGGAGTTGTTTACTCCTTGTTCTCAAGACTTACTGTGAAGCTACAGTAATTAAGACAGAGTGGTTCTGATGAAAGAATAGACACATCAATGAAATGACCTCCAGAATCCAAAAATAGGCCAGCACATATCAACTGATCTCCCAAAAACGTGCAAAGGCTATCTAATTGTTGTTTCCTATAAACAGAGCTGGTGAGACTGTGAAGGAAATGGAACACTGCTGGTAAGGATACAGAATGGTACAGATGCTTTGGAGAACAATTTGGCAGTTTCTTATAAGTCTGCATGCGTGCTAAGTTGCTTCAGTTGTGTCCAACTCTGCGACCTAATGGACTGTTGCCCGCCAGGCTCTTCTTTCTATGGGATTCTCCAGGCAAGAATACTGGAGTAGATTGCCATTTCTTCCTCCAGGGGATCTTCCCAACCCAGGGAGTGAACCTGTGACTCCTAGGTCTTCTGCATTGGCAGGCAGGTTTTTTACCACTATTAAAGATACTTATTATAAGACTTAAAAGTTCCACTCCCAAAATAAATGAAAAGTCTTGTCCCTGCAAAAACCTGTATGTGAATGTAAATAATAGATGTACACATAGCTTAAAATATCCCAAATGCTCTTCAGCTAGTGTGAATGGATAAACTATTATATAGTCATACAATGGAATACTATTCAGCAATAAAAATGAACAAATGAGTCATACATACAATAAGGATGAGTCTCAAAAGCATCATGCTAACAAAAGAAGCTAGACTTAAAAGGACAAATACATATGCATCTATTTATATGACATTCTGGAAAAGGCAAAACTATGGGGATGGAAAACAGACCACTAGTAGCCAGTGACTGAAGTTGATCTGAAGGGTTGTCTACATAGGGGCAGCAGGAGGTACTTTGGAGGGTGATGGAACTGTTTCATGTCTTGATTGTCAAAATCAACTGTATGCCAGAAAAGAGTGTATTTTTACTCTATGCAAAGATGTATCTCAATAAAAAGCAAAAAAAAAAGTAAAAAACTAAACAATTTATAGCTCACAAACTACAAACAATATTTATAGGGCTCATACCATTTGCTGGGGCTAATGTTGGACCCTGAAGACAGAAAGATAAATAAGATTATCCTTTCCTTCAAGGAGCTCACAAATTCACAAGAATATAAGGCATGACGACAAAGATTTGGACTTGATGTTGAGGATATTGGGGATGGGGGGCTGACATGCACACATGTCACGCCATGGAGCACTAAGGAGGGGTGGGTAGGGTAGGAAATAAGGCAAGCTTCCTAGAGAAGGAATTCCTTCAACTGACTTGTGAAGGATGAGAAGCAGTTAAGCAAGTGAGGACAAGCTATAGGCATTCCAAATAGAAGAGGTGGCACATGGGAAGCCTCAGGAGTGAGACAAACTGAGACCTTCAGGGAATTGTAAGGACTTCGATGTGGCTAGAATGAAGGCAACCAGAAGAGCTAATGGGAGATGGGACCAAACCATAGCCACGGGGAGGAAGGTTACAGATAATTAGCCCAAAGGGCTTGGTTTTGTTTTTTTTTTTAATCCAGAAAGTAGTTAGTGGGACAGGTTTTAAGCAGGACAGTGCGATGGATCAGATTCATGCATTTTTAGGATCACTTTGGCTGTTTTGCAGAGGATGGACCAGAGGAGAAGGCCAGAGGCAGAGGGGTCAGGGAGGAAGCTGGGAAAGGGATCTGGCTTAGAGAGGCAGAGGCTGCGGCCAGGTAGGGAAGAACTGATTGGCGAAGTATTCAGAATGGCCAGAACCAGCTTCCCACTCAGTATTAAATATTCAGCCTCTGCACCTTTGCACTCGGTTTCTTCTGCGTGGATTCATCTTTCCCAGGCTCTTTGCAGAGCTCCTTCCTTCCCGTTCTTCAGGGTAAGACACCTTCTCAGAGAAGCCTGCCTGATTACCCCATTAAAAGGACACACTTACCCATCACTCTTACATCACTCTATTTTCCTCATAAAAAGTATCTTGTTTGTTTACTTGTTTATGATCCAAGCACATGGGCTCTGAGTTCTTAGCCTACCTTGACCCTTATTAGCACTGTGACCTTCAGCAAATTCTTCTTCAGTTGCCATAGTTTCTTCATTTGTAAAGTAGGAATGATAATAATTACTTCATAGGGACTTCCCTGGTGGTCTAGTGGTTAAGAAGCAGTCTGCCAATACAGGAGACATAAGTTCAGTCCCTGGTCTAGAGGATTCCACATACTGCGGGACAACTAAGCCCATGTGCCACAACTACTGAAGCCTGAGTGTGTAGAGCCTGTGCTCTGCAACAACAGAAGCCACCGCAATGAGAAGCCCACACACCGGAACAAAGAGTAGCCCCCTCTCCCCACAGCTAGAGAAAGCTGGCAACTGGCACAGCCAAAAATAAATCATACCTACTTCATAGAATTGTCATCAGGTTAAAATGGGTTAATATATGTAAAGTGCCTAGAAAAACGCTAGCTTCTGTCGAACATAGTACTTGGCACATAGTAGGCACTTTATAAAATACTTGCTGAACAGGTTTTACTAAAAGAAGGAAGGAACATTCCCATGTCCACCAGCAGATGGCACATGTATGGAAAGCATTTTTTAAAAACTGGTTCTGCTCTTACACAAACCGGCCAATAGATGTCACTGCCCCCTGGGTCAAGGAACCAAGCCAGAGCCAGAGGCAGATGTTGCCCATATAGGACGCTGGACAAGAATCCCAAACGGAGGACTAGAAAGCGATAATCGTATTAAAAAGTCAAAGTCTAGAAATTAAAGCTAAATTATGTTTTGCATATATATTCTAAAGCTGCGTGTTCTGTTTTCTCACTTTATTGACTAGTAACAAGGAGCTGGCCACACAGGCATCTTCTGTAACTGCAGCCCCAGTTCAATTGAGGTGAGAGGTTGTGGAAGTTACAGGGTGTGGACATCTGACACACAGCAGAAGGAGGCCACGAGCCCCACATAATGGCTTTTCCCCCGTGCTTCAGGTTTCTGTGGGGCAGAGACAGTGCTCGCGTATCTCTGAGCACCAGGGTCAGGCACCCAAAAGGGAACTGAGCCCAGCCCCTGGGGCGGGGGGCATCTAGTCTGGTGCAGACAATGGGCCAGAAAACAAACCAGCCCACATGGAAGCCTGCGGGTCTGGCGACAGGAGGAAGACAGGTCAGGAAAGCAGAGGGGACTCTTGAAACGTCCTGCTGCTCTCTGTTGGGGGTAAGGATCCCGGGCAGAGAGCACTGTGGGAGCAAAGGTGTGGGGGTCCTGGAATAGCTGGAAACTTGTACTAACAATCTGAGTAGCCTGGTATGGCTGGAGAATGGCATTCAAGAAGTCATCCAGCATGGCTGGAGGACAGGCTCAAGGACAGAGAGTGAATCCAGTGCTGGCAGACTAGCAGTCTAGCACTTTTTCTTTACCCCTCCAGGTCTTAAGTCACTAGAGTCCAGGGCCAGCAGCCTGGTACTGTCCTAACTTGTTCTTGTCCCAGCATAATTATTAATAGAGGTCCCTTGTGCTCTCCAAGATTTCCTCGCTTGGACAGTCACCTTAGTTAGGACTTAACCTCCCTTGCCTCCACTATCCCAGCGACCCCATCTTTACTAAGCACAGGATGTGGCCCATCTCAGCAGGTGCTAGCAGAGATGAGAGGCTGAGAAAGGATGATTTTCAGGCAGAGGGACCTCGGAGCCTGGGGGTCCAGAGCAAACCCCTTTCTCCTCTCAGAGATGGGAAGAGATGTCCCTTCTTTGAGAGGGAGCCCTCAGCAGGGTTTCTGCTGGTAGGAGGCTGGAGGGGGTTTCTGAGGCCTGCAGGAAGCTGCTGATAGAGGTTAAAGAGGGCTCCCCACCCCTTCTTTGTTGGCTTTTTATCTCCAGGTCCCCACAGGCCTGGCCGCAGGAGGCAATGGCCACAGAGGTACAGATACAGAGTCAGGAGTTTGGGAAGCCCGGCCAGGTACTCAGACCCAGAGCAGGGCAAGGGAAGACCCCAGGGGGCATCCAGAGCTGTGGATCGGCTCTGCTCCCGACACCTGGTGTGCTCTGGATGGGCTCCTGCACTCGCTGGGCCTCAACTCCCCCATCAGTACACAGAAGGGTTAGCTGAGGTGGTCTCCAGAAGACCGGCCTCCCCTGGGCAAGTCACCACGAAGCAGTGCTGAAGGAAGAAGGTAGAGGCGGTGAGAGAGGGGGGTGAGGGAGCCAAGAAGGGGACTCAGGCAGCCAAGCGCATTACCACAGGAATATTAACTGCCCCGGTCACTTCTCCCAGTCCAGGAAAGGCCATGCCCATAAATTAGGGCCGTGAGTCTGCCAGGCAGACTTAATGAAGAAGGAGATGGACCTCAGTGAGAGCAGACAGTGCCTCTGGAGGTCACAAGTCCAGCCCCCAGTCTGGACAGGAGGAACCTGGAGCCAGGGAAGGGCAGGGGATGTCCATGGCCAGGGGTGGAACAAACCTAGCAGGTAAAAGCCGGCTCTTAGGGGTTCATTGCTGAATCCCCAGCACCCAAGCACACAATGGGGCCTAACCTGTGTTTCTGACTGAGCAGGGACCAGACGACATGGCGAGTCATGCTGAGCTCAGACTGAACGCCAGCCCTCTGGACTCCAGCTGGGCCCTCTCTGGTTCTCATCCCAGAACTGAGGGGCCGGGGGAGGAATGGGGTCATAGAAGTAAATGCCTCCTCAAGGAGATGGTGATCATGGCTCTCCTCTGTTTTTGAGAGGAAATTTCAGGTTTCACAGGGTCACCGAACCCCAGGAAGTCTGACAGTTTTCTTGCCTCAGAGCGGCCTCCTGTCTGTCACATTTCTGACAGTCACACATCTTTTTTCTCCCTTTCTACCTGCTCTCTATCCTACCTGCTCTTAAAAAAAAAAAAAAAATTATTTGGCTGTGCTGAGTTTTAGTTGCAGAACTAGTGAGATCCAGTTCCCTGACCAGGGATGGAATCCCAGTCCCCTGCATTGGGAGCACAGACTCCTAGGCATTGGACCACCAGGGAAGTCTTTAACTTACCTGCTCTTTAAGGGCACATCCTGGTTGGAGCTTCCCCCCGGCACTTGGCCCCTGCAGTCCCCTGCCTACCTCACACTTCCAGCAGCATTCACAGCATCTGATTAGAGGGGGAGGCTGGCCATTCGGTGGGTCCTTGGTGCTGCTGAGAGGGTCTGCAGTGAGGGGGTGACATCAGGGTGTCAGGGGAGAACCAGCCAGACCCCTCCATCTCACCTTTTTCTGCAAGGCCTCTTTGTGACCCCTTCCCTTACCCCCATGCCCATCTGGCCTCCTGTGGACACAGCTTAGCTGATTCCTCTGTCTCCTTAGCTCAGCATGAGGCTTGCCACAAAAAGGATGGGCACAAAAAGAAGGAAGGAACAAGCGAGAGAAGCATGCAGTTCTCCTGGCCCACATATCGCATCTCCCTGCTTCCCTAGGTTCTCCTCTGAGGGTGGAAGTCCCTCTAGTGCAGTGGAGAGTGAGGGGAACGCAGAACCATCTTACCCACAAACATCTTCCTATCTACCCCAGCCATAAACAGTCTTTTTGAATTCTCAGACTAATAGATCTTCCTGTCTCCACGCCTTTGCAGAAGCTGATTCTTTTGATCTCTGTTCAGCAAACTCCTATTCATCCTTCAAAATCCTGTTCAAACGTGACTTTAAGAAATTTCCTTAGACTGGATACAGGAGCCTCTACTCTGAGCACGCAGTTTCCTATGACTTCGTTTCTCTAGAATTTGATTGAATATAATTTCTCCCCCAGGTCATTAGCTTTTCTAGGACTGGCAAAGTTGTATTCAGTAGAGAGTTAGCAAATGGCTGGATCTGCAGAAGAGGCTGGGGCCCCTGGGGACCTGCTGATCATGCCATAAAGCCCAAAGCCACTGCAAGGCTGCAAGAAGGGAAGCAGCTCAGAGACAACATTTAATGGGAATCAGTGAATGACACTAAGGTTAAATATCAACTAGCATAACTTAGGTACTCAATTTGTTGATTTTTGACAACTATTGATTTGATACTTAGCATCAGCTCTCATCCAAAACCCTCAAGGATTTTTGCTGACAGTGAGCCACAACTAGTAGCATGTTTTATATGCCAGGACTTACTGCAGTCTTAGGTTACAGTGCCAGAGGACATGTCTTTGGAACTGAGGGTGGGGGTGACCTGTTAGAGATACAGTTCTCTAACCTTGTTAGAAACCATCACTATTTTGTCCTGTGGGACTGGCGGGGCACTCTTTGAGGGCCACTGACAGATGGAAATGCTTCAAAAGAATTTAACCCTTTCTCATGAGGAATGACTGAGAGCAGGGGTAGGGAATTTGCTTGGAGAATATAAGGAGACTCGTACACTGCCAACCACTCGGAGAAAAGCCAGCTGGGGTGAGGAGTGTTCTTGGCCTCAAGGCAAAGCTGGGACTGTCAAGGAGTCCCAGGTTGCTTTCTCTGGCCCTAAAAGTGGAAGGGAGGGATTGGGCTCCTCACAGAGAGAGGGTGCTCCTTGCTGACACAATTTACCAGGTTTCCCACATCACCTCGGAGGTCCCTTTCAATGTTTAGAAGACACACATTCTAGAACTTCAAGATTCTAAAATGCCAGATTTCTAGACATTTGCCATGCAATTCCAGGGCTCTGAGACCCTAAATGCAAAATAATCCAGCCTGGGGACCTTGAGGAGGAGAGAGCCTCTTGTCCTGACCCCAATGACCTAGAACTCACCTGTCTTCTTGTCCACATATCTCAAGGAGCTATTCTACACACAGACACACACACACACTGCTAGGCTGCCTCCCCTCAGCCTCTCATATACTCAAGGTGCAGGTCTTAGCCCTGCAGCCAGGAGAGCATGGCATGAGACAGGACATAAGGGAGGATCAGGTAATTCAACAGAGGTGCTGTGCTTAGTCGCTCAGTCGTGTCCGACTCGTTGACACCCCATGGACTGTAGCCTGCCACGCTGCTCTGGCAAGAATACTGGAATGGGTTGCCATGCCTTCCTCCAAGGGATCTTCCCAACCCAGGGATTGAACCCAGGTCTCCTGCATTGCAGACTGATTCTTTACCATCTCAGCCACCAGGGAAGCCCAATTCAACAGAGGAGATGATGCCAAAGCAGCAGATCACGCGTCCTCCTCTTTACTGCCTGAATTAACTGCCTCTGATTCTCTGTAGCTGGACTTCCTCCCTTGACAGCCTCATCTGATGCTAGTTAATTTATCAGTCTAACGACATCACCCCCATGACCCCCCACTCCACCGAGTGTTGAGGAGTTGAAGGGTAAGAGGATGAAGAGGGTCCCACCCTGGCTGTGGATAACTCTACCTCAGAATGAAAAGCAAAACTGGTTTGGAGAGCCATGCCATCCCAATAGGAAGTCCCTCCATATGTCTAGCCCCAATTCTACAATGTGCGGTCAGAGCCCGTTTTTTTTCCCCCAGAGTCTGAGAAAAGACATCAAGAGTCACTGCTTCATCTCAGGAAGGACCAAAATGCTCTAAGTGTCCCCTCCCACCCCCTTCAGTGACCCAGGTCAGCAAGAATGACATGGCACCACTTCCAAGAGCAGAGTATCTGAGATTATTGCAGACTTTATAGAAAACTGCCCAAAGGAGATCCAGATTTCCGGTGGCGAGGGCAGGGGGGAGGCCTCAAGCCAATATGTTGGAGGAGGGTGACTTCCTGTGTGCAGAGGCAGCACAGGCCAGCCATTCTGCTTGACCTAGGGGTGGGAGTCAGGGAGAGGCAGCCCCCTCCCACTCACCAATTGTGCTTTGGGATCATGCAGAAGGCAGGGCGCTGAGGCTCTGACCCTGGACAGGAGGGCTTGTGCCTGAGACAGGAGGAGAGGCCCCCTTCCTCTTCCAGAAGTCATATGGGGCAGGGGGTGGGCAAGGATGGCAAGGTGGCAGCGAGGAAACCTCAGGGGAGAAGAGTCACATGGGTGGGAAAGAGGATGTGGCCAACAGCTCCCAGCCCTTCAGAGCCTCCTCCTCCACCCCTCTCTGTGGCACAAAGGTCAGCTGACCCTGGTTCTAAGGTCAGTCCATCTACTTTGCACCCCCAGGACTCTCTCCTCCAGGATCTCTCATGAGGATCTGCTAGCATGGTTGGGGGGGGGGGCAGTGCTTGGCACCTGCCTGTTTTGCAGGGCTAGAGAGCTCATCCTAAGAGGAAAGGGGGGGTGGGCATCTTCCAGGGATGGAGTCCTCACTGGACCTGACCCAGTGAGTGGCAGATGTGGGTACTGAGTGCAAGCAATGGGTGTAGAGAGAACTGAGAGCCCAAAACTTGGGTAGAGGGATGAAACTCAGATCGGGGTGAAGAGCTGAGAGTCTCAGATTGGGCACAAGGGCTGAGTATTGGGGTATGAGAGCCCAAAGTGGGAAATGCTGACGATCGGCTCCACACTAAGGGTTTAACAGGGTGTCCCTATCCTTGTGATGGGAGAGTTAGGAGCTGAGCGCTAAGCCTGGGCCAAGGAGGGGCTTGAGCTAGAGCTGGGGTGGTGGGTGGTATGAAATACATCCTCAGATTGGGGGAGGGTGCCCAGCCCTCAGAGCCCCCAGATGTAGGTCTGTATGCAGGATGAGCTGGTATAAGAGAAAAAAGGCTCAAAGTCTACAAAAACCTTCTGAAGGGGGTGCTCTGGTTCTGAGACTAGAATGGGATGTGAGGGCCCCTGAGCCCTAGAAGGGAGCGGAGGGCTGCGAGCTGGAGTGCAGTTTAGGGGCATGTTTCCTGCTGAGAGGTCTGGGTTCAAAGCACAGGGTGGTGGAAGCAGTCTCAGGGCCTTGGGATAGAAGGACAGGGTCTCCGAGTGAGTCCTGAAAGGGGGAAGGGGCTTCGGGTGGTTCAGGAGGGCTTTCAGAGCCTGGGATGAGTGGATGGTGCGGGGGTGGGGGGGGGGGCGGTTCTGGAATCAGAAAAGGGTGTCTCTGGGTCTTCGATCGTGACAGCTCTCAGAAGCTGGGGAGAAGGGGTACAGCTCCAGGCCCCTGGATGGGGGAGATGCCACAATCCAAAGGTCTCAGGGCAGGGGCAGGTCTCAAAGCCTCAAGCTCGCGGGTGTCCCATACCCACGGTCTCGGGCGAGGTGGCCTCAGTAAGGTCATCAGCTGGCTGGGGCAGTCCCCAAGTCAGAACAGGCGAAGCTTAGAGGCCCGAACCCGGGGAAGTGGCGCGAGAGCCGGCGGGGGCTGCCGGGGCGGGCGCGCGGCGCGGGTCGGCGTCCTGCTCATAGCGGTAGTGGTAGCCCTCCATCTGGTCCCGGCACGCCTCACGCAAGTTGCGCATCCAGCGCTGGATGCCACGGCGGTTTAGGTAGAGCACCATAAGGAAGATGAGGCCGATGAGCGCCAGAACCAACCCGAAGAAGACGTAGGAAGCTTCCAGCTCGGGGCCGGCGAGTTCCACTTCATCCCCGCGACCGTCGGCATCGCCGTCGGCGCAGCGCAGCCGCGCCTCGTCCAAGTCCAGGAAAGGCCGATTGTGCAGCGCCCGCGGGGCAGCGCAGCGCAGGCGCCGCGCGTCGGGTACGCGCTCTGTGGCGTTGCGCAGCCAGGCCAGCAGGGGGCGTGCGGCGCAGCCGCAGCGCAGGGGGTTGTCGGCGAGCAGCAAGCGCGGCGCGGGGAGGCCGCCATCGCGTTCGAGCGCCCGCAGCTCGTCGGGGTCCAGGCCGGCCAGCGCGTTGAGGTGCACATCCAGCTGCTCCAGGCGCGGCCGGCGCAGAGCGGCGGGCGGCAGGCGGCTAAGCGCGTTGCCCGCCAGGCCCAGGAGGCGCAGCTCGTCGAGCGGAGCGAGCGCGGCGTCCAGCGCGGCCAGCAGTGCGGAGCCGCCCCGCGCCAGCGCGTGGTTGAGCTGCAGCGAGCGCAGCGCGGGCAGCCCGCGGAACGCGCCGCCGCCTAGGGTGCGCAGCGGGTTGTGGCTCAGGTCGAGCGCCGTCAGACTGGGTAGCCCGTCGAAGGCGCCGTCCTCCACCACCTCGATGTTGTTGTGCGTGAGGCGCAGCGCGGTCAGGTGCGGAAGGCGCACGCCGCCCTCCGCTGCCTCCTCCCCGTCCGCGTCCCCGCCGGCGAAGGCGGCCGCGCGCAGCACCGTCAGGTTGGCGCCCACGATGGTGAGGTTGCGCGCGTCGGGTGGCACGTCCCGCGGCGGCTGCCGGAGCTCGGCGCCGGACGCGCAGCGCAACATCAGCTTGGGGCCGCCGAAGCAGTAGCACTGGAAGGGACAGGGCGCGGCGGGTCGGCTCAGCGCCGCCGCCACGAGCAGCAGCCCCGGCAGCAGCGGGCCCCTGTGCTCCGGCTGTCCCGCGCGCGGGGCCATCGCAGCTGCCCCCACATCCAGCGCCCGGGTCGCGGCGCTCACCAGTGAGTTCGGAGCGCCTTGGGGGCGGGGAGGGGGGCGGGTGGGGCAAGTCCTTGACTCGGAGCGCCCGGCGGTCGTGGTCCTTCGGTCCGCTGGCTCTAGAGTCCGAGGAACCTTCACTTTCCTGGTTGGGGCGAGAGGGGACAGGCAGGGAGCGGAGCCCCCCGCCCCCGGTGCCCTCTTCGCCCTGCGCACCGGCCTCCGACTTCCGCGGCTGTTCTGGGCTCAGAGCCGAGTGGGCAGGGTTTGCCTCCCCCCTCCCCGCCTCCCAGCCGCCTCCTCCGCCCCCAGCGGTGTCTCCGCGCCCTCCTAGCGGAGAGGCGGGGTGGGAGGCTCCTGAGAACCAGGGCTTTGGGCTGCTGCTCTTGATGTTCTCCCTTTCGGCTCCCGGACTGATGTGAAGTTTGACTCTCCGAGGTTCTGACTTAGTTCCCTCTCATCTCCCCCACCCTCCGCGTTTAAGCTGGTTCCTTCCTCTTACCTCTCAGGCACGTGTGGGGCGGGGCGGGGCCGGGCAGGGGAGAGCTGGCAGGTGGGTCAGCATCTCCAAGGGAGAATTTAGGGGCAGGATTTTAGAGTTCCTCCTCCAAGTGCAGGCAGGGATGAGGGGTCAGCTGGGAAAGTTCCTCGTTTTTCAGCTGCTTCCTAATTCCTGTGATCAAGGAGAGGGCTGTGCTAGGAGAGGAAAATCCCCAGCCTCAGCCCCCTCTTCTGCCACCCCAGTTACATCTGGTCTGGCTCTGTCAGCATCCCTGCACGTTCCTGGAGACCTCCGTCTTTTCCACCCCACCCCATCTACCCGAGGAAGTCAAGACAACCCCCTCTTCCTTCCACCCCTCCTCCCCTCAAGTCACTGGCTGCTCCTCCAGGATTTCTTCCATCTGGTTTTCTCCACCAGGCTGGACTCCTCCCCCAAGCACTCTCCTAGGCCCTGGGACCCGGTGGGTGTGGTGATTCAGCTCTTTGCTGCCCTTCTCCTTGCCCCAGCACCTTGGACCCCTGCTTGGTTGTCCTGGGTCTCAGGACCTTAGGGTTGTTGGATGACATCAGCTGCCCCTCCTCCTCTCCAGGGTACCCCACCTGTAAATGGTGAATGGGTAGGAGGGTTTGGGGCTCCGGAGGTGGTGAGACCAGGAGCAGATTTTGCACTGTTGGGGTAGGGGGTCTCAGAAGGGACCAAGGCCGAACTGTTTATAGGTTTGTTTTGTTCTCGATTCCCCCCACCCACCACCACCCCGCCCCAAGGACTGGGAAGCTCCAGGCCTGATTTAAAGAGACAGGCTCCTGAGAAGGGAGCTCTCCTGGCTTTGGCATGAATTATTCAGGCTTTAGAAGTTGACACCTGATCCTCAGGCCCTTCTGGTATGAGCAGAGCTGGTTAGGATAAAGGCTCCCTCCAATCTAAGAAGCAGCCTCTTTCTCCTGAAATTAGGGATTGCTGGGTTGCCTCCTTCCCTGAAAGTATATTTAACTGATCAACCAACAGATCAATACCACCTAAGGAGAGGCCTGGGTCTCAGACAGGGGTCAGTGTTGAGGTCCAGGGCTGTTGATGCTGGGGGTGGGAGGAAGACCTCGCCTTCTCCTTCCCGCCCTCTCTCCTGTCCCTACTGTCACTCCCAAGCTTTGACAGATGAGAATAGTAACTTGCACATGCATATTGGACATGTCTTTTCAGAAGTGGGGTTGTATACTCACATGTATGTGCAGAAGCAAACTTAACATGTGAGCAGGCCTAGGTGTGTCCACATGTGAGCACATACACACACTCATGCTCACTTGTGTGTGCCTACACATCCACAGGAAGCCTTGCATAAGCTTGTGCACAGTTCCAGGCAGGCTCAGATGTGCTTCTTACATGTACTTGCAGGAGCATTCATACATGTGCACGTGTGAACATAGATTTGAGTGCATTCTGGTATGTGTCCGTAGATTCATAAGCATATACATATTTGAACATTCATACTTCTGGGCCCATGCAGGTACCTGGGTGTGTTCTCAGAGGGACAAGCTAACAGACTTATGCAAGCACATGCATCCAGAGGTCGGCCAACACACTCTGAGCCCACTCCTGCCCTCCACCACACCTTTGGTCTGTGGAGTTAACAGGGTGTGGTGTCTTTTCTTATATGGCACAAGAGCTCAAGCAGGCCATAGATGCTGGGCCCTCAGCTTTGCGTTCACTCCAGTCCTGGCCCTTGTCAACTCCAAGCCCCAGCTCTGACATCTTCCCCAGTGGGAGGCACTGGCTCTTCCTCACTGTTGTGTTTCTGGTACACAGACTAGAGCAAGAGACTATGCAGTAAATGTTTGTAAATGAATGAGTGAATGAAAAGGTCTTTGGTTTCCTGTCCTGCTGCGTACAGCCCCTTCAGCCTCCAGCCACTAAGACATCACAGGTCAGCTGTCAAGGCCAGCTCTCCCTTCTCAGGCCCCATGGTGGCTGGTTTCTGATTGGCTGATGGCCCTCCAGGGGAAGCCCTGCAGGGGAGCCAGCAGCTTTGGTGGTGGGGGTGGGGATATGTGTGCATTTGCTAGACACCTCCGTTGGGGAAAGGAGGCCCAGAGAGAACCTAGGACCATCAAATGACAGAGAACAAGGCAGTGACTGTGTTTTATAAATGGGGTGGTGAGGCCAGAGGCCAGGGACTTGTCAAAAAACTTGTGGTCCTCGGGGCTTTGCCTGGAAACCTGACCCCAGCACCTGGCCCAGGGCTCTGTCCAAGGTAGTAGGTGTGTCTGAGTGGCCAGCACCACAGGAAAATCTCTTCTTGACCCCAGCGATCTGAGGCCAAGAACAGATGGCAGGTAGGGTCTGGTGTGACCTTGGACCTGTCTCCACCTCTGGGCTGTCAGCTTCTATTTCTGCAGAGTAGTTGGGCTTCTGAATCTGTCATTTCTGGTCCTTTTAGAGCTATTGTGATAACGTGAAGGGAAAATGTTTTGAAACAAGAAAAGCCATATCATTAGGGTCTAGGCACTTAGCACCCACGTGACTCTGGATGAGGCATTGCCCTTTTCTGGGACTAATTAGTTTCCATGCTTTTTGGCTCTGTTCCATCTTCCTTCGTCCCCCAACACCTCAAATTCATGGTAGATAGTACAAGGAATGAGTCTCCACTTGCTGTCTCTCTCTATGCCTCTCCCCTGCCTTCTCCCCTGTCTCCCCTCTTTCTGCAGGTGTTCCTTATCTCTGTCCAATTTCCCTTGGAACCAAGTCTGTGAGTCATTTGGGGGGGGGGATCTCTGTTCTCTGGAGGAACAGCCTTCAGCGTCTTGGGAGTAATCAGTGTTCGGTATGTAGTAGGTGTTCAATAAATGCATTCAGTAAATGCGTCTTGAGGCTGTGTGTTTATTCCCTGAGGCATCCCGTGGATTGCTCACTGTTTGACTCTCATGGGGTGCTCTCTCCCCTTGATTTTTTTCCTCCAGTCTAGCTTACTCACCCTCAGGGCTCAACTTGAGTTCTGTCTCCTCCAAGAAGCCTTCCTGGCTTCCTTCTCTCTCCTTTGAACTTCACACTGAGTGATCAGAGGGCTAGAGCTGTCCTGAGCCCCTTGACTGTCAGCAGCTAGAGCTCACGACAAGTCTAATTTCTTGTGTTGTCAGCACACAGCTTAGAGCTCAGCATGGAAAAGGCACCAGGGAACATTTGCTAAGTGAAATAATGATTTAAAAGTCTCTGGCTCGATCCACCCGTGTGAAGCAGGCTAGGTGAGGATCCTTCACCTATGCTTTACACCAGGAGACAGCTGCCCAGAAAGGTTAAGTGCGTTCCTCAAGTTTGCACAGCGAACTGAAACCAGAGCCTGACAGGAGCTCAGGTTTCCTGCTCATCTTCTCTGCCGCAGCCCTCCCCATCCTAGGTTCTCTCTCTAGGGAATGTGACTGGGTCAGATCCCAGGGGAGCCTGTGGGCAAAGAGCTCAGGCCCTCAGGGTTTCCTCAGGACTCAGCAAACAGATCACCCCAGCCCCACCCAGGCAGAATGATCGTGTCTGCCATGAGCCAGGCTGTGAATCAACCATGTCAGCCTCGAGGGACCTGAATTCTTGAATTTGTTACCCCGCTAGGTCCCAGAGCCCCTCTCAGCCTTCCAAGGAGCTGTGCCTCCCCTAAGCCCCAGTTCCTACATCCTCTTCTCCCTGCAAAGGCCCTACCCTCTGTACGCTCCACTAAGCCTTTATAGGGAAACTGGAGGGGTGTTCAGCTTCCCTGAGGTCGCCCAGCAGGTAGCTCTTACCCATCCGCCTCCAGCTCCATTTTCTCCCTTAGGGGCTACTTGGTGTTACTGGAGCCTGTGGGCAAGTCTGTATTTCCAGCTCTGTTTCCCTGTTTGCAAAGGTGTATGTGTGTGTGCAAGGGGATGATCTTGGAAGGCTTTTAAGTGCTGTGCCCCATGGCCTTTTAGGGACGAGGGTCCTGGAGCTGCCCAAGTTGGTGCCCCCGTCTTTTCAATATGTGACCTTGAAGTTGGCCCCACCCTTAATTATCGAGTGTGCTAGGATGTCGTGCGGCTCCTCCTGAGTCCCCTGCTATAGCAGCCTGCAATCCAGGCTCTCTCTTTCCTGGTTGCCCTCCTGCTGCCTGCCTTTCCCTCTGCTCCCCCTTCCTCTGAGGCAAGTGGAGGAGCAGCCTGGCAGACCTGACATGATGAAGCTCAGTCATTAGGTAGTGGGGGAGGCCCCAGGTTCTCTTCTGTATCTCCGGCTCTGGTGGGGAGGGGAAAACTCCACTGCAGTCTTTACTGTTCCCATTTCTCACTCCCCCCCCACCCCGCCCCACTGCCACGAGACACAGGAAAATCCATAGACCCAAGATCCATTTTCTCCATTGAGTCAGCAAAGGCCACACTCTGCTTCTGAGGGACTGGCAATCGGCTTTTAAATAACTCTCAGATATTTAATACCCTCCTGCTCCACTCTGTGGCCAGGGCCTCTGGGGAAAGCCTAGAATAAAAGTTGGATGAATCCTCTGAAAGTCATAAGTGCTCCTGCCCGCACCTCAACCCACCCTCCCCCAACCAGACTCCCAGGCCATGGAGGAAAACCTGATTCCTTATCACCTTTGCACAGTGCTTTAGAGTTTCTAAGTGGTACCCCCGACTTGGTTTGTTATCACAAGTTTAGAACTGGAAACTGAAGTTTAGAAAAGGGGACTGACCCCCTCTGACTTGTAGTCTTGGTCTGTTGCTGGCTGGCTGTGTGGCTTTGAGCAGGTCTCTGTCCTCTGTGCTTCACGGTGGTTCAACCTGTGGGTTGCCACTGGTACCTCTAGCTATTATGTTTCATGAATTGGTGTCCTGGTCTAAGTCTCCTCTCATGGAGCCGCTTTTTGCCTCCATACTCTGCCTGGGGAAGGTTAAAGGGCAGAGCAGACTGAGGCTCAAGGCCAGGCAGGGTCTGGCCCTAGGATTCCAGTGTAAGTCAGAGACAGGAGTGGGTGGGGGGAAGGGAAAAGAGCAGAGTTGGATTCTTTTGTCCCCTCCTCCCCACCCCCCTTCCTTTCTTCTGCAGGTGGAGGTCAGGACAGACCAAGGACAATAATATTTAAATTTTGGCTTCTTTAAGACTAAGGTTCTCAGCAGCTGTAGATATAATTTGAGAAGGTGGGAGCAGAACCCTCTTCCTAAGTTGTGTCAGGATCAAGGTCCTGATAATGAAAGTTAGAGGGCCCAGTTCTCCTGGCTTTACCACTGTTCTGTGTCATTTGGAAGACAGGGATTGATATCTGCATTGGTTATTTGAGAACACTGGAAGATTAAGAGCTGTGCTTGGGGTCACCTCATGATGAGGTGACCCTAATGATGGAAGAGGGCATATAGTCTAGGGTTTCTGATGCCCAGCTCATCCAAGCCTGCTCTAGCAGGAAACTGGGGGCTAAGGGATGCGAATGGAAGAGGCAAGTGGGTTCCCATTTAGTCTGGAAGTGACCTTGCTTTGTTTTACTTCCCTTGCATCCTCTTGGGTCCTCATGATCCTCCTGAGCTGTACCAAGCCCTCTGTATGTGTGTGTGTGTGTGTGTGTGTGTGTGTGTTAGTTGCTCAGTCATGTCTGACTCTTTGCAACCCCATGGACTGTAGCTTGCCAGGCTCCTCTGTCCATGGAATACTCCAGGCAAGAATACTGGAGTGGGTTGCCAATCCCTTCTCCAGGGGATCTTCCCAACCCAGGGATCAAAGTTGGGTCTCCTCTGGTCTTTGCAGAGGAGATTCTTTACATTGCAGGCAGATTCTTTACTGTCTGAGCCACAGGGAAGCCCTACCAAAGCTTCTGCTTCTAAAATTACATAATTTTAGAATCAAAACACTGAATTTTAAGAACCACAGACTCTGGGAGCCATAGAACCATGGTCTGTTTCAATCAGAACATAAGACTCTTATGCTGCTGGTAGTATGAATGGTGGTGAAGCACTTAGAGCCTGTTGTAGTTGTTATATTAATATTCCTCAATGAAACCTGTCTTTCTGTATCCATACTTTTATGCTGTCCCTTCACACACTGAGTTTGGTTTGGCCATGTGAATTTCTTTGGCTACTGAGACATCAGAAAATGTGATGCAAGCAGAAGATTAAAAGGTGCTTGTCCCTGGTGGGGACAAGAAGAGGGGGCCTCCCCTCTTCTTGCTCTGCTGAGATCTCTATGCTTAGAAACCCCAGTAAGCCTCTTAGGGGAAGAGACCAGCAATGAGCCATCCTGCTGAAGCCCTCTAGACAAACCAGCTCCCAGATGATCTTCCAGCTGATGCCAGCTGCCTGCATGACCCTAGATAAGACTAAGAGAACTACCCAGCTGACCTGAGCCCAAATTGCTGACTCACAGAATTGTGAACAGATAAAGTGGTTTCTGTATTAAGCCATTAAGTTTGGGGGGTGGTTTGTTACACAGAGGTAGATAACTGATTCAGAGCCTTAGCATTAGATCTGTAGAATCTTAGTCACCGATTCTACATACCCCTGCAATCACAGTATTGTAGATTCTTTGATGCAGTACCTAAGGGATAGAAGGATCCTGAGAACTCATTTAACTCACTCGGTGCTGCCCTCTTAAGTCACAAAGCAGCTGACCCACTCACTCTCTTCCAACCTGGAGCTCCCTGCTCAAGGGTCCCTGATTCTTCAGTATCTGTCCATCATGTCACAGAGTCTTCTTGTTCCACTCCTCAGTTGGTTCCTCAGTTCTTAATTCTTTAGAGAACCTTCCAATGCTGATCTGCTTGCTCTGGTCTTAGGAACTAAATGTGGACATGGTGGAAATTTGTCGTAATATTTATCCCAATTCCTGGCACAGTGCCTGGTACAGAGTGAGGGTTAATGAACATACCTTGAGGAAAAACAACCATCACTACCACCACAAAGCTTTTCTCATGTTTTCCCGCCCTGTCCCCGCCTTACTGAGTTCTGTGATCTGTCCATGGTGCTGAATGCCTATCCTTGCTTCTATCTGCCTCAGAATGGCTACTTCCCAAGGGAAGAAATCTCTCCCGTGTCTTGGAATTCTCCCTCCCTCTCAATCTCCCTCCCTGTTTCCCTCTCTCTCTTTGCACCACCCCTCATGTCCTGTCTTCCTCACCCTGCCCTATCCTTCATATACAGATCATTGGCCTGAACTATTTAATGCAAACTAATATGAGGTGATGTATACTGACTAGGATTAGGTTTAGCTGTAGGCATCAGAATGCACAAAATAACAATCTCTTAAGTGATATGGAAATAGAAGTTTTTTTCTTTTCATAAAAGGAAGTCTAGATGTAGCAGTCCAGAGTCTGAATGGTTTCTCCGTGGGTATAAGAAATCAGTACTTCTTCCAGCCTCCCACTCTGCTTTCCCTAGGGTGTAGTCCTCATTCTTGTGGTACAAAATGGCTCCTAGGGCACCAGCCATCACATCAGATGGGAGGTGGAGGCAAAAGATAAAGTTGCCCTTTCCTTTTATGGTTACTTCTCATAATTTCATCCAGCACATTCACTGGCATGGTCACATCTAACTAGCTTCAAGGGGCTTGGGAACTTTAGTGTTAACTGGGTCGGGGAGGGGGGAGGAGGCAATTTTCCCAGCAAAAAAGTGGTCGTCCTTATTACTGAGGAAGAAGGAGAAATAGTTATTGAAAAGTAACTAGAAATCTCTGACATTAGTGATGAAATAGTGTTACTGATGGTGACAGTGACTATGGCATACTAGTTATGTTGATGGTAACAGAAATGGTTATGTGGTGGTGGTGATGTTGGTGATGATAGTGGTGGAGGTGATAATAAAGCTGGTGATCAATATAAGCTCATGTCCAGGAGCACAACCTGGACCAGGAGAATACCCAGAAGATAGACCCAGTGACTATAAGGTGTCTGGAGCTCGGGGCCTGCTCCAAGCCACAAGAGAGTGTTTCTGGCACCCCTGCTGCTTTGCAGTTCATCAGCCATGGGCCTCTCACCTTCCTGAGTCCAGAAGAGCATGAATCAGATCCCTCCCACACCCCACTTAGGCTGGAAATAACCGTGGAATGAAAATTTAAGGCCTTAGGGAGGTGAAGCAGGAAGGGTGATATTGGGCTTCCATTTATTAGACAATAAACATTGATGGAATTTGTTGTTTCATTCAAGGAAATCTTTGCTGTGAAATATCCAGAGACACACATAGACACATAGCCTCCAACATAAGACAAATGGTTACAAAGATAGACATGCAGAGAGAATTACAGATATGCAGAAACAGGCCCATTTTCATGGAGACCCATAGGCCCAGACACACTTAGTCTAACAAAGAGGCATCAGGATAGCCCCTCTCCCCAATGAGATGCAGGCCATCCAGCCATCTTATTCCATAGGACAACTTTCAAGTCACCCCTGGGTCCTGAAGGCTGAAGTCCTGAAGGCACCAAGGAGCCAGAAGTAACATTGAAGAGGGGGCTCAGAGATCAGTAGCCAATCAGGAAAGGAAGCAGTCTGACCTTTGATATGACTCCCACCTGGGGAGGGATTGTACCAGTGTACTATGGCCTGATCCAGGCCTGCCCAGGTTCTGTGGCTGAAGGTGACCAGGTGGGGTGGGAATTGGGTAGGAGGGGGTGTGTCCTCCAGGATGTCTCCCCCCAGGGGCCCAAGGACACACCTGGAGGCCATTAGCAGAGGAGCCATCAGGCAGCAGGCTCCGGCTCCAGGTGAGGAGGCGTGATGTGAACATGTGGCAGCCTCCCACCAGCTGGAGCTGGATCCTGGAGGACACCTTGGCCTGGGTGGTTCCAGCATCACTCCCCCAGCACCCACATGGAGTGTGGAGGTAGCCACAGCACAGGCGTTTGTGCTCAAGATTGTGGGTGAGCCCACCTCCAGTTTACCTCCTGAACCAGATTTCCTGACTTTCACGGTGACATTCTTCTTCTCAGAAGGCATCCTGATGACTTCACTGCCCCCTCCCCCATCACGCCACCGAGTCTCTTTCTTTCTCTGTTTCTGCTCAGAGCTCCTATGTGGCATCACCCTGACCTGCCTACCCTTTCCATTGATCTGTGCTTCTTGGTAAGTGACAGCCCTGCCTAGCTCCGGCCGCTGCCACCCTCCCCCTCTCTACCCAGCTGGAGCAGCTTTACTTTACTGTGGTTTCAGTTCTTTGTGATGTAAGATGTTTGAGCCCCAAAGGGGGCTCAGCCCCCTTTGCGGCTAATCCTTGACCCTGGGACTCACTGCTCATTTCCCACCACTGGAGTGCTGGAACTCCCAGCTCGTGGAACAGCCCCCAGAGAGCCCGCTCTTTGCAGACAGGCCATCTATTGCCACACTAGCCTAGGCTTGGTGTTTTCCTGCCATCCCGGAGCCTCTGCTACTTTTCCAGATGCATGTTGACCATTTACCAGGATGACTTAGTGCTGGTTTCCCCCAGTGGGTCATATTCTAGGTCCCTAGGTTTTCCCAACTATATCCCAAAATGGTAGAGAAAGCATTCAATCTCAGGTGTGGTAGGAGTAGCTTTCCTCAACTCTAATAAGAGCCTGATTTCCCCGGGGATCTCTCTGAGTTCATCACTTTATGGAAGGCTGCAGATGGGTAGCAAGACCTTGAAGCCTAGCCAGAACATGGATTATTGGCTGCCCCACATGTTCCTGGACTTAGGACAGGAACCTCGGGGCAGACAATAGACAGCAGCCCACACAGTCAAGAAGCAGTTTCCTACCGAGGCAATCCCACGCTCAGCAGCCCTGCGACAGACATCTCCCCTCCTCAGCTTAGGGCCTGACGGTGGTGGCGGCCTCAGCTTGGCTCTGCCAGTGTGTCCCCTGCCCGGCCCTGGGGAAGGAAAAGAGAAGCCAGTTGGAAGTTCAGAAAAAGAAAGGCTAAAAAGGAGCCCACAATTGGCCCTAATTAGCCACTGAGAGAGAAAAAAAGGAGGTCAGAGGGCTGAGTCTACTTCTGAAAGAAAGCACCTGGCAGGCAGAGCCGTGCCTGATTTGTGCTCCGCGCCTTCCAGCACAGGGCTGTGCGTGGGCCCATCTGACCCTGGACTCTGCAGCAGCCCCCAGCTGGGGAAGGGCACCACATCCACCCACAGCAGTCATGGCCCTCTCCTCTGGAAGAGGCAGCTGGCTCTAGGGGAGGAGGGAGGGAGCGAGGGAGGGAAGGCAGGCTGACTTGACCGAGTGCCCGCTGTACCCAGCGCACTGAGTTCAGAGCTTTACATACATAGTTGTATTTAATTCTCACAGTGGTCCTGAAATAGAGGTACTTTGGCCCCAATTTTAAACAAAGAAGTGGACACTCAGGTTAAGTAGTTGGCCCAAGACCACACAGCTTGAAAGGGGCCAAGTGGGGAGTCCAGTTCAGGCTGTGGGCTCTGTGACCTGTGCTCGGGTGCTATAAAATGAGCGCTCGGAGGGCAGAACCCCAGTCTATGTCATCTCTGTGCCCCCAGCGCCTGGCCTGGGGAGGGGCAGGCACGTGGCAAGGGCTGAGAAGAGCTGTTGAACTCAACAGGCAGGACAGGCTGAACCAGGGAAGGACTTAAAGAGGAGGACAGATGGAGGGACAGTGGAGGCTCCGCCAAGACAGGCAGATCACCCCTGTGCCCTGGAACACCGTGCAGGGGACCCTCGGGGTGGGATGCTTCCCTTGGGCTGAGGATGGTGCTGGACTGAACACGGCCTGTACCCAGCCAAGGGGGGAGACGAGGGAGAGGTACATTGCTTCTCTCCATTTTGCCACTCCTCCTACCCCCCAACCCACCCCAGATGGTTAAGCTGAAGCACAGACAAAATGAGGAGCCTTTAGCTCTTGCTGGAACTGAGCCACCCCTGCTTAGCCCGGGCAGATCACCAGCAGGCCAGCTGGGCCAGGGCCAGGCTGTGCTCCAAAGTGGCAGGGGGAGCACTGGGGAGGGGAGGAACACTGGGCCTCAGGACAGGACCGCTGTGGGTGCAGCACCCCTCCACGCAGGCTGCTTCTTCTAGGAGGTGCCGAATGCCCCTCACATAGGAGAGAGCCAGTAGAATGGGGAAGGGGAGGAGCTTCCTTTGGCCCTGTCTTATGAGCACCCCGGTAGCAACTGGAGAATAGGAGAGATCTATTTTGGGTCACAGAGAAGGAAATGGACAACCCACTCCAGTACCCTTGCCTGGAGAATCCCAGGGACGGCGGAGCCTGGTAGGCTGCCGTCTATGGGGTCGCACAGAGTTGGACACGACTGATGCGACTTAGCAGCAGCAGCAGCATTTTGGGTCAGGCTGACTTCAAAGCCTGGTTGAGTCTTCAAAACCACCACTCGGAAACGAAGTGGTTCTCGAGTCGGATGTTAAAGTTGAGGAAACAGGCACAGAGCGAGCAAGTAAGTTGCCTAAGGTCACAGAGTAGGAGGAGGGCTGGGATTCCACCCCAGGCTCTTTGGCTCCAGGCCTGCTCTTAATCATCATGATCTCCTGAGAAGAGCAGTGAGAAGCTTGCCTGTCTGCACCCACCAGCAATTAGGGGGCCCTCAGTATTGTGAAAAACGTCAGTGGAGTGTGTCTGATTAGCCTCATCAGTGCCCAGCATGGGACACGTGTGTTTTTAAGATGGATCACCATTATCCTTGGCTGAAGAATTGCATGGGGTTTTCTAATTACAAATTATTCCTGCTGGATTTCATTATTCTCCCTCTTGTACTGGCTTTTTGTGTTCTCAATAATCTTACAAAACTTTGAAAATCATAATCGGCCCAGCTTATTCGCTAGGTCTTAAAATATACAGCTCAGCTTTTATGAAGGCACAGTGTTGTTATATTTTTAACAAGTGAATGTTTGACTCAGTATTATAAGAAGACAGAGATTATTTGAATTTTACCATTCCACATTTATCATGAGTCAAAAGAGCAGGACAGAAATTTACCTGCCTATAGAAAACCTTCATTCATCCAGAAAGCAAATTTCCTGTGGTTGAGGGAGGTTTTAATTTAAGTGTTTTGAGC
The DNA here is from genome assembly GCF_019320065.1 of Cervus canadensis. Lineage (NCBI taxonomy): Eukaryota > Metazoa > Chordata > Mammalia > Artiodactyla > Cervidae > Cervus > Cervus canadensis. The sequence goes on along the minus strand of NC_057396.1, from coordinate 49,595,633 downwards.
TGTTTTCAGCCACTAGTCAACTGTTATGAGCAAGTAGCCTGGGTTAATTTGCTCATTTATAAGTGCAACTTTTCACTGAGGACTAAAAATTCTTCAGATTTCACAACACTAACAGAGAGAGCAAAAACAGAATGCTTAAATCATTAAAAAATGAAGAAGAAGAAGAAAATGCAGTGGTCATCAGGACCCAGCATAGACTTACTTTCAGGCTAATCTCCCTTCTCCTCCTTTGGGAGAAACTGAGATCAATGGGTCTGTCAGAGTCTTGAAAAAATCTTGATTTCAAAAAGGCATTTGACCATATGATGTTACTTATATGTGGAATCTAAAATATAACACAAATGGACCTATCTGTGAAACAAAAACGGAATTACAGACATAGAGAACATACTGGTGGTTCTGTGGTTGGTGGTTCCAAGAGCAAGGGGTTTGGGGAGGGATGGAGTGCGAGGTTGGGGTTAGCAGATGTAAGCTTTTATATAGAGAGCTGATAAACAACAAGGTCCCATTGCATAGCACAGAGAACTATATTCTATATCCTGATAAACCATATGGAAAAGAGTATATAAAAAAAGAATATATATGTTTAACTGAATCACTTTGCTGTACTGCAGAAATTAACACATTATAAGTCAACTATAATCATGAAAAAAAAAAAAAAAACCCAAAACGCATTTGGACCATCTCCCAAGGAATTTTTATGGCAAAATCAGGGGCAGGATCAAATAGTGACTGACACTCCAGGGGAATCCCTAGCTGCCTGGCTAGCTGGTGGAGGAGAATTGATCAAGGGTCATCAGATCAATGGCAGCCTGGAGGGCAGACTAGAGCCCTGCTCAGGCTCCATCCCCCAGGTTGACTTGTGGGTCTGATGTATTTTTGAAGGACTTGGATGAGACCAAATAAAATGTGTATCTAGTCTGTGGGTGGGAGTGTGATGGTGTCAGAAGGCCAGAATAGGTTTCAAAATGATCTGAATTGACTTGGCCAAGTCCCTATCAGGGAAAAAGTTGGGTGAGGGAGAGGGGAAGGAATTATTGAGCACATGTGCATGTGTGTGCATGCTAAGTTGCTTTAATCGTATCCAACTCTTTGTGACGCCATAGACTGTAGCCCACCAGGCTCCTCTGTCCATGGGATTCTCCACTATCTGCCATAACCTTTGCATATGATCACTCACTTTATTATGAAACTCCTAAGAGGGGGCTGTTGCTCTCATTTTGAGGGGAAGCAACTGAGGCCCTGAGAAGTTAAAAACAGGTGGAGCTGACGTCAAAACTAAGGCTGGTCAGGCTCCACCTTCTCACTTAACTTGATGTGAGAAGACAGAAGTATACATTTATGAGATGTTAGTGCAAAATTCTAGAGCTGAGGCTTTTCTGAGACTCTCTCTTACTTCTTTTTAAAAATGTATTTATTTTTTAGTTGAAGGATAATTGCTTTACAGAATTTTGTTGTTTTCTGTCAAACATCAACATAAATCAGCCTTCGGTGTACATATGTACCCACTCTCTTGACCCTCCCTCCCATTTCCTTCCCATCCCACTCCTAGATTGATACAGAGCCCCTGTTTGCGTTTCCTGAGTCATACAGGAAATTCCCATTGGCTGTCTGTTTTACGCATGATGATGTAAGTTTCCATGTTACTCTCCATACATCTCACCCTCTCCTCCCCTCTCCCCATGTCCATAAGTCTGTTCTCTTTATCTGTTTCTCCATTGCTTCTCTGCAAATAAATTCATCAGTACTGTCTTTCTAGATTCTGTACATATGCGTTAGTTTACTATATTTATCTTTCTGTTTCTGATTTACTTCCCTCTGTATGATAGGCTCTAGGTTCATCCACCTCATTAGAACTGATTCAAATGTGTTCATCTTTATGGCTGAGTAATATTCCATTGTGTATGCGTACCACAACCTCATTACCCATTCATCTGTCGATGGACATCTAGGTTGCTTCCATGTTCTAGCAATTGTAAATAGTGCTTAAATGAACATTGGGGTACACGTGTCTTTTTCAATTTTGGTTTCCTCAGGGTATATGCCTAGGAGTGGGATTGCTGGGTCATATGGTGGTGTTATTCCTAGCTTTTTAAGGAATCCATACCATCTTCCATAGTGTCTGTATCAATTTACATTCCCACCAACAGTGCAAAAGGATTCCCTTTTCTCCATACCCTCTCCAGCATGTATTGTTAGTAGACTTTTTGATGATGGGAATTCTGACTGGTGTGAGGTGATATCTCATTGTAGTTTTGCATTTCTCTAATAATGAGCAATGTTGAGCATCTTTTCAAGTGTTTGTTAGCCATCTGTATGTCTTCTTTAGAGAAATGTCTGTTTAGGTGAGATTCTCTTTTGAGATCACTCTGAAGCCAGACTCGGGGTGCAGAGATGAAATACCCAGCACCCAAGCAAGCTGAGCAGAGAAACCAACACAACCACAGGCCAGTTGACAGTTCTGGGCATGCTGAGTGCTGCGGGAGCCTGGGGAAGACAGCCGTCCTGCCTCAGGGAGTCCTGGCGAACTGTGCAAAGGAGGCAGGACCCGGCCTGAGGCCTGAGGATGGCTGGCTGATCTGGGAGCCCAGGATGCCCAGGGTTGCAAGCACAGGCAGAGGGTGCCAACCCAGGCACTTCATTTCTGCCCCTCTGGTCTCGTTATAAGGCCCAAAAAGTGTCTGGGCGGAAGGGATGATAAGATTTTCCCACCCTCCACTCCCAGCCCCCAGTCCAGAAATGGAGGGAGAAAGCAGGATAAAAGTGGGAGTTCTGGAAGGTACCTGGGAGCCAGAGTTGGGGCTCTGCCTCTGGGAATGCTGGGAGGTTCTGAGACCTTGGGTAGCAAATCTGCCAGTTATTTTTTGACCATTGGCTGTATCCTTAAGCTGTTCCTTCAAGTGAGAAAGGCCAGAGACTGGCGTTCAGCGACAGTGAACATGCAAAGAACAGATATCCATGGAGTCAATTTGGCAAAGGAAAGGACGGCAGACCACATCTTTGTGCCCAAGGGGGAGGCAGTGTGAATGATGTGTACAAAGGTCTCTGAGGTGGGGGGGATAGGCTGGGGGTGGGGCAGAGACAAGAGATCAAGAGATGGGAGAGAGGGTTGCTGAGATACAGTTGGCGAGGTCTGCAAAGGCCAGGCCTTGTGGGCCTTGCAGGCCTTGTTCAAGATGTTAACCTTTCTCCCAAAGACAAGGAGAAGCCACTGAAGGCTTTTAAGCAGAAAGGTGACAATTTTGTCTGCTGTTCGGAAAGACCACTGTCACTGCAGGAGAAGGGGGGAAAGTGTGAGAAAACAACTGAAGATATTCTTGGGGGCATGCAGGTAGAAGATGCCAGTGCTTGGCCTGGGTGGTGGCGTGGGGGTGGGAGTAGCGATGGATTTGTCGCTTGGTGCCTGGTGACAGACTGGATATGGGGCTGGGGGAGGGATGGCTCTGGGGTGTCCAACTTGTGGATGATGCGATCATGCACTGAGAGAGGGAAGGCCAGGTGCAGGGTGGGCAGAGAGGGTGAACTTGGCCTTGATTCTGATGCGTTAGAGATGCCAAGACATCCAAGTAGAGATGCTAAATGGGCAGTTGGATATTTAAGTCTGGCATTCGGGAGCCGTGTCAAGGCTGGAGCTGTAAGGCTGGGAGTTATTGGCATTTAGGGGGTAATTGAAGCTGCTTGGTTATTCAAGGCCCCCTGGGATCCAGTGCCTGCCCTGGGAAGCAGTTCCTGACCTCCACCCTGCTGGCTCTGGGCTGCCTCTGGGTTCCCATAGCTTCCTCATCACTGTGTGTGCTCAATGTCTGTCTCCTTCCTTAGATGGAGAGCTCCTTGAAGGCAGGGACCATGTTCATCCTTGCATCCCTGGGGCCCAGCCCAGGTCCTGGCACAGAGGAAACACTGGTGACAGTTTGATAACTGAGCGTGGACAATTTCCCAGTGGATTGGGCTGCTGTAGGAGGGAAGACACTTCCCACCCCAGAAGGCACGTTAGGAGTACTCTACAGCCACTGAGGAGTAGAAGAGATTCCTGTATCCAGCAGGTGTTGTTTGGGGACCCTGTCAGCCCTGGATTCTAGATTGCCAGAAACTAAGTCACAAGTCACACTCCCTAAGGAGGAGGAAGTGTCATTTCCTCTTATCCCTCTGTCCAGAGGTGGGGCTGGGACTCCCTGGGGCCGCCTCCTCTGCTGAAGAGGTTTCTGGAGGCTGTGCTGACCTCAGCAGATGCTTCCCTCCCCCAGAGCCTTTCAGCTCTGGAGCGGCCACCCGAGCGGAGCGAGCCGTGATCGTAGATGCCTTGCTGGAGTTTAGCAGAAGCTGCTGAGGCAGCTTTGGCCGGGGCTTCTCAGGCTGGCTGCCCGCCCTGCCCAGCCTCGGCAACCTCTGCCTTGGCCTGGGCCCTTCTCCCTCCCCAGCCACCTCTATCCTACTCCACTGCATCCCTTACTGCGGCAGCTCGGCCACTGCAGGAGCCAAGTGGGCCTCCACCTGGAGATTCTGGGGGCTCGGCAAGAAGAGGGTGTACAAGGAAGGAGAAGAAGAGGGAGCGGATTGGTGAAGAAACTGAGAAGGAACGGGGAAGGGGAGGGGTCTGGGAAGGGGCAGTGAGATAAGAATGTCCCCACTGAGATGGAGGCCCTGTCAGATGATCTAGCTCCCTCTTTTTGCCCGGGGGAGCAGGAAAGGGGAAGTAGGAGTTGGGGGTAGTGGTGTGTGTGACTTACTGGAGAATGCCAGGGATGATATACAGGGCACAAGAAACCCCCCTGTGCTTGGGGAGGTGGGGGAAGGGAGAGAGCAGAGGGCCCAGGAGGCTAGGACTGGGACTGTTCCCCCTGGAGGAGCGGGTAAGGAGGTAGTGGGGTCCTGGGGCAGAAACGTTAGGGATCAAGGTTGGCTGAGGCTGATTTCTTCCTGTGTGAATCAACCCCTACTCTCTCATATCTTGTCTCCCCATTCCACTCCCCATTAGTGGAAAAACACTGCCTCTTCCATCTGATTGGGACATTCCTCCTGCATTGCAGGTGGATTCTTTACCCACTGAGCCACCTGGGAAGCCCTGATTGGGACATTCCTAAGGCAGGGAATAGTCTAGAGCCTCCCGAGGTTGGAAGACTGACTCTCCCACCAGACGGGGGCCAGACAGGACCAAACCTCACTTGGCACTGGGGCAGTGCAGAGAGGAGAGGCGATAGGGGACCTGCAACTCAGACAAGGAGACACAGATGGCACCTCTGATGGACCTAAGCTTCCCATGACTGAGCATCCCCACCCCATTCATAGGAAGGAAGGTGAACCTTGAAGCCTGGGAAATGAGAAATAAAACCAGCAGAGAGGAAGAGTCCAGCCCCCTGAGCTAAATCCTCAGAGTTTAGTAGAGCCTGATAACATATACATTGTAACAAGAGGTGGGAATGCTGGGTTATTCTCATGGTGGCTCAGAGTGTTCGACCTGAGATAACTGGTGACCGTGATGCATGCCAGCTATGCCAGCTCTGGTAGCAAACACTGCAAGGGACTGCCAGGCTGCCCCAGAAAACCCAGAACCACCTTGGCTTCCAACCACTATAGGACATGACTATGGGAACTTGAAGAGTTTCCCTGGTGGCTCAGATGGTAAAGAATCTGTCTACAATGCAGGAGACCCAGGTTTGATCCCTGGGTGGGGAAGATCCCCTGGAGAAGGAAATGGCAACTGACTCCAGTGTTCTTGCCTGGGAAATTCCATGGACAGAGGAGCCTGGCGGACTACAGTCCTTGGGGTCACAAAAAGTTGGACACTACTGAGCAACTAACACACACACATGGGAACTTGAAAGGACTAAGACGGGGTTGTACCATCTCTTAGTTAATACAATTTTTATGCTGGGTTTTAAAATAAAACTTATTTTACTGTTTGTTTCAGGGTGTGCTCACTATAAAAAATTGGAAAAATGGAAGTTGAAAGAAAAATAAGCAGACCCATATCCCACTATCCAGAGACTTTTTGGACAAATTTCCTTCCAGTCTTTTTTCTATGTATAGTTTCTCCATGATTGTGTTAATACTGGCATAGTCTTTTAAACTATTTTCATTTTACTTTTTCTTATAATTATTAGAGTAATTATACTCTTTTTTTAAAAAGAAAGTGCAGAAAAACATAAAAAAGCAGGGGAAAATATTCACAATTTTATTAGCCCATCAATCATTGTGTGAAGATATTGGAACATTTACTTCTAGTCATTTTTATTTGCCCCACGCTTTAAAAAAAAATTAGGAGTCATAAACACAAATTCTCTGTAGTTACAATTTGGGAGACAGCATAATGTGTTTATAACAACAAAACCATCCACTTGTATTGGAATCCTGGTTCCATCACTTACCAGCTGAATGAATGTTACTTCACTTCCAAAATCTCAATTTCCTCAGCTATAAAATGGGATCGACCAATATCCAGTTTAAAAGAGAGTTTGCTTTGCAGATTTGCTTATGTAAAACTCCTGGAACACATCCAGCATTTAGTGACTCCTCAATAAAGGTGTAGTGGACATTTGTCACATGTTCTGCTGCCTAAGACCAATCTGTTGCTTTGTATTATATTTTGAGTGAAGCTCCCACTAGGTGAGTCCTTATGGAAACTAGGACCCAATCTTCAATTTCAAAGTCAAAAGGAGCCAGATTCTCTCCCACTGCCACCTCCTGCCAATTTGACCAGTTGTACCTGTCTCAGAACTTTGGTATGACAATTAGTGAGGCTGGAAAGAAGATTCGTTTGCATTCATTTGTGCTTACGTCATGTAGCAGCGCCATGTCTGGGTGTGCAGTATGGTGGAGATGTTCAAAGGGCAGGCCGGTGGAAGTGCTGGGGCCAGCTGTTCTTGTGGTATTATATAACCCTGGCTATGAGTCCAGCTGCATGTTCATTTGGTTCTCCAGCTTTCTCATCCATTCTTAGCTGCCCAGTGGAATTGCTAATCTTTTTTTTTTTTTTCTGTTTTACTTAGTCTTGGTAAGTTTCTGTTGCTTGCAATCACAAAGGTTACTTCCTAAATCTTTTAAAAGTAGAATAAATTTCAGGCCCTAGCTTCAGTTCCCAGCCAACATTTTAAATGCAGACAAGTCCTGGATGTGCTGGAATGTTGTGCTTAATGTCATTTGAACAAAGAACAGGATGACCCCAGGTCTGTGCCTCATTGTTCAACCCAGAGCCTGCTTGAAGAGAAGAGGAACTGAGAGCTGCTGAAGGAAAGACTGAAGGAAGGTAGAGAATAGGTAAGGGAAGAATGTCCACCAGCCACTTCCTGCAGACCACTTGTGTGTGGCCCACTTGAATTCCTAAGGTTCCATGGGCCACCACCCAATGAATCCTGTAATTGAGGAGCTTGAAACTGTTGCAGCTCCTGACCTTACATCCTCCTGTTTCCCATAGAATGGCATGACCCAAGATAACAACCCTGGGTGTCTCCTGAAACCCTTCGAGTCTAACTTTTATTCGTTTCTTGATCCGTGCCTTACCTCCCTCCCTAGGACACCAGCTCAACTGGTCAGTCTCCCCTGATTTATCTGAATTTGCTCATGGGGCCTTTGTTTGCCACAGGACTGGCCCTCAGGAGTTAGGTGTCAGGAGCAGGCCTCCAGAGGCCAGGTCACTTTTGACCAGCAAGACTTCTTGCCTGGGTATCTCAGTCCCTGGGCAAGGGGTTGCAGGCAGATCCAGCCAACAAGCAGAGCTCCAGAGACATCAGCCAGGCCTGAGTCCTACTTAGAGCCAAGCTGGGACTATCAGGTTGGTAAGGGGAAATATTTGTGTGCACTTCTAGAACTCCTGGAGGACAGGACCTGGTTCTCATTCATCTCTATCCCCCACTCCCATCTGCTCCCAGTCCCAGCACTGGGCCTGGTACACTGTCAGTGCTCAGGGAGCAAGGATTGATCAGAGAGATTCTGGGGTCCTTGCCTCAGTCCCTTCTTGGCATGCCATCAGAAGTGAGACTGGGACCAGCTACGTCTCCTGCCTCATCTCCCCATTCCTACGTCCTGCTCTAGGCTCCAGCCACACCAACTAGTTCCCTGAATGTGTGCCAAGCTGTTTCCCTGCCATGCCTTTGTACATGCTGTTCCCTCCACCCAAGGCCCTCCCTCAACCAGGTCAGCGCAGTGAACTCCCACTAATCCATCCTTCCTTTAAGGCTCAGTGAGTGCAATTACTGCCTTCCCTGGGGAGCCTTCTGGAACTGGCCCCAGGAAGTCTTCCACATCGTGACCCCTCTGGGTCCTGCCCATGCGGGCCTCTGTTGTACCACTTGGCATAGAACGTTGTAGGTATATGTCACCTCCACTAGGCAATACTTCTAGGTCTGTTTCTCTCTGTACCTCCAGTGCCTAGCTAGGACCAGGCACAGAGGGGAAAACTAGGAGGTATTTTTTGCCTCTCTACCCACCCCCACCCCTTGGAGACAGGAGACGCAGTTGGCAAATTTGCAGGGCTTTGAATGCCAGGCTAAGGAGAGAGGCTTGGTCAGATTTTCATTTTTGAAAAATCCTGGTGGCTGGGACACCCTCATCTGGGAGTCATTTTTTTCAATTTGTCCCTTTCCCAGACCAGAGAACAGGGAGTTATCAGCAGGAAGATGGAATATGGGCCTCCGTCTGGGGTCATGGCTGCCCCTTCCCCTGCAGCCCCTCTTTTCCCCCTCTGCTTTTACTCACATCCCCTGAGGTCTCTTCACAAAAGCTTGGGGTCGGGGATCCACCCCCACTACTCAGGGGCCAAGTCTAAACCTCAATCCCCTGTTATGTAAGTGAATTATCCTGTTCCCAACCAGCGCCAGCCAGATCTCCTCCTCCTCCTCCTAATTGATTTAATCTTCTCATACCGGAGAGCTGGGCGGGGTTGGGGAGACAGTGTTGATCAGAAGCCAACACGTCGGTGACGTAGGCTCATTAATTACAGAGAATCTAGGTCATGGATTGGCTCTGGGTGGCTCTGATTCTCCCCCTCCCTTGTCATTTGGGCCTCTGAAAGGACATTTTCAGTTTCTCCTCATTCCTCAAACCCCAGACCCAAACAGAAAGTTGAGGGTTCCATTAGATCCTATTTCTGTCTCTCAATTTCCCCAAACCCTCAGTGCTAGATGGAAATTCCCCGCATTTTAATGTGAACACAGGACACAGCTAAACCTAATTGTTGAGGACTGAAGAGATGAGCAGATGATTTAATTTGGGGGTGGGAAGAGACTTTAGAGTTGCCTTTATTTGCTTTCCACACGAAGCAAGTCTCCACTTTGTAGCTTCTCTGCTAGAGGATGTCCTTCTTGTGCAGCCCTAGAGATGGGAATCCCAAGAAAGTCCTTCTCATTGTATGATGTCCTTTCTCCCATGAGGCTGAGACCCCAGTCTTGTGACTTCCTCTGGGAGTTAGCTTTGCCTCTGGGGCCACAGGGCATGCCCCAGGACGGTCAGCCAGATCCTGAGCCATAGGGATTATCATCCCTGACTTTTCTCCAGGCTGAATACTCCTGGTTCTTTCACCAGTTCCTCATTTGGTAGACTTGACAGATTACTTCTCACTGTATCTCCTATGTGGACAAGACACAGATGTCATCATCCCTCCTGATGCACAGAGCAGAACACAGGCCCCAGAAAAATACCATTACCTTTTTTGATCATGTTATTAGACTTTCTTTGATACCAGCCTGAGATCTTTTAGGGTCTTAACACACTTTTGACTCAAATTAAGGACAGAGTCAGCTCACCCCCATGGTCATTTTTCTGATGTTAGCAATAGAAAGTCTCCATGAAAGTGATCTTTGTGATATTTAAGAATGTCTCCATGTTTCCCATAATTCTTTCCATATACCCTGACATTTATCTTACCATATAATCATGTAATTATACATCATTCGCCCACACAACTATCTAACTATGTATTAATCTATCCACTCACCAACCACACTGTCCACCTACATACCCTTCATTTAGCTGTGCATAGAATCACTCATGTACTCATTCACCTGTCCATCTTCCCACATACCTACCAACCTGATTACCTTTTCCCCATCTATATGATTTTGTACTTATCTGCCATCCATACATTCACCCACCATCCACCCATATACACACTTACCCATCCACACATCCATCCCTTCATCTACTCTCTTTCTCAGTCACCCATACATCAATATTCATCATCCATCTATCTATCCATCCAATACTTTCTGAGATTCTATCACATCTCAGATCTTGTGTTGAGTATTCTGAGTGCTTCAAAGCTGAATAAAATGCAAGCTCTCTGTCTTCTTAGGGGAGGGGATGGGAGCAGATTAGACAGATGATGCTGAGTATGATAAAACAGAAAGAAAATGCATGGGAGGTTCAGAGGAGAGAGAAGTGGCATCTGGATAAGATTATGGATGCTTTCCCCACAGGGGAAACTTTGGTTTGAGCCTTGATGGGACAGCAGTATTTGGACATACACAGATGTATTGGAAGTAATTCCAAGTAGAAGCAGCACAGCAAAGGTATAGAAAGCAGAATTCATGTCCCATTTTGTATGTTCCTGCCAAAGTGCCTAGTGCAGATCTGGGCACATTTTAGTAACCTAATACATACTTCCTGATTGATATTTTTTTCTTCTCTGTTGGGGGCACCCCCACACTTGATCAGGATAAGAGGTCGCTCTTTCTGTTTAAGAGGATTCTACAATTGCCTTGCTGATGGCCTTGGGCAAAACACAAACCTTCTCTGGATTTCTCTGAGTTTAGGGCTGAATTTCTGTCTCTATCAGGTATTCCTTTCCCCCAATCTTATTTTTATCATGCTTTCTGAAGAGAGATTAGCATTTCCAGATATCTTGAACTTTATTTCCTTTTGTTGGTACAAATGAACTCAATCCCGCCTGTCTTTGACTTCTTCAGCCCTGTTCCCAGGCAAAAAGTCTGTGATGTGGACAAAGTGGGGAGTCCTATGCAAGGGAAATAGCACTGAAGTAGAAACCAGGAGCCATGAATTACCTGATTACCAGGTTTCAGGTAAAAATCCTGAAACTCCTGGCTTCAGCCAAAGATCCACCTTTGCCATCAGCTTGCTATATGGCCTTGGGCAAATCTCTTCCCCTGTCTGTTTTAAAGAATTTTAGCACTGAACACAACATTTGAGATTGCCTAATCCAACATCCTCATCTTAAAAATGAAAAAAAAAAAAAAAAAAACAGTCTCGTAAAGGGCATACCACTTGCTGTAGATCATATCTAGATTAGTGGCAAAGTCAGAACTAAGCTTCAGATTTCCTGACTTTCAGTTAGGGATTTTCTTTACCCAACCACCACATTTCATCTCCAGTCACAGCCCCTGTACATTTAAGGGAGAGCTTCCTCTCCCACCTCCGTTCTGCAAGAAAAAAATGTGCGAGTCTTTCAGTTGTTCTGGCTATGTGTTCCTGATTCATGTCTAGGTGGGGGCTGGGCAGGCAGTATTTAAGAGCAAGTATTCCAAGCCTGACGGAGTTAATTATGTTCATCAGGAAGAGAGAAGAGAAAGGAACAAGGCGCTCTGGTTATCTACTGGGCTTTAATCAAATTGAGAAAGGAGGAAATCCATCACCCAGAGGCTAAGGGAGTTGGGGAGCTTGGCTTCCGCTGGCTCCGAGTCCTGTAATGGGTTGGGCGCTGTCCAAGGTGCTGACATCTTCACTTACTGCTCGAGTTGCTGGGAGGGGCCCAATCTAGGCAGAGGGACGGCAGGTCTTAGGAGATGGCCCAGGATAGAGCAAGAAAAGGCCTGGACATGTTAGGGGAGAGGTTTGAGTTTCTAATCTTCTCTTCTTCATTTGTCTATCTGATTTAGAGAAAATACCCCTTCTTAAGACTTGAGTCCTGAACTGGGGTTAAAGAAATAGAGAAGGGAGCACCCTGAATCCCTTGATTTCAGGAAGTTGCCTCCAGCATGAGGGCAAAAGCTCAGTCCTTGGTCTTTGGGGATTCCCCATATTAAGGGGAGATGTATCTTCTGCTTTTATAAAGTCCTCAGTCTATGGCAGAGAAATGAACTTACCTTTGGGAATTTATTAATCTGGTGAAGAAACATCATTCTGCCTTTAACTCAAGCTCAAGTATGATACAAGAGAGGCATAGACCATGCCTATATGGAGCCTCCAGTCTGATGGGGAAGACATTGTCTTCCTCTAGAAAACTCTGTTTGGTTGAAGAGACACTCTTAATTTATGGGGGAGTCTCAATTATAACCAGAGAGACAAGATAACAGATAAAATATGCTCTATAATCAACCAAAGATGTCAGATCTTCACGTTTCTGATTAAGGTTTTTGGTGCTAGATATTCAGTGTCAATCAAATAAGGCTTTCTGGTAGAGGTGAGTTTGAGTTGAAACTAAAAGCAAGGGACTTGAGCCCTTAGTATTACAATCATGCCTTTTCATTCTTTTATATTCCTTTTGGAATAAGAATAAGCCTGGGCACAGAGAAGGTTCTTATTTAATGAACAATCACCAGCAGATAGAGCGTGAATATACCTGCTTTGTGGGTGTGGAGACTGCAGAGTGCAGCTGAGGTAGGAATCAGGGAGGAGGGTCAGTTGGAGTAGAGAGCCCAAGACTGGGTGGGGGACAGCAGTGGGATGGTAACATGAGCAGAGAGGTAGCCCAATGTGTGTCCAAGCCAGTGAAGCACTACATACAGAGCAACTCCTTCATGCTTTTGGAGCTGGTAAGAGACATTTTATTGAATCTGGGATGGTTAAAGCTAGAGACTATTAAATTACAAAATCATAGACTGTGCAGCTTCTAGAGTCACACAATCATGGCAAGTTAGAATATTAAAATCATGGCATGTTAGCAGGGGAGAATTACAGTGTGTTGAAACTATAGAACTGTGGCATATTAAAGCCAAAGGGCCAACAATCCATATTAGAGCATCTTAAAATCCAAGAATCTCAGTGTCAAAAAGGAAAAGAAATAGCAATTTATTGACTCTATCTGTATCAGTTATGGTGCTGTGAGTATTAGAGTATACTAGAGTATATGATCCCATTTAATTCCTACCCCAAGTTTTAAGCCATTCAACTCCATTCCTACTCAATGCAGTACTTCTGACAAATGTTTATCAAGCACAGCCTTGTGTCAATTTCATGACAGGGGCGTCATTGCCTCTCTGCATACCTCAACCCCCAGCTGAATGGAAGCTAAGGAGCTCTCCCTTATATAAGCTGCCTCCCTGTAGTGTCCCCACATCAGTCCAGTTCATGTCCTCTGAGCTACACTAAGTCTAATCTTCCACTCACATGACAGCTTTTCAGATGGCTAAAGACAGTCCTTATTTCTTTCTTCTCTAGGATAAGCTGGTTTGTTCATCATGTATCTAGAAATGGGACAGCAAGTCAAAGAATATTTGAGCTAGAAAGGCCCTTAGAGGTCATCTTGTCCAGAGACTTCCTTTTACTGCAAAGCAGTATAGCATTATGGTTAGGAGCCGGGTCTTTAGAGAAGAGAGATGAGCCTGAATTCAGAATCCAAAGATCCAGCACTAACTTGCTCTGTAACCTTGGGCAAGTTACCTAAAATCCCTGAGCCTCAGTCTCCTTATCTAAAAAATAAAGACAATAATAATATTGACATAGCACAGTTGATGGGAGGATTGAATGAGATAATGCAAGGGAAGCTCTTAGCAGAATGCTTGGCACACAGCAAGCAGTCAATAAATATTAGCTATGATTATTGGAGGCCCATAGGGGCAGGGAATTGCTGAAGATCACAGAGCAACTCAGAGACAGAACTGGGGTTAGACCAAGGACTCCTGCCTCCCAGCCAAGGACCCTTTCATGTACCACAGTTTCACTCTACCTTCCTGGGGAAAAGGAAACTTAGAGGGGACTGGAATTCTTTGTACTCAGTTAGAATGCCAGTAAGAGAAAGCCTGGTGGCTTATGAGAGCCACAACTACTGAAGCCTGTGTGCCCTAGAGCCCATGCTCTGCGACAAGAGAAGCCACTGCAAAATAAGCCCACACACCATCACTAGGAAACAGCCCCCTCTCACTGCAACTAGAAAAAAGCCCACTTGCAGCAATGAAGGCCTAGCACAGCCAAAAATAAAGAAATAAATAAAATTTTAAAAAAATAAACACCAAAAAGCCAAATGTCTATGGCACACCACCTAAAATTATTCTGAATGCTCCCATGACTAGGCTTACTACACTTTTGGAAATACTGAGCCATATATTGAAAAGAATGTATATTTTAAACTTTCTCTGTTGGGATAACTATAACATCCATAAATGAGCATGGAGGACAGGGCAAGGTATTGTGTCTCCTTAAAGTCGTCTCTGTACTGTTTTATCATCAAGCTCCTATAACTTTCTGTCCATCCTCACTTGACCATGTCTTCTAACCCTGTGTGCACTCCTCCAGGTAACAGAGGCCATCATAATAACACACTTCAGTCCCCACACTATTGATCACATGAGTCTTAGCTGAAGAGTTCAGGACATGCATTCCCCACTCTACTGGACAGCACATCAGCCCAACTGGAAATTTAAATATTTTCACTATATTGCTTTGTCAAAAATTTCACTCAGGTGTCATGTAACCAGCCACCCTTCCTCTCTGATGTATTTATTCCTTTCTTTCTCATATCTCTCAAAATTCCTTCCCCAGATAAGAGGATGTCTCAGGTTTTCTTGTGTCACCCACTCCAATCTCCCATCACACCCCTGTCTCCACACAGTAGGGACTCCAGTTAGTTTAAAATTCTCTTTTAGTACTTATACATTTTTCACAATTTAAATATATTTTCCTCCAGGCTCAAAAGGGCTTCCCAGGTGGCGCTAGTGGTAAAGAATCCACCTGCCAATGAAGGAGATGCAAGAGACGTGGGTTCGATCCCTAGGATGGGAAGATCTCCTGGAGTAGGAAATGGCAACTTGCTCCAGTATTCTTGCCTGGAAAATTCCATGGAAAGAGGAGCCTGGCGGGCCAAAGAGAGTTGGACACAGCTGAGCACGCAGAGCATACAACCTCAAAACAAACAAACAAACAAAAAACAATGGTGGGGGACTTCCCTGGTGGTGCAGTGGACAAGAATCTGCCTGCCAATGCAGGGGACACGGATTTGATCCCTGGACTGTGATGACCCTACATGCCACAGAGCAACTAAGCTCATGTGCCGCAACTACTGAGCCTGTGCTCCACAACAAGAGAAGCCACCTCAATGAGAAGCCCAAGCACCACAGCGAAGAGTAGCCCCCACTCACCACAACTAGAGAAAGCCCACGTGCAAAGCAACAAAAACCCAGAACTGCCCCCCCCAAAAAAAAAACCCCAAAACTGATGGCTTAAAGTTTTTATTTCCTTAACAAGGAAACCAGAGGGACGTGGAGTCAGGATTGGTCTGGCTATTCAACCATGTCTCTGATGACCCAGGCTTTTTCCATTCTAAGCCTTGAGGGAGAGGTTCCCCTTGTGATCACAAAGTGGCTGACGTGGCACCAAGTATCATGACCTCCCAAGCAGGAAGAAAGGGCATGGAAATGAAAAGGATCTTCTCTCATGCCTCTCTCTTATCCAAGAGGGGCGCTTTCCAAGAAGACCATCCCCTCACGTCTCACTGACCAAAATAAAGTCACAGGTTCATTCTTAGACTACTCACTGGCAAAGAGGAAGGCATCTCCATGAATGGCTTGGATCATCCTGTGGCTGGGCACCTTGCTATTGGAAAGAGGAAAAGGGGATTGGCTGTTGGAAGGCAACCAACAGTGCATGCCACACTCACCCTCTGTCTCCTCCCTGAAGCCTCCCTTCTCAGCTCCACCTCCGCCCGGTGGCTTTTCTTTACTTCCACCCCTTTGTCCTGTGGATCCTCTTCCATCATGTAATTGAACATTGCTCAGTTCACGTCATAGTCTACTTTGCCAAGCTTTTCATCTTTTCATGTCCAAATCTTGTCTCCTTGGCTAGACTGTGAGCACTGGGAGAATAATAGCAGCTACTAATGAATAAGTACCTATTGGGTGCCAGACCCTGTTTTGACACTTGTGGTAGCTTGTTTCCAACAGCTCCCAAAGATCCACACACCTCCTGGTATCCACACCTGTGTGTGTTTCTGTCTCACACTGTGCCAAGTTTAGTCTGTGACCAAAAGAGTATGATAAAAGTAATGGTATGTCACTTCCAAGATTAGATTATGAAGGATACCGTGGCTTCCATCTTGGCAGATTCTCTTTCTTGGCTCATTCATTTAGTGAAAGTTAGCCCCAGGTCATAAGCAGTCTCATGGAGCCTCTTGTGTAAAATGGAACTGAAATTTTTGACCAACTGGCAGCAAAGAATGGAGACCTGACAACAATCACAGAGGGAGCTTGGAAGTGGATTTTCCAATTCTGGTTGAGCCTTCTGATGACTGCAGCCCTGGTTGACACTTGCCTGCAACCCCATGAGATATTCTGAGCCAGAATCTCTCAATTCTGAGTTCTTGAGCCTCAGAAATTGTATGTTGTGCTGTGCTCATCCACTCAGTCCTGTCTGACTCTTTGTAGCCCCATGGACTGTAGCCCGTTAGGCTCCTCTGCCCATGGAATTTTCTAGGCAAGAACACTGGAGTGGGTTGCCATTTCCTCTTTCAGAAATTGTATGAGATAATAAATATTTGTTGTTTTAAGCTGCTAAATTCGGGGATAAGTTGTTACTCAGCAATGTTAACTGCTACAGTGCTACAGTATCACATTAAACCCTCATCACAACTCTTTGAAACATAGGATCTTTCTCTCCCAATTTTCTGATGAGAAAATCAAGGCTGAGATGAATGCAGTTGACTTCCCACACCTGGAAAGTGATGAGCTGGGATTTGTCCTCATGTCTATTGGATTCCAAAGCAGAGGGAACTTGGTTCTGTTTTCCCAGCTGGAATGTCTCCAGCTTCAAGGTGAAGGTTCCTGTCACATCAGTTAGCAGCCACTACATCTGTTGTGTGTGTGTGAGTCAGGGACAAGTATGTTTATTAGAAAAAACACTAGGGTTTAAGAGGGGGATATCTGAGCAACCTTGGACCAGTTCCTGCCTTGGTTTCTCTAGCCACTGTGTGGAGATGATAGTTTTTGTTCTACATTCCTCACCAGGCAGCTCTGAGGATCAGTGTGAAGGGGCTTTGTAAAATGTAGTGCTGTGCAGTGCTGTGATCATGGAGAAGCTCTCACAGTCTGCAGGGGAGACAGCCCCACAAGGTCACCTCAAGGTGTGTACACCTTGTGTACACACAAGGCCAGTGCTCCCTTTCTTCTTCCACCTGAGTCTAGGTTCAGGAGACAGAGAATACTGAGAGCAATCAAAGATCCCAACCAGCTTCTCCAGCATCATCCCTTCACCATGATCTCTCTCTTAGACTACACTGTAGTCCTGCTGAACTAGTGGAAATTTCCCAAGCTTGACAGGGACTCTCTGTATTTTGAGCTTTTATCTGTGTAGTTTCTTCTCCCTGGACACTGTTCCCAATTTCTCCACCCGGTATGTTCCTACACATCTTTTAAGAATCATCTTAGATGTCCAAACTTCTAGGATGCTGCTGTTGACCTGGTTCAAGGCTTCCTATGTCTCCTCTTCATTAGAACACCAGTCTCCTGCCTGAGCTCTTGGCATCCAGCTTCTTGTTTCCATTCAAAGCCCCCATGGTGCAGCCTGCAGTCTTTCTAAAGCACAAATCTTGTCATGTCACTCCCTGCTTAAAATAACCAGTCAATTGACTGATCCATCAATCAATGCTTCAAGGGCTCCTCTTTGCCCTCAGGAAGACATCCAAAGCCTTCAGCTGGAACTCAAGGCTTGGTCCCCACAGGTATCTCCAGCTTCAGCTCTCCTCTCTCTCCTGATGGCCCTGCACATGTAGTACATCCCAACCACATCACTCTTTTTTTTTTTCCAACCACATCACTCTTGTACCATATCTCAGACACCCTTTGCCTCTCTCTTTTTAATAAAAATGTGATTTTTATTTATTTATGTTGTGCCAGGTCTTCATTGCTACATGGGCTTTTCTCTAGTTGCTGGGAGCAGGGACCACTCTTCGTTTCAGTCCGTGGGCTTCTCTTGTTGCAGAGTACAGGCGCTAGGTGTTCGGGCTTCAGTAGTTGCGGCACATGGGCTCAGTTGTTGTGGCTCACCTACCTTAGTGCACAAGCTCAGTCGGTGTGGTGCACGGGCTTACTTGCTCTGAGGCATGTGGGATCTTCCCAGACCAGGGACGGAACCTGTGTCACCTGCATTGGCAGTTCGATTCTTTACCCCTGAGCCACCGGGGAAGCCCACATCTTGCTTTCTTATTTGTTCCTATCTTTGCTCTTCCCACAGTTTCTCATGCCCATTCACATATTCTCTACCTGGGGATTTCCTGCCTAATCTTCAAGGCCAGCTCTGACTTAACCTTTTCTGGGAAGCCTTCCATGGTGGCTCCAGGGAGAATCCATAGCATCCCCTTCTCCCCTCTCCGAAATGACTACTCATTCTTTTGTTACTATTTGTCAGCTTATCTGCTTATACTGGGAGTTTCCCATCCTGGCCCCAAGGCAGCATCCCCAGCAGGGCCAGGACAGGGGTGTAGAGCAGCCATATAAATTGTTGGTTGGTTGGGTGGTTGAATAAATGAATGAATGAATGGTCAATGGATCCATATTTGAACCATCACTTCTTGGCCAGTGCCAGAACTGTTTCCAGCATTAGCCCATTTTATAGCAAAAGGGAAACAGAAGGAAGGGACTGCTGGGACTGCTCGAAGGGAGAAAGGAAATCAATAAAAATGTAAATCTGGTTGAGAAAAGCTGTCCCAGGCTGGCTGTGGGGAGAGATAAGACTGGGCTGGCTGAGCCCTGGCTGACAGTGGAAGAGAGATTAGGGGACAGGCAGAGCGGCAGCCGGGGCAGGGCAGAGGGAACGTGTCTCCCTCAGTGTGCCTCCTCCCTCTGTCTTCACTGTCCACTCCCACTGCCATGTGCTCCCTAAATTCCTTCAGGGACAGGAGAAGGGGAGGGAAACTTACAAATATTGATCATCAGGTGTACTGTCTGTGAATGGGTATATTACCATTATTTTGTCTTCATACTTTTTTACGGTACAAGAAGTAAGAAGAATCAACCTCACTTTACAGGTGAAGAAACCGAGAGGCAGAGAAGTTAAATCTTGCTCAGGGTCACACCAGGAGTCAGTGGCAGAGTCCAGATTTGAACTGACTCTAAAATTCTGTTCTTTTTTCTCCACTCCACTGGAGGTCTACAGCCAGGCTTGAGATGATCCCCAACCTCTGAAATCAGATGCACAATTGTGTATAAGTCTGTGTGCATCTTTAATGGGGCATCTATATTTTTTATCTGATTCCCTAAGGTGGTAGTCACCCACTCCCGTGTTTATAAGATGCTGCGTCCCTGGAGATGGTGGCCTTTGAGCTGGAAGTTTGGGCAGCACTTCAGGAGGCAAGCTTGAGAGACCAACGATGGAGTGGGATGTGAACAATGCCAGCTGGGCAGAAGGAAGAGCACATGTGGGGTTCTAGGGGGAAAGAATTCAACACATCCAAAGAATGACAGGAGTGCTGTAGGTTCTTGCTCCTTGGTTATTTGTGCTCCAATCATGGCTTCTGAGGGCGATCTGCCTGCCCTGCCATTTCTCAGGATGGATCTATGGCCCAAAGGAACTCCAGGCCAGGAATCAGGATGTCCAGTCTGGTTCCAGTGCTGTTCTCAGCTGGTTTTACCACCATAGAATCTAACAGGAGACTATACACCTTCTCCTCCAACTCCCAGGGACAGGATGAGAAGGTAGCTCACAAGTGCAACTGCTCATGGCTTTTCATTGGCCAGAAGCCTTGTCAGGGAAGAGGGCTGCTCCCTGTATCTGGGAGGTCTCCTGGCCCTTAGCTGTTCCACCCCTGGCTCTCAGCCCCATGTGTCTCTTGTGATTTACTCGTGGAGTCTCCTCATCCTGACCAGCCTGGATGATTTTAAACAGCTCAACTTCTTCGAATCTCAGCTCAACCCAGAGGTGGACTCAGCATGCAGCTAAGGCTGCTTGAGCATCAGGGCCTCTACCCAGGCCCAGGGAGAGGCCTCTGCGATACATCCCTGTTGTCAAGTTCTCGGGAAATTTGCAAAGGTTGACACTTTCACCAGAATGGGTCAAGACTGCTAGTTCTTTCCACTCCAACTTCCCTTGTGTCCCAGCTTCCCTTTATGTAAGGTTGTTGGCATGGGCATTTCTGGAATATGGCTAAGGGGGAGTGGAGTTGGAGATCAATTTAACTTGGGTTGGTTGGAATATATTTATGTGGTTATCAGTCACCTCCACGAAGAGATAAATCATTGCTAGCTACCTCTGTATAGAGAATGCCTTCTAGGACTCCTCCTATCCACAGTCCAACTCATTTGGCATTGTGACATCAAAGTGTTATATTCAGAGATCATCTGGTGACATGAATATGTTTTCTGCTGCCTCGCCCTGGAAATATATGGACAATAGAGGAGAAACAGGTTTGAAATCTACAGAACCAGAAGCTAGTCTATAGAAAATATTTCCAATCATTAGGGGGAAAATTTTGGAAGTGTGCACAACAGACAGTAAAAAAATCTTAGGCTATTTTTCTGAATTGTGAGATACATTGTTTTGACTTCTTTTTTAATTCTAAGTAAATATTCACCTTCTTACCTAATTTTGTATTCTTTTGCTTAAAGAGAACTTCCCGAGTTGTATAAGCTCCAGTTCTCACAAAATTGAAGTCTAATCCTGGCTCCAGCATTTACTTTGTGTAATCTTTGTCAAGTTGCTTATCCTTTCTGAACCATTTCCTCTTCTGTAAACTGTGAATGACAATTTGGGCAGGTAAGGACTTGGAAAACCTTGTGACCTTATTCCACTTCTGAAAATGTTACTAGGGAAAGTAGCCCAGCCAAATGAAAATGAGACCAGACTATATGGGGAGGGGAAGATGTAATATACAAGAAATAATGGTAAGCAATGAATCCAGTAAAACTTAAATCTAAATAACTGGAAATAATGTGGCTGCAAACTGTAATGCAGTTTGTAAGAAAGATTTCTGTAATAGAAGAGACACTGTGCAAGAACAAATTTATTGATAAGCTATATTTATGATTCCAGGTTATTTCTGCAAAATGTGGGAAACAAGAGGGAAGGAGGAGGAATATGAACATAGAAACAGCCTCATCTTGTTGGATGAGACTTTGAAATTCCTGGCATTGATAAATACAGGCTCAGATATTTGTTAAACATTTAAAGGTATCAACCAGTAGAATAAAAATGAGAATTAGAACGTTTGTATCTCCCTCTTCTTTCATAGGGGATAGCCCAAAGCCCTGCGACTGAGAGCTGCACAGAAGGCCAGAGCTTCTGGCTAAACCCCCAGCTTCTCCCCTGGCCCCCAGCACAGGGCTGGGCCTGGGTTTGGGAAGCTCCTGCTGATGACTCCCTGTCTCCTGTCTCCCAAGGTTGCATATGGGTGGCGACAGAACAGGCTGGGAGCAGGTTAGGAAACTCTCTCCCCTTCCCAGGAAGATAATCAAGCCAGATAAGACCCTGCCAGAAAATCAGACAAGGCCTGACACAGACAAGGGCCTGTTTGTTCAGACCCAAGCAGCCCACAGACCCACTTATTACATAGAATCAGGCATTATTGCTCCTGGATCACAGGGCTGGGCATCACAAAGAACAGGTTCTTATGCCAACCCAGGCATCACAGAGAACCAGATGTTATCCCAATATGTGGGTGTCACAGAATGAGACATTGTCTACACAATCCCAGCTGACACAGGGCCAGGCACTGGGGAGGAAATGGTGAAATTAAGATTCTCGTCACAGAAGTCACAGTGGTGGGCCCACGTCAAACATATGAAATCTTGGTAATACATGGATACCAGTGAGTCTATGATGACTGGGTTTGGTCTTCGAAATTAGAAAATGCCCAAGAGTGTGGCCTGGATCCCCCTCACCACCAGGCAAAGAATAGGCCTCACCCAGACTCTGACACCTTGAGGACAAGGGCTGGGATTCCTGAGTCCAGAGAGGAGGCTCCCTGCTCAGCGAAGGCCCTTGGGGCCTTCATCAGGCTTCCTGAAGGCCCTGCATAGCCTGGATGTCCTGAGTGCCTCCCCAATGCTCAGGACTCTGCCTCCAGGGGGCGCCAAATAGACACATCTCAGCAGAGGCTGTACTGGCCCAACATTCAGGCTGAGTGGGGCTGGGGAGGAGACCTGAGTTGGATGTCCTGGCCACATAGATGGTCCCAGCTGGAAGAGGCCTGAAAGCTGACAAGTTCATTTCCACCTGACGGAGATGGAGGCTGAGGTTCAGACGGAGGTTAAAGTTCAGATGGAGGATGAGGCTCCAGGTGAGCAGCAGAGAGGGGTCAGGACCCAGTGTGTGGGGGAGCCTGGCCTACGATTGTCCACTTCTCCATCCTAGGGCCCTGGGGGGAAAGATATGCGGTCCTTCCACCCAGGAAAGTCTGTTTTCAGGTCAGCCTGTGTGGCTGAGGGAGAAAGGCAGAAGACCCTCATGCTCCAGGAGGGGTCAACACAACAAACCCCCAAGGAACTCTTTGGTTCAGATGAACAAACACAGGCCCAGAGAGGGTCAGTGGCTTGCTCGAAGCCACACAGCAAGTTAGTTGAAGACTCACAATTGGAAAACAGGGTTCCCAATACCCAATTTCAGGCAAAGGGCCCTGAGGAGGTACTCGCCGTGGCTGCCACTCTTGGCTAGGATGGGGCCCTGGGACAGCTCACACTCTGGATTCCTCAGGCTCCTTCTTTGCCTCTGATGCTAACAGCTGCTGCTGCAGGCCAGGGTTTGGTATGGTCGCCTTGGTCTTCTCTTCTTTGTCCTGCTGCCTTAGGATGGCCAAAATCAAGGCAAAGCAGGCCAGAGCGCCTATCTTGAAGAAGAACTGGAGGCCGATGAACCTGGGAAAGAGTGAGGAACCCTTGAACTCAGGACCTCCCCATTCAAAGCCTGGATGTGCTGGGGCTGGGAGTAGATTCGGGTCAGCAGTCATCACCCGTTATGCGGTGGAGACACTGAGGCCTTGTCAGGGAGAGGCCTCCAGCCTCAGGTAGTGGATTCTGTCACCATGGCTTTGGCTGGGGAGACAGGGGAGCCCCTGAAGTTGACCCCCATAGGAGTCCTTCCTTGGAAGGGAGGAAAGGCTCTGAAAAGGGAGCCCTGGGTTGGAGGAGAAGCCTGGGCATCTCCCCTGCCCTGTCCTGACTGCCTCATGGCCTGAGCTGGCCCTGCCTCTCTCTGGGTCTTTCTAAGGGCTCAAGGGGCCTGTTAGTTGCAACTCTGGATCACCTCGCCTGCCACAAGAAAAGGAGGATTCCTGCTTCTCTGTCTAATTCACCAAGGCTCTTCTTGGAGTTTGCCTCCTCTAGGAAGCCCTCCTGGAACCATGCACTCCTCAGAGCTGAAAGTGAACAGCTCCCTGCTTCCAGATATGCTAGTAAGTCCCTCTCCTCAACTGTCCATCGATCCCAGGGCCAGCAGCCTCTCTGGTTCAGGTTCCTTTAGGCTCCCCATTATTCAGATGGGAAGACTGAGTCCCAAAAAAGGTAGGTCTCACAATGAGGGAGACAGAGCTGGGCCTGGATCCTAGGCCTTCTGTGTCCTAGAAAGAGCCATCTTCCTACCCTATGCCAACTTCCTGCCTTTCTCACCACTGCTTGGCTTCCCTAAGTCTCCCCTCACTCAGCCCCGCTTTGCTAGTTATCAGCTGTGTGACTTTGGACCACTTACTTAAATCTCACTTTCTTCATCCATCCAAAGGGGAGACACTATCTAGCTGGCAAGCCTGGGGATTAGCACTGGAGAGAGCCTGTGTCACCTTGCAGGTGGGTGTCAGCGGACCTCCCCTCCCTGATGGGACCCCAAGAATATTTCTAGCAGTTTCCCTATAGCCCCCTGGCAACTGGCCCCCAGGTCTCACCGGTTTCGAAGGAGGTCGTGGTCATAGTAGCGGCAGACGGCCCGACGCCCACAGCTCTGGGCCCAGTACACACAGGTGGTGTCGATGGCACTGCCGTGGATCACGGGGCTGGGCATCCAGGCTGAAGGAGGAGGTGCTCAGGGGGCAGTGGAACCTTGGCATCCCTGTACCCCTCACCCCGCCCCGTCCCTGGCACTGAAGCACTGGGCTCTGAGCCACTGGGAGCCTCTTGGCCCATTTGCTCCTCAGCCTTCAAGCCCACCCCTCACCCTCGTGTTGGATGCTCTTTCCCTGATAGGCTGTTTAGCTGCTTGCGCACCCACGTCCAGGGTATCTAGGTCAGATTTGGAGCCCTGTGGACCGGTGAAGCCTAAGGTCAGGGGCTGGTTCCCACCCATCCCTGTGCCCCCCAGGCCTGGCACACAGCAGGTATCTGGGCCAGTGATCCCCAGCATGTTCTTTACCCAAAACTCTCATGAGCATGAACTGGATCCCCACAGCCAGAGTCTTGTCTTCTTTCTTCACTCCCCTAACAAGCAGGGACAGGGCGACATGAGGATTGAGAGGGCTCCAGCCTTCAAGGGGTTCTCACCATCCCCCCTCCCCCACCACCCAGCATCAGCCTGCCCCCAGTCTGAGGTCCTTGGGGGGTAGGGCACAGGCTCCACACTCCCTTCAACCTATAGAGCCTGGTCCCAGCTACACCCACTGGCCATCAGGGCCCTGTGCTGACCTACCTATGTGTCACAGCACCCCTCTCTTCCCACCCCCTGGTCCCACCAAATTCTCCCCTTCCTTCTACAAAATTGGCAAAACTTGGAGCTGGTTTAACTGGTTGGAAGTTAAACATGGTTTAACTTCCCTGATCACTATGATACCTCTGCCTGGGTGGCCCTGGTGACCACTGACTCCTCTTAGTAATCCCAGAGTGCTTGCTATGGTTCAGTTAGTCTCTAGTGTGCCCACCCCCCACCATGTCACCACCATGTAGTAGTAAGTATAGTATTATGCCCATTTTACAGATAAAGAGACTGACAGATATTTAGACATGTTGAGTGACTTGGCCAAGATCCCACAGCTGATGGGTGTCAAGAGTCAGAATTTGTGCAGCACCTTGACTGCATTAACTCCTCTTGGGCTGCCTGCTGGGGCATCTGATTCCTCTACTTTTGCCCTTGCAGCCAGAAGGCAGGTAGATTGATGGATCTACCTGCCTTCTAATATTGTAAGTCATCCCTCTTCTAATTTTCTAGAAAAGAAATAGGGAATAACATAATCCCAGCCTAATGAAAATTTGGAAATATCCTGCTCTGAGGTCCTCTTATTCCAGCCTCCACCTCAGGAGGTGCTCACTCTGGCCTCAAGTGACAATTTGTCGGTCCCAGCAGGTATCCTCAGGACAATGACCAGGAAGATCTTGGACCAAGAGGGAGTGCACAGCACAGGCTGGATCCACAGTGGGCACTTAATCCCCTCAACACTTGCTCCTGACTTTCTCTGAGCCTCAGTTCTCCTATCTATAAGATGGGGAGAAAACTTCATCTCAGCAGCTGCCATGAGGATGATGATACGCCAGCCTGATCTGCTGCAGGGGCCCGGGACACCGGCTTCTTCAAACCCGTCTCTCAGGATTCCCTGTCTTGTGGTTAGGGACCTCTTGGTATCCCCCAGTTCTGGCACGCCCCTGCTTTCACCTTAGGATGAGCATGAAGGAGGGCGTGTGGGTGACACTGGCCAGCGCGGCACCCAGGCTGATCAGGATCATGAAGGGAAGCACCAGGTGGCTGCAGGCTGAGTCGCAGGAGCCGGCTGGCACGGGGCCGCCCCCCGCCACGCAGCTGCAGTTGGTGTAGAAGACCTAGGGCGGGGAGGGGGGGAGAAGAGCCTTCAGGAACCTCTAAGGACAAGCAGCTGGCCAAGGGCATGAAGCTCCAGGAGGCTTGTGAGGGAGCCACGGACACCAACGACAGCAAACTGGGACAGACCTGGCTGGATGCTGGGACTTCTGACCCACTGGCTGAGTCAGGATAGCTTGAGCGCCAGACAGTATCTCTACACAGGCTGTCTGCACACAGGTGGGCTGAGGCTGTGGGGAGAGGGGGGCATGGAGAAGAGAGAAGGGAGAAAGAAGCAGAGGAGAGTCACCCCCAACACAGCACACAGACACACACATGCACGTCCACTACACATACACATGTATGTGCTCACACACTCTCACACATGTACATATAATCACACACTCATACCTGTACACACATACCTTCACACATATGGACACTCACACCCCACACACACGCTCACGCACTTACACACACTCACACACCACATACACTCACTCATTTTTTTCCCCCAGCGATGTTAAGAATGTTCGAAATTCCTGATGGTCTGTGCAAAAGACTAAAGCAGCAAAGAGTATTTGAGGGGAAGGAACTCAGATTTCCCAATCCAGTGTCCACCTTTCTGCCTTCCTGAGGTCTTCCCGGGCACTGGACGCTAGAGTGGATTCTCAAGGAGAGATTCAAGGACAGGATGGAGAGAGAGGCAGACATCACAGGGGCAGTCTTGGATCAGAAGGTTAGGGAGGACCAAGGAAGGCTTCACCAAAGAGAGGAGTTGGGTTTGGCTCTTGAGGAAAGAATAGGAGTTCACCAAGAGGAAAACTGGAGTGAGTAGAGGGAGTGCCAAATGTAAAATTACAGTGGCATGAAAGAAGCCAGAAAATCTTTCCTTGTGCAGCAGCAGAGTGCATGTACGCGAAGGCAGAGGGGAGGCCCTCAGGGTGAGGGGACAGTGTGTGCTGGGGCCACACTGTGAAGAGCCTTGGACACAAAAGGGAACCTGACTACCGTTTCCAGAAGAGGGTAGGTTAGGTGCCCTGTCAGCCATCCTGCTGACAGTGATTTAAAACACTGGATAAAATATTGAAAGCAATGTTCCAAAAGCATCCATAGGTTGGAAAAAAGGAAAAAAATCCTCAGGTTCAGAACTAAGTGAGGCGAACCCAGGGAGGCGAGAAGAGTCCTGACGGGTTTTGGCCGCCAGGTGTTTGCAGAACCCTGTACGATGGAATGCAGCTTTCCAGGGTCTGGGGGCTATAGGGCCAGAGGACAAGTCCTGGCCCTCCCTCCAGCCAGGTGAGAAGCGTAATAGGAGATGCCTGGAAAACTGGGACCCCACCAAAGGCTGAAGAATGAGGAAAAGCAGACTGATTTCTAAAGCGCAAGGAAGTGTCCTCAGGCTGGTGTGGGGTGCATTTGATTCCATCCTTCATTCCCACCCCCAGGTGGCCTGGAAAACCCCCAATTCTTTCAGAATTGGTCTACACCACCTCGGGCGCCTGAAGGGAGCAAAGCTGAGCCAAGAAGACCTGGCTTTGCTCCTCTGCCCTGTAGATCAGAGTTTCCCAACCAGTGTGTCCCAGAGGCCCTTGGCCTCAGCCAAGAGACAGGTGAGCAGGGACGCCAGCGGCCCTCGGGATGACCTGGTGAGCTCTGGGTAGAGAGAACCCTCTGGGCCTTTCACTTCAGGCTGTGGCAGCTGTAGCCTCTTCCTAGTGTGGAAAGGACTGGGAAGCCCTGACGTGGATGCCCAGAGCCACAGGGAGATTTTAAGCATGGGAGAGACGAGACCTGATAGCACACAAGCTGCTCTGCTGATTCAAGAGGGTGGACCTGATCCAGGAGGCAGGTGAAGAGGCAGGAGGGAGGGAGAGTGGGATGGAGAAAAGGGTTTTGATTCGAGAGATACTGCTTTGGCCAGAATGTTCATTCGGGTTTTTCCCAAACATACATCATATGGGAAAACCTGAACGAACCTTTTGGCCAACCCTATATTTAGGAGGTGGAATTAGGGCAAGGTAACACACACACACACACACACACACGCACACACACACAGAAACGGAGAGAGGAGAGATTGGAGACCTAGGATTCCAGCTTGGGTGACTGGGTGCTCCATCCGTTGCATGACAAGGCTATGCTGGCCATATATGGGTCCCCCGTGAGCACACACCATTTGGACCTTCACTACACTGAGCAGCCCACTGGGTTGCAGATACAACAGAGGGACAGGTAAGTGGATAAATATACCAAGGCCAGGTTACCAGAAGTGAACAATCCTGTTCTGAGAGGCAGAACGTTGCCGGGAGGGATGAAAAAGCTACAGGCCTTTCTCTTGGAGTTTTCCCAGCCCTTTATTCATATTCATCTAATTCCATGGCAGGAAGTTCTTCTTATGAATGGCTTCAATCTCTCCAGCGGCTTCTGAGTCTTACTCCCTAGGGCCCCACCCCCTGAGCCCTAGATGCTACCAGCCATGCACATCTCCCGTTTTTCCTCTGGTCCTTTACTCATTCATAAATGGTTACTGAGTGGAGCTGTGATGGACACTGACTGACTCATCCACCCCTGGGCTGAGGAGCTCAAGTCAGCCTGAGGAGGCAGGCTCATCAGGAGACAACTCCAGGACTGCCCTGGCAGTCCAGAGTGATCCCTGGTCCAGCAGGATTCCACATGCCACGGTGTGGCTGGGCCTGTGGGCCACAGCTACAGAAGCCCACGCACACTAGAGCCTGTGCTCTGCAACAAGAGAAGCCACTGTGATGGGAAACCTGCATGCTGCAACTAGAGAAAGCCCGTGTGCAGCACAGAGGACCCAGCACAACCGAAAATAAATAAAGCAATTAAGTTTTAAAAAAGAGAAACAATTCCAGGCCAGTGTGACAGTTCCTGAGTGTCAACCAGGACTCAGTTGCACCCTCCCCCAAATGCCATCCCTAACACCACCTCTGAGGGTGCTCTGGAGAGGGAGCTGGGCTTGGAGGGCCAGAGCCCTTGGTTCTAGTCCCAGCTCTGGCATCAAAACTTTGGGCAATGCCTTGTCCTTTCCTGGGCCTCCATTTCCCATCTGTATAATGGGCATAACAGAAGTGTGTATCACTGCATCCTTAAAATTTCTCAGGCTGAGTGCTTTTCATGGATCATGTCACCTGGCTGTTCACTTAATAAATGTATCTAGATGAGTTCTGCACAGTGCCTGGTATATTGCAGGCACTCAGTACTCTCACCCCCACTTTGCAGAGCAGGAAACGGAGGCACAGATTAAACCATTTGCCAAAGGTAACAGAGCCAGCTGGAAGCAGAACAGGGGTCTGAACCAGATAGCCTGGCCTCAGTGCTCATAGCCCCATATCTGCAGGAGTTCACAGTCACCTCGGGGATCCTGCCCCAGCTGCCAGGGCCTGGGGACCTCTAGAAGGGTCTCAGGGAGATCAAACAAGGTCAGGACAGTGAGTGCTAGGACACTCAAGAGCCTGGATTGCAATTATTCCAAATGCAAACAGCATACATAGCTCGGGAGGCGCCTGGCTGGCTTCTGAAGTACCATCAACCAGGTGCTTCACTCCATGCCTGCCTGTGGGGCCCAAGTCCCTCCCCATAGGGGTCTTGGGCTTAGAGGCTGTTGCCCAGCAGGACACAATGGCAGGGGTTCTGCATGATATGGGTGGGAACTCTGGAGAGAGGGAGGTGTCACAACAACCAGCCTGACACTACCCATCCCACCACACACACACATACTATATTCCAGCCTGGGGACCTGAAGAAGGTGAGTATTGTCCGCTTTTGTCCTACGGGGGCAATGAGGAGAGAGGAGGAGAGGAGCCAGCTGGTCCTGGTGGTCTTTCTAAGGTTCCCGTGGAATGCACTGCAGTTAGTTATGCTGCCCACTCCTCCCCTTCTCCCCGCCCCCGCACCCCACCCTTGGGAGCTCCTTGAGAGCAGGGCCTCTTGGCTCTGGGTCTGTCCTCAGCCCCCAGCACAGGACCTGGCACAAAGGTGGGGCTCCACAAAGGTTTGTTGATTGACTGATTGACTAACTGAATGGGCTCATTGCTCCAGCCTCCCCACTCACCTCCCTGCCTCCTGGTCTGCATTCTACTCACCTTCCTCCACACGATGGCCTCAAAGGTGATCAAACACCTTTGATCTGACCTTGTCTGACCTTGTCACTCCCCTGCTCAAAACCTATCCAAGTCTCCCCATTGCTCTCCAGATAAAGTCCCTACTCATGGTCCTTCCCTATTCGAGGCCCTTCCGTATCTGGGCCTTGCTTTCCCTCCATGAAATCTTAGGCTTCTGCCCCAATTGTATGTGCATGTGTGTGTGTATATGTGCCTGCGTGTCATGAGCTGTGCCCTCCCTGCCGGGAAAGCCCTTCCCTAGTTTGCCTGCTCACCCTTGAAGATCCAGCACAAATGCCATGTCCCATGAAGCCTTCTGGGACCCTCCCAGGTGGGCTACATCTCCTTCCATCCTTGACTGTCCTTATAGGGACCACTTATGTCTGTCACCACCCCTGGAATTCCTGAGTTACTTCCTTCTGCACCTCGCCTGCCTGGACAGCTGGGACCAGATCTGACTCACCTCTGCACTCGGGGCCCTGGCACAAGATTGGCAATGAAGACTTATTGAAAGAATAATATTCTGTATCTGCCAACAGGAGAAGACAGGTGATAAACAGAAAGAAAAGCCGGAGAATGAGAACATTCAGAGGAGGAGGGTGTGACAGGCACACAGAGACAGGGAGAGCAGAGCCTGTGAGAGGCAGAGGGAGCAGCCGGAGGCCTGACCCACCTGGCTTTTGTCTGGAACCTCCTGGACTACCCGGCTTGTGCAGCCTGCATGGCAGGGCGTGATGTACTCCACACGAGTGCTGGAGTCGCAGACAGGGTTAAAGTCGTCTGAGGGGCAGGAACAGGACTCCATGCAGCCTGGAAATAGTTCTAGGCCAGGCTGGGTGCTGGTGAGAGAGAAGGCCGGCATGGTTAGTCTGGTTCTCCCTCCCTCAGGCCAGGGCTACCTCGGCCCTGCAACCTCCCCTGAGAGCCATGGTCAGATTTCAGCTCTGCACAGAGGTTTTTACCGTCAGAGCTGTTCCATGACATGCAGTGGTGAGCCCCTTGCCAAGGAAGCGGCAAGAGGCCTCCAATGGAGGAGTGGGAAGCAGGGTATGGGCCAGAGGCTCTGAGACCCCCTCCAGCCCCAAGATCCTACAAGTCTTTGAGCTGCTTCTATGAACATCTCTGTTCCTCAGTGACTCTCTTTTTAGGGGAAATAAGATAAATTCTTCCCAGAATTTAGTCTCAGATGAAAAGTACCTTTATCTCGATGAGCTGGATTGCTTCCTTTTCTGATAAAATTAGAACTATACGTGTGGGGTCCGGTCAGGGTACCTGAGTAGCTGTGAGGTCTCCGACCTGTTCCTGCCTCTCTCTGGCCTCAGTTTCTCTGCAACCTCTGCAGATTCCCTCTCCCTATTGCCATCCTGCAGTCTCACGACCTCCCTCTCCCTACCCTGTTCACTGCCCAGGGCATGTTTCAGTCCCATCTGACTCCCTTTGAGGGTCTGTTCCCAAGTCTCAGGAGATCCCCTGCTCTACTCTGCCCAGGGCCAGGCACAGGGGGACAGGAGATCAGAAGGGAGGGCACTCCTTGCTATCCTCGTCTGTGAAATGGGGATAATGGTAGGACCTCTCCCGGAGATCCCACGAGGGTTCAGTAAGATGGAATATGGGAGCATCTGAGCGCATGGAAGACTCAGTTCTTGGCAGCTGTGGATACCATTAGTAATGATGGAGTATGAAAGTGAAAGTGAAAGTTACTCAGTCGTATCCGACTCTTTGCGATCCCATGGACTATACAATCCTTGGAATTCTCCAGGCCGGAATACTGGAGTGGATAGACTTTCCCTTCTCCAGGGGATCTTCCTAACCCGGGTCTCCTGCATTGCAGGCAGATTCTTTACCAGCTGAGCCACAAGGGAAGGCCATGATGAAGTAGGAGAAATTCTCAATTTGTTCAGTTGGTCCCCAAAGGCTTCTTCAATGAATTAGAACCCAAAGCTCAGTGAGTAAATTGCAAGAATATAGATGAGAATCTGGGTGAGATGAAATGTCAGGTCAAGGTGAGCGACTTCAGAAGAAGAGACAAATGGGGCATGTGAGGTAGGCTGACTTTTCCCCATTTGCTTTTAAAAAAAAAAAACTGTGGTAAAATATTCATTTACTTTTTAATCTAAAAATGATTAAAAGGCCCTGGCTCCCTCCTCTGACCAGAGGCTTCATGAGGGCCTGGTTGAAGCCCCTCCTCCATGCCCAGAAGGAGGCTCTGCAGACCTTCGAGAAGAGAAGGGACAAGGAAAGAGGGGATAGGTTGACGAGGTGGGACCTGGGACAGGGTGGGCAAGAGCTGAGCATATCTGGACTGAGCCTCGCCCACAATTACACAGAAGGAGCCCCAGGTGTGGAAAGTTGGCACGTGGATGGAGGGAGGAGAGGCCAGGGGAGAGGAGTGAACAGAGCACGTTGAGGGGTGTTAGCTGGGTGTTGTGCCAGCCTAAGCCTGGAGTGGCTTCCCAGGAAAAATGCAATCATTCTGGAGAAGAGGCATCAATGGAACTTCCAACATCCTCTCCAAGATGGTTCCCAAGGGGAAAGAGTCTGTGTCTGTGGGGGTTTAGGGGGCAGAAGGGGAAGGGAGAGAGGGATCAGAGGCTTTCCTCCTAGAGGGTAGAGACAGGTGCTGCCCCTCACATCTGGGAAAAAAACTGGTACTTTAGGGTCACAGGACTACAGGATTTTTAGCTCCCAGCCTCTACGGACCAAGAATCTCCAAGGTCTCCAGTCCAACTCCCTCCCAGGGCATATGTTCCCTGGGCTGCGTTCCTGAGAAGGGCCTTCTTACATGTGCCATCCACACAAGTGGCCTTGCCCTGCCTCAGCCTCCAGCCCTCCCCAGACCTGAGCAGTCCTGCCCACAAGTTCCACCCCTACTTGGTAGTGACTGAATACCTTCACTGAGCCTTCGAGGGAGAAGTCCCACTGCTCACAGCCGAGCCAAGCGGGGAGATGTGGGGAGACGTGAGGTGGGGGGTACTCTGCTGACCTGGCCATCCCCTGGCCTTTTCTGGGCCACCCCCTCCTATGCCTCTGGCACCCTCCTCCAGCTTATGCTCACCAGCTCTCAAACATACTCACCCAGGCTGGTGGCTGATGCCTGCAATCTGGTGGGAAGAGCAGCCCATGAAGAAGAGGGGCGTGCTGAGGATCAGGCAGCACAGCGCCCCCAGCAGGCAAAGGCTGCCACAGTGCATGGGGCCCAGGCGGAGGCGCTTGACCAGGATGCCCCCGACCACGATGCCCACGATGGCCAGCGGGATGGTGAGGCAGCCTATGAGCAGGTTGGCGTAGGATGCTGTGATGGAGAACTGGCGTTCCAGGAACTTGGGCAGGAAGGTGGCCATGCCTGCCACCATGGACGACATGCATACCTGGGACAGGACCACCAGCAGAAAGATGGGGTGGCGCAGGGTCCTCAGCAGCACCCGGGGGAAGACTGTTAGGGTGAGTGCGGGGAAGGTCAGGGTGGGCTGGCCGTGCCACACGTTTCCATCCCATCCTGCCCTGCTCAGCTTGTTCCGCGTCTTCCATCCTGTCTCATTCCATTTAATTCTATTGCATTGAGTTTCATCCCACGACATTCCTTCCACTTACTTCTGTTTCATCTTTGAAGTTCGGTTGCATTTCATTCCATTGGGTTAGACTGCATTTTAATCAACTACATTTCTTTCCAATTCAATTCTACTCAAGATGCAATTCCACGTAGTTTGCTTCTATATTATCCTGTTTGATTCTCATTCAGCTCGTCCCATCTCATTTCTTCTGTTCTATTATCCATCTCATTTCCCCCAACTCAGTCCTTTCCAACCTGTCCTGCAATAGCTCTTTCCAAGGTAACCCAGGCCTCTGTCTTCCCTTCTGTGTCTCCAACATGGGACAGCACCCTCTGCCTTGATTTCCCCATTCCTAGTTTATGTTTCTCCATAGCACTTTACCTAACATACTACACATTTCACTCAGTTAGCCATTTTATTGTCACCCAATCAGAATGTAAACATCATCAGAGCAGGGGTTTTTATTATATCAATTGCTGAATCTCCAGAGCCCAGGGTATAGTAGGCACTCAATAAATATTTATGGAATGAGTGAGAAAATGAATGAATGCACATACAGACTCAAGGTGATCAAACAGCAAAATGTTGAGGTAGAAACTAAAATCTTCAGAGAAGCTGAAAACTGGGCAGGCCTGGTGCTGGGCAGCTTCCTGGAGGTAGGACAGAGGTAGGGCCCTGAAGAAGGGGAAGATTTGGAATGGGGGAGAGGAAGGGAGTCCTACAGGAGAGAAGCCAGGGCAAAAGCCCGTAGACAAGAATAGAAGAGATGGCTCTCCCCTCTCCTGCCACCTCCTAAACCCAATGCCTATGTACAGGTCTCCTTGCTGCAAGTCGACACATTGAGTCAGTCCCGAGGTCTGGGCTTCAGGGCCTTCATCAGCAGGGCCACCCAAGGTGATGCCCAAGAAGGCTTTGTGTGACCTCTCTCCACTGACAGCAGAAGAGAAAGACAAGTTTCTGCCCTCAGAAGGCAAGATGAAGTTAGAGACATAAGGCGTGAAGGAGACAGGAGAAGAGGCCTTTCTAAGAAGAGGCATCAGGGTATCTGGGACTTCCCTGGAGGTTCAGTGGTTAAGACACCACATTTCCATTGCAGGGGGCATGTATTCGATCCTTGGTCAGGGAACTAAGATCCTGCATGCCGTATTGTGGCCAAAAAATAAAGAAAGAAAATCCTGATTCATACCAATAGGTCATTCTATAGGATTATGTCTAAAATAATAAACAGTATTTATTGAAAAAGAAAAAAGAAAAGAGGCTTCAGAGGAGCAAACTACTTGCCAGGCTGGGCTGGTGGGGAGAGATGGACATGGGCTCCTCGGGGCTGAGTTTGCGGGGAGTCCCTTCTGTTCCTGCAGCAGCAGAGCCAGGGTCCCTGTCATGGGAAGTTTCTCTTTGTCCTCGGAGCAGGGCGAGAGCCAAGCCAGCTGGTCCCCTAGCACCCTGGCCTGGCCAAGAACACTTCTCCTTGGGCGCCAGAAAATAAAAACAGAGTCTAGGCAGGGTGTAGGGGGGAGAGCTGGGGCTGTGGAATTCCCCCTCCTTCGTGTCCCAGGCCTCCTCCTGTCCAAGTCCTTGGCCACACACACAGCGTATCCAGCCGGCTCTTGGAAAGATGTGACACCGGGCCTTCACCCCAGCCAGCTGTTCCACTTTCCTCCCTCCTTGAACTGCCCTGGCCCGGAGTAGCCTGGGCTTGGTCCAAGTCATACAGGTGACCTCATGGTACAGGTAGGGCCAGGAGTGGGGCAGGGACTGGCCCAAGTTCATCTAGGAAGGTCTGAATCAGGCCAGGAGTTGCTGGGGGTTTCCTGACTCCTGGTGTCAGGGTCATTTCCCCTTCTGTGCCCCAACTCCCACCCCAGCCTACATTCCTAGGACTCTGCCTGCCTGACTTCAGAGGGAGGGCTCCATCTCATGGATTGCTTCCATCCCGTTCTCCTGGGCTGATCACTGCAGTGCACTTCGTTCCTATTCTCTATCTCCCTTCATCATCTTCAATTGTCCCTAGGACAGATGGAAAATTCCTGGAGGGCAGGGCTATGCCTATAGCTTAGATAAGGGATACTTGAAGGGGAATTCCAGGGATGTCTCTAGCTCAGAGACTTTAGCTGACGAGTGCTTCCCTTGGGTCATTACAATGTCTCCTCCCCTTGGACAAGCCAGGGCCTCTCATCACTTAGAGACTGTGTCTTCCTTATCAGACAGAACCTCCTCCAGCACAGAAACCAGGTCTCCTCCACTAGACAAGGCAAGTTCTCCCCCCATTCAGGGACTAGGTATCCTCTATCAGACAGGGACTTATGTCTCCCCATCAAACAGTGCCTCTCCCAGCTCAGGGACTATGACTCCCCCATCAGAGAGCCTTTCCTGAGCTCAGAGACTGTCTTCTAAGAATTTAGTATTCCAGCAGCTGAAAGACTATGTTTATTCTTCTCTCTGCCTCTCCCTTTCCCAGTCCCAGGTTGTCAAGGCCAAGCCTTAAGATCAGACTGGCCTCCCTGGAGCTCAGCAGGAAGCTGAGAAGCTGGCCTTTGCCAGCCCTGTCTTGGTCTCTCCTAGGATCATGTAGGAGCTTGAAACCATCAGAGATAATCTGACCCAGGACACCCACTCTAGGATCCAATTTCTGCGACTGGCCCCAGCTTTCTTCTGGGCTGAAGCCAAAGCAATGATTAATAAGCTCTTCCATGGAGCAGGGCACTGGGGCCTTCTAGCAGCTGGGGGTGACCTCTAGGTCCAGCCTCATAGGTTTCAGGCCTTTCTTTCCCTAGGAATAGAGGACAACCAGGGACT
Source organism: Cervus canadensis (assembly GCF_019320065.1). Classification (NCBI taxonomy): domain Eukaryota; kingdom Metazoa; phylum Chordata; class Mammalia; order Artiodactyla; family Cervidae; genus Cervus; species Cervus canadensis. The sequence goes on along the minus strand of NC_057396.1, from coordinate 49,559,368 downwards.
AGGTTACTGGTACCCTAACATCAAATCCTAGGACACCAGGGGACAGGTTGCTGATATCCTAATATCAAATCCGAAGATACAAGGGGCTAGATTACTAGTACCCCAACATCAAATCTTCGGAAACTTTCCCCAAGAAAGTCTCCCCTAATTAACTTCCTAATGCAAAAGTCCTTGGAGATGGGGGGTGGTTTAAGCAAACCCTGTGGTTATCACCCTCTTAAACCATAGGCAACTCAATTTACTGTCCTGAGATATGGTCAGACTAATAACAGCAGGGCAGGAATGATAATTGAAAAAATAATTGTACTTTATATAAGCATAGTTTTTTAATAGTATGTAAAGGACCTTCCATTCATCATCCCATTTGAGTCTCCTAACAGTCCTTGAAAGAGGCAGAGCAAGGATTACTGACCCAGTCTTTTAGATGAGGAAACTCTGGTTAGGGGAAGAAAGTAACTTCTAAAAGATCATACACTGGGCAGTGTCAGGGGTGGGCGTCTAAACCACCCTTTCTTCTGACTTGCCATCCTGTGCCCTACAAGATCCCGATGCACAGCAGGCACTGTGTTTGCGGGATTAGACTCTTTAGATAGGATGACGTGGTCACAGCATGGCCCTGGTTACTGATCAATTTAGCTCAAAGTCTCAGGGTCAGAGGGACATGGATTTCACCCCTCATTGTACAGATGGAGAAACTGAGGCCCAGAGAGGAGGAGCAAGGACCCGAGATGAAAGTCCAGATTTCTGGACTTCAGCCCAGAGTTCCTTTCACCCATGCTACGGCCAAAGAATTTAATTAAAAAAATAATAAATATTTACTGAGAGCCTCCTGTTTGCAGGCTCTGTGGTGGGAGGAGAAAATGGGTCACAGACGAGCCATCACAAGCCAGACCCTCAGGAGCTCACTCTTTAGTAGAAGGGTTGGACAGCACAGATATGAGCTGATACAGGAGCCCTAAGGGTTCAGAGAGCTGAGAGGAGGGAGAGCCAGGCTGGGGGATGGAGAGAGTGGCTTGACTTAGAGGCACAAGGAAGCTTTTAATAGATAGTGATAAAAAATGACATTCTAGGCAAAAGGGATCCTATGAGCAAAGTCTTACAAGAAATGTATGGTGCTCATGAGGGGCCTGTAGGTGTGGAAGATGAATCAAGAAAGGCAGGTGGGGGGCTGGATTCTGTACAGTCTCACCTGCCCCTCTGGCCCCACCTCTGGCCTCAGCTCACTTACCTTTGACAAACTGGATCACAGTCAGGTCTGGGGCCATCTGAGCTAGGTTGTCTTTCTTCTCTAGGGACTCTGCAGGGCTCTGCTCAGAAGAGGAATCCTCACCCTGGGAAGACACACAGCCAAAGGCAGTCAGTTAGATGCCCAACATTCTGCTCAGAGGTGCTGTGGGCGAGGGAAGGGAGCTCTGAGAGAGGAGAGGACGAGGGGTCTGTCACTGCCAGCAGCGTCCCACTTGTTCTTGGCCCCATAGATACTTAGCAAGTGGTTTCTGAAAAGTGGATGAAATTACAATGGTTGAACTTTGTCATCACCATTATTAACATCGTAATAACCAACACGCCCATGAAAATTCCCACAACCACCACCATCGTTATTCTTATCATCTTAAGTATCACCCCCGTTCATATCACCAATTTCACCACCAATAAACAACCAAGATTGGCCTTACTATTGTCGTTGTCTCCGGGAAGGTCACCAACCACCTGCACAATCTCACAATCATTGTCATCATCACTGTCACTTGACCCTTCACATCACCAGCAACAACGTCATTATCAGAATCACTAATGTCATTATCTCATTATCGCTGTCTCTCCCATCATTGTTATCCCTAGCACTGTCTTCACCACAACCAGCAGCATCACCAGCTTCTATGCAAGGTTATGACCACACTGCTATCTTCAGTTTATATCACTCATGGCTGTCATCACCTGGAGAGTCACCATGAGCAGGTGCCTCCAGGGCTTGTCCTGTTCCATCCTGTCTGCAGCAACAGGAAGGGATCTGGGTTGGGGGAGGCAAGAGGCAACAGCCCGCTTCTCCTCTTGGAGGAGTCAGATCACAGCCAGAGGGGATTGCTCAGCCCCTGGACCACATTGCAAGGAAGCTCACAGCTACCCTGGGGTATGCTCTTCCATGTGGGAGAGGATGGCTTCTGCGCAGCTCCTGAGAAAAAGGTCTTCAGTCCCAGAAAAGAGGAGATCAGGGGTGATACAATTATAGTCTTCTGATTGCACCAAGGAGGGAAGGATAAAATGATAAATAACGGTAAGTGGTTTTTAAGCACTTACTACCACCCCAATGCTGTTCCAATGACAAGTCCATTAACTCATTGAAACCCCACAGCAACTTTCTTAAGAACAGTATAATCCCTGTTTTTCAGGGAAATAAAACTGGGACACAGAGAGATGAAATAACTTGCCCGGTCACACAACTAGTAAGTGGTCTGGCTAGGACCTGAATCCAGATGGCTTGACTCCAGGGCCAGTGTGCATTTGGTCAGCTCACCCTAAAGGCAGGGGGGAGCCAATGCCCTGAGTGACCCACCACTGAATGCTGCGTAGTCTACCCGCCCCGCTCCAATACAACAAGGCTTTCATACAGATACTATTACTGTGCACATTTTTATATGAGTAACTAAGTCTTAGAGAAGTTGCTACTGGCACAGGGTCACTCAAATATAAGTGATCTAGTGAAGTCTGATTTTACAACATTAAAAAAAATTTTTTTTAATTTGTTTTTTTGGTTTCACTGAGTCTTCATTGTTGTGCTCTGGCTTTCTTGAGTTGTGGAGAACAGGGGCCACTCTTCATTGCAGCACTTAGGTTTTTCATCGCAGTGGCTTCTCTTGTTGTAGAGCACAGGCTCTAAGAGCATGAACCTCAGTAGTTGCAGCTCATGGCCTGAGTAGTTGTAGCACACAGGCTTATTTGCTCCACGTCACGTGGAATCTTCCCAGACCTTGGATTGAACCCATGTCCCTTCATTGGTGGGTGGATTCTTGTCCACTGTACCACCAGGGAAGTCCTGATTTTACTACGTTTTTATGTGCAGTCCGAGACGAGGATTAGAAGCAACAAGTTCCATGGATTAAGACTGAAGGCCAGTGTGACAAGCAGTTTGGACAAGGCTGTCCTGGGAGAAAGTGAGTTCCCCATAACTAGGAGCATGCTAACACAAGCTGGCTTCCCCTGGTCTGGAGGGCTGTCCACCCTGGGGAAGGGTGGGTTGGGCTGGAGAATCCATCTGGGGTCTCAGGTTCCACCTCTTTTCTCCCCATAGAGCCTCTGTGAGACCCCTATAAGCTTCACCCTCTGGCTGGTATATGACACCTTCTCTTTTGTTGCCCATCTTTTTTGTTAAGGAGCAAATGTGGAGTTTCCCCACATTTTAGAACCTCCATGAGGGCTCCCACACCAAGAGTGCTCTGTTCCAAGCCTCTTCCACCTAGCTTCCAGGTACTGACTGGCTTAAGCCTAGCCTCGCCCCCGTAGGGAAATATATTCCAAAATCAGTTCAAGTGTGTTTGTTCCCCTGTGGGTGTCTCCCTTCCTCTTCTCTACTACTATCCCAGCAGGTACTGGGCTCTGGGTTCCCTGGCCTCAGGGGAGGTTTGTGGCAGGGCAAAAAGTCATGGCTGCAAGATTTTCCCCCTTCTGGCTTTTGTTTCCCAAGCCTGACTCCATCGAGAAGATTACACTGAGAGTTGTGGGGAGTGTGAGGCGAGAGGGAGGCCCCTGAGCAGTCTGTGGGTTCCCTGAGCAGCAGGAAGCCACATAGCCTCTGCGACAGTGCCCAAGGAAGCAGTTCACTTCAAAGGGGCAGGCTGCAGACTGACAAGGCTGAGTTCCCACGCACATGGAGCTCCTCAGCCCCAAGCAGGTTAAGGGGGACCACATGGGCCATGGGGAATTGAGGCTGATGCCTGCTGGGGGTGCGGTGGTGGTAAGGATGAGACCTCCCTGGTGCCTGGATATCCTGTAAGATCTCAGGACATTTGCTTCACCTTGGTGGGAGAGCCCTGAGAAAGGCTGAAGTTGACTTTCTTTTTTTTGAGGTTGACTTTCCTACTGAGCCAGAAGGATGGGCATTCAGTGTAGAAGTTAAGTTGATTTTCAGAGGAAACCAAGAATAATCTACCTTATAGACACTTAAAGTCTGAGTCAAACCTTGTTAATTGTCTCTCTCCTGCTGAACTCTGAGCTCTGCAAGAGCAGGGACCACGTTTACCTCATTCCCTGTTGAAACCCTGGTGCCTAGCACAAGGCCTGGAGCAAAATGGTGGCTGTCTGAGGAACTCCTTTCCTTTTCTATGGAAAAGAGTGCAAGAGATGGCTCCAGTAGGCAGTGGGTATAAGCAACACCAGGCTCTTGGAAGAAACATGAGAACATCAATAGGAGAGGCTATTGTGTTGGCAGGAAGCTTGTAGCTATCTGAGATGCTGTCTCCCAGGCTATAGTCCTCCTTTTGCTCCAAATAAAACTTAACTCACAACTCTCGTGTTGTGATTTTTTTTTCCAGTCGACAGTAACTTGCACAACATCACCCAACTAGCACAGGGCAGAACCAAGCTTTAGCTTAAGCCTGCCTGAGTTGAAAACACACAGCTCATCCACCAAGCCTATGAATCAGAGATCTGGTGCAGGGCTGGCAGAATTAGGAAGCACCATTGTGGGAGGACGTGAAGGGGCCTGAAATCTGAGTCTTATTTTTCTGGATGAGGCACTGTGGATCTGTTATTCATTTGTGTCTCAAAGCTGTGCTGTCTGAGGCACCAGCCACCAACTTGGAACTATGACTAGTCCAAACTGAGATGGGCCGGAAGTGTAAAGTACACATTGCATTTCAAAGACTCAGTATGAAAAAAAGGAATGGAAAATATCTCACAATTAGTTTTTTATACTTATGATATGGTTAAAATGGAAATATTTAAAAGATAGCAGATTAAAGAAAATATTTTATTAAAATTAATTTATTTTACTTTTGAATTGTGGCTACTAGACCATTTGGGCTTCCCTGACGGCTCAGCAGTAAAGAATCTGCCTGCCAATGCAGGGTTTGATCTCTGGGTCAGGAAGATCCCCTGGAGAAGGAAATGGCAACCCACTCCAGCATTCTTGGAGCCTGGCAAGTGACAGACAGTCCATGGAGTCACAAAGAGTGGGACACGACTTAGCGACTAAATAACAACTAGACCATTTAGAATGACGTTTGTGACTCACGTGATATTTCTTTTGGACTTGCTGCCTTGAGGAGAATTAGAAACTCTCCTTACTCCATTCTCAGTCCTAGTATAGCTACAGAAGAGCATGTGGGAGGTCCTGGGTCCCAGAGGGAGAGGGTGCCGCCCCAGGAAGGGGAGTAAGAAGGGTGGGAATATACTGATTTCTTCCCAATCTTCCTGTTGGGGGTGGAGCAGGCCCATCCTTCAGACACGCAGCATCTTGTAAGTTCCGTGCCTGGGGTTCCTTGTCCCCAAGTAAACAGTAAAAGCCACAGTGTCATCTGCTGCGACATGTGCAAACCCTCTGTGGTCTACACTGCACTTTCACATCCACCCTGTCATTTAATTCCCACAACAGTCTGATGGAGGGATTATTATTGCACCTACTTCACAGAAGAGGAAACTGAGGGCCTCCCCCAAAAGGGCAAGTGTCACCGGGGAGTAATTGGCAGAGTAGTCTCTGTTACCACCCCCAGCACCATCTAGCCCTCTGGGGTTTGGAGACAGGAGGGGAGGGACAGTCCTTCAGGGGCTGAGGGGGTCCAGAGGGCATCCAGGGAGAGGTGAGGTTTGAGACTGGATCAACAGGAAGGGAGAGGTTATTTGAAGCAGAGGCATAGTACTAGCAGAAGGGTGGTGGCGGGAAGGGAGGGGTGCAGGAGGTGGGGGGAACCACCCTGCCTCTCAGGACCATGGTAAAAGTACCACCACAGAAAAGCACCCCATCAACCTCTACTTGTTACAAGAAATGACCAGACACAAAAACCCGCCAGGTTTAACACTGAACAACCATTTCTCTTTTGAAATACTCACAAACTACTCTTTTTTCCCTCCATAGGTTGCCAAATATATCTGGAAACCAGTTAGAGATTCACTTCCAAAGAAACACTTTTAATAGAAAGCTTGCCAATCAGAAATTGTCTCAGTATTCTTTATACTCTTTAAAACTCACTTTTCTTTCTAACACCTTTGATCCTCTCAAGAAATGAAAGTAACAGCAGATGGGTTCACTTGTCAAGTTTATGAATAAACAGTCATTGTTAACTTTGAGGGGAACAAAGAACCTCTCGGGGCAAGAGTGGGGCAGTCCAGAGGGCCAGGCTGAGGGATTTGGGCTTTCTTCTGTGGGTACTGGGTGCACTGACCTCCAGTCCCTGTCTCTGTGGCCTTCAGAAGTTTCTGCTCCCTCCTCACACCTGTTTCTGAGGACTCCTGACTAAGAGCGGGCTCCAGAAACAGGAATCATTGAGCCTTTGCTCAGAGCGGGGTTCAGAGAATGACACATCTGGGCTGTGGTTTGCCCAGGTCAGCAGGTCTGGGATCCGGTCCTAACTTCCCTTCTTGGGCTGTGTGCTGACTGCTGCAGCCCGCAGCAGTGGGGACACTGTGTATGGTCCAGCACGTGGGAGAACCCGCCGCCTGTGGGGCCTGCAGAGGCCAGGAGCTATTCTCGGAGGAAGTTGGGTTCCTCGAAGGCACTGCGCCAGGACTGTGACCCCAGCCCCATGGAGCCAGTGCTGACCCTAGTGGATGATGTGGAACTCTCTGCCAGCCCTCAGCTTCCATCACACGTGGTCATGGGACGCAGCCACAGGATGGCTGCTCAACTTGTACACACACGCATGCACACACAAACACATGCATACAAACACATGTGGGCACACACACACACGTGCGCGTATACACATGCTTTAATCAGACAAGTTCTACTTTTCCATGTTTTTATACCAGTCTTTTGAGTGAGATATAAATTGAGAAAGGGGTTCTACTGCAAAAAAACAATTTTTAAAAACACTGGTACAGTCCAATACCACCAGGTTTTAGAGGAGGAGACTGAGGCTCCTCCAGGGTTTTCAATTCAACTTCTTATCTCACACAGGAGGAAGATGGTGTTTTCTAGCAGCATTTCTGGGCAAAAGAGATTCTATGCGGCAGGGGGTGTGGGGGGAGGGTGGTATGCTCCCAGCTCTCCTACATCCATGGGTTTCTTGCAACTGATGGTGTCTCTTCCCTGTGGCTACCAGAAAGCTCAGGACCAACTGACTGTTTCAATAATAGCATCTAAATTCGTCTCTGTTTCTCTCTCATTCTGATAAGCTTTTGCTGTTATTTCTCTTTCTGTCTTGGTCTTGATTGAGTGACTCAGCACAGGCCCTGCGACAGCTTTTCTGAGCCTGAATCCCAGCTCCACCTTTTACTAGCAATTATACTAGGCTATTTTATCTCTCTGTAACTCAGACCCTCGGGTGTAAAACAGGGGTAAAAACTGAACCTATTTCATAGGTAAGTTACAGGGATTAAATGGGCTAATTAATACACAGGGCTTAGAACAGAGTAGGCAATACAAGTTGGCTTATTTCCCACTCTTACTGGTACTGTACATGTATTTGGTGTGAGGTTGCTGTAAACCTTTTATGGAATATAGTGGAAGTAGGATACAGAAAAGCATCTAAGAAGAATATCAGAAAGAAAGTCATTTTTCCTTTTAAGAGCTGGCCTGATCCTGCTAAGAACAAGCACTTCTAGTTACTGAGACTGCAGGCCAGGTATTGAACCACCCACCTCACAACTTCGCTTTATTTCCTTTTGCAACCCCCGGCCCCCGGATGTAGATGGTCTGGTTATTCCCATTTTACAGATTTCAGATTAGTAAGTGCCAGAGTTAGAATTCACATGCAGGCTGGGACGGTGCAGAAAAACCTGCTGCTGGCCTTTTTCCCTGCCACAGAGGGAGGCCTTAGACTCAGACACCAAGGAAATGCTTATATGGTGCATCTTGGGCCAGATCAGCTAGAGTCAGCTCTCTTCTTTAGCCTCAGTCTCCTCCTCTATCATTTGGTGGTGTTGGACTACACCAGTGTTTTTAAAACTGGTTTTTGCAATAGAACCCCTTTCTCAATTTATATCTCATCCAAAAGACTGGTATAAAAACATCAAAAAGTAGAACGTGTCTGATTAAAGTGTGTGTGTATGTGTGTGTATAAGGGAGGAAGGTCCTTGGCCCCTGCTGGGGAACCCCTCTCTTCAGTCTCCCTGTGGTGGCAGCCTTGGGGTCCTATGGGGTGCAGTTTAAAAGCCACAGAGCAGATCACCCCAAGGGCCCTTTCACACCCAGTGACTGAGGAAGCTCGGATCTATATCAGGCCAGGGAGAAGAAGCCTCTCTTCAGCCCTTTGGGGCCAAGCCCTGACCTTTTACAGACTGGTGCAGGGGGAAGTGCCGCTGGCCTAGCTTTGGACACAATCTTGACCCAATCCCTCTGTCTGTAAGACAGAGTGACGGTTGAACTGGATGAGGTGGGGTGAGGATGGAGTCACAAGAGCTGGGTCACTTGGGAAGGGGAAGGACTCCTAAACCCACTGGGAGGGTTCTGGAGGCAGTGCCAGCTAAGGAGAGACACTGGGCACAGGGAAGACCTTGTCACCCAGCATCTAGCAGGGGCTACAAGAGGGAGCACAAAGTCTTAGGCCAAAACTGTAGCTACTCAGAAAAGTGAATTTTGAAAGTCACACAGCATTTGAGGCATAGAATCTTAAAGTAGTAGAACACAAATACTTAAGAACCTACAACTAGTATAAACTTAGAACTTTAAAACCAGATAATATTAGAATCCCAGACTCTGGGAAATACCCTAAAATAATAGACATGGAGGCTCCTGGGAAATATGACAGAGGCCAGCGGTGCTCAGAGGCTGGGTGCGGACCTGCGTCCCCAGGGGATCTGATTTCAGTCCCTGGCCCAGGACCACGGGCAGCTCAGAAGGGCCAAAGGGCCAGGAGAGCAAAGAGGGCTGCTGGCTGAATGGGATCCTATAGCCACTGCCCAGATGGGGCCGGATGATCGGCTAAGGTGTACCTAGGAGACCATCTTTACTACATGGGCCCTGTAGAGCCATCTGCCAGGAGCCCTGAGCCTTTGACAGGACCTTGGAAACTGGCTAATTGAAGACAGAGGCCTGAGAGAGGTGAGGCCTACCCTGGTTCCCTTCTAGAAAGATGTCTGCGTAGCCACCCGAGCTCTGAGGTCACAGACACATGGACAGAGCTAAAGGGAGGGAAGCTGGGCTCCTGACCCTCCTGTACGGGTATGGCCTCCCCCACCCCCCACCTCATAGTCTTCTCTATGGAGACTGTTAGTCCCCTGCGCCCTGGCAGAGAACTCTGTCATTCAAACCTCAACTGTGTTTCAGTCATCTTCATCTCTCTGCACCTGGCCTTCTTTCACGACCTGAGAGCTCCCTGGGGCAGGGGCTGTGGGATGCACCCCACTGTGCCCCTGTGAAAGTACTCATTTCACTGCCCCAGAGACAGGCAGTCATTTAGACGAGACACTAGCAAACCTCCCAGAGCTAGCAGACTTTGTTCAGTCTTCTGCCTATTGCATGGACAGAGAGACTGAGGCCAGAGACCTTCTCTGGGTCATACAATCCTTTCTATTACATACCACCATCTCCTGGACACCAGTAAAAGCTGCAATTACTTCTAGGAAGGTATTTAGAGAACTCCTGTGAGGGGGTGCTTGAAGGGACTCCAGAAATAACCTCCCGCCTGACCCTTCATTTTCTCTTGCCTGTTTCTACTTTCTGCAAAAGATACACAACAATGTCGAAACACCTGGACTTTCACCTAATTGGGCCCTTCCTCCTGGTCTATCCAGCTCATCAGTGGCCTGAGCAGACTGGGCCAGCCCAAGCAACTGCAAGCTGAGGCAGCCTCAGCAGGCGGGGGAACAGTTCCTCCCACTTCAATATTTATTACCTGAGAGCTGCTGGAAGCAGATCATCATGTTCTCGGCCTTCGGTTCTTTTTTCAGAACCTCTCACCCCCTTCCCTTCCCACTCCCCATCCCCCATGAGCTGACGAACGAATCCAGACAGTCAGACAGGTTCACAGCCTGGGAGCCAGGGTTTCAAGGCATCACAGAGACACAGCTCTTAAAATGAGAATCTCTGCATCACAGCAGCTTTGACTCAAGGAATTGTGTATTCTCAGAATCCAAGGCACACAGGACATTGCTTCAGGAATCTAAACCCAGGATCTTACACAATAGAACAGAATGGGGAAGTGACTTGCTCAAAGTCACATGACTGAGCAAGGACATATGACTGAGCCCAGCCTAGCCTAGTCTCACCCTTGCTTCTTCCACCTATTCCACTCCATGGCCCAAGTAACACTTCTCTGTTCAGATTTAGTACCCAACTTGGAGATTACCCATAACTGGTAACCAGTATCTTCCCTTGGTCTGTGATCATCCCTGCTTCTAAGAACTCTTCTGCAAGTTCCAGGAATTCCATCTCATTCATATTTTGGCCTGAGCTAGGCAGAAGCGGGAAGGACCATCTGTGGTTCCAAGTTGTCTTTTTCCTTTCCCTGAAACTGATCTCTCTCCAACGCCTGCCTCCCCCTGCCTCTGAGCCAGCATCAGCCCTTCGTTGTCTCTGGGATGACTGACCCATAGCAGAGCAGGATACAGGTCTATGTGTTTCCCCTCCTGCGTGGTTCTTTTGACTCATCCCCACGCCCTGCCTTACTGCCAATGCACCGGTTCCTGCCTGGACCAACGCCATAGCTGTCACACCAGTCTTCCTGCCCCAGCTGCTCTCTGCACACCTTCGCTTGCCTTCCAATCCTTTCTGTGCTAGCAGCTGGTGATAAAGCCACAGGACTCCCTCCAGGGCTACCCGCTGCTCCTGAAGCTGGCAGGCAAGGCTTTCATTGTTCTGGCCCCTGCTGGCTGTCCCGACATCAGTTTTCTTTAGTTCCCCCAGCCCCATGTATACACCCTTTGCTGCAGCAGCAAGTGGGCAACAGAGTGGTGCGAGTGCTGTATCAGACTGATTCGGGGGCTGAGTCTCAGCTTTCCCAGCAGAGACATTTTCAGCCCTTTGTCTTAAGCCCAGACTTTCTTGTTCTAAGAAGGAGACACTATCTCACATTATGGCAAATGTATTCAAATGCACCAACCTGCAACATTAAATTGAATTATTCTTGCTGCAAAATATTTGACAGGATTTTTATAAATTGTCCCTTTGAAATTAGAATTACTTAGCAACAACTAACTTCCTTAATTTATGATTGTTTGTGGTTTCTCAAAATCCTGGCACAGAGATCCAAAAACTCCTGTAAATAAGGGTGCTAGGAAAATCTTTTGTTCTAATATTTAGCCTTTGATCCCGGTTTCTGACCCAGAGCTCCTAAGAGCTTTGTAATTTCCTGAGTGGTAAGAGCACCTGACACCGAGCCCCTAAATCCCTTGGCATTTCCTGGTGATAGGAACATCGTTTGTTTTAATGAGATGACTCCACTGGGCTCCAGGTTAGGGCTGGTCACCAGAAAGACCAAGCCATGATTGGAAGCTTGGTACTTTCAGCCCACCACTGCAACCTAATTCTGCAGAGAGGGGAGAGGAGCTAAAAATAGATTTAATAATCAATCACGCCGACATGATGAAGCCTCTATAAAAACCCTAACAGTATAGGGTTCAGGGAGTTTCCAGGTTGATGAACACAGCCACGTGCCAGGTAGGCGATGCACCCAGATTCCACAGGGACAGAGCGCCTGTGCTAGACCTCGCCCTAGGCATCTCTTTATCTGGCTGTTTATCTGTATCATTTATCATATCCTTTATTATGTAATAAACTGGTAAACAAGTGTTTCCCTGAGTTCTGTTAGCCATTCCAGCAAATAATCAAATCCAAGGAGGGTGTTGTGGGAAACTCTGATTTGTAGCCAAGTCAGACAGAAGTTGAAGGTGACTCGGGGGCCTCCTACTTGTGATCAGCGTCTGCAGCAGGGGCGGTCTTGTGGGAGTGAGCCTTACCCTGTGGCATCTGATACTGTCTCCAGGTAGACAGAGTCAGGATGGAGTTAGGTTGTAGGACACCCAGTGGATGTTGCAGGGAATTGATCAGTGTAGGAACAGCCCCATACATCTGGTCACTGAAGTATTGTTTATGTGTTTGTGCATGGGGGGTGGGGGGTGAGGTGTAAACGTAAAATAGGAGTATTTGTCTTTATACACCCAGACTTGGGAAAAGAGAAAATCTAACGCACAAATTTTCAGAATATAATGAGTGGTGAATATAATGAAATGTGTATGAGTATTAAAGAAAAGTGAATGAAGCTGACTCTAATGACATATAATTGAGCTTTTATAAGACATTTCCATTTTGTCATTTTTCTTTTGTATTTTAGAGCCAACGTATTATTTCTCGGGCCTCGTGTTTTTGTGGGTCCCTGGAAAACTTAGAGAACCCTAGCCCAGAATCCTCTCTCCTATCCAGTGGCTTCACATAGTCCTGCCTTCTCCTGTCACATGTGACCTTGAGCACATCCCTGCACCTTCTGGGTCTCAGTACGGTCCTCTGAGGAGTGACCACCTGCCCCATGAGCTGAGCAGAATGGTTCAGTGAGATCCTCTTGCAGCACCCAGCCAGTTGTTACTTATCAAAGAGACTTTGTCCTCACTAGGCTATGCCCGTTTTAAGGGTGGGGCTCACATGCTGAGCCCCAGGGTCCAGCCTGATGCCTGGTCCCCAGCGAGGCACTCAACACCTGCTTGTCCCCTCACTGTCCCTGAAAGGGCCATGGTCATTTCTACAGCCAAGTCCTTTGTCCAGGCTGTTTCCCACCTAGAATGGCCCTCCCCCTCTTTGCCATGCTTCCACACAGGCTTCAAAGTCCAGTGGAAACCCCCTCTCTTCAGAGAAGTCTTCCTAGGCTCTCCTGTAAACCCTCCACCTCCTCCCAGTTCTCAACACTGCAGTAGCATGTTCACAATCTACTAAACACATTCAGCAACAAGCAGAGAGGCAGTAGGCAGTAGGTTAGAGCAAGGGGAGTGGGTTCAGACAGGCTTTGGGTTCTGGTTCCAGCGGTGTCCTGGTGGGCCTTGTGACCTTGGGTGGGTCACTACCGGCTCTGGCCCTCAATCCCCTCAGCTGCGGAAGGGGCAGAGAAGACGCACCATGCAGGAATGCCAGGGAATGTAACAGAGCTCTATGGAGATGGCTTTGGAAGCTCTGACGTGCTGTGCCCAAGAGAATGGAGTTGAAGGTTATACAGGAAGACAAGTGTGTGGGGGTTGGAGCTTGGGTTAGGGTGCGGCAGGAAGGGGGCTTACCTTGCTGACAGGTGGGTCTGAAACTGCCAAGCCCTTTCGCCGAAAGCGAAGCTCTTGCTTCTCCTTGGGCATCTCCTTGGGGAAGAAGAAGTAGGGGATGGCGGCCAGGGCCACCACGCCAGCCGAGATGAGGAAGCCCAGCCACCAGGCACCCACCCATCGGGGGTCCTTCGAGGTCAGGTTGATGCCACCTGGAAGAGAAGGTGTTAGGGTCGGGATGGGCTGTAGCTTCTTGGCCACCACCCTCGGACCAGCCTCTGAGGGAGGACGCGACCTGGGCCGGGGTCAGGAGATCTGGGTATCAGCTGTGTCTCTGCCAGTTGTGTCTTGTGTGACCTTGGGCACGTCCCTGACCCTTCCTGGGCCTTGACTTTCTCAACTTTATGGCAGTGTGTGTCATGGTTAAGGTCATGGACTTTGGAAATGGCGTAACCCTGGGCAAGTTACTTAACCTCTTTGTGCCTCGGTTTCTTCCCCTGTAAAGGATAGATGCTAGTGGTACCTATATCATAAGGCCGATGTGAGAATCATAGAAACTAATATGTGTAGAGCACTTAGAATCGTGCTGGCACATGGATGTCCACACAGTGTTTGGTCTTTGTTTTCTGTTACTTTTGTGATTGTTATTATTAAACTGATGGCTAGGATGACTCAGGGTTCTCAGACCTGCATGGTGGTTAAAATCACAAGGGGTGCTTATCAAAAATACTCAGCCTTTTCCAAGATCAACTTAAAACTGCCACAGGATGGGGTGGAAAGGTGGACAAGGTATCTGTACCTTTAACAAGTCCCCCAGGTGATTTTGAGCCTCATCTAGGTATAATCAGGACAAGATTAACCCGGATGTGGGCTTCCATGGTGGCTCATGGGTAAAGAATCTGCCTGCCAATGCAGGAGGCCCAGGAGATGCAGGTTTGATCCCTGGGTGGGGAAGATTCCCTTGGAGAAGGAAATGGCAAACAACTCCAGTATTTTTGCCTGGGAAATCCCATGGATGGGCAAGCCTGGCGGGCAACAATCCATGGGATTGCAAAAGAATTGGGCACAACCTAACGACTAAACAACAACAGTCCCAGATGTGCCTCTTGACTGGAGTGCCCACCTCTGCCATCAGACCACTTGACCCCAAGGCTGAGTTAGGTACCTCCTTCTTCAACTTCCACAGCACCTACAAACACTTTCTAACAATACGGATGCATGACAACATCAACCTCATGAGTGGGGCTGGCTCCCAGATGCTTTGTCCTGAGAGCCTCTGGAACCAGGCCCAGAGGACGCAGTCAGCACTCAGCAAATACATCTGTAAAACCGGGGGTGGGGTTGACTTTTGTGCAATTTCCCCCTCCACTTATTATTCCCCTATCTTCTGTTCCAGGCTGGTGGGAATTCACGCACATCCATCTCAGATCTTCTGCTTCTCACATACTGGTCTGGGCTTGCAGTAGATGTGACCCACCCAGCCAGTGAAATCCCCCAGAGAGAAAGAAGGAATAGGGAGACAGCACCTCGGTTCACAGTCCACAGTAATGCCATGTCTGCCTGTGAAGGTGTCAGCACCACCAGGATGATGTCAACAGAGCCAGAAACATACTCCGTTCTCCTGAAACTGGGGTGTGTCTGGGAATCTGAGTCCTGACTTTTAGGACTGTTTCATCAAGGGAGAATGGAATTGCAACCAGAGTCCATGCTGGGCTCCTGGACCCAGGTTTCTAGAAGGAAGGGGGTTGGGGCAGGGCCACCCCTAGTGACTCCTGTTCAGAGCTGCCCAGACCTATCCTGACTAGAGGTACCCTTGGGCAAAATCTGGATAGCAAGAAACAGAATCTGCCTGTCCATCTTCTTGTGCATGTGTCACCTGAGGCTTCTAGGGTTGCTGGAAAATCTCCAGGTGAGGGATGGGACATCTGAGCAGCAGGATGCAGAAGGCAGAGCTGGGGGCTTGGAGCTGCTTGGTGTGACCAGCAGGCAGCTGAGATGCCACAGTGACCTGTTCTAGAAACAATCCACTCCCACTCCCCACAGAACGCCAGAGTTCTGAGACCCCCAACACTCCCCCTTCCTGACTATCTTCAGACCAAGCTTCAGTTCCACACCTTGGCCCACCCTGACCACCACCTGGATCAGAGACCCCTTTTCCCCAAATGGTGCCCTCAGCTTAGGTGGCCAGGCTTTGAGGTGGTCAGAACTAGAAGGGTCCTTAGAGGTCACCCCGAATTTCCCCTCTGAGATGGCCCAAGGTACTGAGTCCTGCTTCAAAACTCTCTCTCTATCATGCCAGTGTCCCCTCTGGGTCCTGAAATCTGTCCCCCATAAAGATAGGAGCACCCCAGAGACCAAGAGAATACATGGCCCTGTCTGCCCCATAGTATATCTGAGCAGAGGGCTGAGGGCCTGGGTTAGTGGGGAGTCAGAGTGGAACTAGGTGAAGACTCATAACAACAGTGGCAACAATTACAACTCTCCATCTGATAGCAACTTCTGGCTTATCGCCACATTCTCACTGCACTCTGATTGCAGCTTTGAGAGGTGGACAGAGAAGAGAGTATCTCAAAGATGGGGAAGCTGAGGTTCAGAGAGGCATGTCCCAGGTCAGTGGAGTTGCTGGGTCCTTTGGTTCAGCATCTCCTATGAGACCAGCAGTTGGTCAACTGTTTCTGTGTGCCCCTGGGGACAACTGTGTGCTCCGAAGCTCACCTTCTGGCATTCGATCAATGTCCACATAAAGGCGCAACATGAGGCTGCCCAGCCCATAGGACATGCCTGGCCCCATCATGGTCACTGCAAACAGGATACCTGCAACAGGAAACCTGGGTTAGTGCCTTCTGGCCCGGCTTCCCTCCACAGGTCAGGGCCTGCTCAGCCTCCACTGGGCAGGAGCAGCCCATCTCCCCTGCTCAGGCCTTGGAAAGCTCTCCAGGGCTCCTCTGGGCCTCTAGTGGCCACAGAGGGCATAAGGCAGGGATTCGTACTTAGCCCGACCTGAGCCCGCCCTCCCTGAGGGCCTGAGCGGTGGGACAGATTCTCACCGAGGTAGAGGGGCGAGTTGCTATTGTGGGCAAAGTCATCGATGTAGGAGATGCCAAAGGGCTGAATGGGCACCCCGCCCACGCCGAGCAGGGTCTGGGCAGTGAACATGATCCCCACCACAGCTAGGTGCCGAACCTCTGTGTAGCTAGAGCAGCTGCTGTTGGACGAGGCTGAAGCTGGGGCCTTGGTGCTGAGCAGGCACAGGGAAGCCTTGAAGTCTTGTGGCATGTCTGCTAAGAGAGGATAAAAGTATTAAGACAATAGCTAAGACTTATATAGCACTTACTGATGGGAGGTACTCTTCTGAATCTCTCTGAGCCCCACAACAAAGCCAGGGATGGGTACTCTCATTACTCCCATTTTACAGGTGAGAAAACTGATGCTCAGGCAGCGACTAACAAGGAGTGGAGCCAGGATTGGAACCCGGGCAGTCCAGTTCTGAGTCCATGCTCTTAAATCACCCTATGCCACTTCTCTGAGCAGGGGTATGTGGAAGTGCCACGGCAACAGTGGATCTTGAGTGAGGGTGGGGTAGGATCGCTGAAAGAGGCGGTTTGAACTGGGCGGAAAAGAACGAACAAGATTTTCCAGAAAGGGAAGGTGGTGGCCAGGGGTGGGGTCTAGAAAGAGGCCACAGCACATGTAAAACCAAGGTTTTGCGAAGTTCAGCATGGCTGGCTCACAGAGTGTAAGGGTCAAGGCCAGGGCTGAAGGCGGGGCCCGACAAGGGAGGGGCGCTGGGTCTGGGCTGTGGAGAGCACTGGAGCCCTTAGGCCTTCATTCTGGGAAGGGCTCCGTGTCAGCTCGGGACACAGAGGTAGAGTGCAATAAAGGGAAATTTCTTAATTTAGTGCCAGACATTTGTTTCCTGTAGCTCACCAATATTTGGTGAGCAAACTTAAGAAGACCCTCATACTATTATTATCCCAAATGTGTGTATAGAAGTGGCCTCCTCTCTGTGGCTGGCCAAGTTCTTTCTGGGAGCTGGGTCTCTGAGCCATGTGCACCCAGCCCAGAGAGCCACTCTCTAGGGCTGGAAAAAGCCATGTGAAGCAAGCTCAAGGACTTTCACCCTCAACCAGGTTGCCTGGGTTGAAGGACGGGTGAGACTTTGGCAGAGGACCTCGGCCCCTCTGGCCTCGGTTTCCTCACCTGTTGAACAAGCCTCCTAGAATGGAACTTCTACAGAAATATGGAACTTACAAGTAGAAAAATTCAGTGGTCAGAGCAGAGGCTCTAGGGCCAGGCTAGCAGGGGATGTCTTCTAGCTGTGGGCCTTGAGGAAGAACCTCCCTCTCTGAGACTCAGTTTCCTCACTTATGAAATAGGATAATGATAACACCTGCTCAAAGGGTTGTAAGCATTTGGAGTGGTGAGTGATGCCTGTGCACAGTGCTTACTAGATATGAAAATGATTATAGGGATCTGTCTTTTTTCCAGCCCTGAGTCCCCAGCAGAGGGCCTGGCACATAAATATTAATGTGCTGGATGCTAAGTTGCCTCAGTCATGTCTGACTCTTGCACCCCCATGGACTATAGCCATCTAGGCTCCTCTGTCCATGGTGGTTTTCCAGGCAAGAATATCGGAGTGGGTTGCCATTTCCTCCTCCAGGGGATCTTCCCGACCCAGAGATTGTACCTGGGTCTCTTAAGTCTCCTGTATTGGCAGGTGGATTTTTACCAATCAGCACCACCGGGGAAGCCCAAGTATATCTTTTGAAGGCTGTGTGTGTGTGTGTTAGTCCCTTAGTCGTGTCTGACTCTTTGTGACCCCATGGACTGTCGGCTGCCAGGCTCCTCTGTCCATGGAATTCTCCAGGCAAGAATACTGGAGTGGGTTGCCATTTGCTTCTCCATAGGATCTTCCCAACCCAGGAATCAAACCTGGGTCTCCTGCATTGCAGGCAGTTTCTTTACCATCTGAGCCACCTTAATGATAATTAATTAATTAATGATGAGGAATGAGTGAATGAAATAGCCTTGTATGTCAGTTTAGGGTGGGTACTTAGAAGTCACCAAGTCCAGTTCATACATTGGACAGATGTGGAGACTGAGGCTCAGACAGGAGAAGAAGTTTGCCTGGGGTTCCATAAAGAGCAGAAGGGTGTTGTATGGCGGTGAGGATGAAGAATGTGTGTGACCCGACCCTGCACAGGAAAAGCTCTGTTAAAGTGAAAATTCTGGATGGGGAAATATGAGTAAGTGAAAGAAGAGAGTGAAAAAGTTGGCTTAAAGCTCAACACTCAGAAAACTAAGATCATGGCATCCGGTCCCATCACTTCATGGCGAATGGATGGGGAAACAGTAGAAACACTGGCTGACTTTATTTTTCTGGGCTCCAAAATCACTGCAGATGGTGATTGCAGCCATGAAATTAAAAGACGCTTGCTCCTTGGAAGGAAAGTTATGACCAACCTAGACAGCATATTAAAAAGCAGAGACATTACTTTGTCAACAAAGGTCCGTCTAGTCAAGGCTATGGTTTCTCCAGTAGTCATGTATGGATGTGAGAGTTGGACTACAAAGAAAGCTGAGCGCTGAAGAATTGATGCTTTTGAACTGTGGTGTTGGAGAAGACTCTTGAGAGTCCCTTGGACTGCAAGGAGATCCAACCAGTCCATCCTAGAGGAGATCAGTCCTGGGTGTTCATTGGAAGGACTGATGCTGAAGCTGAAACTCCAATACTTTGGCCACCTGATGCAGAGAGCTGACTCATTTGAAAAGACCCTGATGCTGGGAAAGATTGAGGGCAGGAGGACAAGGGGACGACAGAGGATGAGATGGTTGGATGGCATCACCGACACAATGGACATGGGTTTGGGTGGTCTCCGGGAGTTGGTGATGGACAGGGAGGCCTGGCATGCTGCGATTCATGGGGTCACAAAGCGTTGGACATGACTGAGCGACAGAACTGAACTGAACTGATAATTTTTGACATCTGAGTCAGACCTCTTGACAGTTCTCTGCTCAGGCCTAGGTAACCACATTGCTTTCTTCTGGGACTTCCCCCACTTCCCAGCCATTGCCTGAGCAGCTGCTTCTACCTTCTTTCTACATCACAGTCATACACCACCTCCTCCAGCTCACTCCAGCCTCCAGGGTCCATCCCCTACTCAGGTCTCTACCGGCTCCCCCTGGCTGTCCTGTGCTGGACTCTGGTCTGCAGCAGAGCTGGCCATGTTCACACCAACCCACGCTCCCTCAGAGCTTCTTAGGGCTGATTGTATCTGCTTTTTCCATTCCTGGGCCTGGCACAGAGTAGGAGCTCTGGGGTCTGAGCTGATGGGAGGACAAGGGAGAAAGGATGCTTTCTGACAGCTCTCCTCCCCTGGGAAGCCTTCCATGATGCCA
Organism: Cervus canadensis; assembly: GCF_019320065.1. NCBI lineage: Eukaryota > Metazoa > Chordata > Mammalia > Artiodactyla > Cervidae > Cervus > Cervus canadensis. The sequence continues at coordinate 49,539,637 of NC_057396.1, read as the reverse complement.
GGATGGGCTGTGGGCTCCTTCCCTGGGCTTCTTCTGCCCAGTTCTTCCTTCCTCATGCAGCTGGTACACTGGGTGGGGGGAGGGGAGGTATTGTTTGTTTCTGTTTTCTCTACCAGACTGGGAGCTCCCAGAGGGCAAGGACTGAGTCCCTCAAGAGGGTCCAGCACAAAGTAGGAAGCACTAATGTTTTCTTGGGTGGACCACCAGATAGATAGATGGGTGGAGAGGGTAGAAGGGGTAATGGAGGGGAGGATAAGTAGGTGGATGGATAGGTAGATGGGTGGATGAATAGATGGGTAGATATGTAGGTGGATGGGTGGATGGGTAGGTGGGTAGGTAGATGGATGAACTGATGAGTAGATGGGTATGTACATGGATGGGTAGACGGATAGGATGGGTAGGTGGATGGATGGGTAGATGAGTGAATGGGTGGAGAGATGGAAGGGACAGGGAAGGCTGCTTGAGTCCTTCTCCAAGGGACAGGCATCCATATATCAAGTTGACTCTCAACAAAATCCCACTGGGCTAAACAGTCCTGTTTCACTATTCCTGTCTAAAATTCTTTCATGTTTTTGTTTGTTCTTTCACTCATTCATTCTTTCATCAATGCTTTGACTTTTTGTGTAAATTAAATGCATCAGTACACATTAAGTGCTTAGAACAGTGGTACCTAGTAAGTGGTGTGTAATACTGTTAGTATTATTCCACAAATATTTCTTGAGGACCCACACAGGCCAGGGCCTAAATCCACCTCCATCTCAAAAAAAAAAAAAAAAGGCAGGAAAAAAAAGCAGCAACATACAAACAGGCCCTCACCAAGAGAAACCCAGAGGGCCTCACCTTTCTGCCCCAGGACTACCCCCCTAACATCACTGCCCAGGGCTGCCAGAAGGACTCATCCGGGCTGAAGCTGAAGGAGGCAGTGGGGTGGGGTGTGGGGGACTAGTAGGTGTTCTAGGAAGCTGGGCCCATCTTGACCGCTGGAAGCCTGGGGGTGGACCCTGGGTACAGTAATGTGGCAACTCATGTCCACCCTTAGCCCAGCCCCTCCTGTTCTTACCAGGGCTGGTGTGGTCGTAGCGGTACGGCTCTGAGATGAAGTGCGGGACAGTCATGAGTACGCCCGCCAGGGTCACAAGGATGGCTCCACACCCGATCAGACGGGGCCGATGTACCCGGCTGCCGAAATAGCTCACGAACACAATCAGGGCTGTGTTCCCCACCTGCAAAGGGATGAGAGGACCCATGAAAGTAGAGCAGAGGGCCATCCTTTTCTCAATCGCCAATCTCAGTGTTCCCTTCTGCAGAATGGTTGAATAAGAATTATTCGGGTCCCTGTTAAAAAACACAGATTCTGGGTCCTCCTAGGATGTATTCTACTTACTGCTCCAATAGAGGAGAGAAATAAGAGCAGCATGGACAGGGCTAGAAGTTCAATTTCATTCTAGAATGTGGGTTGGTCCCATGTTAAAACATGGGGTAGTAGGACAGTCAAGGACAGGGATTTGAGCTTCCGGGACATCATGAATGAGAAATAAATGAAGCCTGGGTTTCCCAGGTGGCGCTGTAGAATAGAATCTGCCTACCAATGCAGGAGACATGGAGACCCTGGTTCGATTCCCTAGATCAAGAAGATCCCTTAAAAGAGAAAATGGCAACCCACTCCAGTATTCTTGCCTGGAAAGTTCCATGGACAGAGTTGCCTGGCCGGCTACAGTACAAAGAGTTGGACACGACTGAGCGACTAAGCGCAAAAAAAGTCTAAAGCCACAGGACTAAGGCTGGTATTTCAAGCCTTAGAATTAAAATCCTTGGATGTGGGTGCTGGAGGGGCACCACAACCTCTGGCATCCACCCAGAGGAGCTTGTCCAGTCCTCGTGGCTGGGTGTGGAGAGCTGGCAGGGCAGGGCAGGCTCTGCTGTCAGAAGCTGGGGTGTGTGTGCTCCCCTCTGCCGCTTCCTGGTTGTGACTGTGGGTGGGGTACTTACCTGTGAACCCCAGTTCTTTGCTGATGGAGTGGGGCAGTATCAGCAGAGGGGCCTTGGGGGAACTGATCCTGGGAGGGACAGCCACTCTCCATTTTTTAGATGGGACATTGAGACCTAGAGTCAGGGAGGTCCCACAACTGCATAATGACAGTAATGACATTCTTTTCCCATCTCTGATATCTGGGAGTGGGGTGATAAGGAGAGTCTGGGGACTGAGTGGAGACTATGGGCCTTGGGTTGGGAGGAATGTGACATACCACCCAAGGGGGAGACAATTTCAAAGAAATCTTGAGGGCTGGGGAGAGAGTGTTCTCTGGACAACAGCCTTCTCCGAGGCAGAAAACATCAGGTGGGGGAGGGGTTGCGCACAGCTGGACTCTGATCTCCAAATCCACCCAGAGGAGCTTGTCCAGTCCTCGTGGCAGGGCTGTCAACCCAGAGGCAGAGGCCTGTGGATCCTGCGGCAACTCCATGCCCTAATATCATCCCCTCCCTTCTCTACCCTAAGGTCCCAAAGTTTTGCCTTTGATCTCATTTAAACCTCTCTCCCTACTGTTGAGTTGGCTTCCTCTGATTCCTTCCTGGGCCAGACAATTGTCAGGTGCCTGAAAAGGTGAAGGAACCAAAAAGAGAATGGTGGGGAGGTGAGGGTAATGGGGACACTGCCTAGCTCTAAAATCCTCCCTGAACCCCAGCAGAAGCCCCCCCACCCACCCACTGCCACCAAGGGTGGGATCGGAAGGATCTGTGATGGGGTTACACGTGGCACTGGGGTAAGGGTTTCCATTAGGACCATGAGGGAGGGGAGAGGAGGTGAGAATCTCCCTCAATTCCCCACCGCCTCCCGCACCGTGGCTGTGCTGCCAGGGCCAGTACCTCATTGAAGGCGGCCAGCAGCCCTGAGGTCTGACTGGAGAGGCCGAAGCGCTTCTCCACCGTGGAAATGGAGCTCTTGAGGTAGCCGGACATCATGAGCTGTGCCAGCTGCAGCAGGCTGTGGCACAGGACGAAGAACTGGCGGAGGGGCCGCAGGTGGAGACAGTCATGGGGGAGGACGCAGAGAGACAGGGACAGAGAAAGGGAGGCCGCAAGATGGAGAAACAGAGTCAGAGGAGACAGACATACAGGAGGAGCCGGAGGAGAGAGAGGAAGGGAGGCAGAGTCCGGGGCAAGAGGAGAGACAGTGTTATTGGGGTAGCGCATGGATTCTCACAGCCCTAAAAAATAGGAAAGCTGTCCTGGGTACCCCGGGGGTCTGGGGGACACTTGAAATTCACAGGACTGAGAGTAGGGTCTTCATGGGGCCAAGGATGGTGGGAGCCCCTCTGTCCCCAGAGGTCTCCCAGGCTGGACTAGAAGCCCTCCTGTCCCCAGGAAGCTCCCCAGATCTCACCTTGCCCCACCCCACCCAGTCCTCGCCTGAACTTCCCTGGGAGACCACCTGCACACAGCGAACCCCCAAGCTACACTCTCACCTCACTCAGCCCCACACAAACATGCCGCTTGCCTGCAGCCCTCCTGAAAACCTGGTCAAATTCCTAAGAGAAAAACTTGTCTCAAAGGATTAAAAATAGTGTGTTTATGCTGGAGCTTAAAAAATAGAATGTTTGTTCTGAGTTTTGGTTTCCTCATCTGTTTAACAAGGATGACACCCCTGCTTCCCCAGGTTACTGTGAGAGCTAAATAAGACTGTGTGGAGTGGCCCCTGGCACAGGGCCTGGCACCGTGCAGGTGCTGGTACAGATTTGGTTGTTTAGGGCTGCCCTTGGTTGAGCCAGCGCTCCCAGTATTCACACAGGTTCAGGATCCCCTGGGGGTCCTTCTCTTTCCCCCTAGAAAAACTGGCGCCAAGAAGACTGGTCCCCCAGTGCCCATAGAAGACCCTCTCTGGAAGGAGAGAACATGTGTCTGAAATCAAGCTAAGTGCTTCTAGAGATCACAGTCACCCATTCTACAGATGAGGAAACTGAGGCTCAGGGAAAGGCAACACCTTGCTTGGCATTTAACGGCCTGTAAGTGGCAGAGCCTGCTCTGCCAGGCTCAGATGATCCTTCTCCTGCCAGGTCCTGAGAGGTACCTTGATGCTGTGGAACACACTTGGCCGCAAATTTTGAGGATTTGGGCTGGCTTTGCCTCCAGGTGTGTCTTCTGTGCCCACCATGGCCTTGGCGTCCTTGTCTGGCACCTGGAGCTCCTCACCAACCGGCCCTGTGGAACAGAAAGCCAGGGGGTGAGAGTGGAGATGTAATCTCAGAGAATGACCCTGACCAGGCAACCCAAGGTGTTTCTCGGGTTGGTGAGAATCTGAGTCAAAGCACCGACAGCCTTCCTGCATCTCAGGAGCTGAAGGAGCCCTTCCTCAGAGGGTATGTGTGTGCTCCATGTGCCTAAGCTGGGCAGATCCCACTGGGACCACCTATTCACCTCTTCATTCCATTCCCAGCGTAAAGCTTCCTTCTAGTGAGAAGCTGCTGCTGCCGTCACACAGCCTTTGAGCTGTGGCGCTAGTGTAGAAATGCATAGCATTACCCTCCTGGGGCCTGTATCTGTGAGATGTCCAGTGTTCCTGGAGGCTAACTCTGGGTCAGGGTTTGTCTGGCTTAGTCTAGGATCAGAGGTCTAGGGCCCCGTGTGTGGTCAAGGCTTGGTCCAAAGTCAGGGCATAAAGGGTTTTCCTAGGGGTAGTTTGGAATAGATAGCAATACTTCCACAGGACACTACATGGCATATAATCACAGAACTCACCAGTCCAATGCCCAAATCATGGTCCCATGACCCACGGTAACCATGGTAACCTTGTCAGTCTCCCTCTCACTGCAGCCCTTTCAGAGGCATCTTTCAGGGTTTCCTGAGGTTTAATCTCAGTGAACAGCCTGGAAGCCCAATCTTGGGAGACTCCACCTCTCTGTTTAGAGGAAAACCACCTGTACCTCAGGCAGCCCAGGCTTCTAGGACTTTCCTCCCCTCCTGGGGCCCTGCTTCCTGCGGAAGCCTCTCCATTGTCTCAAATGTCTCTCAACTTGGTAGGAATTTCCCCTCATTCAACAAGCTCCTTATGTAGCCTGAAAGCTGCCCTGAGGCCACTCCTGACCGAGAGAAGGGGTGTGGGCCCTTTCACTACATCTCTAGACTTGGAAGACCAAGTCAGCAAGAGGGATAAGGGAGCCTGCAACCGCCACCAGTGAGGGTTTTGTGCTCCTTACACAAGGTACCTGGGAGCCTAAGGAATTTTTTAAAATTGAGATATAATTCATATGCCATAAAATCTATCCTTTCAGTGGTTTTAGTATATTCAAAAAGTCATGACTATCTAATTAGTAATATAGTATCACCACTGTCTAATTCCAGAATACTTTCACCACCCCAGTAAGAAATGCCATACCCATGAGCAGTCATTCCCCATTCCTCTATCCCTCCAGCTCCTGGCAACCACTGATCTATTTTCTGGCTCTCTGAATTTGCTTATTCTGGATATTTCAAATGCATTCACATAGAGGAGGTCATACATGTGATATTTTGTGACTGGCTTCTTTTACTTAGCATAATATTTCAAGGCTTACCCATGTTGTAGCATGTATCTGTGCTCCATTCCTTTTAATGACTGAAATAATACTCCAGTGTATGTATATATATATAAATACATACAATTACATTTAGTTTATCCATTTATCTGTTGATGGACATTTGGGTTGTTTCAGGTCCAGTGAACATTCATTCATATTCCAACCTTTGTGTAGATACATTTCCTCAGTTCTCTTGAGTATATAGCCAGGAGTTGAATTCCTGATCCATAGGGTAACTCTATTTCACTTTTAGAGGAATTGTCAAACTGTTTTGTAACACTATCTAACACCCATGTGATGGTTCCAATTTCTCCACATTCTCACTAATATTTATTGTCTGTCTCTTTAATTACAGCCATTCTCATGGGTGTGAAATGATATCTCATGTGGTTTTGATTTGTATTTCCCTAATGACTAATGATGTTGAGCATCTTTTCATTGCTTATTGGCCATATCTTTGGAAAAGTATCTATTCAAATAGCTTGAGTAATTTGGCTGAGGAATTGGAGGCATGTGTGGCTGGGGAGGAGTCCCTTTGGTGGGTATGAAAACAGAGAAAAAAAAAAAAGAAAACTCAGAGGAAACAAGGAGATACTGAAGTAAAAGTGACACTTTACAGGGAAGAGATGAGAGATTGGCCTAGGTGAGGGAAGTGGATGCAGTGTTCCGTGGACATCACTTTGAAGAAGAAGGGAAAGTAAGGGGATTCCAAGCAAACTCAACCAGAGGAGATTGACAGGACAATTTCTGAACTTCAGTTCTTCTCACAAGTAGAGCCCAGTCACCCATAATAACATAAATACCGTGCTACATGCTTTCCGTGTATGTAAAGGCTTGCATGCACGTTCTGTGAATTGGCCAAAAAGTTGGTTCGGGTTCATCCATTCATGAACAAGTCCGAATGAGCTTTTTGGCCAACATGGTAAGTGCTCCTGAAGCCTCTCCACAGCTCCATGCCTTTGGTGCATTCATGAGCTCTGTGCTTCTGATGGGCACACCGAGGTTCACAGGTAACTAGCTCTGCTAGCTCACACTGAGAACTCAAGCCCAGGTGTTAACCTCATGCTGCTCTGTACTACTTGCACAGATTTAATGAGGGGTAGAAGCACAACATTCTTCTCTGTCTTGGCCCAGCTTGTCCTAGCCAGGCCACCTGGAAGGCTGCAGCAGTGCCTGCTTCTCAAGGGGCAGGCCAATCAGATGATGGGGTGGGAGCTGAGGTTGGGAGGGCAGAAGTCACTGATGTGGATCCCCAGCTCTGAAAGAAGCCCAGGGCATGGGTGAGAGAGGGGACAAAAGGTCAGTGGACCAGCTCAGAACTTTCCACCCTCCTGTGACAGTCTGTAGTATGAGCCTCTGGGGGGAGAAGGGGAAGCCCTGGCCCTGTACCCCTGCGTTCTGAGAGCAGCTGCCAGTCAGTGTGTTGAGTGGCCAGTGACCAGGGCTGGTCAGACTGGCTGTCAGTCCCCTTTGAGCCCTTCCTGTGGGCTGGAGTCCTCTATAGAGGGGCTGGCAGCAGAGAGTCCAACTCCCCGATAAAGGGTAGAGCGTCCCCTGGCAGGAAAGTCCTGAGTCCAGGGTCCACCTCACCTGCTGTCTCGGAGGTCCTTACCATCTTTTGATGGTTTTTTCAAGGGCCAGCTCTGCAGGAGAGAGGGCAGCTGAGGGAGTGCACCTGAGCTGAGCCTGGGGGCCCTGTAGGAATGAGGGGACAGGCAGGCAGCCAGGCCCCAGGAGAAAATTACAGCTTCTTCCTCTCCCAATGGGGCAGCCAGGTTTGGGGGCCCCAGGTAGGCCAGGTGGTTCCAAGGGCTAGCCTCCTATAGCCCCAGAACTGGCAGGCAAGGGATCTGTGTGCCTGTCGGTGGGTCACATGGCTGGCCATGCACACAGGCACACTCGTGTCCGTCATCTGGTAAGTCATTGGTCTACTAGTCCACTGTCCTTTAGGAGGCTTGTCTGTTCAGGTGTGTCAGTTGGTCACTCACGGTCCTGCAGTTGCTCAGAAAGTCAGCAGAAAGTTGCCCTGAAAGTCTGTCAACCAGAGACCTTCAGTTCAGTCAGACTCTTCAGATGTCTACAAGGCAGAGTGTCCTGGCCACGGCCAAACCCCCTCCAGGGCCAGGAATTTGAGTCTGGGAGATGAGTGCCAGAGATTCAGAGAGCAGCCTGACAGGAAGGGCTGCTTTTCTCTGCCTGTTCTGTTTTCTTTAAAGACTCAGGGATCTGCCTCCTCCAGCCACCTCCCAGCTATAAATAGCAAATCTCAGGCAGATATGGGACTGAGTGTAGGTTTCAAGGGGCTTCCCAGGTGGTGCTAGTGATAAAGAACCCGCCTGCCAGTGCAGGAGATATAAGAGGAGTGCGTTCGATCCCTGGGTTGGGAAGATCCCCTGGAGAAAGGCGTGGCAAACCCCCTCCAATATTCTTGCCTGGAGAATCCCATGGACAGAGAAGCCTGATGGGCTACAGTCCATAGGGATCACAAAGCGTTGGACTCGAATGAAGCGACTTAGCACGCACACACACAAAGGCTGCAAAGTCCCCAGACCTGGGTCTGAACCCCAGCCCAGCCACTGGTCCTCTGTGGAGCATAGACGTGCCCCTGATTAGCTTGTCTCCTCTGTAAAGTGAGGATACAGCCTCTACTCAGGGAGGTAAGGCATCTTGGGTGCCTGGCTCAGACCTGACACACCATAGGCCCCCTGAGGGCCAATCTTCCCCTCTCCTGAAACCTTCAAGCACCTCTGAGGCTACAGGCCCAACTGAACCCTTCCACACACAGCTGGCTCCTCCACGTGAACCTCTTCCTCTGACAGTGCCACCATCATCCATCTCTGGATTATCTCTCTCCCTCCCATTCAAGCCCCAGTCAACCATAAGACCCAAGGACCTGGGTTCCTTCCCACCGTGCACACTCATAGCCATGCAGACAGTTGCACAGGTTTCTATCCTCCAGCTGGGATCCTCATCCTCAACGCAGGGATGGCAACCCCTACTTCCCACTGCTGAGAGCGCCTACTGAGAACCTGAACCTTCCCTCCACATTCAGCGAGGACCCTAAAAGCCCCGAACGACACCTTAACAATGACATTAACTTGACTTTGCTACTCCACTGTCTTCATTAGCAATTTTCTTCTTACTTTTCTTAGACTGAGCAGCCCCAGAAAATTGCTTGATTTTTCATTACAGAAACTTCCAGAAAGACGGAGCAACTGTTCAAGAAAAACTGTCAGCAGGGTGTGCACCTCTGATTCTTTGAACCTCTACCCGCGAAATCCTCACCTTGATGTTTCTGCCAACAAACCCTGGACTGTTGTATCATGATTCTTGCTCAATGCTATTGATCTTTCCTCCCCATTCTGAGACACTGCCAAACTTCAAGAGGTGTGTTGGCCCTTATCTTGGTAAATAACAGACTTTATCTTATCAACAGGTTGTGTCACTAACCTACGGGAGCCAGCGCACATAGATGCTCAGTGAGCATTGTTTTCTTCGCTGTCAGGTATAAACACTCTGCCTGCCTCCATAATTGCTTTGGGACAGCAAGAGCATTGCTGCATCTAGAACCTGGGAACCAGGAGAAACTTCCACCCGGAAGGGCCAAGGAGATAGGGGCAGGAGACCCAGCTCTCTGGCTCACGGTCACCCCCTGATGGAAGAGGCTCACTGTCTCCCCTTGAGGCTACCCTATGTGCTGCGCTGGGCACACTCACCCATCTGCCTAGCAAACCATTGAGGTAGCTGCTGTGACTCTGTGAATGAGGAAACTGAAGCAGAGAGAGGAGAGGGGGCCTGTCCAGGTCCCGGGGCTGGTAAACAGCAAAGCCTAGACTGGAGCTCAGACCTGTTTGACTCTTGGGCCCCTAACAGCAGCCATGAAATGGTGGCTACAAATGATGGCCTTAGAACCTATGAAAAACACTCCCCCTGTAGCCATTTCTGATTCTGGCCTGGCTTCCCTCCAGTGAATTGCCAAAGGTGGTTGTACGGGGACAGTTCTACCAGCTGATTTTTCAGCTTATCAGTTACTTAGTTCATTGGTCAGTTCAAGGCTGGACAGAGAAATGTGGTGAGAAGGACATGGCCCCTAGTCTAGGGGACCTGGGTGCAGTGAAAGCTCGGGACTCGTAAAAAGGCCCAGATTTGAACTTTGAGGAGGGATGAGCTGAGGAATGTCAAGAGAGCCTGAGAGGGTTCTCACATCCTAAGGATGGAGCAGGAGGGCTCGGACCAAGGAGGGACAAGCAAAGGGCACTTCCTCTCCAAAATATTCCAGCCTATCCCTCAGCAGAGAGAGCACGACCTAGGATCACTCAGACCCAGTATGGTCTTGGGCCAGCAGTTAGACCTCTCTGAGCCTCTGCAAAATAGAAATAATGAACCTTGACTCTCAAGCCTGCATGAGGATCACAGAGGAAACATCCTTTGTTAACTCCAGGATGACACACAGTGTCAGTTTTGTCCGCGTTTGCCCCAAACTTACCTGGGAGCTATCTCCAGGCCTGGTCACCAGGCCTCAGAACTTACTGTCCTCCAGGGGGGCACCCATCCTTGGTATTACTCTCTCACCTCCTCCTGGTCCCTGAAGAGACACAGACCCCTCAGGAAGCCTCCCTCTGCTGTCTTCTTGTCTTCCCTCTGTGCTCCGTAATCACTTGCTGCATTCCATGACCTTTTTTTTTTTTCTTCCTGATAATGATCCCTGGTCAGGAAGCTAAATTCTGCATGCCCCCCACTAAGGGTTTGTATGCTGCAACTAAAGATCTCGCATGCTACAATGAAGATCAAAGATTTCCCATGTGCCGCAACTAAGATCCGGCACAGCCAAGAAAATAAACATCGTAAACTCCAAAAACAGAGAAGCCTCTCCCGGAAACCTACCACCACACACACTTTGCCTGGGCTGTCAGAGGAACTGGCAGAGAGATAGTACAGGACAATGGTTACAACACGGAGGGCCTGGACAAAGGCCCTCTGTGCAGCTGTGTGAGCTGTGTGCTGTGAGGTGAACGGTGCCCTCTGCAGTTGTGCGGTGGATGGCAGTCCTGCCTGGAGGCGCATCTGACTCCTAGCCGTTTTTATTTGGCTTGAACAATGCAACAATGCTGGCTCACTGAGTGTTTTTAAGTTAGTTGCCAGCATTTAAAAGTCAGGAAATTTCACACAAAACTCCCAGTTTTTGTTTTTTCTTGAAAGATTAGCAGATCTGGCCACATTGGGCCTATTTTCCCATATGAAAACAGCTGGTCTAAGATGCTGGCCTTTCATGTGGCAATTTGCCCTGTGAGAGCCTCTTTGAGCTCAATTGGCTTGCTCCAGAACCTTTTACACTTGCCCGTGGGCTTCCCTGTCTGTGACCCACAGCACCCCTGGGCCCGCGGAGTGCTGCTGGACAGGAAGCCAGGGCTGGGTGAACCCTTTGAAGGATGAGGCAACAAGACCAGAAAAGGCCATGACTTGCCCAGGGTCACCACGGTGGGTGACACAGCTGGTCTCTGCTGCTTCTAGGAGTAAGAACAAAGGTTCCACACGTGCTGACAGCTCCACAAAACAGGTGGCCACGGTTTTGGAAGCAAGCAGCCTAGGTCCCTGCTGTCAGGGAGCTATGAGGGTCTGTGTGTGTGTATGTGTGGTGACAGGGCAATTCTAACACAGAATCACAGCACGTGCTCACTATGTGACATAAGGAGTTCCAAGACTTTAGAAACATAGTGAAGAGGCTCCAACCTACTTTGGAACGTTCTGGAAGGCTTCCTCAGGGAAGAAACATCAGAGTAAAGGGCAGAAGTATGAAACTGCAAAGAATGCTCAGGAAACAAATAGTCCAGGAAGACAGGAACTCTGGGGTCAAGGTGGGGAGGTGAGGCTGGAGTGGTCAGTCTATGACTGCCCTTGAATGCCAGGCTGGAGGGCTGGGCTTCATCCTGGGCTCAGGGATGAGGTCTAATCTGGCCTCCTATGAAGACCTCCGTGCCATTTGGGGGAGAGTGGAGAGGTCAGGCTGTGGGCCGGGACCAGGGAGAAGGCAGGAGTAAGGAGCAGGGGAGCAGATGGTCGTGGGGCCTGGGCCAGGTAGGGGCTGTAGGGATGCTGAGCAATGAGCTGATGAACCACAGCAGGGAGGTGGGATGGACAGGATTTGCTGGAAAAGCAGGCGGGTGGGGAGTGCAGGAAGCCGAGGAGCCCTGGGGGCAGGGGAGTGGGGAGTGGGGAGAGGTACAGCTTTTGGTCTGGGTGTACTGCCATGGAAGGTGGGATTGTAGGGTAATGGTGAGCTCAGCCTTAAATATATGAGTCTGGGCTGGTAGGGGCGCTCCCAGAGGAAGAGGCCTAGGGGCCCATGGGCTCCAGGAGAGCCCATGAGAGGACATGGGCCCCAGGAGAGCCCATGAGAGGACATGGGCCAAAGCCAGTCCTCTGGCTCTCCATCTGGAAGGCATGTGTGGAGAGAAGGAAAGAAAAGCCACACATGGGCAAACTTGGCTTGGAAAGTGAGAAGACCCAATGCATACATGACCAGACTGAGGAAGACAGAGCAAAAGGAGGAACCGATGCTGGAACCATGTTCAGATGCCAAGGTTGAGGTGATAGAGCAGTGTCACAAAGGAGTCCAGATGTTTCTGGAACACCTACCAACCTCCAACACTCACACACCCACAGCCTGAGCCTTGGGAGGCAAATATTCACAGCAGCAGACACTGGGCAATCCATCTGTCACAATGATGGCAGGTACCTCCCTCCGAATGTGTTGGGATAGGAGGAGGCTAGCCTCAAGGTCAGCCCCACCTCCAGCCCTTCCTACCTCCTAGATTTCCCTGGGCCTGCTGGCTCCCCCGCCTAGCTCCTGCAGCCCATGCCAGCTCCCTCTCCCTCCACCTCCCCTCCCTCCCCTGGTTCAGTTCCCTCAGCCCTTTCTCTGGGATGCCAGGCCCATCTAGGATGTCACCCCCCTGCATCATTTATGTCCCCCTCCTATCTACCTGATAAGCCAGTGGACTATCCCCAGGCAGAGGCTCTCCTTTCCTGGGTCCTGATGGACTATAGCAGGTCCGTGTTGAAACCCTCTGGGTCAGAAGACTTTGAGTTCAAATATTTGTTTGCTACATTGTACCCATGAACTTGGGCAGTTTATTTAGCCTCTCTAAGCCTCAGCTACCCTCTCTGGGCACACAGCATTTTTGGTAGGATTAAAGGAGACCATTCTGCCTGGTACACTGTGGTCCTCAACAATGGTTAACCACCCTTCCACCCCATCAGCAGCATGTGAGTCCAGACGCCTCAGCGTCCTGGAGATCAAGGCCACCCTAGTGAACATTCTTCTGTAACTCCAGTAGATGCCTGCCATTCCCCAAATTCATTCTGTTCTTTTCCACCTCTCTGCCTTCGCACATGTTATACCCTCAGCCTGGCTTCCCAAGGTGTCCTGCCTTCTCAGAAAACCACTTCTCATCTTGCAAGGGCTCAGCTTAAAAACATGATTGTTGAATTGAGCTAAACTGAATGAGGGAGAAGAGAAGGCTGGAGTGTGGGGGTCTGGGGAAGCAGGGGCTGCAGCGCGGGGCTCCAAAGGGCTTCAGTTCCCCATGTGGCCCCACGGGGCTTCTATGCGGTGGGGGCGGGGGGAGGTTAGAATCAAAGACAGTAAGTGGGGTCAGGTCTCAGGCTTTGGACTTGGCTTTCATCTTTGGGAAATTCCTCCTAGCAGGACCCTTGGGTGGTCTGTTGGGAAGACAATAACATGCTGCAGGCCTCCAGCTGTTGCTTTTTTCTGGTGGTTTCCAAGCTGGGTCACAGACCCTGGGCTGGGACTTTCTATTCCCGATTCTGACCCCGACTACCCCATCTAGACCCAAAATGACCCTAAAAATAGAGATGAAGGCACAGAGAAGGGAGGGTGAGCCCTGAGCCTGCAGGGAATCCAGGCCGGCCTTCTTAGACCTAAAACACAGGGCCGGAGGCTCAGAGACACATGGTCATTGGCCCAGGCCACACCCTGTCCACCAACCACGAGTCCTGGCTCATCTCTGTCTGTGCTCACATTTACTCCCAAGCGCCTCACTGTAGCCCCATCTCACTCCTTATCATGAATCTCCAGTCCTCAACAAGAGTAGGCTTTCAAAGCAGGTTGGAGGAGGGAAGGAATGTCATGGGGGTGGGGGTGGGGGTGGGAGAATGAGGAAGAAAAAAAACAACTTGCGGGCTGCACCTTCCCCAATACCTGACCTCTGCCCAGCCTGTGCGGGGTTCTGGGGCCTCAGGAATGGATCAAGTCAGACCCCATTCCCAGGGAACTCCAGGCTGGAGAGGTGGGCCTTGTTCTCCATTACTCCAAACATTAGCACTTAGGGCTCTGGACTGCAGCCCAGGAGGGTTAGCAGGAGCCAAGTTTATCTCTTCTCTACCCCCAGGGTGTGGATGGGTCCAGACTTGCACCCTGGAGATAGCCAAGCCCCTGCCCCATACAAGAGGCCTCTTCCCTCCAGAGACAGAAAGCTGAGCTTCTCAGCAGTGGAAGGGACCAAGTGACCACCTCAGCCAACCCCTACCATCGACTGCACAGATGGAGAAAGTGAATCCCAGAGAGAAACAGACACAGACTGGGGAGTAGATACCTGGCACCCAATTGTGGGGTCTAAGCAAGCTTGCCATGTGTTTTCCAGCTGCCCGAGATCTGGCCCAGAGGGCACGGCCCAGCCTGGGAGGAATAACTCTCCTGCCCCCTCTGCAGTCACTAGCTCCCAGACAACAGCTTGCTTTGTCTGGAGCCAGTGGAGAAGTGCCCAAGGTGGGTGGAGACTCGCCAGTGTGGGGTGTGTGGAGGGAAGAGGAAGCCCCGAAGGCGAGGAGACAGAAGGGAAAGGGATTTGGCATCCGGCTGATCTGGTTCTGGCCCCCCACTCTGCTGCTTGCTTGCAGCAAGCCTCTCCCGGAAACTGGTGACCTTGGATGTGTCACTTACCCTCTGTGAGCATGTGTTTCCTCACATATTAAAACAAGGGTGAGAATGCATTCTCATCAGGCCAGTGAGGCAGAGCTGCAGTGTGAACCTGGCCCTTGCCCTACCTCCTACCCTGGGTTGGCCCACATTTGAACCTAGGACTGGGGAGAACAACAGAAACAACACTGCAAGGAACCTCCCTGCAAAGGGAGGGTCAAACAGCATATGGGAGAGAGGTTACTTCCAACCGGAAGGATCAGTCGGGGAGGCTTCCTGGAAGAGGTGGCATTTGGAAGTGTTAGGAAACAATGCAGATTTTACCATAATGGGATGTGGGCAGGTGCCTTCCTTTGGGTAGAGGCAAAGCTGAGCAAAGGTGCAGAGAAGGGAAAGTGGTTTCTCTGAATCACAAAAATAGGAATGGCCTGGGGAGATCATTTTTCTCAAGCACCTCCCCCACAGACCAGGACGCTCTGCCTGTTACCTAAAAGCACATGGTGAGTTGGTGGTGAGGGTTCACTAAGGGCCATTTCTGACCCTGGTTCCTCTCTCTGCTGTCTGCCCCTGGCTGGGACTGCTGGCCCCTCTCCCTCGGGGGAGCTGGGTGTGGGTCTTTTCCCAGGCTCTTTGTCCTGCCCACAACCCTCAGACCAGAAAGAGGGCATGGGGGAAGCTTGGTCTCAGCTCAGATTAGGGCTCAGGAAGGGAGGCCAGAGGTAGCTTCTGGTGGCTCAGTGGGCAGCTGCTGGCGTCAGCCTGCCTCCCACTGTATGTGTGGGAAGTGGAGGACCAGCTAGAGAACGTTCCAGAAACAAGCCCTGCTGGTATCAGAATAACAATTGAGGGACAGGTGCAGTACAGCCAAAGTCTCTAGTTTCTTCCCATTCCCATAGGATCACCAGGATCCCACAGCTTGCCAAGGCTGACTGAGAATTTAGTTTGTTGGTGGCCCATCTCCAAACCAACTCACCTGGATCTGACTTCATTGTCATCTCTCCTGTGAGGCCCTCAGAGGAAGCATCCACCCCCATCCTTCCTTCCACACCATGGGCCCCAAATCGGGGCTGCAACACAGCCACGTCTGCCCGCTCGACCCAGGAAGCCCTCACGTCTCCTCCCTCTGGACGCAAGTCAGGCCTCATCTGAGTGGGTGTGAGGCACACAGACAGCTGCAAGGAGGCCAGAGGTGATCACCACAGGGTGTCCAGCCCGAGGGCCACCCTGTCTGAAGAGCCTTTGTTTCTTCCACCTCCCTCTTCCTGTCCCAGAAACTGGGCATTCCTGTTCCCAGAACCTCTGCCCTCTCCAAACGGTGCTTCCATCACCCTCAGGTCTCAGCATCTCTTCTCGAGGTTTCGAGACACCTTCCTGCCCGCCTGCTCCCCAACCCAATGCCCAAGGTCTCTGCAGGTCTCTCTCTGACTCCGCTTCTCTTCTCAGCTTTCCACAGTCTGCTCTCTCCCGATCTCTGTTGGCAGTTTTCCCTCTCTCTGTCTCCGCTTCTCTTTACTTCTCCGGTCTCTTCCGGAGCCCCTGTCTTCCGCACGCTGCAGCTGACACCTGTTGATCTTTGTCTTCTCCTGCCATCTCAGGCCTCTGTCTCTGTCTTTGTCTGACTCTGAGTGTCTCTGGACTTGCTGGATCTCTGACTATATACTTCTGTCTCTATTTTTGCCTGTTTTGTCTATCTTTGCCTGCTTCAGAGAGGGGATAGGGCATGGGGAGTAACAGGGGGCCTGCCCTTCCACTGCCCTTTCGGTCTCTCTGCCTCAGCAGGGAGGTTAAGCTGGCTGCCCTGTCTCCAGCTGAGTAAACAGCAACCCTTCTTACCTCTCTGGTCCTTCATTCATTCATTCAACACACACTCACTAGGTCTGCCCATATGCCTGGCAGATGTAGGGAACTGGGAGCCCCTACTTCCCCGGCCCCAGCTCACATATGTTAGCTCTACAGCCTCACCCTTCACCCTGGGAACATGGCCCCCAGACTCCCTAGCAATGCCGCTTTCTTACTTTGTCCAGACTTACCTATCCTGGGTGCCATGACTTCTGGAGCGGGGCGGTGAGTTTCAGCCCCTATTCCAATCACAGGCCTGGATTTTAGCAGGAGAGGCAGTGAGAGCTTATGGGAGCTCCGGGAGACAGCAGCTGGGGAGCCACAGTGGGGATGCACCACTGTGCAGATTCCAGCCACTGGGTTGACCGATGCTTCTTGGGCCACGCTGGACAGCAGCCCCCTCTTCCAAGTGGGTAAGGAAGTCCTGCTCAGACTTGACCCTGCCCCCCAAGGGTCAATCTCCCTTAGTCACTTGTTCCTACTCTCTGTCTCTTTCTCTGAATTCCTCTGATTTCTGGCTGGGGCAGCCCAGGACCAGAGTTGTGGAGGCTGGGTTTGTTTAGATCCAGCCCCGCTGATGGGAGGAGGCTGCTGACGAGCCTCCCCTCAGCCTGTTCCTTCCCAGCCTCTTGGTGTGGCATTTCCCTTGGATATTTTCTCCTACTAGTGGTGGAGAGATGGGGGGTGGAGGGAATGTGGACAGCCCCTCCCAGCCCTGGGGTCACTCAGTCCTGATTTTCCAGTCTCCTCTCAGCACTCACTCTGAGCCTCCTCCCTCATCAAACTCTTGTCTCAGTTACAGAACTTTTTTCACCCTTCATGAGCCCCATATAAGGCCATTTCTCCCACTGTCCTCCTTCACTGAACCCCTGTCTCCCTCAAGCTCTCCTCCTCTCTCACTGAACCCCTATCTCTTCTCTGAGCTCCACAGATCCAGAGCAACGAGGGACCCCATCCACTGGGAATCACAGTGGCCAGCCCTTGGGAGGTGGGGAATCATGGCAGCAATTGGGAGGTGGGGAATCATGGCAGCAGCTCCATAAAGTATGGCCATCTCACTAGAGGGTGGGGTTGGAGAGCAGAAGAGCATATAAGAAATTCCCAGAGTTTTCTGGACCGAAGACTGGAGTTGGAGGCCTTGGAGCCAGACAGACCTGAGTCCGATCTCAGCTTTGTCATTCCATGGTCGAGTGACTTCAGGCAAGTCCCTGCACCTCCCTGAGCGTCAGCTGCCTCCTCTATAAAGAAGGACTGATAGTCCTCACTCGCAGGGCTGCCGTGCAAGTTCAGTGTGGGAAAGAACCCAAGCCTGAGGCCCGGAGCTCAGAGAAGGGAGTGGCAGAGGCGAGACTCAGAACAGGGCAGGGAAAGTGAACCTGGTTTGCCTCTTCCGCCTTGCTCAGCACTTTCACACGTGAGGCCCCACTGGCCCCTCCTAATGACCTTTCGGGCCAGGAACATATTCCCCCATTTTACAGATGAGGCATTAAGTCTCAGTAACCACTCAGAGGTCACCTGGCTAGGAGGCGGTGGGGTCTGGCCTTGAACCTCTGATGCTAGGAACCAGGCTTTTTCCTCCACCCAGGCTGCATTTTCTGAGGAAGACCTCTGGGTTTCCCCAAATCCAAGATACAGAAGTGAACCCGACCCAGTCCCATGTTACAGGGATGTGAGATTGGAGTCCAGCTTTTGGAGTGCAACAATAGAGAGATAAACATGAGCCCCACTTGGTTCCTAGTGGCATAAGGGATGCTAGAAGGAAGTGGGGAGTATCTGAAATAATCACAGATCAGCCTGGCACTTAGTAGGCCCTTGACAGATACTCGTAGTGTGAGTCTCTGAGAGATCAGAAATGGGAATGCAGGACCATGGCCCAGGGAGGGGTCAACAATTGGCTTCAGTTAATAGGAAACCAGACCCCAATCCTCTTTGAGAAAGCCAAACTGGCTTTCCCTCTCTAAATCCTTCAGACAGGCAATGTGAGTCCTCACAGAGACTCAGAGGTGCAGAGGCACCTTCCAGACTCCAAATTGCAGGCACGTGGTTGAGAGAGGAAAGGTCCCTTTTAACTTTCTGGAAGCTCACTACCCCCACCGCGGCTCTAGAGGCTGTGGAAACTCTGCACATGGAATGATGTTGGGACCAGCTTGGCTGGCTAAGTTCATTTCACCAATCTCTGAGTCTAACCATGCACAGCACCCCACAGGGCGCAGAACATACAGTAACCTCAGGCATGAGCAGCCTTCATTTATCACTTCAGCCTCCCCAGGCTGATCCAGGTCCAAGAATATTCCTGAACTCAGCTGTGGAATTAGAGGATGAGTCCAATCTCCATGGCCTTCTGGGAGTTAGGCTAACAGGCCTTCAGATAACTCTTGGACTAATCCGGCAGTGAGGTTTTCCTTTTGGGTGGCCCAGGCTTGAGGTTCAACCAACCTGGTTTGGACCCCACCATTGCCACTTACCATCATGGTGTTTGCTGAGCCCTGTACATCTCACAGGGCCCTAGGATGTGCATGGATTGCAACACCATCTGTGGATACACACAGCTTGCAAAGCTTGATGCCTTTTTAGAGTCCCATGCTGGTGGCAAAGCCTGGCACAGTTTATAGAACTCTGCAGCTTTCAAGGTCCCATGATGTTTGCACAGTCCTGCATCTTGTGTCGAGTCTGATGTTGCTTGTGAAACTCCAAGCCGTTTGCAGAACCCAAGCTCTTTTGCAAACCAGGCAAGATAGGGGACTCTTCATTTTGTAGAACTATCTGAATTTGGAGACAAGGGGAGAGCCCCAGGTTTCAGCCTTAAGACCTCAATTCTGGTCCCAGCTCTGTAACAACATTGCTGTGGGACTTGGAGAAAGCCCTTTCTCTTCCCTGGGCCTCAGTCTTCTCATCTGTTAAATGGAGATGCTGACATCAAATGGCCCAACCTCAGGACTGTTCTGAGGATCACTGGGAAAATGTCCAGAAGATGGAGGTCAGGAGAGGGCACTGGGGGAAGAGGAAGAGTGGCAGAGGCTCCTTCCTAAAAAAGGTCCTAAACTACCACATCAGCACTGTTGTTCCCACTTCCCTCTGGCCTGGCAGCCAGGGAGCGGATATCTATAAATGAGCCCTTGGCCAGGCAGACAAGCAATGGCCTCCGTCAGAGCCTCAGTCATCCCTACCCCCAGAGGCTGTGCGGGGGTCAGAGCCCAAGCTGTGCCCACGTGATCCCATGCATGGCTCATTAGATCTGCCCAAGGGAGGCAGTATCATACTTACTTCAGCCATGAGGACTCTGACACTCAGAGAGGCCATGTGACTTGCCCAGGGCTACATGTCGAGGATACAGCCAGACTGGGGTCTGAGCCAAGGACAGCAAGGATGGCACTCAGAAGATCAGAGCCCAGAAGGAACTTGGAGCTCATTTAATTCAGTCCCTCACTTTTTCAGATTGGGAGACTGAGGCCAAGAGACCAGCAGGTTCTGCTACATTGTGACCATGGGGAAATCACAGTCTCTCCCTGGGCTTTGATATCTCCCTCTGGTGGAAAAGAAACAGAGCCCCCTCCTGCCAAGGCTTCGGGACTTTCCCACTGTTGGCATGGCTCCTGGATCAGAACACAGCAAATTTCCCAACTGGGTGAGAAGACAGGTCTGCAGGCAGGTAAGCGTCCAGCCTGGCCACTCAGCCCTATCCACCTTGGCTCAGCACAGCCACTGGCTCCTCCGGCCCATCCAGCCCCGTGCAGCCCCGGCTCTGCTCTCTGCAGCTAAAAGCTGGCCTGGAGTTTCTTCCTGGAGAAGCCCGTTTGCCCTAACAGCAGCCTTCCCCTGCGGCCAGCTGCCTCTAACTCTCACCAGCCTCTCCCTCCAGCCTGGAGAGAATATGTACTCTACTAGAAACTCTGCATGCACTGTGCCCAGACAGAGCATGAGTGTGGCAACAGATGGTTTCATCCTGACCCAATAAGAAGATCTCTGAGGCTCAGTTTCCTCATCTGCAGAGATGATGGGAAACCTCCCAGCAGGGCTGCACTAAACCCAACCATCTCACTCTGTCTTCAACTCTATATGCGTAGCTCTCCCAGGAGACTGTGAACTCTCTGGAGACCTAGCTGGGTGATCTGAGGTTGGTCTCTTGCTGTCTCTGATTCTCGGTACCCTTGTCTGTGAAATACCTTCCCAGGGCTGTCCGAGGGCTCAGATGAGTTGATGGATTAGTATTAGTGCTCACTAAGTCTGAGAGCTGAGCAGACACAAGCCGTTATTAATATGGTGATGATGGTAATGGCGATGACTCTTGTAGTTCTGGAGGCGGAGGATGAGGAAGAAGTAAATCAGGTGCATGCCAGGGCGGTCCGACCTCGCTGACAACCCCACTGACATGGGACTCAATTACCTCTGAGGTGGAAGGGAGTTCGAGGGTGAATTTGGGGCTCCCAGGCTGGTGGGGTGGCCTGTTGTTCCGTGGTTGCTGCAGACTCTTCCTTCTCACAGGGTCCAGACTGGGCACTGGCTGGCTTGTGGCTCCCAACCCCAGCTGTAACTAACACACTGGCTTTGGTCAGGTCCTATTTCCTGCCTGGTCCTAGGTTTCCTTATTATAAAGTGGTCGTTCTGGGTCTCTTCCTGCTCTGCCCCATCTTTGGGGAAGGAACATGTGAGCTAATGGATGTACCACTGCTTTTGTAAAGTATCAAGTGTGGGACATGAGAGATTACAGTTATTAATAATTTTACTTCTGGGAGAGAGGACACAGGGGTAGGGGTGCAGCGGCGACGGAGAGGAGCAAGCCTTTGCCCCTGGCTGCAGGCTCCCCAGTGCCCTGCAGACTTTGTAACACTGCCCCCTGGGGGCCAGAGAGGAGATCTGCGCCCCTGGCTCCTCATTTAAGACTCTAGTGGCGGGGCGCGGGGGTGGGGAGGAGGGGGCTGGAAAGGAGACTGTCAGAGGAGGCTGAAGTGGACAGGCCAGGGGAGGCAGTGGGTGCAGTCACTGCCTGTTCCCCTCTCTCCCTCTCCTCCACGCTCCTCTCTCAAACCAGCCTACTTCTTCGCGTTCTGCTGTCACTGCCCTGGTGCTGGCCACCAGCAGCTCTGGCCTGGGCAGTGTCCCAGCCTCTTGCCCATCTCCAGTCTCCATCTTGCTGTGAGCCAGAGGGGACTTTCCAGCCCTTAAATCTGACCGTGCCCCTCCCTGCTTGAAACCCTGCCCTGGCCCACACCCTGGGCCCTTAGGATCAACCTCTCTCTGAGCCTGATGTGGATGCCTACTACTCCTCTGTCTTCTCCCAGATTAGAAGTTCCACTTGCAATGAGAGGAAATTGTGGGTGGACAAGAACAAGGCTTTGGGGCAGGAGTACTGGTTTTTCCACTTGGTAGCTGTGTCACTTAATTTTTTGGGGTGGGGGAGGGGTGTGGTGGTGGTTTTCAGTCGCTCAGTCGTGTCTGACTCTTTTGCAGCACTCCAGGCTTCCCTGTCCTTCACCATCTCCTAGAGCTTGCTCAAACTCATGTTCATTGAGTTGGTGATGCCATCCAGCCATCTCATCCTCTGTTGTCCCCTTCTCCTCCTGCCCTCAATCTTTCCCAGTATCAGGGTCTTTTTCCAATGAGTCAGTTCTTTGCATCAGGTGGTCAAAGTATTGGAACTTCAGCATCAGCACCAGTCTTTCCAATGAATATTCAGGGTTGATTTCCTTTAGGATTGACTGGTTTGATCTCCTTGCAGTCCAAGGGACTCTCAAGAGTCTTCTCCAACACCACAATTCGAAAGCATCAATTCTTTGCCGCTTGGTCCAACTCTCACATCCATATGTGACTCCTGAAAAAAACCATAGCCTTCTGTGAGTGTGGTTACATATCTAAAACATGAAATTTACCCTATTAAACATTTTAAGTTTGTGGTTCAGTGACATTAAGTACATTTGCATTGTGGTAGAACCACCACCATCCATCTCCAGAACTTCTTCACCCTCTTCCAACAACACAAGAGAAGACTCTACACATGGACATCACCAGATGGTCAATACCAAAATCAGATTGATTATATTCTTTGCAGCCAAAGATGGAGAAGCTCTATACAGTCAGCAAAAATAAGACTGACTATGGCTCAGATCATGAATTCCTTATTGCAAAATTCAGATTTAAATTGAAGAAAGTAAGGAAAGTTACTAGACCATTCAGGTATGACCTAAATCAAATCCCTTATGATTATACAGTGGAAGTGACAAATAGATTCAAGGGATTAGATGTGATAGACAGAGTACCTGAAAAACTATGGACGGAGATTCATGACATCATACAGGAGGCGGTGGTCAAGACCATCCCCAAGAAAAAGAAATGCAAAAAGGCAAAATGATGTCTAACAAAGACTTACAAATAGCTGAAAAAGAGAAGCTAAAGGTAAAGGAGAAAAGGAAAGAGATATCCATTTGAATGCAGAGTTCCAAACAATAGCAAGGAGAGATAAGAAAGCCTTCCTCGGTGATCATTGCAAAGAAATAGAGGAAAACAATAGAATGGGAAAGACTACAGATCTCTTCAAGAAAATTAGAGATACCAAGGGAATATTTCATGCAAATGTGGGCACAATAAAGGACAGAAATGGTATGGACCTAACCGAAGCAGAAGATATTCAGAAGAGGTGGCAAGAATACACAGAACTATACAAAAAAGATCTTCATGACCCAAATAATCACGGTGGTGTGATCACCCACCTAGAGCCAGACATCCTGGAATGCGAAGTCAAGTGGGCCTTAGGAAGCATCACTGCAAACAAAGCTAGTGGAGGTGATGGAATTCCAGTTGAGCTGTTTCAAATCCTAAAAGATGATGCTGTGAAAGTACTGTACTCAATAAGCCAGCAAATTTGGAAAACTCAGCAGTGGCCACAGGACTGGAAATGGTCAGTTTTCATTGTAATCCCAAAGAAAGGCAATGACAAAGAATGTTTAAACTACTGCACAGTTGCATTCATCATAGAGTCGGACATGACTGAAGTGACTTAGCAGCAGCAGCAGCAGCAGCAAAGTAATGCTCAAAATTCTCCAAGTGAGGCTTCAACAGTATGTGTACCATAAACTTCCAGATGTTCAAGCTGGATTTAGAAAAGGCAGAGGAGGAACCTGAGATCAAATTACCAACATCCATTGGATCATCAAAAAAGCAAGAGAATTTCCAAAAAACATCTACTTCTGCTTTATTGACTACGTCAAAACCTTTGACTGTATTTGGTCACAGCAAACTGGAAAATTCTTAAAGAGATAGGAATACCATTGGTTGGTTGGGAACGTTGGTTCCCATTAACATTGGTTAACCAGTGATAATGCTACATGTCCTACCCTATACAGGTTAGTGTTGTGCAATGAGGTCTGAGGTACACATGCAAGTGATGTCCCAGTTCCACAGGCCAGGAGCGTGTGGTGAGACACGAACCATCACCACACTTCCCCTCACCTGAGGAGGCTTTCACGGCATTTCACACTTACTTCTGATGTGACAGATACTACAGCCCCCTCACCTGAGGAGGCTGTGAGAGTGGTGCAGGGGTGCCCCTGACATGACCACTAAGCCTAAATTCTCTACCTGAGGGGACTGTGACAGCAGTGTATGTGTACCTCAGACATGACTGATACCACCCCCCTCCTCACCAGTGGAGGCTGTCACAGCAGTTCAAGGGTACCTCAGAGGTGACTGATCACCTCAGGTCCCCTTACCTAGGGAGACAGTGACAGTGATACACTTGTACCTAAGACCTGACCACCAGGCACATATCCCCTCGCATGACCAGCTGTCACAGTACCTGTACCTCAGGCGGCCAATAGCACAAGCCACTTCATCAGAGAAGGCTGTCCCCCCTCAGAGGGGAAGACATCTAAGGGGTGGCCTCTCAGTGACTATGGTGGTGATAATATAGAAATCTTCTTCACAGCACTTCACAGCTTGCAAAGAACTCTCACCTAGAGTGTCTCACTAAACCTTCACTCCAGCCAATATAGCCGCTACTGTTACCTACTGTTCATGAAGGGGAGACAAAGAGAAGTGATGTCATTGCCCAAGTGGAGGAGCTGGGATTTGAACTCAAGTGTGTGGCCCCCAAAGCCAATGGCACACTGCCTCCTGGTGGAAGAAACGATGGTGACAGTGATGAGTGTGCTGGAGGCCCCAGTGATGGCCCTGGATTCTGGACTCTCCTCCCCAGCACTCCAGGAGCCTCCTGCCCCCACCAGGAGGCAGCCCAGTCTCTCCCCCAGTGTATTTATAGCTTCCCTTTTCTCCTTGGCGCCTTCCTTTTCCAGCCTCTTGGATCTGTCGGAGCCTGACGCCAGGGAAGGTGAGGAGCAGTAGGGGCGAGACGGAGATAGACAGGGCGTTACTGACGACTTTCCAGGGCAGAGTGGCTTAGGCAGCTGGCCTCCACTGGGGGTGGGCGCAGGGCGGGGAGGAATTTAGAGGGCCAGGCTGTGCCTTCTGTTCGGAACTCGAAAATATTCCTGAGACGGGACATCCCTGGTGGCCCAGTGGTTAAGACTCCATCCTTCTACTGTAGGGAGCACAAGTTCAGTCCTTGGTCAGGGAAATAAGATCTTATATGCCACACAGTATGGCCACAAAAATAAATAAAATAATTTTTAAATAAAAAGGAACCTATAAATTTAAAAAAATGTTCCTGAGATACATGGACTCCTTCTGGAGACATTTCTGGGCCACCCCATCCACTTTCTTAGATGGAAGAGACTTGGACTGGGAATGTTATGGGCCTTCCCACAGTCCTGGGAGAGAGGCAGGGTCATGTTAACTGGGTGGAAGATGCTTCTGACAACTGACGGCCCCCTTTGCCTCTTCTCACCCTGCACCTCAGCAGTACAGAGCTTGCACAGAACAGACTCCCGCTCAACAGAAGAGGAAACAGAATCTCAGAGAGCTCCAAGCCAGGCTTGAACCCAAACTGGTCTGCCACCAGGGTCTGAGCACATATCCACTCTATGGCCTCCCAGACTCATTCAATGGAGAACAAACTCCATCTAAGACAGAGTAAGAGAAGCCAAGGAGAGAGAGAGTGAACATTTGGGAAACTGAGTAACTCTCTGCTCTGTAATACCTGTTCCTCTAACTTCAAAACCCTCAGAAGTTCTCCACACCCCATCCTCTGGCCAATAGCACAGTTTACAATTACATGGAGATTTTTCCACAAACTTTTTCTCATTTGTGTGGTTGGTTGGCTCAGAGGCTAGACTAAGAATTAGCAAACCTGAGATCTCAATTCTGCTTGTCCTGTGTGAATTGGGCAATTCCTTTCACCTCTGCACCTCAGTTTCCTCACCTGTCACATGGGGTTCTGAATTGTTTTTCAATTGGTGGGAAAGCCTCCATAGACCACAGAGTTCTGTGCCCCAGTGAGGACTATTAATATTGTTGTTCTCATATCTAGCAAAGCCCAGTGGTAGCTGCTAACCAGCCACTTGGGAGTCCCCAGAAAAGCAATACACAGGGCCCTGATAGAAGGGGGCCTCAGGGGACAGGACCCCAGCAGGCTAGGGATGAGGGCTTAGGGGACAAATGAAACCAGTTTCAGCCCCAGCCTGGTCCTCCCTACTGAGGTGACACTGGCCTGGGGAGAGGAAGGGGCAGCTGGAGTGGGCTGAGCTGCAGGTGAGCTGAGCCCCCCTCATGGAGACTTGAAGGCTACAGGGAAGTGCCCAGAGCCTGTCAGAGCCCAGGGAGGGACAAGGCTCTGGAAGGACATGGTTTAAGGGGCAGACAGTCAGGGACCTTCACCCCACAATGAGAGGGGCTCCAAGAGAAGGGAAATGGGCTAAACTCTTTCTGCCTCAATTTATAGCATTGCAGGCTGACTTCCCAGTTGGTGCTAGTGGTAAAGAACCTGCCTGCCAATGCAGGAGATGTAAGAGACATGGGTTCAATCCCTGAGTTGGGAAGATCCCCTGGAGGAGGGCATGGCAACCCGCTCCAGTACTCTTGCCTGGAGAATCTCATGAACAGAGGAACCTGGTGGGCTACATACAGTCCATGGAGTTGCAAAGAATAGCACGTGGCTGAAGCTACTGGGCATGTAGGCTGGCTGCTGACTCACTGACTGTGTGACCATGGCCAGGCACAGCCCCTCTCTAGGCCTCCTCCTCCCTATTAGCAACAGTAAGGGAGCAGGGCCAGAAGCTTTCACAGAATCAGGGTCTGATTCCACAGAACGCTGGAGGGAAAGCCCTGGGGGTGGTCAGGACAGTTCTGTGGAAACACTAAGTGAGGTGCCAGGCCCCACGGAGATGCTGGTTTTACAGGAGAGGAGCCGGCTCAGTCTCCAGCCCCAAGAAAGCCGCAGGCTGCTGAGGGAAACATGAATGATCCGGGCTGCCAGACAGGGGCGTGCCTCTTCTGTGGTGGACCCTTGGGAGCCCTGGGCAGGGAGTCGGGGATCTGACTTTCATCTCCTTGTGTGACCTTGATTGAGCAAGTCGCTCCCTTCTCTGAGTTACTTTATTGGATAAATGAGTGGAGGGCCATGGGAATTGGACTACCTTGCTTGCTTTTAAGGATCCTTCTGGCTCTGATATTCTGTGGCAGCCCTGCAAACCTCGCACAAACCTCACATAACCCACTTACGTGGGCTCAGTCGGGGGGAGAGAACAGCATCTCAGAAGTGAATCAGCTTCCCCGGAAATATGGTTTGTATTAGTTTAGATGCTAAAACAAAAAAAGTAAAAATCCCTGCTGATTGTCCATTATAGGAAAAAGTTAAGTTGAACTTGGGTTAACCGTCTCATTCATTAATTCATTTATTTTAAAAGTATTTGTTGAGGGTTTGTTATGAGCTAGCTTCTACCAGGCACAAAGTGTACAGCAGTTTTACTCAGGATGGGTGCACTGACTGCCGTGACTTTTCTGCTTGCAAATGCATCCAGTCCACCTCTTCTTTAAGTCACTTCTTTCTTTTTTAAAAAATTTATTTGGCTGCATCAGGTCTTAGTTGCAGAATGTGGGATCTTTCCTTGCGTTGCAGACTCTCTAGTTGTAGCTCGCAGGCTCGGTAGTTGTGACACTCAGACTTAGTTCCCCCGCAGCATGAGGGGTCCTAGTTACCTCACCAGGGATCAAACCTGGGTCCCCTGCATTGCAAGGCTGTTTCTCAACCGCTGGACCACCAGGGAAGTCACTTCTTGAGAATAGCATTTTTTTTTTACTAGTCACGCAGAGCCTCTGTTTAGTAACCAGTCCACTTGAAACTGTTTGAAAACACCCTCAGAACAAAAGAGAAATTCACAACTGTCTCTGATAGCAGTCTAAGAAACAGAGAGAGGAAAAGAAAAATTTTGGCCTATTTTTTTCCCAGGTGGAAACCAAAGCTTCTGAATCCTCCAAGTGGCCTGTCTTGGTGGAAAGAGTCTAAGACCAGATCCAGAGGCCTAGATTCCAGGACCAAGGCTGGTGCAGACTAGCTGTTGACCTGAGGCTACTCCCCATTCCCACCCCAGCCTGAAGATTCATTTGTGAAAGAAAGGGTCAGGGACTCAACTGTCTGCAAGCAATTTTTCGTGCTTACATAATCTTTGACACAAGAACGTTTTGTTAGAAGAGGGAGAGACGCTGGAGATGGTTCTGGAAAATCAAGTGGATCTGCTCCAGGGGTTCCTGGGGCAGAGAGGCAGTGAACATCAATGTAACCTGGCCTTGGATTGCTCAGTCAAGGTGAAGGGTGAGTCAACACTGCCATTGGCTCAGTTCTGAGGGTTGGAAAGTCTCACTCAGGGGGGCTTGGGCTGCCACGCATCCTCAGTAGCTTTCTTCAGTGGTCCTAGGAGCGGACTTACTCTCTGCAAAGGGCTTGGCCGTCTCTCCTGACACTGCTTCTGAGATGTTTTAGTCCTCTGTGGTGCGCTCTGGACTGGGGCCCAGGCAGTGGGCATGAAGTGGCTAAACAGTGATATCTGCTGAGCTGCAGCAGCCTGATGTGGGGAAGACCATGGAGTGGTCCAGGAAGTGCCTGGGAGTCTGGTTTTTTCTTTTTTTCCCAATAGGTGGAGAATCCATGTTCCACTTGGATTCACTGGGGAAATGACTCCTTTTACCAAAGGCATATAAAATGCTTCTACCTTTGTAGGGAGATTAACATCCCAGTTTGCCAGGGACTAAGGGATTTCCTGGGACATGGCACTAGCAGTGCTAAAACCAGGCAGATCTGGGCAGAGCAGGATGGTTGGTCCCTGGACATGACGAAGAGACAGGATCCAAGGACAGGTCCCAGGGCATTCATGTTAGACTGAGACAGACAGAGCCCCAGCAGCAGCTGCATGGAAAGAGGAGCTGTTCTCAGCTGAAGCAGATGGCATTTTGTAGTGGTCCTTGAGGAAAGCAGCTGTCTGTATCAATAAGACATCATAGAAAGGGAATCCTCCAAGTTCTGATTAATGTCACTCAGTTATATTACTTTTTTTTCCCCCCCAGTTCACATTCTCTTTATTTTTTTTGTGTGTGTGTTAAAAGGTATGTTTATTTATTTTTTTTTTCATTTATTTTTATTAGTTGGAGGCTAATTACTTTACAATATTGTACTGGTAAGACCCAGAGGAATCGGGTGGAGAGGGAGGTGGAAGGGGGGATCGGAATGGGGAATACATGTAAATCCATGGCTGATTCATGTCAATGTATGGCAAAAAACACTACAATATTGTAAAGTTATATTACTTTTTAAAAAGAACCAATGGACCTAGGGTCAGACAGTTGCTTAAAGGTTTTTAATATAGCTCCCATCTAAATATTAAACTTCCTCTGCACCATTTTAGCCAAAAAGACCCCAGCTTTGCATACCTCTAGTTATATGGAATTTGCTCATTTTCAAGCCAGTCTTTTGCCACATGGGATAATGCAGATTGTAAGAAACTTGTTTCATGTGTGGGACTCTCTGCATCCCTGGAGCTGCTCACACTGGCCCCAGTTCTTGGTGTGTGTTCTACCTGTCCTTTGACAGCCCTTCAGGGGTTTATGTTCATTTCTCTTCCCCACCAGACAGGACCAGCTTTGCAACCAGTGCTCCTTAGACAACTCACCATCCTGGGCATCTTAGTCGTGCAATGAAATTCTAGACACAAAGAAACTGTTAGGATTGAAATCCATGGTTGGAAGGAAAAAGATACGTGTTTCAGTTGGCATTTTCATGCTTGTTCTGGTTAACAGGAATGTATTAATATTTCCAGTGTCTGTCTGCTGATATCCAGCACCAACTCACAATGGAAGCCACCTGCAATGGATCAAAGGGCTCCTCACCTGTCTTCTACTTGGTGGGCATCCCCTCTCTGCCTGAATCCCTCTTCCTCCTTGTCTTTGTCATTTTCCTCTTAATCTACTTGCTCATCCTGGTGGGAAATGCCCTGATCCTGGTGGCCGTGGTGATAGAGCCCAGCCTTCACAAGCCCATGTACTTCTTCCTGATCAACCTCTCAGCCCTGGACATCCTCTCCACTACAACCACCATCCCCAAGATGCTGTCCCTATTCCTGTTTGGGGACCACTACCTCAGCTTCTCTGCCTGCTTCCTGCAGATGTACCTTTTCCATGGCCTTAACTGCTCTGAAGCCTTCATCCTGGTGGTCATGGCCTATGACCGCTATGTGGCTGTCTGCCGCCCACTGCACTACCCTGTACTCATGACCCCACAGACCAATGCTGCCCTGGCAGCCAGTGCCTGGCTCACTGCCCTCCTTCTGCCCATCCCAGCAGTGGTGCAGACCTCCCACATGACTTTTGAAAACATCGCTCACATCTACCACTGCTTCTGTGACCACTTAGCTGTGGTCCAGGCCTCCTGCTCTGACACCGCCCCCCAGACCTTCATGGGCTTCTGCATCGCCATGGTGGTGTCCTTCCTGCCCCTTCTCCTGGTGCTTCTCTCCTATGCCCACATCCTGGCCTCAGTGCTTCGCATCAGCTCCCAAGAAGGACGCTCCAAAGCCTTCTCCACTTGCAGCTCCCACCTCCTGGTGGTTGGCACTTACTACTCATCCATTGCCATAGCCTATGTGGCCTACAGGGCTGACCTACCCCTTGACTTCCACATAGTGGGCAACGTGGTGTTTGCTATTCTCACACCTGTCCTCAACCCTCTCATCTACACGCTGAGGAACAAGGATGTCAAAGCAGCCATCACCAAAATAGCATGTCCCCAGAACCTAGGGAATTCTAGGGCCCTTGATCCTTAGTTACAACTAATTCAGCTCCCTGGACACAAATGACAGTGCCCAGTACAGAATAAACACAATAAATGTTTTTAAATGAATTATAGCAACCCAAATTGACTTCATTTGGTTGATCAGACACCTAAAACCTGGTCCTCAAACAATGGATCAAGAAGTCTTCCCACTGGTGCCACAGAATAATTGATTTTCACAATTTCCCCCAGTCATTAACATGATGAATAAAATTTGATCATCCAGTGATTCATATTAAAAATCTTTACTTGATCTGCAGGAGACAGAAATAAACCAGACCTATTTGCTGCTCCCATGGTATTTATCATTTAACTGGAGAGTCAGACCCATAGAAGTAGTATAAGGCAATATGACAGAGAGAAGCAACAGGGGAGGGGACTGAAGGAGCCAAGAAGTTAGCATTTGATTCAATGTTAAAATTTTCCTGTAAGTTCTTCTATTTTGGGCATTGATATCACTTGTTTGTTAGCAAATATTCATGAGTCAGCAATACAGTTGGGTGAAAGGCTTGAGAAGATTGCATAAGAAAACCACTAGCTTCTCCAGTCAGGGAGTGGTCACGGGGTCTGTGTTCTTGTCCAATGGAATGGATCCGTTTTCAGCTTGGATGTCCATTAAAAAGGGATGCTTCCTGCCAAGAACTGGTGGGTGGAAGTTAGAGTGGCTCCACTCATCAGTGACCCAACTGGGGAAATTTGTGTTTCCAGTCCTGATGACTCTGGCCTCTGTGGATTAAGCAGTCCTGATTCAACTGGAGACACAATAAATCTCACTAAATTTAAAGCTACACCTTCTGCCTGGTCATTTTAAGCTCACTGTGAGAGTAGACCAGCAGTCACAAAGAGGAGTTACCCTGTTTACAAGGGCAATTTACCATGATCTTCAGGAGGAAAGAAAACTGCTCTTCCACAATGGGGACTGGGAGGTTGGCACTCAGGCAAGTAAGCATTTCTTATTTCTGCCAACTCTAACTCTTAGTGGACCATGAAAACAACCATAGCATGATGAGGCATAGCAACCAGGGGTTCAGAACTGACATGGACGAGGATCTGGATCATGCTAGAAGGGACTCCATCTAGATCCACTGAAATGATTGAATGTGAAGGAAAAGGGGAAGGGGAGCTAGAATGGGTGAAAGAGGAGGGAGAAGAGGAGGATTGCTTGCAGCCTTGGGACTGACTGCAACTGCAGGGGCAGTCGTTAATTCAACTAATCTTTTTCTTGGAAATTTCCCTTGAAAATGTGACCAGTCAGAATTCTGGAAACCCTATGTCCAAATGGAGTGAACCTATGAAAAATGAATGAATCTGGGACTTTCCTGTGGTCTAGTTGCCAAGACTTTGCCTTCTAGTGCAGAGGATGTAGGTTCAATCCCTGGTAGGGGAGCCTAAAATCCCACATGCCTCACAGGCAGAAAACCAAAACAAAAGGAAACAATATTATAACAAACTCAGTGAAGACTTTTACAATGGTCCATGTTAGAAAAACTTTTTAAAAAGTGAATGCATCTGAGAGGTTCAAGGGATAGACTGGAGTAGACAGTGGTCTGTCCTCTAGCAGCTGAGTGCTGGCTGCTAACAACTCACACACATATACCCTAAGATAGCGGCATGGTGACCCTGACCCTCAGTGCTTTCCTTTTTGGGGGAAAGGGAATAAGAGAGCAACTTTATAAGTAGAACAAACCAACTACTGGGTACTAAGCAGTCAAAGCTTGGATGCCAGCTATTGACATCCTATAGAAGTACAGTATCTATAAAGCCAGCTGTTAGGCATCTAGAGACCCTAAGAGCCCATGAAAAGTGCATCTTTCCCTGCAGGAGAGGAACATCACTAGTCCCCTGGGAAACTGAATCTATGCAGGCAGCCTCTTCCCTGGGTATTGCTAGAAAATGCAAACAAAACTCTTGGAGTAATTTTCCATAATTGTGTTTCACTCCAAATACCCTATGTCTGTTATCTCATTCAGTTCAGTTCAGTCGCTCAGTCATGTCTGACTCTGCGACCCCATGAACCACAGCATGCCAGGCCTCCCTGCCCATCACCAACTCCCGGAGTTTACTCAAACTCATGTCCATTGAGTCGATAATGCCATCCAACCACCTCATCCTCTTCTTTTCCCACCTTCAATCTTTCCCAGCATCAGTCTTTTCAAATGAGTCAGTTCTTCGCATCAGGTGATCAAAGTATTGGAGTTTTAGCTTCAACATCAGTCCTTCCAATGAATATTCAAGACTGTTTTCTTTTAGGATGGACTGGTTGGATCTCCTTGCAGTCCAATGGACTTCAAGGAGTCTTCTCCAACACCACAGTTCAAAAGCATCAATTCTTCATCACTCAGCTTTCTTTATAGTCCAACTCTCACATCCATACATGACTACTGGAAAGACCATAGCCTTGACTAGATAGACCTTTGTTGACAAAGTAATGTCTCTGCTTTTTAATATGCTGTCTAGCTTGGTCGTACCTTTTCTTCCAAGGAGTAAGTGTCTTTTAACTTCATGGCTGCAGTCACCATCTGCAGTGATTTTGGAGCCCAAGAAAATAAAGTCAGCCACTATTTCTACTGTTTCCCCATCTATTTGCCATGAAGTGATGGGACCAGATGCCCTATTCTTAGTTTTCTGAATGTTGAGCTTTAAGCCAACTTTTTCACTCTCCTCTTTCACTTTCATCAAGAGGCTCTTTAGTTCTTCTTCACTTTCTGCCATAAGGGTGGTGTCATCTGTATATCTGAGGTTATTGATATTTCTCCTGGCAATCTTGATTCCAGCTTGTGCTTCATCCAGCCCAGTGTTTCTCATGATGTACTTTGCATATAAGTTAAATAAGCAGGGTGACGATATACAGCCTTGACATATTCCTTTTCCTATTTGGAACTGGTCTGTTGTTCCATGTCCAGTTCTAACTGTTGCTTCCTGACCTGCATACAGATTTCTCAAGAGGCAGGTCAGGTGGTCTGGTAATCCCATCTCTTTCAGAATTTTCCACAGTTTGTGATGATCCACACAGTCAAAGGACTTGGCATAGTCAATAAAGCAGAAATAGGTGTTTTTCTGGAACTCTCTTGCTTTTTCCATGATCCAACAAATGTTGGCAATTTAATCTCTGGTTCTTCTGCCTTTTCTAAAACCAACTTGAACATCTGAAAGTTCATGGTTCACATATTGTTGAAGCCTGGCTTGGAGAATTTTGAGCATTACTTTACTAGCGTGTGAGATGAGTGCAATTGTGCAGTAGTTTGAGCATTCATTGGCATTGCTTTTCTTTGGGATTGGAATGAAAACTGACCTTTTCCAGTCCTGTGGCCACTGCTGAGTTTTCCAAATTTGCTGGCTTATTGAGTGCAGCACTTTCACAGCATCATCTTTTAAGATTTGAAACAGCTCAAGTGGAATTCCATCACCTGCACTAGCTTTGTTCATAGTGATGCTTCCTAAGGCCCACTTGACTTTGCATTCCAGGATGTCTGGCTCTAGGTGAGTGATCACACCGTCATGATTATCTGGGTCATGAAGATCTTTTTTGTATAGTTCTTCCGTGTATTCTTGCCAGCTCTTCTGAATATCTTCTGCTTCTGTTAGATCCATACCATTTCTGTTCTTTATCCTGCCCATCTTTGCATGAAATATTCCCTTGGTATCTCTAATTTTCTTGAAGAGATCTGTAGTCTTTCCCATTCTATTGTTTTCCTCTATTTCTTTGCACTGATCAGTGAGGAAGGCTTTCTTATCTCTCCTTGCTATTGTTTGGAACTCTGCATTCAAATGGGTTTATCTTTCCTTTTCTCCTTTGCTTTTCACTTCTCTTCTTTTCACAGCTATTTGTAAGGTCTCCTTAGACAGCCATTTTGCTTTTTTGCATTTCTTTTCCTTGGGGATAGTCTTGATCCCTGTCTCCTATACAATGTCATGAACCTTTGTCCATAGTTTATCAGGCATTCTGTCTATCAGATCTATTCCTTACTTCCATGGTATAACCATAAAGGATTTGATTTAGGTCATACCTGAATAGTCTAGTGGTTTTCCCTACTTTCTTCAATTTAAGTTATCTCATTAAATTCTCTCAACAACTCTATGAGGTGGGTAATATTGTTATGTTCCATTTTATAGATGGAGAAACTCAGACTCAGAGTTAAAGTAACTTGCTTAAGTGACATGCTGTGATTAGTCACTCAGTTGTTTCTGACTCTTTGCGACCCCATGGATTAGCCCTTCAGGCTCCTCCATCCATGGGGATTCTCCAGGCAGGAATTCTGGGGTGGGTTGCCATGCCCTCCTCCAGGGGATCTTCCCAACCCAGGGATTGAACCCAGGTCTCCCACATTGCTGGCAGATTTTTACTGTCTGAGCCCCCAGGGAAGTCCAAAAATACTGGAGTGGGGAGCCTGTCCCTTCTCTAGGGGATCTGCCCAACCATAGCTAAAATATATTAGAACTGGTATTCAAACCCAGGACCCTATTTAGACCCTCTGCCCTGACCCATATGCAGAGTATGGTCCTGGGGATGAAGTTCTGGGTCTGCCATGTAGCTTTAATATTAAACATTAGCATAAGCATCAGTAAGTCATTTCACTTCTCTGGACCTCAATTTCCTCGTCTTGACCTGCCTGTCTCCCTTGGCTGTTCTGGGGACCAAATGGAATAATGTCAGTAAAAGCTGCCCCATTGGTTGTAAAGTTCTGGAACCCATGAGGGCTATTAACAATGTTGTTCTCACTATCGGCAAATCTCAGAGGTAAATCCCATTCCAACATAAACTCTAGGAGGGGCCATGAAGTCAATCCTGGGTGAGTAGGGATTCAATCCCTGCCTCTAGGGAGAGTACTCCAGCAGGCCTGGCTGAAAGGGAGGGTTAGGGGTTTAATTAGCCACAGCCCATCTGCTACCAGGCTCTTCTCTGCCAGCCAGGTTGGAAGACACATAGGGGACACCACGAGAGGCATCAAGGTAGACAGGACTTGGCAGGTGAGTGAGCTGAGGGTGATGTGCCAGAGCTCAGCAAAGACCAGAGTGTGGAGACAGGGCAAGGATGTGGGAAGGGGGGCTAGAACTGGGACCAGGGATCAGGAAGACTAGTTGGATATGCACAACAGGCAGGCACCCAGGAGCCAGGTCTGCTGTGTGTATGTGGGCTGTGGGACCTTGGACCACATACCCTGTCAGCTCTATGTGCTCAGAGGTGGGATTCAAACTGTCCTGGTCAAGGCCTTCCATGGAAAAGCAAGGTTGATGGCAGCAGTAACATTGGAGACACTAGCCCGCTTGGGGTTTATAGTTGTTCCAGGTTCTTGTGTAGCATTGCTTAAGTATTCTCTCTGCAGGACTCAGCAACCCCAGGGGGTCACTGATGAAGGAAATGAGCTTGCAGTTAGGAGCTGGGATGGGAATCTGGTCCTTTCTGACTCACAGTGCACACACTTGACCACTAAGGCCCTCAGGACACGCTGCAGATAAAGCCCCTGGCTGGCAGCAGGTGCTCACTAGCTGGGAGAGCCCTCACCCTCGCCCTCTCCCTTTGGGTCATGGACCTTGTGAAATGTGCTCTGCCAGACACAGAGCAGACACTTGGAAAAGGGTTCATCAGATTAGAAACCCCTCGGAGTTCTTTTCCCCTAAACCCATCACTACACAGATGAGAAAACCAAGTGCTGGAGGATGGAGGGAATGAAAAGTTTCCGCCAAATTGAGAAGGCATTCTGAGACTGTAAAATGAGGCAGGCAGCTCCATATGATCAATGGATCTTTTTATTATAGGGTAACTTACAAGGTGGTTTTATTATAGGGTAACATCAGGATCAAGTAGACAACAATCTGGAAGCATTCATAGCTGCACTATGCACCATGGAGGGGCCACTGGGACAATTTTATAGTTAATCTAGGGCATGGGGGTAAGTGCTTGGAGACAGGATATGCATTCCTAAATCAAGATTAATGACTGGATGACTGGTCTCGTGAGTGCCGGGAGTACATCACGGAAGATTTCCAGCATTGTTTGGGGACTAACAGCATAGAGGCCACATGATCCTAATTATTAAGCAACATTTGGGTTTTTTTTTAATTATTAAGCAATATTTGTTAACTACAAAGCCCTTGATAACAGAGAAGTGGTTTACTGCACAGTACAATCTTGGTTAGGGTCAGTGGAAGGACGGGAGACACTGAAAGGGGCCAAGATGGTGTCGGTTTTGTTAACAGCCATACACCAGAGTCACAAGAAGTGAGTGGCAGAGCTGGTCCAGGAGCCAGGACTTCTGGTTGCTAAAGGCAGGGTTCTTCTATAGCAGGCTGGCTCCAGAAGGACCTGTGCTCTTGCCCCTCACCAACCATTGCCTTAAACAAGGGTCTTGTTCCATATGCTGAAGGGAACAACTACTCCCTGGCAAGGTTGGATGATGGGAGAAGATGATGCACATGAAGCAAAGCATCAGGTTGGATCCTTGGTGATTCTCTATCCTTCCCTGTCCCCACCTGCACTGTAACATTCTCCTAGACAATCCCAACGGGGAGGACCTGCTGGGGCAAGTTCTGTGCCCTGGGAAATAGTACCTATTAGGTCCTGGTGGCTCAGCAGTAAAGAATTCGCCCGCAATGCAGGAGATGCAGGTTTGATTCCTGGATCAGCAAGATCTCCTAGAGAAGGAAATGGCAAGCCACTCCAGTATTCTTGCCTGGGAAACCCCACAAATGGAGGAGCTGGGAGGGCTACAGACCACGTGATCACAAAGAGTCGGACACGACTAAGCGATTAAGAACAGCAACAAAAGACCCTAAGCACAGGACTGCATCCCTCAGATGTGGTGCACAGTCCAAAACAAAATGAGAACCTAATGTGTAAAATAGTGTAAGAAAGTCCAGCTAACTCTAGATATTTCCTAAGATCACCAGCTGAATTGTGCTTTGAAAGATTAAATGTCAAATTCTTTCCAAGAGTATTCTTGGTGCCCCTGCTTGGCTGGTGACCCAGCATATGCCTAGTCTGCCTGTTGGACAGTCCAGCACCAGTTGATGTGAAAAACCGCGTGCCACCTCTCCTTTGGGGGTCTCAGCATCCCTCTCTCCATCTGCAAGGGGGAAGGGAACTTGATCTGATGGCTCCCTTAGGGCCATGCTGGCTTCGGCTCCCTGCCTTTCTGCCCCTTCAGTCCCCTGCTCTGCCTCACCCAGGGCCAGCAGCCATAATTGCTTCTCTGAGAGCAGAAATGTCCAGGGCAGTGCAATCTACATTCCTTCAGGTGTGAAAAAAACCTGGTGACCATACTTGTTGGACCAAGGTTCTGGTTAACTGAGAGTGAATGCTTTAACGTGGAGACAATCAGGTCAGTCTCTTGCCAGGTCCTTGGTGTGACCTCTGAGATTCTCTTTCCAGGAGCACACACACAGGACAGCTGTCCCTCCCGTGCTCATTTGAGACAATGCAGTTGCCAGTCCCCACGTCCAAATCTAGAAGCCAGGCTGTACAATCCAAATCCATCTCAGAGCAAACTAGTGCATTTTTAACAGGTGGGCAAGATGTGTTGGAATTGAAGATTTAAAAAACCTTTTTGTTTCAGTCTGACATTCTATGATTGTAGGACATGAGAGGTGTTTGTAGCTAGTCTGTTTTGCATTTATTTCAGAAAAGAAAGAAAGTAGCTATTGTTCCTAAGAATTTCAAGGAAAATTGCTTGATGACATCAAAAGAGTTCAAAGAGCAGTGATAGAGTTATAAATATAAAACTACCTGGACCGCACATTAGAGGCTCATCCTGAAGTAGGGATGAGCCAAAATTGCCCCAGCAGTCCCTGAATTGACCCCAGCACACATTTAACGAACAACTTATGGTATGAGGTTTTTGTATTTGGGCAGCTACAGTTTTCAGTTCTCTGGGTCCTTTCTAGCTCTCATGACAGCTCCTTGTGTCTTTTCAGCTGGTATTTGGAGGAGCCCACAGCACTGTTGGCATCAAAGAGCTAAATACAACACTGGCTGGGCAGTGGCAGCCAGGAGGAAGGATGTTGACAGACCCTAAAGGAGGAGAAGATGCCCCGTCAGCTTGGGCTCCATCAGGAAGAAGGCAGTCCCTCTGAAGGCATGGGTCCTTCCCATCACTGAAACATGAGTGAGAGAGCACCCAGAGAACTTGGCAGGGAGAGAAATCAGCAGAGTTGCTGAACCCAGAAAATGAAAGGGGAGCCCTTCCCTGGGTAATGAGTAGCCTGGGCAAGCAGCATGCTGCAGAAAATATTGGAAAAGTCAGCTCTTTCTAGTGATGTGGTAGAGTGATATCACTTAGTAGAACCTGAAACAAGAGCAGAAGAAGAAGTAATGACGTAGGAATCTTAAGCGATCATCTAAGATCTGATGCTCAAAAGATACTGTGGGACGTGGAGCAGAGAAGGAACAGTAGCTCTTTCAAGGCACTTATCATAGCTATAACTAATCATTAACCAAGTGATTGGCTTTTAAAAAAATATTTATTTATTTATTTGGCTCTTCTGGGTCTCAGTTGCCACATAGGGAATCTTCGTCTTAGTATCTGGGATCTAGTCCCCTGACCAGGGATTGAATTCAGGCCCTCTGCACTGGGAGTACAGAGTCTTAACCACTGGACCACCAGGGAAATCCTATGTGGTTTGCTTTTAAACCCACCATCCTTCTACTAGAATTTAAGCCTTGTAAAGGCAGGGACCTTATGTGCCTTATTTACCTTCTCAAGGCCTTGTGCATTGTAGGTACTTACTAAATACATTATGGAAGAAGGAAGGAGTAAATTGTGGGTTAAGATGGAAGAATGATAGCCCCAGTCCTTCAAACTCAGTCATAAATGATTTGGATTGCAATCATTGTAGAGTGAACTATACAGAATTCTCCTTCCAAACTTCTGTTTTATCTAGTTTCCAGATGCTCTGACTGCCTGTCACCCTGGCATATAGCTCTCTCCCACCATGTATGCCTCAGCCTGTAACGGGTCAAAAGACTCTTCACCCATCTTCTACCTGGTGGGCATCCCCTCTCTACAGGATGTCTTCTTTCTCCCTGTCTTCTTCACCTTCTTGTCCTTTTACCTGCTTATCCTGGTGGGTAATGCCCTGATCCTGGTGGCCATGGTGATAGAGCCTAGACTCCATAAACCCATGTACTTTTTCCTGATTAACCTCTCAGCCCTGGACATCCTCTTCACCACATCCACTGTCCCAAAGATGCTATCCCTCCTCTTACTTGGGGACCACTACCTCAGCTTCTCTGCCTGCTTCCTGCAGATGTACCTCTTCCACAGTTTCTCCTGCTCTGAAGCCTTCATACTGGTGGTCATGGCCTATGACCGCTATGTGGCTGTCTGCCGCCCACTGCACTACCCTGTACTCATGACCCCACAGACCAGTGCTGCCCTGGCAGCCAGTGCCTGGCTCACTGCCCTCCTTCTGCCCATCCCAGCAGTGGTGCAGACCTCCCACATGGCTTTTGACAGCACTGTTTACATATACAACTGCTTCTGTGACCACTTAGCTGTGGTCCAAGCCTCCTGCTCTGACACCACACCCCAGACCTTCATGGGCTTCTGCATCGCCATGGTGGTGTCCTTCCTGCCCCTTCTCCTGGTGCTTCTCTCCTATGCCCACATCCTGGCCTCAGTGCTTCGCATCAGCTCCCGAGAAGGACGCTCCAAAGCCTTCTCCACTTGCAGCTCCCACCTCCTGGTGGTTGGCACTTACTACTCATCCATTGCCATAGCCTATGTGGCCTACAGGGCTGACCTACCCCTTGACTTCCACATAGTGGGCAACGTGGTGTTTGCTATTCTCACACCTGTCCTCAACCCTCTCATCTACACGCTGAGGAACAAGGATGTCAAAGCAGCCATCACCAAAATAGCATGTCCTCAAGACCTAGGGCATCATGAGGACCTTTGATCCTTAGATATAGTTAATCCTGCACCCAGGATACCTGTGTGTTAAGAAGAGAGAATGCCATAAAAAATTTTTTTTGAAGGAAAGAATGACTTATAGCAAGACCAAAAATGCACTATTGGAGCTTCCCTTTCCAAAATTAATGAAAAGCTAAGTAATGAAATCAATCCTTTTGTGGAAAGAAATAAGAATGTCAGATACAGTGTGTAAAGTATCTTCTTAAAAGTATCAATTAGATTTTTTAACATAATAGGTCTAAAGTAAGAATAAAGACAGGAATGCAGACAAAGTAGTTATTAAGACATAGATGGACATGTAGATCAATGAAACACAGCAGAGAGCCCAGAAACAGACCCTTGAATAGATGGGCAATTGATATATAAGTGACACTGTAGGTCAGTGTATGATAGTATTATAACTATCAGATATCCACTTGTCAAAAGATGAAATTTGTCTCTTACCTCAAACATACATAAAAATTAATCCCAGAGTCCTTAAAAAACTGGAAATAGAACTGCCATATGACCCAGCAATCCCACTCCTGGGCATACACACCAAGGAAACCAGATCTGAAAGAGACACGTGCACCCCAATGTTCATCGCAGCACTGTTTATAATTGCCAGGACATGGAAGCAACCTTGATGCCCATCAGCAGATGAATGGATAAGGAAGCTATGGTACATATACACAATGGAATATTACTCAGCCATTAAAAAGAATTCATTTGAATCAGTTCTAATGAGATGGATGAAACTGGAGCCCATTATACAGAGTGAAGTAAGCCAGAAAGAAAAAGACCGATACAGTATACTAACGCATATATATGGAATTTAAAAAGATGGCAACAATAACCCTATATGCAAAGCAAAAAAAGAGACACAGATGTACAGAACAGACTTTGGGACTCTGTAGGCGAAGGCGAGGGTGGGATGTTCTGAGAGAATAGCATTGAAACAAGTATACTATCAAGGGTGAAACAGATCACCAGCCCAGGTTGGATGCATGAGACAAGTGCTCAGGGCTGGTGCACTGGGAAGACCCAGAGGGATGAGATGGGGAGGGAAGTGGGAGGGGGGATCGGGATGGGGAACACAAGTAAATCCATGGCTGATTCATGTCAATGTATGACAAAAACCACTACAATATTGTAAAGTAATTAGCTTTCAACTAATAAAAATAAATGAAAAAATAAAAAAAAACAATAAAATCTATTTGGTAAATAAAAAAATTAAAAATAAAAACAGTTTCTTGGTCAAAAAAAAATTAATCTCAACCTAAATAGGAAAGGTGGAACTATACAACTGTGTAGGAGACTATAGTCCTGATCTTGGAGAAGGAAAGTATTTCTTAAGTAAGATTTTTAAAACTCTAAATGTAGAGAAAAAAAACATAAATTTGACTGCCTTAAAATGTAATATTTCTATTCATCCAAAGGCACCAAAAAGAGACTGGAAAGCCAGGCTACAGAACAAAAGAAGTTATTTCTTATGTATATTATCAACAAAAAGACTCAAGATTCATAGCCAGGATATACAGAAAATCAACTCAATTTTTTAAACAGGTAGTCAAGCCATAAAAAAAAAATACTGCTAGAGAAAAATACTGCACAAAAGGGAATAAACAAATGTCCAATAAATACAAGAAAATGTGCTCAAGCTCTTTAGTAATAGAAGTGTAAATTACAACAGCAAATAGTTACCACTAGAAACCAATCAGACTGGCTAAAATGCCAAAGTCTGGTAAATATGATACCCGGGTTGGCTCGGATGTGGATGGATGGAGCTCTCATACACCGAGAGTGGGAATGCTAATTGGTACAGCCATTTTGGAAAATACTTTATCATTCTCTTATGATATTGAAGACACACATATTCTACGATCTAGCAACAGCAGCATTTCCCCAATTTGTGAAATGTTCCTAAAATGTAACACTATATGCCAATAAAATATGAAGGAATTACATACACTTGCAACAACCTAGAAGAATCTCACAGTATTGAAAGAATCACAACTCAAAAGGACACATGTGATAATGATTTCAGTTGTATAAAGCTTAAAGACAGGCAAAGCTAAATACATTTTTTATTAATGCATACAGACATCATTAACTATGAAGAAAAGAGAAGGCATATTTATTACAAACATCAAAATCATGGTTATTTCTGTAGGATAAGGAGAGGGTTGTTCTCAGAGACAGCTGCCAAGGAGCTTATGAGGTGTTGTCAATGTTTCATTCTCTGCTAAGTGATGGTGACATGAATATTTTCTTTACAATTAAACTATATATTTAGGCTTTATACAGTTCTGCTCTGTATAAATATTGTATCTCACTATAACCTCTGACAAGGCATCATTCCATTGGGCAGAGTTTCCGATAGTAGTTCTCAATGTTTGGTCCAAGTCTTCCCATGGGTACAATGGATGTTGGTGGTTTTCACATCCATGGTAAGCATCAAGCTGCTGAATATAATTTTCTTCATTTGTCCACTCATTTAAGAAGTCTTTTCTGAGCATCTGGGAAGTATTAATCTATATAGTGGGCTTCCCAGGTGGTGCTAGTGGTAAAGAATCTTCCTGCCAATGCAGGAGACATAAGAGGAGTGGGTTCAATCTTTGGGTTGACAAGATCCCTTGTAGCCCACTCCAGTATCCTTGCCTGAAGAATCCCATGGACAGAGGAGCCTGGCGGGCTACAGTCCATAGGGTCACAAAGAATTGGACACAACTGAAGCGACTTAGCACGCATGCACACCTGCACAATCTATACTGTAAAAGCTAAGAGACAGAGGTAATTCGGGACCATCACCACCCTCAATTCACTCACAGTCTGGTGAGGAAGACACATGGGTGGAAAAAGTGTAGTGAGGTAGATGGTGTTTCAGAGGGAGGCACAAGGGGCAGCAGGAACACAGGGTAATATCTAATCCAAGATATCAATAAAAATGTCTTCCATAAATACTGTTAACCTGTGCACCTATTTCTGTTTGTCTGGGAGTCCTCATGGAGTTAATACCACGATGGATGTGAACTGATTGAATGGAAGCCCTAAACTGCTCCCATTGGAGAAGGAGAGATTTCACTCTAGTGCTGACTAGGGAACATGGCTTCCATTCCTGGTCCAGGAAGATCCCACATACCCCAGAGCAAACATGCAACTACTGAAGCCAATGAGCCTGGAGCCAGTGCTCTGCACCAAGAGAAGCCATGACAAGGAGAAGCCTGGGCACCATAACCAAGAGTAGCCCCTGCTCTCTGCAACTAGAGAAAGCCGGGAGTACAAAGCACCAAATGTCCAGCACAGCCAAAAAAAGAGAAAGAAATGGAGTTAACACTCAATTAAGCCCAAAGGATTTTAACACCCAATCCCTTCAGGAATAACACAAGTCAAAAAGGGATCAGGATGTAGTTCTCTACACTGTTGGGCTCCCCCCAACTCCTAGCGAAACAGGCAGGAAGGAAAAACCATTCTCAGAATAGTGAATGGAGCAGGCAATGACAGTTTCATGGCATGGGTTAAAGGAAAGAACATTTTTCTTAGCAAATTGTGATAAATGTGGAGCACTTAAGTGGAACTTAGAGCAAGGGCATTAGCAGAGAGTGAGAATTCCAGTAAATAATAATGAGTGTCTTCATACATGATTTAAAAAAAATTATATCAGTTTTTGGCCATACCGCACGGCATGTGGAATCTTTGTTCCCCAACCTGGGATTGAACCCATGCCCCCTCACAGTGGTACCAAGGAGTCCTAGTCACTATACTGCCAGGGAAGTCCCCATGCTGCTGCTAAGTCACTTCAGTCATGTCCGACTCTTAGTGACCCCATGGACTGCAGCCCACCAGTCTCCTCTGTCCATGGGATTTTCCAGGCAAGAGTACTGGAGTGGGGTGCCATTGCCTTCTCCGAAGTTCCCATACCTGATTCTAAAGTCACAAATACAACAATTCTAAGTCAAAATTATGAAACAAGTCATTTTTTAGTGAATTGTAGCCTCCATTTCTGCTCCCTTCACCTGCTGCATCCCCCTTAAAGAAACAATTTTTATTCATTTTTTGTTTTTTTATTTCCATTTTTAATATAAGCAAAACCAT
Source organism: Cervus canadensis (assembly GCF_019320065.1). Taxonomy (NCBI): domain Eukaryota; kingdom Metazoa; phylum Chordata; class Mammalia; order Artiodactyla; family Cervidae; genus Cervus; species Cervus canadensis. The sequence goes on along the minus strand of NC_057396.1, from coordinate 49,495,120 downwards.
ATATTTACAAACATATGCATAATAAATAAACATGACTATATTATTTTAAAATATGGCAATTTTGGTCATATTTCCACTCTTAGAGGAATGGTAGTGTATTATAGTACTGTTCAGGACCCTGTTTTTAAAAATTTAATCAGACTTGTGGTTGCCAAGGGAGAGGGGAGGAGAGGGATGGACTGGGAGTTTGGGGTTGGTGGATGCAAACTATTATGTTTGGAATAGATAAACAAGGTCCTAAAGTATAGCACAGGGAACTGTATTCAATATCTTGTGATAAATCATAATGGAAAAGAATATTTTTTTAAAAATATGTATAAAAATATGTGTATATTGCTGCAAGTTTGTTATAAATAATTTTATGCATAGTATTCATTCAAAGAACACTGTTATTACAGATTAAATATTTAGAGAGTAACATACTAATGTAACTGAAAAATACCTTGATCTAATACACTGAATTATTTTGTATTTTGTATTTACTATTATCTACTGAATTTGCTTTCACTCTTTAAAGAAATATTAATTACGTCTTATAAATACTGAACTTTGTTTTCCTCCTAATGAACATATTTTGTCATATACCGTCCTTTTCTTACCCCCTAAAATCACAGTCTACCTGTATTTTAAACTTTTTCGAATCCTAAAAAATAAAAATTTCATCAGTAGTTTAAGATGGGAGTTAAAACAGCATATTTGTACACTGATGGAAATAATCCAGGAGAGAGTAAGAAAATTGGTGATAGGAGGCAGAAGGGAACATTATTGAAAGGACTGGTTTCAGACAGGAGCATGAAAAGTTCATGGGAACAAACCAACTTCTTAGGCAGGGTGTGGGCACGGATGCTGGTAGGTGAGTGAAGATGGGGTGGAACTCTGTGGGACTTCTCTCCTTATTAGCTGTAGTGACAATGGGAATAGGTATCCATGAACTGAGAAGAGAAGGAATGAAAAAGACATGTAGAAGAGAAGACAAGGGAACAAAGCAGGGACATATAGGATGACTGCCTGCCAGTGTTAAGGTCCTACTTGAGTTAGGTTTATAGCCTACAGACCTTCTTACATTAAACCCAGATAAGTTGTACTTACATCAGGAAAATACTTCCTGAAAATCAATTTCACTTTAACCTAAAAGTGTAGTGCTCATCCTGAGTCATAGGGTACACAACTAATAGTCCTAATGTTACTGATTCTTCCCAGTGGAGACTTAAAAAAAAAAAACCCAAAACAACTAAGCATTGGAGTAATCACATAAGCCAAGCTGTATTACAGGCAGAGATGATCGGATTTTTAAAAAGTAATCTGTCCTCACAAATGGCTACCTAAGCTTCTTGTCAGAAAAATCAGATCTGTCAGCTAAATGACACAAGCTGTCATGTATTAAGTACGTATATCATGAGCCTACTATGTAGTATATTTCATATTTCAGTGCTACTCAATGTTACTTGGAGAGGAGGGAAGAAGAAATATTAAAAGATAATTTAAAAAATGATTCTAAGATTTCAAAAGCTAGTTTAAAATACGTTTAAACTTAATTAGAATGTTGAGTTCTAAAGCTGACTTTACTTATCACTTATGCAAAGTGAAAATTCTTTCTTGAAAGCTAAAGTTGCTCAGTCATGTCCAATTCTTTGCGACTCCACGGACTGTAGCCTGCCAGGCTCCTTTGTCTGTGGAATTTTCCAGGCCAGAAAACTGGAGTGGATAGCTGTTCCCTTCTCCAGGGGATTTTCCCAAGCCAGAAACCGAATCCAGGTCTTCTGAATTGCTGGCAGATTCTTTACCATCTGAGCCACTAGGAAAGCGCAAGAATACTGGAGTGGGTAGCCCATCCCTTCTCCAGGGGACCTTCCCAACCCAGGAATCAAATTGGGGTGGATTCTTTACCAGCTGAACTACCGAGGAAGCATATTTATGTAACACTCTATTTTTGGCCACATTTCACGGTATACGGGACCTTAGTTCCCTGACAGAGATCAGACGGGTTCTTAACCACTGGACTGACAGGGAGGTCCCTGTAATACTATTTTTATGCATTGATTGTTTATATTCTTTATGGTAAATGAAGTGGTTATAGTATACTAAATTCTTATTTTGTTCTTTCTGTTTGTATTCCAAATAACATGGTTCTCTTTAATTTCTTCTATCTTCTTATGTTTTTTCAAGTATATTGCCAGAATTGTTCACACTAACCTTATCTAGTTTCACCTTTGACTTCATTATTTCTACACTAACTTTTTTTGGTTCTAAGCAATAGATTTTAAAAATAATATGCACACTTTTTCTATGCTTTCTCTAAAATAATAAAGGCTGTCACTGAATGCTGTGCTGGGCTTAGTCACTCAGTCGTGTCCAGCTCTTTGCAACCCTGTGGACTGTAGCCCATCAGGCCCCTCTGTCCGTGGGGATTCTCCAGGCAAGAATACTGGAGTGGGTTGCCATGCCCTCCTCAGGGGATCTTCCCAACCCAGGGATCAAATCCAGGTTTCCCAAGTTGCAGGCAGATTCTTTACTGTCTGAGCTACCAGGGAATCTCAAGAATACTGGAATGGGTAGCCTATCCCTTCTGCAAGTAGTGACTCACGAGTAGAACTGGGGTCTCCTGCACTGCAGTGGATACTTTACCAGCTGAGCTACCAGGGAAGCCCAAAACAGTGCTTAGAGGGAAATTTATAGCTATAAATACTTATATTAATATTTACATTAAAAAAGGGGAATCTCAAAATTAATAACCTAATTTTTAACTTTAAGGTATTAGAAAAGAAATGCAAACTAAATTCAATGCAAGAAGTAGGCATGAAATAATGATAAAAATTTGATTGAAAATAAATGAAAAGAGAATAGAAAAGCTGCAGAGAAGATAGACAAAACCAACACTGATTCTTTAAATGTGTCAACAAACTTGACAGAACTTTATCTGGACTGACCATGAAAAAAGAAAGAAGAGCTAATTACTAAAATAAAAATGAAAAGAAAGACATTAATACCATCTACAGAGACATAAATAAGAAATGTTAAAAGATACCACCATACAACATCTGAAAAGAAAAGCTGAGTTCATCACTAGCTTAAGCATGGGAAAACTATAGTTTCTGCCATGGTTTGTTTCTGAGCAACACAGGGAGCCGATCTTAAATAGAGTTGTGGAAAATGTGGAGATTAAGGGTTGGTGGACTTTCAGGAGTAAGAGTATCTAGGGATTGGTTTGCCTTTAGCCATGGAAGTGTGGTTACTGGAGTGAAGCAGTTGCTGGGTGACTGATTGATCGGTTGGCTTTCAGCAATATGTGTACTGATGCAGAGCTGTCATTGAGCGATGAAAACAGGTTTAAAAAAATTCTGATGACTATTTGTCACCATAGTTATAGAAGAACCAGTAATTTCCTAGAAGTTTGAGAACATTTTTATTCTCAGAGGTAAAGAAAGAAATCATATTTTATTCCATAATGTGATAATAGTAAGTCTTAGAATATTGGCTTTTTACACAGAAATCTCAGCCAACTGTTTAGCTCTTCTATTTAGGTTCATTTTCTTTAGTAAAACAAAATAAAGTTAGAAACCTAAAAGGAATCTAAATGTTGGTTTATGCTTGTTTTCTCTGACTTAACTGTTGTACTCCATGTAGGTTCTTCTGGCCCAAGTTTCCAAGTCTTTCAATTAGTTTCATCCTTAACGTCCCAGAAAGCCTTTAGTCATCCTCATGCTGCCAAAAGCTGGCTCTGGTTGTTTATTAAGGAGTTCTGTAGTGTCTGAGAAACAGAAAACAGAACAAAAGAATCCACCTAACAATCTGGTTATTCTATAAAATTCTTTGCCTTTTACTTAAGAATGGTTAGATTATCTCCCCCAGAAGCACTTTTAGCATTTGCCTTTACCATCCAGAAGCAGAGATCCACATGTATAAATTTATCCCCAACTCAAATTTCTCTCTTTGATCAAAAGGAGTAGATCTGGAAAGGAAGAGATGACATATATAGTTCTCATTTTTTGTTCAAAGAAACTTCCAAAACCATCTTTAGCTCCATCATGAAGGTCATCAGATCAGGAGGGGCTGTGGTACCAGTTTTTGGTTTCCATGAAGTTTTGCACTCAGCTGCCAAGGCTTAATAACCTTGCATCCTGTGGTTATAAATCTATAGTAAGTAGAGATTCACTATGGAAGTCTCTTCTCAGTGTTCTCAGACTCTGTGGGTTTGAACCTGGGACCATCCCTGTCCATGCACACATGCAGATTTAAAAATCTATAAAATAAAATAAAATAAAATAAAATCTATTCATACAGTAGAAACTAATACAATAGTGCAAAACATCTGTACTCCAATAAAAGTGAATTTTAAAAAATAAATAAAACAAAATCTACTTACTGCTCACCCCAGAATTCTTACTTCTAAGAGTCTATCTCAGAGATATATTTGGGCATATGTGCCCCTCAAACGTATGTTAAGAGTCTGTTACAGAATGGAAGAAAAGAACTGCAGATGAAACCACCAACAAAAGATTAATCTCCAAAGTATACAAGCAGCTAATGGAACTCAACACCAGAAAAACAAACAACCCAATCAAAAAATGGATGGAAGACCTAAACAGACATTTCCCTAAAGAGAAAGTGCTCAACATCACTCATTATTAGAGAAATGTAAATCAAAATTACAGTGAGGTAAAACTAAGATCATGGCATCCAGTTCCATCACTTCATGGCAAATAGATGCGGAAACAGTAGAAACAGTGGCTGACTTTATTTTTTAGGCTCCAAAATCACTGCAGATTGTGATTGCAGCCATGAAATTAAAAGACACATACTCCTTGGAAGAAAAGGTACGACCAAGCTAGACAGCATATTAAAAAGCAGAGACATTACTTTGTCAACAAAGGTCCATCTAGTCAAGGCTATGGTTTTTCCAGTGGTCATGTATGGATGTGAGAGTTGGACTATAAAGCAAGCTGAGTGCCAAAGAATTGATGCTTTTAAACTGTGGTGTTGGAGAAGACTCTTGAGAGTCCCTTGGACTGCAAGGATATCCAACCAGTCCATCCTAAAGGAGATCAGCCATGAGTGTTCACTGGAAGGATTGATGTTGAAGCTGAAACTCCAATACTTTGGCCACCTGATGCAAAGAGCTGACTCATTTGAAAAGATCCTGATGCTGGGAAAGATTGAGGGCAGGAGGAGAAGGGGATGACAGAGGATGAGATGGTCGGAAGGCATCACCACTCAATGGCATGAGTTTGGGTAAACTCCAGGAGTTGGTGGTGGACAGGGAGGCCTGGCGTGCTGTGGTCCATGGGGTCCATGAGGGTCCATGGGGTCACAAAGAGTCGGACACGACTGAGTGACTGAATTGAAGTGAACTGATCACCTCACACCAGTCAAAATGACCATCAACAAAAAAATCTACAAATAATAAATCTGGAGAAGATGTGGAGAGAAGGGAACCTTCTTTCATTGTACGTGGGAATGTAAACTGATACAGCTACTACAGAGAACAGTATGGAGATTACTTTAAAAATTATGGATCAATCTATCAGATGAACCAGCAATTCCAATATTGGGCATATACCCTGAGAAAATCATAATTCAAAAAGACACATGTACCCCAATGTTCATTGCAGTATTGTTTACAATAGCCAAGACATGGAAACAGCCTAGATGTCCATCAACAGATGAATGGATAAAGAATCTGTGGTACGTTTTTACAATGAAATATTACTCAGCCATAAAAAAGAACAAATCTGAGCCAGTTGTAGTGAGGTGGATGAACCTAGAGCCTGTTATACAGAGTGAAATAAGTCAGAAAGAGAAAAACAAATATCCTATGCACATATATGAAATCTAGAAAAATTGTACTGATGAACCTATTTTCAGGGCAGGAATAGAGATGCAGACATAGAGAACAGATTTGGGAACACAGTGTGGGGAGGAGAGGGTGGGACAAAGTGAGAAAGTAACAGTGAAACATACCACATGTAAAATAGTTAGTGGGAAGTTGCTCTATAGCACAGACAGCTCAATCTGGTGTTCTGTGACAACCCAGAGGAGTGGGATGGGGTTGGGGGTGGGAGAGAGGTTTAAGAGGAAGGGGACATGTGTATACTTATGACTGATTCACATTGTTGTATGACAGAAACCAATACAACATTGTAAAGCAATTAGCCTCCAATTAAAAGTAACTTTTTTAAAAAAAGTATGTTAATTATAACATTGTTCATAATATCAATAATTGGATATAGCTCAAATATCCATTAGCAGGATAATTATTAGATAAAGTATATAATACCCATACCATCAAATACCAAATATCAGATAAAAGAATGAAGTAGATCAGACATAGAAAGATTCCAAGACTTATTAAGTTAGAATATAAGTGACACAATAAGTACAAAATGATTCCATTTATGCTAAAAGCAAAACACAGCTACGCATACACAAATGTTTAGAAAAGGTCTGAAAGGAACACACCAAATCAGTCATAGTGATGACTTGTGAGGAGGGAAGGGGAACTGTGCGGAAGGGCTGATGTGAAGAAAATTTCCACTTTTTACTCAAAAAAGCTCTGAATTGATGAAAATACTTAACAATGGGATCTATTTGTTACTTGTGAAATTAAATTTTTTTTTACGTTTTACGCACATTAGTGAAAGAATAACAGAAAGAGAGCTGTGGAGCCAAAGGAGAGAATCAGAAAGCCTGAGGCAGGAACGGGCTTTGGCACTGCCTGGGGGTGGGCACAGACCCCCACCTCACTATAGCAGCACTGATTATATTCCAATCATGGGACAGGGTTTCCCAGTTAAGTTCATTAAAATAATAGTTCTGGAGAATTCTCGAGTGGTCCAGTGGTTAAAAATCTACTTTGCAGTGCAGGGCACTCAGGTTCAATCCCTGGCCCAGAAAATAAAATCCCACATGCCATGGTGCAGTTAAACCCACAAGCCACAACAGAAGGTCCTGCATGAGGCAACTAAGGCCCAACACAGCCAAGTAAATAATGCTTGACTATTAGCAAAATATTCACCCTCCGTTCATCAAGCAAAGTGTTGCAGTCTATTTGTTTAATCAGAAAAAGAAAAAATAATAGCTCTCACTTAACTGAATGTTTATCATGTGATTGACACTGGGCTAAGCACGAAATCTTCCCAGTCGCCCCTTACACTCTCTTACAAGATAGGGGATGGAAGGCTCAGTGAGGATAAGGTGACATCATTGGAAAGAACTCAGGTCTCAGCCACGAGATGATGCACTGCTGAACCAGATTTTGGATCCAAATCCCAGCTCTGCCTCCAGCAACCCATGTGACCTAGGTCAAGTCACTCTACTTCTCTTCATCTTGGTTTCCTTGAATGCCATATAGTAGGAATTATCCTACTGGCTGTTGTGAGACCAGTTAGGAAAACAGGAATCAAACTGCTTTGTTAGTGATAAAATTCTGGGACCCATGAGGATGGTTAATGATGCTGTTTTCATTAGCTGCAAAGCCAAGGGCCAAGTCCCCCACTCCACCCTAGGAAGAGTTCCCAGTGGGCAGATATGGGGTCCCATTGGGGAGCCAACTTGAAGGAGAGCACCCCCACAGGGCCTGGCTCTGGGCTTTAATGGGCCGTGGCTTGGCTCCAATCTGGCTCTTTCCCCAGGGCCGAGTGTGGTGACTCCACAGAAGATACCAAGGTGGATCAGGCACAGCAGGTGAGCCGGGCTGGGGAGGGAGTGTTCAGAAGGGAGAAAAGTCTGGGGTGGATGGGCAGGAAATTTCAGGGAAGCCAGCCGCCCAGGAGTATACACGTGCTGTGCTAGCATCCGGATCCCCGTGTGCACACATAGTCTGACTATGTGACCCTGGGTCAGCCACCTTGGCAGGACAGACAGGGATGTGCAACAAGCAAGAAGTCGATGGTCTTGTAAGAGTTTCTCACAAGGAAGCAAAGCTGAGGATAGTAAAAGAAATGGGAATATTCAACAAGGTGACCATCAACACTGTGAGTCACGGAGGAGGGAACTGCAGTTCAGAGAGGGAAAGTGAAAGAGGCAGAGCCAGAATGGAAACCCAGGTCTTTCTAATTCCAGGTAATAAACCCAAACTCTATAATTCACACCTATTCTCCTTTTCTGTGGGAATAGCACAGGGTAGGGGAAATACAAGAGAATGGCATGGATTTGGGAGTTATAGAGATGTACAATGACACAACAACTATAAAGAATGAGGCATGCACCAGGAGCTTAATAAATGGGAGAACCTTACTCTCTCTAGAGTCTTAGGCCAAGAGTCATTCAACTCAGACCCTTTGTGGGGCCAAATCCAGAGGGGACACTAAAAAGTGTGTATTGAGTTGGAGGAGATCATCTCTCCCAAGGTGCTCATTTTGCAGATGGGAAGACTGAGGCCTCGAGGCTCAAAGTCACAGCAAGCAAGGGGCCAGGACTCTGGGTTGCCAGGCAGGGCTCAGCCTTTTGCCAGCAGGCTGACTCCAGAACAACCTCTGCTCTCTCCCCTCACCAGCCTTGAACAAATATCTGTTCTTCTCCAACCCTCAGTTTCTCCTTTGTTGAACGGGCATAACCACTCCCTGGCAAGATTGCATGATGGGAAGAGAAATGCATGGTGTTAGGTTGGACGTTCAGTGATTGGTTTTTCTGTTCTCTGTCCCCTCCAGCACTGTAACTGGCTCATAAATAATCTTGACCAAAGAAATGGTCTTCTAACAATGTTTAGTGTCCTTAAGTCCTAAAAACACCCCCTGAAATATGTATTCAAAATAAAATCATTTAATCTAAATCACAAAATAAACGTAAAGGATTCCAAAATTTTTCCGATTTTTGCTGTGTTGTTACATCAAATGATGCTTTTTTAAAATACCAAACACTAAATTATTTCACAAACATTTTTTTCATGCTGTTATCTAGCCAGCACCCTAAACACATTTTGCTGGTTTGTTGCATAGGCCCACTCTGCCAAGCAGAAGTTTAGGGGAGGAAACTGCGTCAGTGCCTTTAGGATGAGCAAATAAACATCAACTTACTGATCTCTCTTCTGGCCCCAAGTAGATGAGGCAGCCTGGGCTCATTGCTTAGTTATCCTGGACTCAAAGTGATAACCCAGCCCTGTTGATGGATGGTCTAATTCTGGTTCTGTCATTCACTTACTGTGTGACCATGGGCAAACCACAGCCTTCTTCTTAGCCCCATACCTTTTTTGTTCCCTGCATATAAGAAAAGGGTTAGACTAAAACTATTTATTGCTAATGATCCTTTCGTTCTAATTTTATGAGTGAGTAGCAAAACAAAGTCAGTTGGGAAACTGCATCCTGGCCTGTCTCTGGAACCCCAAGTTCCTGAGAAGGGTGCTGGTGCTTCATTAAATAGAAAATCAGGCCTAGTTACAACCCTGGGCTCCCAATCTGATGGAGCCACAGACACATAAACAGAGAAGAGACAATTCAGCATGATCATAGTGATGTCCAAAAAAAGCACATGAACAGTAAGAGCCAGCTGAGATCAACAAAGACCTCTTGGAGGAGGGAACACTGGAGCTTAGTTTGGAAAAAGAATAAGGCAAGAGCAAGGAGTTGCCATTTGACGATAGAGTCAGGAGAAATAAGGCTATAAGAAGATAAGCTTTAAATGGAGGCTAAGGGATCATCTCTCACGAAAAATCCTTAATGAATACTGGGTGGGAGCTTGGACACTGGGTTTAAGACCTACCTCTACTATGAATTGTCAGTTGACCTTAAGAAAACAGTTTCCAGACTTCAGACTCAGTATCTATCTCCCCCACTTAAAAGAAATGAGCCAGAGGAGGGGGAAGGAGTTGGACTTGATGACTCTGAATTTTTGCCCCTCAAACCCCAACTCAGATCTGGTTTCCTCGGTGTATGACAGAACCCACTGCAATATTGTAAAGTGATTGGCCTCCAACTAATGAAAATAAAAGAAAAAAAAAGAAATCAGCCCAAAAAAAAAGAAAAAAGAAAGAAAGAAAAAGAAAAGCTAGAAAGCTTTTCAAAAAAGCTACTTACGGAATTCCCTGGCAGTCCACTAATTAGGACTCCACACTTTCACTGCCAGGGTTGGGTTCAGGTCCTGCTCAGGGAACTAAGATCCCACAAGCCGTGTGACATGCCCAAAAGAAAAAAAAAGTTCAACCTGGAAAAAAAAGAAAGCTATTTAAAGTATGATTCACATCTGCTCTGTTAATAATAAAAAAAAAAAAAACTCAAAAAAAAAAAAAAAAAACAAACCCCAACTCAGTTTAACTCAGTGACATTCAATCCAAAATTGACTTCTCTGAGCTCTTATAACATGCAAGAAAATAAAGGTGATTTGCATCATTGGGTGTGAGAGAAACCTGGTGACTGGCTTTGGGAGACTGGATCTGGTCAGCTGAGGGTTCACTCTTTTACGGCAAGGTGCAGGAGTTTTTGCTTTTCTGCTTGGCTAATGGAGGCCAACCTCTAGAACATTTTTTTTTTTCTTTCAAGGAAGACTTCACAAAGGAGTGGCCTATTTCTGGTGTCTTTTACAAAGACATTTTACCAGCCTTCACCCGCTTACAGGGAATCATGCCGCCCTCCACACTTAAGAAACTTCAGAACAATTTGAAATTTAGGGTTGTTTTTGACAGTATCATCTAAGAAAAGGAGATGGAAAGAGAAAATTGTTGCCCAATATCTCTCCACATGAAAACTTAAGTTCTAGATTCTCCAGAAGACATAACATAGAACAAATAGGCTTAGTCTGGCAGTCAGATGTCTGGGTTCTGGTCCTAGATCTGCTGTGTAATCTTGGGCAAGCTCTTGCCCCTTCTGTCTACAAAGAAAAAAAAAAGACCTGACTGGACATGTCTAGATTTGACATTTTTATAATTCAATGGCATGAAAGATATTTTATTAGAAGCAATATCAGGGATGGAGTAATCTCAGAGTCATATTCCCAGAGAAGAAAAGAGCTGGTGATTGTTGGTTCACTTTGGAGGAACCCTCCTCCCTAGAAATCCAACTCATCACATCCTTCCTGCACCTGTGTTTCTCCAGATTACTGAAAAATATGATATTTGTAATTCACCCAGTTTTGCCTAATTGCTGCAATGGAAGTGTTGGGCTAGCGTGATCTATTATATTCTACACAAAAATGGAAGTACTGACACTTAGCTTAGAAGGAGTCAGGAAGAACCACTATTCGAGGCTTACAGGAGAAGAATAAGCTTGATAACTATGTGAGCAATAGCATGTTGCAAAGAACCTTGGAGAAAGCAGTCCTTCCAAAGCAATATGGTGGAACTTTTAGTGCAAAAGAAGAGGCATGAGTTCAAGGACTTGATTTTTTGAGAGCTGACATCCCAAACTAGATACATAAAATCTCAGATGAAGACTAGCAGAAATCTTTCCAGACAGTTTTTCACAATCATAATTCAACAATCAACTGTTTACATCTGATTATCCTAGTAAAATGTAAAGTCTAAGAAAATAGGGACTTTGCCTGCCTTCTCCATTTTCATCACTGTGTCAGCTGAACACGGCGAGTCTTTCATTTGGTAGGTTATTGGTTAATTAATAAATAGTTTGACAAAAGAAAGGAGGTAGAAGTTTTGGGTTCACATAGTAGGAGTTAATACCACAACCTACTAATCAGTCCTCAAGAGCTGGTTGTAATACTACCTTTATATTTTGACTAGAGTGTGAATATTGTAGATTTCTCATTCCAGAATCCTTTGATTCTATTGTTTCCAGATATCCCAGTGCCCAGATGTTCCAGCTGCCCATCTCCCAGAAATCCTGCTCTGGCTCACCATGGAGGCCACAACCTGTAATGCATCACTGGGTGGCTCGCCAGTCTTCTACCTGGTGGGCATCCCCTCCCTGCCAGAGTCCCTCTTCCTCCCTGTGTTTTTAATTTTTCTCCTTTTCTACCTTCTCATCCTCACGGGAAATGCCCTGATCCTGGTGGCTGTGGTGGCAGAGCCCAGCCTCCACAAGCCCATGTACTTCTTCCTGATCAACCTGTCAGCCCTGGACATCCTCTTCACCACAACCACTGTCCCAAAGATGCTGTCCCTATTCCTGTTTGGGGACCATTTTCTCAGCTTTACTTCCTGCTTATTGCAGATGTACCTCTTCCAAAGCTTTACATGCTCTGAAGCCTTCATCCTGGTGGTCATGGCCTATGACCGCTATGTGGCTATCTGCCGCCCACTGCACTACCCTGTCCACATGACCCCACAGACCAATGCTGCCCTGGCAGCCAGTGCCTGGCTCACTGCCCTCCTTCTGCCCATCCCAGCAGTGGTGAAGACCTCCCAGATGGCATATGACAACATTGCTAGAATCTACCACTGCTTTTGTGATCATCTGGCTCTAGTTCAAGCCTCCTGCTCTGACACCGCCCCACAGACCCTCATGGGCTTCTGCATCGCCATGGTGGTGTCCTTCCTGCCCCTTCTCCTGGTGCTTCTCTCCTATGCTCACATCCTGGCCTCAGTGCTTCGCATCAGCTCCCAAGAAGGACGCTCCAAAGCCTTCTCCACCTGCAGCTCCCACCTCCTGGTGGTTGGCACTTACTACTCATCCATTGCCATAGCCTATGTGGCCTACAGGGCTGACCTGCCCCTCGACTTCCACATCATGGGCAACGTGGCATATGCTATTCTCACACCAATCCTCAATCCCCTCATTTACACTCTAAGAAACAAGGATGTCAAGGCAGCCATTACCAAAATCACACATCTTAAGACCCAGGCTGGAATAGGAGCCCTTGACCTTTAGATGCAGCTAATTCTGCTCTCAGGATACCAATAACAGTGCCCAGCACAGATTGTTGTTGTTGTTGTTGTTTAATTGCTAAGTCATGTCCGACTCTTTGCAACACTATGGACTGTAGCCTGCCAGGCTCCTCTGTCCATGGGATTTCCCAGACAAGAATTCTGGAGTGGGTTGCCATTTCCTTCTCTGAGGGAAATTCCCAACCCAGGGACTGAATCCACATCTCTTGCATTGGCAGGCAAATTCTTTATCTCTGAGCCACCAGGGAAGACCCCAGCACAGATTGGCAACTCGATAAATATTCTTGAGTAAATAAATCAGTAAATATAGACTGGTAAAAGAAAATTCTGTTGAGCAGTCAACTTCAACAGTGGTTGTCATATTTTGGCCCAGGGCTTTCCCCCTAGTGCAATGGAATGATGTTCATCTTTATATAATATCTTGCACTGTATAAGAATTTCACTTCTTCATAAGAAGCTTTTTCTTTTTTTAAAAAAAAAATCTGCATGGCAAAAAAATCTTTATAAGCAAAGTCAAAAAACAAAAGACTTACATCACAGGGAAAGGGCAAATATCTAAAATAGATAAAGAGTTCTGGAGAAGGAACTGGCAATCCACTCCAGTATTCTTGCCTGGAGAATCCCATGGACAGAGGAGCCTGGTGAGCTACAGTCCATGGGGGGTCACAAAGAGTCAGACATGACTGAGCGATAACATACTTACCTACCTCCTGAATTTTTAGAAGAAAAATCCAACATACAAATATGAAAGTGGGAAAAATACATGAAAAGATAGGTTACCAGAAAAACACAGTGGTCTTTAAACAATGAAAAAGTAGTCTATTGTATCAAAATACTGTATAAAAAGAATACAAATTAAAACTACAGTATGAATTTCCCTAGTGGTCCAGTGGTTAAGAATCTGCCTGCCAGTGCAGAGGACTTGGGTTTGAACCCTGGTGTGGGAAGATTTCACATGCTGCAGGGCAACTAAACCCATGTGCCACAACTACTGAGTCCATGTGCTCCAACTACTGAAGCCCATGAGTTCTACAGTCCATACTTCACAACAAGAAAGCCACTGCAATAAGAAATTTCTGCACTGCAACTAAAGAGTATCTCCTCACTGCTCACCACAACTAGAGAAAGCCTGGCATAGCCAAAAATAAATATAAATAGTAAATAAAAAAATTTTAAATTACTCTGAAATGCCATTTTCCACATAATCAGATTAACAAAACAATATTTTGGCAATATGCATGTAGAAAATCAGAACGCTTGTAAATTGCTTGTGAGGATGCAAATTGATAGAGCATTACTGTGATACCCACCAAAAGTATATATACATTTACCGTTTGACCCAGAAATCTCATTTCTAGGAGTCAATCTCAAAGACACATTGGCAATAATTCATTAGGCTACTCATTCATCATTAGGGAACAGGTTGAAAAAAATTATTTTAAGTATAATGCATCTATAAAAAGGAAGTGATAAAGCTGTATAGTGATCTAGGATATGCTAATGGACTTCCCTGGTGGCTCAAATGGTAAAGAATCTGCCTGGAATGCAGGAGACACTGGGTTGGGAAGATCCCCTGGAGAAGGGCATGGTAACCCAGTACAGTATTATTGCCTGGAGAGTCCTATGGCCAGAGGAGCCTGGCGGGCTATGGTCCATGGGGTCACACCGAGTTGGACACAACTGGAGTGACTTTGCACGCATGCGCACAGAAGGATGAAACCTCGAATTAATAAAGATGGTTACCTACAAGGAGAGAGAGGGAACCAGAGTGGAGGGGACAGGAACAGAAGCAAGACAAACTTAAACGTACAATCTGACTTTAGATGTATATACAATTTTTATATAATTAAAAGAAATAGAAAAGAAAAAACATGATTCCCCCCTCTTTAAAATAAACAGAAACGCTTGATCTTAGATGTCTATCAAGTTAATGGCATGATCATTAGGAAAATTACTGTAAGAGTCATCGAAACAGTGCTTTGACTGTACATCCTAAGAGGGATACAATTTAACAACAAGAAAAATCATAACAGTTTAAATTACATTGAGAAGTCTTTTAAAAAATATGTTACAGTTTTACTTAAGAAAATAGATTGAAATTAAATCATTCTATAATCATTTAAAATACTTCATTTTGAAATTATTTTATATTTACAAAAAGTTACAAAAATAGTAGAGTTTCTATTTACCTTTCGTCCAGCTTCCTCTAATTTTAACATCTTTCATAATCATGCTGCATTCATCAAAACTACGAAACATGAATCTATATAACACATTATCACTCAAAGTCCATAGTTTACATTAGGGCCTACTCTTGGTATTATATATTATTTTATTTTTTGTATAGACATCCAGTTGTTCCAGCACCATTTTTTAAAGCCTATTCTTCATCATTAAATTGTCTTTGAACTTTTGTCAAATATCAAACTACAGTTGTGTCTATTTCTGGGCTTTCTCTTCAGTTCCATTGGTACATTTATCTGTCCTTTTACCAACACCACGTCATCTTGATTACTATAACTTTATGCTTAGTGTTGAAATTGGGTAGTGTGAATCTCCCAACTTTGTTTTTCTGTTTTAGAATTGTTTTGACTACTTTATTTCCTTTGCTTTTTGATATACATTTTGGAACTAACTTGCTGGGTTTTGACTGGGATTGTACTGAATCTATGTATTAAATTTGGGATATTTGGCATTTTAACAACATTGAGTTTTCAAATTTAATAACATGGATATCTCTTCATTCATGTAGATTTTCTTTGATTTTATTCATCAGTGTTTTGTAGTTTTTAGCCTATGGATTGTGCACATATTTTGTTGAAGAAAGAAAGTGAAAGTCACTCAATCGTGTCTGATTCTTTGCGATCCCATGGACTATACAGTTCATGGAATTCTCTAGGCCAGAATACTGGAAGGGTAGCCTTTCCCTTATTCAGGGGATCTTCCCTACCTGGGGATCGAACCCAGGTCTCCCACATTGCAGGCAGATTCTTTACCAGCTGAGCCACCAGGGAAGTCCAAGAAAACTGAAGTGGGTAGCTTATCCCTTCTCCAGCGGATGTTCCTGACCCAGGATTCAAACCGGATCTCCTGCATTGCAGGCGGATTCTTTACCAACTGAGCTATGAGGGAAGCCCCACATATCCTGTTAGGTTTATATTTAAGTGTACTTTTTGGTTAGTCTGTTAATATGGTGGGCTTTTCATTGATTGGTTTTGAATGTTGAACAGATTCTTAATTCCTGGAATGAACTCCACTTGGTTATGATATATTGTCCTCTATAAATATTGCTAGGTTTGATTTTTAAAAATATTTTGTTTAGGATTTCCACATGAGGGATACTGATCTGCAGTTTTCTATTAATTCCTTTGCCTAGTTTTTTTTTTTTTTTTCTTTGCCTAGCTTGATATTAGGTTAATATTGGCTGGCCTTATAAAATGAGTTGGAAAGTTTTCTCTCCTCTTCTATAATCTGGAAAACATTATGTAGAATTGGTATTTTTTTTCCTTAAATATTTAGTAGTATTTTCCTATGAAACGACCTGTGTCTTTAATTTCCTTTTAGGAAATTTTTTTTCTACAAAATCAATTTCTTTACTAGATGTAGAAGTATGGGGTTTTTTGTGTTTATTTATTTTTGCCTGAATCTTTGTTGCTCTGTGTGGCCTTTCTCTAGTTGTGGAGCATGGCTTTCTCGTGGTGGTGGCTTCTCTTGTTGCAGAGCACAGGCTCTAGGCACTCAGGCTTAGTTGCTCAAGGCATGTGGAATCTTCCCGGACCAGGGATAGAATCATGTTCCCCGCCTTGGCAGGCAGATTTTTATCCACTGCACCACCTGGGAAGTCCTAGATATAGAAGTTTTAAAATTGTCTGTTTATTCTTGAATGGGTTTTGGTAGTTTGTACCTCTCGAGGAATTTGTCCATTTCATCCACATTATAGAATTTATAGGCATAGAGTTATTTGTAGCAGTCTTTCATTATCCTTTTAAAGTCTGTGATATCTCTTCTTTCATTCTGAATGTTGCTAATTTGTGTCTTCAATTTTTCTTCTTGGTCAATCTGGCTATAGATGTATCAATTTTATGGATTTTTCAAAGAATCAGATTTTAAACTTAAATGTCCGTCATAAAATAGCTAGAGGGACGCTCAGGGAATTCAGTGCTCTATGATGACCTGGTGAGGGGGATGGAGGTATGGGAGGGAGGCTCAAGATGGAGGTGATATATGTATAAATAGAGCTGATTCACTTTGTGGTAGAGCAGAAACTAACATAACATTGTAAAGCAATTATACTCCAAAAAAAAAAAAAGAATCAGCCTTTAGTTTTATTGATTCTGCTCAGCTGTTTTTTTGTTTTCTGTTGTATTGATTCTTGCTATAATATTTATAATTTTCTTTCTTTTAAGTACTTTGGGTTTAATTTTATATTCTTTTTCTAGTTTCTTAAAGTGAAGATTAGATTGTTGATATGAGCCTTTTATTCTTTTCCGATATAAGTATTAAACTCTATAAATTTCCCTCTAGCCACTGCTTTCGTAATTCCCTACAAATTTTGAAATATTGCACTTTTCTTTTTTTTTTCAACTCAGAATGTGTTTTTAATTTCCCTTGAGACTTCTTAAATTCTGGAGCACTTACTCAGGCCCATCCACTTGAATAGGGCTTGATTCCAACCTCTGCCTCACCAGCATCATGTGGCTGCTAAACTCTTTCTGCAGCTTTGTAACTTCCCAGCTACTGTCTTCTTCTGGTTTCTCAAAGTCTTTCCCTATACGTGCACACCTGAAGAGTTGGTCCCTGACTTGAAGGGAATTTGTACAGATTTTGAAGTGCCTTCCCTGCAGTACTATCCTCCCCAGTATCTTGCCTTTTAATTTCCAGCCCTTTTGGTAATCCAAATTCCAACTTGTATCTCCTCAGTTTATTAGGACTTTATTTTTCTAATTGAGCTCTATTCTTCAGTCCTGTAAATTGGGAAATGCCCTCAGGTAAAAATCTCGGATCATGTGGAAATTACTTCATGAGCTTTCCTATTTTCAAGGATCACTGTCTTTCAAGGTCTCTGAAGCCTTCAAACAATTGTTTTACATATTTTATCCAGCTTTTACAGTTGTTTTTGGCATGAGGGTTAGTTCCAAAGAAGGTACTCTGTCATAGGCAATACTTAAAAGTCCTCTTTGAGTTTTTGCACTATTGGTAGGAGAAACACAGCGTAGACCCTAGGATTTTAGAGTGAACTATGTGGGTTTTTTTTTTTTTCTGCTGATAACTGTTTTCCTTTTGAGAAACAGTTCCTGGGCTTGGTGCAGCCAAAAGCCTGAAAAGAAACACTAAAGGGCTATGGGTCCCAAGCTGACCCTTACAAACTGGGTATTAATTTGAACAAACAAAATATAAAATTGGATATGTACAAAAACATCCCACTGTCAAGTGGGAAGTCAGGTAATAAATATTATATTAGCTCAAGCAGATCTTGAAGGCACAAGACAGTTGCATGAGTGGGTGGCTCAGACTTCCAAGATGCACCATCTTGCAATATTGATACCTTCCCATCAACTCTGACATAGGGCCTCATGGGAAATTCCTTATAATCAACTCTCCCAAGAAGAAAGAAATCAGGCTTGATTCACAAACAGTTCTTCACAATATGCTGAGATTACTCAAACATGGACTGCTACTATATTACAGCCCATTCAGGAAGGCCCTGAAGGATCAACAGGAAGATGAATCCTGTCAGTGGGCAGAACCTTTGCCAGTGCTTCTTGTCTTTCACCTGGTAGGTTCATCTCACCTGGAAGGTAAAATGGAAAGAGGTTTGGATCTATACAAGTTTATAGCAATGGCTAGTCTATGCTGGGATATGAAGTAACTTAGAGCAAAGTGACAGGTTTGGTGAAGAAAAGATCTGGAGAGATTTAAGGCAATAGGCTTCTGAGAAAGGCCTCAAACTGTGAAGATATTTTTGTCCCAGTGTGACAATTTACCAAAGGGAACTCATGGTGAGAAAACTGTCTAAAATCAGCAAAAGTAGGCAAAATCAGATACACAAGATGACCCATTCATGAATATCAGTCAGACTTATAATAAGAATGAAGGTTACACCATTGGCATAAAGTTTGAGGCCCCTGAGAGCTGTTAATAATGTTCTAATCATTACCAGCAAAGCCTAGGGACAAATCATACCTCATTCTTCATGTATGCTCTAGGTGATGCCAGGGAGTTTATTCCTGAGGGATGGTGGGTCTTCAAGGGAGCACCATCTTGAAGAAAATGACCCCAGGAGGCCTACCTGAAAGCAGAGAGCTGAGGGTTTAATAGGTCATGGCTCAGCCTCTAACAAGTCTTCACATGGAGACACAACAGGACCCACCAGTATGGACCAGCTTAACAGGTAAGCAGGACCAGGG
Source organism: Cervus canadensis (assembly GCF_019320065.1). Taxonomy (NCBI): domain Eukaryota; kingdom Metazoa; phylum Chordata; class Mammalia; order Artiodactyla; family Cervidae; genus Cervus; species Cervus canadensis. The sequence continues at coordinate 49,475,947 of NC_057396.1, read as the reverse complement.
ATGAAGCGTCCAGAGACAGGCAGAGAAAACTGGGGCCAGGAGACAAGGGTAGAGAAGCCAGGATGTATGAACTTGGGCCAGGGATCAGGGAGACTGGCTGGGTGAAAACAAGAGGCAGGAGCCCAGAATCCGGGTTGGCTGTGCACACATGGGTTGTGAGACCTTGGGCCACACATTCTGACAGGTCCAGGCAAAGGAGGACTCTTATATGTGGGTTTCAAACCACATTCTCATCAAATTATTTCCTCCCATAGGAAATCAAGGCTGATGGAGCAGTAACCATTGGAAACACGAGGGCACTCTGCGTGCTTACCTGCTCCAGGCTCTTGTGTAGCATTGCCTAAACGTTCTCTTCGCATTCTCTCCACAAGGACACAACAATCTCGGAAGGTCACAAATGAGGGAAACAAGTTCAGACAGAGAAAAGTGACTTGCCCAAGGTCACACAACTGCAGGTATGAGCTGGGACAGGACTCCAGTCCTTTCTGTCTCATAAGTGCATATTCTTGACCACTAAGGCCCACAGGACAGATGAAGGTAAAGCCCCTGGCTGGTAGCAGGTACTCAGGAGAGGTGGGAGAGCCATGTGACATGACTCTGCCAGACACAGAGTGGACACTCAGGAAAGGGTTCATTGGATTGGAAACCCCTCAGAGATTTTCTCTAAACCTCTCACTACACAGATGAGAAAACCAAGTCTCAGGGAACCAGAGTCACAGCAAGCAAGTAGCAGAGCTGGTCGAGGAGCCAGGACTCCTGGTTGCAAGGTGGAGTTCTTTAACAGCAGTCTGCCTCCTAACCATCTCTGCTCTCACCCCTCGCCAGCTGGGACCTTAAACAAGGGCCTGTCTTTCTCCAATCTTTGGTTTCCCATTTGCTGAGGGGCATAACCACTCCCTGAAAGGGCTGGATGAAGGAGGAGATGATGTCCATCAAGTGCAGCATCAGGTTGGACACTCAGTGATTGGTCTTTCTGTCCTTCCCTATCCCCACCTGCACTGTAACTCTCTCATAGACAGTCCCACCAGGGAGGACCTTCTGGGGCAAATTCTGTGCCCCATTAGTCCCTAAAGCACAGGATGGCATCACTCAGATGTAGTGTGTAATCTAAAGCAAAATAAGAGCCCTAACCTATAAAATAAATGTAAGAAAGTTCAACCAAATTTGGATATTCCCTTTGATGGGCTAGTTGAAAGGTGCTTTGACAGATAAAATGCCAAGTTCTTTCATAAAGTACTTTTGGTGTCCCTGTTTGGCTGGTGTCCCAATATGCCCATTGGATGGTCCAGTACCACCTGCAATAAAAAGCCATGTCCCACCCCTCCACTGAGGTCTCAGCATCCCTCCTTCATCGTCTAAGCAGTGGAACAGAAGTGGGATGAGAGGGGTACCAAAACTGATGGCCTTTTAGGGCCCCACTGGCCTCCCCTCTCAGCCTTTCTGCCCCTAAGATCCCCTGCTCTGCCTCACCCAGGACTGAAGACACGACTCCCTGTCTGAGAGCAAAAATGTCCATGGTAGTGCAAAACAGGTTCACTTTTTTTGCTAGATCCTGGGGTCTGATTTTTGGAATATTATTTTAAAGGAAGATTTGCATTGCCAGATACTAGTTCTCAGTGCTTATCCTATAGCGACTTAAGATAAAAACTTGAATTATAAATTTGTCTGATTATCAATGAAAAAGTGGAAAGGGAAACAGAAAACCTTGGTCTTAATATGATCTCCCCTGAAAAGCTGAACTTCTGGATTCCCCAGAAGACATGGGGAGTAGAAGAGAGTCCTCTCCCAGGAATCAAAGACCTGAGTTCTGGGGATGACTCTGCATCCAGTGCCATTGGTACCTGGGAAAGTTCCCACCCTTTTTGTGCTCAGCCTCTTGCCTTCAGGAGGAAAACTGGTTAGATCTGAAAATTAAAGTTTTTTCCAGCTTTTTCATTGATGGTTTTATGCATAAGAGGTGTTTCGAGAAGAGAGAGAAATTAGAGTTGACTGTAGGGAAAGTGTGGGGCCCTGCTCACAGAATCATCAGGATCAATACAGACTTGCTTGCAATGGGAACAGGGATTGTTTAGCCCAAGGGGCAAGTATCAAGTAGATGGCAAATCAGTATTTCTCTTAATTCAATCCCCCCAGATCTATGAAAACACTTCCTCCTGATTCCTTCTTGGCGGGGGGTAGGGGGGTTCTTTGGCCTTGGAGCAGCCATTGCAAGCAAACCTCCAGTTCCTCTCCATCTAAAATGCTTCTCAAGCAATGACCAGGGACAGAGAAGCCTGGTGAAGAATGGGCGTGCCAAACAGGAGTTTGAGCTGAGCTGCATGCCAGCAGAGAGGCAAGTTCAAGAGTAACACAGATATACTCCCTGGATTCTCTGTTGCTGCCCAGTTGCAGGAGAATCTACACTCAGTTCCTACTCCAGTCAGGAATGGCTCTTTCCGCCAAAGGGATTTTCAGTGTCACTCCCGTCACTGCAATGTGACAAAGAGCCCCACATCCAGAGACAGAAAAGGGAGTACTCAACTTAGAGACAGGCAGAACCACTGCATCAAGCCAACAAGGAAGAGGGAGCCATTCCTGGTCAATAATTATGATGAGAATATAGCATGTTGCTATAAACTTTAGAGAAATCAGGCCTCCCTAGCAAGGTGGTGACAAAGATGTCACTTTTTTAAAAACTTAAAGCAATGCCAAAGAGAAAGGAGCTCAAGGACATGGTTTAAGAGACTGAATATCCCTGAAGGATCATATGCGACATGGACGAGGGGACCAACAGAGTTCTTCCACAACACTTAGCACAACTGAAATTAAATAATTATGCGATTCTTTGCTTAATGTCTTTTTCTACCACTGAAATTTCAGCTCCATTAAGTTAGAGACCTTCTTTGTTTTGTTCAACTTGGTATATACTCAGCATGTAACACATGGTTTGGTATATTGTAGGTAATTTTGCCGCATTATTTTTTAAAAGGAAAAAGGGAATTCTGGGAGAGGATGAAGACAGAGCCCATCATTTCTCTTCTAGTGTTGGTTACATTATACAGTGATCACTCTGTAATTAATATTCCAGAATCACCGATTGCTCTGCTTTCCAAGTACTCCCACCGCCCACTTCCTGGGCATCCAGCTTAAACCATCATGGAGACTATAGCCTGTAATGAATCAGAGGAGTCATGGACCATTTTCTACCTTATGGGCATCCCTTCTCTGCCGAAATCCCTCTTCCTTCCTATCTTCTTCATCTTTCTCCTCCTCTACCTGCTCATCCTGGTGGGAAATGCCCTGATCCTGGTGGCTGTGGTGGCAGAGCCCAGCCTCCACAAGCCCATGTACTTCTTCCTGATCAACCTCTCAGCCCTGGACATCCTCTTCACCACAACCACTGTCCCAAAGATGCTGTCCCTATTCTTGCGTGGGGATCGCTACCTCAGCTTCTCTGCCTGCTTCCTGCAGATGTACCTTTTCCATGGCCTTAACTGCTCTGAAGCCTTCATCCTGGTGGTCATGGCCTATGACCGCTATGTGGCTGTCTGCCGCCCACTGCACTACCCTGTGCTCATGACCCCACAGACCAATGCTGCCCTGGCAGCCAGTGCCTGGCTCACTGCCCTCCTTCTGCCCATCCCAGCAGTGGTGCAGACCTCCCACATGGCTTTTGAAAACATCGCTCACATCTACCACTGCTTCTGTGACCACTTAGCTGTGGTCCAAGCCTCCTGCTCTGACACCACACCCCAGACCTTCATGGGCTTCTGCATCGCCATGGTGGTGTCCTTCCTGCCCCTTCTCCTGGTGCTTCTCTCCTATGCTCACATCCTGGCCTCAGTGCTTCGCATCAGCTCCCGAGAAGGACGGTCAAAAGCCTTCTCCACCTGCAGCTCCCACCTCCTGGTGGTTGGCACTTACTACTCATCCATTGCCATAGCCTATGTGGCCTACAGGGCTGACCTGCCTCTTGACTTCCACATCATGGGCAATGTGGTGTATGCTATTCTCACACCTGTCCTCAACCCTCTCATCTACACGCTGAGGAATAAGGATGTAAAGACAGCCATCACCAAAATGGCATGTCCCTGGAACCCAAATAATCCTGCAAAACCCTGATTGATAGTGAACTTTATTTTATCACAAACACCAATAACAATAGAGGTAAAATTGGACAATTCAGATAGCCAAATAATTAGAACAATAATTCTTAAAATACAGTCCTAGGTATTCTTCCATTGTAACAAAATAATGATTTTCTTTCCTTAATTCACAGACAAAATGGATTGGGCTTTTCAGTTTTTAAGCTGTGACTCCCAAATTTCACAAGATTTGTGGTCACATTTCCATTAAGTATTTTGATTCTCAGAGACTTAAGTATTTGACTAGAAAGAAATTCAGTTTTTTTCCCTTGTAGAGCTTCTAATATTTCTAAATGCCCCCAGGATTGCTGACACATAGATATGAATCAGCCTTGCCCTTTTTGCTGGAGTAGTAACTTAGAAATCCTCTTCAAGGAAAACGTCTGAAACTGCTACCATCTCAATTCTCATTTCCTGAAAATACACTGCTACTACCAATGTGTCAATACCAGTCATGCAGGAAATTTACCACTGGTGTCTAGGCCTCCATAGTGTCCTGAAAGTAGAGCATACCCTTCCTTGAGCTTATGCTTAGGCAAGTATTCCTTAGCAAACCTGTACAGGCACCAAAGCATTGCATCCATAACAAGGAGAGCGAAGTCGTTTTCTCTTATTAGTAGCATGCAATGTCCAGGACCTGCACTCTTGCTCACAATACAGCCGTAGGTATTCTTCCTGACCCTAGACGCCAGCCCAAGCTCTTTATTCCCTTTCCCTATGCCAAATTTCCTCTTGAAGAATATTTTCCACCTATCACCTCACCTGCTAATTGGCACAGTCTCTCTGTATCTCCCGTTTTAAAAAAAGTAATTTCAACTTTTGTGCATCAAATGATACTATCGGGAGAATAAAAAGACAATCCACAATGGGGAAAATATTCATAAATTAAGGAATTAATGTCCCAAATATATTAAGAACTCCTACCACTCAAAACAACAACAGTAACACCCAATTTAGAAAATGGGCAAAATATTTGAATAGACATTTCTCTGAAGAAGACATACAAATGTCAAATAAGCCCATGGAAAGATGCTTGAAATTACCATCCATCTGGCAAGTCAAAACCATAATGAGATAGCACTTCTACCCACTAGGATGGATATTATCCAAAAATGGAAAATAGCAAGTGTTAGAGAGAATGTGGTGCAATTGGAAAGCTTGAAAAAAAAATGATGCAGCCACTGTGGGAAAACAATATGATGGTTCCTCAAGAAATTAAATATAGAGTTAATGAATGATCCATCATTTCCACTTCTGGGTATATACCCAAAAGAATTGAAAGCAGAGTCCTAAGAGACATTTGTTCACCTGTGTTTATAGCAACATTATTCACAGTAGCCAAAAGATGGAAACAGCCCAAATGTCCATCAGCAGGTGAACAGATAAACATATACACCCAGTGGAATATAATTCAGCCTTAAAAAATGAATGAAATTCTGATACATGCAACAACATGGATAAACCTTAACAACATTATAAGTGAAATATGCCAAGTACAAAGGGATAAATATTGTGTGATTCCATTTACATGAGGCACTTGTCATGGTCAAATCATAGAAACAGAAAGTGAAACAGTGGTTACGGGGAGCTAGGGGTGAGTGGGGAAGGGAGAGTTACTCTTTTCTGCATATGGAGCTCTGTCTGGGATGACTAAAGAGTTCTGGAAATGTACAGTGGTGATGGTTGCACAACGTTGTGAATGGACTCAGTACTACTTTATGTACATTTAAAAATGGTCCAAATTGTAAGTTTTATGTTACATATGTGTACCACAATAAAAGATATTTTAACAAATAGCTTCAAATCAGACCACAGGTCACAGGTCCTTGAGTAGCCCATGGGCTGGCTGCCATTTTGTCAGATGGCCATCTCTAGACCCACTGATCAGCTGTGGTCAGAGGAAGATGTATGGAGTTCATCACATGGTTTGACATGAACACAAGAATTCATGGAGCAGTTTGCCTCAAAAAGTGGGGTGGGAAGGCATTTGAAACCTGGTACATTTAGGGGACTCATTGTCCTATCGGTGTCAGGCAGGTGTTGGGAGGTTGTTGTGAAGATTTGGGTGAGACTGGGAAATTTCATCTCTCAAATATCTCTAGCCTGCCTCTACTCCTCTCCATCCCACTTCATTCACTCTGGTGCAGGTGTTGGTTACCACCTTCTCTCTCCTGAAGGAGCACAACCATCTCTCCAACCATCTCTCTGCCTCTGTGCCCACCCTCCACTTCATACGTGACCAGAATGGGCTTTCTGGCAGACAGATCTGGTCACCCTATCACCCTCAAGGCTCTCTCTGCTCTGGTTCCCCCTAAATGACTTCTTTGACCTCACATCTCACCATTGCCTCTCTCATGGCAATTCTGAATTTCTTTCAGTTTGCCAAACACGGCAACTCATTCCCATTCTCACCAGTCACTCACCCTTCTCTCTTCCTCTTTGTCTATTTCAACTGAAATCTTAGTCAGGCTTCTCCTGAAACTTCACATTCTCAGAGGAGCCTGCCCTGGCACCTTGCCCTGAAAAGTGAGGTAGATACCCTTTGTGTGCGCCCCCTTAGCACTTTATTACTCCCCCATCATAGTGTCATGTTAGTTGCTCAGTTGTGTGACTCTTTGCGATCCCATGGAGTGTAGCTCACCAGACTCTACTGTCCACGGAATTCTCCAGGCAAGAATACTGGAATGGGTTGCCATTTCCTTCTCTGGGGCATCTTCCCAACCCAGGGATCAAACCCGGGTCTTCTGCATTGCAGGCAGATTCTTTACCACCTGAGCCACCAGGGAAGCCTCATCATGGCACTTTTAAATTTTTACTTTTTGAACCTTAGGAGAAAAGAGCTCTGAGCTCATGATACCTATTAGTCTGTGTAGGCTCCTTGCTTGTTTTATCTTCCCCTTTACCTCCAAGCCCCCAATTCCCACTCCACTCCCCTTTATCACATTATGTATGCCCATAAATATAAGCATATCTTTGAAAAGTAAATAGTGTTGTTGTATGCATGTATGTACATGTTGAATTCACATAAAAAGAATTATGTTACACATCTCCATTTATCGCTTACATTTTCATTCAGTGTCTCTGTTGCTATTTATAAATCTAGTTTCATTGGTTCTTATTGGTATTCCATGATATGATTTCATCACATTTTACTTTTCTAGTGGAGGCCACCTAAGTTACCTCTAACTCTTTGCTATCAGTGTGTCTTGATAAATGCCCTTGTGTATGCCCTTGTATGAATCCATGGAAGATTCTCCCTGAAAGATAGAACAAAGAGTCAAACACATTAGTCATGGGTGTACACAAACTTTAGCTAAACATAGTCCCTCTTCATTATTTGTAGATTCTGTGTTTGTAAATTCATTTACCTACTGAACCTAAAACCAATACTTAAGGCACTTTCAGGGTCACTCAGGGACACACCCAGAGCAGCAAAATATCTGAGTCATCATGTGCATGTTCCCAGTTGAGGTCTAACAAGAAAATACTCTACCCTCTTGTTTCAACTCATATCATGATCAAGTGTCCTTCCCATGGTCTATTTTTGCCATGCTTTTAGCTTTTGTGCTCTTTTGGTAATTTCCCTGTTTAAATTGGTACCCAAGCATGGTGCTCAAGTGGTGTCTAAGACTGCTAAGCATGAAAAGTCTGTGATGTGCCTTGTGGAGAAAATACATGTGTTATTAAGCTTCATTCAGGCATGGATTATAGTGCTGTTGGCCATGAGTTCAAGGTTAATAAATCAATAGTGTATATACTAAATGAGGATTTTTAAATTAATTTTTATTGGAGTATAGTTGATTTACAACGTTGTGTTCGTTTCCGCTATACAGCAAAATGAATCAGTTATACATATGCATGTTGTTGCTGTTGTTCAGTCGGTAAGTTGTGTCCGACTCTTTGTGACCCCATGGACTGCAGCACGCCAGGCTTCCCTGTCCTTCACTATCTCCTGGAGTTTGCTCCAACTCATGTCTATTGAGTTGGTGTTGCTGTCTAATCACCTCATCCTCTGCCACCCCCTCTCTTTTTGCCTTCCATCTTTCCCAGCATCAGGGTCTTTTCCAATGCGTCAGCTCTTTGCATCAGATAGCCAAAGTCATTAGAGCTTCAGCTTCAGCATAAGTCCTTCCAATGAATATTCAGGGTTGATTTCCTTTAGGATTAACTGGTTTGATCTCACTGTAGTCCAGTGGACTCTCAAGAGTCTTCTCCAACACCACAATTTGAGTGCCTCAATTCTTCAGCGTTCAGCCTTCTTTACGGTCCAACTCTCACACCCGTACGTGACTACTGGAAAAACCATAGCTTTGACTATACAGACCTTTGTGGGCAAAGTGATGTCTCTGCTTTTTAATACGCTGTCTAGCTTTGTCATAGCTTTCCTTCCAAGGAGCAAGCATCTTTTAATTTGGTGGCTGCAGTCACACCACCCGCAGTGATTTTGCAGCCAAAGAAAATAAAATCTGTCACTGATTCTACTTTTCCCCCCTTTTTTTTGCCAGGAAGTGATAGGACCAGATGCCCATATATACACATACATATATCCACTCTATATTTTCCCATATAGGTCATTATAGAGAGTATTGAGTAGAGTTCCCTGTGCTATACAGTAGAATCTTATTAGTTACCTATCATATATATAATAGTGTGTATATGTCAATCAGAAATACCCATAAAACAAGGTTATATATTTGATCACATCAGTTGACAAAAATGTTGTGACCAGAGGCTCACAGGAAACTAATCTTGTGCTCCTCCTAGAGGAATGACTGAGTGTATTCGCAGCAACTCAATAGAACACAGCTACCACAGATAATGAGAATTGACTGTACTGAACGTACTTCAATATTGTTTCCTTGAATGGCTGTGCCTTTTATACTCCAGCAGTAAAGGACTATAGACTATAGCTCCCACCCCCCCCACATCCTCACCAACATCCTCTTCCAACTCTAATTTTTCCTTCTTTATCAGGCTAAAGTGGTACCTCATTCTGTTTCATTTGCATCTCTCTGATTACTAATGAAGCATCTCCTTGGTAGCAACTAGCATTTTCCCATATTGCTTATGGAAAAACTGCTTATTTTCTTTGGATTTCCTGTATTATTTTATTGCTTTCAGGACTTCTGTATGTTTGCTCCTTGTCAACTTTAAATATTACAAATATGTTTTTCAAGTTTGTAATCTGCCCTGCCTGCATTGAGCAGAAATTCTTCATTTTGATATACTTAAATCCATCACATTTTTTACCATTTAATATGTGGGGTTTTAGCCTTTCCTTACCACAATATCACAGCTATTCCTCAATATTTTCTTTCATTAGCTTCCTAGTCTTTTTCTTATACTTTTACCTTGAATTCATGTGGAGCTCTTCTTTAAGTTGTAAGGTAGGAATTCTGCTTTATTTTTCTTCATATTTGAAACCATATTTTCCATCAATCTCTTCTTCTTTTTTTTTTTTTTTGGCCATGCCTTGGGGTGGGATCTTAGTTCCCCATCCAGGGATGAAACTTTTGCCCCTTGCAGTGGAACCACAAAGTCTTAATCACTGGACTGCCAGGGAAGTCCCACCAATTGCTCTTAAAAATCTTGTCTCTCCTCGTTGTTTTATAGCCCTATATTTATCAAGTTTCCATACACCTTGTGTACTTCTGAGTTATTTATTTTGTTCTATTGTCTACTTGCCTATTGGAATGTCAGTACCATATTATGATACTATTATAGCTTTGTAGTATGTCTTTTTACATATATGATTCAGGAAGCCCCTTCTCACCTTTCATATTTTTTTAAGTTGACCTACCTGTTTGAAGTTGACTTACCTGTAAATTTTGGAAGGTTTGTAAACTCCCTCAAAAATGCAGTGAAAAATTTTTGAGACTTCAGCTACTTGAGCTTAAGCTACCACTCCCACTTATTTGATACAGCTCCCCATTTATTAAAATCTTTTATGTCTTTATTTTAAACTTTTCAACAATCATGGTTATCATTTTTGATAGTATAAACTTCATCATTTGTGTTACTATTGTAAAAAGCATTTAAAATTTTTTTCTAGTTATTGCAGCCTGGATGGGAGGGCAGTTTGGGATAGAATGGACACAGTATATGGCTGGGTCCTTTTGCTGTCCACTTGAAACTATCACAACATTGTTAACTGGCTCTACTTTAAAATACAAAGTTAAAATTTTTTTTCTAGTTGTTATGCTAGAAAAAGATCTATTTCTAGCTAGTATAGAGTTCCCCAGTCACAGCCCTTATCACACTGAATTATAATTCCCTTTCTATTGCCTGTATTTATTCTCCATTAGATGCCAAGCTATGTGAGGACAGGCACTGCCCCTGCCTTTTCCATCTCTATATGCCCAGCATCTTTCGTAGGGCTTGGCGCATAGCAGTCGCTTAATAAAGAACTCAGTCCTTGGCACATGATGTCATTTGATGTTCGTTTCCTCCCACTCTCTGAACAAAAACCACATCAGACCCCGCGTTTTATAGATGGATATACTCACACTCAGAGAGAAGATGTGTTTCCCATGGACTCAGCATATATTAAAGAAAAAGCTGGAGTCACAGCCCAGGTCTCCTGGCTGAGATGCATTTCATTTCCTTTAAGCTATCTCTGCTGATTAAATGCCCCTTGTCTTAATCTCATGGGAAGAACAGATGGCAGATTCTCTAGTCAAGGTGTAAAACCAGAGACAAAGGTCAGTTTTCCTTGAGAAGGTCAAAGGACCTGAAGGATGATTCCTGGTGTCACAGAATCCCAAGCTGCCCCTTGTTCTCATCTCCATACCAGTAGGTCTCAAACTTTTGTGTGGGTTGAAATCACAGAGAAGGCTTGTTCAAATATAGGTTGTTTGGCCTCCTGCTCAGATTTTTAAAATTCAATTTGTTCTAAGTGAGGCTCAAGAACCTGCATTTCCAGCACAAGTAGGCACACAGAAGGCACTCAGTAAGCATGAGGTTTTAAAATACCGTCTTGCAAAACCAACAAGTTGATAACAGTGCCCATTACAACACTCAGCACTGCCCTATAACTTTCTCCTTAAATGCAGTGTGAGAAAAAGTCAACTCTTTTCTTTTCTTTTACCAGGCAATGAAATCCTTCCTACCCAGATTCTTTTTTGCCTTGTCGGACAGGAAGTCAGAGCCTCTTTCTCACCTTCTGTCCCTCTCTTATTCAAGTGCCTGAAAATATCTATTGCTCTTTTCTCTCCCTCTAGATTATTTTTTGTATTTTGTCCTATTTTACATTGTCTTCAATTTCTACAGCTGTCTCAAACCCTTCTTTTACATAGAATATAAATAACATATATGTATTATATACAAATGCATAGGTATCATTAAGAAGACATCTGCTTAAAACAAAATAATGACCACCAGAAAAGTTAAGGACTAGGTACATTTTTGTTTTATTCTCAGTAGATTTTCTAGGATAATCTCTAGTTTCAGCAGATTTTCCAACACCTGAACTGTTTAATTAATGTTAAAAGTGGAGAAATGGTGATCAGAAACCTGAATAAAATGAAGAAAGTACTACAGTAATAAAGGGTAATACTATCAGGCCCTAGATGGGCTTCCCAGGTGGCGCTAGTGGTAAAGAACTTACCTGCCAATGCAGGAGACATAAGAGACGTGGGTTCAAACCTTGGGTTGGGAAGATCCCCTAGAGGAGGGCATGGCAACCCACTCCAGTATTCTTGCCTGGAGAATCCCATGGACAGAGGAGTCTGGCAGGCTAGAGTTCATGGGATCGCAAAGAGTCGGACACAACTAAAGAGACTTAGCACTCATGCATGCATCAGGCCCTAGACAGCAGTTGCTGTCATGGCATGTTGCAAGAGCCTAGTGCGATTCATTGGTATTTCCATATCTTACCAGAGGCCCCCTCCAGGGCTGGGATCTCCATTCCAGTTGCCAGTGGACTAGTATTCAGAGAAGACTTCATTGCCTCCAGAAGGCTCACAGGACCCCTGGGAAAAGGTCTGGCAAGGAGCCTGTTGCCCTTTTCTACTGGCTCACCTGCCTAGTTATTGGATCCTATTCATGTGAATAGTCACCACTGGAAGCTTGTGCAGGCTGGCCTCAAGAAGAAGAGAAGCAGTCCCAAGAAGACGGGGTGGTAAGTGCTAAGGGTGCTGCAGGTACGTGTTCGAGGATCTGCAAGCAAGTGTGAGGTCACTGGGCAGGGTGCAGGGCAGGTTTAGGATCAGACAACCAGGACAGAAACTGAACTGGGGACTCTGAATCTAATGCTCACTGCCTGTCCCGGTGCCTCCCCATAAAGGCCTCAGACATCAAAGAAGGTTCTTCCCTGACTTTAATTCCTGACAGTTCAGAGGTCTTAGGGTCCAGTGACCTGTAGTCTGAGCTCAGACTTCTCTGATTCTGAAGATTTATGATTACACGGCCAAGATTCTGACAGTAAGATTCAAATATCCTAATACTCTATTATCTTAAACCATTCTTAGTGTATAAGATGCTAACATTCTCAGATTCAAGGTCTATGGTTTTAGATTGTAAAATTTTAAAACTGAGAAACAAAGATTCCAAGGAAAATAGGATTAAAAATAGAAAATTCAATGATTTTAGAGATTGTAGATTCTTAGAGTCTTAAATGCTAAGATCTTTGGAATCTAATTCCCACTGACTTCTAATTCTTAAAAAATTTTAATTTGAAAAGTGTAGAAATCTAGAATCTTAAGTTATGACTTTACACCTAACTACTGGTGGTACCTGATCAAATAAGTCAACTTTCCAGCCCACCTGCCAGGAGAAGCTTTGCACCTTCTGACATACTTTGCACCTTTTGCTCAGGGGCAAACCTAAATCAGTGTCAAAGCTGCTGATCTGCTCAGTCACTTACTGGTAAGGCCAGATCATGTATAGACTAAATGTCTTCTCTGCCTTCAGTTTCATCACTATGTTGCTGGAATGGACACCAATTACTTTTTGTGTGCCCAGCATCTCTTCTTTTTAGAAACTGCAACTCCTAACTCCATGCAATTCTGACGGGATTGTCAACCACACACAGCATCACCTTCCCCTCCTCATGGGCACATGACCCAGTATGGCTAGAAAATTTCCATATCCCGAACACAGCAATCCTTCCACACATGAGCAGAAGCAACAGCTCTGCTCAGCTGTATATTAATACAATGAGAAAAAGAGCTCTGTGAGTGCTCATAAACGCCAGGTTATGAGCAGAGAGGACAATGTATATACTGTGAGTCAAGTTTTGCTCCTCCTAGTGTCTATCATAGAGTGAAGTAAGTCAGAAATAGAAAAGCCAATATAGTATATTAACTCACGTATGTGGGATCTAGAAAACTGTTACAGATGAACCTGTTTGCTAGGCAGAAATAGAGATGCAGATGTAGGGAACAGATGTGTGGACACAGGGTGGAATGAATCGGGAGACTGAGGGTGTTTTTTGTGCACTTCCATGTGTAAAACAGATCCAGATCTGGATCCTGCCATGTCTAAAACAGTGGAAACCTACCTTATAGCGCAGGGAGCCCAGCTTGGTGCTCTGTGGCGACCTAACTGGGATTGGGGTAGGGACAGAGGGAGGTCTAAGAGGGAGGAGATATATGTGTACGTGAAGCTAATTCACTTCATTGTACAGCAGGAACTAACACAACATGGTAAAGCCACTCTATCACAATTAATAAAAAAAAAATTTGCTCCTGACCAACTTTTCCATGTGGTGGAAAGAGTCAGGGTTGGCTTATTCATAGACACAGTAGCCACAGTATTTAAGACCCGCCATATTTTTGGGAAGCCATGAAAATGTTTTAACTTCTTTTAAAATTAGAAGGAGAAAAGGAATACAATACAGCCTGTATTATATTCATCTTTAATAATATAATCATCTTTAATAATATAATTGTAAAATAAAATCTTTTATGTTTTGATGTAAGGAAAGGAACTCAAAAAGAAAAAAATACTGACAATCCGTTAAAGTTGTATGTGACTTTGGAAAGAACCTGCCTGAGAATGAAACCAGCATGGGAAAAATATCTTTGAGAGATGGAGCAAGGAGAGCATGTGAACCTCTGGATCTGCCATGTCAGATATGCAACCATCCCCTTGGATCCCCAGTTAGGTGAACAATCGATTCTGCATTTTACTCAAGTTGATGAGTTGGATGCTTGTTATTTTGTTGGCTTTCCAGAAGCTTCCTATGTTTGTAGAATTCCCCATCTTCTTCCACTAAAAATGCCTTTACTTGCTTGCCAGCTTCCCTTGCAAGTAGAGCCCAGGCATGTGAACTAAATTCTCTGGCCCAATGGAGATTTTTGTGAGCTACCTATATCCATTAGTAAAATTATTTGCTGATTAAGCCAGCCACAGTTGGTTTCTGCTGTTTGCAAGGCTCTACAGTACTTTGGCCACCTCATGCGAAGAGTTGACTCTTTGGAGAAGACCCTGATGCTTGGAGGGATTGGGGACAGGAGGAGAAGGGGACGACAGAGGATGAGATGGCTGGATGGCATCACCGACTCGATGGGCATGAGTTTGAGTAAACTCCGGGAGTTGGTGATGGACAGAAAGGCCTGGCGTGCTGCGATTCATGGGGTCGCAAAGAGTTGGACACGACTGAGCGACTGAATTGAACTGAACTGAACAGGTACAGCTAGTTCAAGCTGGGCCTCTGTCCCTTGCAACAAGTGTTCGAACACACAGCAGAGCCCTCTTCTGCCCTTGCCTCTTCCTCGGGGGACTAAGTCCATCACTGGTGGTATTTTCCCAGCAGTCAAAGCTCATTCATTCCTGGAGAGAGAATGGGTCAGACTGAGTTCTAGCCAGGGGGGGACCACAGGGACCAGGAAAGCTATAGAGTGCAGTTTGAAAAGTCAGTGTGATTTCAGGACTCTCCCTTTTCTCCTGACTCCAGCCTCTTATTTACCCAGGACCTTCCCTCTGACACCAATTTTAGGAGGTGGGGTATAAGAAAAAGCACTCTGTTACTTTCTCCCACCCACAAGCACCACAAACATTCTTCCACAGAGAAGTGTAAGAGAGGTGCCTCTCCCTCTTCCCAATGCCTAAATGGAGAGAAAATAATTAATAGGGAAGGAAAAAATTTTTTGTTGTTGCATGGCAAGGCATGTGGGATGTTACTTCCCCAAACAGGGATTGAACCTGTGACCCGTGAAGTAGAAGCACAGGATCTCAACTACTGGACCTCCAGGGAAGTCCCAGGAAGATAAAATTTTAATCTATTTGGTGTCCTTGAAGTAGAGAACCCAATGACTGGACAGAAAAAGCATCCCAAGGAAAATAACAGGAAAGTTCAATGAAATAAAGAACTAATTCTGCAGCACTAAATTGTACAGCATATTTCAAGGAAACTTGGTGCAGGAAGATTGATACCTACATGTATCTTGATTAAGTTATCAAACTCTAAGAATAAAGGAAATCTATTTTGAGCACTTAGGGAGAAAACATAATTCCTGTATTTCTCCTCAGCATCACGCAGTGTCCCAAATAGTGGAAGGATGTTTCTGAAGTCATTCAAGCCCAAAGGCAACAGGCAAATATTTTGAGACGTGAAGGAATTCAGGAAGTATGGTGTCTATGAGCTCTTCATTAAAAACCTACTTCATAAAGAAATCCAGACAACCAAGAGATGAGTCAAGTGAAGAGTTCTGGAATAGAGAAGCATGATAAAATGATAGCAGTGAGTACTAAACAATCCACTTCAATGCAGAACTAAGACTCAAGAACTCTGGGGATTATAACTACAAAATAGAAATTAATGTTATAAACCTTCACAGGTTAAAATAAATTACTATCATTTCTGAGGATCCAAAGGAAGTGCAAACAAGTGTTCAAAGTTAATATCTTCTAAAATTGAAATGAGAAATTAAAAACAACTCCAATCTCTTAATGTTTTTTATAATCTTTTTGTTTTTTAATCATTGTGTTGTTTTTAGAAACTAGTATCTCTTGATATAATATACATTTATCTGACCTTCATTGGTTTCTTCAGTTTCACTTCAGTTCCTTTTTCTTCTACCAAATTTAACTAAAATTTAACTATTTATTTATATGCATATATATATATTCAGATTATTTTCCACTATAGGTTATTATAAGATATTGAATATGGGGAGGAATAAATTAGGAGTATAGGATTAACAGATATAAACTATTATACATAAAAATAGATAAGCAACAAGAACTTACTATATAGCACAGGGAATTATTTTTATCTTTAGTGGGACTTGTATAATAATAAAAAATAAAAGAAGCTTCATTTTAAAAATAAATAAAGAGGGTCTCTCCCAGTTATTGAACTAGTAAAACTGCTGGCTTCCTCTCATAATCTCAACCTCAAGGGGCCAAAGAGGAAAAACACTGGGATGCTGAGAAAACTGTAATGTGATGGGGCCTTTTTAGAATTGGTATATTGGAGGGTGGAAGTTTTAGTTTGGGGCAGGAGGCAGCCTTGAAAGGTTGTAGGAGGAGAAAACAAAAGGGGAACTATTGGAGTTCTGCTTTGACTGCTTCCCGTCGTTGTCTTGGGACAGAAAGTGCCTGCCCCCCATACCAGAAACACTCAGAAGCCTGTTCCAAGTAGCCTCAGCAAAATCAGGGCAGTATAGAAACACTTGTGAGGAACTGAGAAACAGAGGCGTGAATAACTGACTCAGGCATTTGCCTGGTCATTTTTCCTCTCCCCAAACCCAAAATTAAGTAATTATAGTCTAATTACAATCTGACCTTAACAGTGCTTCTGCCTGTGGGGAAAGGGGGTTACTTGACCTTCTGAGGACTGTCTTGTTGGGGAGGGAGGGATTGATCATGGTTTTCTGGAGGCTCAGCTGCTCTGTACATCCTGAGCTAGTTGGGACTGACAGAATTTGGGTCTTGCCTTTCCTGATAGTGCTAAACCAATATCAACAGGGGAAAATGAATTAGTAGACTAAAATAACAAGGCATTTGAAGTGCACAACGTTTTAAAGGAAAAATATCCTGGGTAATGTACTTCAATAATATCAGAAATATTGAAGAAGAGAAACCAGGAATTATAGTTAGCTTATTAAATGTATGTATAATGACACAGTAAGAGGTTAGCACATGTATAACACAATCAAGGAAACAGAAAAGATCCATACAGAAACAGTAAAGATGAAAAGTATAACATTGGAAATAAAGAATACCATCTATGAAATTGGGTTTTCCTGGTGGCTCAGTGGTAAAGAATCCACGTGCCCATGCAGGAGACACAGGTTCAATTCCTGGGTTGGGAAGATCCCCTGGAGAAGGAAATGCCAACCCACTCCAATATTCTTGCCTGGGAAATCCCATGGGCAAAAGAGCCTGGCAGGCTACAGTCCATGGGGTGGCAAAAGTCAGACACGACTTAGCGACTAAAACAACAGCAATCTATGAAGTTAACAAAAGAATAGATATAACTAAGAAACCAATAGGAAATTGGAGGATTACTTTGAAAAAATTGCCCAGAATTAGGAAGGAAAGAATAAAGAGGAAGAAATATTTAATATTAGATATTTTTCCAAACCCACTTAGAGATATAGAGAATTTCAACAGAAAACAAGAAACTATGGTAAAGAACCAGATAATAATTCTAAAATTGAAAAATACCAAAAAATATAACTGAAATTAAAATTAAATGGATGAGTTTTACAGCAAATTAGACTGCTGAATCAAAAAAATGAGCTGGAACATGTTAGAATAAAATATCCAGAATTAGGCATGAGGCAAGAAAAGCATGATAAATACAGAAGAGAGAATAAGGTATTTATGGAATGAAGAAAGAAAGTCTAACAGGGAACCCCAGAAGCAATGGAGGGAGATAATGGGGAAGAAGCAATATATGAAGATCTAATGACTAAGAATTTTTAAAAACTGACTGAAGCTTACAAACCCTGACTGGGATAAACAAGGTTATCATAGTAAAGTTGTTAAAAACCAAAATGAAAACTAAAGTGTCAGTCACTCAGTTGTGTCTGACTCTTTGCAACCCCATGGAATGTAGCCCACCAAGCTCCTCTGTCTAGGAATTCTCCAGGAAAAAATACTGACATAGGTAGCCATTCCCTTCTCCAGGGGAGCTTCCTGACCCATGGATCAAACCTGGGTCTTCTGCATTGCAGGAAAATTTTTTACCATCTGAGCCACCACCTAGGACCAATACGAATTCTTAAAGCAGCCAGAGAAAAAAGACAAATTCCCTTCAAGGAACAACCTTTACACACTGAGAATAGATTTTTCAACAGAAGCAATGGAAATAGAAGATAATGTAATAATATTTTCAAAGTGATGATAGAAAATAATTGGCAACCAAAAATTCTATACCCTAAAGTGAAAGTATTCTTTAAAAATGAAAGACATTTTCTGACAAACAAAAGCTAAAAGAATTCATCATCATCAAGTTCATAAAAAAAGGATGTTTCATGAAAAAGGAAACCAAAGATGGGAAGAAACAGACAGAGTGAGATTACACACCCACCCACTCTCACACACACACAATGTTACTTTAGCAACAACTGACTAACTTCATGGTCCTTATAACGACCATCTCAAATGCTAGCGATACTAAGCCAGTGTTAATTCAATATCCCATCCAATTCACTACATGTGTTAAGACCTCTGCATGGGAAGTTCAATACACTATTGAGAGAAATTTAAAAGACCTAAGTAAATAGAGGGATATATCTTACTTATACACTTAATGTTGTAAAAATGTCAAATTTTCCCAAACTGATGTATATGTACAATGAAATTTTAAGAAAAATACAAGCAGAGTTTTGTGCATGTATGTGTGGAAGTTAACAAATTGATTCTAAAATTTAAATGTAAATGCAGAGAACCAAGAATAGAAAGGATAATCTTGAGCAGAAGATGGAGAGGAGGATGAGGAGGAAGGAGAAAGAAGGACGTGGAAGAGAAATAGAAGAAGAAGAATTCGAAGAAAGTGGAGAAGGATGTGGGGAGCTGGAGGAGAAGGGAAGTGGCAAGGAGAAGTAGGGGTGAAGGATGAGAGAGATTTGAGTTGAGGAGAGTGAAGATTTGAAGTAGCCAATAGTGGAGTAGAGAATGGGAGAGTGAGCTAACACTAAGATTTCTGGGTGATGCTGAAGATCCAGTTAAGATGGGTGAGGATTTGGGGTTAAGGAGACTCAAGTCCCCAACATCACCGAGTTTTCTGAAGAAGTCTCTGGACATGTTGTTTCATCTGATTTTCATAACATGCCTGTGTGAGAGAGATGATTCTCTCCATCGTATAAGTGAACCAAGCAGGGGGATGATCAACTTGCATCTCACTGTGAGTGGGTTTTGGATCCCTCACCATAGAGCCTGTGGCCGAGCTGGGTAACCAGGGCAGGGGGCCAGGATCAGCTCACCGGTGCTTCCTCCGCAGAAGACTGGACAGCTGAGCCAGTGCAAGGAGCTCGCTTGTATGATCTTGAACAAGTCCCTGGCCCCGTCTTTGCCTCAATATCCCTATCTGGACAGATGGAGGGTGGGGTTCTATGGTATGAGTCTATTGTTCTGGAACCTTATCTTCTATCTATCCCCTCTCCACGCTGGGAGGGTGGCATAGAGCTCAGAATGCATGAGCTACAGAGAGGCTACAGAGAGGCCTCCTCAGAGAGGGAGCTCAGAACACTGGGAGCTCAGGAAGCAGTCAGCGATGTATGAGAGCAAGGCACTTGGAGAGCAAAGCCCTCCCCTCGCCTTTTCTTCTCACATTCCTGAGGTAAATAACCTACCCCTGGGGCAGAACCAGTGTGTGTGTGTTGGGTGGGGGGGTCTGGGGAGGGAAACACACCTAGGCTTGGCCGGAGACCAGGGCTCCAGTTAAGCTTTGTCCCAACTTTGCAACGTGTCCTCACCAAGTCCTTACCCTTCTCTGAGCCTCAGTTCTCTCTCTGGAAGACGAGAGACTTGGACCAAGATGTCTTTAAAGACATCTGAATCTGACCGCTTGGAATGTTAAAAGTTGCTTATAGATTCAGTGATCTCAATGTTCTTAAAAAAGGCTGCCTTCAATGGACATTCTGAACTAACTACTCCCCATTGCCTTTTATTTCAATCAAATTGATAAAATTTGTTCGTTTAATGAGCATTTATGAAGAAAACACTATAAGCTAGGCATAGGAAACAGAGAGATGAGCTAGACAGAATCCAATCTTCATGGAGCCTGTATTCAAGTGAGAACACAGACAACAAGAAATAAATAATTATAGTTTAAATAGTGCTATTAATGAAATAAACAATCCCTAAAATACATACATAAATAAATAATATAATAACATAAATAAATTAAATAAATAAATAAAACATCAGATACAGGAGTGGCAGACCCAGTTACTAAGGGTGACTTTAAGTAAGTCACTTTCCCATTATGGGCCTCATTTCTTTCTCTAGAATAACAATCCTGGGCTGGGGGAGGGGAAGAGCACAGGGGGATTTTCCCGCTGCACTGCCAGGAAAGTGAGAGAACCTGAGCTACAGGAGGGGCCCACACCCATGATCCAGGTGAGAGGAGCAGACTCACCCTTGGGTCACAGGGGGAAGGGGAGAGTGGATGGGGGACGGGAGGAGGGACAGGAGAGAGAACCCTCAATCAGTATCACCGAGCACTTGCTCTGGGCTGTGCACTGTGTCAGGGGATTTAGGTCTCGTTTCTAAGTCTCACAACAAACCAGCCATGCAGGCATCTCTGTCCCCATTTTATAGAAGAGAAAAGTTTTGAGAGAGATGATATGACTTTACATAGTAGTAGAAAGAGGATTCAAGTTCAGTTTTCTCTGACTCCAAATCTGATACTGATTCAGGTATTAGAAAGATTTTAATGGGATACAAAGAAGTATAATCTTGAGCCGTATAATAGTGAGCCTTTGCATTCTTTGGAAATGGAAGGGAAGTGATATGTGAGGGCTGAGAGATTAGGAGAATCTTCCTGGAGCAGGTGGGTTGCCAGCTAGGCCTTTTAACTGTAAGTAGGTTTGAGGCAAAGAAGAGAGAAACAGAGAACATGGGGCCCTGGACTTAGACCTACTCACTGGCTCAAGGGAGGGGTACCTAAATTAGGTGGCTGCGGAGAGATGAGGCTGGAAATGTGGACTAGCTCAATAAAGAGTCCCAGTGTGCCTCACTGAGGATTATGGTCTTGGTTTCTGGGCATTCAGGAGCTGTAGGACATGTGCAGACAGGGGAGGGACATAGCACAGGAGTATAGAATTGAAGTCATGGGACCTAAGTGGTCACGGTTGCTACACTTACTAGTCATGTGACTCTAGACAGTTTGCTTCAGAGAAATGAAGCTCCAGCACCTTGTCTATCACATACCTGACTTAAGAGTTGTGTTGATCATTGTATCCTCAAGCACTTGGTCCAGGATCCATCAAGTAGTGAGTGTTCAATAGTTGTTCACTAAATGAATTAAGATTAAAAACTGCTTATCCCAAAGACCTAAATGTAAGAGCTAAAAGTATAAAACTCTTAGAACAAAACATAAAGGAAAACTCCACAACACTGGATTTGGCAATGATTGTTTGAATATGGCAACAGAAGAAAAAATTAATTGGGCTATATCAAAATGAAAATCTTTTCTTCATAAGAGGGTACTATCCAAAGAAGTAAAAAGACAACCCCCCAAATGGGAGAAAATATTTGCAAAGCTCAACTGTAACAATGACAAAAAACAAACAAACAAACAAACAAAAAACTTCAAACAATCCAATTTAAAAATGGGCAGAAGACTTGACAGACATCTCTCCAAAGAAGATATACAATTAGCCTAAAGCCCATGAAACGATGCTCAACATCACTAATTATTGTGTGTGTGCATGTGCACACACTAAGGGAAATACAAATTAAAACCACAGTGAAATATCAGTTCACCCATCAGAAAGCTATTATCAAAACAAACAAAAACAAGTGTTGGCAAGGGTGTGGGAAAACTGGAACCCTTGTGCATTGCTGGTAGATCATAAATGAACCTAGGCTAGCCTAGGGCCTGGCCCCTAGTGAGTGCTCAGTATAGGACAATGTTACGGAGGTGGGGGCAATACGATACTACATATAGTACAACAATGAAGTTCTGTTCTTAGATGATGAAAACAGTTCTGTGATTATCTTTGCACTTGCACTTTTCCTGTAAGTGAACAGGGTACCCCTGAGATCTACTCTGCCCTCAGATCCCAGGACACAGAATGGATGGCCCTGCCTCAAGCATACACACACTCCTGCCTGCCTTCTCCCCACCTCCCAAGCTTCCAGATGCCCTAATTGGCCTCCAGAGGGGAACCGAATCTCATTGAAGGGCACTAATTAATTCCTAGAAATCCAGGTCCCCATATCCTCCTCTCACTCCACCCCAACTCCCCTGTTACTTGTTCCAGACAGGAAAGGAACTCTGCAGACTCCCTGAGGAAGGAGAGGCCTTGGGAGGGCATCACGTGTGCGCTCCGTGCTGACTGTTGTAATGAGGCCCCAGGAGACCCGGCTGCACCAAGGCAGACCTGGAACTTGGAAAATGACTGCTGAGTACCTTCCCTGAACCTATTCTGGCTGACACCCATCCTCACCTTTGCCCACACTACAGGCACTTGTGTTCTCACCTGGCTTCCCCGTGGGCAGTGAATTTTGGTGTCTCTGTTCAAATCGCTCTACCCGTCCCATGGTTCTGAGGCATGATCTGTGCCACCGCCCTGGCAGGGTGTCACTGCCGAAGTCCTGCGCTCACAGAGGCATTTCCAAGACACACTTCTGTTCATCCTTCTAGCCCCGGGGCAAACAGTCCTCTGTAAATCTTAGCCAAACGTCAGACAGGCCACCTCACCCTCCCTGGGGCACCCATGGTTTGTGGCTCCTGGCAGAGTTCTTAGGACTGCGGGCCTGGAAACAGAACTGGTCACTTGCATCTCATTCCTCCTGGCCAGACCCCAGGCCCACAGACAAGTAGAAGCTGAGGCAAGGAGGCCTCTGTCTCAGTTCTGCTTTGCCGTCTCCTCTTACTCCAAAGTGATTCTCTGCATTGCGTTCATAGAAGTTTTTTTTAACAGATTCTGTAGTGAAATAGAAAATAATACATAAAAATTTCCTGACTGCAGGACTCCTCTGAGCCTCCACTGTGTTCATGACCTTTGTGAATCTCTAAGATTACAATTCACATGTACCCAGTCCAATTCAGGGAAAGATCATTTTAGAGCTTTATCTTACACCATATGCCCAAATAAACCCTAAGGGAGTTAAAGAAGGAAGTGTAAAAACTATCAAAACTAAAGGGAAATTAGTTCCAGACCGTGGATTCTGCAAACCTGGGACTGAGACTAATTCACAGTGTTCTGTCATTAAATAATGAATAGAATGAACACAGGGTTTATGATATCACTGACAGACAAGCTATGCATGTACCTTGATTCTGCATCTTGAGTAAGCTGCTTCAGCTGTTAGATTGACAGGCTTCCATTTTGACCATGTTCCTCCTTTGAAATTACGTCCAGGAAACTAGTAACCTGACACTTGGAAAAGCTCCCTAGTAGTGCCATCTAATTTGACATCACTCTGAGCCTGCATAAAGCAGCCTTTTGTCCAAAGCAGTGACTTACCCGTGGGCCTCTTTCTGGACTCTGTGCTCCTGCAGGGCAGGCTGTGTCCATCCCTCTTCACTGAGTACAAGCCCTACTCAGCAGACGCTCCTCTCTGTCTCTGCAAAACTTCTGTGCAAGTCCCCGGCTCATCACCCCATGTCGCGGTGTGGAATGTGGTATCACCCCATGTAGCTGTGTGGAATGTGGTATGCTAGGCAGGCTCCTGGCTGGGGACCTGGAGCCTTGAATTCCTAACATTCTGGGGCAACTGGGCAAATCCTACCCCATCCTGTACCTCAGTCATGTCAAGTTCAGAGAACTGCAAACCCTGACAGAACCAGACCATCCATGAGGGTGTATGCTCAACCAGTAGAAGCACCTGCCCCTCCCTGAGTCCATCCTGTTAGGCTCTCTTACCCTGAGAGGTAGGATAAGCTGGTTGCCCCTCCTGCCCATGCCTCTGGAATGTCTTGTCCCTTCCACAGTCCTACTCCAGCCCATGCCCTCACCCCGGACAGCAGGTGCAGGAGGAGCCCCAACCCTGGCTCTGCACTGACTTGCTAGGTGGCCACTGTCCCCTCTGGACCTCAGTTTCTCCATCTGTAAAATGAGGAGGAATTATAGAGATCACCTCTGGGCCCCCTGTGGCTCAGACATTCTCTGGTTGTCAGCAGCAAGAGGAAGTACAGGCAGCATCATTCCCACCTGAGACTGTGGGGGCTCCATGGAGCAGGCACCCCAGGCAGTCTGGATCTCCAGAAGCTTCTAGAAGGGCTGGAGAAGGGGCCTGGGACAACACTGACCCCACCCAGTGCTGCCTTCAGGGCCCCAGGGTCTCTGGGCAGCCAGTTTGGGAAGGTCCAGGCCTGGTGTTAGAGTTGATGAGAGGGTAGGGCGAAGGCCTTGGAGAACAGCTTGAGTAAAGGCATGGAAGAGGGGAGCGAGGAGTGCAGCTTGAGAGCGCAGACCGCTGGGGGACAGGAGGACGAGGCGGGCCCGCTCACACCAGGTCTTCAGTACCAAGCCGAGGAGCTCAAATGAGCACAGCCGGAGCTGAGGGAGGGTTCACCACAGGGAGGGGCAGGCGTGCCAGACACATGCTTTAGGAGGGTCACTCAGACTGGAGAGTGGGGAGGGGGTAGTAGACGCTGGGAAACCAGTGAAGAGGCCACTGCACTGGTCTTGGAGGAAAAGATGGGCATCAAGATGCAAGCAGTGGCCCTAATGGAGTGGGGGAAGGATGGATGTGAGGGAACCTTAGAAGGAGGGCTGATGAAATGGCTCTGACTGGCTCTGGGCTTGGGGCCCCAAATGCCTCCCAAAGCATGAACAGAAATCTTTCAGATGGGGAATCTGAAACCTGAAGATGTCAAAGCCCTGGCCCAGGTCACGAGCAGCAGGAGGGTGGGGACACCAGTCCAGAACCCAGGTGCCTGGCAGCCAGCCCCAGCCCCTCTCCCATAGCGACACAAATTACGGAGGTGAAACTGGACTCTGCATTCTCCTCGGGCCTCAGACGCCAAGCCAAGCCCAGGCATGTGGAGCATCGGGGGCCAGAGCAGCTTCTTCATATTTGGCAGCATTTCAGCTTTTTTCTTTCCTTCCTACAACAGAGAGTCTTCCAGTGCTGATGCGTAAAGGCTGCCTATAGTCCAACTCAACCCCCTCTGTCTTTTACAAGGAGACAGCACATAGCTCAGAGGCAAAGAGAACCACCTAAAGCCACACAGCAAGGTAGCAGCCCAAATCTTCCCAAATCCCAGAATAGCTCTCGCATACCCTGGTAATAAAACCCACAAGCCTGAAACCCTGGGCCTGGAGAAGGAAGAATCTGACCAAAGATCATCAGAAGTGGATGGCAGAAGCAAGACCTCAGGCCTGGGTCAGACCCCTGGGGCCAGGGCAGCAGCCAGCTAGCTGCTTCCCCTGCTGTGTGCCGCCTCCATGGCTGCAGTCCTGTGAGGAAGTCTGTGCCCTGACTCCATCCCCCAGCCATCACTGTGCCCCCATCTGTCTTGCTGGGGCCGGTGTGGGGATGTCTCCAGGCTGCCTTCAATTATGAGCCAATAAATATGAGATGTGCTTGGCGAGGAGGGGCTGCTGAGGCTGCCAGTCCCACCCCCACCGCTCTCCTGCCAGCCTCTGCACCGAGGAAGATTGGATTTTGTGTCGTTCATTTTTTATCTCCAGTCCATGTCGGATGGGGAGATAGAGGGCGTGGGCAGTGGATAATTTTATCCTTCCCCCACAGTCGGGTGCAGCCCTGAGATGGGGTGTTGGGTGGCCTTGGATAGCCTGCTATCCTCCCAGGGGGAGATGCTCCATCCCTGGGCTATCCCCCATCCCTAGCCATCAGCCCTGGGCTATTCCCTCTGCTGGGGCAAAATGACATGCATAGAAGAAAGAGCCCTGGGTAGGAAGACAAAGGACCTAGGTTCAAGCCTTGGCCCTGCTGCTGACCCACTCTGAGACCTTGGACAAGTCTCTGCAGACATTCTGTTTGTTCCTTCTCTTCACTAAGTCCTGTGCTGGCAGACAGGGGCCACAAAGAAACATCAGAACTACTCCCTGCCCTCAAGGAGCTGTTACTTGAATTCCAAATAAACAAACATCCATGGAGGGGTGGCAGACACTGGCAATGATGTGAAGGGTGAGGATCTGCCAGAAAGGAGTGAAGGAAGGGGGAGAAAGAAGATTTTCAGGCAGAGGGCAGAGGTACCTGCTTGAATGAAACCCAGCAGAACACAGTAATGCCTAGAGACCCATGAGAGTGGGTGAAGCAAAAGGGAGGTGGAACAGGGGAGAGAAGAGTTTTAAGTAGGTAAGTATTGTGATCAGATTTGCATTTTAGAAAAATCTCCCCAACACTGTGAAAAGCAGATTTCAGGGGGTGGTGATGGAGAATGAAGGCAGAGAGTTCAGTGAGGAGGCTGATGCAATTGTCCAGGAGAGAGAAGATGATGTCCTAGATTAGAGCAATAACAGAGAAGCCAGAAATAATAATTATCATCATTATGATGAATACTGCCATTAAGTGTTACCATGGGACAAGCACAGCGCTAGGTATTTACATCATTGTTTCTAATCCTCACAACTCTCCAAAGTAGGCTATTATGCCCATTTTGTAGATAAGGAAATTAAGCCTTGGGTAAATTAAAAGAGAGTTGCCCGAAGTCACATAGCCAATAAGTGACAAAGACAGGATTTTGACCCAGGTCTGTCCAACCGTAAAGGCCATGCTCTTTCTACCGTGTTCTACTTCCTAAAAAGGAAGGCACAGCTTCCAGAGAGGCTAATAGGGCATAGAAGCCATCTGATTTTTTTGATTGCTTACATGTGGAAAAAAAGGACAGAGAGATTTGAGGAAGATGTGCAGGTTTCTGGCCAGGGAAGCTGGGTGTATTGAGGGAGCATGGGAGGAGCTGGTTTGGGCACAGTGGATGGGGTTTCAGTTCAGTCGCTCAGTCGTGTCTGACTCCCTGTGACCCCATGGACCGCAGCGCACCAGGCCTCCCTGCCCATCACCAACCCCTGGAGTTTACCCAAACTCATGTCCATTGAGTCGATGATGCCATTCATGCCATCTCATCCTCTGTCATCCCCTTCTCCTCCTGCCTTCAATCTTTCCCAGCATCAGGGTCTTTTCCAGTGAGTCAGTTCTTCACATCAGGTGGCCAAAGTACAGGAGTTTCAGCATCAGTCCTTCCATTGAACACCCAGGACTGATTTCCTCTAGAATTGACTAGTTTGATCTCCTTTCAGTGCAAGGGACTCTCAAGAGTCTTCTCCAACACCATAGTTCAAAAACATCAATTCTTCGGCACTCAGCTTTCTTTATAATCCAACTCTCACATCCATACGACTACTGGAAAAACCATAGCCTTGACTAGACGGACCTTTGTTGGCAAAGTAATGTCTCTGCTTTTTAATATGCTGTCTAGGTTGGTCATAACTTTTCTTCCAAGGAATAAGCTTCTTTTAATTTCATGGCTGCAGTCACCATCTGCAGTGATTTTGGAGCCCAAAAATATTAAGTCAGCCACTGTTTCCCCATCTTTTTGCCATGAAGTGATGGGACTGGATGCCATGATCTTAGTTTTCTGAATGTTGATGTTTAAGCTAACTTTTTCACACTCCTCTTTCACTTTCATCAAGAGGCTCTTTAGTTCTTCTTTTTCTGCCATAAGGGATAGGGTTTGGTGGTTGGATTAGAGGTCAGTTGGATATCTGGTTGTGGAGTCAAGTTCTACCCAGGGGACAGAGATTTGGGAATTGTTGACAAATAGATGGTCAGTTGTTTGAGTAGGCTACGTCATTATAGGGAATTGTATAGCAAATGGAACACTGAGACTGGAACTTTGGAGAATTCCAACCCCTAGAGGATGACCAGCAGGAGGACATATAGGGAATCAAAGTGGTGCAATATGAGGTCAGCCCAGGAGCAACAGAATTACTTCAGGAAGGCAAAGAGCAAGTGATTCCTGATGTTGCCAACTAGTTAGTAAGGTGAAAGCTAAAACTGGGTTTAGGGAGCCGCAGAGAGCAGACATTTTGAACCTTGCAAAGTAGTCTTCATGGGCACAGTGTTACTAAATGATGAGAGGGGCCTGTGCACATCCTTCCCTTGGCCCTGAGAGCATTTATTGACCCCTGGTATGCTAGTGAATCCTAACCAACCTCTCCCAGAAGTCCTGAGTCAGATGAGAAAAGTAGTATTATTAGGAAGGGAGGTAGAGGAGATATGTGAACAGAAGAAAAAAGAAGATTGAAGGAGCAAGAGAGAAAGGTTGAGAAATGCATGAAAACTGTTAGAGAAGTATGATAACTGAGAATCCACCAAGAAGAAAAGGAAACTTTATTTTGATCCCACTTTCTAATAAAATTGAATTATCAAGGAAGAAGCCATAGCCCACCATAGCTGAATGTTAAATGAGTAAAGAAAAGAACTATGTATAGCAAGGTAACTAGAACAGTACAAGTGTTAGTTGTTGCTGTGAAAGACGTTCAGGCTGTTGCTTTACACTTGAGTGACATGTTGGCTGGGTATAATACTATAGTGCATGTGGACAGAAAAGCACTCCAGCTGGATAGAAAAGATTTCAACTCAAGGGTCATCATCAACTGGGTTGTACCAAAGTACTCAGCATTTGCCTTTGCTCTTTTTTCTAATTTTGATGAAAAATTTGTTGGAGAACTATTACAACTGTAACATGTTTTGCCATTTATGTAGCTGATTTCATGTTTGACTGATAGGGTTTTTTAGGCTGTTGATGGGGATAGATTTTTTTTTCCTCTGGAAAGGTAGGATTAAAATCTCCACATGCTTAGGGCAGTTTGATGGAGTGGGAGAGGTGGAAGCTAGTGTGAAGAAGGGTGAGAAAGTACAGACAGCAAGTGGGGAAACTCTTTTTAGAAAATGGGTTGTGCTGCTGTAATGAAGAAAGAAATAGAAGTAGCTATAGAGTAACATGGAATGGAGGATGTTTTTGAGATGGGAAAGTCACAAACACATTGAATGCTAAGGAGTCAGTGGAGAGAGAGCTTAAAGAGGGGAGGAGTGATTGATGGAATCAGTTCTTAGAGGAAGTGGGCAGAAAATGGGCTCCAGGACCTTGAACCAGAGGTCGGAGAGCTCTGTGGACACTCTGCTATACAGCACAGTGGTTAAGCTCAAGGTCTATAGGGAGATGGTCTGGTTTTGAAAAATGCATCATCAGGATGGCTTGACTTTTTTCAAGTTATTTAACCTAAGGCAGAAGTGTCAGTTCCTTGTTTCCAAAATGGGGATACTAACAATTCCTGTCCGATAAAGTTACTATGAAGATCAAATGAGTTAATACATGCCAAGTGCTTAGAACAATGCCTGGCACATATTAAGTGCTTGATAAAAGATAACTGTTAGTGGTCAACACAAATTAGCTATTAGCTAACTCATCTTGTAAGACAGAGAGAAGTGGGGAGAGATGGATATGGCCTGTGGAAACGCCACTTGGAAGGAAGGAAAGATGATAGAGCTCACAGCAGCAGCTCTGCTCTTGGGCTAAGGATTTGGAGTTAGACAGAGCTGGGTGCACCTCATCATACCAGCCAAACCTTGGTGTTTTCACCTGGACAGGGCTCCATCTCAAGAGGGATTGTGATGAATTCATAAGTGGGTAAAGCACTAAGCACAGGGCCAGGCACTTGGAGGTGCTCAGGGAGTGGTAACAACTTACAGTGATCACCCTCCACCTTCCCGGGGCATAGACCTGGACAGGAGGTCTGCTGAGAGGGAGAACAGAGCTGGGGTTGGAACTTTATGTGCGAGGTTTGCTGGGGTGCAGGATGAGGAGTGCTGAGTGCTGCAGAGGGTCTAGATCAAAAAATCACCTCATCCCAGGTCCAGCCTGACCAGGAGATGAAGAGAGGCCAAGAAGAGCTGCAAGGGCCAGGGGGTCTGAGACTAGAGGCCTCCAGGAAAGTGAAAACAAAAGGAAGGGGCCAGGAGAAAGGTCTGTGGTATGAGACGAGGATTTCTGAGTGTCATTCAGTCAAACTTCTGAGCACTTTCAGTATACCAGGTGTACTGTGCAGGTGC
Organism: Cervus canadensis; assembly: GCF_019320065.1. Taxonomy (NCBI): domain Eukaryota; kingdom Metazoa; phylum Chordata; class Mammalia; order Artiodactyla; family Cervidae; genus Cervus; species Cervus canadensis. The sequence goes on along the minus strand of NC_057396.1, from coordinate 49,445,672 downwards.
AGTACTTTACACACTTGAGTGCATCAGACCCCCAGTCCTCATCCATTGGAAGCCTGTCAGCCCAGGCACCCATCCCTCCCACAGATCTAGGAGGGCCACATGACCTCAGATCATGTGCAGACCATGAACGGTTCTGTAGTCATTGGCAAGGTTGGGCAGGACAGATGAGTAGGGACAGTCAGATCCCCTCTGTCATGCACATTAATTGTGAAGGGTGGGGAGAATCCAGTGGTAAGTGAATGGCAATGTAGCCCAGAGGGAGGGAACATGGAGTTGACTTGTAGCCTTGAGAGGTCACGTGGAAACAAAGATCGTGGGAGAGCAGGATCTCTGAGGAAGGAGAAGCTGTGGGCAGAGAGGAGAGGGGTGGAATTAGCCTTAGGAGTAGTGGAGGCAAGCAGATAGCAGCAGAGACCCATGGGAACGGAGGTGGGGAGAGGCACAGCCCCCTAGTGGCTGTGTCCCTCCCAAGGTCTGGGTCTGATTCCAGGACCCAGGGCTTCCTTCTTCTCCAACTCCCCTTTTTCTGAATGAGTTCAAACATTTTTCTGTTCTTTGCAGCTAAAGAAATCCAAATAAAGTATCACTATATCCCCATTTTACAGATGGGAAGACTAAGGTTGAGGTGGGAAATGATTTTTGAAAGCCCATATTTGGCTGGCTAGGTGGCAGAGCTGGAATTAGGATCCAGGCAACTTCTTTCTCCAGAGCCCACTCCTCCTCCTTCTTTAGCCCCCAGGAAGCCAGGACCCATTCTCTTCATCCCTAGCTCTTATCCTCAGACCCTGTTTCTCCTTAAAGTCCAGAGTCCTGCTGAGCAGAGTCAGATGCCAGCAAGAGGCCTTCCTGGGTGAGAGGGATGGCTGCACTCAGGACTGATTGGCTCCCCAGTCTGCCTTCCTCTCAGGGCCTCTTCTTAGGCTCCCTCAATCCCTCATCCCTTTTGAGGCTCCCCATCCCACTGGGGACCTTGGTATTCATGCAAAGAGCACCTGCAGTGACTGGGCATCAAACTTTAGGGCTCTAGGGAGAGGATAAGGGGCTTGCAGGATACATGCGGGGGGATAAGGGCCAGATCTGAGCAGTGGGGTGAGAATAAGTTCCCCCAGAGTGGGTGCCAAGTCTATATAAGGCCCAGGGATCTCCTTAGAGCTTCACAATTTCCTAGCAAAGTCAACATCATCGTCCCCCTTTTACAGCTGGAGAAACCGAGGCTCAGAGATACGAAGTCCTTCCCGAGGCTACATAACCAGTAAGAGACCAAGCTGGGATTTGCTCTCTGGCCTCATGGGTCCAGGTCCAGGCACCTCCTGCTGCTTTAACTGCCTCTTTTCCCCTGAATCAGCTTCACCCAGAGAAGAGCTCTCCCCCTGCTCTGCTCTGGAATGGCTGTGGCTCTGGGTCTCAGTTGAGTGGGGAGGGGGCCACTGGATTTCTGAGGTCCCCCCCTGCCTGCTCTGTCAGTGGGCTACAGGCTCCACAGCCAGGCATCATCCAGGCCACTCCCCCTCCTCCCTAATAATTAATCTCCAGCCAACAGTCCCAGCTGCAGTGCTTTCATCATCCAATTACCGGAGTTGCTGGCACAATAAATCTTGGTCACACAAATGCAGGCAAATCTGCAGCTATTTTCATGGCCATTACTGTGCATAGGACATTGGGACTCAGGTCATTTGCCTTTCTGACGCGGAGAGCTGCTCCCCGTCCCCCCCCCCCATCTTTTCTGTCAGCTTTCTCATTGGTGGCTGCCCCTCCTCCTCCCCATCCCCTTCTAACCATCATCCCCCTAAGCATGCAGTCTTCCTTCCCCTCTCCTATCCACAGTCAGTGTGGCCTAGGTTAGAAGACTGAGGGCGTCCATCCTAGCCGGCAGTGATGACAGGAACACAGAGCCGAATTCCAGGAAGGACTCGAAGGACTCCCTCCCAGTTCTTCTTGGCCACAGGCAGGCATGGAAGGAGATCACAGCAATTCCCAGGCTCCACACAAAGAACACACAGGTTACAACAGGGGAGGAGGGATCCATGGACTGTTCAGATGACCTCAGATCACATAAGGGTGACATAGAAGAGGTTGTGTGTGGGGCCTCTGATAGAGTCAAAGGAAAACTCAACCATCATCTACGAATGAAGTCTTAGCAACAGAGGGGGCAGAGGGGAAAGAATGCTGCTCCAAGAAAACCATGCCCACCTTCTCTCAACTGATGACAGTTGTGTAGGTCCACCAGTCTCAAACAGGAGTGAAGCAGATCTTTTGCTCATGCACAGCCAAAACTCCCTCCTCTGGAAAGACACCGCCCTTCTCAGGGCATCTGTTTTCTTTGGGGACAACATAGTTAATGAGTGATGCCTCAGGACAGTTTTAAAAGACTGGCCAAGACTGCCCCTGGGTCACCACCACCAGGCAGTGCTGTTTAAGATTACAGGTTGTCTGTGCTCAGAGGGGAGTTGGGGGAGATTGCCACCTGCTGGTCAGTGTTGGAAGTGCCATGGAGCAACAGTCAAAATTTTGGTCTGGGAGTCTGGGGAGTAGATCCAGGCTTGACTTTAACTGTATGACCTTGAGCAAGTCACTGCCACCCTTTGAATCTCACCTGTTCTCATCTAAAATGTGGCATAATGATGCCAGCCTTGCAAGGCCATGGTGAACATCAAACTAAACTGCGCTAATGTACCTCTCTTGGGCAGGCCACTTAGTAAAGGTTTGCTATACCTGAATCTTGTCCTAACCAGACTCAGAGCAAGGGTCAGCCCCAGGAGACAGAATAGGAGGTGAGTGCCCCATATCCAGATGCAAGGCAAGCGTATCCCAGGCCCAGGTCAACCTCTCTCAGCCATGGCAAGCAGGAGCCAGCTCTTGGCCCCAACATCCCCCAGAGGAGCCAGGCATGGATTCCCCAGCCCAGAGCTCTCTCTCAGCCATGCTCAGGCCAGACTCAAACACCCAAACCCAGGATTTCCCAGGACCACCTGTACTAATTAGAAACAGTTGTACCCTCTGGGCAGTGGCAGCCTGACAGGTCCATGGACTGGACTGCAGGCCCCATTTGCCTCTCAGAGAGGCACTTTTATATGATACACCAAAAGCAGCAAGGCTGCCCAGAGACAGCATTTACCTGGGCTCCTGACCCTAAAACCCATCTGCCAGAACCTAGCTAACAGGACCAGCCTCAGCTCCCCAGCAGGTATTGTAAATATGTCTGCAGCTGCAGACCCTTTGTCAGGCCCCATCTGGCTCAGAGAGGCCTGATGAGGTTTCTGCCCTCCATCTCCGACTCTTGAAGCACTGGGCTACTCACTGGCCTGGGAAGCAAACATGGAACCCTACCCCAAGCCCTATGTTACCATCCTGAGAGTTTGTCTTGCCACTCACACTGTTCACTGAACCCAGGGGCAGATAAGGCATGAGTGGGGAAGCTGGAAAAATACTCGAGAAGCTGTGGGGAACACAGACATCTTTATTTTCTCCGGGCAGCAGCAGCAGCTGCAGCTGCAGGGAGTCTTCAAAAACTACTGATATACTAAGAGACAAAAGTGGTCCATGGCCAATTGGGTGTGTAGGCCCAGTGCTACCAAGGTCAGCAATATCCTTGTTTACAGAACATAAGGTATGAGGCCATGAGAGAGTGGGGCAAGAGAGCGATACTGACAACGTGTTGTCAGTTAATTTCCCCACAATCCACCCCCTCAGGGTCTTCTGTCCCACTGTTTACAAAGGCTCGGTCCTCTGCAGCCTTTTTCTGGCACACATTGCTGCCACTTGCATCCACATTCCACAACAACAGTGAAGGCTACAACAACAAATCACTATAGAGTGCAGGCTACATACCCAATACAGAGCAAAACTGAACGCCAGGTACTGGACGGGCTGGCCCACCACTCCTGCAGTCGGTCTCCAGTAAGGCTTTGCATGTCGTGGATTTCTCACATCCTGTGGCTCCACACAGAGCAGAGCAGGGAACTCATGATAGACCACAGGGAGTGTACAAATGCACCTTTCAAGACTGAAGCAGCTCCCGGTGGTCCTGGCCAGGTGACATGCACACGAGGGGACCATGTGCTCGTCACCCAGGGTACAGCCTAAAAGTCCTGTTGCAGCCCCTGCCCCCATGGGGCTAGCAGAATTACCCACTGCATGTCGGGTGGCTTTATCTTCCATAGCCAAGTCCAGTCCACCATCTGTCCTTGTGCAATCTCCGTTGGGACTGACAACAGGATATTACCTTGGGTTCCGTAGCCAGGCTTTAAGAGAATATCTGTTGTTGCCACCTGCAGTTGCATCTGCGCAGCAGCACGATGCAGAAGAGCCTCCACAGGGGCGACTCCACCCTTGCATGATTTTTCATTGAGAACCCGTGAACGCCCCCCATAGGCGTCAGGTCCACTCCTTCAAGGAGGGGGGATCAATAGAGAGCTGCAAGCCTTGTTTTAACAAACCATTATATCACTCAATCATACCCGCTGCCTCTGGGTGATCATCAGTCAGTCAATTCAGTTCAGTCACTCAGTCGTGTCCAACTCTTTGCGACCTCATGGACTGCAGCATGCCAGGTTTCCTTGTCCATCACCAACTCCCGGAGCTTGCTCAAACTCATGTCCATCTAGTCGGTGATGCCATCCAACCATTTCATCCTCTGTCATCCCCTTCTCCTGCTTTCAATCTTTCCCAGCATCAGTTCTTTTCCAGTGAGTCAGTTCTTCACATCAGGTGGCCAAAGTATTGCAGCTTTGGCTTTAGCATCAGTCCTTCCAATGAATATTCAGGACTGATTTCCTCTAGGATTGACTGGTTTGATCTCCTTGCAGCCCAAGGGACTCTCAAGAGTCTTCTCCAAAACCACATCTCAAAAGCATCAATTCTTCAGCGCACAACTTTTTCTTTATAGTCCAACTCTCACATCCATACATGACTACGGGAAAAACCATAGCTTTGACTAGATGGACCTTTGCCTGTGGGTGATAGGGAACATGAAATACCCATTGAATTCCCAGTCTCTGTACCCAGTCCTGGACTTCCTTTCTGGTGAAATGGGTACCCTGATCATTCTCTATAATTAGAGGATGGCCATACATGGCTGTCACGTAGTCAAGCACCTTAAGAGTACAGTGTTAGTCAGCAGCCTTGCATGACCAGACAAACAGAAAACCTGTAGCTGTATCTACAGCTGTTAAACGTGAAGCCGGCATTCTCTGAAAGTGGCAGAGGCCCTACAAAGTCCACTTGCCACTGAGTCAAAGGAACTCTCCCCCTCACCACCTGTCCAATGGAGGCTGCCAGCCTGTGGGGGTGAAAAGCTAGCTTCCCGGGCACATGTGGGACAATCATGGCAGGCACCTGCTATTTCTCTCCAAGAAATAGGAAGATCCCACCCTTTGGCAATTGCTCACATGGTTTTTGTCCCTGCATGATGTAGGCGTCAGTGTAGCCAAGCCATCACCTCATTAGGTTACACTTTTTAAAATCTGAGGATACAACCTTTACAGTACACTGTCTACATCATGGTACACAGCCTTTATAGTACCCAGTATATATCATAGGACACAGCTTTTTACATCTGCAAAAGAATCAGAGATTAGTAGCACATCATCAATATAATGAAACAGTTTCATTGATTCAGGGCAGTTCCATATTTCTAAATCACTTGCAACCAGCCCATGACAGATTGTTGGGCTATGCAGATATCCTTGGGGAAGGACCTGGAATGTTCACTGACACCCTTCCCACGTGAATGCAAACTGGTCTTGACTCTCAGCAGCTATAGCTATTGGAGAAAAAAGCATTAGCTAAGTCCACCACATAGTGATAAGTGCCCAGCACTGTAGTTAACTGGTCCATCAAGTCGTGGATCGATGGCACAGCAGTATGCATAGGCGGTACCACTTTATTCAGTTCCCTGTAGTCCACAGTCATCCACCAAGAGCCACTGGGCTTCCCGACGAGCCACACAGGGAGGTGAATGGGTTCTGTGCAGGACGTACAATGTCCATTTTTGCCAGCTCAGTGATGGTGGAACTTATTTCTTTGTGGCCACCTGATAAGACATTATTGTCTCATAGTCACTGCCCTCCAGGGTGTCAGCAACACCTATGGGGGATGCTTTGCATATCCCCTCATGACTGCTTTTACAACATGCACTCGGAGACGGAATTCTCCCACAGAGATCCGCAACACAAGACCTTTAAAGGCATCTATCCCCAAAACATATTCTGGAACTGGGGACATGTACACAGTGTACACTTGCACAGGAACTCACCCAATTTCCAATGGCAAGGACACAGCCTTTACTTCAATGTTTTGGCCACCATAGCCCTCAATATATGCTCTGTGGCCAGGAAACTTTTCTTGTTTGCCATGTACCAGGCTGCATTCAGCACCAGTGTCAACCATTACTCTTTGTACACTGGTCAGTGACCAGTGAATTGCAAGTTCCACATGGGGTCTCTGGTGCTCCCTTGGGCTCTCTGGGTGTGTGCTTTGGCTTGAGCCCTATTCAGAACAGAACAGGGCATCAGCAGAGACAGCTCCGGTTGGCATAAAGCCCTCTATCTGAACCGCCCGTACCTCATGCTGTGGGCACGTCCCACATGTAGTAAACGCTGCTCCAGTCTCCACTGCTTCCACAGCTCTAGGAGTACACCATTAGGCTGCTTATCAATTTTATTTCTGTCAAGTCCTGCTGCTAGTCAATCAGCCCGCATTTGCACCTGTGTCACCCAGGTGGGGCAGCTCAGCTGCCCTTCGGGGTTTTCACAGTCCTAACCCCTTTAGCCTGCCACCACCCCTTTGTGTTTCTCAAGCTAGCCAGATGGGGTGCCCCACACAGGGTGTAAGTATAGCAGGCAGGGATCCAAAAGAGGTGGGTGGAGCATTGGTTAAACCGGCCTCTCACATACAGCCAGTAAAATGCTCATCATCTGGGCTCTGAGCATTTAGGTTAAACATCACCTGTCTCATGCCCAATTCTCTCACCACTTGGGTTAACTCGGCCTAAGTATGCTATTTACTCACGATATCCAGGAACTCTCCCGCTTTCATCCACATGGTGCAGATGGCAGCATTGATCCATTTCATCAGACTGTGTGTTAGATGAGGTGCACCCTGCATGAGTTGCCTGACATTCTGTCATCTCGTAGTCTGAGACACCATAGTCCCCAAGGTCATGCAGCTCGTGTTCTAGCATCAGTACCTGTTGCTCTAGTTCCTGTGCACATCTCTGCAGCTTGCACACTTGCGCAGCATCACAGAGAGCCAAACACAGCCAATAAAATCCACCCCATAGTGTCAGCGGTAGTGTGCACCACTTTATCCAGCAAGCAAAAGTTTGACGCTTGTAACGCCTTTACAATACTCTTTGTGCACTCGTGCAGCATCATGGAAAGCATTCTCCATGTTCACCTTCAAGGCAGTCAACAAAATCCACCCCATGGTGTCAGTGGCCATGCATGCTGCTTTATCCTGCAACCAAGAGCTCACTGCTTGTAAGGCTTTTTCAATACTCTTTGTGCGCTTACGCAGCATCAGGAAGAGCATTCTCCCTGTTCATCTTCAAAGCAGTCAATAAAATCCACCTCATGGTGTTAGCAGCAATACATACATGCTGCTTTGTCTGGCAAGCAAGAGCTCACCACCTAAAATGTCTTTTCAGTATTATCCAGTGACCCATTCACCGCCTCCCAGTCTTCCATTGGGGCCCACGTCGAGAGGACAGTGGCCACCAGATACCACATGCTCTGTGGTGGCCACTGGCTTCCTCCTTCCATTGGAGTCTCAGGCTCCCCTACCTACTGGGTGAAGACATCTTTATTCTCTCTGGGCAGCAGCAGCAACTGCAGGGAGTCTTCAAAAACTACTGATATACTAAGACAGACAAAAGTGGTCCATGGCCAAGTGGGCATGCAGGCCCAGTGCTACCAAGGTCAGCAATATTGCTGTTTACAGAACATAAGGTATGAGGCCGTGAGAGAGTGGGGCAAGAGAGCGTGACTGACACCGTGTTATCAGTTAATGTCCCCCACAGAGTTTTAAGAAAGTCATTACTCTTCTGCTTAAGAGAATCTTCACATAAGGGATGGAAAGCGATTGAAGCCCAAGATTCAGCTGTTTCCTGCTGCCACCACTATGCTGGCCTTTGAAAGCCTGACTTTCCACTTTCAAGGCTTCAGGTAAAATGTCTTAAAAACAATTCTTCAGTGTCAACAATCCAGTGGAAGCGAGGTTGCAATGTTAGATCAGGCTTTAGGGAAGTAACAGCACAAAACATGGCATGAACCTGGCTTGCTGGAATGGCAAAGAAGGTGTTCCTCAGCTCTAGCCTGAGAGCCACTTAATGGCACCTCCCTGAATCCAGGGTTCACTTTAATTTGAGCTACCAGGGATCATTCTCTGGATCACTTATATGCCATGAAATCTCAACCAAAGGCATAAGGTCAGGAAAGGCATGAGTGTCTTATCCTGCCTAAGCCCCCTCTTTGCATTCCCAATTTTGGAGAATCTCTATTTCTCTAAGTAATTGAAACTGGAATGGTCATTAATTCATTCATTCAATGAGTATTTATTGAGTACCTACTATGCTGGGGATGTAATGATATAATGAACAAATGAGCATGGTACCTTCCCCTCAAAGCTCATATCTGTCCATAGGACTTGGCCTTTACATGGAGTCAATGGCCTAGAACCATCATTCAGCTTCAGTAATAGGAACGTGAGCTTTTAAGCCAGGCACATAGATGGGTGGGTGCTGCTGCTTCCTGATCATTTTCCAATGTCTTGACCCCAAAGAAATCTGGATCTGAGACCCCTGAGTAGACGGAGTTAAAGAGAGTGGCAACGGGAAACAGTAAGGAGGACCTCTGCCTTATGGCCACAAACAGTGGGACCAGCAAGGGAAGAACATGACAGTTCAGACTGATACAGGATCGGATTGCTGTCTGACTGATGGGTACTACATGAACAGTAGCACTCAGTTCAGTTCAGTTCAGTCCACTCAGTCGTGTCCAACTCTTTGCAACCCCATGGACTGCAGCAGGCAAGGCTTCCCTATCACCAACACCCGGAGCTCGCTCAAACTCATGTCCATCGAGTCGGTGATGCCATGCCACCATCTCATCCTCTGTCCTTCCCTTCTCCTCCTGCCTTCAATCTTTCCTAGCATCAGGGTCTTTTCCAGTGAGTCAGATCTTCTCATCAAGTGGCCAAAGTGTTGGAGTTTCAGCTTCAGCATCAGTCCTTCCAATGAATATTCAGGACTGATCTCCTTTAGGATTGACTGGTTGGATCTCCTTGCAGTCCAAGGGACTCTCAAGAGTCTTCTCCAACACCACAGTTCAAAAACATCAATTCTTTGGCACTCAGCTTCCTTTATAATCCAACTCTCATATCCATACATGACTACTGGGAAAACCATAGCCTTGACTAGACGGACCTTTGTTGCCAAAGTAATGTCTCTGCTTTTTAATACGCTGTCTAGGTTTGACATAGCTTTTCTTCTAAGGAGCAAATGTCTTTTAATTTCGTGGCTGCAGTCACCATCTGCATTTTGGAGCCCCCAAAATTAGTCTGTCACTGTTTCCATTGTTTCCCCATCTATTTACCATGAAGTGATAGGACTGTATGCCATGATCTTAGTTTTCTGAATGTTGAGTTTTAAGCCAACTTTTTCACTCTCCTCTTTCACTTTCATCAACAGGCTCTTCAGTTCTTTGCTTTCTGCCATAAGGGTGGTGTCATCTGCGTATCTGAGGTTTTTGATACATCTCCTGGCAATCTTGATTCCAGCTTGTGCTTCACCCAGCCTGGCATTTTGCATAATGTACTCTGCATATAAGTTAAATAAGCAGGGTGACAATATACAGCCTTGATGTACTCCTTTCCCAATTTAGAACCAGTCTGTTATTCCATGTCTAGTTCTAACTGTTGCTTCTTGACCTGCATACAGATTTCTCAGGAGGCAGGTCAGGTGGTCTGGTATTCCCATCTCTTGAAGAACTTTCCACAGTTTGTTGTGATCCATGCAGTCAAAGGCTTTGATGTAGCCAATAAAGCAGAAGTAGATGTTTTTCTAGAACTCTCTTGCTTTTTCTATGATCCAACAGATGTTGGCAATCTGATCTCTCGTTCCTCTGCCTTTTCTAAATCCAGCTTGAACATGTGGAAGTTCATGGTTCACATACTGTTGAAGCGTGGCTTGGAGAATTTTGAGCATTACTTTGCTAGTGTGTGAGATGAGTGTAATCGTGCAGTGACACTGACAGTCTCAGTTCCCCACAACCATGGAGCTGGTGAGAGTGTGAGTATGAAATAGATAAGTAATAGATGAAGAGCTAAGTACTATAACACAGTGCTACTTAGGTGAAGAAATTATACTCAAGCTAACTTCCCAGGTTATTCAGTCTTTACAAGGCTCAGTTGCCCTGCCTGTGGTAGGAGACAATGTCTTGCCTCCCTGGTTGTTGTGAGGATGAGAGACCATGTATGGAGGTCCAACAACATTGTGCAATGAGCTCACACCTGGCACTGGTACAGCCCCAGGGACTGGCCCACAGCAGGGAAAGGCAGAGGCAGCATTGCTATCTCCAACTTGTGGCTCAATCAGAGACCTACCCATAGGCCCCTGACCTCACTCGGCACTAAGTCAGCTTCACCTGCTATCAAGTTCTATGTTTAGTCATCAAGGGAACATATGCTCTCATTTCTGATTCTATTCCTAGTTGATGACAAGAAAATCTATGTTTAGGATGACTCTGGGTCTTGGAAGGCAGCTGCTCTGAAAGTTGAGTGTACTGGAAAGTAATTTCCAGCTAGATCCAGGCTCCCAAGGAGAGAAACAAATGCACTTCTCCTGGTTGAAATAGAAGACCTTTGGTTTGAGAGGCCACTCTAGACATCTTGTTACTACAGGGATCATGACCACCAGGCTCTCACTAGCTGCTTAATGCTCACCATGTTCCAGGGGCTTAAGAGGCACCATCTCTGCCTCACATTAACCTACAAGGTTAGCATCACCCACTGTTCTGCCTCTTATTTGCCATATGACAGCAATATTGGTTTAGAATCAGGTCTGAGTTCACCACTTACAGGTGTGAGACATTGGACTGTATCATGTAATTGTTGAATTAAGTGAAAATGTATGTGTAACTCAAAACACATAGTAGGTACTTTGTGTTACTCCCCTCTCATCTTTCCTCTACTGTGCTATGCCTAATCCTATGGTGGGCACAGAGACCAGCAATGACTCAGACCAAGTCCCTTCCTACTTGAAGTTGAGATTTCCCTCTTCTCTATACAGACTGGGACATTCCTAACTAATGGAGCAAAGGTCTAGGGAAAAGGCAGAAGGTTGGACAAAATTATGAGGCCTGTGGTTTGCTAAGGATGTGATGGTGATGAGGCAAAGTGGCCATCCAGCCTTAGAGTGCCCTCCTCAGTGGGCCCTGCCTTCCTCCCCTCCCTTCCATCCATCACCCTCATTTTCAGCATTCTACTGTCCAGTGTTACCAATGAAGAACAATGGAAAAAACATTCTCTCTTATTTACAGGAAATTGTACCATTTTCCCAAACCCTTTTGAGGATTCACTATCTCATCAGATCCGCACAACTCTCTAGTGAGTGGCAGGGCTAGGAGCATGCTCCTGCTGTAGCTGAATATAAGGGTCCCAGAGAGGGCCTGTGGCTGACACCAAAACACCCATTAAGTCAGTGTCATCTCAAAGACCCTGAACTCCAGACTCCTCCTAGTCCAGTCTTTTCTCTACTTATTCCAAAGTCTGAGTAAGGTACCCTTTCAGTAATACTGTTGATCAAACTTTAGCAGACTATATTGGAAGTTAATTTCTCATGGCTTATAGTTCTGCTCCAGGGAGTGACTAACAGGTTGTGGTACCAATTAATCAAATTTTCTGTGAGTATGGGTAGGTAGTCTTTCGCTTGCAAGCTGTATACATCTAACCCTAACTAACTTGAAAAATAAAATAAAAATCAAACAACTTTTGGGGGTTATAGGTTCCTATAACAGGAAGGACCCTAGTGGATATCATCAGGACTATTGCTGCCTGGCTTCGATTCTTTTAGTCATCTGCCATACTGTCCACTGGCCAAGACGGAGAAGGTGACTGTCTGTTTCCAAGCCTCCAACCTCCCAGTTCAGTGCTTCCAGGAAAAAGAGCTTATCTGAAATGGTATTTGTTTTCCTTTGGATCTGCTATTTATTATTAAATCCCTAGGAAAGTAGGGGGGAAAAATCTTATAGTAACTAAAACTCTAGAGAGGTTTGAAAGTTAAAATTTCCAAAAGGTGTAATAACAATATGGAACAAAATTAAAACCATGGCATCAGCTCTTTTGTGCTGTTTTGGTATAAGGATATGTTTTATACTGTTTGGATTTATGCTTTATCTACTATTTGAAATATCCAAAAAGGATCAGCTAAACTAAATTTGTAACTGGCATTTATGTTTAAGCCAGTTTAATCAAATTTGCCATTGTTTAAATATTCAAGAGGTTTTCAATGTTTTACTGAACATGAGTTTAATAAATTGAGCACTAGTCTACACAGTAGTGCACATTCCTCTCAAGCCCAGAGGTCCTTCAGACATTAAGCAATCCAACAGAACACACAAAAATAAAACAGATCACCAGATTTTTCAAATGATTATATAAACAATTTTTGTAAAACAATTTTAAGAATTAGAAGTTCTCTGAACTTCATTTATTCTTTCATCTTTATATGACTATATGATGAAAGGCCCATTTAAAAGTTTTCCAACCGTCAATTTAAGAAAGCAGATTGACATACAGAAATATCTGGTGAAATTCAGCCAGTGCAATGACCATTTCACAGGAACAAACAGTCAAGTAAAAATCATAAGTTAAAGCTGTCACCCCACTTCACTAAATATCTGTGGCCTCTCCAGGGACAATTTGAGAATAACCTCAAGGTTACTTTCAAAATAGAAAAAGATGTGTAATTACAGCATGGGGCTGGTGTCAGACAGGGCTGATTTGATACACCCCAGTTCCTATAATAGCTGGCATGTAATATACAACCAAACAATTATATTAATCTCTGCCTTGCTTCCCTCAGTAGGTAACTATGTTCAAAGGACAATGTATAAAAGTGCAAAGGATTATTATTAGTAAGGGGATTTCTGAAAGTAAAAGTTCTTACAGAATGCAAGAAAAGTGCCTCAAATCCAGTGTTTGAGAGAAGATGGCAACAAACTAGATAGATGTATTAAGATGATAATCACCTTAAAACAACAATAGTCAAAAACAGTAGCCATCAGAATTAAGCTCTTTATTCATCTTCCTTGTTTCAAAGAGTCGTGGCAGTTCTTAGAGTACAGAGAGCATTCCCGGCATGTGGTAACACAGAGCAAGGCACACTGGAACATACTGAGCCCCAGCGTCTCCCTGGAGGAGTGACAGTTATAGAAAATCCAATCAGGGACAGAGGGAAATGCCAGTGAAATAAGAACCCCAAGTCAAGGCTTGGCTTTAGACTTGGGCTGGGATGCTGTGACATCCAGGTATGAACATGCTCAAGCCAGAGAGCAGCTCATTCCAAGGGCGGGCTGTGACTGGCCTGGATGCAGCCCTACAGAGAAGATTCATTTAGGGTATGTGTTTAACAGGCTGAGCACATCAGCCACAGAAAGACACAACATGCTCCTCCCATGGGGAAACATGCCCTGGCCTCTCAATTAGCTCCAGAAGGCCAAGAGTCTGACTCCTTTGTTCATTCAGCACAACTTTACTGCTGCCTATTCTGTGCCAGGCCCTGTGCTGGGTGCAGAGGACAAAGCGAGGAATCAGACACAGTCTTTACCATCAGGGAATTCAGAATACGCTAGCAATATCACAAAATAAGTCATGATTCAAGGTAAAAAGGATGCAGAAAGGAAGCAGACAGACTTGGTCCTCAAAGAGTTTACAGCCTAGTGGAGGCCTATGGGCAGCCTGTGCTAAGGACCAAAGAAAAGCACATGCCATATGCTCTGGCAGCGCAGGAAGGATGACATGATAGATACTGGATGATACAGTAGGGAAAACTCACAGCTTCTTAGAGAAGACTGAACAGCCTCAGTTGGCCAAAGTGGAAGGAATGGATCCTACTGCCTTGGGCGGGGTGCTGTGCAGCTGTGGGCCGACCTCCAAGCATCCCTCGGGCTACCCAACAGGGAGGGTGCAAGGTCGCTAATCTGTGGATGTGGCTGCATGATATTCTGTGGATATATGAGGGGAGACTGGTGACCAGGAGAAACAGATCCAAATAAGGGCCCAAGGTAAAGGTTAGGGCTTCCCCTGTAGCTGAGACAGTCAACAATCTGCTTGCAAGGCAGGAGACCTGGGTTAGATCCCTGGGTCGGAAAGATCCCCTGGAGAAGGGAATGGCAACCCACTCCAGTATTCCTACCTGGAGAATTCCATGGACAGGGGAGCCTTGTAGGTTATAGTCTATGGGGTCACGGAGTCGAACATGACTGAGCGACTAACACACACACACACAAGGTAAAGGTTAGGAGCTTAGAGTGAATGAACCAGGAGGCAGGGAGCATGAGCAGGACCGGCAGGCTGAGTAAGTGGGAGGCTGGCCTGGGTGTACACCAGCAGACGGAGGGGCCTACTGTGCCTTCCTGCAGTCCCAGCGGTGAGTCATCTGTGCTCGACGGGGAGGGCCTCTCAGCTCACAGACCACAGCCTAGCCGGTCCTCTCTTCCTGGCACCTAGTCTGCTTTTCTCTTTTCTTCACAGCTGCCTTCACCTGCTCTATCTTTCCCATTCTCCCAACCCAACTGTGGCTGAAACAGGTTCAGTTAGGAGTCAGGTATCAAGGTATAGGTCCCAGGGCCCTGAAGACCTTGGGTAACCGACACTACAGCTGTTTTGGATGGTAACCTGGCACAGAGACAAGCTTCAATTTACGTTGGGTTGGAACTTGTCTGTAGCTCAACCTGTGCAGGCCTCCTTCCCTCCCACACATTTTGTGGAACAGCTCTGGCCTGTGGTCATTTCTTCTTAACAGCAGCCAGCAGCCACCAACTACACCCTCTCTCCAGCCTGGGCTTCCTGTGCGTACCCCTTTCTCTCCCTTCCTAAAGGTGTCAGGACTCCTCCCTGCTGTGCTTTTCCTTCACAGCTGCCATCAGCCCTCTGTTCTGCTCTCTGATCCTCACTGTGGATTACCCGTGTCCAACCCTCTTTTCCTGCTATTATTGAAATATGTACAGACCCCCTTCACCTATTAAGAATTTCATTGCTAGTCACCGAGGAGAAGCAAACCTGAAGCGGAGGGGAAGGAGAAAGGGGAGGGCACTTTAAAGATGGATGAGACTTCTCACGAGAACTGAGCATCTGTGGTCCACCCTGGCATGTGACTGAGCTCCCTTCCTTGACTCCCTTCTTGGATGGTCCCAAGGAAGTCCTTGTATTCTCATTTTCTCCGTCCTTTAACTCTCGTTTTAGAACCCAGCCATCTTCTCTGTCAATCTGGGGTGTAGTGCTCAGGAAAGCTTTGCTGAACACGGAGTTTCTAGTCGGGAGGGGCTGCTGCCCTTTCAGTCCTTCCCTCCCCGGGTCCTCCCTGTGCCACCAACGCTGCCCACTCTGAAATCGCAGCCCCTGCCACTTGCCAAAGCGACCGAGGTCTTCTCTGACCTCATACAGAGGTCAGCTTCATACAGAGAAGAGAGGAGTATTCATTAGTTCAACCAACAACTGAAGGTCCTACACGCCAGGCTAAATGTAAACACCCTTTAGTAGGCAGTGAGGAGCCACAAGCAATTTTCAAGCAGGGACTGGCAATTAGAAAGGACCTCACATTATACACAGGTACTCAATTATGGAAGTATTTAGATAAATGTACAAATGAGTAAGTGAATGATCATAACTGTGTATTAACTTCAGTAAATACATGAGAGGTTAAGGGGATTTTTAAAAGCCCCACTAAGCCCTGGGCTTAAGCCATATGCTAAAGTAGGTGAAGTTAATCTCTACTTTCATCCTATAGGACTCTCTGCCATCTGACTGGTACAACTGCATCCCCCAACTTTCTAGGCTGTGTTCCATGATGAAGACTTACTCTCCAGGGTCATTACTCAGCACCAAATATATTTACCTGCTGCCTGTTTAAGGCATTATCCTCCCAAAATAGTGACAAAAAAGGTATCTCTCATGATAAGAGTATCTGTCACAGTAACAGGCTTATGGGGGGAAATGATCTAAAATAACAGCAACCATCTGCTATCATCTGAGAACCAGCAATGGCAAAGTTTGTCCCAAATCTATTAGATAAAGAAGCATCTCTACTTCACTAATAGTAGAGATGGTCCAAATTTCAGTAGGTCCAAACAAATATGCTTGATTCAGAGGTTTGTGAATCCAGAGACCTTCTGAATGGTGACAACCGTCTCCATTAAAAGAGAAGGCTGAGTGAAGACAACATTTTGAGAAAAACAAACAGCAGTTTGGACAAGTTCTGGGGCAGATGACTCCAGGCACAATTAAGAGACAATTAAAATAATGTCATCAGCAGCTACTATCACTCCCATTAGAGCCTAACATCTATAAACTATCCCCCAGCTACATTTATTTTCTTGAATTTTATCCCTCTTCTAGCCCCCTAAACTGTGAACTCCTTGACAGCAGAGATAGCGGGAAGTTTTGTCCAATGCTTTGAAGTCCTAACCCATGTTTATTTCTCATCAAGAACTACCCTAATAAATGAACTTCAAGTTCATCTCTCATAGGAGTCATGCCATCAGAAACATTAAGTACCATTATTGAAGATCACTGACATTGAACATCTCATTTTCTCCTTCAGAGGTAATGCTTTCTGGACAAGGAAGGAAAGGTTGAGCAGAGGTGCAAAGCTGGAGAAGGTAAGTGACCTATAATTCTGCTGCTTGGCCCGATTCCTCTAGAACAGTGAGTCTGTAGAGCTTTGCACATGACCAGAAGGATGTAAGCACTTTTGTTATTAAAAACAAGACAGTCCACCCACATCCTCCTTTGTGCCATGACACCTGCTTGTAACCTCATACTTGGATGAGTGGCAAGTCATTTGAAAAGCTGAGCCTGATGACTTTCATGTTGAGATAGTCCTATATACAGCCAGGACTTGCTGATCAGGGAGCATGCAGGCACACTGCCTTTCCTAGGGATGGGAAGAAGAGAAATCACAGACCCGACCCTCTCATTTTACAGATGGAGACCTGAGGCCCAGAGAGTACAGGTGACATGTCCAAGGTCCCCAAGCAAGCCAGTGGAAGAGCCAAGATGACATCATAGTCTCTCAACTCACTGTTCAGTGCTCTTTCGAATGCAGTAGCTATGGCAAGATGTTCATTTTGCTCTTTGGAGAATGAGCAGTGAAAACAGGTAGGGAACAGAATATTAGGCATTTTGTTTCTCTGCAGACTTCAGTAACCTCTGTTATCCTGGCCTCCACTGTCCTGGCTGCGATTGCCTTCTATAGTAGCCTTCTATGCAAAGTTGGGTCCTAAGCCAATTAGTTGTTACTTGGCTCAGAGTTCCTACCAGGGGTGGAGCAGTCCCCTTGCACGTGACTCAGGATTTCTTGGTCTGTAAACAGGCGGAAGGCGATCTGCTCACACTCCCACTTGGTCCCACATTCAAACAAACACCCAAACAAGCCCTCATTCTCCAGAGCAGCCAAATCAGAGTACCCACAGGGCCCGCAGTGCAAGATCCAGGGGCGGGACCAGCAGGCAGCCTCCAAGGGGTTCTGGTTGAGGTAGATGCCTAGGTCGACCCTGCGTTTCTTACTGGTTGGGTGTGAGTACAAGAGCCATGATTCTGACAGGGTTCCAGTTTCCGGCTGTGGCCACACTGAGCTGCACAGCAGAGGACTCCGCTGAATGGCAGGTGCTTCTTTGCTAGCAAGATCCTGGCATCCACCTGGGATCTCCAGGGGCCGGAAACTCACCACACTGCCTTGGCAGCCATGAGGTGGCTCACAGAGCTGATGGCTCAGGGCTGGTTTCTGAAAGCATTCACCATGGTCAGTGCTGAGGGCCTCTGCCCGGCATCTGTTTGGCGTCCGGGCACTGCAATACAGCACAGGGTGGCCGGTCTTCCCAATCACCTCTGCCACTTCACATTCCACTGTCACCATGGGCTTGATAAGCCTGCCATGTTGCCATGTGGCTCCTAGGTCATCGCTATAGATCATCAGGGAATGAGGCCTAGCTTTATATGGCAGCCGAAAGCAAGAGAACCAGAATGGGATATAGTAGGCGTATGCAGGGATGATGAGCCTCCCCGACTGCAGCTGGATGCCATGACCTGGGCCTACAGCAAAAGTGGCCCAGTGCGTCACCTCTGGGCCAATGACCTCCTCAGTCAGGTCCCTCACCTCGCTCCATGAATAGCCAGCATCCTGGCTGCATATGAAGCAGAGGCGTGCAGCATTCCTGCCTGACATAATCTGTTGACGCTCGGTGACATGGCCTCGCACACAGATGAAGAACAGGTACACACAGCCACTCTTCCGCTCCCAAACAGGACAGGGGTTCATGGTCCGGTGTCCAGGTAATGTGGCTTTCATCAGGGACTTCACGGGTTCCCACTAGACAAGAGGAAGGGAAAAAGCAGGAGTGAAAGACATGAGGCTCATTAAAAGCATTAGTACTTTTCAGTTCAGTTCAGTTCAGTCGCTTAGTTGTATCCAACTCTTTGCAATCCCACGGACTGCAGCATGCCAGGCTTCCCTGTCCATCACCAATTCACAGACCTTGCTTAAACTCATGTCTATCAAGTCAGTGATGCCATCCAACCATTGCATCCTCTGTTGCCCCCTCCTCCTGTCTTCAACCTTTCCCAGCACCAGGGTCTTTTCCAATGAGTCAGATCTTCGCATCAGGTGGCCAAAGTATTGGAGCTTCAGCTTTAGCATCACTCCTTCCAATGAATATTCAAGACTGATTTCCTTTAGAATTGATTAGCTTGATCTCCTTGCAGTCCAAGGGACTCTCAAGAGTCTTATCTGATACCTTAGTTCAAAAGCATCAGTTCTTCACTGCTCAACCTTCTTTACGGTCCAGCTCTCACATCCATACATGACTACTGGAAAAACCATAACTTTGACAAGATGAACCTTCATTGGCAAAGTAATGTCTCTGCTTTTTAATAGGCTGTCTGTCTTGCTTTGTCATAGCTTTTCTTCTATGCTCCTCTATGCAAGGAGCAAGCATCTCTTAATTTCAAGGCTTCAGTCACCATCCGTAGTGAATCCAAGAAAATAAAGTCTGTCATTGTTTCCATTGTTTTCCACCTATTTGCCATGGAGTGATGGGACCGGAGCCATGATCTTAGTTTTCTCAATGTTAAGCTTGAAGCCAGCTTTTTCCCTCTCCTTTTTCATTTTCATCAAGAGCCTCTTTAGTTCCTCTTCACTTTCTGCCATAAGGGTGGTGTCATCTGCGTATCTGAAGTTACTGATATTTCTCCTGGCAATCCTGATTCCAGCTTCTGCTTCATCCAGCCTGGCATTTCGCATGATGTACTCTGCATATAAGTTAAAAAAGCAGGGTGACAATATACAGCCTTGACCCACTCCTTTTCCTATTTGGAACCAGTCTGTTGTTCCATGTCCAGTTCTAACTGTTGCTTCTTGACCTATATACAGATTTCTCAGGAGGCAGGTCAGGTGGTCTGGAATTCCCATCTCTTGAAGAATTTTCCACAGCTTGTTGTGATCTACACAGTCAAAGGCTTTGGCGTAATCAATAAAGCAGGAGTAGATGTTTTTCCAGCATTCTCTTGCTTTTTTGATGATCCATCGGATGCTGGCAATTTGATCACTGGTTCCTCTGCCTTTTCCAGATCCAGCTTGAACATCTGGAAGTTCATGGTTCATGTACTGTTGATGCCTGGCTTGGAGAATTTTGAGCATTACTTTGCTAGTGTGTGAGATGAGTGCAATTTGTGGTAGTCTGAACATTCCTTAGCATTGCCTTTCTTTGGGATTGGAATGAAAACTGACCTTTTCCAGTCCTGTGGCTCTGCTGAGTTTTCCAAATTTGCTGGCACATTGAGTGCAGCACTTTCACAGCATCGTCAGCTTGAAATAGCTCAGTTGGAATTCCATCACCTCCACTAGCTTTGTTTGTAGCGATGCTTCGTAAGGTCCACTTGATTTTGCATTTCAAGTTGTCTGACTCTAGGTGAGTGATCACACCACCATGGTTATCTGGGTCATGAAGATCTTTTTTGTATAGTTCTTCTGTGTAGTCTTGCCACCTCTTCTTAACATCTGCTTCTGTTAGGTTCATACCATTTCTGTCCTTTATTGTGCCCATCTTTGCATGAAATGTTCCCTTGGTATCTCGAATTTTCTTGAATAGATCTCTAGTCTTTCCCATTCTATTGTTTTCCTCTATTTCTTTGCATTGATCGCTGAGGAAGGCTTTCTTACCTCCCCTTGCTAACTCTGCATTCAAATGAGTATATCTTTCCTTTTCTCCTTTGCCTTTCGCTTCTCCTTTCTCAGCTATTTGTAAGGCCTCCTCAGACAACCATTTTGCTTTTTTGCATTTCTTTTTCTTGGGGATGGTCTCGATCACTGCCTTCTGTACAATGTCACAAACCCCGCCCATAGTTCTTCAGGCACTCTATCAGATCTAATCCCTTGAATCTATTTGTCACTTCCACTGTATAATCATAAGGGGGTTGATTTAGGTCATACCTGAATGGTCTAGTGACTTTCCTTACTTTCTTTAAGTCTGAATTTGGCAATAAGGAGTTCATGATCTGTGCCACAGTCCCATTCTTGCTTTTGCTGACTGTATAGAGCTTCTCCATCTTTGGCTGCAAAGAATATAATCAATCTGACTTCAGTACTGACCATCTGGTGATGTCCAAGTGTAGAGTCATCTCTTTTGTTGTTGGAAGAGGGTGTTTGTTATGACCAGTGTGTTCTCTTCACAAAACTCTGTTAGCCTTTGCCCTGCTTCATTTTGTACTCCAAGGCCAAACTTACCTGTTACTCCAGGTATCTCTTGATTGTATCTCTACTTTTGCATTCCAGTCCCCTATGATGAAAAGGACATCTTTCTTGGGTGTTAGTTCTAGAAGGTCTTGTAGGTCTTCACAGAACCATTCAACTTCAGCTTCTTTGGCATTAGTGGTGGGGGCACAGACTTGGATTACTGTGATATTGAATGGTTTGCCTTGGAAACGAACAGCAATCATGTTGTCATTTTTGAGATTGCGCCCAAGTACTGCATTTCAGGCTCTTTTGTGACTCTGAGGGCTACTCCATTTCCTCGAAAGGATTCTTGTCCACACTGGTAGATGTAACGGACATCTGAATTAAATTTGCCCATTCCAGTCCATTTTAGTTCACTGATTCCTAAAATGTCGATGTTCATTCTTGCCATCTCCTGTTTGACCACTTCCAATTTGACTTGATTCATGGACCTAACATTTCAGGTTCCTATGCAATACTGTTCTTTACAGCATTGGACTTTATTTCCATCACCAGTCACATCCACAACTGGGCACTGTTTTCACTTTGGCTCAGCCTCTTCATTCTTTCTGGAGTTATTTCTCTACTCTTCTCCAATGGCATATTGGGCACCTACTGATGTGGGGAGTTCATCTTTCAGTGTCATATCTTTTTGCCTTTTCATACTGTTCATAGGGTTCCCAAGGCAAGAATACTGAAGTGGTTTGCCGTTCCCTTCTCCAGTGGACCACGTTTTGTCAGAACTCTCCACCATGACCTGTCCATTTTGGGTGGCCCTACATGGCATGGCTCATAGTTTCATTGAGTTAGACAAGGCTGTGATCCATGATATCAGTTTGATTAGTTTTCTGTGATTGTGGTTTTCATTCTGTCTGCCCTCTGATGGATAAGGATTGTCCATTTAGTCAAAGCTATGGTTTTTCCAATAGTCATGTATGGATGTCAGAGTTGGACCATAAAGAAGGCTGAGCACCGAGAAATTGATGCTTTGGAACTGTGGTACTGGAGAAGACACTTGAGAGTCCCTTCGGCAGCAAGGAGATCAAACCAGTCAATCCTAAAGGAAATCAACAAGGAGCTCAAACCAGTCAATCCTAAAGGAAATCAACACTAAATATTCATTGGAAAGACTGATGCTGAAGCTCCAATACTTTGCCCACCTGATGTGAATAGCCAACTCACTGGAAAAGACCCTGATGCTGAGAAAGACTGAAGGCTGGAGGAGAAGGGGGTGACAGAGGATGAGATGAATGGATGTCATCATCAACTCAATGGACATGAGTTTGAGCAAACTCTGGGAGATAGTGAAGGATAGGGAAGCCTGGCATGCTGCAGTCCATGGGGTCTCAAAGAGTTGTACAAGACTGAGTGACTGAACAACAACCACATAACTCAGCAATTCAACTTCTAGGTCTGTACACAAAATAACTGAAAGAACAGTCTTGAAGAGACATTTTTATGCACCTTCTTGTTCAGCATTATTCACAATAACCAAAAGGTGGGAGCAACTCAAGTGGCCACCAGCCGATGAGTGGATAAGATAAAAGGGATGAATGGCTAAACAAACTGGATAAATGAAATAATATACTAACATACAAATTATTCAGCCTTTAAAAAGAAATCCTGACATATTCTACAACATGGATGAACCTTGAGGATACTACCCTGTGAAATAAGTCAATCACAGAAAGACAAAATATTGCATGATTCCACTTATATGAAACATCTAAAGTAAACAAACTCACATAAACAAAGTACAGTATTAATCTCTAGGGGATTGGGGAGGGGGAAATTAGTTGTTCTATAAAGTTGTGGTTATACACTAATGAATAAATTCTAGAGACCTGTTACACAACAATGTAATACAGTTAACAATACCACAATGTATACTTAAAACGGTTATGATGGAGGGATTTCCCTGGTGGTCCAGTGGCCAAGACTCCTAGCTCCCAATGCAGGGGTCCTGGGTTTGATCCCTGGTTAGGGAACTAGATCCCATGTGCCACAACTAGTAGTTCGCATGTTGCAACTAAAGATGCCACCTGCCACAACTAAGACCCTGTGAGGCCAAATTAAAAATGATTATGATGGAAAGTTTTACATTAGGTGCATATTACCATAACTAAAAATGTTTTTAAAAGAACAAAAAAAAATCTGAAAAGGTCTTGACGGTTTTAGCTGACCATCTATTTAACATTTAAGCAGCTACCAAAAAATAAATGCTACTTTACCTTAGGCTGCATTAAAAGGATAACAGATGGGATAGCCACCCCACTGCTGAGCTGGTCAATCCATCCTTGGGGTTATAAGTTCAGTATGAGTATCATACTTTGCAAAAAGACACTGATCTCCCACAACAGGACTGAAATCACAATTTTCAAAGGACCAGAAATCAAATCAAGACTGTGGCCTAAGGAGCTGCTAAAAGAAAGAAAACCTGGAGGGTGTGGATACTGCTTTCAGATACATCAAAGAGCAGTTCTCCACAAAAGGAACTTTATAATGTACAGATGTACTTCCCCATAAGGCATAACAAGACCAACAGGTAATTACAGACAAGTACAGAGGATCTCTAAAGTTGAAACTCCAGTACTTTGGCCACCTCATGCGAAGAGTTGACTCATTGGAAAAGACCCTGATGCTGGGAGGGATTGGGGGCAGGAGGAGAAGGGGACGACAGAGGATGAGATGGCTGGATGGCATCACTGACTCGATGGGCATGAGTTTGAGTAAACTCCGGGAGTTGATGATGGACAGGGAGGCCTGGCATGCTGCGATTCATGGGGTCGCAAAGAGTCGGACACGACTGAGTGACTGAACTGAACTGAACTGACAGAGGATCTCATTTCAAAAAATAAGTTAACAGTTGCCACAGGATTAAATTTCTCATTCGAGGAGTTGTGTAAGTAGATCCTTAATAGAAGATGACTAATGTTGAGTTCCTACTATGGAACTGCTATTATTAATTATATTTCGCAGACAATGAAACAGAGAAGAGTTAAGTATTCACAGTCACAGTCAATATATGATAGGTCTTGCCTGACTCCAAAGCCATGCTCTTAACCACTAAGCTACTAGTAGCAACCAATGGAATACAGAAGATTTCTATATTGGGAAAGAAGCTGGGCTGATACTTCTTCTAATTTTAAGATTCTACAATTAAGTAAATGAGAGAATGAATGTGAATAAAATAAAGTCAAGAGAGAATGAATGTGAATAAAATAAAGTCAAGAGAGAATGAGTTAAAGTGGACACATTTGTGACTGGATATGACTACTGAATAGTGAGGTTATGTAACAGGTATGGTCTGATAAAAAACTTAACTGCCCAACTGTCTGTGGCAAAAAGCAGAGCAACATAACCACAGGCACATCCTGCCCCGGAGGAAACAAAAGAGCTAGAACTCCAAGTTGGGCTGAAGGACACCAGTGATATAAGCAGAGGTTCAACCCTGGGAGGCCATAAGAAAGACACATGATAAAGTGTAAGAGCAGGGAATGGAAATTCCCTAAAGTAAAAAACTTTCCCAAGGGGAAATGTGATTAAAGCATTAAAAGCAGCCAGGGCTTGCTTGTAAGGCCCACCTTCAGCAGAACAGCATTTGCACTAAAACAGCAAAGCAAAGCATCCCTAAGGACATGAAGTTTTAAAGGTGAGATTTCTGAGAGTAGAAAAAGCAGGGCAGGTTAAGCAGATTAAAATACCTCATAAATAATGTATGTATGTTTATGTGTGTATTTATTCAAATTCACTGTCTCACTTGATCCTCACTTCAGCCATCTCTGAGAGATAAGTCAACAATAACAAAAATGGGTTCTAAACTAACCCTGTAGTTCACAGGCCCAAGGGCAGTAAGTATTCTCTCCCCCACTAAGAACACAGTAAAAATGTGCTACCTAGGGACAAGGGCACCAACCCCAGTTCTCTATTTATTAAGTGTGTGCCTAAGGCAAGTCACTTTACTTCTTACAAAATGGGGATAATAATATGTACCTCACATAAAGCATGAAGGAAGATGAGGAAAGGGAAGACGGGGGAGAATACGGATGTTGTTTTCCTCCCCTGCGTCTTTTGCTAGTTGTGGTCCTGAGCAAGCTACCTATCTGTTGGAGCACCAGGATCCCTCATCAGCAAAACTGGACTATCAATGCTTACTGCTTTCAGTGACTTGTGAGAATAAAAGAGAATGTGAATGAAAAGCACACCACATGCTGGCTGAACTGAATACACAAACCATGGACGCCTCTATTCAGAGACTGGGTTTGAAGCTTGCTTTACTACTTTTTTATAGCTGTTTGACCTTGAGCAAATAGCAATCACTCTGAGCCTCGGTTTCCTCATCTGTAAAATGTGACTGACAACAGTTTCTATGTCACAGAGTGGCTGTGAGATTCAATGTGCCCCTGGTAAACAGTAAGTATTCAATAAGGGAAAGCATTGCTTTTACCGCTTTTTTTTCCCCTCCTCAGCTTGGACACAAGGCTTTTCCTGCACTGATGAAAAAGGCACAGACTCTGACATGCTCTGAGCAATGCAGAATATGAGACCCAGGCTCAGATCTAGGATAAGGAGTCACCTGTACTGAGTGCCCAGTCCTCAACCCTCGTCTCAGCACCAGGTGGAGAGCATCCTCATCCTTGCTCGAGGAGCGCTTCTCTGCAAAGGCCAGGAAGGTGCGGGCAGGGGGCACGTAGATCAGGGCTGGGATCCGGTAGGTGACCCCTCTCTTGTTCTCCTGCTGGAACAGAGGGCTGCTGAAGGAGCACGATGTCACTTCTTCCATGACCTCTGCAAGGATAGGAGGGAGCTCAGTGTGTGTCCACATCCAAAGGCTCGGACACAAGTTCTGCTCTATCATTTCATTTCTGGAGGTCACCGGGAGGCAAAGATGTACTCAAACATTTATTTTTTTTATACAAAAGCAACATCACGATCTCAAAAGCACAAAGCAAGCAATATACATTCTTTTTTTTTTTTTTATTAGTTGGAGGCTAATTACTTCACAACATTTCAGTGGGTTTTGTCATACATTGATATGAATCAGCCATAGAGTTACACGTATTCCCCATCCCGGCAATATGCATTCTCATTTAACAAGTCTATACTCCAGGCTCTGTGGGAATCCTGTGTAGCCTGTGTCAGGTGTCTCTCCAGAGAGATTCTGTATGTGCTTCTGCCGAGCATTCAGAGGCATTACCAGCCTGGATGGTTTCTAATAGTCAATTTCCTGGCTTGGAGTTTTTAGGCCATTCAGGTAATATAAATATAAACCCAAATCCATACGAGAGAATGCCTCTGGTTCAGAATTCTCCAGGGAAACTTTTCCCTTCTCTTGGAGCCTACAATAAGAAGCAATCTTCTTTGTCATCTCTGTCAGTAGTAAGATTTCTTTTTCCTACTCCACTTGATCAGAGGATATAGATTTCCAAGGTACCTGGCTTCATGCAGGGATCTCAGTTCCAACCAGAGTCTAACACAGATGGGCCTATAGTGTCATTCACTGTAACAGCAGGTATATTAAAGCCCAAGCTTTGAGGTAAGCGAGACCAGCAAACATCTAGGGCAGCTGAGGTCACGTAAAGGGGCTAACTTCTCCAGTTTTCAGTTTACTCTTGAAATTTTTAGGCCCCTGGGGATTTCTCTTGCTTTCTTGGAAATTCAACTATAAAAGGCTTTGTTATACTTATCCACCATTTTACTGGTTAACTAGCTTGCTATAATGCTGAAAATGGAAATCTCTAGGTACATTTCTCAGGTGTTCAATTTCTCAGAGGCCCAAAAAGGGAAGCCAGACAGATAGAATCAAACTTAGAATTATTTTTTCTCTCACCACTTGTTGTCCAAGCCCTGTCTTCCAAATCATTTGTAAAAATAATCAGGCTGTAAGAATGAGACCCACAAGGCCTTTTTCATTTATTTAATAAATATTTCTGAGTGCCCACTGGAAGTCAGGCCATAAGGTAGGTGCTGAGGAGACAGAAAGGGATCAGAGGTCCCTGCCCACATCCAGGTAAGGGGAACAGACATATATACATTGACAATTACAATATCATGTAGTAACTGCTACTTTAAGAGGTCAACATGAGAGCGTGCAGGAAAACAGAAAAAAAGCAACTGTCCCGATCAAGGCAGCAGTGGAGTTTTGAAAAGCTAGTAAGTCAAGTGATCCCCCGTTTCATATCCTTATGCTCTGGGTCTGGGGCATTCAGTTAGGCACACACCTCACTCCCTCACCTTCTTCAGCTCTGCTCAAACATCATCCAATCAGTGAGGCCTTCCCTGACAACTCCCTTGTCCCTCTCTATCCCCCTTCCCTGCTCTGTTCTCCATGCCACCTATCATCACCCATATGTTACACTTATTTAATATGCCCTACAGAATAGAAGTTCCATAAAGGGCATGTACATGTCTGTTTTATTCACTGCTATGCCTCTACACCTAAAACCCTGCCTGGTAATTCATAGGCTTGACAAATATTTGTTGAATGTTTGAATGAATGGGTGAGTTCGATCTTAAAGGCTGACCAGTGGGTTAGCCAACTGAAGGGTAAAAAGGAGAAGAGGGGAGGGAGTGGATATGAAAAGCCTAAAGATCACAGAGGCACACTGTGAGCTGTAGGGACTCAGAGTAGTTCAGTATGACTACGGTGGAGTGCAAAAGCTGTGAACAAAGATGGCACTGAAGGGGTCAGGCGAGGGCAAATCCTGGGAGGCTTCAATACCTTATTAATGTGTTTATCCCATGGGTAGAGAGCCACTCAACAGGTTTTGGCAGATGAATGCCAAGATCAAGTACACATTTCAGACCACTCTCTCAGGTAGCCTTCTGGACAATGAACTGAAGGGGAAAGTTACACTGCTTTGGGCTATAGGTTCCTAGTGTCAGTCAAGACAAGTTTTGTCATTCACAGCATATGAGTGATTTATTTAGCATGTGAATTCACTCAGCATGTGAATAATTCATTTCACTGGTTTCTAACCTCAAGTGAGAAGACTCATAGCTCACTATCCAAAAGGATGGGGAGGTGGCCTCCTAAGTCCAGAAGAAAAACCTCCCCTCACTCCAATTCTGGGTTCTCGTCTTCCTCACACCATACTTGAGCACACCTCTCCTTAATTCAGGCTCTCCTGCCAGAGGGTTAGGCTGTGTAATGGTCTAGAAAATAAGGTTTGGGCCAAGCCAGGACTACATGAACTTGGGCATGTAATTTAACTGCTAGATCCTCATTTACAAAATTTAGTAGAATGGCTGAAAGAATTGAGGTAAAGTGTAAATGGCTGTTACAGGGCCCATGACACAATATGAGCTCAATATATGACAGCTGTTATTTTTGGACTGTCAATCACTACATATTCTAGTGTTACTCCTTGAAACCTGTGGAAGAGGAGGATGAAGACAACAACCACAATTACAACTACCCTCTTTACAGTATTTAAATCCCTCCGTCCCTCTGGGAGAGATCACATTTTAAACTCTTATAAGGATATGAGTTAATATCAATACTATTAATCATCAGCCAACACAAGATTATTGGTCAACATCAAAACAGAATGTGTTTGGGTGATAAGAATAAAGCACAGAACAAGCACAGGAATGGGCAGGGAGGACCAGGAAAAAAGAAAGGGACAGGGAATGGATACAACACATAAGGAAAAGCACAAGTTCTTACTGTGTGACCTTGCACTAGTCACTTAATCCAGGTTTTGGATTCCTTGCTTATAAAATGTAGATGACAATAATACTTACCTAAGATGACTGAATGAAGAACCACTCAAAAGTGCTTCATTAACTTTAAGGCACTATGTAAATAAAAGTATAAATTCAGATGTCTTCACAATTTCATTTATGGTTTTGCTATCACTGTAACAATTAGAGTCCTTATCACTGTTTACTAATTATGCTGATCATGTTGAAGGCAATGGTAACACATGTGGTGGCTGTGGCATCAATACCCAAACTATTTCACACAAACGATGTGCCAGGAGCTAGGGACAGGGAAAAATCAGATATAGTGTTGGAGAAGACTCTTGAGAGTCCCTTGGACTGCAAGGAGATCCAGTCAATCCTAAAGGAAATCAGTCCTGAATATTCATTGGAAGGGCTGATGCTGAAGCTGAAACTCCAATACTTTGACCACCTGATGTGAAGAACTGACTCACTGGAAAAGACCCTGATGCTGGGAAAGACTGAAGGCGGGAGAAGAAGGGGACGACAGAGGATGAAATGGTTGGATGGTGTCACCGACTTGATGGACGTGAGTTTGACCAAACTCCAGGGGTTGGTGATGGACAGGAAAGCCTTGTCTGCTGCAGTCCATGGGGTCGCAAAGAGTGGGACACAACTGAGCAACTGAACTGACTGGGGTTGTTCATTTCAGCAGAGAACTCAACACTACTAACTACTGCTCCATATAATCACCTTTCAATCAAGATTTCCCTGCTCTCTTATTGGGAAGTATAGTGTAACATGGGCTTTAAGACTGACTTGGCTTTGACACTTACTAGCAAATTCAATTTACTTCTGAGCCTCAGTTTCCTCACTTGCAAGGGAGAAAATGCCACCTATTTCTCAAGCTTGAACAACAATGTAATTCCAGACTCCAATTAATCCAGTACAGCAAGCAGCCCCCAGTGAACCCCAAGGGAGACTTCCCTATTTTATTCACACCTAACAACGAATACTTAAGGAGCTCTCATTATATGTTAGGTCTTTGAAGATCCTATGGTCCAAACTCCTCTCATGGTACACAATAGGATTCTCAGACCCACAGAGGGGAATAAACTCCTCTAAGGCCACTCAGTGAGTCAGTAACAACACCTGGACCAAGGCCCAGGACTCATATAAGTTTTAATTCTGGGCTCTATGAAGCCCGGAGACCCTCTCCAGTAAGAAGAGTTTTCCCAGTCTCAGCTCCCTTCCATATCAAAACAAGTCAGGCTTCAGTCAAATGAAAACAAAAACAGAGCCAGCCAAGAATACCTTCTGGCAGGGTCTGAGAGATTAGCCCACTGGGGTGTCTTTGACCCAATAGACTGGATTTCCTAAACCCAAAGAATGCTGCCGAACCTGTCAGCACGGTCACTGCGCCTCACGTTTTTGTGAGGCCCTCCAATCTTCCAGCCCCACTCACCTGCGCGGAACCCCGGCTCCTCCATCTCTCTCGGGCTGATATGGTCGCTGGGTCAAGCACTCACGTCTCGGACACTGAAGCCCTGGAGAATGATCAAGCCCGGGGAGACGGGGGCAGGAAAGAAACTGCGGACGCGGACACAAACCACGAAAAGCGAAGAAACACAGCGACAGAGACTTCGAGAGTCTGGCGGCGGGGCTGACAGATTCGGGAAGCCGGTAAGAGATGGTAGGAAAACAAATCCAGGAAGTTCGCAAGCCGCAACCCGCGGGCCGTTGGGACCGGCAGTTGGCTGCGGCCTGGAATCAGCTCCGCCCCCTCGGGGCCGGCGCAGCCGAGGCCCCGCCCCTCTCCTTCTCACGCCGAGTCCCTTAGCGGTCCAATCTGGTTCATTCCTCCTCTTTCTGGCCCCCAGTTCCGGCCCAGCGGCGGCTTGGAACTTGCCCCTCCCTCTCTTAGCACCCGACACCACCCTCCTCAACTCAGGCCCAAGTTCAGTCTCCAACTGACACACAGCTCCCTGGCTGGGACCCTCACCCTTCCACTCCGCCCACCTCCGTCTTCCGTCCCTTTTCCCCACGCCATCCCCTTGGTTGCCGGTCTGTTGATAGGCATCACCGCCTAAAACTTCCCTAGACAACTTGAGTCGAACGAGAAAGTTCCGGATCTCAAAGGGGACCACTACAAGGTCCAACGGTCCAGAGCATTGGACAACCCACCCTTAGGAAAATAAAAATTATATTTATATGTTATGTGTGTGTGTGTGTGTGTGTGTGTGCATGTACATATATTTTGAGTAATTGATAGTAGATTACAACCGCTAAACAAGTTAAAAGCCCACATGTCCTTGTAGATAAACACAATTGAATAATAGGGAAGAAAGGACAGCTCTCCCTACAGTAAGATTCTAATTAATGAATGTAGACCATGCACAAACTGAACACAGTATGGTTTATGCTAAATACCTGCTTTCCTTCTGAGAGTCTGGAATTTTTAAACATGCCAGGCAGAGAGTGCCCAGGTAACCTGCCCCCAATAAAAACTGTGGGTGCTGAGTTTCTAATGAGTAGGTTCTCTAGACAGAGACAAGGCTCGCATGCTGCTTGTGTGTTGCTGGGGAAAGTGTGCTTAGTGTGATCCGTCATGAGAGGGAGTGGGCATAAGAAAGCCTATTCAAGGGTTTTTTCAGACTCAGCTTGCAGTCTTCTCTTATGATCCAGTGTGTGTCCTTATTACATTGCTGTAATCGATGTTAGCCCTGACTACAACTCTATACCTGGTCCTCTGAGTACTTCTGATGCTGAGCAGGGCCCTATGAGGCTTCTAGGCATGGGGGTCTTTTTGTCCCCCATTTCTTATAAATAAGACTCCAGCCTCTGTGACCTGAGTTGAAAACGGCAGAACTGTTATTAATTAAAGGTGGAACAGCCAGGAAACCACCTGAAGCAAGATTAAAGGGACCAGAGAGACTCATCAAGATCAGGAGATTGAACTACCTAAGACCCTGAATGTGAAAAAGTCATCTCCACCTTTGCGAACCTATGGACTGTAGCCTGCCAGACTCCCCCATCCATGGGACTTTCCAGGCAAGAATAGTGGAGTGGGTTGTCATTTCTTCCTCCAAGGGATCTTCCGGACTCAGTGATCAAACTCAGGCCTCCTCCGTTGGGGGCAGGTTCTTTACCATCTGAGCCACCAGGGAATCCCACCTAAGACCCTGCACATACACTAATCTTGTCAGCAATTCTACCCTTTAGAAACATTGCAGAAGAAAGAAAAATACAAGACTAGTACTGCCTCGATCCTTATCACATACTCCTTCCTGACTCTGTAAACTCTAGCTAGGAAATCAAGAGATACCTGGGGTAACAGGCAAATTTGGCCTTGGAGTACATACAAAATGAAGCAGGGCAAAGGCTAACAGAGTTTTGCAAGAGAACACACTGGTCATAGCAAACACCCTCTTCCAACAACACAAGAGAAAAGACTCCACACATGGACTCTCACCAGATGGTCAATACCGAAATCAGATTGATTATATTCTTTGCAGCCAAAAATGGAGAAACTCTATACAGTCAGCAAAAACAAGACCAGGAGCTGACTGTGGCTCAGATCATGAATTTCTTATTGCCAAATTCAGACTTAAATTGAAAAAAGTAGGGAAAGTCACTAGATCATTAAGGTATAACCTAAATCAAATTCCTTATGATTATACAATGGAAGTGACAAATAGATTCAAGAGATTAGATCTGATAGACGGAGTGCCTGAAGAACTATGGATGGAGGTTCATGACATTCTTCAGGAGGCAGTGATCAAGACCATCCCCAGGGGAAAGAAATGCAAAAATGCAAAATGGTTGTCTGAGGAGGCCTTAAAAAAAGCTGAGAAAAGAAAAGAAGCTAAAGGTAAAGGAGAAAAGGAAAGATATACCCATTTGAATGCAGAGTTCCAAACAACAGCAAGGAGAGATAAGAAAGCCTTCCTCAGAGGAAAACAATAGAATGGGAAAGACTAGAGATCTATTCAAGAAAATTCGAGATACCAAGGGAACATTTCATGCAAAGATGGGCACAATAAAGGACAGAAATGGTACAGACCTAACAGAAGCAGAAGATGTTAAGAAGAGGTGGCAAGACTACACAGAAGAACTATACAAAAAAGATCTTTATGACCCAGATAACCATGATGGTGTGATCACTTACCTAGAGCCAGACAACTTGGAATGCAAAGTCAAGTAGGTCTTATAAGCATCACTACGAACAAAGCTAGTGGAGGTGATGGAATTCCAGTTGAGCTATTTCAAATCCTAAGAGATGATGCTGTGAAACTGCTGCACCCAATATGCCAGCAAATTTGGAAAACTCAGCAGTGGCCACAGGACTAGAAATGGTCAGTTTTCATTCCAATCCCAAAGAAAGGCAATGCTAAACAATGTTCAAACTACCACAAATTGCACTCATCTCACACGCTATCAAAGTAATGCTCAAAATTTTCCAAGCCAGGCATAAACAGTACATGAACCATGAACTTCCAGATGTTCAAGCTGGATCTAGAAAAGGCAGAGGAACCAGAGATCAAATTGCCAACATCTGTTGGCTCATCGAAAAAACAAGGGAACACCAGAGAAACATCTACTTCTGCTTTATTGATTATGCCAAAGTCTTTGACTGTGTAGATCACAACTGTGGAAAATTCTTCAAGATGGCAATACAGAACACCTGACCTGCCTCCTGGTAAATCTGTATGTAGGTCAAGAAGCAACAGTTAGAACCGGACATGGAACAACAGACTGGTTTCAAATTGGGAAAGGAGTTCATCAAGGTTGTATATTGTCATCCTGCTTATCTAATTTATATGCACAGTACTTCATGCGAATTGCCGGGCTGGATGAAGCAGAAGCTGGAATCAAGACTGCAGGGAGAAATATCAATAGCAGATGACACCACCCTTATGGCAGAAAGTGAAGAGGAACTAAAGAGGCTCTTGATGAAAGTGAAAGTGGAGAGTGAAAAAGCTGGCTTAAAACTCAACATTCAGAAAAAGAAGATCATGGCATCCAGTCCCATCATTTCATGGCAAATAGATGGGAAACAATGGAAACAGTGACAGACTTTATTTTGGGGGGCTCCAAAATCACTGCAGATGGTGGCTGCCCCCATGAAATTAAAAGACGCTTGTTCCTTGGAAGAAAAGATATGACCAACCTAGACAGTATATTAAAAAGCAGAGACATTACTTTGCCAACAAAGGTACATATAGTCAAAGCTAATGTTTTTCCCATAGTCATGTATGGATGTGAGAGTTGGACTATAATGAAAACTGAGCACTGAAGAATTGATGCTTTTGAACTGTGGTGTTGGAGAAGACTCTTGAGAGTCCCTTGGACAGCAAGGAGATCAAACCAGTCCATCCTAAAGGAAATCAGTCCTGGGTGTTCATTGGAAAGACTGATGTTGAAGCTGAAACTCCAATACTTTGGCCACCTGCTGCCAAGATCTGACTCATTGGAAAAGACCTTGATGCTGGGAATGATTGAAGGTGGGAGAAGGGGATGACGGAGGATGAGATGGTTGGATGGCGTCACCGACTTGATGGACATGAGTTTGACCAGACTCCGGGGGTTGGTGATGGACAGGGAAGCCTTGCCTGCTCTAGTCCATGGGGTCACAAAGAGTCGGACACGACCGAGTGACTTAACTGAATCGTACTCACCAGGGAGGGGGTCAGAATTCTTGAGGCGACAGACGCTTTTGCCTGGCAAAGTAATAAAGCCACTCTTTCTTTCTCCTCTATAACTCTGTCTCTGTATTTCTGTTTGGCATCAGTGTACAGAAAGCAAAGATTTTGGCAATACATCTAACAATCTCTGAATCTAGGGATGAATCTGAATCTTGGGAACCCTCAACCAAATACCATATATAAAGTTTAAAAACATGTAAAATAACAATACCATATATTGTTAATGGATGCATGTGTGAAGAAAATGCACAGGAATAGTAAATAGCAAATTCAGGATTGTTAGTCACTTCTGGGAATGCAGGAAGTAGGGTATGATTAAGCATTCCAAAGGAAATCAGTTGTATTGGTAATATATATTTTTTAAAGGTGGAAGTAGGTTCATGGTTATTCAGTTTATTATTCTTTAAACCTTACTATTTGTCTGAAATATTTCGTTTTTAAATATTGGCTCATACAAAGTCCAAGGGTTTTTCACCAGACTTCTCTAAACACATAATCACCAACTCTGGATCACCACATCAACTTTAGAAACGTATCTAAAGCTAATGCCAAATCTCTCTCAATTCTTCTTTGGTGGTCTCAGTTTAATGCCTGAAGCAGTGAAGTTTAGCAGCAATCTCTGTATTTGGAGGTGAAGAGATCTTGACTTCAATCCTGACTTTTCACTTCCTAGCTGAGTAAGCTTGGCAAGTTATTTAACCTTTTTTTTTTTTTTTTTGCTCTACAGGCTCTTTATTGTGGCACACGGGCCTCTCTATTTTGGTGCATGGGCTTCTCATTTGCCATGGCTTCTCTTGTTGCAGAGCATGGGCTCTAGGCCATGCAGTCTTCAGGAGTTGCAGCAAACAGGCTCAGTAGTTGCAGCTTATGGTCTCTAGAGTGCTGGCTCAGTAGTTGTGGCTCACAGGCTTAATTGCTCTGCAGGATGTGGGATCTTCCCAGACCAGGGATCAAACCCATATCCCCTGCATTGGCAGGTGGATTTTTGACCACTGGACTACTAGGGAAGTCCCAAGTTATTTAACTTCTGTGCCTCAGGTTCCTCATCTGTAAAACAGGCACACTTGGCCCCAGTCTTCATTCATAGCTCACATCAAAATGAAATCTTCTGTATAAAGACCTCCCAGGCCTCCATGCTAAACAGTTATTTCTCTTCCAAACTCTACTATACTTTGTACAGATGGTTTCTGATGAATTTTCTGAGTTTGCCAATTCATCGGCTACTCTAATTAATCCGATAGAGATGGAACCAAATCTATTCTAACGGTCTCATACAGCATTTAATTAAGGATACTATCTGAGTATACATCCAAGCAATAGGATGAGACCAACCTGCAGAACTGGTCTCAACCACACCTAAGGGCCCGGATTCAACAAGCTGGAAAAACAACAACCAAAACAACCATCATAAGCCATTATGATCTACTTCGGAAAACCAGGTGGTATGCTCTAGTTTCTGTATTGACCTTTGTCCCTTGCCTGTGGCATTAATCCAAGTACAGTAGGTTATATTAGCCATGGCAGACTCTATCTTGGCCCACAAAGAAGTCAAGAGCAATTCTATCATTCATAACCACAGTAGCCAGTGAGTCGAGGTTCACTTGAACACTTTTCAGGGCTGAGGTTATCACTGATGACTTCAGCTCAAGTTGGGAATGATTTTCATATCAACATTTCCAATAGGATGACTCTCATGATAGAGATAACCTCCTGCAGAAGTGCATAAATGAATAGGTCACCCCTCCAGAAGTTCCCCTGTGTAACCAAGGGAAGCCTCATTTTGGAGCCATCTCCACAGGCACCTGAAGGTTACGTGATCTGCTGATGGTGTGTCCTTAAACACTTGAAGGTTGTTCATGACCCTATGGTTCAAGACACCATGTGTTCAGGGAGGAAGGCAAGGTCATGCCTGGCTTCCACATAGGAAGTACAGTCCTGGGGATATATATGACATCTCTAATTACTGGGGCCTCCCAAGTGGGACCTACATCATTCAGGGGACACAGATTGACAGTGTCTGTAATGCAACCTCCTGGCACCTGGTAGGCCTCTGAGTTCCCAGTTCATTCATTTATTTTAATCGTTTAAATTTTTATTTGTTTTTGGTTGCGCTGGATCTTTGTTGCTGCATGAAGCTTTCTCTAATTGCTGCAAGTGGGGGCTACTCTCTAGTTGTGGTACACAAGCTTCTCATTATGGTAGCTCTTCTTGTTGTGAAGCATGGGCTCTAAGGCGCTCCAGCTTCAGTAGTTTGGCATGGGCTTAGTCACCCTGCAGCATGTGGAATCTTTCCAGACCAGGGATCAAACTTGTGTCCCCTGAATTAGAAGGCAGATTCCTAACCACTGGACCACCAGAAAGTCCCCAGTTCATTTAGAATCATTGAAAACAGTTATTTTTGGAAAGACTGCCTGATGACGATTAGTCCAACCTGTCCCATTTGTCCATATCACCAGTCAGGTGACATCTGTCCATTCCACAGGATGATGAGCTACAAGAATGAGGGTAAGGGACACATGTCCAGAGATTGTGATGTGTTTTGCATGAGACTATAGGAGTTGAAAGTACACTGATAAGTACACTGTTTCTGATAAGATTTCTCAGTATAAGGTTAAAGAGAATCAAACTGTGGTCCAAGCCATCTGGCTCAGTTCAGTTCAGTTCAGTCCTCAGTCATGTCTGAGTCTTTGCGACCCCATGGACTGCAACACACCAGGCCTCCCTGTTCATCACCAACTCCTGGAGCTTACTCAAACATTGAGTTGGTGATGCCATCCAACCATCTCATCCTCTGTTGTCCCCTTCTCCTCCCATCTTCAATCTTTCTCAGTATCAGGGTCTTTTCAGATGAATCAGTTCTTCGCATCAGATGGCCAAAGTATTGGAGTTTCAGCTTCAGCATTAGTCCTTCCAATGTATATTCAGGACTAATTTCCTTTATAATCGACTGGTTGGATCTCCTTGCTGTCCAAGGGACTCTCAAGAGTCTTCTCCAACACCACAGTTCAAAAGCATCAATCCTTCAGCACTCAGCTTTCTTTACAGTCCAACTCTCACATTCATACATGACTACTGGAAAAACCAAAGCTTTGACTAGATGGACCTTTGTTGGCAAAATAATGTCTCTGCTTTTTAACATGCTGTCTAGGTCGGTCATAACCTTTCTTCCAAGGAGCAAAGTGTCTTTTAATTTCATGGCTGCAGTCACCATCTGCAGTGATTTTGGCGTCCCCCCAAAATAAAGTCTGTCACTGTTTCCATTGTTTCCCCATTTATTTGCCACGAAGTGATGGGACCAGATGCCATGATCTTAGTTTTCTGAATGTTGAGGTTTAAGTCAAATTTTTCACACTCCTCTTTCACTTTCATTAAGAGGTTCTTTAGTTCTTCTTTACTTTCTGCCATAAGGGTGGTGTCATCTACATATCTGAAGTTATTGATATGTCTCCTGGCCATCTTGATTCCAGCTTGTGCTTCATCCAGCCCAGCATTTCTCATGACGTACTCTGCATATAAATTAAATAAGGAGGGTGACAATATACAGCCTTGACAATATACAGCTCCTTTCCTGATTTGGAACCAGTCTTGTTATTCCATGTCCAGTTCTAACTGTTGCTTCTTGACCTACACGCAGATTTCTCAGGAGGCAGGTCAGGTGTTCTGGTATTCCCATCTCTTGAAGAATTTTCCACAGTTTGTTGTGATCCAAACAAAGGCTTTGGCATAGCCAATAAAGCAGAAGTAGATGTTTTTCTGGAACTCTCTTGCTTTTTCGATGATAGCAAACCCAGCAGTTAGTGGGATTTAAGGAAACTGTAACAGTTTGAGGTAGTTGTACTAGGCCATCTTCCTTTTAGAGGAAGGCTCCAGGGGTGACTCTTTTCCAAATGTCATGATCTAGGACTATGTCAA
Organism: Cervus canadensis; assembly: GCF_019320065.1. Lineage (NCBI taxonomy): Eukaryota > Metazoa > Chordata > Mammalia > Artiodactyla > Cervidae > Cervus > Cervus canadensis. The sequence continues at coordinate 49,407,407 of NC_057396.1, read as the reverse complement.
ACGAACATAGAATCCGGGTGGCTGAATCAGAATTAAATGTGAATACTCTAGGCCTCCTTTCGCTTAAGCTGGCACCGAGAGGATGTGGCAACCAGGTTGGCCTGTAAATGCTATTTGGACAAAGAAAACATGCCCAGCCATAGTCACAGCATATACTAAAATTTCAAAATAAACCTATACAACAATTTTTAACCCCTCTCATTCTTATCATTACTCAGTAAGCTGCTAGAATAGTTAATTGTAAGGTCAACTTGCCTTGGACAGATACTTTGTGTCAACTTAACTGGGACAGTCCCCAGATATTTAGTTAGACATTATTCCAGGTATGTTGAGGGTGTTTCTGGATGAGATTTCTATTTGAGTCAATAAAGCAGACTTCCCTCTCCAGTGTAGGTAGGTCTTATCCAATCTGTTTGAGGCCTGAATAGAACAAAAGTCAAGGAAAGGAAGAATTCACTGTCTTTGCCTGACTGCTTTCAAGCTAGGTAAGTCTTCTGCTTCTGGAATGGAACTCATACCACTGGTTCCCATCAAGGGCCCAATGAGTTAGTGGCTTTGCTTCAGGCAGCCAGTTGGGGAATACCTTTCCTCTGAAGGAGTAGCTGTTCCCTTTTCACGTAAGACTAAGATGTGGTGGGGCTGGCTGCATCCCAGAACATGCCATTTCCTCTTGGCTAGGGGACTGCTGGGCTCCTTTTGTTAGTTGTCATGTCTGAGTTAATAAGGCCCCAAATGGACTCTTAGGCCAGAGTTAAGAGGCTTCCATGGGTCAGAGTTTCAGCAATAGCTCTGTAGTAGCCTAACAGTTATCCACCTTTTTAAAAAGATGTACTTGGCACCTGAAAAGTATACTATCATACTGGGAAATGGCCTGAGTACTCCAGCTGTCACCAAGTTTTCAACTAAAACTGTGGTTTTCATTTCTTTCCTCTCAGGAGTCTGTACTACCCAAGAGGAGACAGGGGTTACTTCCCTCTATGTAGCGGTAGTCCTAGAATGGGGGACTCAAGAGCATTCACAGTTCAGTCAAAGGTACATTTGATCTCAATAACACTTTGATGCAAAATTGATAAAATGTTAGTACATTGAATCTGTTTAGAGGCTCCCCCTACAGCTCATTTTAATTTGCCCTTCCCACTGCAAACTGTGTCCAAACCTGTCAGCGGATACGTGCTAAGTCACTTCAGTCATGTCTGACTCTTTGCAACCCTATGACTCTAGCCCACTTGGTTCCTCTGTCCATGGAATTTTCCAGGCAAGAATACTGGAGTGCGTTGTCATTCCCTCCTCCAGATGATCTTCCCGACCCAAGAACAGAACCCGCGTCTCTTTCATCTCCTGCATTGGCTGGCAGGTTCTTTGCCACTAGCACCATCTGTGAAGTCCCAAACCTCACCAGTTGAATTCTGGTACTTTCCTCCCATCACAGGAACCCAAACCATGTAGTTTAAAATAGGTATATTACAGGTCACAGCCAACCAAGAGACTATGCTTTCTCCCAGCCAGGAGCATGGGAGAGGCTAACCTAGTGTTCAAATGGGTCAGTGACAAGGCCTTTTCTCCTGACTCCTGCTCCGTGGTCCGTGCCGCCTCTCCCCTTGTCTACCTCTTGGCGCCAACAAGCATCTGCAGTTCAGGGACTGCTGGTTTGGTTGTGTGCCCCACTGTGCATCACTGTGGATCTCCCCCCCAGTTTATTGGCACTTCTGACCATTTTGCACCCAGGGCTCCCTGTTCCCATGGGGCGAAGTTGGATGGTGACTTAGATATTTATATTCAACAGAGCTATAAAAACGGAATCCTTCTCCTCCTCAAAGATCCCCCAGCATACACAAAAGTCTTTCCTTAAGGCAAGAGAGGGAGTGAGAGGGATTGGGTCATGAACGTACTTTTGCTTCAGTGGTTACCTGCCTGGACTCAACAAATCTTAGTACTGAATATTTTTGGTCCACTTAAAAAGCTTTATATCCTTATTTCTGACACTACTTATTTCAGCTTTGGGGAAGCCATTACTCATCAGTCAGCCATACTGCCTTCAACTAGGGCCACAGACTTGCTTGCCTCATTGTCAAAACATCCTCTCATTCTCCTGCTCTGAGAATTGAGCTACAACCAGTCGGACAGTATATTTCAATCTCACCTCTTGTTGCTTAGCCTCAAAACATTCATTAACATGTAGGACAACTAGAAGCCCTTACTCCCCTCCTCACACGGCAGCAGTTGCTACCAGGCCCCAGGTTATCCTCTCCTATCACCTGGCCCATGACCTTCCTCTTCTGGAAAGCCTTGTCTGTCAGGAACCCATCCTTGTTATGAAACTATCAACAGTAGCCCATGAAGGGTTTCAAATTTTATCCTCCTTGCAAACAAGTTAACCTACCTTTTTCATGAAGACTGGCAGATGACACGAGACTTCTGGATCAGAGACAAAGAACTTTATTACTTATAATGCAGCAAACAGCAATGAGTAGGTTTGTGCTAATTCCCCATTCCCCTTCCCCAACAAAACTGACACAGGTAGGCCTAGATGGGTGGCCTACATGTGCAGTAGGTTGTGTCATGAAATCCTCCTGCTCAGAGGAAAGTGAGCACCAACCAGCACACCTTCTGAGCAACTGTCTTTAAACCTACTTCCCAGTAGTAGGAGCCTACAACCACCTCCCCAATCTTCATTAGCAGGCAACAGTATATTCAAAACATTCTGAGAAGGGGGCCACAGAGAACACCAGACTGTCATAAAAGTTCCATGGCATTAAAAAAAAAAGGTTAATTCTTGAAGTATCTGTGGACAGGAGAGGAGTCACCTGAGCAAACGTACTTTCAGGCTGGATTGTTAAGTAATAACATTAGAGGCTGTCTGTGGGGACAGGGCACATTTTATAAAAAACATTGTGATATTATTAACAGAGCTTCCCTGGTAGCTCAGCTGGCAAAGCCACCTGCAATACAGGAGAACCAGGTTCAATTCCTGGGTCAGGAAGATCTGCTGGAAAAAGGATAGGCTACCCACTCCAGTATTCCTGGGCTTCCCTGGTGGCTTAGCTGGTAAAGAATCTGCCTGCAATGTGGGAGACCTGGGTTTGTTCCCTGGGTCGGGAAGATTCCCTGGAGAAGGGAACTGCTACCCACTCCACTATTTTGGCCTGGAGAATTCCATGGACTGTATAGTCTATGGGGTCGCAAGAGTCGGACATGACACTCACGGAAAGTGAGTGACTTTCACTTTTCATTATTAGTAGAAGCGTCCCCAGATATTATAACTTTCATCAGGGGGATAAGGTTTAGGTCAAGGGAAGTCAGGGGTGGTGATAAGAGAGTTGGTGTTAGAAAGCTCTAAATTGAGTAGGAACTTGGACCCAGAGAAAAATACAACTGTGGGTAGTACAAGGAACTTTCGCGGCTGTTCTGAAGCAAAAAGATTGTTTCTAAAAATATATGAAGCACCAATTGTCAAATACATGTTAGCAGCTCAAATTTGCAAATAATGAAAAACACAGCTGTCTCCCCACTCTCCTTAGCAGTCTTTTTTTTTGTTGTTGTTGTTGCTTACGATTTTTATTGTTTTATAACTAATGTCCTTAGCAGTCTTATCCTAGAATACCACAACAGGGTAGATGATGGGTAGGGGTGTATGCAGGATGCATGGCTAGGCTGATAACCCATTTCTTTATTAAATCAATACTGCCTTAACTGGTTACTGGAGTCAGCGGAACACCTTAAGACATCCACACAGCCTAAGAAATCTCAAAGTAGGGATTTAAGGGATAATAGCATTCATATTCTTTGAAATAAAAAATGTTTTATATATAGCCATCTCTAGGCAGTAAGGAATCTTCATAATCTCAAAGGGTACACTGTCTGAAAGCTCTTATGAAAGGTTTTTTTAGTCCTAGAGAAGAAATGAGATTTGCCCAAGGCCACAAATTAAAATACAGCTGAAAACCCAGGTCTCTTGTCTATCACTCAAGGATATCTCTTTTTCTCCCCTTCTCCCAAATTGACTTCTCCCTTGGGATAATGAAAAACCAGAAGAAAATAAACATACCAATTAATAAGGAAATATCACAGTTAAATCAAAAGCATTTCTATCACGGAATATTATGCAACTATTAAAAATGCATTTGACCCATGTATACTGACAGGGAAAGTACTTAAGAAATACCAAGTTAAAAAAAAACACAAAGTAATTCAATTTTTGTGAAAAAAAAAAAAGAAAATACATGTTCATGTATGTAAAGAAAATGGTATAGCTGGTATGAAAGAATTCCTAGGAATTGTCATGGAGAGGGTTATTCCTTGTTTAACAGTAACTCCTTCATTATAATGATTATCTGATTACACTTCCAAAAGCTTCAAGTGGCTGACAGAACAGAATTACCACTTGGGGGGTGGGGAGAAGAAACTAGGAGAGAACTACAAGGCCTACCCAAGGTTCATGGAAATACAGAATTCAAGACTTCAACTTCCTATCTAGTGACACCCACAATCTTCTACTGTGTGATGCTAAATAGGGCAACTTTCCCAAGTCAAAGAGGAAGATGTGATAACTGGGGTTTCTTATAAACTGATTATAGTATTAGGTACTGGGCTCAGCGGGAACTGTACTTACAAGGTGAGCACAATATTCCTATAGGTCACAGGATCTGGGCAACTCCCAGTTCTTCTCGAACCCTAGTGGGAAAATACTAGAAACGATGCTGCTCACAACTCTGGAGCCAGACACAACAGGTTTAAATCCCAACTCTATTGTTAGCTGTGTGGACACAAATTAACCAATTTTTGTGTCTCAGTTTCCTCACCTATAAAATGGGGATAATAACAGGATTTTCTTAGAGCAGCTGGGAGCACTAGAGAGTTAATACACATAAAGAACTTGGAACACTACCCAGCACAGCAAAGTAAGTACTGAGTGTCATTACTGTCATCACTGGAAAGCAAGCAGTTCCTCACCTACAGGTTCTCAGGGGCCTCTGACTAAACAGAAACAAAGGAAACCTATAGTAGTAACACCATCAACATGTACTGCTCTGTTCCTTCCATCAAGACTATGACTCCATTTTTCAGATCTTCTTTCCTTTTATTGAAAAAAATTTTAGAAAATGGCAGTTAGTAAAGGGCACAAACAAATCAACAGGGATATACCAGTGGAAGATATAGACAACATAAAACTAAAAATGCCATTGGCTTCTTTAATTGGTTAAAAGCACAAAACATAACAGGCAGAAAGTCTCTCTTAAACAAATTAAAAAGCTATGTTTTTCCCCCCAATTCTCCCCACGTCAGATATACACACACCCACAAAAATGGTGTGTGAAGGGAAACTGTCATACACAAGAAGCTGTATGAATTAGGGGAAATTAAGGGAAACAGCAGTTGAAACAGGAATTAACATAAAAAGGTCAGCAACAGGTTAACAATTTTAAAAACTGAGTCTTCAAATGCTGCATGGCACAAAGCTATACTATATAAAGTACTGCTAGGTATGAAGGAGGAAGTCTGTACGGCTTTTAGCAAAAATGCTTTTCCAGAAAAGCAAATCAAAACAATGCAATCAGCAGACCAAAGAGGCTATAGCTAGATATCAGAGCTACAACTTCTCATATCTGAGCTAGAAGTTTCTATTTATCCAGAATGCACTAAAATTTCAAGACAAAACAGGGACATTTTTAACATTGCTTACTTTATCCATATTAAGTTCTCTGTTTCTTTCTCCCTCACCCCTTAATTCGGCAAGATCCAGCCAAAAGATGGCAGCTTTTAGAAGCAGCTATTTTATTTTTCTTTCTGTGGCAAGACTGTCGTGGAGTCTAGATATCTCAGGCTCATATGCGTCCATGACCAGAGTCCCGCTGTGGTCAAAAAACTTAGCAATGGACTTGGTGAACTCAGCTTCCCGTTGCTGCTTCGTTCTTCCACTGATGAAGGTCAGTTTCAGAGTGTATTTATCATCGAACCTAAGCAAAGATGACAAACCAAAAACCAAAGACAGACATTCAGTCAGTAAAAACAGAGCACCAAGAGTTTTTGAAGAATAGCACTGAGCTAGCTACTGGTGATGTAGGGAACATACAGCATTATCCTTTCCAAAAAAAAAAAAAAAAATCAGGGGACCTTCAGGATAAAAAATCTGATTTGTAGGTGCTGCTATGACCCCCCTGATTTAAGTACTATGTGCCTCCTTTACCTTTTCATACACTGCTAAATCACATGGACTATCTTCTCTCACTTCTGCCCTTTATTTTGCTGTTATGGTAGAAGGATATGGCCAGTAGACACTACTCTCCAGTCTTACCTGATTAGGTCCCATTTGTTAATACTATACTGGGCATAAACTTTTCTGGGAAAACCTTCCCAAACTGAGTTAGATGTCTTGCCTTTGTCATACATACACCATCCATCAATCAACCCAAATATTGAGTGCCCATCATCTGCTAGGTCTAATGATAGACTCCTGTGCTGTCAATTCAATTATCTATTGAAATGATAATCACATATTTGTGTTCTTTACTAGTTTCAGGGGTTTTTGAGGGGAAAGATTTTGTCTTGTTTTCTATTCTTAGATTGGTATTTAATAGGTAATCAAATCACAATGAATAAATGAAGAACCCTTGCTTTCATAGATGTTCCCCAATTCCAGGCTGCTGGGTCCTTGCTCCCTGTAATCAACCTAGCTTCAGGTTCTGCTCTGATCCCAGGCCAGCAGTATCTTTTACTCCATGAATTCCAGAGATCCCGTTTAGGTACACCTTAAGGTATCCTGAAGGCCTTTACTATCTCCATTCATTCAAGAGGGTTTATGACATCAACCCCTGGCAGGCCAATGTTCCTCCCCCGCCATCCCTACCTGTTTCTGTCTCCATTTAATTAGGGCATATTCAGTGGATTGTCAGGTTGATATTACCTTTAGACGAAGCAGATGCTTGAGCCTCAGATTTTTCCCTGCATGTTTAAGAGAGGGAAAGTCCCACCCACTATATAGGATCACTGATATAACAGTGCCTATCATTAACCAGTGCTCAAAAAAAAAAAAATCATAGCTCGATAAATTGTTGTGTATCCAGTTACTTTCAACCTGGGTAGACAGGAGTAAAGGTCCTTGAAAACTTTCAAAACCTCAAAAATTTTTTTCAAGCTCTGCTCAACTGCTTCCAACTGATATCACAGTGATTTTTGGACTTTTGAGTCCAGTTCCATGGCTATAAAGGCAGGACACAATCTAATTTATTTTAAAAAATAGTTACTCATTAATTCAACAAATATTTACTCAGGACCAACCACTATTCAGGACTAGGCAGTATTGGATGCTAAGGATATACATCAATGAATACAACAGACAAATCTCTGTCTTTTGAGACTTTTAGTGTGTGTGAGGGAACCAACAATAAAATAAAAATTATAATGTTCTTTTAAATATGGAAAGTCATCACGAAGCAGATGTTTGAGTATAGCCTAAAAGAAGGTGAGAGAACAAGCTATCTGGAAAAAGTGTATTCCAGGCAGGACACAGTAAATGCAAAGGCCCTGAGGCAAGCACATGCCCAGAATGTCTGAACAACAGAAAGCAGGCCAATGCAAACAGAATGGAGAGGGAGAAGATGAGAGCCACAGGCTGTGGTGTGTCTGCAAATGTGTGGAGGGTGCAGCTACATAAGTACGGACTTCTAAGCTATGCTTAGGATTTTAGCTTTTCTCTGCGTGAGAGGATTTTGAGCTGAGGGTTGAGTTGATCTGCCTTATGTTTTAAAAGGATCATTCTGCGCACTGTATTGGAAATAGACTATGGGCAGAGAGAGCAGCTGCAGAGGTCCATTAGGACATTATTGCAGTAACCTAATTGAGAGATGATGGCCACGGTGGAGATATTAAGTGGTCCGAATGAATATAATTAGAAAGTAGAACTGACAGAATTTGCTGACAACCTATTCAAAGGACTAAGAGACAGAGGAGGCAAAACGATTCCAGAGTTCTGATCTGAGTATCTAGAAAAAGGATGGAGCTGCCCTTTACTGAGATGAGGAAAATGAGGAAAAGCAGGTTTAGATGAGGGATAGCAGAGTTAGGTTTTAGATATGTTAATTCTGAGATGCTTAGTAGGATCCAATGTCAAATAGAAAGCTGGGACATAACTGGAGTTTGAAGAAGAGGTCTAGGATGAAAACACAGATTTAGAAATCTTCATTATTACAAATGGTATTTAAAGTCCTGAAAGTCTGGCTAGGAACACACCTAGTGAGTGAATACAGACAGAGAAGAGATGCTAGGAATAGGCACTAGTGGCATTTCAAATTTAGAGAAAGGGGATAAGGAATCACATAGGACACTAAGGAACAGACACACAAAGATAAGAATTATAAGACTATGGTATCCTAGAAGTCTAGTTTTTAAAAAAAGTATAACAAGGAGAGAATTATTCACTGTGTCAAATGTGACAGGTCAAATAGGATGAGGAAAGAGAACTGAAGAAAAGCAAATCCAAGAGATGATGGGAGAAGACAACAAAAGGATTGCGAAGACCACATGAGGAGGACAAGGGAAAAGAAAAACAAGTTTTTCAGTTGGGACAAATTACAACTTATTTGTATGCCAGGAAAAAATGACCCAGCAGAGAGGGAAACACCAAGTAATCAAGAAGGGACAGAATCAAGTGGATGAATGGAGTGCAGGCTTTGGATAGGAACTGAGGAAGAAGGCAGAGTGTAATGAGTGCTGCAAGTGGATAAAGATGGGAGACTTGCGGCTGCTGCTCTCTCCCCAGAAACAAAAGAAGCTGAGAGTGAAGTGGGGGAGGAGAGCAAGAAGTTTGAGAACAGAGAAGGTAGGAAAGATCCTCAAGGACAGTAAGAGAGTAACTGGAATATAGAAATGCCATGGAAGCTAAGCTAGGTAAGGAACAAGTGAGACAATGAAGAGAAGAGGGCCAGGGAAAAAGATAGTGGGCTCAAGGATTATGGATGCCACTGGGGCTGAAGAACTGTTGGGGCAAGAGAACAAGAAGGAGACAAACTAGAAAAATATAAAGCAATGGTCAGAGAGAGAGATATTTAAAAAATGAAATTAGTTATCAATAATACCAAGATCTAGGGTATGTCTAATAGAAAGTAAGTATTTAAGACACTGCAGAAAACAAGATAATCAGAGGAGAGAAAGTAAAACTAAGAGGCCAGCATCTTGGAACAATCATCTACTGGGATACTGAAATCAATGATTAAGCCTTCTGAAAGGAGCTATGTTAAAGAGAGTGCCAATGAACCAGGAGCCATCTCCAAGCAAAGAGAAGTGAGTCTGTATTTAACTACAAGGAGAATGAACAGAGGTGGCATATTTCCTCTCCACAGGCACCAACAATGTGGCAGTTGATAAAAGTCAGCAGTGAATGTGGGGAAAAAAAAAAAAAATCAGAACCCTCATATACTGCTAGTGGGACTAGCAGTATAATGTAAAATGGTGCAGCTGTTTTGGAAAAGAGTCTGGCAATTCCTCAAAGAGTTACCATATGACCCAGCAATTCTTCTCCTAGGTATATGAGAAATTAAAATGTTTATCCACACAAAAACTTATATATAAATGTTTATAACAACATTATTCTTAACAGCCAAAAGGTGGAAACAACTAAAATGGCCCTCAACTAGTAAGTGGATTAAGAAAAATGTAGTATATCCATGCAATGGAATATTATTTGGCACAAAAAGGAATAAAATATTGATACGTTTGAACCTTGAAAATATTATGCTAAGTGAAAGAAGCCAGCTACAAAAGATCACATATTGTGTGATTCCATCTGTATGAAATATCCAAAAGAGGGAAATATATAGAGACAGAGAGCAGATTAGTGGTTACCTAAGGTTTGGGAGAATGAGGGGATAGGGAAATGACTTATCTATAGGGTACAGAGTTTCTTTTGGCGAGGATAAAAATGTTTTAAAGTTGACTGTGGTGATGACTGCAAACATTTTTAAAAACATAAGAAACCACTGAACTACTTTAAATAGGTGCACTATGGTGTGGAAACTGTATTTCAATAAGGCTGGTAAAAAAAATATTTAAGTCAGAATGTATATAATGAAATCAAGATGCTGCTTGGGTCCAGAATTCTCCAATTCTGCTTTAGTGCTCTGATACAGAGTATAGATTTAGGACAGCTGAGACCAAAACGGCAGCTATGAGTCCTGCCAGGAGATAAGAACTCCAGTGCAACATCAGAATGAAGCCCAGCTCCTCCTCACAGGCATCTCCACAAGCTGGTAATGAGAGGCTGTATGGCACTGATGCCACGCTTACCTTCATATATGTGAGTAACTGGAGAGCCTACTATGTGCTAGGAACACTACCATGTGTATTTAGGATAGTGACTGAGAGCGTGAGTTCAGCCATGGGCTAAATTCACTTCTGGGCTCTATAACCATGGAAAAATTAATTATACCCTTTGAGCCTGCGTTCTTATCTTTAAAATGGGTTGTTCTAAGGTTTAAATGAGACAATGCAGTTGGCACAATACTCAGTACATAGTAAATGCTCAGTAGATACTTGTTATCATAATGCTTGGTGTACAGCTGAACAACAAGGGGGCAGTGTTAAGGTTGCTGACCCTCTGTGCAGTTGAAAATCCACATATAACTTATAGTTACTCCTCCATATAGAAGGTTCCTCTGTATCCACAGTTCGAAATCTGTGGATTCAACCAATAATAGATCATGCAGTACTTCAGTATTTACTACTGAAAGGAAAAACTCCATATATAAGTGGATCCATGCAGTTCAAACTCCTGTTGTTCAAAAGTCAACTATATATACCAGTTGGCAACCTCACAACAACTCTACAAGTCATTTTTACCCTACTAAAGCTCAACTAGTTTACCCAATATACCAAAAGTCACACAGCTAGAGATGAGCTGGAATTTGAATCCAGTTCTGGATACTTAGAAGACCTGAGATGTCAGTTGCACAAAGTTACACCTATTATTGGTCAGAAACAGACTGAATTGTGCTTCTCTGAGTTGCCCAGTGCATTGCTTCAGAGATTTCTGATTGCACAGACTGCAGTCAGGATCACAGAAGACACAGAAGCTAAGGTGGTTCTTCAAAGACAACTGACTTCATACTTCTGGCCTTTATAGTTTTATATAGTTTATAGTTCTGCTCTCTAATTGGCTCCGTTTATTGGCCACAAGGAAACAGAACTGTTCTTCATTCTTCCACCAAAGTTACTTTCTCCCACAATTCATCCTCAGAGCACTTCTGTGACAATACAATCTCAGAAGTGCAACAGGAAAAATCTTCTAGTTCATTCATAATCCTTTCTTCACTTTATATGACTAGCACTCTAATCTGCAAAGAGTAGACATATAATAGTCTGTTGATAATGACTAAACACGCAGAGAAAACCCAACCTCAGGATTTAGGAATCCGTGAGGATAGTCATACCTCTTGAGACTGGATGACAGTTGCCAGATATCATCAGGATCCATGCCTGTAGGATCTTTCCTGTGGGCCACGAGAAAAATGCTCTTCTCCTTATACGAAGTATAAATGGTCAGGATCCCCATCATCACAAAATAGGTGCAGATAAAGTTAAGGGGAAAATACACAACATACACACAAAAGAGAAATAACACAAACTGACAAGCAAGGGCTACAAAAACTTGCGTAATAGTCCTAAAGAACACAGTTTTTTCTTGCTGTAAAATTACTGAAATTGTAATTACTTTGTATTCATCCTTATGTTTATTGCAAGAGAAGCAAGGATCTCTCTGGTTAGTTCTGCAAAGACCATCTCAGGAAGAAAAGAAAAAGGTAGAGGGCATAAACCAGCTCTCTCTCTTCTGTTCAAGGACAACATATATAAGAAGATCCTCTACTACCCAGTTTGTCAAGACCAGTGTTTATTTCTCCATACGATAAAAAACAAATAACCACAGTGGACTTGACCACACAACCAATTTCAAGGGTGATTAAAAGAAAGGGAAACTGACTTTAAAGCAGTTTACTAAAGAGTCCCATGCTCTACTAAGTAAGCCAGCTGGGTGATTACAACAGTTTAGCTTACTGTAAGAATAATTACTTCATACATACATATAGGCTTATTATTAAACTCAGTTTTTGACAGTACTAGCTACCATATTTGGGTTCCTGTGTGCCAAAAACTGGCATAAGAACTCTGTGTACATATATCATTTAAATAGTGCAAAGTCAATGAGCTTTGGAGTAAAGCAGTCCTAAATTTGAATTCTAGTTTTTAACCAATGTAATTTCGACAAATTACTCCTTACTCCAAGGCTTAACACTGTTGCCTCTAAAATGGCAATTAAACAGATTTTTAGAATTGTCATTAGATTTAGTGATGCTATATATACATTTAAGAGTATAGCACACAGAAGACATTTATAATGGTACTCATTACTATTATGTATAAAAATGGTATGATTATAAAAATGACAAGATCCTGTTTTGTTTTAAACAAGTATAACCAAACAAAAGAAATTCCATTAAGGCAGTTTCTTGAGAGGCCATATAATTATAATAAGGTTGCTGTCATTGTTCAAACCTCTTTGGAACTCCTTTGGGAACTGTCTCTAGAACCCACAGCATATTCTTTGAACTGCCTTAATTGTGAAAAAGTTCATAATGGGTTTGTTTGTGTGATACTGAAAGGAGTCAAGATGCAAATTCTGGGACTATGATTTGAGATCAGTTTGTACACAGAGGATGAGATGGCTGGATGGCATCACCAACTTAATCGACATTAGTCTGAGCAAACTCCAGGAGATAGTGAAGGTCAGGGAAGCCTGGCTGTGTGTTTTGCTACTAAGTGCTCACACTTAGATTATAATGTCTACATTAATAACAGAATTAAAAATAAAATAACCATATTGAATCTAAAATATCAATAATTATAACAAATTTACAGATGCTTACATTTCATAATGTTAAATCTTAACATTAGCGGCCCCAAGGTGAAAGTTTGTTTTTTTTTGGTAAGAACTTCCCTGGTGGCTCAGATGGTAAAGTATCTGCCTACAATGCGGGAGACCCAGGTTCAATCCCTGGGTTGGGAAGATCTCCTGGAGAAGGAAATGGCAACCCACTCTAGTATTCTTGCCTGGAAAATCCCATAGGCGGAGGAGCCTAGTAAGCTACAGTCCATGGGGTCGCAAAGAGTCAGACACGACTGAGCGACTTAACTTTCACTTTCAGAGAAGAATATCAGTAGAGATTTAAAAAAAAACTGTCAGTAGAAAACAAACCTGAGCTTAAAGGATATGATATAACACACAAGGCCAGAACAGGTTTGGACTCTGGGAAGGGATGCATATAATCCCAAATCAAAGCCACGATGGCGAAGAAACAGGAGATGGTACAGATGATGAGGCGACCATCAATTAAACCAAAATTCTCCACATACTTGTACTTTTCCAGAAGTACCTAGTGAGAAGAACAAGGAACCAAGTTAGTAGGACTACTTCCCTCCTTGTACCTGCTTTTCTTCTTAATTTCCATGATGCTGCTAAGTCACTTTAGTTGTGTCCGACTCTGTGAGACCCCACAGACGGCAGCCCACCAGGCTCCCCCGTCCCTGGGATTCTCCAGGCAAGAATACTGGAGTGGGTTGCCATTTCCTTCTCTAATGCATGAAAGTGAAAAGTGAAAGTGAAGTCGCTCAGTCGTGTCCAACTCTTAGCGACCACATGGACCGCAGCCTACCAGGCTACTCCATCCATGGGATTTTCCTAGGCAAGAGTACTGGAGTGGGGAGCCATTGCCTTCTCTGTTTCCATGATGAAAGTTAAGTTAATCATTTAAATGACCAAGTAGTTCTCTCCAATCAGGATTTTGCCACTTGGAGCAAAAAAAAAAAGACTCAATGTGTTTACAAAAATCGCAGAGAAAAAGCTCATCAACTTCTGGCACATTTCTTTAAATCCTTATCTTCTTCTTTAGACTGAAGCTAAAATTTTCTTTTCCCTTTTAAAATAGAGAGATGATCAATTATGCATGACCATCCTATATTCCCTCAACCCTCTTGCCTCTAGGCTAATTAATCTCAAAAACAACAGATTACTAGTTTTCTGGAATTCAAAAATAAAGAATTTGAAGAGAAATTTGAAGGAAGTAATAATTGTATTTTAACACATGTTCCCCTATATATACTGCAAGGTTCAGAAAATGCTTTCTGTCTCAATTCCTAATACTGAAAACTAAACTCATTCCAATGCACAGAAAGAAAAAGTCCTGCAAGAGATGTGCCATCAATTATACACGAACTAACGGACACCGTCCCTCACCTCTGCCCCCAAGAAAGTACCTTTTTGGCAGAATCATCCAAAGAATTTTTCACAGCTGATCCATCCCATTTGTCAATTTTTACAGGCTTATCGTCAATCTTCCACTGTAAAACAAATGGTAAGTTGTGCATTAAAAGACATGGCATCTTACTAAAAGTAAGTGAACTACTTCCTTAAGAGCATCCTCAAGTATGCATAATATTTATTCTCTCTCCTGATGTTGGACAGCTAAACAACAAAACACTTGAAAATAAATTTGAAGGAAACTAGGTCACTACAATCAAGTGGTAATCATATGATGTAGACAGTCTCCATGCTGAAAAGTCAAATCTACAAGGGCAGAACACTGACATGGGTTGTAGAGACTGTAGTGTGAACTCAGATATCCCATCCCCATTTTACCCAAATGTGGGAACAGAAAGGAATTTCATCTGTTCGTCCTATCACTTTGCGACTACAAAACTCAGACAATATCCATCCACACACTAACAAAAGGATGGTCTACTTTAATACATTTTTGTCTCCCGACATTTTACATTTTACCAGCACACCTTAAGTAAGATAAACAGCAGATTCAGTGTAGTCTTTTGGAAAGAATATTTTGAATTAAAAACTGAGTCTTATCACCAGTTAGGTACGTGACTTTGGACAAAGCCTGCTTCAATTTCCCTCATCTGTAGAGGTTTATAAAGGTTCCCAAATACTGTGCTAATTAAAGGCAAATGATTCTCTCACACACACTGCTGGTAGAAGTTCAAAATGGTGTAACACCTACAGAAGATAACTTAGCATCTTGGATTCAACTTCCCACTTCTGGGAATTTTTCCTTATATGCACAGACATGAAATAATATACAAGGTTATTCACTGCAGCACATTTGCAACTATAAAAATATAACTCAAGAGCTCACTTACACCGGACTGGTTAAACAAACTATGGTACACCCAGGAAAAGGCTAAGGGACATGGGTGGGAATGAGACTTTTCAATGAGTACCTCTTTCACTGTTAACCATGTGAATAGATTCTGTAAATTTTTTTTTCTCAAATTTAAGTGATTATGTGAATGTAGGTTAAGTGAAACAGGGTACAGAAATAATCTGATAAACCTGCCTTTTTATAGATCATACGTCCAACTCAAATTTTTTCAGATCAAGTGAACAAATATCATATGTCATAAAAATTACAAACCAGCAGACAATCCAAAATTCATTTGGCTTTAGTATAGATTTTACTGAAGGACAGAGAAGAAATCTTAATATTATTTAACTCTCTGATTGAGCACAAGTTCAGAGATGCTGCGGACGAGAAATAAAGAGATGGAATAAATATCTGTAAAACATGAGATTTTAAAGGAACACGAAAATATAATTCATCAAACTTAATTTTGTATTTCTACATGCTATTACACATAAAAGAAAAACTACTCTGTGAAGTCTGTTGGGAGAAAATACATGAGCTAAAACAGTCATACTTCAAGTGCTTAAAACTCAAATCAAGGCTTCTCCCCTTTGTGTCTCATAAAAACAAGAATTTTCTTTGAGAAATTACTACTGGCAGCATGCTGTAATAAGATTCTCACAGCCTGCCAGCCTACAAATCAAACATGACACCTAATTTTAAAAATACAAATTGAAGCAAGAAGAAATTAACAGGATATCTAGCTAAATAGCTCGCTTATACTTAGTTTAGTAAATCCCATTTTGGTAACAGTGAGCAAAAGAAAGAAACCTGTACAGCCAGAATCCATGGCAGAATTTGAATTATTTATGAATGAAAGTCATTAAGTCTTTTTTGGCTCATTCCAAAAAAATGATGTTCTCATAGAAACTCAGCCACACGTCACCACTTGCAATGCAATATAGAAAAGAAACTTGCCTCTACAATTCAGAGGATAATTTCTTGGCAATTTTGGGGGATAAAATGCATTAGAAGCCATCACAATGTGTTCTAATATAGCCTCAGTTCTAATTCCACTGGTACCTAGAAGGATGTTCAATAAGTGGAACAAGAACGTTTCCAGTCAATTACATGACTAAGGAAATTTATAACTGATTTCTGAAGAGATGGGAGCATCATTCATTCAGTGTACATGAAAAACCTTAGCCTATGTCAAAGCAAATAGCATCTCTGCTGTAGCACAGAGACACATCTAGAAAAAGGGCAGGAGGGCGGACATTTTCCATCATTCTCAAAAACTGTCCATCAACTAAAATGTATGATATTGGTCATGTACTCTCCACTGCTATTCAAGGTATTTTAGAAACCATCTTCTTTCCCTCACTTCTCTTCCTCAACCCTGAGTAAATTATCTTCCTTTGTAGTTAATAAATAAGACAAAGGTTGGTTTCTTTTATGTTGAACCTCTCAGGATAAATCACAAGAAAATTCTGTGTAGAAAAGAAATATAGATCTTAGATTGCCATCCTTAGAAAAACCTGTGTAAAAGGATGGCTCTTGGCTGGCATGTGGGAGGTTGGCTGGTAAATGGTTTCCTACACTGACATTAAAACTTTCCCTAAGTGATAAAGAGTAGCTCACTATGCCTAAACTGTTTGTATAAACAACATGGTTTATGCTAAATACCTGTTTTTCTTCTAGGAGTCTGGAATTTTGGCATGGACCAGGCAGAGGGTGCCTATTTAATCAGCCCCTTAATAAAAAACTTGGGCACTGAGTCTCTAGTGAGATCCCCTGGCAGACAACACTTCACACACATCACATCACATTGTTGCTAAAGGAATTAAGCACAACCGGTGGGAATTTAGTGGGAGAGGACTCTCAGACTCCTGCACTTGATTTCCTCTGGACTTCATCCTATTCATCTCTGCCCTTTGCTGATTTTGCTTTGTATTCATTTGCTGTAATAAATCTTACCCAAGAGTATGGCCCTGCAGGTACTTCTAATGAATAACAGAGCAGAGCGATCCCGGGGAGCTCTGATACACAGGCAGTATTGCCAACTGAGATACAGCAGATGTGGTAACCTGGCACACAGTTCCTCTTCCCCTCATTTCCTATGTATTAGAGATACATGTATATTGGGCACGATCAACAATCAGTGTTGACTAAGCTAATATTTGCACCAAGGTCATATATGCACATGGTTTAAAGAGTTCTGTAAGTTATTAAAATTTTTAAAAAAAGATTTAGCAGTCCTGCTTTCCCTCCTCTGAGACACTCCTGACATTGTTCATTTCCCACTCCCCACAGACAGACAGGAATTTCAATTCCTTAGGCTGATTTTTTGGGTATCCACCTCTATATCTTAGGGAAAAGTTTATATTATTATTTTTAGTGTTCAGCATTAAGTCTTCTGACTTTTTTCACCCACCATGAAAGATGAGATTTAACCAATTCATCCCCTATCACTTTCACATTTACTTTTCCTGCTCCTCCTTCACCATCTCTTGAATATAGTTATAGTAGACCAATATTGATTTGTTATTACATAATACCTTAATTTTTTGCTAGATCATTATTTGGAGTTTACAATATGATCATAAATGCTGTTCACAGATTAAGTCATGTAATAGGTTAGGATTCCTTTTCTGCATAGCTTTTTGCTTTCCTTGGAGATACTACTGTTTTCGTGGCTGTTTTTAATCAGACAGTGTATTTCTCACCAATATATTCTCAAATTCTTCTCCAGTTCTTAAATCTCCTCTCAATACTTGCAATAATATTGAGCATTTTGTGAATTTCATCTTCCTAGAGAAACCTCTCTGGAAGCCTTCTGACCTGCTTCAATCTAGGTGGATTTCTTTCTAGGCCCACTGTGTAACTGTCATTCTGGAGTCTCCCTTTACCACATCTCTGAGGGTTCCCTTAACCTCCTCTTGGGCTGATCCCCCTTTTCTTAGATACCATGTCTCACTCTTTGCTTGGTTTACTATTCCAGACTCCGTCCATTATCCCCATCCCTCTCCCGCTATCCAAATTCATATATTGAAATCCTAAACCAGAATGTGATGGTTTTAGGAGGTGGTACCTTTGAGAAGTAATTAGGTCATGAGGGGCTTCATGAAAGGGATTAATGCCTCAATAAAAAGACATGAGAGACTTTGCTTCTATTGTTTTCCACTATGTGAGGATACAATAAGGTTGTCTGCAAGTAGTTAAGAAGTCTGTCACCAGATGCAACCATGCTGGCACTAGATCTCAGACTTCCCAGCCTCAAAACTGTGAGAAATAAATTTATGGTATTTTTATTAGAGCAGCCCAAACTGACTAGCATCCTCTTTTTACAGATGTTACAGATAACATTAAGGGTCTAAGAAATTTGCCCAAGGTGAAAGCTAGAAAGTAGTAAAGCTGGGACCTAATCAAGTTCTCATGATTTCAAAACCTGTACTCTTTCACTACTTTACACTGCTTCCCACAAAATACAAGGAAAGGAATTATTAGCCATCAAAACCAAAAGGAAACAGATCTCTGAAGTGACAGTCACATAAAGTATCTTGATTCTTAAGTTATAGTTAATAACCTAAAAAAAAGCTTAAAAAGATTTTAATCTTAATATGCCAACAAAACCTATAGGATATAAAATATTTGGAATTTTCCATTTTCTTCCATTTGAAACCAACTGCTATTTGGCTGAAAATATGGTTCAAAAAGTCCTATCTTAAAGAAATCACTTCTCTGCCACTATCAGCACAAAACACTATCAAGCCAGCATATCTGATGCCAAACCTTGATGACAAACCATTCATAAAATTTATGCATTTGACGGCTTTCAGAGAACATTACAGACTCAACCTTAGTTACGATTCTCCACTGCAAATTTGAATTAAAAAATTTTAGTACAGTGAAAACAGAAGTAAAGTTATGCAGTGATAAAGATCTCAGTGGATTGCTTCATAAAGTTCCTTAGCCTGACAACTGGGCAGAAAGACTCAAAAGATTCTTCAATTCACACTGAAGAGATGAGGATACCAGAGGTAAAGTGTTTCAACAGAAGGACCCTGCTCTGATTTTAAAGGAACTTGAAGAAATATTATTAACTCTTTTTATTAATATTGGCTTGAAGAAATATTAAACCCTTTTTCTCCCTTCTTTGGACTCTCTCAGATTAGATGGTGGCTACAGGCTGCAAAGACGGAAGGTAGTAGGAAATATGGCACATGACGGAGCATATCCTAGATGACCTTATTTACTAGGTTAAGGGACTTGAGACTTTATTCTAAAACAAGCAATGGAAAATATTTTAAGCAGGTGAACAACACAACCAATTTGTGTTTTTTTAAAAAGTCATTTTTAGAGGCAACTTAGCAAAAGGTCGGAGGGGAGTAACAATGGAGATAAACTCATCAGACAGGGCCCAATTTAGATGCAGAGCTTGAATTAGAGCAGCAGCAGGGGGATAAAAAGGGAATATTTATGAGGTACAACTGGCAGGACTTACTATCAGACTAGTACAAAAACTGTGAAAGAGAAAAGACAGAGGTGACCACTAGACTAGAATTTGGGCTTAGATAACTAAGCTGTCATGTTGTTTTCCAAGAGAAGGAACTGAGCAGGAAAGAAGAGAAATACACATTTGCATATGCTGAATTTGAGATGTTTAGGCTCTACAGTTATAGTGATTTCAGAATTTTCTAAACCAAAATAAGATTATGAAAACTTATGGCAGACTCAGAAGCTGAGATACTATTTGAGTTGAAAATAACACACCCCTGCCTCCCACATATACACATTTGTGAAAAGATCACAAAGCAGTAAGTTCAAAATAAGAAAAAAAAGGAAGTCACGGTGGCCGAGTGGTTAAGGTGTTGGACTCGAAAATAAGAAAAAAAAAAAGTTCAATTTGGGGAGCAAATGATGTTTGTCTTGAGGAAGCTTACTATCATCTAATTTAGAGTACAATTCAGAAATACCAAGATATCTCTAAAAGAGATATTATAGCTCCTGGTAGCATAATCTTCAATTTCCATCTTTTTTCTTTTTTAATAAAAACGGCCAAGAAATACTGCAAAGAAAATTACTTCTTAATAGTGGCTTATTACTGTCTATAGTTATCACTGGAGTTAAGTTGCAGCTTAGAAATTACCACGTTAGTTATGAGCATGAACATTAGTGGCAACACCAGAGTAAGTGGAGGTAAATAAGTGGAGGTTAAGTAAGTGGAGCTAAGTAAGTGGAGGTAAGTAGACTCACTCCAGCTATGGCAAGTAGGCACTGAGACATTTACACCTGGGGCTCAGAGCAGAGGTCTATATTGAAAACATAAATGTGGAAGTCATTAACTTACAGACAGTATTTAAGCCAGGACACGTGTATCTCCCTGGGATGATTGTACACAGACAGGTCCAGGGGCTTGCCAGTATTTACAGGTCAGGAAGAAAAAATAACAACAATAAAGACAGATAAGTGGAGGAGGAAAACCAGGATAAGTGGCGTTCTAAAAGCCACAGAAAGAAAATATTTCAAGAAAGAAGTGATCAATGAGTCATATACTCAAGATCAGGTAATAAGAAAAACCACTATTGAGATCTGACAAGATGGAGGTTAGAACAGAGAAACGGTGCAGGCAACAGCTAAAACAGGGGAGCTGGGCTGTCAGAGGTTATTAACATCTATGATACCACTGTGTTATACAGTGATGAGTAAGTAGTTAAAAAGAATAACTTGATGCTTTAAAGATTATGCCATAAACGCTGTAAAAAGAATGAGTTTTAAAAAGAGATCTAATTTACGTATCAGAAAACTCATCATATAAAAATGTGCAATGGTTTTTATTCTATTCACAACATTATGCAACCATCACCATCTAATTCCAAAACATTGTCATCATCCCCAAAAGAAACCCCATACCCATAAGCAGTTATTCCAATTACCACCACCCCACTCCCAGCCTTGGCAACCATTACTTTCTGTTTGCATGAATCTGCCTATTCCAGACATTTCTTATTTATAGAATCGTGTAATATGCGGCCTTTTGTGATTAGCTTTTCTCACTTAGTGTATTTTCAAGGTTCATCCATATTGTGTCATGTGTGTCTCATTCCTTTTTATGGCCAGAGAATACTCCACGGCATGGATATACCACACTTTTATGGCTTGCTTCCACCTTTTAGCTATTGTGAATAATGCTGCTATGATCAAGTTTTTGTGTAGACACATTTTCAATTCTCTTGAGTTCATAACTAGGAGTGGGACATGCTGAGTTATAACTTTTTCATCATTTTACATTTCCATCAGAAATGCAGAAGGGTCCCAATATCTCCCCATCCTCACCAAAAAAGGTTATTTTTCTTTTTTTATTATAGCCATCCTAGTGGCTTCTCATTGCAGTTTTGATTTGCATTCTCTAGTAACTAATGGTGTTGAGATCTTTTCATGTGACCATTTGTATTAATATATCTTCTATGAAGAAACGTTAATTCACATCCTTTATTCTTTTCAAAATTGGTTTGTCTTTTTTATTATCAAGTTAGAAGACACTTTATATAGTCTAGATCCTAGAGCCTTATCAGATATACGACTTGCAAATATCTTCTCTCATGCTGTGGACTGTCTTTCCACTTAAATCTTGATAATGTCCTTTGATAAGAAAAACTTTTCTGATGAATCAAAAATAACGAGTTTTGACATGTTTTTAAAGTTTGGTTTGCAAAATGCAATTAAAAGTCTGCATCTTATTTCTTTAAACACAAACACAGGCACCACAGTAGTGCCATAAAACTGTTCACTCTGTCAGAGCCTGGTTAGGGTACAGGCATACTACCCTGTTCAAGTTTGGCAAGTGAAGATCCCACTGAAGAATATATATGACCTAAGGATGCACAGCTGGTGGGTGACAAAGCCATGGCTTGAGGCTAGGTCTTCCAACTTCAAATCAGATGCTCTTTCCACTACTACAGTAGCTAGAACATGGTCTGCTCCAGTACGAAAGGCAATGTGCTGAGTAAGGTAAGAGTACTGGATGAAGAGCTGGGCAGCCAGGTTCTGGAACTGTAGCTGACTGTGTGGTCTTGGATAAATTGCTTCATCTTCCCCTCTCCAACTGTATCAATGTCTGTATCTATGTCTCTAAAATGAGGAGGTTGGAACAGATGAATTTCAAGATCTCTTCAATACAAACACTTCAGAGAAATCACTATTGATTAAGCAGAAGAATCGAAAACCAAACAGGAAAAAAAAAATCTTAAAATGTCTGAATCAGAAGGGATTTAAAAAGTTATCTAAGACAGAAGTTCTCAACCTGGATGTAACTGTTAAAATGTAGAGGAAATAAATAAATAAATAGTTATGTGTGAAACCATGCAGCTGTCCAGGCCCCACCTCCAGAGAACCTGATTTGGTTCTGGGATGAGGTCCAGAAGTTTGTATTTTTAACTAAAACCCCAAGAGGGTCTGATGCAAATAGTCTTCATAACACGTTACAAAAAATATTATCTAAGAAGTCCAGAGAAACTAGCTAGTTAGTGGCAGACAGCTATCTATGTTTCGTTCAATGTTTACTATGTACCAGAAACCACTTTTTAAGGTAAAAACTATTATTATTCCCACTTTACAGATGAGGAAACTGAGATACAAAGAGATTTATTAATGTGCCCAAGAACACATTTCTGATAAGTGGCAGAGCAAGAATTCAAAGCCAGCCAGCCAGCCTGGCACCAGAACCTATATTCTCAACTACTAAGATATAAAAACTCTGCATTAAGATCAGGTTGACAGTTCAGCCAGGAGACAGAAATACATAAATGAAGTTAAAAGGGCTGGGTACAGCTTCTAAAAAGCGTATTTTAATACCACATGCCAATTTCAATAGCCAAAAAATCCAGCCAGGAGACAGAAATCCAGATATGAGATTAAAATTTGGATACAGGTCTGAAAAGCATGCTTTAACAGTGTAGTAGTGTCAGTCACTCAGTCAAGTCCAGCTCTTTGTAACCCTATGGACTATAGCCCACCAAGCTCCTCCGTGCATAGCATTTTCCAGGCAATACTGGAGTGTGTTGCCATCTCCTCCTCCAGGGGATCTTCCTGACCCAGGGATCAAACCCAAGTCTCCCACAGTGCAGCCAGATTCTTTACTGTCTGAGCTACCATAGAAGCCCTGTTGCTTTAATACCACATGTCAATTTTAACAGCCAAAACAAATTAAGTAAACAATTTTTTTTTAATAGACTGCTACACAGAACAAAATACTTTAATGCATTTTGGGGAAATAAGTTATCACAATGATCTAAGTTACTCTGTGATGGAAGCTGGAAGGTTATATCTGCATATCTATTTTTAAGATCAGGAAGCTAGAATTGCTTTGTTCTCCAAGTCAGTTTCAAAGGAGCAGAAACTCACATCTGTTTAGGCAAAACTAGAAGCACATTTGCATCTCTTTATTACAGTTCTTCATGGCAAATAAAACTACAGCTGCAAGAAATAAAAACCCTCCAAAAAAACAAAACAAATCGAATTAAAGAAATGTAAGGTGACAGTCCCTCATTTTCTCCATGTTCTCTTCCACAGTACCTGATTTTCAGACAGTTAAAGGCACCATCCTCTAAGGCAGTATCTGAAGACTGGGGTGGCAGATATGAAGTTTTCTCTTTGCCAAATTCAATGCTTCAAGTACTTATTCTATGTTGATCACCACAGAGAACCTCTCATGGGAAACTGACATACTAATTAGGGGCAGGATACAAAACAATATGTCATATTAAGTGACAGCTAAATTCCCATGTGTAATAAATGCTAAAGACTTCAGAGGAAGAACAACTCAATGTAAGGCTGAAATCAAGCTTTCCAAGTAAAAACACCTAAACAGCTCCGGGTTTATTTTCTCTCTCCTCGGCCCCTCACTTCGTGCTTAATTCTGCCAACGTTCTCTTTTGTGAAGCCTTTCATCTGTCTCTGCTATATTAAGTTAGAGTTCTCCTCACCTTGTCATTCTGCTTTTATAGCCCTTTACAAAGGCCATATATCAATTCATTATACAACAATATTCACAGTAAGCCACAATTATGTATGTGTATCCACATTGTTTACATAAGGAAATTTAAGCTCAGTAATACCACATAACTTATCCAACACCATATAGTTTTCAACATGCTGCACTAGAATTCAAACATGTCTTTCTTTTTGTATTAAACCCCATACAGCAGTATGGTATGAGGCCTAGAAGAAGACTTTTAAATTCTACCACTCCCAACTATCTGAATGATTCTTCTAAAACCACTTTATATATTAGACTCAAACACCTTCAGCAGGCTTCCTACTCCTACTTCGGGCAACCCATGCCCTTCTCTATCTGGTTACAGTCAGTCAACAGAGTACCTGAGAAACAACAGGCACTAACCATACACCTTTGTTCAAGGACATTTTTACCCGGTATGCCATCTGTCTCTCAAAATAAGGTCCCAGCTCCACCAGGGCTCCCACCCCTCCTCATATGGATCTCACAGATCATTCTCTCTCTCACCTGAACTTCGTAAAAAGTGCACAAGTGAATGCCAAATTCTTTTATGTTCAGTATTTTGGACTTATACTCTGCTATACTGAGTATTTTCTGACAGCAGGATTTTTTATTTTTTTCCTCTGCCATTACATATCTGAATTATATACTCTTAAGTTACAGAGGTCATTCATGTATATCATCTCATTTGATTCTCCCCCAAACTCTAATATTTCAGGTGAAGAAAGGAAAACAGTGACATTAAATGACTTGCTAATCTTCATATTATTACTTTTCAGTAATCACTGCCTTAGCAGACTGTCCATGCTTAATATCTGCTTGAAGTGGAGGAAAAAGCAAGAGCACTCAATGGGACAGCATGAACACAGGCCATGAGGTGTTCACCCAACAGGAAAACAATTGCCAATGATCATCAATCCCCAATACTTTCACATAGCTTGGAGCAATTTCCCATCCCAACTGCTGGATAGGAACAGGCCAGAACATGTTCCTATCTCTTAAATGTTAAGAATATATGTATGTATGTGTGCTCAGTCCCTTCTGGCTGTTTGTGACCCCATGGATTGTAGCCTGCCAATGGGATTTAGCAGGAAACCCCATCTGTCTATGAGATTTCCCAGGCAAAGAATACTGAACAGTATTTCCTACTCTAGGGGACCTTCCTGACCCAGGGATTGAACCTGAGCCTCTTGTGTCTCCTGCACTGGCAAGAGGATTCTTTACCACTGTGCCACCTTGGAAGCCCTAAAAGGGTGCTGTACTTAGTCGCTAAATCGTGTCCAACTTTTGCAACCCCATGGACTGTAGCCCGCCAGGCTCCTCTGTCCATAGATTCTCCAGGCAAGAATACTGGAGGAGATTGCCATACCCTCCTCCAGGGGATCTCCCCCACCCAGGGATTGAACCCAGGTCTCCCGCTTTGCGGGCAGATTCTTTAGCATTGCAGGCAGATTCTTTACCGTCTGAGCCACCAGGGAAGCCCGTGTAATTCAAAACCAATGACACCCAAAAAGAGAAGCAAAAAGATCTGGATAGGAACCCCTCAATATGATCACCTACTCATTTCTTAAGCACTCAGCAGGTGTTAAACACACAGAAGTCTGAAAACTGTTTTCAATTAAAAGTTAACAATCCTGACTATGTTCAAAACCCCAAGCTTATCATTTCTCATCAAACTGACCCAGGACCCTACAATGAGAGAACTGGAAGAAACCTTAGGATACATTCATTTTACAGATAAGGAAATAAGACACTGGGAGAAGAAGCACATTTCAAGGCCACACAACTAATCAGGGGCAGAAGCAGTACTAGGACCCGGATCTCCACCCAATTGTTTCTTTCAAAATGCTATGTAAAGGGCAAGAAAGGCTAACTCAGGAGAATTTTCATTTTTCCTTTAAGTCCCTGTTGCTAAGCCCGCATTTAAAAAAAAAAAAAAAAAAAACCTGGATGGAGAAAGGGGAAAAGAGGTCAGCGTGAACAGGTAGCAAGCATATGCATCCTATTCACCCAAGACACATTCACTTGGCCTGGTAGCAAGGCGAGAAAGAGGGGGAGGAGGTGCGGGGGTTGGGGGGAGTGTAGAAGGAGAAGGGGAAAAAAAGATAAATCTTAAAGACTTCTTGTTAGGCCGTAGGAGAAGTCGGTACTCGAAGTTCAGTATTCGGGTATCGGGATAAAACGCCTAGAAACTTCAGGAAGCAAAAACCCAAGAGCACTTTGGAATCTGCAGCAGCATGCAAGTGTGGCGGTCGTCGTGGGGAGCTTGGAGACTACTAACTTCGAAGAGTTGCTTTCATTCACTCGAGATTCAATCTTCCCTGTCCGTGAAATGAACACATTCAACAGTGGCCCCCCAGCACCATCGAGGAAAAGCGATGGCGCTCTGAAATGTGGGGCTAATTAAATTGTCTTAAGAAGCTGTAGTGGCCAGCATTTAGGAGGAACACTTCCCAGAAGAAAAAAAGTCCTCAAGAGGAGACAGCCCAGGTTTGAGCGAAGCTAGCTACAAGCACCGGTTAAGGTTCCCACGGTGGGCCAACGAGAACTCCCTCTGAGAAGCCGCAGAAGAAAAGGGGGGCGAGGATGGGAAGAGGGGTTCGCCGCCTCCCTGGCGCTCCCCAGGCTTCGACTGTCCCCAAGAGTCGACTTCTCACCTTGTCCAGTAAACCGCTACGGCTACTACCTGTCCCACAGCCGGAGCCACCGCCAGCCCCACTACTGCCTCCGCCACCACCGGCTCTCCCGCCCTGAGAAGCCGCCGCCGCCATCTTGCTTGCCTCTGCGTTTCCCTCCCCTCCTAAACTTGTCTGAAGCCGATTGGCTGAGACTGACGGCGTGACGTACTGCGCGGAGTCCATCGGGATCCGTAGTTGGAGCTGGCTGATGCGAGGTTGCCAGCGGAAGTGGCCGCGAGGCTTGCCGGGACTTGTAGTAATTAGAAGCTCCAGCCTTCGGTTGCCGTCTTCTCGGCTAGCCGCCGCGTCGCGGTTACTAAGAGGTGGAGGGGGTAGTGGCAGGCGCCACGGTGGAGCGGCTCCGAGATTCCCGAGAGGCTCAAAGGCGCGCATCCCGCCCGACCGGGACGTCGCCCCCGCGGACATCTCGGAGGCGGAAGCGACGCCGGAGGCAGGTGCGGCTGGAAACTTAGTTTGCGTGAGTGGTTAGAGTCTCCGCCGCTCCACATGTAGTGTTTCCCAAGAATGGGAGTAGGAGCTCGTCCTTATCTTTTTTAGCCTTGTTGCTGCACTTACTGGTTTTCTGGGGACTGTCATCTTATTTTCGTGATACAGAGAACTCAGAGTGCCTGTTGCCTACCAGGCGCTGTCTTCGGTCTTAAGTGCCTATATATCCATCCTCATTTAGTACCCTGACGGAACAGTTAGATGAGGAAACTAAGGAACTTAACCGAGGCCAGATAGCATGGATCAGAACCTAGTTTAGCAGTCAGGTGTCATCAAACCCGTGCCATGCTCCCTTTGTTACCACCTGGGGTCCTTGGACTCTTTAATCAATAGAAATTAATAAGAGGCCAGCAAGGAATTCAGGCAATATTTTATTGGGACTCCACTTGCAGTAGGCTTCCCTGATAACTCAGTTGGTAAAGAATCCTCCTGCATTGCAGGAGACCCCTGTTCGATTCCTGGGTGGGGAAGATCCCCTGGAGAAGGGAAAGGCTACCCACTCCAGTATTCTGGCCTGGAGAATTCCACGGATTGTGTAGTCCATGGGGTCGCAAAGAGTTGGACACGACTGTGTGACTTTCACTTTCCTCTTGCAGCAGCAGAGAGCAGAGCAAGAAACAATTGTGTGGGGGGATGGTGAGTGACCCTGTCCCTTAAATGGGGTGAGGGTAGGGAGCCAAATGGGTGAGGAGTGGCTTACTGTGGTCTGCCCACACCTTTTGTGGTGCTGTGTGCAGGGATCATGCACAGTATCCGACTTTTGCTCCTGGCACCTCAGAAGTGGCAGTTGGATTTTGGCATTTTTATGTGTTATTGTTCATAATTTGCCCCATGTGTGCATGCATGCAGTTATTTTTAGTCCCTTCTAGTTTATTTGTATTAATATTTTTTTGCTGTGCAAAGAGGTGTTTGTCCAGGTACTAGCACTCTAGTAAAGGGTCCCAGGTCCCAGCCTATATCACCTTTGCCTCTCTGCCTTTACAGTTTTCAGTTCAGTTCAGTCGCTCAGTCATGTCCGACTCTTTGCGACCCCATGAATCGCAGCATGCCAGGCCTTCCTGTCCATCACCAACTCCCGGAGTTTACTCAAACTCATGCCCATCGACAGTTTTAGGATGTAATAATATTCTAAATTTTTATTAAATTTTTACACAATATTTATTGAGCACCAACCTTGCTTGCAGCTGTACTAAGAGATACCAGGGGATCAGAAAAGACCTGTTCCCTGAGTTACCATGTAACAGGATCCAATACACTATTAGCTGCTACATTGCCTCATTTTTTTGTTTTTGATCCCTATGAAATTCCTCTTGGTGGTTTAGTAACTAAGTCGTGATAGACTCTTGCGACCCCATGGACTGTAGTCTGCCAGGCTCCTCTGTCCTTGAGATTCTCCAGGCAAGAATACTGGAGTAGGTTGCCATTTCCTTCTCCAGGGGATCTTCCCAACGTAGAGATTGAACCTAGGACTCCTGCTTTGTAGGCAGATTCTTTACCAACTGAGCTCAAGGGAAGCCCTTGAAATTCCTCATATAAATGTCCAAATCCCTCAGCAAATTAAGTACTTACTATGGAAATGTTAGATGCAGTTTCTTCATCTATGTGAAGCAATCCAGTCAGATGCCTCTGTAGCTTCATGTTTATCTTTTAATAACTTGTTGAGTTTCAAGACCCAGCTGTAACGTCACCTGCTCTGTGAAACCTTTCCCGATCCTCCTCCTTTCTTTACAGACAGAATGGAGAACTCCATAGCATTGTGTTCATGGTTCTGTTTGGTTCAGTAAGCACTCAGTTGAGCCTCTTCAGTGGCCCAGACCCTGTATGAGGCGTGGGTGATAAAGATATGGTTAGGACCCAGGCCTGGCCATGAAAGGCTCCCAGCCTGAGGTTGGGGTGTGAGGAGTGGGAAACAGGTAAGCAGGCCACTGTAATATAGTGTGGCACAGTGCCTCCATTAAGAGGTGGGGTAAGATGGTAGCGCAGATAAGGGTCAACCAAAGGAGGAGGATATACAGGGAAGCTTTTTGTATCAGGCAAAGAAGAGGGGTAAAAGTGTGATAGGCCAGAGGGATGGAAAAAAAACAAATGTATGCAGATGAGAAGCATTAGTCTGTGTATGTGTGTATTTTGGAACTGGGAGACACTACCATCAGATTGAGATTAGCTGCTTCACGTTTGAGAGAGAGATGAGAGGTGTCTGAAGCTAACAGGTAGGCAGCCTGTAAGTCTGGAACTTGGTCTTTCTTTTTTCTATCACACAGGTAAATGTCATACTTTTCTTAGGGATTACTTCCTAGACAATGTAACCTTAGGGTTATGTGCCCTTCCTAACGCATTAGTCATAAATCTACACCTTCTCATCTGGTATTCCTCATAGGAAACTGTAATTTCCGGGATACTTAGTGAATATCTTTTCCCAGATTGTGTCTTTAAGTTTTGTCTTTGCTGCTTTTGTCATGCATAAGTTTATTTTGTGTAAATCGTTGTATAAATGATCGTTTCCTTTCTAATTTGTGATTCGCACTTCCTATTTAAGCTATCTAGCCCCAGAG
This sequence comes from Cervus canadensis, assembly GCF_019320065.1. Taxonomy (NCBI): domain Eukaryota; kingdom Metazoa; phylum Chordata; class Mammalia; order Artiodactyla; family Cervidae; genus Cervus; species Cervus canadensis. The sequence goes on along the minus strand of NC_057396.1, from coordinate 49,377,478 downwards.
AAAACTAACCAATCTGATCACATGGACCACAGCCTTGTGTAACTCAATGAAACTATGAGCCATGCCGTGTAGGGCCACCCAAGACGGACAGGTCATGGTGGAGAGTTCTGACAAAACATGATCCACTGGAGAAGGGAATGGCAAACCACTTCAGTGTTCTTGCTTTGAGAACCCCATGAACAGTATGAAAAGGCAAAAAGATATGACACTGAAAGATGAACTCCACAGATAGGTAGGTGCCCAATATGTTACTGGAGATCAGTGGAGAAATAACTCCACAAAGGATGAAGAGATGGAGCCAAAGCAGAAACAACACCCAGTTGTGGATGTGACTGGTGATGGAATTAAAGTCCGATGCTGTAAAGAACAGTATTGCATAGGAACCTGCAATGTTAGGTCCATGAATCAAGTCAAATTGAAAGTGGTCAAACAGGAGCTGGCAAGAGTGAGCATTACCATTTTAGGAATCAGCAAACTAAAATGGACTGGAATGGGTGAATTTAACTCAGATGACCATTATATCTACTACTGTGGGCAAGAATCCCTTAGAAGAAATGGAGTACCTGTCATAGTCAACAAAAGAGTCGAAATTGCAGTACTTGGATACAATCTCAAAAACGACAGAATGATCTCTGTTCGTTTCCAAGGCAAACCATTCAATATCGCAGTGTTCCAAGACTATGCCCTGACCAGTAATGCTGAAGAAGCTGAAGTTAAATGGTTCTTATGAAGACCTACAAGGCCTAGAACTAACACTCCCAAAAGATGTCCGTTTCATTATAGGGGACTGGAATGCAAAAGTAGGAAGTCAAGAAATACCTGGAGTAACAGGCAAATTTGGCCTTGGAGCACGGAATGAAGCAGGGCAAAGGCTAATAGAGTTTTGTGAAGAGAACGTATTGGTCATAGCAAACACCCTCTTCCAACAGCACAAGAGACAACTCTACACATGGACATCACCAGATAGTCAATACCAAAATCAGATTGATTATATTCTTTGCAACCAAAGATGGAGAAGCTCTATACAGTCAGCAAAAACAAGACAGGAAGCTGCTGTGGCTCAGATCATGAACTCCTTATTGCAAAATTCAGACTTAAATCGAAGAAAGGAAGGAAAACCACTAGACCATTCAGGTATGACCTAAATCAAACCCCTTATGATTATACAGTGGACATGACAAGTAGATTCAAGGGATTAGATCTGATAGAGTGCCTGAAGAACTATGGACAGAAGTTCGTGACATTGTACAGTAGGCAGTGATCAAGACCATCTCCAAGAAAAAGAAATGCAAAAAGGCAAAATGGTTGTCTGAGGAGGCCTTACAAATAGCTGTGAAAAGAAGAGAAGTGAAAGGCAAAGGAGAAAAGGAAAGATATACTCATTTGAATGCAGAGTTCCAAACAATAGCAAGGAGAGATAAGAAAGCCTTCCTCAGTGATCAATGCAAAGAAATAGAGGAAAACAATAGAACGGGAAAGACTAGAGATCTATTCAAGAAAATTTGAGATATCAAGGGAACATTTCATGCAAAGATGGGCACAATAAAGGACAGAAATGGTATGGACCTGGCAGAAGCAGAAGATATTAAGAAGAGGTGGCAAGACTACACAGAAGAACTGTACAAAAGAGATCGTTCATGATCCAGATAACCACGATGATGTCATCATTCACCTAGAACCGGAAATCCTGGAATTCGAAGTCAAGTGGGTCTTAGGAGGCATCACTACAAACAAAGCTAATGGAGGTGATGGAATTCCAGCTGAGCTATTTCAAATCCTAAAAGATGATGCTGTGAAAGTGCTGCACTCAGTGTGCCAGCAAATTTGGAAAACTCAGCAGTGGCCACAGGACTAGAAATGGTCAGTTTTCATTCCAATCACAAAGAAAGGCAATCCCAAAGAATGTTCAAACTCCCACACAACTGCACTCATCTCACACGCTAGCAAGCTGCTGCTGCTAAGTCGCTTCAGTCATGTCCGACTCTGTGCGATCCCAGAGATGGCAGTCCACCAGGCTCCGCCGTCCTTGGAATTCTCCAGGCAAGAACACTGGAGTGGGTTGCCATTTCCTTCTCCAATGCATGAAAGTGAAAAGTGAAAGTGAAGTCACTCAGTCGTGTCCAACTGTTCGCGACCCCAGGGACTGCAGCCTACCAGGCTCCTCGGTCCATGGGATTATCCAGACAAGAGTACTGGAGTGGGTTGCCTTTGCCTTTTCCAACACGCAAGTAAAGTAATGCTCAAAATTCTCCGAGCCAGGCTTGAACAGTACGTGAACCATGAACTTCCATATGTTCAAGCTGGATCTAGAAAAGGCAGAGGAACCGGAGATCAAATTGTCAACATCCGGTAGATCATCAAAAAAGGAAGAGAGTTCCAGAAAAACATCTACTTCTGCTTCATTGACTATGCCAAAGTCTTTGACTGTGTGGATCACAACAAATTGTGGAAAATTCTTCAAGAGATGGGAATACCAGACTACCTTACCTGCCTCCTGAGAAATCTGTATGCAAGTCAGGAAGCAATAGTTAGAATTGGACATGGAACAACTGGTTCCAAATAGGAAAAGGAGTACATCAAGGCTGTATATTGTCACTGTGCTTATTTTGCTTATATGCAGAGTACATCATGAGAAATGCTGGACTGGATGAAGCACAAGCTGGAATCACAGATTGCCGGGAGAAATATCAATAACATCAGATATGCAGATGATACCACCCTTATTTATGGCAGAAAGCGAAGAAGAACTAAAGAGCCTCTTGATGAAAGTGAAAGAAGAGTTAGCTTAAAACTCAACATTCTGAAAACTAAGATCATGGCATCTGGTACCATCACTTCGTGGCAAAAAGATGGGGAAACAAAGGAAACAGAGACTTTATTTTTGGGGGCTCCAAAATCACTGCAAATGGTGACTGCAGCCATGAAATTAAAAGATGCTTACTCCTTGGAAGAAAGATTATGACAAACCTAGACAGCATATTAAAAAGCAGAGACATTACTTTGCCAACAAAGGTCCATCTAGTCAAAGCTTTGGTTTTTCCAGTGGTCATGTATGGATGTGAGAGTTGGACTATAAAGAAAACTGAGCACCGAAGAATTGATGTTTTTGAACTGTGGTGTTGGAGAAGACTCTTTGAGAGTCCCTTGGACTACAAGGAGATCCAACCAATCCATCCTAAAGGAAATCAGTCTTGAACATTCATTGGAAGGACTGATGCTGAAGCTGAAACTCCAATACTTTGGCCACCTGATGTGAAGAACTGACTCATTTGAAAAGACCCTGATCTTGGGAAAGATTGAAGGCGGGAGGAGTAGGGGACGACAGGATGAGATGGTTGCATGGCATCACCGACTCAATGGACATGAATTTGAGTAAGCTCCAGGGGTTGGTGATGCACAGGGAAGCCTTGTCTGCTGCAGTCCATGGGGTTGCAAAGAGTGGGACATGACTGAGCAACTGAACTGAGCCCCACCTCATTGTCATAAAATTATTCTCTTCTTGCACCTTCCTGTCTATGTCTCTGTCTTCTTTTCTATTTCTGGAGTCTCTAGTCCTGTGGCATTTTTCTAGGCCCCAGACACTTTGGAGCAAAGTGTCACAGAAGGATATAATTAATGGGAACATTAAAGAGATCTAAATGACAGACTAAGAAGAAGTGCAATATCTATTTTATAGGTGAAGAAACAAGGGAAGAAACAAAATAAAAAGGACATCAAGAGGTCTCTTCCAAAATCAAAGATCAAGTAAGTACTATGCAGAACTAAAGTCATCATATTCTGTAAATGACTGGAGTTTTCTCCAACAGTCATCTCTGACCTTTCCCAGGTAACTGTGTACTCATTCATCCATTCATTTACCCATCTAGCAGATTGTGGTTAGTCCCAAGAGGGATTTCCTGAAAGACAGAGTGACTCCATGACTGTCTTTCCCCATCCAGTCATCCATTCATTCCTTCATCTTCCTGACACATTTTTAATGAGTTCTAGACTCTATGCCAGGCTCTGGGATTATATAGGTAAATAGGTATTGTAGGCCCCATAGCAGTTGGGAAGTTGATAAGGGAATAAAAATTATAACAAAGTGATAAGTATTATGCTAGGAGAAGTAGGGGGTATCACAGAAATATGTGGAAAGGATCTCCAACCCTTTTCAGGGTGGCAGGGATCAGGAAATTCACAGTGCCCTGTGTTGAACCAGAGGAGATAACATGATCACTCATTCATTCCATCTGTTCAGTTTAGTCGCTCAGTTGTGTGCGACCCTTTGCGACCCCATGAATCGCAGCACGCCAGGCCTCCCCGTCCATCACCAACTCCCGGAGTTTACTCAAACTCATGTCCATTGAGTCAGTGATGCCATCCAGCCATCTCATCCTCTGTCATCGCCTTCTCCTGCCCCCAGTCCCTCCCAGCATCAGGGTCTTTTCCAGTGAGTCAACTCTTCGAATGAGGTGGCCAAAGTATTGGAGTTTCAGCTTCGGCATCAGTCCTTCCAATGAACACCCAGGACTGATTTCCTTTAGGAGGGACTGGTTGGATCTCCTTGCAGTCCAAGGGATTCTCAAGAGTCTTCTCCAACACTACAGTTTAAACGCAGCAATTCTTCGGCGCTCAGCCTTCTTCACAGTCCAACTCTCACATCCATACATGACCACTGGAAATGCCATAGCCTTGACTAGACAGACCTTTGTTGGAAAGTAATATCTCTGTTTTTTAATATGCTGTCTAGCTTGGTCATAACTTTCCTTACAAGGAGTAAGCATCTTTTAATTTAATGGCTGCAATCACCTTCTGAAGTGATTTTGGAGCCCCCAAAAATAAAGTCTGACACTGTTTCCACTGTTTCCCCATGTATTTCCTATGAAGTGATGGGACCAGATGCCATGCTCTTAGTTTTCTGAATGTTGAGCTTTAAGCCAACTTTCTCACTCTCCTCCTTCACTTTCATCAAGAGGGTTTTTAGTTCCTCTTTACTTTCTGCCATAAGGGTGGTGTCATCTGCATATCTGATGTTATTGATATTTCTCCGGGCAATCTTGATTCCAGCTTGTGCTTCTTCCAGCCCAGCGTTTCTCATGATGTACTCTGCATATGTTAAATAAGCAGGGTGACGATATACAGCCTTGACGTACTCCTTTTCCTTTTGGAACTAGTCTGTTGTTCCATGTCCAGTTCTAACTGTTGCTTCCTGACCTGCATATAGGTTTCTCAAGAGGCAGGTTAGGTGGTCTGGTATTCCCATCTCTTTCAGAATTTTCCACAGTTTATTGTGATCCACACAGTCAAAGGCTTTGGCATAGTCAGTGAAGCAGAAGTAGATGTTTTTCTGGAACTCCCTTGCTTTTTCAATGATCCAGCAGATGTTGGCAATTTGATCTCTGGTTCCTCTGCCTTTTCTAAAACCAGCTTGAACATCTGAAAGTTCACGGTTCACGTATTGCTGAAGCCTGGCTTGGAGAATTTTGAGCTTTGCTTTACTAGCGGGTGAGTTGAGTGCAATTGTGTGGTAGTTTGAGCATTCTTTGGGATTACCTTTCTTTGGGATTGGAGTGAAAACTGATCTTTTCCAGTCCTGTGGCCACTGATGAGTTTTCCAAATTTGCTGGCTGAGTTTTCCAAATATGCATTCGTTCCATAGGTGGAGCCTATCATGTGCCAGTTGTTAGATGCCGTGAGTGAAGAGATGAACACCATAGATGCTGTCCTTCCTCAGAGCCTAATTAGGGAGATTAGAAATATGCATAAAAAAACTCTGGGCCTTGGGAGGACCACTGTATCCTTCATTTGACTCACATTTGTTTACTGAGTGTTTCCTGTGAGCTTTCCAGGAATAGAAGAGAGACAGTGAATTGGACATGTTTCGAGACTTTCAGGTTCAGAGACCATTGAAAGAGTCCCTTCAAGATTGTTAGTAATCTCACGAGGTAGAAGGGGTTCCAACCACAAAAGATGTACAGAAGAAACACGTCAGAGTTTAGCTAAAGCAGCAGTTATTTCCCTCTGAAAGTTTCAGTGACGGTATTATGGAAGGGATGGCGTCTGGATTGGGTCTAGAAAGAAGCTTTTTTTTTTTCTCTATTACCTCATTTAATTCTTAGAACAGTTCTCTGAGGCACAGGTTTATATTGAGAAATCTGAGGCACAAAGAGGTAAAGTGATTTTCCCAGGGTCACTCAGCTCAGTGGTAGAAACTAGCCTCAAACTTAAGTCCCTGTATGTAAAATTGTTTCCCCCTCCTACTGCACCCATCTTGTTGTCATATTTGTCTCTTCTGGGAAACATTTTCTGAGGACACCTGATCCCAGCTCTCTACTCTGCTCCTCCCATGGACTGAATCTTCCCAGACCCTCCATCTTAGGGTCCTACCTTCTTGCCAGGGTCTCCTTTCCCCTGGCCAGGGGCTTACAGATTCCCAAACCTCTGCTACCGTAAATATCTAAAGCTATCCCAAAGCAGGTTTAGGAATTACTGGATCCCTTTAAAGAAAAATCTAAGTCTATAAGAGCTCAAGGTTTAAAAAATTTAGATCTTCTATTAGAAATTTCTTTTCCTGAAGGAAGTGGCGTTGGAGCCTAGTCTTAAAGCACGAGATCAGCGAGATGAACAGGATGGAAGAGCTTTTTGGGGCCATAGGAACACTAAGAACAGAGGCGTAGCCCTGTAGGGCCTCAGAGAGAGGGTGTGTGTTGGGGGTGGTCCTGGCCGGCTCATAGGCTGTATCGGGGTGAGAGTGGCCCTGCCTCTCCTCACTCCTCACTTCCTTGTTTTCCTTGCTTGGCTCTCAGGGTCATGGCCTCCACAGGACTCTACAAGCTGGATGATGGGAAGCCTCACCTGAGCAACTGTTTTCCAGCCAAAAACCTGCTTCGGACGCCAGAGGAAGGTCAGGTGACTTCTCAAATCAGAACCTTTGCCTCACACCCAGCACCTGCTTCAGAATGTCTCTAACACCCATGTCTTCCTCTTCAACCCATTCACTAATGTTCCCTGCCCCATCCTATCCCTTCCCTTCTAATCCATCTTCCCCCCAGCAGCCTCAGGGAGTCTGATTTTTTTTATCCTATTTATGTATGTATTGGGGCTTACCAGGTGGCTCAAACAGTAAAGAATCTGCCTGCAATGCGGGAGACCTGGGTTTGATCCCTGGGTTGGGAAGATCCCCTGGAGAAGGGCATGGCAACCCACTCCAGTAATTCTTGCCTGGAGAATTCCATGGACAGAGGAGCCTGGCGGGCTACAGTCCATAGGCTCGCAAAGAGTCTGACATGACTGAGCAACTAACACTTTCATGTATCTGTTTAAAATGTCTTATTTTTATACACTTTTTCAAGATTACTGTTCATTTACAGTTATTACAAGATATTGGCAGTATTCCCCATGTTGTACAGTACATCCTTGAACCTAACTTACACCCAGTAGTTTGTACCTCCCACCCCTACATTGCCCCTCCATCCCTCTTCTCCGCTTGGAACCACTAGTTTGTTCTCTGTGTCTGTGAGTCTGCTTCTTCAATTTTTTTATTCACTAGTTTGTTGTATTCTTTAGATCCTACGTATAAGCAATATCTTATATGGGCAGTTTTTCTCTTTCTCTGTCTGACTTATTTCACTTAGTATAATGCCCTCAAGGTCCACCCATGTTGTTGCAAATGGCAAAGTTTCTTTTTAATGGTTAAGTAGTACCCCACTGTATATATGTCCCACAGATTTTATCTGTTCATCTATTGATGGGTGCCTAGGTCATTTCCATGTCTTGGCTGCTGCAAATAATGCTGCTTTGAACACTGGGGTATGTTTTTGAATTAGTAACTTTGTTTTTTTGAATTGATTTTTTAAAATTATTTGTTTTAAATAATTTTTAAATAATTTTAAATAATTAAATGTTTTAATTTTTTGTTTTAAATTATTGTTAAATTATTTTTGGCTGTGCTGGGTCTTTGTTGCTGCTGGACTTTTCTCTGGTTGCAGTGAGTAGCGGCTACTCTTTGTTGTAGTGTGTGAGCTTCTCATTGCAGCAGCTTCTCTTGTCATGGAGCACAAGTTCTAGGGCATGTGGGCTTCAGTAGCTGCAGTGCATGGGCTCAATAGTTGTGGTTCCCAGGCTCTAGAACACAGACTCAATAGTTACGGCGCACGGGCTTAGTTGCTTCATGGCATGTGGGATCCTCCCAGACCAGGGATCGAACTTTGTCTCCTGCACTAAGAGGTAGATTCTTTACCACTGAGCTACCAAGGACACCCAGTGACTTTTTTTTGTTTTGTTTTGGATATATACCCAGGAGAGGAATTTCTGCATCATACAGTCTTGCTATTTTTAATTTTTTGAGGAACCTCCATAATGTTTTCCGCTGTGGCTGCACCGATTTCCATGCCCACTAACAGTGTACACAGGTTCTCAGGGAACCTCCTAATGTACGCCACAGTGTTCTCTTCTGTCCAGTGACTTCTCACTGCTGTTCCTTTGCCTTTCTGCTCTACCCCATTCCTTGATTTATGCCCTGTTTCATAGTGTTCTATTTTCACATAGCTTTTTTAAAAATATTGTTTATTTTTTAATTGAAGGATAATTGCTTTACAGAATTTTGTTGTTTTCTGTCAAACCTCAACATGAATCAACCACAGGGATACATATATCCCCTCCCTTTTGAACCTCCCTCCCACCTCCCTCCCCATCCCACCCCTCTAGGCTGATACAAGCCTGTGTTTGAGTTTCCTGAGACATGCAGCAAATTCTCGTTGGCTATCTATTTTACATATGGTAATGTAAGTTTCCATTTACTCTCTCCATACATCTCACCCTCTCCTCCCCTCTCCCCATGTCCATGAGTCTATTCTCTATTCACGTAGTTTTTTACCATTTGCCTGGAATGTTCCAGCCCTCGTTCCAGTTGTCCAGGCTTCTCCCATCCCACAGGCTCAGCTCATCTCCCACATCTTCCAATAAGCCGTGTCCCGCTCCTCCAGCTGTCAGTGCCCATCCTCTCTTGTGAGCCATCTTCCTTTCTGTGTTTCTTGTTTGACGTATAGTCATATTCTGCCTAACTCTTAAATAAAGTGGCTTAAACTTGACTCTGCTAAATAGTTTTTCAAGCATTTATCTAATTAAAGACTCCTTTGGGGCAGGGACCCCTCCTAATGCTGAGCAGAGTCCTACACATGGAACACTGCTGAGAAGTGTGGTTTCACTGGATTGGATTTGTTGCTTTGAAAGTGTCGAGCAAGGGAAAAGTACCACTAGCTTACCCTGAATGGAATGGCTTGCTGGTCACTCTCTACATGGAATAGTGGAAGAACCTTCTCCTTCAGCTTGTCCTTCCCTCTTCTCTTGAGTGATTTTACTTTTCACATAGGACCTTCTTTGGCCACCTAGTTGTTTAAAACCCTCCTGTGGAGCTGTCAGTAAGAACTCATGATTTCACGCCCACACTCCCTCACACACACATAGATGGACAGAGAAATAAATATAGCTGTCTGTATCTTCATGTGTTAGTATACATATGTATATTTCCTGGCCCATGGAGGGCAATAATACTTCAGTTGCAAAGGAATGCTTGGCACCTCAGTGTTGGTTTCTAAATACCATTCTCCAATAAAAGAAGCCAGGGCTTCTCAGGCAAAAAGTTGTTTCTAGGGCTAAGTCGGGAGCCCTAGAAACTTTGAGCCAGAAAATAAAGCAGTGCTCAGAAAAATGATGGGGGCAATTTGAAAGGACATAGGTGCCAACCTGAGGGAATGCCCAGTGGGCAAAGCTGCAACAGTATGAGCAGCAAAATAAATAAAGGTAAAATTGGGTTGTAATCTGTAGAATAAGTTTTGATTTGTAGTCATGATCTCATATGATATAACTAAACTCTGATTACTTAAATAAGTGGGGGAGAAGAGCAGCTCTTCCTTACATAGAATTCTGTTTAATAAAGGTAGAAGGAATGAAGGAAATAGAAAATTACTATCAAAACATCACAATAATAATTTTTACAGGCAAGAAGCTCTACAGTGTTCTTTGGAGAAATAGAACCAGTAGAGTATGTGTGTGTATGTTTTTCTGTATGTATATCCTGCAGGTTTTGTTTTCATGTACATATATGTGTGTATATATGTGGACAAACACACGTAGATAAATTATATATTTCAAGGAATTGGTTTATGAAATGTGGAGGCTGGCAAGTCTGAAATCTGTAAGACAGGCAGGCTGAAAACTCAGGGAAGAGCTCATGCTGCAGTCTTAAGGCAAAATTTCTTATTTCTTTGGGAAGCCTGTCTTTTTGCTTTTAAGGTCTCTTAGGTGAATGGGTAAGGCCCACTCATTATCCATGGATTGTTTCAGGTACTTAAAGTCAACTGGTTGTCAGAAACACCTAGATTAGTATTTGCTTGACTAACTGCTTACCATAGCTCAGCCAAGTTGACACATAAAATTAACCATCATAAATGCTAGAATTCATGGGTTAAAGTATGATGAAAAACAGGTTATTTGTATAACATCTTGAGCTGTCTTTATTAATTTCAAAGGGACTTCTTAGTAGAGTAACTAAGCTGACACCACCTTGGCTGAGTGATCAAAATGAACATCACCAGTAATAAGACATAATTGGCATCATGTGTGCTCTGATATGTTGTGCTGAGGAGGGCACAGCACCACTTCTTGCCAAACTACAAGGCCTTTAGTCTAAATTATAGGGGAAAAAAATCAAACAAACTCAAATTGAGAGACATTTTATAAAGTAATTGACTACTGATTAGTACTCTTCAAAAGTATCAGGATCACACAAGAAAAATAAAGACTGCAGAACTGTCATGGATTAGGGGAGACTAAGGTGATGTGACAGCTAAATGAAATGTGAGATCTTGGATAGGACCCTGGAACAGAAAGAGAACATTAGTGAGAAAACTGACGAAAATCAAATAAAGGCTGTAGATTAATTACTAATATTATGCCATTGTTAATTTCTTGGCTTCAGCCATTGTATTATGATTATATACGATGTTAACATTAGGGAAACTGGGTGAAGGCTGTACAGGAACTCTGTGTTATTTTTACAGTTTTTCTGGAAGTCTAAAATTATCTCAAAATGAAAATTTACAGGTGGGGGGAACCTTCCTCTAGACAAATACTCTTCCTGCTAAAAACCTCCCGCATTAAAACCTAAACTCCTTATTCTGGTCCTCAAGACCTTTCAGATTTGACTCTGCTGGTCTCCTCAGCCTCATCTCTTTTCCTTCATGTCCATCTCCCGACACTCCAGGCCTTCCTTCCTGGCACCAGCTCAGGCTGGAGTGTTCAAGAGTTTGGACTGCTGGGATAGGACAAATGTCCATGTGCTAGATGAGGGCAGCCCTGGGAAATGAGTGCCCAGGCTGTTGGGCCCTGGGTGGGAATAGGAACCGGCTCACATCAGGCATAGGCAGAAGCACATCCAAGAGCCAGGATTAGCAGCAATACTCAGGTGAGCCAAGGCAAGCCCCTGAGGCGGGGGAGTGGGCTATGTGGCAGGGAGATGGTGTTTAGAGGCCCCAAGCTGGTCCCCACAGCTCTGTGCTGTTCTTTGCAGTTCCAACCTTTCATGCCTCTGAGTACTTCTTGTGCCCTTTTCTCTGCCCAGGCTGCTTGGTTTTTCCCTCTTCACCTGGTCAGCTTTCAATATACAAGACTCAGCTCATCCCCGAGGCTGGTAGCTCCCCACTCTGGGCTTCACAGCACTCTTTACATTTACTGAGCACCTTTGAGTCCTCAGTCATATTCTTCTCCATAGCCCCAACTCCTGCCACAAACTCAGTGCTCAGAAAAGGTCCAAATGAATGATTGTGGGTGGGGGCTGTGGCTCAGGGTCCATTCATCCACACTCAGTGCGGTAAGCTCTGTGTAGGCCTTAGGACCATCGAGATGAATGAATCAGAGCCTGTATTCTCTTGCCCTCTAGAGGGCAAGACAGACAATAAACAAGTGAACAATGATAGATATTGAACAATGAAGAGTGAACAATGAACAGTATCTGTCCATAGGGAAGTTTATCCCCACCTGTAAATTTTCATTTTGAGATAATTTTAGACTTCCAGAAAAGCTGTAAAAATAAAACAGAGTTCCTGTACAGCTTTCACCCAGTTTCCCTAATGTTAAATGAATAAACTACTGATGAAGGAGAGAACAGATTCTAGAATGTTGTCACGATTTTTATTGGATAGGCTTACTAGTGAAGCTCATATTTTCTTTACTTGTGTACAATTTCTAGTTCTTTGTACAGTAGACATGTATTATTGAGTCTTTTAAAAATGCCAGCTGTCCTTTGATTTTTTTTATCCTGAGCTCCTAACATGACCTTAACAACAGAATTGAGGGTAAGGTCCAGGAAGATGGAACCCATTGAGTTGGTGTCACACAATGGACTTTACCCAAGAGATAAAAAATGGTGCAATAACTAGCTGGCCCAGGAAAAAAGGATCAGCTTAACTGAGGATACTCAGAGAAGGCTTCACAGAATAGGAAATACTTTATCTGTAATCATGAAGGAACCGTTAAGAGTTCGAAGGCAAAAATGTGGAGGAAAGAACTGGGCAAGTCATTCTATACTTTTGAGTCTTTGCCTTTTTGTCTGTAAAACGGGGGCAGTAGCATGTTTCATTGGGTTTGGAGGCCAATTAAATAAGACAGGTATATAGATGTTCCCCTGCCCCCCACAACCCCAGTTGTAGCACAGTATCTGGTGCATATTAGGTAATGAAGAGCTAATTTTCATTTTTGCGTTAAAGATAAACATTCTGGAAGGGCACTAGTTTTGGCTTTGAAGGAGTTTACTGCTGTTCTCATCTTTTCACTGTTCTCATCTTTTCAGCAGGTCGAGGACACTGGCTAGTGGCTCGGAAAGGTAGCCTCAAGAAGAAGCCCAAGAATGCGACTGAGACAACAGCTGAAGGTCAGAAAGGCCAGAAGGTTTCTTTTGAGGTTGGAGGGAAGAAAGGTTCTCGACAGGAAAACCGAGCAGACACTCCTGGACACGTGTTGGACCAGGCTTTTCTGGTGAGAGTCAATGCATTCTGGAAGGGCTGGCAGCACCAGCTTGGTGGGGTTGGGAGGGGGGGTGCGGGTGGCAAGGACTTGCCCTGCTTCCCTCTGGTACAGTTACCTCCCATCCATCCCAAACTATTCGAACGGGCTTGGCAAATGGAGTGCAGCCAAGATGCTGAAGGGACCCGGAGCTTTCTTTATATGTAAAGTTTTCTTTACATCCACTTTATGAGATAGGTGTTATCATCCCTATTATATTGTTGCCATTGTGCAAATGAGAAAACTGAGGCCCCAAGAAGTAATGTGCCTTGGCCGAAGTTCCTCAGCTAGTAATTAGGACTCTAGTTTACCCTGGATTAGAACTACTCAGAATTGAAACTCTGGTATACTGACTGTAAAGCCTTTGCCTTTACATGTTATCAGGTAAAAAGTCTACAAAGTCTTCATTGAGCCAGAGAGACAAGGCAGCAGGTCAGGGTAAACAGTAAATTTAAAAATCCTATTCCAGCACCCTGCTGGCTCAGTTGGTAAAGAAGCTGCCTGTAATACAGTAGACCTGGGTTTGATCCCTGGGTTGGGAAGATCCCCTGGAGAAAGGAATGGCAGCCCACTCCAGTATTCTTGCCTGGGAAATCCCATGGACAGAGGAGCCTATCAGGCTACAGTCCGTGGGGTCACAAGAGTTGGATGCAACTTAGCAACTAAACCACCACGACTGTTCCAGCACATAGTAGGGTGTAAAGGCTTCTACTCTGCTCTGGGGAGACTTTCTAGGAGCAGGGGACTAGGGAGCCTCACATACCACCACCTTTGTCCTTGAGGTTTAGTGTCTGACTGAAAGCCAAGGATGCTGACTGGATATACCTAGTGTCTGGGTCAGGCTTTACAAAGAGGACTGGGCTGGTAATTTTTCATTTACTCTGTGCAATGCCTCAGTGGCTTTGCACAGAAAGATCTGTTTTGTAAACAGTAAACCAGTATTAATGTGCAGTCCGATGCTCATAGCTTCCCAAGAACTCCCTGGCAGCTTACTTAGTTCCCAGACTCTGCTTGTGGTTCCCAAGAGAAAGGTTCCTGCACAGATCAATGTTGAAAGAGAGCTTTAAGGAGGCATCTCACCTCAAGGTGGGTAGCATAGGCTTTTTGCAGAATACTGTGGAGTTTCTTTGATGATTAGGTCCACTTCTCATTAGGGATGAGGAAGATTGAAGCAGCAGTACTGGGAATGGGCGGGACCACTTCCCGTAGTGCTCTTCTTTTCCCCTTTATTTTCAGCATTTCAACATATCCACATTGAGATCACTTGTTACCCATGTTGCCACTTTGAAAAACAGAAGCGTCAAGGGTGCTTCTCAGAGCAATGGGAGTACCTACCCCCTATTGGCTAGGAATGTTTCACTGGCACTTCGTAATGCCCTACTGCACAGTCCCCTTACGCCAAGTCCCCAAAACACCTCTTCTCTAATGTTTACTAAACTGTCTTAATAATGGCACTGCTGTCTACCCACTCACCAAACAGGGAACCTGGGGTTCTCCTCAACACGTGCCTCTCCCTCACTGCCCCCATCCCTGCTAGTCCCCAGCCCTGGTGTTTCTACTAGTTGTCAAATCTGTATTCTTATCCTCATCTGCACTGCCCCCACCCTAATCTGGGCCAACATCATCTTTTATGGTAGTAATTGAGTTCCTATGGTAATTAGAAACTTCCTAACTAGTTTGAACTAACTGGGATGCTTTTGTTTCACATAAAAAGAAGCCAGCAGCATGGTTCTGCTGCTGCTGCTAAGTCGCTGTCATGTCTGACTCTGTGCGACCCTATAGATGGCAGCCCACCAGGCTCTCCCATCCCTGGAATTCTCCAGGCAAGAATACTGGAGTGGGTTGCCATTTCCTTCTCCAATGCATGAAAGTGAAAAGTGAAAGTGAAGTCGCTTAGTCGTGTCTTGACTCTTAGCGACCCCATGGACTGCAGTCTACCAGGCTCCTCCGTCCATGGGATTTTCCAGGCAAGAGTACCGGAGTGGGGTGCCATTGCCTTCTCCCAGGGTAGGTTAATTCACTGCCTCCAAGGCCCTGGTTCCTCCATCTTTCTGCTCTTATATTCTTGGCACATTAACTTGTCCTCTCAGGCTGACTGCCTTCATAATTCTGAGATGACTGCCAAAACTCTGGTCATCACATTTAAAGCATAACATCCAAAGGTAGAAAAGGGAACGTCACTGTCTTATATTGATTTTTAAATATAAGCAGCTTCCCAGAACTGGCCTCCTACTCCCAGCAGCCTGTGTCTCGTTGGCCAAACATGTATCACAAGTCCCAGCAGTCACTGTTTAGGGGACCATGACCACCATGCTTGGATTAGACAAAATCAAGACTTAGCCTGTAGAGCTGGAGTTGAAGGATACATCTAGTTAGAGAAATGTGAATGATATTGGGTTCTTTCACAATGAGAAGAAGTGGCTCTAGAGAAATGAGCTGATAATATCTGGTATAGTGGTTTCTCTCCACCCTTTTCTTTCTTCTCATCTTCTGTGTGTGTCAGATACAGCAGTTTTTGTAAAATTGCCATCAGCCCTCTGCCAAAAAACCTCTTGACAGCTTTCCATTGACTTTGGGCTAAAATCCACAATCCTTTGCAGAGCCACCATGAATCTGCATGATAATGAGGGTATCCATAACCTTACCTACCTGTTTTTCATCCTCTCAGAAACACCTTGCTTTCGTTTGCCTTAATAGCATTCACAAACCCTGCCACCCACTTTCATGGGACCAACTCGTACTTAGCACTTAAGGTATCGGCTGAAATATTCCTCAAATAGGTACTTCCTCACTTCTACACTAAGATAAGGATCTCCCGTTATTATCTCCCATGGCTTCTTGAATTTCTTCTTTAAAATACTTACTGTATTTGTAAATACTTGCTTGCTCATTGGCTTCCATGCAGTTTTAAGCTTTATGAGGCATGAAATACTTCTGCTTTTCCTTTGTTGTCTTTTAAGTTCCCAGTTCCATGCCTAACCATAAAAGACACCCTAACTTAATGATTAACTGAAAGAAGGAATGAGGTTTGGTTAAACAGAAATGGCAACTTCAAAGTTGAGATTTTCCTTCTACCTTTTAATTGTGAAGGACAATATATGGTAGTGCTAAGAGTGCAGTGTTTAGTGATTACAGATTTGGATTCAAATCATAGATCCATCACTTATTGGCTGTGAGACCTTAGGGAAGTCATTTTCTCTCTCTTAGCCTTATTTTTCTCATTTATGAAGAGATATATTCCCTTATGTTGAAGAGTTTAGTTAGGATTAGGAGAAAGTCCTTTTTTTTTTGCCACACTGAGTGGCCTATGGGCTCTTTAGTTCCACAGCCAGAGATCAAACCCTCACCCTTTGCATTGGAAGTACAGAGTCTTAATCACTGGACCATGAGGGAAGTCCCAGAAAAAGTTTCTTGATATATTTAGCATGACGCATGGCCCAAAGTAGTGCTTAGTGTATAAATATTTGGTGAATAAATGAATGGATGAGCAAACACAAAAGTTATGACAAGTGTTTTTGTAATGCCCCAGAAATAAAGATTTTATTCTAAGAACCATGTAGAGGAAGTGGAGCTCTGAAAAGAGAAGGAACAGAGAGGAATGCAGCCTCCTAAGAGCCCCATAAAGTCTATGTTTCCACCCCCATCTTACAGATCGGAAACAGAGATGGGAGAGCCAAGGAGGCAGCTTGATTCTGAGCAGCTCCAAAGCCTGTTCTTCCACTATACCAGGCTGCCCTCCTCACCAGGGAGTCATTTGTTGTCTTGGCCAATTATGAGCTTTACTGGGGCCTTGAGTGCTGATTCTTTGTACTGTGTTGCAGCTGAAGCACCACTGTGTGAAGGATCCATCAGACCTCTGCAACGTTAACGTGAGTGGCCTGAAGTTCTCCAAGGTACGACTGTGGTGAGCTACACCTGAGGTGGCTCCTGTCTGACCATCATAACTTCCAGAGTCTCTGGGAACTGGGAATCTGAGCATAGGAAGGAGGAGAGTCACACAGGGACTCACTGGGTGGAAACAACATTCACAGACACTGTCTTTTGCTATAGATTTGGTATTGCCATTATCCCATGTGAGGTGAGTTAAAGGAAATAAATAACCTTATGGAAGTGGTTTGAATGTGCATAGAATTTTATTGGGGTGTGATTCATTGTGTACAGAGAGCTCTCATCAGAAGAGCCTACAGGATAAATATCTCTCAGGGTTCAGTGCCAGGAATGGTACTGGTTCTCCCAAGATGCTGATAACTGGGTTTTTTTTTTTTTTTTCTTTTTCGGCCATGGCATGCTGGATCTTCCCTGAGCAGCTATTGAACCCGTGCCCCCTGCATTGGGAGGGTGGAGTTTTAATCACTCGACCTCCAGGGAAGTCTTGATTTGTTCTTAACTCACAGACTCTGTGACTTATATAATGAGTCATGTTTCTTTCCTTGCACTGGCTAATGGGTAGCTTGGAGCTAATTTGTGGCCTGCCATCCCCAGTATATATATAATAGCACATATTTTTGACTTGTAGGCCTTCCATGGCATATAAAGAGAGATTGCTTGTAGAATGCCACGCAGAAATTAAAATGTATCAACGTAAGTAAATCTCAAAAGATCTGTGTATCTCAACACAAGTGAATCTCAAACATGTGGTGTTGAATGAAGAAGGCAGGTTGCAGAATGGTATCTACAGTATGATGGCACTTAATATAAAATTTTAAAACATGTAAATAATACTGTATATGGCTTGTGGATACACATACATGTAATGCTAGTACTAAAGAGATGTGGGATAATCACCAATTCAGGATAGCTGTTTTTTATGAGAGGGAGGGTAGTGATATGTTGTGGGGGTATCAACTCTCTATAGTGTTTTATTTCTTTAAAGAAATTTGAAGCAGAGACAGCATAATATTCAGATTTATTAAAGCTGGATAGTGGTTACACAGGCCTTCAGAGTAACATTCACTACACTTTGCTGACTATTTGAATTATTTCATAATAGGAAAAAAAAAGAAGCAGAAAAGCCCTCCCTGCCTTCAGCAAGTAACTGCTCTTGTTCTTAACCCTTGAAGACTTTCCTCCTTCTGACAGCAGCTCTGGAGCTTCAGCAAGGCCTCCAGGCAGGGAACTAATCTTGTGTTCTTTGAAATGCCCTTTCACAGGCTAAGGAAAAGGATTTCAAGCATTTTAATTCAGTGATTTACATCAATGCCTCGGAAAACCTGCTTCCTCTAGGTAAGTTTTCTTCCTGAAAACCACCTTCTGCTTCCTGGCTGCCAGTCTTTCATGTTAGAAGTTGCCTGTCTGTTCACCTGTAACGCCATATATCTTTCTTTTGGAGTGCAATGAGCTGGGTGTGGGAGAACTCACAGACCTGGATCCCAGCCCAGAGCCAGCACTACCTACGCAGAACACTTCTCTGTGAGCTGCCGCTTCTCTCTCTGTAAATGGAGATAATCCCCTTCCTTCCTTCCTCCCTAAGGCAGGATACTTTGTAGACTCAGACAGGATCAGTACAGTCAGCCCTCCATATCTATGTTTTCCACATTCATGGATTCAACCAAACAGAGATGGAAAAAATTTAGAAAAAATTCCAGAAAGTTCCAAAAAGTAAGATTTGAGTTTGCCATCCACTGGCAACTATTTACATAGCATTTATATTATATTTACAACCACTTACAGAACATGCTTCCTTGGAGGCTCAGTTGGTAAAGAATCTGCCTGCAATGCAGGAGACCTGGGTTCGATCCGTGGATTGAGAAGATGCCCTGGAGGAGGGCATGGCAACCCACGCCAGTATTCTTGCCTGGAGAATCCCCATGGACAGAGGAGCCTGGCGGGCTATGGTCCGTATGGAATCACAAAGAATTGGACATGACTGAGCGACGCAGCACAGCATAGAGCATTTACATTATGTTAGGTATTAGTAATCTAGAGATGATTTAACATGTACAGGAGGCTGTGTGCAGGTTATATGTAGATACTACATCATTTTATACAAGGCACTTGAGCTTCCACAGATTTCAGTGTCCTTGGTAGTGATGCAAGATGGAGGTGGAGGTTGGGGATTGGGGTAGGGGGTGTGTGTGTGGGGTGGGGATCGTCCTGGAACCAATCTCCTACCCATACCAAGGGACTGTATGTAAAAAGTTTTTAAGTCCCTGAGAACTACTATGGGGGTAGTTTATTCAGCGAATCCACAGCGACCCCTGCTGGGTGTCAGGACAGTATGACTGTTTGGCTTTTAGAAATCAGTGTATCCAGTTTTCTGTTCTTCTGAGCTCAGTTCTAGCAGGATACGGTAAGTGCAATGATAGAAGGAATCAGAAAATCAACTGGGCCTCGAGTGTCACAAGATACTTGTGAGAAAAGGAGTATGTAAGCTGAGACCTAAAACACGAATAGGAGTGACTCAGAAATTGGAAGGTGAGAAGGCACTTCAGGCCAACAGAACAACAGACGGGGGGCAGCAGTGCCTGATCAGGGACCCTGAAGAAGCTTTGTAGGTGTATAAGAGATATAGGCAGGGGAGAATGGAGACTAGAAAGGTGGGCAAGGGTCCCCATATTATCAGGGGCACTGAGGGACATGGACTTAACTCTGCAGGCAAAAGAGAACCTTGGAAGACTTTGAAATAGAGACTCAGTAGTGGCTGTGAGAAGCATGGATTGTAAGATGGGAGCCTGGAAACCTGGAAGATGGTTGCATTTTTCCAGGAGAGGGGAGGTGAGGCCTCAACTGGGGCTATGGCCGTAAGGGTAGAGGGGATTGAGAGAGACAGAGCGAGAGAGGAGGTAGAAATAAGCCAGACTTGGTAAGTAATGGGCTTGTAGAGAAAGAGAAGAACCAAGGGGATTTACTGAGACAGACAGCAGTATAGGAAAGGCAGGTTTAGGGATAAATAGGATGAATTCAGTTTTGAATGCATTGAGTTTTGAAGGGTGTTTTTCAAGAAAGGAAACAGTGTGGTCTCTCAGGAGTCTGAGTTTGAAAATAAAGGCCAGCAGGCATATGGAAAGATGCTCAACCTCACTAGTAAATAAAATAGCATCCAAGAGCTATTTTATGCCTATCAAATATTGACAGAAATGAGAAGGACTGATGACTGCCAGCACTGGTAGGGAAATGGGTACTCTCGTATTCAAGTGAAATAAATTGGTGCAGCATCTCTGGAAGGTAGTTTGGCAGTGTCTCTTAACATAGTCTAGTAGTTCCACTCCCAAAAATTTATTCTACAGAAACAGACTTGAACAAGGATGTTCACTGGAAATACCCTGAAAGCACATGTTTCTATTTGACTCTCTAGAACATTCCAACTCACAAAACCAACGTAGGCCACACTTGACACCAGATTCACTTGGAAGGCTCTGGGTAATTCCCCATGGATGCCAGCAGCACAGCATCAGCACGTCATGTTCATTGAAATCCTTAGTGCAGTTCCTGAGCAGTTCATGTAGCTGTTCAGGTAGCCATCCGCGAGCCACTCTTCGGCCACTCTCAATGGGTTGATGCCAGCACTCTGGCTTAGAAGCCTTCTTCACCACAGGAGCAAATAGATGTTATAACACTCCATAGACAAGGCCCCCAGAGTTCCTGAAAAGGACATGTCCAATCATAGGAGTGCCCACACACAGAGAAGCCCAAAGTTATGGCACCCCCTTCAGATAGGTAATAGTTCATTTTTAGTTTCTTCTAGTCCAGATGTGACTTAACCAACCTGGGTCATTTTTACCACAGCAATTTTGCTTAATAACACAGTGACTGTACCATTTTTTTTCAGGTTACCAATGGAAGAGGGCTAGAAAGTTAACTCAAGGTCCAGTTCTCAAGCAGAAGAGGAAGTGTTCTTAAACTTTTATTCAGATAATCTAGCCACTGTCCCTAGGGGTATGGTTAAATAAAATAGGATATGTCTATACTATAGAGTATAATTCAGACATTATGCAGATCTGTATGTTTTGACTTAGAACATCTTTAAATCATATTGTTAAGGGGGAAAAAAAAGCAAGTCACAGTACAATGTGTGTAGTATGAGTCCCTTTTTGTAGAAAGAAGTGTGTGTGTGTGTGTGTTTCAGTATACACATAAAAAAGTCGAGTATTATACGTGAAACTTTGAATAGTTATCTCTAGGTATTGAGATAAAAGGAACTTTTATTTTTCTATTTTTTTTAAAAACGTTGGTGGAAATGTTTACTTTTATAATAAGAAATAATAAGGGTCATTTTTTAAAATGGGCTTTGGAGTTAGATTCAGTTCTTGATCTTTCCATTTAGTAATTCTATTTCTAGCAAATCACTTAGCCTGGTTGAGCCTTGGGTTCTTCAGCAGTGGAATGGAAGTAGTAATCACTCTTTTTCAGAGTTGTTAGAGACTAAGAGTCCATGTAAGTAAAGCACTTTACATAATGCTGGGCCTAATCCAGTGGGAACCCAGTAAATGACCACTATTTTATCTTTCTCTTATGTCTTTTACAAGTTACAGTTTCCTTCTTTCTCCCCCTCCTTTAGAGGCATTTCACACGTTTCCAATCTTAAAGGAACTGGAGCTTGCATTTAATGGCATCAAAACAGTCTATGTGAAATACGGAGACTTTAAGTCCTTGGAAGTAAGTCGGAGGTAGGGAGTTTTGGGTGCCCACCTGTTTCCCTGTAAGGAATGGGTGTAAGGAGTCTACTGATCATAATTTTGGGGAAGGAGCTCTCTGGGCCTTTATAGCTACCTTGCTTCAGGTGGTCCTCTGGGGATGGTGGTGGAGTTGGTGGTGATTTGATAAGGGAATGGGTTGGTGGAGGTGATGGCAGTTGGATGAGAATACATTATACCTATGGCCATGGTGCATGGTCTTGGAAAACAGATGCCAAAGGAGTCTGTGCAGGAGAGTGAGTTTAAATAGACTATTTTAGGACAGAGAATTTGAGGGGAGATCTGGATCCAGTGGGGGTTGAGGCATGGGGGTTAAGTGCTAGGCACAGCAGACTGGCCCAGCTGAATGAGAGGTGTTGTGAACTGATTCCCGAGGCCCACCCTGGTATGAATGAGCCAGATTGGTTCTAATGAGCTTGGATAAGGTTATGGGCCATAGGGTCAGGGATGAGTGTGAAATAAAATAGGGCCTCTCTAAGTTCTATAGCAGACTCGTGACATCTGTATATCCACAGCTGTTTTGTATTTGAAAATATTTTTAAAAATTGCGCTCTTCTTGGAAATCTTTCTCCTAGATTGCCCATAGTCATGCATCTTCTGTACATGTTCTCATACTTCAGGTTAATCACGTATCAGCATCTATGAAAACTTTAGGGTAATTTTGTTTCACAAAAAAGCAAAGCTTTTGTCACCACCTGAGAGTCTGCGTGCACAGAGAGTAGAGAACAGCAGAGCTGAATTGAGGTGTGGGGCAGGCATCTGGCCAGGCTCACTCACTAAGTAACGGGCTCTTCCTCACATGTTTGCCTTCTAGAAAAGCTTCAGAGTCACACCTCAGCAAAATGTCTGCATGTTATGATCCTTGGGGTTTACCTCAAAGAACTGGTAACTTAAATCATTTAATGTGCAAACATCAAGAGACAGCCATTCTTCATAAAAACCTCATTTAACCCAGTCTGACCAGAGAGAAACCTTCCGCAAGAGTGCACTTTTAAGAGTTACATGCCAAAGTTTTAAGGCATTTTAACCACTTGGGATGGTGATCTTCCTGAAATGGGTTATACGTCCTTGTATTTTTGAAACATGCTATACTGAATGTAATGGTACTTTTTCTCCACGGTTTCCAGTCATATTGAGGCTCACAGTGCTTTACTATGATTTCTGACAGGAGTAGTTCTCATACTTATCCAGGAAGTGAAGTTCTTGAAAGTCCAATAAAACAAGGAGAGAGAGAGAAAAAATGTACAACAACTCATGCAGCTTTGTGCTAGGTTAAAAAACATGTTATACCAGAGTTTATTATAGACAGAGGGAAACAGGTTCCAGAAACTGTAGAGATATAGGGAGCCACTTCTTTACCTACAGGCCTGGGAGCTTCTTACAGGTTTCCATTAATTTGTTATTTTGCTTTAAAAAAAGTAGTTATTGAGCTCCTGTATATTGTACATTGTTCAAGGACTCCTACATTCCTTACCCCAACCATTTCAAACTCCTACTTCAAGTGCCTGTGGGCCCACCGGGAGGGGACGTGACTACAGGCTCTGACCCTACAGCTGACTTACTGGTTGATCATTAATTGACTTTTTGGAGGCCCTGCCTCATAGTGTGATTGCAACTGATGAAGATTATTTATCCAGCAGACCAGTCCTGTCCAAGGGGATTTGTTTACATAAGAGAACAAAGTCAAGATTCAGAATGTTAATGAGAAGAGGAAATCTCCTGGTCAGTCATTTATTCCCCTTTCTCTATGGTTTGCGAGGGCTCTCTAAGAAAAAGGATAAACCCGTCAGATAGCCTGAATTTGCAGCCAATAACAGTGAATACTTTGATGTGTAATGAAACTTGATGTGACTCAGCAGATACAACATCCAAGTTAGGACTCTTCTCTCCTTGTTTGCCAGAAAGGCTGTCACCCAGAGTAGAACTCTTCAGGAGGCTGATTCGTGTCAATGTATGGCAAAAACCACTACAATATTGTGAAGTAATTAGCCTCCAACTAATAAAAATAAATCGAAAAAAATAAATAAATAAAAAGCAGAGACCAAAAAAAAGATAAAGAAAAACAGCTTTGTCATGATTTGATTCTCTGTACACAAGTCCGAAAAAGAGTCAACTGGAGAACTGCCTTAAAAGTCAGGACACCTTGTTTGTAGTCTTGGTCCACCACTGCTTTCCCCTAACCTCCTTGGCCAAATAATTTACCCTCTTGGTGGAACTTACGTCTCCCCCTCTGTAAATTCTGGGCCAGCTGTGAAATTCTTTGCCCTGCAAGTTCTAAGACTGTTCATTTTTTTGAACTGTCCTTACTTCCGTAGAAAGCAGATTTGGACCCAACATTAAATAGCCAAAACAGCCAGAGCAAGGATCAGCAAACTTTTTCTGTAAGAGGCCAGACAGTGACTATTTTAGGCTATGCAGCCCCTACGGTTGTAGCTAGTCATAACTGTCATAACGAGTCCACTCTGCTGTTGTAGAAGGAAAGCAGCTGTAGACAGTATATAAGCAAATGGACAGGGCTGTGTTCCCATAAAACTTTATGATGCTGAAATTTGAATTTTATTTAATTCTCATACAATGTTATATTAATGTGTTTTTCCCCCAACCATTTAAAAACATACAAAACATTCTTAGCTCACAGGCCATACGAAACAGATAGCAGGCTGGCTATGGCTTACGGGCCTTCGTTTGCCTATTTCTGAGCTAGAACCCTGATGGAACAGCTCAGTATGGTTGGAATGCAGTGAGACTCAGTAGAATATGGTGATAGATGAGCCCAGGAGGTAACAGAAAAAACCTTAGAGAGCCTTGGAAGCCTTTTTAAGGACTCTGACCCTTATCCTAGGGATAGTAAGGATCCACTGAAGTATTTGGAGCTGAATAGTAATAGGGTCCAAACTATATTTTATAAAAACCACTGTGGCGTGGCTGTTGTATAAAGAATGAATCAGAAGGAACATATGTGAGAAGTATCAAGGAGATAGAATCCATAGGCCTTGTTGACTGTCCATGTATGTGTATGGAGGAGAGAATTATCCCCATCTTTATCTGTTTACCCAAGCCAGATTTCCAGGTGTTCCTTCTTGCAATCTCTCTCTGTCCCTGCCAAGTGGGATAGCCCATTTGTGTGAATTCTCATTGGAATTTGCAGATGGTGGTATAAACTCGGCACTGCTTCAGTGCTGGGCATCTTTCATGGCCTGTGCAGTCCAATCAAGCCCGCTCTATACCATGGGCTCTAGTCATACCCAGACCATTTGCAGATCTCAGAATAAGCAAGGCTGCCTTCTGCCTCCTGACTTCTTTACGTGCCACTTGCTGTGCTGTATGTCTTTCTGTCCTTAACAATTTCAGTTCAGTTCAGTCGCTCAGTCATGTCTGACTCTTTGCTGCCCCATGGACTGCAGCATGCCAGGCCTACCTGTCCATCACCAACTCCTGGAGCTTGCTCAAGCTCATGTCCATCGAGTCGGTGATGCCATGCCACCATCTCATCCTCTGTCATCCCCTTCTCCTCCTGCCTTCAATCTTTCCCAGCATCGGGGTCTTTTCCAGTGAGTCAGTTCTATGCATCAGGTTAATACAGTCAGTACTTCACAAAGTATTGGAGTTTCAGGTTCAGCATCAGTCCTTCCAGTGAATATTCAGAACTGATTTCCCTTAGGATTGACTGGTTTGATCTTCTTGCAGTTCAAGGGATTTTCAAGAGTCTTCTCCAACACCACAGTTCAAAAGCATCATTTCTTTGGCACTCAACTTTGTTTTTAGTCCAATTTTCACATCGATACATGACTACTGGAAGAACCACAGCTTTGACTAGACAGACCTTTGTTGGCAAAGTAATGTCTCTGCTTTTTAATACGCTGTCTAGGTTGGTCGTAACTTTTCTTCCAAGGGGCAAGTGTCTTTTAATTTCATGGCTGCAGTCACCATCTGCAGTGATTTTGGAGGCCAAAAAAACAAAGTCTGTCACTGTTTCCATTGTGTCCCCATCTGTTTGCTGTTTGCCATTAAGTGATGGGGCTGGATGCCATGAGCTTAGTTTTTTGAATGTTGAGTTTTAAGCCAACTTTTTCCACTCTCCTTTCACTTTCATCAAGAGGCTCTTTAGTTCTTCGCTTTCTGCCATAAGGATGGTATCATCTGTGTATCTGAGGTTATTGATATTTCTCCTGGCAATCTTGATTCCAGCTTCTGCTTCATCCAGCCTGGCAACTTGCATGATGTACTCTGCGTATAAGTTAAATAAGCAGGGTGACAATATACAGCCTTGATGTACTCCTTTCCCGATTTGGAACCAGTCCCTCATTCCAAGTCCAGTTCTAACTGTTGCTTCTTGTCCTGCGTACAGATTTTTCATGAGGCAGGTCAGGTGGTCTGGTATTCCCATCTCTTGAAGAATTTTCCACAATTTGTTGTGATCCACACAGTCAAAGGCTTTGGTGTAGTCAATAAAGCAGAAATAGATGTTTTTCTGGAACTCTCTTGCTTTTTTGATGATTCAACAATTTGGTGAATACCAGCTAGTCTCTGAGGACAGCCTAAGTGTCACCTGCTGTGTGAAGCCCGTCTGGAGCCCCTGGTAGAGGTCAAACATCTATGCTAGTAGCATTGCTACTTAACAGACACACATTATGTATCTAGCTGCCTGACTAGGCTATGAGCTCACACAGGGCATGGATTGGTTCACAGTAAGCCTTCAGTGTACAGGCCTTGAATGAAGGGATGGTGATGACCATGACAGGCATCATTAAGCATTTACTGTGTTCCAGGCTCTGCTAAAGGCTTTACCTACACAACTTCTCATAAAAACCTATTATTATTTCTGCTTTATAGATAAGGAAGCTCAGCTTAAGTAATGTGTCCAATATCACAGTTAGTCAGGACTTAAAGCCAGGTCTACGGGGGGTATCAGTAAACTACTGCAGTGGAATCAAACCAAACCCAGCCCTCCTCCAACAGTGACCTACAGTCAGTTGTGTTTATGTGTGATTGACTGTGTTTCACTGAAGTGGTAGACTGGGAACCTTGCCCCTGCACCAGCTGTGTAAGATGCTGAAACTGACCCCATTCAGTAGGGGTCAGTGGGTGTGTGTGGGTGAATGTGTTACCAAGTACTGCTCGCCACACAACAGGCCAGTAAATCAAGAGGCAAGTTGTTGGGGCACCGAATAGTGAATTTATTCAGAAAGCCAGTAAACCGAGAAGATGGTGAACTAATGTCCCAAAGAGCCCTCTTGCCTGAGTTAGAACTCAGGCTTCTTTTCTACTAAAAGAGGAAGGAATAAAGTCAAACATTTCCTGGTTTAGTCAGCCTCCTGAGGGGAAGTGTTAATTTCTTCCTTCCTGCAAGTCATTCAGAGGTGGGCCTGTTCAGGAGTTTTCCTGTGAGCTAAAGAGAGGAATTTTAGCTTACGGCTCATTACCTGTGAGGCAGGATTCCCAGAGATGGGCCATTACATATAATTTAATTTTATAGGTAACATCCCTTTAGTGATTAACGGGTAATAAAATTAAAAAGGTTCTTCCCTATTACAGAGAGAGAGGGAAGGGAGCAAAGAGCTAAAGTAGGTGTCTGGAGAGGCTCTTCCAGAAAGAAAACAAAGACTGGAGTGATACCATTTATCATAATTGCCTTTGTGTTTGCAGACAGAAACTCAGTTTCCTGGCTGGCCCCCTAACCCAAGTCGACTATATCATGAATCTCGGTGGCTAGTTAGAATGTGCTTTATGATGAGGTGACAGTTGGGGTCATTGTCCTCATAAGCCAGTTCATTTCAGCTGCTTATTTTATGTGCACCTACTGTGCCAGGTCCTATGCTAGATTACAGGGACAAGGCGCTTCACCTCAGAGAGTTTATAGCCTAGTCTACCACTGTGCACCAGGACCTGCTCGCTTGGCACATCCATATACCAAAATCTCTAGTCCTCAGACTTATATCCAGTTATCACAGTTACCTGGCTGACTATGAGAAATACCCTGGAAGCAGTCTAGATAAAGCACTCAAAGTCAGGGGAGGGAGAGATTCCATCTAGCTGGGAATGAAAAAAGCTTTCAGAAGGAGGGAACTTTTGAGCTGGCCTTTTAGGGTTTGGATTTTGTTACATAGAAAGAGGGCATCCCTGAGTGAAAAGCTCAAGCAAAGATCTCTGGGTGGGGTGGGCAAGGAATAGGGAGGAGTCACTTTGGCTAGCACCACGGGATAAGCAAAAGCTTGCAGCATGGGAGCAAAGGCTGGCAAATTGGTTGGGAAGTAACTCTTGTAGACCTTGAATGTTAATCCAGAGAGTCAGGAGGGTTTTAGTCTGTGGTTGATGGGCCCCCTGGAAAGTTAAAAAAAGTAGCCACCTCCCACCTCATGTATGAGCATGGTTGTCATGAGGAGTGCTTCTGTTTCTCCGTCTTCTATCTTTGCACCATAGTTCCTGGACCTTTCCTTCAACAGCCTGACGGCGGAGGCCATCTGTGACCTGGGGATTCTGCCACATCTCCGTGTCCTGCTCCTCACAGGCAATGGCCTCACCTCTCTGCCACCCAGTTTGGCTGTCGCAGAACAGTAAGTCCCATATCCCAGAGTCTGTCCCATGTGTTTCCCTCCTGAGTACAAGTATCCAAAGAAATAGTCCAAAGCAGTTCTAAAAGGCTGTAAGGACAGACTGTGAGTGTTCAGAGCCAGGAGAATGCCACCTACTGAAGCTCCCAGTAAAGGTACCGGTGGAAGCAAGGCCCCAAGAGTTGGGGAGGCCTCAGCTAGGGAGTCCATACCCCTCCCCAGTAGGAAGTGACATGGGTGTCTGCATGTCACTGTCCTTTCCTCTGATTGCTCATTCGTAAGTTGTGGCTATTGCTCTTGCAGACTATTCCCCTTCATGAACCCTCTAAATAAGCTTTGCGTATTTCCATTCTGCACATTTGTTGAGGCCGTGCCTTCTGGCCAGAATGTACTGGCCCTTTCTCTTGTAATAATAGTAATACATGTGTAATGCTTACTATGTGTCAGATACTGTTCTGACACTCTTAATATATACTAACTCATTTAATCCTCACAACCCTGTGAGGTAAGCATCCTGTTATCATCACCCTCATTTTATAGATGAGGAAATTGAGGCACCGGTAGATTAAATAACTCAACCAGAGTTAGAAAGCCAAGTCGCAGAGACAGAATTTGAACCAAGTCCATCTGACTCCAGAGAACAGGCTTATGACCATTACTTTCTCTTCTTGTGTTGCTTCTGTACATATTCCAAGGGCTACCTCAGACTGTCCTCTTTCCCTATCAGAAGCCTTTCTATCTTAACCATTTTAAATGTACTGTTCAACAACATTAAGTACATTCACACTGTTAGGCAACCGTCACAACCATCCCACTCCAGAACTCTGTTCATCTTGCAGAAATGCCATCAACTTTGACCAATGGACATTATGCTTTTAAGAGGAATATCAGATAATTCCTTGGATTCCAAAGATATTCCTTTTTACCTTCAAGGCAGAGCAGCCATCATACCTACTTTTGATAATTGGTATCAGTCACCTGGCCAATATAATAAACCCCTCTTTTCCTGCCTGTTGGTTCAGTGGAATAAAGAACCCAAGAGGCCAGAAGTAAACTTAACTTCCAGTTAAGTCGAACTATTTTTGTGTCCCCTGTAAAAGTATTCCTCCCAAGGAAACTCAGAGCTCTAACTTAGGAACTCAGAGCTGCAGGAATTAGAAGCAAACTGTAAGAGGAGCTGCTTTCATTTTCATTCATTCATTCCTAGGCCTTTATGATCCGGTGTGAGAAAAACAGAATCAGTTTTAGTTGCTAGTTTAGGTGACACTCCATCCTGTAAGTCAGCATCCAAGCTCGCAGCGGGCAGTCTCCTAGCTAGTGGAATAAATAAGTTGTCAGAAGACTGTTTTACAATTCTGTTAGGTCACCTACTTCTGTGTGATGGAGTACATGGCAAAAAATTAAACTCCATATCCTTGAGTCCATTATTGTACTTCTTTGCCATGAAATGTGTTCCATGGTTAGAAGCAATGTTATGTGTACTACTGAAATAATGAATAAGACATTCTGTAACTCCATAGATTGTGATGCTTGGCAGAACACTGCAGTTAGGCAGGGAAAATCCATATCTCAAATACATATATATTTCAGTAAGGAAAAAAAAATCACTGCTCCTTTTATGAAAGTAAATGTCCACTCTAGTCATCCTTCTACTGGATGATTGACTAATCCTCCTAGAAATGGTGCCATGTTAGCAACTCAGCATTAGCCTCTGTTATTGGCAGGTTGGGTGTTCAACATGACTGGTAGCCAAATGAATTTTGTGGAGGGGAAATAGGTAGCCTTCTTCCCTGCTGCCAAGGTCATTTTGCAAGTAGCAGGGTATCTAACTGACATTCATGGAATGGGTCATCTTGTTCACCTGATCATTGAGAGTCTTATCTGAAGTGGATAGTCTTTGGGAGAATTCACACGAGATACAAATAATTCTCATCCTGTATGCATGAGACAAGTGCTCGGGCCTGGTGCACTGGGAAGACTCAGAGGGATTGGGTAGAGAGGGGGGCGGGAGGGGGGATCGGGATGGGGAATACATGTAAATCCATGGCTGATTCATGTCAATGTATGACAAAACCCATTACAATATTGTAAAGTAATTAGCCTCCAACTAATAAAAATAAATGAAAAAAAAAAAAAACTCATCCTGTTCATTCTGAGAGGTCCATTCATATAATTCTCCCTCAGTCCTCCCTGTCAGCAGTTTTACATTATGTTTTCTAAGCTTTGACTCTTCAGCTAAACCACTGCACTTTTGGCTATCTCACCAACCAAGTAAAATGAACAGTCAGATCTTTTGTTCTGGGTTTTATCTCTTGGGAGGATTTCTCCTCCCCTGTCTTTCAGAGCCACATTGGTATGGAGTTATAATCTTGCAACACTCTGGTTTTGGTTAGTATCAGCATATCATGCAAAATCATTTGTAAATTCATTTGTATATTGTTCTCCTACACCCAGTGGTCATAGAACATTAGTTATGGGTTGATGGAGAAGAAACAGTACAGCAAGAGTAGGCATTGTGGAAATCTAAGCAATGTTAATTCATTCAATGTTTCCAGATTTGCTTGAGCTGATCTCCAAAGTTATTTTCATGTACTGAGGGAGTTCTGAACATTCAGGTCATAATGCACATCTCAGGAAACGTGGTCCCCTTAGTGGCCCATGGTCAGGTGTTCAGTCTCTACCAACATGCAGGAGTAAGCCCGAAGCTGTTTCTCAAAAGGAAAATAGTTATATGAAGAATAGAGCATAACTTTGCTCAAAAAATGATTCTGTAATTGGTGCCTTGAAAAGGCTCTATTCATAGAGTGAGTGATCATTCACTCTATTTATCATCCAAACCAGGAACATAGTTGAAAGGGAAAAGCACCACTATTAATTATTTGGCAATAACAGGTGAAAATTCAAACTGTCCTTGAAAACCAGGATATATGGTAACCCTATCTATACAGACTTAGACAGAACACAGTTGGACCTGCTGAGTCATAGCACCCAATACCCGTGGTAAATGACATTATGCCCAGAGAGCAACTTGCATGGCAGTTGGACCTGTTGCAGAGCCTTGCCTTGCTCTTCTCACACAAAACTAGCAGCCTCAGTAAATGGATCAGAACAGCACAAATGTTTTACATGTAGCTGCCCAAATCAAAAAAAAGCCAACAAAGCTTTGTAACTTTTTCTTAGTAGAAGGCAGTGAAAGATGTCTTTCACATTGGAGGTATATTCCAACATGCTCCAGATAGATACCTGGTCATCAAGAAAATTAATCATGGTGTCAGTTTCTTGAATTTTTGTGAGGTCTACCTCCATCCTGTGGCACAGTCCATACTGATGCATCTAAAGTATTTGAATTTCCTGCCCATTAGCTCCAGTCAATATAGTGTTCTGTGGAATACCAAAATAATCAAGATTTCCATGGATTAGATTATGAGTTAATGTAGCCCCAGGGAAGAGAACAAAGGTATACTGCTGTCCCTGTCAGGTGAAAGCAGACTGCTTCTGGTAGTTCTTGTTCATTAATAAAGAGAAAGTAACATCTGGCATGGGCTTCCCTGGTGGCTCAGAGGTTAAAGCGTCTGCCTCCAATGCGGGAGGCCCGGGTTCTACCCCTGGGTCGGGAAGATCCCCTGGAGAAGGAAATGGTTAACCCACTCCAGTATTCTTGCCTGGAGAATCATCACAAGTGCTAGGGGCTGTGTTGATGTGCTACAGTAAGAAGAGTCCACATAGGGAACAGTGGGTGAAATTGGAATCACCATGTGATTGAGTAATTTACAGTCATTCTTCAAGACCTGTCTTCTGCACAAGTCAAATAAACAAGATAAACAGGGATGTTATAGGACTCATTATCCTTCTACTTTTCCAGTCTTTAGTGTTTGCAGTAATCTCTGCAGTTACCTCAGAGATGTGGAATTATCTTTGATTTACTGTTCTGGAAGCAAAATTCCTAGGGCTTCAATTTGGCCCTTCCTATTATAAGAGCCCTCATGTTATTGGTCAGTAAAAAAGTGTGGTTATTTTGTCAGTGGCTTAGTGCATCTTTTCTAATGATGCAAGAACTGGGGAGATAACCACAAAGTAGGTTTGTGAGTTGACCAGGTCCATTCACAGGCTAAATTTCCATTCTTCCTTTGAATCGTCACAATTGCCTACTTTCTGATATGGACCACCGTTCCTTTCATACCCCAGACTTAGCACCAATTTCCAGATATTTTCTAGTTATGTTTGAAAGCGTTCACTAGCACTCTCTATATTGTAGGAAATGTTCTATGTCCACATTGTCCAATATGGTAGCCACTAGTCATATTGAGCACTTGAGATGTGGTTAGTGTGACTGAGGAGCTGAGTATTCCATTTTATTAAAGTTTGATTAGTTTTAATTTACATGTAGATAATCAGGAACTGAATGAGAAACCATGACTCCCCTGTGGGCAACTCAAATTACTTTTTTCCCTCACCAGATCTAGAGTTCTTTTGGCATATAGGTCATCAATAACTCCAAATCAGCTTAATTCATTTATAGAAATTGAAGTTGTTTGAAGCTAGTCTTCAGTCCCTGCAAGGATCACACTGTTTTCTAGTTCACACTTCCTCTTTGGATTTAGTCCTCCACTGCCCTAACTTAAAACAGGGGCAGTTGATTGGGGCTCCCTTTCTATGACATACTCTGGACTCCAGTTTTTGGCCTCCTGGACTAGCAAGGTTGTCAGAATCTCTACTTAGCTTCTCAGCCACTTCTGGAGTAAGCAGAGAGCCCTAGGCGAAAAGTGGCCCCAAATGTTACATGAATCCCTTCAGGTTTTCTCCTTCTTCCAAATCTTGGTGCCCTAACTTTTCACAGCTTATTAGTTCCCAGATGCCCTAAAAAAGATTGTCTTTTATATATGTATATATAGTCTGGATTTTATAGTTTACACTTGGGAGAGAGTTGGCTCATGGTATTTAGTCTGCAGGACCATAAGCCTTTCCATTTATTTTGGCCAGGTGCCTAGGTGCCTGGTATGGAACCATTTTAAACTAAATAAACTAGCTGGCTATTTTATGAACCACTCCAATGATACAAATATGGGCTGGAGTTTTTCAGGAAGACCAGCTTGCCCTCCCCCTTCCCCTTCTCTGCTCACTCCAAGGCAGTTTTCCCTTGGTTTGGGGATGAGAGAAATGGGCTTAGTTCTGCTTCTGAGGGTACCTTTCTTTAGGATCCCAGGTTCAAGTGAGGATCTCCAATTCTATGCCCCACCTTCTCTTTCAGTAATATCAGCAAATATCCTTATGGCAAAAGTAGCTTTTTATGCCCAGTTTCTACCTCTGGAGTTTTATTTTTATTTTTTTTCATGTGGACTATTTAAAAAAATCTTCATTGAACTTGTTACAGTATTGCTTCTGATTTTTGTTTTGGTTTTTTGGCTGCAAGGCCTATGTGATCTTAGCTCCCTAACCAGAGGTAAAACCTGCACCCCCTGCATTGGAAGGTGAAGTCTTAACACTGGACCTCCAGAGAAATTCCTGTCTCTGGGGTTTTAGATTTTGCCACAGTACTTTACTGTCTTTGCATCTCTTGCATCTTTTTGTTTGTTTTTTAAAAAAATTTTTATTGGAATATAGTTGATTTACAATGTTGTGTTCATTTCAGGTGTGTAGCAGTGTTAATCAGTTATACGTGTACATGTATCTACTCGTGCTTAGATTCTTTTCCCATATAGGTCATTATAGAGTACTGCGTAGAGAGGTCCCTGTGCTATACTGTGGGCCCTTATTGGTTCATCTGTTTTATATGTAATAGTGTGTATATGTCAGTCCTAATCTCCCAGTTTATCTCCCTCCCTCCTCCTCTCCTCCCTGGTAACCATAAGTTTGCTTTCTCCATCTGTGACTCTTATTTCTGTTTCATAAATAAGTTCATTTGTACCATTTTTTTAGATTTCACATATAAGCGATATCACATGATATTTATCTTTCTCTGACTTCACTCATTATGACAATCTTTAGGTCCATCTGTGTTGCTGCAGATGGCACTATTTCATTCCTTTTTATGGCTGAGTAATTGTGTGTGTGTGTGTGTGTGTGTGTGTGTGTGTGTGTGTGTGTATACACACATATATATACACCACATCTTTATCCATTCCTCTTTGATGGATGGTTAGGTTGCTTCCATGTCCTGGCTATTGTAAATAGTGCTTCAGTGAACACTGGGGTGCATGTATCTTTGAAATTCAAAGTATGGTTCTCTCTAGATATATGCCCAGGAGTGGGATTGCTGGATCATGCAGTAGGTCTAAATGATAGGTCTTTTTTTTTAAATATATATACTTTATTCATCATTCTAGTTGTTTTCAGTGGAAAGTCTTATTACATGAAGTAAGTCTTCACCACTCTGTACTTCTATTTCTTTACATATAAGAAAGAGAGAATAAATATACTCCTGCTTATATCAGCATATCAACTGAAATATTTATGCTGTGAAAGCAGTGAGGCTTCAGACAAGTATTATTGTCATTTTCTTCCCACACATCTGTCCACACTCAGTATGCTCTGTCGATTCCCCTTTTCTGCTAATCTCTTAAATCTTGGTCCCTCATTGTCCACTCTCAACCCACTGTTTTTCTTGATCTTTATAGTCTTTCTTAGTGTTCTCATCCCTTCCCTCTGCTTCACTTTTGTCATCTGAACCATACACCCGTGTATCCTGCTTACCATGTCAGACTCATCAGACACATGCCCGTGCCAGCCTCTCCTCCTCCTATGTCCCTGGCCTCACTGACGGGCACTGCTCTGCATCCACTGTGTAGTTTTCCAGGCTATAAACATGGTCATCAGCCTGAATTCTTTCTTTCCTCACCTCTCACAACCAGCTAGGCCCAGAGATGCTTGAGACCAACTAGAAACCACACAACAAGCAAAGCAGCAGCAACACCAGAACCAGAGCCCAGGGCTCCTGATCCCCACTCCTATGCTTTTCCTAATATGGTACTTGAATTCCCACTCCTGAATGGGAACCCAACCACTGGGGCAGACTCCTACCTTCTAAACAATTCCATTTAAGCTACCAGATTTTAAATGCCGTCACTTCCCTTTGCTAAGAGAAGGTATGATAAAAATAGCACTACAGCTGGAAATCTCGGTTTCTGTACTGACAGACTTCTGCCACTTCAAAGAACTCTTGTCCCAAAACTGCTGTGGGAAGGGCTCAGCGGGAGAGTCTGATGCTTTCCTATGAAGCTTTGCCTCTTGTCTTCCTCACCTACCTACTATTGATGGCCCCCCTATTTCAAGGCGTGTGTTTTAGAGACAAAATGAAACTCCTCTATGTTATAATTGGAGCTGAACTTTGAAAAGGCAAAGTAGTATGACTTTCCACAAGAGACAGGTCAGAGCTAGCTTTTTTATTATGGAGCTTAAGAGGAATTTTTTGAAGTCTTACTTCTTAGCTGTTTCATATTTCACTGGAGTAAAATAAAGATTGGCCAATTAACTATAGATCAACAGAGCTTCTGTGCACCATCCTATAATTGCTTTCAGGTAGATTAAAAATTCACTGTGTGAAAGTTGGTCCTTTTGGGAAGAGGAAGAGAGTGATCTGTGACCCTGAAAAATACCAGGAGCTAAAGGCTTCTTTCCTGCTCTGTTGAGTGTCTGTGGGCTTTGGATTTCAAGCCTCTTGCCCCTCACTTTGCCAGGGTTCTTTTGGAAACGGTATCTGACCCCTTCCTCTTTATAGTCAGAATTATCATGGTTATAATCTACAGAAATCCATCACTATTAGAGCAACAAGAAAAGGAAGAATTTACTGTAAACACAACGAGGCATCTAACACTCAGGCCTGGGGCCATGCTGAATATCAGTGCTGAGCATTGTGGAGTACCCCAGAAGTTCTGTCTGTCAGCTTTCAGACCTACCCCTCTCAGTGACACACCCCATTTGTCCACAGGTGAGTGCCTGTGTTTCTCTGAGCCCCATGTTGAGGCACATGACCAGCCAGAGCTCCTAAAAATACTACAGCTGCAGCCACAAAACAATGATTTGTCTTCCTGTTCCTCTCCTTCTCTCACAGTTCTTAAGAACGTAGCAAATTATCTCTCCTTTTTTTCCTTTGGCCACGCCTCATGGCTTGTGGGATTTTAGTTCCCCAACTAGGGTTTGAACCCGGGCCCTCAGCAGTGAAAGCCAGCAGTCCTAACCACTGGACCAACAGGGAGTTCTTTCCCTGTCTTCATGGTTTAGTTTAAACATTGCCTTCCCTGGGTTCTCCCCACCCAAGTGGGTGACTTGCATCAAGTTTTGTGCCTGCCTTTGCTCTAGTATTGATCTCATTGTGTGCTGAGCGTCTGTCTCCTCCACGAGACTATAAGAAGAACTTTGAGAGGGGAATGTGTTCTTTTTCTCTTTGTATTCCCTGTGCCTGGCTCCACAAATATGTGTAAAAAAAAATTCTTGAGTGTGAATGAATGAATGAGTGCACAGCTGGCTGTATGCTGTCTTTAAATTCACCTTTGAAATATTCCTGCCTTTAGGTGAACTGTTAACAGTCCTTTGGGCTTTTGAACTCACTGTCTACCTTTGTCAGCCTCTCTCCCACCCAGCCAGCAGCTACCCTTCCACTTCCCCACCCTTTAATTCACATAGGGCTTGAAGATGTGATGTGAGAGGTGGGCGCTGTAGTGGAAAGGGCCTGGGGTTTGGAATCGAATTGGTGCTCTACCACTTTCTAACTATGAGATTTTGGGCAAGTGACTCTTAAGTTCAAATTTCTTCATCTGAAAAGGAGATAGATCACACTGTCCTTCCCAGTGCTCCTCTGAAATGACATATATAAGACAACACAATGTCAGGAATGCAGTAGGCTCAGAAAAAAGGCTACTTCCCAGTCCTCTTATTGTAGGCCTGTGATTCACATATGTGTATGTGTGCATGTGACCAGGTATCCTGTGTGTTTGTTTTTGTGTATAGAAAGGTTGGAGTTGGAGGGAGGAATGAAAACACAATGTGAGTCATCTATCTCTCAGGTGCTTAGAAATAATTACCTAAGCCTCATCCACATGCTGACACAAATGAGGTCACGTTGATGGTAGTACCTAAAATACCACTACTTCCTACCCAACGTGTGTGACTCAGGACCTCAGCCTGTTAAATCCCACTCTCAAGTGTTTCTGAAAATCCTCAGAATTTGAGTTTGAATTTAAGAAAAGACTTCTCAGTTCCATACTGATGTGTGCACTCTACAAAGTCATTTAGAGGAGAGCCTCACTGCGGCCAGGAATGGTGCCCTTCATCTGTCCTACCTTATCCCACTTGGCCTCTGCCAGGGTCATTATCTCCAAGTGCTTCTGTGATTACCAGTTCTTGGGGTGACACAACATACTTGGGAGTCTTCCCTGACCCCAAATTGTGCAGTGTTCTTCCTATAGAATGTTTCCCCTAATTCTGCCACCCTGGTATTTTCCATGAACATTACTAATGCCTCTCCATCCTGCCCCAACTTGGTCACACTGAGTCCATCAGTAGACATGTGCAACCTTTCTCCATACAAAAGATTGAATGTAGACCCAGAGGGATCGGGTGGAGAGGGAGGTGGGAGGGGGGATCGGGGTGGGGAACACATGTAACTCCATGGCTGATTCATGTCAATGTATGACAAAACCCACTGCAATGTTGTAAAGTAATTAGCCTCCAACTAATAAAAATAAATGAAAAATTAAAAAAAAAAAGATTGAATGTGTGAGTGGGGTTTGGGGAGGGGGGTCAGTTGGAAAGGGGATTACACTTTCTGGTACCTCTCTCTGCAGAAACCATTCTTGGGCACTAGAGAAGTTTCCAAGGTGGTTAGGCTTCTTTTTTTTTGGTAGGAGGGGGCCACACCACATAGCATGTGGGATCTTGATTCTGAACCAGGGATTGAACCCATGTCCCCTTGCTTCAGAAGGCTGGAGTCTTAACCACTAGATCATCAGAGAAATCCCCTGGTTAGGCCTCTTGATTGATTCCCTATCCTCCATTTCTTTCTGGGAATGATGGAGCTTGTCCCGTGCCCTTGATCATTATCCCAGGTCTTTGTGCACACAGGGAGGCGTCTGTCACATCGCTGACCACCAAGAGGTACATCCTGAGGTTCCCAGCGCTGGAGACATTGATGCTGGATGACAACAAACTCTCCAACCCCAACTGTTTTGTCAGCCTGGCCGGGCTCAGGAGGTAAAGCTAAAAGCCTCTCTCTGTAGGGCCCTCTGTCACCCCCATCCTTGCTCACACCTTGAGTGCTGCTCTGGAAGCCAAAAGGCCTGGCTTTAAATCCCAGTTCCTCCACTTACCTCAGCTGTGTGGCCATGGGTAAGTCATCTCCCCTCTGAGCTTTAGCTCGAGCCAAAAAAGTGGGGCACTAGTAAAGATATTTCTGATCACATGATTGGTTTAGAAGCAGCAAAGAGGAGAAAACGGGATCCTGACCCTAAGAGAAGAGATGGAATAAAAGAAAAAAGAATGAGAATCAGAAAGATAAGTTAAACTCTGAGTTCCACCTATAGACAGCCCTCTATACATCCACAGATTCAACCAACATAGAACCTGTGTGGTTCTATGTGGAGGCCTGACTGTATTTGGTTAAAGCAATGAAATGCTGGCCTTTAAATAATTAAGTTTTAGATCTCTGGAAATTTTACTTGGGGTTCAAATGCCATTTACTGTATGCCACTTTGTGCCACATTATTTACATATTTTGTCATTTAATCCTCTCAAGAACCTCAAAAGGTTAGTAAATGCTACCCCCATTTTAGAGGTAGGGATATTGATACCCGAGAGGGTAAGTCACTGGCTCAAGGTCACAGAGGAGGAGTAAGTGTCCAAGACTGATTCCATGTTCTTTCCCTAAAGTTGCTTGGTAAATGTCCCTGAGGTATCATTACTGCTGTGATTCTGTATTCACTTTCCATAATTGAAGACTGAAGAAGTTAAGCCTGGACCAAAACAGGATTTTCCGGATCCCGTACCTACAGCAGGTTCAGCTCCGAGATGGGTCTGGAGACTGGGTTGGAGGCAGGGGGAGTCCCCGGAAACAGCCCCAATCCATGGTGCAGCCCAAGTCGTGGATATATGAGGCCTCAGATGACCAGCCGGATTATACTATACTGCCCATGAAAAAGGATGTTGACCGGACAGGTTAGTGATACCCCTTGTTAGAGAGACTCTTGACCCATGGTGTGAATAAGCGTCTAAGAATTGATTCTGAAAGTCTGTGGCTCTCTGGGGAGCTCCTGCTTCTCAACTGCTGGGCCTGGGGAGATTGAGGTCTCACATGAAATATTTCAGTAACTTCCTACCTGTTCTGTCAGTCAAGATGTTTTTACAACCCAGGTACAAGTGGATTTTTTTTCCTTTTTATCTCAAATAGTAAGAGGCTAAAAGTAAGGCTTTCCAGTGATGGTTAATTCTGGGGTGCATTGGCATTCTCATGGGACTCAGGCTCCTTCCATCCTCTCTTCTCCATCCTGAGCCTGCTTGCTTGTCCTTCCTTGCTTGTCCATTTGCATGTCTTCTTTGGAAAGATATCTATTCATATCCTCTTGATTGTTTATTTTTTTTACTATTGAGTTTTGAGTTTTTAAAAAATGACTTTTTGGATAGGAATCCCTTGTTCAGGTACAGTAATTAAAAATATTTTCTCCCCTTCATTAGGTTATATTTTCATTTTGTTCATGGTTCCCTTTGCTGTGCAGAAGCTTTTTAGTTCGAGGTGTACTGATTCAGTTATACATTTATATGTATATGTTTATATTTTTTCGGTTCTTTTCCACTATCATTTATTGCAAGATTTTGAAAATAGTTCCTGTGCTATACAGTACGTCCTTGTTGTTTATTTTGTATATAGTGGTATGCATCTGTTGGTTCCGTGCTCCGTTATGCTTCCTCTTTCTTCCCCTTTGGTACCCATAAGTTTGTTTTCTGGGTGAGTTTTTCTGTTTCATAAATAAGTTCATTTGTACTATTTTTAAAATTCTATGTATAAATGATATCATATGATATCTGTCTGTCTCTGTATGACTTCACTTAGTGTGATAATTTTTAGGTCCCTGCATGTTGCTGCAAATGGTATTATTTCACCCTTTTATGTGGCTAAGTAATATTCTATTGTGTGTGTATCACATCTTCTTTATCCATTCATCTATTGATTGACACTTAGGTTGCTTCCATGTAGTGGCTGTCATATATAGTGCTGCTCTGAACATGGTGGGGGTACATGTTTCATTTGAAATTAGTGTTTTTGTCTTTTCTGGGTATATACCCAGGAGTGGGGTTGCTGAATCAAATGGTAACCCTATTTTTAGTTTCTTAAACAGCCTCCATACTGTTTTCCATAGCAGCTTCATCAATTTACGTTGCCACTAACAGTGTACAAGGGTACCCTTTTCTCCACACCTGCTCCTACATTTATTATTTGTAGACTTTTAGTTGATGGCCTTTCTGATCTGTATGAGATGATACTTCATTGTAGTTTTGATTTACGTTTGTCCAATGATTAGTAGTGTTGAGCGTCTTTTCATGTGCCTGTTGGCCATTTGTATGTCGTCTTTGGAGAAATAAAGGAATGTTCTAGTTCTGTAAAAAATGTCACAGGTAAATTGATTGCATTAAACTGATTACTTTGGATACTGTGGCCATTTTAATAATATTAATTCTTCCAATCCAATCTATGGTATATCTTACTATTTCTTTAAATCATCTTATTTCCTTTATCAATGTTTTACAGTTCTCAATATATAAGTCTTTCACCTCCTTGGTCAGGTTTATTCCTAAGTATTTTATTCTTTTTGATTTCAATTTTAAAAGGAATTTTTTTCTACTTTCTCTTTCTGATATTTCTTTTTTAGTGTAAAGAACTACAAGTGATTTCTGTATGCTAATTGTTTTTAAAATTTTATTTACTTATTTATGGCTGTGCTAGGTCTTCATTGCTGTGTGAGCTTTTCTCTAGTTTTGGCAAGCAGGGACCATTCTCTAGTTGTGGTGCACTGGCTCTCATTGCAGTGACTTCTCTTGTTGCAGAACATGGGCTCTAGGGTGCTCAGGCTTCAGTAGTTGCAGCACCTGGGCTCAATAGTTGAGGCTCCCAGACTCTAGAGCACAGGCTCAGTAACTGTAGTGAATGGGCTTAGTTGCTCTGTGGCATATGGGAGCTTCCCGGATCAGGATCAAACCTGTGTCCTCCTGCATTGGCAGGTGGAATTTTTACCTCTGAGCCACCAGGGAGGCCTTCTATGTGTTAATCTTGTATCCTGCTACCTTGCTGAACTCATTTATCAACTCTAGTTTTGTGTGGAGTCTTTAGGGTTTTATATATACATAGTATAATGTTATCTGCATATATGACGATTTTACCTTTTCCCTTTCAGTTTAGGTACCTTGTATTTCTTTTTCTTGTCTGATTATTGTGGCTAGGGCTTCCAATACCATGTTGAATAGAAGTGGTAAGAGTGGGAGTCCTTGTCTTGTTCTAGATTTAGCTGAAAGGCTTTCAGCTTTTCACAGTTGAGTATTATGTTGGCTGTATTTTGTCATAAATAGCTTTAATTATGTTGAGATATGTTCTCTCTGTACCCACTTTGGCAAGAGTTATTTTCTTATCATGAATGAATGTTGAATTTTATCAAATGCTTTTTCTGCATCTGTTGAGGTGATCTTGTGGTTATTGTCATTTCTTCATGTATCACATTGATTTGAGTCAACACATCTGTTCTCTATGTCTGCATCTCTACTCCTGCCCTGCAGATAGGTTCATCAGTAATATTTTTCTAGATTTTATATATATGTGTGTGTGTGTGTGTTAATATGTGATAATTGTTTTTCTCTTTCTGACTTACTTCATTCTATGTAACAGGCTCTGTGTTCATCCACGTCACTAGAACTGACTCAAATTTGTTCCTTTTTATGGCTGAGTAATATTCCATTGTATATATATATATATATATACTACAACTGCTTTATCCATTCATCTGTTAATGGACCTGTAGGTTGCGTCTGTGTCCTGGCTATTGTAAACAGCGCTAAAGACATTGGGGTGTGTGTGTTTGTTTTAGTCGCTAAGTCATCTCTGACTCTTTGTGACCCCATGGACTATAACTTGTCAGGCTTCTTTGTCCTTAGGATTTCCCAGGCAAAGCATACAGGAGTGGGTTGACATTTCCTTCTCTTGGGATCTTCCCAACCCAGGGATTGAACCCACATCTCCTTTGGTTCAGTTCTTTACCAATGGCAGGCAGATTCTTTACCAGTGAGCCAACTGGAAAGCCCCGAACATTGGGATATATGTGTCTTTTTCAGTTATGGTTTTCTCAGGGTATATGCCCAGTAATGGGATTGCTGGGTCTTCATGGCTACATGTGGGCTCTTTTCTAGTTGTGGTATGTGGGCTTCTTGCTGTGGTAGCTTCTCGTGTTGCGGAGTGCGGGCTCAGCAGTTGTGGCACACAGGCTCAGTTGCTCCACAGCCTGTGGGATCTTCCCAGACCAGGGAATGAACTGGTGTTTCCTGTGTGGCAAGGTGACTTCTTAACCACTGGACCACCAGAGAAGCCCAGCACTTTAACCATTAGTCTTTATAAAGTTTCCCTTGCCCTGTTTTATTTTTTCTCCTTCATTCTTAATCCCTCCTCCCATTTCCCATTTTCATGTAAGTATCTGTTTTTGTGCTGAGTACATTTTCTGGATATATGGATATATCTCTGTGAAATATATTAGTTTGTGTGTAATGTGTTTTTAGTTTACATAATGGTAATATGCTGTTGAGCCCATTCTGTTACTTAATTTTTTTCCCACTCAGCGCTCTTTTTAAGGTTTTTCTTATTGCTATATGCCCATCCAGTTCTTCCTTTTATCTAATGCATAATATTCCACACTGTGCTTTAACCACACTTTATTCATTTATTCCCTTGCTAATGGACACCTACGTCACCTAACCTTGTGTATGTTTCTTACACATACCCCTGGCCAGAGTTTTTCTGGAATATTTACCTAGAAGTGAGTTTGTTGGATCACAGAGTATATGCATACATAGTTTAAATAAGTGCCACCTGATTGTTCTTCAAAATGGTGGCTCTGGTATACACTCATACTTGAAGAACATCAGAGTTCCTGTTTCCTTACAACCTTGCCTGCACTTGGTATTTCCAAGCTTTTTAATTGTTCTAAGTTTTGTTATTTTTGTAGGTATAAAGTGATATTTCATTGTTTTAATATCTATTTTATAAATATTGGTGATTTATAAGTAAGTATTTTTTCATTTACTTAGTTTTCAACTTTTATGAATTGTTATTTCATATCCCTTGATAGTTTTAATATTTTCAATTTCTTCTTTTATTTTGTAATCACCTGACTATATATTTCATCTGCAATGTAAGAG
This sequence comes from Cervus canadensis, assembly GCF_019320065.1. Lineage (NCBI taxonomy): Eukaryota > Metazoa > Chordata > Mammalia > Artiodactyla > Cervidae > Cervus > Cervus canadensis. Next base: position 49,333,875 of record NC_057396.1, on the reverse strand, counting down.
ATGACATTTTGAAGAGAAATTCTCAAGTTTGATTTACCCAAGTATATTAGTTTGCTAAGACTGCCAGAATACCACACACTGTTTGGCTTAAACCACAGATATTTATTTTCTCATGTTCTGGAGGCTAGAAGTCCAAGATCAAGGTGTTGGCAGATTTAGTTTCTTTTTCAGCCTCTCCCCTCTGCTTTATAGACAGCTGCCTTCTTGCTGTATCCTCATTTGGTCATCTCTCTGTCTGAATTGTCTATGTCCTAATCTTCTCTTCTTACAAGGAGAACCTTCATATTGAATTAGGGTCTATCCTAATGAGCTTATTAACCTCAGTTACTTTTTTAAAGATGCTGTTTCCAAATAGTCTCATTCTGAGGTACCAGGGGGTTAGGACTTCAACATATGAATTAGGGAGGTGGTGGGGGATGACACAATTCAGTCCATCACACCAAACCTGTGCAGTTTTATCATATGGCTTATGCCTTTGGGTTCTTGTTTAAGTGTCTCCCTTTCTCGTGGTCACAAAGATAGTTTCCTATGCTGTATTGCTTTTCATTTTGCTGTTTGATTTGATTCTTTCAAAGAGGGTTTGCATATAATAGATTTTTCTCAGCCCATAAAATACCCCAAATTACCTTTGCTTTGTCATCATCCTTGAATGCTAGCTCACTGAATAGAGAACTGTAGCCTTAAAATAATTTTTCCTGAGAACTTTGAAGATTATGTTTGATTACCTTCTAAATCTATTGTTGCCATGAGAAGTCTGATACCAATCTGATTCCCATGCCTTTATAGGAAATCTATTTTTGCTTCCTGGAATAAGATTTCACTTTTTTCCTTTGGAAATTTGGCTAAGGTGCTTCTGGGTATGCAGTTCTTTTTTGTTTATTTTGTTAGGTACTTTGTTCTTTCCAAGATAGTTTCCTTTATCTTGGAAAATTTTTATTATCCTTCATTCCATTCTCTGTTTTATGAATTAGCTCTTCAGATGGACCTTTTCTTCTGTATAAGACATTTATTAAATCTTTTATTTGATTATCATACTTTAAAATTACAAAATTAGTAACAGTTTCTCTTCCATAATGACCTAATTTTGTCTTAAAATAAAATAGTCTTTTGAATTCCTTAGAATCTAGACATTAATTATTCTATTTAAAGTTTTTATTCTTTTGGTTAAACCACCTCTCTTTTTTTCAGATGCTGGTTTTTCTTTTATATTTCATAACTTTCTTTCATGGTGCTAATTTTCCTCAAATATTAGGAAGTGCCTGACTATACATCTTTTGAATGGTTCCCAGTCTGAACCTTAGAACACAGGTTCTGGTTTCTGGAGTTCTTTCTTGTAACTGTGGGAAGGGCCAGGGCCTGAGTTCAGATAGAGTGTACCTCCGTTCATCTTCCTAGATGTGGGGGCTCTCTATCTCCCCAGAAGATCACTGCTTAGCACCCACACTTATGACCATGGCTCATCCTTTAGCTAACTCCTACTTTTTTCCTTTCACAAACCTTTCACAGATTCCTTTCAGACCCTTGTCATCGGAGTTGTTCTTGCTACATGGTGTTCCACCCGTATTATTGCTTATTTCATTTTAATATAACCTTCTCAATACGGTATCATTAACATGCGGAAGGGGTCCCATTAGTCAGGGCAAAGGTGAGTGATCCCTGCATAGGATCCAGACCCAGCAGATGCTTTGCTTTATTAGGTTGAACTCAGCTCTCTATTGGCTCCTCTTAGATGATTTAGAGAATGAAATCACTCTGCAGCCTCCTTCTCACTTGTCTCTCCTGAATTCACTGTCTTAATGCACTCTATTTCTACTAATATAACAAACAGTATTTTCAAATCCTCCGACAGAATATCTTTTATATACATTTTTCTCTTCTAAAACAGTTGGTTTGTCTTCTGACCAATACTGACTGCCCTGTAGTTCTGAGGCTCACAAGAGCTTGCATGGTACAAAGCCAGGAAGAAGATCAGTGTGGCTGATACATAGTGAGGGAGGGCCAGGGTAGCATGAGATAAGACTGGAGAAGTAGGCAGAGGCGAGATCAGACAGGACCTCCAAAGCCTGGCCAAGGAGTTTGAATTTTGTTCCAGGCACAAAGGGCGTGTTACCCGATGCATGTCACAGCTGGTTCCTCTTCCTAGTTAGCACTGAAGCTCAGGACCAAGGAGTACCCCCTCCGGGAGATACTCTGCTGTACACAGTGGGTGGCAGATGCAGACCCTGGCCTCCTGGGGGTCAGTTAGCACTCTCACCAATCTCCATTCTTTTCTCTTATATTTCAGAGGTCGTGTTCTCATCTTATCCTGGATTTTCAACCTCAGAGGTAGGAAATGCCTACTTTATATTTGTGTCCTTGCATTAGAACATTAGTTTTAGTAAACAAAAATAAGTTGACGGAGCCATGAGAGGTATTTGCATATATAACACTGAGGAAGCCCATTCACTGAACGCATATTTCCTGAGTCCTGACCATGTGCCAGGCACTATGCTGGCCTATGAAGATGTAGCAGGGGACTCAACCAACAGGTCCCAGGCCTCACACAACCCACATACCAGCTTCTATTGTTCTTCAGTAGGGATGATTCCTGCTTCAAGTGATCAAGCTGGCATTAAATTGAGGCTGCCACTAGGATGAAGCCTAGTAGCTCCTTAACAAGAACCCTCATCCCAAAGCTAGAGCAACCCTGGCCAAACACACTGCCATCTGGGATCTAATCCTTGGTGTCACAGGCTTAGACACTTGATTTTTGTCAGCACATAAAATTGTCTTTTTTCTCAGGGTAGATGCTCACTAAGCAAGTTCAAGAAGACTGACACACTAATATTTATCTATTTATTCACTTACTCATTTATAGTAAGAAGTACCATTATGCAGTTAGGCAACCTGCATCCTTGGATCACAACTCAGTATACCCCCTCCCCACAGATACAACTGGGTGAGAAATTATATCAATTGCTGTATTATTGCCACTTAACAAGCCAACACAGTTGTTGACTTCAAACAATGGCAATTTATTATATCTCACAATTATTTGGGTTGGTTAGGTGGTTCTGCTGGTGTTTAGCTAGGGCACATTCCTGCAGCTGGCAGGTTATCTGGGAGCTGGACTCACAGACAGCTGGCAGGACTTGTCATCTTTATGTTATCTTTTCATCCTGGACTTCTTTGTAGTATGGTGGCATTAGACTTCCAAGAGAGCAAGGTTCTGAAATTCAAGCAACGGCATTTTAATCTGTTGGTCAAAGTAAGCCATAGGCCGGTATAATACTGCAGTGCAGTTCTGATGCTAGCCATCTGGAATTAGCATGAGCCCACAAGAGCAGAGTCCCCAACAAGACTGCCCTCACTTTAGGCGCTAGTTGCAAGTGTGGGGGTTCCCAGGCTATTTGTAATGGCAATAAATTCTACAGCTGCCACGATCCCCTCAGGTTCAGTAATTTGCTAGAATGACTCATAGAACTCAGGAGACCATTATACTTCTGATTACAGATTGACTATAACGGCTGCAAATCAGGACCAGCCAAATGAAAAGATGCACAGTGAGGGCTGGGGGAGTTCGAAACGTAGAGCCTCTTTGCCCTTTCACTGTGGAATGAATTGTGTCATGCTCCCAACACAGCTGATGGGTGCACCAGCCAGGTAGCTCACCAGAGCCTCAGTGGCCAGGACTTTCACTAGAGTTTCATTGCATAGCCATGATTGATCGAACCATTGGCCACATGATTGAACTCGATCTCTAGCCCCTCTCCCCTCCCCAGAGGTCAGGCTGGCTCAAACCCCAGTCCTCTGATCACATGGTTGTCTTTATAGTATGGCCAGCCCCCATCCTAAGTCAGCTCATTAGTGTGAACTCAGGTATGATCCAAGGGGTTATGAATAACAAAGACATTCCTATCACTCTAGAGATTCCAAGGGTTTTAGAAGCTCAGTGCCAAAAACCCAGGACAAAGACCAGACAAATTCTTTATTGTGCAGCAGCCAGTCTGGTTTCAAAGGATTGGAGATAGAGACTGCAGGTCTGAATGGGAGGAGCAGCCAAGTCACTCTGCATAAAGTGGTGCCTAACGGATGGAAGGGCTTGTGGCTATAGAAGCCAGAGATTATTGGCGGGTTGCTTAGTGCTCAGGTCCCAATTGTGTGCCATCTGAGAATGCAGAGTGATTTGAATGGATGGAAACTTTTAGTGGCCCCTCTATCAACATCAAATACATCCCCCTCTAAGACAGGACCCTCTGTGACCCCAGCAGAGCCAGTCATGCCCTCAGGTCAGGACCTTCCAGACCCAAGCCTGTCTGGTTTTTTCTTCTCTGTGCTTCAGTCTGACTTACCCTCTTTGGCTCACGTGGCCTCCCTCCAGATCGGGAATGGCACAGTTGAGGAGATGCCTTAAGAGACTGCTACCACCTTCCCCTCCAGCCTCTGGGAGATTACATTCTGATTTCCCTGAGAGGAGAGTTCCCAAGCACCATCACTGGTTTTTGTTTTACTCTCAACCATGACTCATCCACTTGTGGCTGTACAAGGTGGAGCCCAGGAAGAAACAAAATACTTGGCCCAGAGCAGGTGCTCCACAAATGGTCATTGAATGAGCAGGTGAAATATAAGTGACTTGCTCAAGATGACACAGCAGTTAATGGCACTTAGATGAATCGAGTTCATCTGAAGCCAGTCATTAGTCCAGCATCTACCCTGTGATTTCCTTTGGCTCTAACTCAGGGAATCAGTGAGTAAACTGAGTTTGGCATAGTTAATCCAACAACTTCCATTTTCAACTTGATCATCATCCAGGACTTAGCTGCTGTTTTATCCTGGAATGAAGAACCCTCCACTGTAGGATTGGATGAGCAAATCAGAGCAGTAGTTCAAGGCTCAACTCACTCCTGCTATCTCCTCACCAGGAAAAGTCCCCTTAATGATGTGAGCATGCACCTGCCCTTTTGCTTTCTGGAGAAATCTTAACCCAACTGTATAGAAGGGCAAGTTCAGGATAAGCCACTATAGGGCAGAACGTGAGAGGTGAGTAGGGAGCTTCTGCTGTCTGCACTGCTGCTGTGTCGTCCTTTGGCTTCAGAGAACTTGAGACTGGAACTTTGGGTGCCAGAGAATGAACTAACTATGTGACATCAGAGAACTTGGAGCCAGAACTCTAGGCCCTTGGTGACATCCCCCCTTATGACCCCAGAAGCCTCCTTTGGGCCAGCCCCTCTGGAATGGTCATTCTTTCCACCACCCTCCCTAGGAAGGGTCTGTTGGTCCACTTCTTTATCACCAGGGCGCTTTGACTTTGACTCTTTTCCTTCTAAGACGACCAAGGTATGTGCACTTCCGCCCATATTCGAGATTCTTCCTGTGAAGTCACTGAAGGCGAGGAACCAGACGCTGGCCCCGCCCTTCCCAGAGCTGAGGTACCTTAGCCTGGCCTACAACAAGGTGACTCTCAGCTTCTCTACCTCTCTCCCCAGGAGCACAGATGGGAGGGTGGGGTGTGAATTGCTCTGGCCTGAAAGCCAACCCTTCCGTTCCCTGCATCAGTAGAATTCAGGCTCAGGGGTTCTCAGGGTTGGGGAAACAGAAGGCAAAGCAGGCAGAGGCAGGAGCCCATTGATTCAGTCACAGATACTGATTGACCACTCACCATGTGCCAGGCTCTGTGCTGGGCACTGGGGATACAATTGCATGAGGAGATTCGACCTCTGCCCTTGCTGAGCTTATCACCTACAGGGAAGATGGAGCACGAACAAATAATCACAGCATAAACATGCCCAGTGTTGCGAAGACATTCACAGTGCTCTGAAGTATGTGAAGGGTAGGTCTCACCTCATATTTGGGACCAGGGAAGGTACTCTCGAGAGTGGTGGTTAAGCTGAGATGGAAATCAGGGAGCTTAGTGAGGTGAAGATTGAGGGTTGAGTGACTTGAGACATGTTTAAACCAAAGAGAACAGCAGATATAAAGCCCATGGAACAGATTTAATATGTGTTTCATTAACAAGTTTTATGTTAACATGTTTTTCCATATCCTGTAAAACTTCCTGTAAGCCCCACTAATTGAGCCCTACTCAGGTGTGAAATGCCAGCAACTTTTAAGAAACCTGGCTTACATTGCTTCTGAGGCAAGCAGTTAGTACAGCCAAACTCCCCAGGTGTTTTCCTCTAAGAGTTATAATTTTAGTCATAACATTTAGGTCTTTGATCCATTTTGAGCTAATCTTTATATATGGTGTGAGATAGGGGTCCAGCTTCATTCTTTTGTATGATATGCAGTTTTCTCAACACCTTTTATTGAAAAGAGTGTTCTTTTGCCATTTAATGGTCTGCTCACCCTTGTCAAAAATCAGTGGACCATAGATGTATCAGTATTATGGATTCTCCTTTTGTTCTTGAAACTGGTAATTTTCATCTTTTCTCTTTTTTTATTGATCCAAAATAGAAGTTACCCTTTTATTGACTTAAAAAAATAACTAGCTACTGTTTTCTTTGGATCTCTCTATTGTCTGTTTACTATTTCATTGATTTTTGCTCATAATTTTATTTCTCTCCTACTCACAATGAGTTTAATTGACTCTTCTTTTTCCTAGATTCCTAAGTAGTATAATTTTAGATCATTGATATAGACCTTTCCTCTTTTTAATATAAGCCACTATAAATATCTTCTTTAAGCACTGTTGGAGCTGCATTCAATAAGTTTTGTGTTTTGATTTTCTTTCACTCAAAATATTTTTAATTTTTTTGTGATTTCTTCTTTGACCTATGGTTTGTTTAGAAGTGAGTGGTTTAACTTCCAAATGTATGGGGCTCTTCCAGATAACTTATATTTGTTGAGTTCTAATTTAATTCTGTTGTAGTCAGATAGCATAATCTGTAAGATTTCATCCTTCTGAAATGTATTTAAACTTATTTTATGGTCCACCCTATATTCTAAGTTGGTGAATGTTCTGTGTGCACTTAGCAAAAAAATGTATATTCTGCATTTTGGGGGTATAGTGTTCTATAAAAAGTTATTATGGTTGCTACAACAGCGAAGTTGAGTAGTTGCAATGGAGGTTGAATGGCCTGCAGAACCTAAAACATTTTTTATCTGGCCTTTGACAGAAAAAGTTTGCTGACCTCTGGTCTAGATGATCAAATGTCAGAGTCCTTCAAGTCCTACTCTGAGTCTCTTTTTCCTCTTCCTCTGTATTTTCTCCTGAGACTGGCTTCACATATCCATTGCCTATGCCCAGCGCCTCACACACTTTTAACTCCTTATTGTATCCCAGACCTACGTGAATTTCTACTTGGAAGTCTAAAAGGCACCTCCAAAGTCCACATATCCAAAGTGAATTAATGATCTTACCAATTCAAATTTGAATGTTCTTCCATTGTTCTGTATCTTAGTCAATAGCTGAGTTACTTGAGCTGTTGACTCCATTCAGCTACTTGAGCCAAACCCTGGTTGTCATCTTTGATATTTCTTTCTCCTGTACATCCCTCCTCCCCACCCACATCTAATCTATTTCCCAGTCTTGTCAAATTTAGGTCTTCATATTTTTTTATGGAAGTATAGTTGACTTACAATATTGTGTTAATTTTAGGCATAGTGATTCAGTATTTTTGCAGATTATATTCCATTATAGGTTATTAAAAGATAATGAGTATAATTCCCTGTGCTACATAGTATATCCTTGTTGCTTATCTATTTTGTATGTAATAGTTTATATCTGTTAGTCCCACAACCCTAATTTTCCCTGCTTCCTTCTCCCCTTTGCTAATCATTTTGTTTTCTGTATCTGTGAGACTGTTTCTGTTTTGCATATACATTCACTTTTATTATTTTTTAGATCCCAATTAAGTGACATTAAATAGTATTTGTCTTTCTCTGACTTACTTCACTAAGCATAATATTTCCTAGGTCCATCCATGTAGCTGCAGATGGCATTATTTCATTTTCTTTATGGCTGAGTAATACCACCAATTTACATTCCTTCCAACAGTGTACAAGGTTTCCCTTTCTCTACATCTTCTCCAACATTTGTTATTAGTAGACTTTTTGATGATAACCATTCTGACAATGTGAGGTGATATTTCATTGTGGTTTTGATTTGCATTTCTCTAATAATTAGTGATGTTGAGCATATTTCATGTGACCTTTGGCCTTTTGTATATCTTTGGGAAAATGTCTATTAAAATCTTCTGCCCAAGTACTATTTACAATAGCTAGAACATGGAAGCAACCTAGATGTCCTTCAACAGATGAGTAGATAAAGCAACTGTGGTACATATGTTCAGTGGAGTACTGCTCAGCCATAAAAAGGAACATGTGTGAGTCAGTTCTAATGCGGTGGATGAACCTAGAGCCTGTTATGCAGAGTGAAGTAAGTCAGAAAGAGAAATGTAAATATCATATACTGATGCATAGATATGGAGTCTAGAAAGATGGTACTGATGAATTTATTTTCAGGGCAGCAGTGGAGAAACTGGCATAGAGAACAGACCTGTGGACATGCCGGGAGGAGAGGAGGGAGAGGGTGAGGTGTATGGAGAGAATAAAATGGAAATTTACAACATCACATTAAAATAGATAGCCAGTGGGAATTTGCTGTGTGACTCAGGGAACTCAAAGCAGGGGCTCTGTGATAAAGCAGAAGGGTGGGGTGGGGAGAGAGGTTTGGGAGGGAGGGGACATGGGTGTACCCATGGCTGATTCTTGTATGACAGAAAACCACAAAATTCTGTAAGGCAGTTATCCCTCAATTAAAAAATAAAGTGTCAAAAAGGAAAACAAGAATCTTCTGCCCACTTTTCAATTGGATTATTTGGTTTTATTTTTGATAATGAGTTGTATGAGCTGTTTGTTGTAGATATTAACCCCTTGTCAGTTGCATCATTTCCAAATATTTTCTTCCATTCCACAGATTGCCTTTTTGTTTTATAAGTGGTTTCCTTTGCTGTGAAGCTTTTAAGTTTAATTAGACTGCATCTGTTTATTTTTGCTCTTATTTCTTTGGCCTTAGAAAATGCAAAAAAATATTGCTGTAATTTATGTCAAAGAATGTTCTGCCTGTGTTCTTCTAGGACTTTAATGATTTCAGGGCTTAAATTTAGGGGATGAAACTGTTTTGAGTTTTATTTTTGTAGATGTTGTAAGAGAATGTTTTTTTTTTTTTTCTTTTTTTTGGGCTTTGGCATGTAGTTTGTGGTAATTCCCCAACCAGGGTCTAAGTAACCTGGGCCCTTGGCGGTAAAAGCATGGAGTCCTAAACACTGGATTCCAAGAGAATGTTGGAATATTTTTTTTTTTTACATGTAACTGTCCAGTTTTCCCAGGATCACTTATTGAGGAGATTGTCTTTTTTCCATTGTATATTCTTGCCTCCTTTGTCATAGATTGACTGTAGGTGTGTGACTTTATTTCACAGCTCTTTATCCTGTACCATTGATGTATGTATTTTTGTGTTAGCACCACATGGTTTTTATGACCATAGCTTTATAGTATAGTCTCAAGTATGAGAGGATTATACCTCCAGCTTTGTTCTTTATCCTCAGGATTGCTTTGGCAATTCTGGGTCTTTTTTGATTCCATATAAATTTTAGTATTATTGCTTCTAGTCTTCAGAAAAAAGTAATGGGCATTTTGATAGGGATTGCATTAAATCTGTAGATTTTTTTGGGTAGTATGTCCATTTTAATAATAATAAGATATCATGGGATATCTTTTCATTTCACTGAATCGTCTTTAAATTCCTTCATCAAAGTTTTATAGTTTTCCAAATACAAGTCTTTTATATCCTTGATTAAGTTTATTCCTAGGTATTTTTTGGATGTGATTTAAAAAAATTTTTTTAATTGAAGTATACTTGCTGTACAATGTTATATAAGTTACAGGTGTACAATGTAGTGATTCGTAGTTTTTAAAGGTTGTACTTCATTTGAATTACTATAAAATAATGCCTGTATTCCCTGTGTTGTACAGTATATCCTTGTAACTTATTTCACACTTAAGGGTTTATACAGCTTTCTTCTCCGCACCTATATTTCCCCCTTCTCTCTCCCTACTGGTCGCCACTAGTTTGTTCTCTGTATCTGTAAGTGTGCTTCCTTCTTATTCACTCATTTCCTGTATTTTTTAGATTGCACATATAAGTGATATCATGCACTATTTTCTTTCTCCATCACACTTATTTCACTTAGAATAATACTCTCCAAACCCATCTGTGTTGCTGCAAATGGCAAGATTTTCTTTTTATGGCTGAGTATTAGTCCAGTGTATATATCTATATATCACGTCTTCTTTATCCATTCATCTGTTGACAGCCACGTAGGTTGCTTCCATATCTTGGCTGTGGTAAATAATACTGCTGTGAACATTGGGATGCATGTACCTTTGCAAATTAGTGTTTTTTTGTTTTTTGTTTTTTCAGATATTTATCCAGGAGTAGAATTGCTGGGTCAGTGGTAGTAAGTGGTTCCTTACAGTGTATTTTTCATTTCAGTTATTGCATTCTTCATCTTTGGTTGTTCTTTATATTTTCTAATTCTTTGTTTAAAAACTTCTAACTTTTCCTCTGTGGATCCACTCTTTGTCTGAATTCTTTGGTCATCCTTATGATCGTTACCCTGAACTCTTTCTCAGGTAGATTGCCTATACCCACTTGGTTTTCTTCTGAGGTTTTACCTTGTTCCTTCATCTGGAACATGTTCCTGTTTCACCTCATTTTGCCTAAATTGCTGTTTCTATTTTAATGGATTTGGCAGGCTGGTTCTGTTTCTTTTCTGGTAGGTTCTGGTCCTTGTCATCAATGGTCGTTCTGTAAATAGTTGTGATTTTGATGTGCCTGTGAGAAGAGGTGAGCTCAGTGTCTTTCTACTCCACCATCTTGGCCAATCCCTGGTCTGGGATGGATGTTTTTTATGTGGGAGTACCATATGTTGGCTGGGTGTCCCCAGTGTCTTTGAGGTGAGGGCTGGATCTGAGGTGGACACCAGCCCGGTCTTTCCTCAGGGTGCGCTGGCCTCTGTGATAGAGGGTGTGGCTGGTGTTGGATTAGCTGGCACTCCCAGCAGAGAGAGAGGCTCCCAGCAGAGACAGAGGCTACTCTGTCAAGGGGCAGGGTCTGCTGCCTGGTTGCAGGGGTAGAAACCTTGAGGATCTGACTCAGGCTGACTCTGTTCCCTTTAAGTGTGTGTGGTTTTCCTTCTCCCACGCTGGGGCCTTTGCCCTGAAGGAGGGGAATGTACAAGTAAGTGGGGCTCCTGTGCTTTTCAGAGGTCCAGCGCTCTGCCTGTGTAGGCGTCTGCAGTTCTACTCAGCTGCAGTCCAAGCTGCATCTTTCCCCCTATTACGGTTGGCCCAGATCTAGTGCACAATTGTAGCACAGAGTGGGCAGGGCTGGAGCCTTGAGTAGGCTGGGACCGGGAATCTCGGCATTTTGTGCTTGTGGGAATTGAAGCGCTGCTCAAGCTGTAGGAAGTTGGGCTGCTTCTGTGTGCCAGCAGTGGCCACCACTGCCCACCAGGCCCCCCGCACCACCTCTGCATCCCTAAACGGATTCTTTTCCCAGGATCTGACTGCCCTAGATCCACTGCTGGGCTGGGGTGTTCACTCAGCTCAGATTGAGAGTGTGGCAAGGCGGCAGCTGCTAGGGCAGACCACCCCCTGCCCTGTCTGGGGGTGAGCCCGCACCCACACCCTCGTCACCAATGCAGTCTAGGCTTCAGCCTTTCTCCAGCCTGTCCCAGCATTTCTCCAGACAGCCACGAGGTTTGCCCTTTCTGTGTAGGACCCCAGGACTGGACACCCTGTCTGTGTCCTGACCCACTCATTCCCTGGGGTGGTATCCACCACGCCATCTCCCTCTTCCTCTTAGTCCCCTCCCAGGGACACAGGTCCTGACCAAGTGCCTTTCTTCTCATCCTGCCTGATTATGTGGGAGTCTCTCTTGTAGCCTTGGTGGTTTAGGAGCTCTTTTGCCAGATTCCATAACGTTTTCCATGAAAATTGTTCCACGTGTAGATGTAGTTTTGATGTGTTTGTGGGGGGAAGTGAGCTCCATGTCCTCTTTACTCTGTCATCTGGATCCCCCTCCTGAAGCAATAGCCTAGGTCTTCATATTTCTAAAAATTCATCTAATAGGTTCTCTATGGACCAGTATCTTTAATAAACTTTGGTCTGGCCCATACTTGCATCTCCAGTCTCATTTTGCACCAACCACCCTTTCTCTCTGCTTTTAGTCACACTAGCCTTCTTTAAATCCATCCAACAGGGTTTCTCCTCTTTGCTGTGGTATCTTTCACACATTTTTCTTTGTATGGCATGTTTCCTTTCTGCATTAGAGGAAGTAATACTACCTGCTATGACAAACTGAAAATGTCAATGAACACAAAAGTATATTTCTTGCTTTTACAAAACCCATTGTGGATATTCCTGGTTGCTAGGTGGCCTTTCACATGATGATTCTTCAGAGACCCAGATCTCTTCTGGCCATAGCTTTGTCATCCCATATAGGACCTTAAGAGAACTTTACTGAATCCTATGCAACTGGTCAGGTGGCTCAGTGGTGAAGAATCCACCTGCTGATGCAGAAGACGTAGGTTCAATCCCTGGGTCAGGAAGATACCCTGGAGCAGGAAATGGCAACCCACTCTAGTATTCTTGCCTGGAAAATCCCATGGACAGAGAAGCCTGGCAGGCTACAGTCCATGGGGTCACAAAGAGTCAGATACGACATAGCGACTGAGGACACATGCACACAACTGGTAGAAAGGTAGTTGAGTGAGGACAGGATCCTGCAGGAAGTTTTGAATGGGCTACGCCTGGAAATGGCATTTATCACTTCCACAGAGGTGGCATTGGCTAGAACTGAGTCATAGGCCCACATCTAGCTGCCTGGGGGGCAAGAAGAAACAGTCTAGCTTTATACCCAGAAACTAGAGGGAATGCTTCGATTAATACAGAGGTTTCTTTGACATGTACTCCATCCCCCACTGCATTCACTCATCACCTTCTGCCATCCTTCAGATCTCAGGGACGCCTTCTCTTACCTCTGTGACGAGGTCAGACCACCCTGGTGCTCCATGGGCCTCACTTCTGTGGCACTGATCACTGATGTAAACGCATGCTTCTCTGTGTTACTGCTGCTTCAGTGCTTATTTCGCACCAGGTAGCATTCCTCCAGGATAGGAACTGTGTCTCCTTCACTCAGTCCCAGCCCAGAGCTTGGCACATAAAGTCATTCAGTAAATATTTGTTGACTGAAGGAGCCAAAATGAAAGACAGTGAATAGGTAATTGCCCCAAAGGCATCTGGCACTACCCAGTGAGGCTCCAGAGGAAGTCAGACTGAGCTACCACCCACTCCCAGCGCTTGGTGCTCTGTATGTGCCCCACATCTGACTGAGCAGTGTGTTGAGGCATCTGAAAGGCCACTGCCCTGCTCCTGACCACTCTGATTCCATTTCACTGCTGACAGACACCCAGCCCAAGGTTGTCCCCAGATGTTCTCACCATTCTTCTCAACAAGGAGTGGTTTTTGCCCTTTAGAGGCTGGCCTCATGGGGCCGAGTGGCCTCTGGGCCCTGGACAGCCATGGGTCTCCCTTACCTCACTGGCTGTGCTAATCGTTTTGATGCATGTGTCCCCCCGACCTCCTGTTCCCCAGCCCTCCCTTGATCAGTGCCCAGACAGGCTACAGTGAAAGAGACTATCACTTATGTTGACAGACTGGCATGTGGGTAGAGGTCACACTGAGAAAGGTGAAGTATCAGACAAACTGTATGCTGAAGTCAAAGTCAGTGCCTTGCCAAATTTTCAGGCTTCTTGTGAGACAAGTACTACATATATTTGTTCTTATTTTTGTCACCAACATCCTCAATACTTGGTATAAGCTACATATCCAATATGGAGAAGGGGAAAAATTCTTAGATTTCAATGTGAAACAGTGATGGTGAGATTCGGGCCAAGAGGGGCACAGGTATTCTGGGTGCAGACAGGTGAAATTGCAGAGATAAGACAGTCCAGGCAGTAAGTCCTGTCCCCAGCAGCCTCACTCCCTCAGCCCCACTCCCGCCCCAGACCTTGAAGGCATGCAGCCCTGCATTGTAGGGCCTGGAAGCAGTTGGGCAGAGGTGTGGGGTGGTGTTGATCTGATGCTCTCCTGCTTTCCTTATAGATTGCAAAGGAAGATGCCATCCTGCCAGTAGCTCTCTTCCCATCTCTCTGTGAGCTCATCTTTCACAACAACCCTCTGGTGACCCATACTCGAGGTATGGTACCCACAAACCTGCCCCCTGAACCCAGTCCCCAAGAAGCAATGTGGAGAACCTCATCCCTACCTCAGTGCCAAGCCCTGCTCTGCTCTGTGTCATGGGCAGACAAACTTCATAGTGCACTGGGGGCTGTAGGAAACAGTGGACACTGCTGAGCACATGCTCTGCACTGACTCATCCCAACAGCAACCCTGTGAAGCAGGCTTTATTGTCCTTATGCACAGAGGATGAAACTGAGGATCAGAGAGAGTCACAGTCTGCCCAAAGTCACACAGCCAAAAAAAAAAAAAAGGCAGCACTGGAAATGGAATACAGAATTATCTAGATCCTGTGTGAGCTCCATAATGACACTCTGCTCTGTGGGATAAGTCTGCTGCAACCTCACTCCCCACTTCCCAGCTGGGAAGGAGCGTGAAGCCGAACTGCAGAGCCCTCCCCCTCCCAGAGCACGCTGAATGCAGTAGCTGCCACGTCAGTAGTGGAACCCACTGTCCAAGATGCAGCAGCTGGAGGCATCTTAGAATCCTGGGTCTCTGGAGTGACACTAGAGTATTCTAATCTCTGCTCTACACTGTTTTCATTGCCTCGGGCAAGTTCCTTAACCTGTCTGTTTCTGTTTCCTCATCGGTCAAATAGGCATAATATAGGTTTCTACCTCCTAGGGCTGGTGTGAGAATTAAGTAAGGTTATACATGTATATGAACAGTGCCTGGCACATAGAAGCCCCCAGTAATTGTTAGCTAACAAAATAATCTTATTTTCCCATCATGGCTCCAGGGGTCCCACCACTACTAAAAAGCTTTCTCCAGGAGCGGCTGGGAATCCACTTAATTCGAAGGAAGATAGTAAAGGCTAAGCATCATATTTTGATGCCTCGGAAGGACTCTCGGAAGGTAAGGCTTCAAAGGCAGGACCCCCAAGCCCAGAGGGAGTGGAGTCTATTTTAATGCTACAGATCAGCCTGGCAGAAGAACCACTCCCACCCACAATGCCTGGGATTCTTCTGTTAGGTTTGTAGTAGCAGTTTTGTCTTCTCCTTCCCTCACTATATAACATACAGATATACCCAGGAGAGGTAAGACAGTCAGAGACCCAAAAACCAGAGTAGGGAGGAGTATGGGAGGGCATTGAGTCTGATCCCCTAATTTTCCAGAGGAACTGAGGTCCAAAAAAGACACTGTGGAGAAGTGGGGGGAAATCAGTCAGAAGACCCACATGTCAGTCTGGTGCCATCATTTTTCATAGCTGCCTAAACTTGGGCAAGATTTCCACTCTCTGAGTATCAGCTTCTCAACTCTAAAACCTCTGAGTTGCTGAGAGGACTGAATGAAATTGATACATTATTAACTCCCCAAACCTCCTACCAGTGCAAGTGACGGTAACCCCTGGTATCATGAATGGCTGTGCCAGCCCTAGAATACCTATCTCCTGCCTGACTCTTGGGAGGCATTTCATGGTTGGAGAGCGGTCCGCCCCCTCAGTACCTCCCCTCAGCTAGTGGTCCAGACTTAACTTCTAGAATGCCATAAAGTAAGATCCCTTTCATCTGAAGGATTTCAGAAATTTCTGTGAAATGCTTCTCCCTCCTGAACTTTGTCTTCCTACAGGCAAAAGCTGGTCTGGGCATTGCTGACCCCAGAAGTTAAATAAAGATATTCCCTAGGCCCCTCCCTCTAGAGTCTGCCTGTGTACAGCCAAGCTCTTGTCTTGAGCCCTCAGGGGACCAGAGCAGCATTTAAAACCAGCAATAGAAATCCAGAGGGTTTCCATCATCTTTGCCCCCATCTGCTGCCTCCTCTAAGAGTCCTACTCCCTCCCTTCCCGTCAGGCAGCTGGGGAGGGGTGGAATCGGGGTGAGCCAGATGCTCAGTACATAATCCTCTCTCCCGTGTACAGAGCACCCATGCTGAGAACTTGCACGTGCGCTCCCCCGTAATCCTCACCACAGACAAGGAAGCAGGCTCAGAGAGGTGAAATAACTTAAAAGGGAGTGTAGGGGTCCAGGGGCACCACCATCGTTCCAACTAATGGAGGATATACACACATACCAGTGGCAAAATGAGAAACGAATCAATGCTCTATAAGTGCTGTCTAATGTCCAGCACGGGCTATGCGGAGAGTGTGGTGTGGGCTGCAGGCAGGCTGGAGATGCCTGCATGTCCCCAGTGTGCTCCCAGAGCGGGGTTGGATGTACAGCCTTTTACTCAGTTACATAGACCAAGGTTGCTGGCACTCCTTGCTACGAGACTTGGACAGGACAGGGAGAAAATGGAGAACCTGCCAGAGCAGGCCTGGACCCACCTAACGTGGAACCAGAAACCAGTGTGAGGCTTCTGAGTGAGAACACAGATGGAAGATAACATGGCCTGCCCTGGATGCTCAGCAGTCCAGCATACAGGACCCAGTGACTCTCATCCTCTAGCCAGTCAGATTATCCAGTCTTTGCTCAGGAGAGTGGTGGTGAGATAGAGGAAGAGCATCCCCAGCACAAACCTGTGAGAGGGAGGAATCAGTGTGGCCCCTTCCCCACCAGCTGGCAAATAATGGCACTTGTTTTGGCCACTGTGAGGCATGGGTTCTGAAAAAAGACTGGGTCCCTCAGGCTTCAAATCTAAACACTGAGATTTTATGTATTTCAAAAAGGATATACTTTCTTAAAAAGAACCTTATTTTATAAAATAGTCATCCTTCCCATTCCCTAGTTCACCAGGCACATTTGAGCACACCATTGAGATCTCACATGGGAAAACTCTGCGAGATAGGCAGGCAGGGACTGTTTTCCCCTTGTGTGAGCTCAAAAGGTAGACTGTGCTTGAGATCTTTCCACTGCACTGCATGGCCTGTCAAAGTACAGATGTAAGTAGACTAAAGACTTCTGACAAAGAGTAAGCAATCCACCAGGTAACTAGGGAGGGGAAGCAGAACTAAGCCCAGCTGAGGGAAGCTGGGCACATGGCTCTCTCCTGGCAGATGAGCAGAGGCGTGGAGGGGAGATGACAGGCTTTTGCTAATTAAGAAAGCTGAGCAGTTCAGTGGGAAAGAAGTTATTTCCTTGGGTCTAAACCCTGAGAGAGATTTGCCTTATAGGTCTTTATATAAGGTGCAGGGACTGGCCCCCTGATAGGGGCCTGGTGCTGCCACCTTCCAGAAAATGTGGGACCATCTCCCCCAGGCCCTCCTAGGAATCCCTGAGGAAAGTCATGGGCACTGCAAGACACCTTGATCAGAGGAATGAGGCTACTGACGGGCAGAGTGATAGAGTCAAGGATCCAGAATGAGGCCCAGAGCCTCTGCCACTGAATAACTCTATGACCTTGGACAAGTCATCTTACCTCTCTGAGCCCCCGTTTCCTTGTTTATAAAATGAGAACATTTATTCACTGGGTAGTTTGAGGTGTAAATAAAACGTAACATGTCATGTACGGGGCACATTGTAGATGCCCACTAAGTGTGATTTTTGTCCCTTCCCTCCCCATGAGACCTACCCCAGTGCTTTGACCATTATACTGGTTGGCCTTAGGCCGCTTATGTCCAGAAGGAGAGGTTCTGACTAGGAAGCAGACCAATTCAGCCCTTCTCCCATGACAGGTGAAAAATCAAGTTCCCAAGGTGCCAAAGCAGCCTATGATTCTCCCTCACCCATCCTTGATGATCAAGTCTCCCTCAAAGGAGATGCTGGAGTCAGAGGCAGAGCTGACTAAGGAGCCGCCTGCCACCAAAACCATTTCTGTGGAGCGAGAGATGCCCATCGAGGGCCTGGGGGGCCTTCCCATGCCCCACCGGACCTTCGTGCCACTGCCTCCCATTTGCTCCAACTCCACTGTGCATAGTGAGGAGACATCCCACCGGAGCGATGCTGCTGGCCGCCTCAGCCCAGACCACCTGTCAGATGAGGACACCAAGAGCACAGAATCCATCTTCTTGACCCAGGTGCCTGGACCCCACCTGCTCCCGCCCACTTGTTCCCACCTCCCAGGGGTTCCTGTCCAACCCTTAGATGGATGAACTGCTATAAGGCAACTAGAACTAAGCACAAGGCAGATCTGGAAACCAGAAAGCAGCACCCTTGGCAGGGCTTGTAAGCCCCTTCTGGGAGTTTGGAGCCCCAAACTGATCCAAGGTTACTGGTAGGGACACCCATGGGAACAAATCATGGTCCTCCTTTCTCATCACTTGCAGACCATTCCCCAACCCCAGCCTGGGAATGGCTCTCCTGGTTCTTCAAGACTTAGCTCGGGTTAAGGTAGCAATCCCTCCAGGAAGCTTCCTGGGCTCCTAGGCTGTTCTAGAGCTTTCTGTGGGCTCACCCAGCCTGTGCCTCCCCTCTGTTACAGCATTCATCTCAGTGTATGGTCATTGTCTTCATGTCTGCCTCCTCTCAGCCCAGGCTTGGGTCTTGCCCTTAACAGGATCCAGCATGGGGACCCACACAGAGCTCAGAGGTGTTAATGGAATGCATTTTCTTTTCCTTCTTGGGCACAGGTCAGTGGGTTATCTTCCTCCATCTTCCGGAGGGATGATTCAGAGACAAAGGAGAAAGACCAAAGACCACCATCCACAGCACCCAGAGAGGCCAAGAGTACTCAGAAGCCCCCATCTGCCTCTTGCCCCAGGAAGTACCATGGCTATGAGGAGCTGCTGACAGCCAAGCCTGACCCCACCTTCATTGAGCCAAAAGGTATGTGAGGAGAATGTCTCTAGGGCAGGGAGCCCTCTCCATGAGCCGGAGCAAGTCAGGGCAAAGCCAAGGCTGGTACCGAACACTCTTTTCCAGGTCAGGGTGCCAATTTCCATCTGAATGTCTGTCAAAGGGCCCCTGGGGGTGTCCTGGTTTAGAGCCCTACTTGTCAGGACCCCTGGCCTGGACCTTCATTGGCTTTGAGGGAATCACAGCTGTTCAGAGATTCCAGCCATTCTGAACCTAACTGCTTTGGTTGGAAGTCTCTCCAGGAAGGGTTTAATAAACAAACACTCAGACTAGTCAGATTCCCCGGGTCCTCCCCAGCCCAGTTAATCCCTAAAATGAACATCCAGAATCCTCCCTGTTTGGTTTGAGACAGGGGAGGCAGCCTCTTCTCCCACCCCTTATTTTGGACTGATGTGTTTTGTACTGGTGCTCAGCTGTGCTCTCATGGCTGTCAGTCTCTGCAGTGTAACCCTCCGAGGTCAATGGGTTTCCTTTCCCCACTCTTGTGCTGTTTTTCCATTAGGACCTGTTTTTCCATTAGGACCTGTTCAGTGATACAAGTATTCACTGAGTGATGGCACCTCTGGCACCACCACAGATCAGGCCAGGATATGGGAACAGTGTCTTCTTGGCGCCCTCCATCCTTTTACCCAGGGCTGCTTTGAAATGGGGAATGAAGAAGTCAGAGGAGGCATCCAGGAGGAGGGGGATGTGCCTTGACTCGACCTCGTCCTTTTGACCTAGGAATCCAGAAGAATGCACAGGCCTTGCAGCACATGTTGAAACACCCGCTCGTGTACCGCTCCAGCAAGCCCAGGCTGGATACTCTGCAGAAACACTATGTTCCCAAGGAGAAGCGGGTACGCCTCCACCTCACTGCATGTGAACCGCCCCTGGGGACCCTAAGGGACAGAAATGGCTCTCACTTGGGACCTTCAGGAGCAATGCTCTTCCCTGGTGCCCCCAGTTCGCCCCTGCCTGTCATAGTGACTGTAGAGGAGGTGAGGCCACGAAAGTCTGAGCCTGTGCTAACACTCTGCTGTCTCACCTCCTGTCAGACCCAGAGGATCCCTATTCCGCCCCCACGGAAGACTCGAGCCCAGCTGCTGGATGACATCCTCATTCGCATGCGGGACACCCAGAACATCACAGAGGCGCCACTAGGTATGGCTCCGACCCCCGTCCTCAGCAGCCAGGCTCTGAGGTCTAGCCGTTTACTCCGCTGCTGGGATAAGGCAGAGGGCTTGTGTCGGAGCAGGAAGAGCCCTTTAGAGCATCTGCCTGGCCTTCCTGCGTGCAGATGGAGGAACTGAGCCTGAGTGCGGCAGAGAGCTGCCTGAAGTCACAGCATGTTACCAATGGCTTGAGACAGATTCAGAAGGCGATCCCTCTGGCCTTCTAGTGCCCAAGCTGGAGAGACCATTTTCAGGCCCTCAGCATCCTCTTCCCACTCCATCCCACTTTATGGGGGAGCTCTGGACCCAGTCCCTGCTGCTCTGGGATAGGTGGGACCCCAGGTGACCTGGGCGTCCCTCCTGGCTTTTCTCCCTACAGGAGCCGTCCTGCGCCAGCGGACAGAGAGGCGGCTGGTGAACCAGAAGCAGTTCCTGGAGGCCAAAAAGCTGCTGAAGGAGTTCCGTGCGCGCTACCGGCGGCTGGTGCGCTGCTCGCTGCGGTCAGTGTTTGGGACCACAGCGCCGCCCCAGGCCCGCCCAGCACTGAGCGGGAGCCAGCCTAAGTTGGGCCACTTCCTCGAATTCATGGATGAATTCTACCAGGAGCCCACAGCCAGTGACTTGAAAGGCTAGGACTGTGCACGGTGCCATGGGTACCAACTAGCCTGTGCCCTGCGCCCTTCACAAGGGTGCCACACCCTTGACCGCTCCTTGGGACGAGTTCGGGTCTCCAAGCTCTCCTCAGCCTTGCTTGCTGGCCACAGAGCGTGGTGAGCTGGTCAGGACCTCCCCTTCCTGGGCCAGGCAGGAACCAGCACCTTGTCCAACAGCAATAAAGAGTGAGTGCATAGGGCAAGGTAGCCCTCATTCCTTTTTGGAACCTGGGCCAGGTCATTTCATTGTGGGAAAGAAACCCCAGCTGATACACATCCTTAAGAGTCCCATGGGAAACCTGCCTGAGTCACACAGGTGGTAACACCGTAATCCCTCAGAGCTGGGGTAAACACTGAGACACAAAACGGTTGCTGAAAGCGAGAAGCAGCACAGAAGCTAAGGGTCAGAGAGGTTAACTTGCCCACAGCCAGGTGTGTGCGCGAGGGGGGACAGGTCCAATAATGTGTGTCTGTGTTGGGAGCAGGGCTCAGGTGCAAAACTGAGCCAGGACCTTGAAATCCTTGAGGTTCTCTCTGCCAGGTCACCTTTTCCACTGTGATGGCAAATGGAAGGGAGAAGAGAGGACTGGGGATTTCCTTGTTACATGGACATCACCACAAAGTTGGGACAAGTTGAAGGAAGGGCTTACATGGAGTTTCCCAAGGTCTTCTAATCCAGGATGCAAACCAAAGTCCCATGTGCAAATACAGTGGGATGTGACTCTAAAACTGGACTGTGGATTGTGCAGGGTCAGCCTGGACGCAGGGTAAGCAAGCTAGTTCTGGTCAAGGCAGCTGAAAGGGCTGCTCCATTACTGTGCATGCACAGTACTCCGCACCTACTGCAGAGGAGGGTCAGGAGGGTCACTGGGGCTGAATTCTGGAGAATGCACTTGGGGATGGACACTGGGCCTGACCTAGTCACCTAGCCAATGATTGCTCCTTGGACTGCTCTCCTGTAGGTGCCTACAAGCCAGACCTGGGGCAGGCCTGTAGTTCCCAGGGTCCAGGAAGCAGTGGCATAGAAATGAAGGATCCACTGCAAAGCACAAAGTCTCACAACCTAAGGTGTAATTAAGGCAATTACAGAAGTAGTCTGGTTGCCACAGGTCTGTGGTGCAGTATCTGCTGTATCTTGAGTGTGAGACTATTAGGACACAAGTGTTCGCATGTTATCATACTCAACCACAGCCACAGACAGGGGGCCAGATACATATTTACACCAAGCTGTGTCATACCAGACATACACATTCCAGTTCAGACAGTCTCATGCACGATCACACACATTCTCATAGACATACCAAGTTATGAAATGAGTTACATCTCACTCACACAGGCACCTGGACCAATTCAGGTAATACCTACAGTGCTACCCTCCATGGCACTCCTGTGCTGGGGCCTGTTGCTGAATTGCCACATTGGATCGCCCAGGCCCAAAACCACCCTTCTGCTAACGTTAGGAAAGAGAATCCACCCCAACATTCACGCTGTAAACCTCACTAGGTTCGAATTCAGGAGATCTGGGATGCTCCCTTCAGCCAGAAACACCTATCAAACCATAAGCTCACAGGCCTGAAAGGCTCCTGAGAACATGCTGTCCCAGCTTCAAGGCAGGAAGTCTCTTGCCGTCTCCCCAGCAGACCACTGTTTGTGCTTGCACGTCTAGTGACAGGAAGCTCATTCCCTCCAAACGCTGTTCCTTCCTTTGTTGGGAAAACTATTGGATGGCTCAAGTCATCAGGCTAAGCATCTGCCCAAGTCCCTCAGTAATCCTAACTCTGCTTTTTGGCCCAGAGCATATCTGCCCTCTCTGCCCAGTCAGGCCAGTCCTTTACCTGTATGAGACTATCCTGAGCGGTTATACTTATCTAGATCAGATGCTCTTACCTTTCTGTTATTCCACATGGATACCATCTGAATAAACTGGTTTTCCTATAATTTTGAATACTGAAGCAAGACATTCCAATATGGGGCATCTTCTAGAGCAAAAATGGCATCAGAACTCATATACAGTCTACACTTGTCTCAGATTTGCTTGAGATTGCTCTCCAGAGATAAGACTTTGACCAGAAACAGAACATTCATGAGTTTGCTTTACTGTATTCTCAACTTGGGCCTCTCCTCAGCCTAGCAAACCTACATTGAGGAATGCACTTTAGTACTGTTCAAATAACGCATCATCCCATTTGGTCTTGTGTGGGCAGAAGCATTCCTGATAGGCATGCTCTGAGTCCTCTTTGTCAGAATGCTCTTTTTGAAGAGTTGGAGAGGAGGCACCTAGCAGGGGCACTGCCAAGGATCAAGGCCCCTTCTGTGCTCTACTGCAGACAGCAGGTTGAATAAAACCAAAATCCAAACCATTTTCTTTCTGGGTAGACGGGGATAAGGCCTTAAGGATAACTGTATGAAGAATTAAGAGTAAATAAATAGTACATCAGTCACACACAGACAAGAAAATCCATTAGTTGGCACTTGAGACAATCATATTTCCCTTACATAATTATCCATTCTCACTGGAACTTTTAAGGTTCTGCTGGAGATTAAGGGTTGAACCACTGAGCAAAAGCCCCTGCCCCCACTGGTGGCAAAGCGTGGGGAGAGGGCAGGGCCAACAAGGGAGAATCTGCCACCATCTGGAGCCAGGGCCCAAAAGCTGCTCTTGAGCTCTCTCGGCTTGATCTTTGAGGAGTATACTCCCTTTATTATTTTTACCCTTTATTAAATGAGAGGAAAGGAAGAACAAGAAGCCTGGCCTTGCCTTGGCTTTGTCCAACTAGTTCTTAAGACCCCAGAAAAGGTAGAAAGGGAGGCACCCCAGTTTGAGGTTGCCTCCCACAACTACTGAGACTAGGTATTAAGGAAGCATTTACTCACAAAGTGTGTAAATATTTTTCTTAGGGAAAAAATACTGATAACACATAGAACAATGTGCACATTCAGTCTTGGCACGTTTCCTTCATCCAATATAACCAGTTTCTAAACTGAAGACTTCTGTATATGTATCTTACTGTGGATGACTTGTGTCAGGATGCATTTCTGGATCATCTTTGGAGGACAGTCTTCAAGCAGCCTCTTTTCCTAGTATCCCACCCCTCAAAAAGCAGACCTGCTTCCTCATTGGCACAAGAATAAGTCATTCTCGTTGAGTGACAACATAAGTAGCTATATTTACTTCTAAAAGCCAAGCCAAATGACCAATCTGTGGGTTGATGAGGAAAGGCTGGCCAATAAAAATTAAGTACCTATGGAGTTTTTGATTTTCAAAGAAAAATGAAGGGCTGACTGGGTTCTAATCCCTGGTAGTTAAAAATGACAGGCTGTTCAATCAAAATACATCACTTCCCAAGATTTCATGTTCACATTACTCTCACTATGGCGGGGGGGGGGGGGGGGGGGGGGGGGGGGGCGGGTTCCCTACCTGGGTGTGTATTCAAGGGATCTGGGTACATTTTAATTCTATCTGAAAAAAAGCAGGAAGAAAAAGCTGTTAAAATAATCATTTGGATATCTCCTTCATTAGCAAATTGTGTGTGTGTGCAGCTTAGAGGACTTCATTCACACCCTAGATAACTATAGTACAAAATATGACCCAGTGCACTGAACCCCAAGTTCCTTGTTTCTTAAAGAGAAGGAGGGCATCAGGTGGGATAGTGTGACTTGGGTAATTCCCATGCCCATTCCAGCTATATAACATTTTGTGATTATGATCCAGCCTTCATTTTTCTTCCCCTCCTTACCAGCTGGCCTTCCATCTTAATGGAAAGCCGTGCAAGAAAAAGGAAAAAATTCCAAGTTGCTGCCAACTTTGGTGAGAGGTCTGGTTTGTGGAGAGGTTGGTAGGTTGCTAAGTTGAGATCTGAGTCTCTTCTAACCATGTCAGTGATCCACAACCTTCCTCATTTCTCGGGGCTTTATGCTAAAAGCAGCTCCTGGAGAACTATAATTGTCCTATAATCGTGGGAGGAGAAAGATCATTCTCCTCTGGTAAAAGTACTTCAGAAACAGAAAGCAATATTGCAGTCAAGTTCACAGAACTGATGGGGGTATCTAAAATGTCCAAGGGTGCTGGACGATACCTTGAATGGGCCATCCAAGATCATCACTATGGCCCTTTATGAAACCATTAACAAACTCTCCAGCCACACATACATTCAAATACATTCCAGGAGACACTGAGTTCAAGAGCACGGACTGTCCTTTCCTTCTTTATATCCATGACCCCGCACAGGGTTGGCAAAAGTTCAAAACTCAGGAAATATCTGTCAAATGGAACAAAAAGGATGAGCAGCACAGCCTTCGGTCATCAGCTTCACCAGTCAAGCCAGTGGCAGCTTTCCATCTTAGTCAGTTTGTAATCACATAGCAATTAATTAAGCAGCTTTAATCTCTTAAGGGCATTTTTAAGAGAAAATGAACAACAAAAAAAACACAGAAGGCATTCATCACTAGTGCTTCCTCCAGGCAAAAATTCAGAGATTCCATTTAAAAAAATAAATGAAGCCATTTACAAAAGGTTTTCTTGGGAAACTTCAGCCAAAAAGAATCAACCTTCTAAAAAAAGGCAATTATATGAAAGGGGCCAGGGGCTGGATACATAATCCCCAAACTTGACATCAACCCAACAGGCCCAGGTAACTTCTCTCCAGCAGATACAATCAATGGATCATGAACATGTTCCCAAAGTATCTTGTTTAAAAGGGCTTCGAGCCCCCTTCTCAGGAACCACATTTCTTGGATTTCCCATTAGAATGACCTCCATCCTCCAACCTCTCATAACTTCCCCTTTAATAAGAAAAAACACAATCCATATACACAAAGAACAGAGTAAACAGAACATGGGAAATTTCTATGGTGAAGCAGATTCCAATGATTTGTGAGAAATGTTTGTTTTGTGAGATAGCGTATCTTTCATTCTAGCTCACAAACCCTCCCCATCATTCTGTTTTCCTTCCATGTCTTTTTCTCTAAAGAATTCATGTCAAAAAAAAAAAAAAAAGAATTCATGTCAGCAACTCCATCTGTGACCAACTTCACAATTAAGCAACAGGGGAGGGGAATTCTTTCAGAAAGAAGTATTCAGGTTTTAGTAGTTAAGTATGGGAAGCATGTTAAAATACAGATAATATCTTAGTGGTTTTACCCTCCTCCAAAGCCAGGAAGATGAAAGATTAAGCCTCCTCCTTCCTTAGCCTAAACTACTTTGCCTATATTTGAAGGACTGCTGCTCAGCTGGAAGTCTGGAAACAACTGTCAGTACCATTCAAGGCTCCACAGTAGGTGGTCATTAAACTGGATTCAGCTTTTGGAATATTCACGTAACAAATTTTCACTCTGAAACCTGGCGCTAAAAGTTGTTGCTACTACTAAGCAATTTCTTAAAATGAAAGTATTACTTTGGGGAAATATTTAAAATATATATCTTTTCTATTAAAAATATTCATCTTTTTTCCAAAAACTAAAATTAGCTCCAACTGAAAAGTGTTTTTCAAATTACTGGAGATACAGAAAAAGGTGACAAGTGGAAAAATAAGTGTCTTTGCTACTACCAATGAGACTAGCCTTCCAATAACATTTACTAAGACTGAAAAGGAACTCCATGAAATGGCAGTAACTGACGTCTTCTCTGAGGGCATTTAGTAAGTCACCCTCCCTATCCTCTACAGACTACTGCCAGCTTTTCTATCCTGGGCACCAATATGCCCTCCATCGGCTTTTGGAGGGCCTATGTTGCTGGGAGGACCTAAAACTAAAGTGGTATGAATATGAAGTAATGAGATTGGTGTATATTTTTTAAACATCTGCATGTGTGCACGCACAGACACACAGAACACATATATTCAGGTGAGTGACACTCCCCACCAAAGTAGTCAATGAGGAGGTCCCACACATCTCAGTGATTACCCAGGTACTTCAGACATCTCTGGAACTCCTCTGGGAATTGTGTATGAGTTGCCCAAGAAAACGGCTCTGGTGCTTTACAGCTGCGCCTCATTTCTGACTCCAAACCCTCTTGATAACTTACTTTCTCTTCCAAAGGTTCCCAATAGCTTCTGACTAGTTTCAAATTAAAATTCTCTTTCCTATAACCCAAAGATTAAAGAGAAGAAGGGAGGCAAATCTTCTGAGAAGAATCAAAAGTAGGTGATACAGTAAATCCTTTGTGATCTGGATAAGTGAGTCATTGTTCTGAACCTTAGCTTCTGCCTTAGTAAGAGAAAGAAGCTGGAATAGACAACCATTAACGTCCTTTCCAGTTTGAATATAGATGTCTAGATGTCTCTAGACTTTGAGGACAGTTCCAGAAATGTTTTCACCAATGACGGCATCATTGGAAAAACTGTGCAGCATCCAGCTGAGGCCACCGGAGGGGGACAAGGTACACCGGGATACAGAAGATCTGAGAGGTTTGTTAAAATGCCAGTCACATGACTTTATAGTAACAGCGCATACATGCACAGGGAATGCCAGCCCACCAGATTCCCTAAAATCCTATCCTAATCCCTACTCTCAAGGAGCCCAGATGGGCAGAAGCACCAAGCTCCACCAGAGATGCAAAAGACACACGGTGTCACCTGCTAAGGAGAGGAACCCCAAAGGTCCATGGGACTGAACTGACCAGCTGCACCAGCTAGACACCGTGTCTCCACAGTAGGGAGTCGCAGTACTGTTCTTGCTTGACTTCTGCGCAAGTTTTTTGGATTTTAGAACAACACTGCAGATAACTCTTGTCCAAAAGGAGAGTAATAATGAGGTCCAATCATAGTTTAGCTAACAGAGTGGAACCCCAGGAAAACAGAAGGCTGTAAACTGGAGGGATGTGGATAACTGTACAGTATATGTTTACACTTCCAGTCAATCTCAATTATCTGCATGTGGATTTTGCACAATCAATATTCAAAGCCCAGCCAGCTTTCTCTAGGCTCCCCTGGTGTGTCCTTGGATTGCTGTCCATTATGGCAACCTCTTAAGTGTGGAAAAAATCCATGGGATTTGTTGTCGGGAGACCCGGCAATCAGTCTGGGCTATGTATGCCCTTAGTAGCTGAGAGAACTTGAACGTCTGCAATGCAGTTTCATCATCAAAAACGGGCTAATACCACTTACATGTGAGGTCTCCTGAAAAGACCAAATTAAACAATGACTATGAATGTGGTCTGTCAACTATATAGTATTAATCAAATGTTATTTTTTTAAACAAGGAATGTAAATTAACTTTTGTAGAAGCATAAAAACTGATTTCATTAGGTATATTTACTTGAAGCAAAGCTAAGGGGGAACACAATCTTTCTGGATCTGGCAAAGAACTACACTGTTGCACTTCTTGGGGGGGTGGGGGGAGATGGAACTAATTTTTATCTGCAAGGCTGATTTAAAACACCACCTGCTGAAAGAAGTCAGGAGGTCTATCAATGTAAGAAGGCATCCCCTTTCTCCTCTACCATCTAACCCTGGCCACTCTGCTCCTGAATCTCATGCCAAGCAGGTGCTGCCAGATTTGGCCCGGATGCCCTAAGGGGTGGGCCACCCTAGGGAGTGAGGAGTGCTTCTGGCCTGGGTCACAGGGAGGCAGAGACGGAGTTCCCTTGGATATAGTCTACAAAGGCCCCGAAACCTCTCAGAATCATGTTTGACAGTGTTTTGCCATTAAAAGAAACCCAAAGTGAGAACACTCATTTCTTCGGTGTAAATCATCAAGTTCAAAGACCTCTGAGAAAAACAGGTAACACTGTTCATCAGGTGCTACTTGGCCCCCGCCATGCTACTGGACCGCAGGAGATACTGATCCACGCTTCCTTTTCGCCGACTCACAGTCCGCCTCTCATTGTCAAACATGCGCTGCAACTGCAGAGCCAGCTGCCGGTCCTCTTCCTCTTGCTGCAATTTCTGCTCCATCTCTCGCAGCACTGGGTCTGTTGGGGCCAGACCCACCTCACCACTGCTTTGTCGCAGTTTCTTAAGGGAGCCATTCTGTTCCAGGTGCTTGGTCTTACAGCGTCTTTTCCTGCCCCGACGCAAAGAAGGAAGTGGCTCCTCACCTAGGCTGTCTGCCAGAACACCATTAGGCAGATCAAAATGATTCACTGTCTTCAACTGTTTCTTTGTTTTGAGGACCCCACCCAAAACACTGTTTTTAGGTAGCACTGAGTTAACTGCCGAGATTTTCATAGTTGCTGTTATACAGGTTTTATCTAACTTGGCATCTGGGGATGACCCTGACCTTTCCAGCTGCTCTCTCTCCAAAGAAGTCCCACTGGCCCCCACTGGGAGTTCTGAAGAGCAGCAGGTTTCCAAAGGGATCTCAGCGTTCTTTTTACGGTCACCTCCCTGTTCTGCTTTTGTCTGGCTAGCAGAGGAGAAATGATCAAGGTCAGGGGCGGTAGGTCCTATACACTCAGAGAGAACTTGCCCACTGGACAGTCTTGTATTTAAAGCCAGAAGAGGCTTCTCCTTGCTAGACTGGGTAACTTCGGAGACCAGTAGGTCATCCCCTGTTTCTGGAGCCAGGGAGGTGAGGGTGGCTTTTGAAAGGGTCTTTTTGATCTGCCGTTCCTGAAAGATCTGCTCCCACTTTTTGAGGATCCGTGGACTAGCCTCATAAGAAGTCTGCTTCTGCAGGCTTCTGTTTAGGTTGCGGGGTGTCGATTTGATGATGAGGGGACTCAGCACGCGGCCATCAGGGAGCCTCTTGGGAGGAGTACACGGTGAGCAGACAATGGGCTTGAAATGGTTTAGTTCTTCTGAGATGCTGTCGTTACTCTCAGGGCTGATAGAGCGTTCTGGCTTATGTAAGGAAGCCAAGGATGACAGGGAGCTGAAGGGCAGACGCTTTTCAATGGTTAAGTCAGGGGCCGAGAGGCATCGGTTGTTTTGGGTGGACAAAAGGACACCAATGATGGGGTTGGAGGTCGGGGTCATGGTTGTGACCTAAAAGAGATTAAAAAGATTATGTATACATAATTTTTTTCTTCATCATTCCTTCTTGATGGTAGAGGGGTAGAGAAGAGAAGGATAAGAAAAGGGTGATACAAGCCTAAGAAATGTAGAAAATCCCTAATTTAGAGTGCACCCACCATTTAGAGAAATTCCTACACATGAAACAAATAATGAGATTGAAAATCTTTATGAAAAAACCTCATCTAGAATTTTTAAGAAGGTTTTTCTAGGAGCCCTCATTCTACCTATCTTGCTACTAATTCAAACTCTCTTCCTTCACATCTGTTTTGTAAAATTCTCCAACATAATGAGTTTGGCTAGGATCCATTGTGCCTCTTCTCTGAAATCGTTCTTTCGTGGCCATGTGCAGGAGGTTATGGGACGGGACGAGAGAGCCCCAGGAGAAGCCTGTGTCTGAGGTCTACCTTGGCTTTGCTGGTTGGGGCTGCTCTGAGTCTGCTCTTTGCTCTGTCCTGACCAGTGTCACTGCAGCTCTGACTCCTTTCCATCTTGGAATTTAGGTTCCTAAAAGAGAATAAAGACAAATAGTCAACCGTAGCCTATGATTGCTAAGGAAAAAAAAGATGACAATCTCTTCTGTGCTTTCAAAGCTATGCAGCTATAACAGAAAATGTATTAATTAACAAAATAATTCTAAGAACAAATCCTGTCAAAAGAGAGAGTTCTCCAGAGAGGACATTTGGTTTAAGTCTTTAAACTTAGATTTAGATCCAAACTTAGATCCTGCCTAAATAACACAAAACCAAAGGCTATTTTACTCATGCTTAGAGAAATGTAGGGGCACCTCACCTTCCTTAATAGAATGGATACACAGACTTCCCTGGTGGTCCAGTGGATAAGAATCTGCCTTCCAATGCAGGGGATGCAGGTCTGATCCCCTGTCAGGGAACTAAGATCTCACATGCCTCAGGGCAACTAAGCCCATGTACTGCAACAAGAGCCCAAGCTCCACAAGAGAAGCCCCTGTGTGCGCAACTAGACAAAGCCCATGCACTGCAACAGCCAGTGCAGCCAAAAAATAATTTTAAAAAATAATCATTTAAAAAATAGGATGGATACAGTATTAAATCATGTTTAGAAACATTTTTTTTTCCTTTGCTTAGGCCCAGACCTCTTCTCAAGCAATCTAAATCATCCATGAAACAAATATTTAAGTACTTACAAAACACATAGCAATGCACTAGATTCCCATGTAGGGAATAAAAATTAAATATACTCTCTCCCTTAATCTACTACATTTAAGCTTCCAAAGGCCTATATCCTGGTGATTAAGAGATTTCAACATCACAAGATTTGCCTTGTGCATTATGATTTTACAACGCAAACCAAAAACCAAAGTAGCTGTACTGTAACCCTGATCTCACTGTGTGACAGCTCTACTCAGCAAGCATTCAACATACACTTACTATACGCCAGTCCCCTGTGAGCACTACCTGGGCACTGGAAATACAGAAAAGAATGAGGTACAGTCTAGGTCTTCAAGGAATCAGTCCAGTGGAGCAAATAATTCAATATAACACAGTTAAATGGTACAATGAAAAATTATGCCTAATAATTTTGCCTAATAATGGCATAAAAGAGAGTTATTAATTAATTACCTGGGATGGAGTGAGAACAGGGTTGGAAAAGCCTTCAGTGGCATATATATTTTGAAGGATAAGTAAGAATTTACCAGAAGACAAGGTGGACACTTAGCCATGTTGATGATCCCAAACAGAAATTATTTCCTTGAGTGATTTTATTTAGCTCTGGAATGGAGTAGTCATATCTACTCTTGTGAGCAAAAAATTTAAAATTTTATGATAGCAGATTAGTTCAGAGAAAACTTATAAAGGAGGTAATGAGGTACATGTTCTCTCCCAATTTGGGACCAGTCTGTTGTTCCATGTCCAGTTCTAACGGTTGCTTCTTGACCTGCATACAGATTTCTCAAGAGGCAGGTCAGGTGGTCTGATATTCCCATCTCTTGAAGAATTTTCCACGGTTTGTTATGATCCACACAGTCAAAGGCTTTGGCATAGTCAATAAAGCAAAAATAGATGTTTTTCTGGAACTCTCTTGTTTTTTCAATGATCCAACGGATGTTGGCAATTTGATCTCTGGTTCCTCTGCCTTTTCTAGATCCAGCTTGAACATCTCGAAGTTCTTGGTTCATGTACTGTTAAAGCCTGGCTTGGAGAATTTTGAGTATGACTTTGCTAGCATGTGAGATGACAGCAGTTGTGCAGTAGTCTGAGCATTCTTTGGCATTGCCTCTCTTTGGGATTGGAATGAAAATTGACCTTTTCCCATCCTATGGCCACTGCTGAGTTTTCCAAATTTGCTGGTATATTGAGTGCAGCACTTTCACAGCATCATCTTTCAGGATTTGAAGTAGCTCAACTGGAATTCCATCACCTCCACTAGCTTTGTTCATAGTGATGCTTCCTAAGGCCCACTTGACTTCGTATTCCAGGATGTCTGGCTCTAGGTGGGTGATCATACCATCATGGCTGGCTGGGTCATGATCTTTTTTGTATAGTTCTTCTCTGTATTCTTGCCACCTCTTCTTAATATCTTCTGCTTCTGTTAGGTCCATACCATTTCTATCCTTTATCGTGCCTATCTTTGCATGAAATGTTCCCTTGGTATCTCTAATTTTCTTGACGAGATCTGTAGTCTTTCCCATTTTATTGTTTTCCTCTATTTCTTTGCATTGGTCACTTAGGAAGCCTTTCTTATCTCCCCTTGCTATTCTTTGGAACTCTGCATTCAGATGTATATATCTTTCCTTTTCCCCTTTGATTTTTGCTTCTTTTCTCAGCTATTTGTAAGGCTTCCTCAGACGACCATTTTGCCTTTTTGCATTTCTTTTTCTTGGGAATGGTCTTGATCACTGCCTCCTGTACAATGTCATGAACTTCCATCCATAGTTCTTCAGGCACACTGTCTGTCAGATCTAATTCCTTGAATCTATTTGTCACTCCCACTGTATAACTGTAAGGGATTTGATTTAGGTCATCCCTGAATGGTCTAGCAGTTTTCCCTACTTTCTTCAATTTAAGCCTGAATTTTGCAATAAGGAGTTCATGATCTGAGCCACAGTCAGCTCGCAGTTTTGTTTTTGCTGATTATATAGAGCTTCTCGACATCTTCGGCTGCAAAGAATATAATCAGTCTGATTTCAGTGTTGATCATCTGGTGATGCCATGTGTAGAGTCTTCTCTCGTGTTGTTGGAAGAGGGTGTTTGCTATGACCAGTGTGTTCTCTTTGCAAAACTCTTTTAAGCCTTTGCCCTGCTTCATTTTGTACTCCAAGGCCAAACTTGCCTGTTACTCCAGGTATCTCTTGAGGCCAAATTTGCCTGTTAATTCCAGGTTATCACTTGACTTCCTACTTTTGCATTCCAGTCCCCTATGATGAAAAGGACATCAGGGAGGCCCGGTGTGCTGCAGGCCATGGGATCGCAGAGTCGGACACGACTGAGCAAGTGAACTGAACTGAACTGAACTAGAAGGTCTTGTAGGTCTTCATAGAACTGTTCAACTTCAGCTTCTTTGGCATTAGTGGTGGGGGCATAGACTTGAATTACTGTGATACTGAATGGTTTGCCTTGAAAACGAACAGAGATCATTCTGTCCTTTTTGAGATTGCACCCAAGTACTGCATTCTGGACTCTTCTGTTGACTGTGAGGGCTACTCCATTTCTTCTAAGGGATTCTTGCCCACAGTAGTAAATTTAATGGTTCAGTTCAGTTCAGTTGCTCAGTCGTGTCCGACTCTGCGATCCCATGGCCTGCAGCGACTCCATGAATCACAGGCCTCCCTGTCCATCACCAACTCCCGGAGTTTACTCAAATTCATACCCATTGAGTCGGTGATGCCATTCAGCCATCTCATCCTCTGTCGCCCCCTTCTCCTCCTGCCCCCAATCCCTCCCAGCATCAGGGTCTTTTCCAATGAGTCAACTCTTCACATGAGGTGGCCAAAGTACTGGAGTTTCAGCTTCAGCATCAGTCCTTCCAATGAACACCCAGGACTGATCTCCTTTAGGATGGACTGGTTGGATCTCCTTGCAGTCCAAGGGACTCTCAAGAGTCTTCTCCAACACCACAGTTCAAAAGCATCAATTTTTCAGTGCTCAGCTTTCTTCACAGTCCAACTCTCACATCCATACATGACCAATGGAAAAACCATAGCCTTGACCAGACGGACCTTTGTTGGCAAAGTAATGTCTCTGCTTTTTAATATGCTATCTAGGTTGGTCATAACTTTCCTTCCAAGGAGTAAGTGTCTTTTAATTTCATGGCCGCAGTCACCATCCGCAGTGATTTTGGAGCCCAAAAAAATGAAGTCTGACACTGTTTCCACTGTCTCCCCATCTATTTCCCATGAAGTGATAGGACCAGATGTCATGATCTTAGTTTTCGGAATGTTAAGCTTTAAGCCAACTTTTTCACTCTCCTCTTTCACTTTCATCAAGAGGCTTTTTAGTTCCTCTTCACTTTCTGCCATAAGGGTGGTGTCACCTGCATATCTGAGGTTATTGATATTTCTCCTGGCAATCTTGATTCCAGCTTGTGCTTCTTCCAGCCCAGCGTTTCTCATGATGTACTCTGCATATAAGTTAAATAAGCAGAGTGATGATATACAGCTTTGACATACTCCTTTTCCTATTTGGAACCAGTCTGTTGTTCCACGTTCAGTTCTAACTGTTGCTTCCTGACCTGCATACAGGTTTCTCAAGAGGCAGGTCAGGTGGTCTGGTATTCCCATCTCTTTCAGAATTTTCCACAGTTTATTGTGATCCACACAGTCGAAGGCTTTGGCATAGTCAATAAAGCAGAAATAGATGTATTTCTGGAACTTTCTTGCTTTTTCAATGATACCTAAATTAAATTTGCCCATTCTGGTCCATTGTATTTATTTTTTTTTCATTCTGGTCCATTTTAGATCACTGATTCCTATAATGCCGATGTTCACGCTTGCCATCTCCTGTTTTACCACTTCCAATTTACCTTGCTTCATGGACCTAACATTTCGGGTTCCTATGCAATATTGTTCTTTACAGCATTGGACTTTACTTCCATCATCAGTCACATCCACAATTGGCTGTTGTTTTTGCCTTAGCTCAGCGTTTTCATTCTTTCTGAAGCTACTTCTGCACTCTTCTCCAGTAGCATATTGGGCACCTACCGACCTGTGGAGTTCATCTTTCAGTGTCATATCTTTTTGCCTTTTCATACTGTTCATGGGGTTCTCAAGGTAAGAATACTGAAGTGGTTTGCCATTCCCTTTTCCTGGTTAAATTTACTCATAACAATGCTGTTTTTGTTTTTTGTTTTTTATGCTACTGCAAATAAAATTGCTTTCCTAATTATATTTTCACAGTGTTCACTGCTAATATAAAAAATGCAGCTGATTTCTGTGTGGTGTTCTTGCATCCTGCAACCTTCCTAAATTTGTTTATTAGCTCTAATAGTTTTTTCATGAATTCCTTAGGATTTTCTATGAGTAATACCATATCATCTGTGAACAGAGATGTGAAAGGAAGAATACTTCCTCCTCTGCAATCAGGATGCTTTTCTTTCACAGTTTTACTGAGCTATGTTTGACATATATTGTGTAAGTTTAAGGTGTACAAACTGTTGGCATTTGATACACACACATTGTGAAAGGATTCCATGGCAAGGTTAGTTAACACCTCCGTCACCTCACGTAATTACCATTTATTCTGAGGTGAAGAACATTTAAGACCCACTCTCTTAGCAGCTTTCAAACACATAAATACAGTATTGTTAAGTATAATCACCACACTGTACATTAGATGCCTAGAACCTATTCACCTTAGAATTGGAAGTTTATACCCTGTGACCAACATTTCCCCATTTCCTCTGCCTTCTGCCAACCCCCTGTTTTTATGAGTTTGACTTTTAAAGATTCCATATGTAATTGACATACAATATTTGTCTTCCTCTCTGACTTAACTTTGCTTAGCACAATGCCCTCAAGGTCCATCCACACTGTTGAAAATGGCAGAATTTTCTTATTTCTCATGTCTGAGTAATATTATATATACATATATGTATCTTACATTTTCTTTATCCATTCATCCATGGACGGACACTTGAAGACTGTTTCCATGTCTTGGCTATTGTGAATAATGATGCAATGAATGTAGGAGTGCAGATATCTCTTCAAGATTCTGATTTCATTTCTTTGTGAATATACCCAGAAGTGGAACTGCTGGATCATATGGTAGTTGGAATGTTTGCTTTTGAATTATAGAAGTACCTTAGATATTTTGGATATTAATCCTTTATCAAATATATGATTTGCAAATATTTTCTCTCATTCCATAGGTCGCCTTTTCATTTTGCTGACTGTTTCTTTTGCTGTGCATAAGTTTTTTTAGTTTGAGGCAGTCCCACTGACATTTGCTTTTGTTGCTTAGTGTCATCTCCAAAAAATGACTGCTAGACAATGTCAAGGAGCTTTCTTTTACAGGTTTTACCCATTCAGGTCTTATTGGTTAAAAGTTTAATCTATTTCAAGTTAATTTTTATGAGTGATACAAAATAGGGGCCCAATTTCACTTTTTTGCCTGCAATTTTCCAGTTTTCCCCAGCACCATTTATTGAAGAAACCATCCTTTCTCCACTGAGTTTTTTTTGGCTCTCTTGTCTCATATTAGTTGACTGTGTATGCATGGGCTTATTACTGAACTCATTGGTTAGCTCTAATTAGTTTTTGGTGGAATCTTTAGGATTTTCTTTTCTTTAGGATGATATAAGATGATATCATCATAAACAAAAACAATTTTACTTCTTCCTTTCCAATTTGGATGCCTTTTATTTGTTTTTCTTCCTTGACTGCTACAGTTGGGACTTCCAGGACTATACTGAAGAGGAGTGGTGAGAGTGGGCACCCTTGTTTTGCTCCTGATCATAGAGGAAAATCTTCAAACCTTTCACTCATGAGTATGTTACCTGTGGCCTTGTCATATACGGCCTGTATTAGTATGTTCCTTCTATACCCAATTTGTTGAGAGTTTTTATCATGAAAAGATGTTTGTATTTTGCTGAACACTTTTTCTGCATTAAGACCTTACAATTTTCATTTTTCATTCTATCAATGTGGTATATCACATTTATTGATTTACCTATGTTGAACCACCCTTGTGACCCAAGGGTAAAACCAGTTGATCATGGTGTGTGATTCTTCCAATGTGTTGCTGAATTCAGTTTGCTAATAGTTTGTTTGGAATATTTATATCTGTATTAATCAGGGATATTGACCTCTAGTTTTCTTTTCTTATAGTATCTTTATTTGGCTTTGGTATCAGGGTAATGCTGGGTTCATAAAATGAATTAGGGAGTGTTCCCTCCCCTACAGTTTTTTGGAAAAGTTAGAGAACGGTCAGCATATTAATTCTTCTTTAAATGTTTGGTAGAATTCACCAGGGAAACCATCTGGTCCTGAGTTTTTCTTTGTTGGGAGGTATTTTACTACTGATTCAATTTCATTACTCATTATTTATCTATTCAGATTTTCAATTTCTTCATAATTCAATCTTGGTAGGTTGCATGTTTTTAAGAATTCATCCATTTCTTCTAGGTAATCTAATTTGTTGGCATATAATTGTTCACAGTAGTTTGTTGGGCTCCTTTGTACTTCTGTGGTATGGAGTGTGATGTCTCCTCTCACATTTCTGATTTTTTTTTTTTTTTTTGAGTCTTTTTCCCCTTAGTTAGCCTAACTAAAAGTTTAGCAATTTTTTCTTTTCAAAGTATCAGCTCTTGGTTTCACTGGTCTTTTCAGTTGTTTTCCTGGTCTCCATTTATTTCTGCTCTGGTGTTTGTTATTTCCTTCCTTCTGCAATCTTAGGCTTAATTTGCTCTTCTTTTTCTAGTTCTTAGAGGTATAAAGTTAGATTATTTGAGCTCTTTCTTTTCCTTAATAGGTCTTCCCTGGTGTCTCCATTGGTAAAGAGTCTGCCTGCAATGTGGGAGACTGGGGTTTAGTGCCTGGGTTGGGAAGATCCCCTGGAGAAGGAAATGGCAGTCCACCCCAGTATTCTTGCCTGGAGAATTCCATAGACAGAAGAGCCTGGTGGGTTACAGTCCACGGACTCACAAAGAGTTGGACACAACTGAGTGTCTAACACTTTCACTTTCACGTTTTTCTTAATATAGGTGTTTATCATTATATACATCCCTCTTAGAACTGCTTTTGGTGCATCTCATGTGTTTTGGTATGCTGTGTTTCCACTTTTGCTTCTTTCAAGGTATTTTTTATTTCTCTTTTAATTTCTTCTTTGGCTAACAGGTTGTTCAGGAACATGCAGTTTATCTCCCTTTATTTGTGAATTTTCCAGTTTTCCTCCTCTTATTCATTTTGAGTTTCATACCATTCTGGTCAGAAAAGATACTATTTATGATTTCAACCTTCTTAAATTTGCTGACCTGCTTTGTGACTTGTATGATCTATCCTACAGAATATTCCATATGCACTTGAGAAGAATGTGTATTCTGTTGTTGGGTGGAATGTTCTATATATGTCTGTTTGGCTCATTTGGTCTAAAATATAGTTCAGTTGCAACATTTCCTTATTGATTTTCTGTCTGGGTGATCTATCCATTGTTGAAAGTAGAGTGCTGAAGTCCTCTACTAATATTTGTATTGTTGTCTATTTCTCCCTTTGGATCTGTTAGTATGTGCTTAAAATATTCAGGTGCTCCAATTTTGGGTGCATATATTATATGTTTATGATTATTTTATCTTCTTGATAAATTGACCCCTTTTAATGCCTTTTTGTCTGCTATTACCATTTTTGGCTTAAAGTCCATTTGTCTGATATTAAAATAGTTATTCCCATTCTCTTTTCCCACTTTGGTTTTCATTTGTATAAAGTATCTTTTCCCATCCTTTTCACTTACAGCCTACCTGTATCAGCAGAGCTGAAATAAGCCTCTTGTAGGCAGTATATAGTTGAGTCTTGTTTCTTTATTCAACTTGCCACTGTATGTCTTGTGATTGGAGAATATACTTCATTTACAGTTAGAGTAATTATTGATAGGTAAAGATTTACTAATGCCATCTTAGTCAGTTCCTAGTAGTTCTGTACTTGTCTTTCTCCTTTAGCCTTCTCTTGTGGCCTGCCTTTGTGAACTGCTAATTTTCTATAAAAGTAGGCTTTGACTTCTTTGTATTTTTTGTGAATTTACTGTAGGTTTTTGCTTTGCGGTTATCATGAGGCATAAAACATGAGGCATAAAACACAGATATGAGAGTCTATTTTATGCTTGATAACAACTTATCTTCAATCATGTACAAAACTTTATGCTTTTACTCTCCCCCATTTTGTTTCTGATGTCACAAAACACTTCATGTCTTTTTATATTGTGTATTCATCAACAAATTAGTTTAGCCATAGTTATTTTTCATCACTCTTATCCTTTTAACATTTATACTAGAGTTAAGTGGTTAATTGAGAACTTCCCAGGTGGCTCAGTGGTAAGTGATTAATGAGGACAGCCTGCCTGCCAACACAGGAGATGCAGGTTTGATCCCTGGGTCAGGAAGATGCCCTGGAGAAGGAAATAGCAATCCACTCCAGTACTCTTGCCTGGAAAATCCCATGGACAGAGGAGCCTGGTGGGCTGCAGTCCATGGGGTCGGAAAGATTCAGACACAACTTAGTGACTAAACAATAACAATAAATGTTAACACATCACCATGTTACATTATTATTCTTAATCCTAACCCCTCCCAGCTAGTGACTATTCTAATGTTTAGATCAGAACATCTCTACAATGATAGTTTTATCAAAGGGGCAGTGAGGGGTGTTTCCTTGGTGCCAACTGATGCCAACCTGACATCAGTTTTCCTTAATTAGTAACCTCCCTTTCTCTCTGGTTGTGAAGACCACTGCCGTGTCCTGCCCGCTATCTGCTGCACACAGTGGGATGTCACTCTAGTACCTTGCTTCAGACATGGAAGATCCCTCTTTAATCCCATTAAACCACTCATGTCTGTATTCCTGCCTCTGGGCTCTTTAGTCTTGAGGCAGGGCAAATACAGGCTTGCAGACCTACAGGGTACAGCTCAACAGACACTGGGAGCATGCACAGGGAGCTGGCCACAGGGTGAGAGCATGTGTGAATGAGGCATGTGGAACCACAGGCCGACGGGGAGGATGCACAGGACAGGTATCCCCAGTGGCTTCTGGGTGATGTCTGTAATGTAATTAGTAAGAGCTTCATCTCTTTAAAACCCTCTGGAGTCCTATCTACTGCTTTCCCAACCTGTTTCTTCTGCTCAGTCATAGAGCTCAAGATTCAATACCCTGATTGAGGCAGGAGAGAAATGGACTTCATCTACAGTTGGAGCCTTTTAATTGGAGAGTTTATTTACATTTAATGTAATTACCGATAAGGAAGGACTTCTGCCACTTTTCTATTTGTTTTCTACATGTCTTACACCATTTTTATTCCATAATGCCTTCAATAATGCCTTCTTTTGTGTTTGATATCTCCTACTGTAACCATTTTGATTTTCTTCTTATTTAACTATATGTGTTATTTTCTTAGTGGTTGCCCTAGGGATTACAATTAACATCTTATTTGAAAGCAATATTTCAAATTAATACCAACTCAATTTCAATAGCATATATGAGCTTTTTTCCTATATAACTCTACTCTCCCAATGTTGTTATTATCACATGAAGGTCACAAAAATCATGAGTGTGAAAATATTGTGGAAACTATCAACATAACATATAGATATTATTATTATTTCAGTATTTGGTCAGATTAAGAGGCTTTGATGCTGGCTGAGAACAGTCAGCAGTAAACTTGATAATGTTCCTAAGATTTAAGAGCTCAAACAATACCTTTGCTAAACAGGAGAAGTAACTACACCTCCCACCTTTGTGCACATCCATTTCTATATTCCCAAGCCCTAACAAGTACCTGGAACACAGTGAATATGTTTAATAAATTTCTTATAAGTGAATAAAAATATGTACAGAAATACCTATGACCTCCTTAAGGAAAGGAGAGAAAACCTCAATATTTATTAGGAATCTATTATCTGTCAGGTATTGTGTGTTTTAAATATATTATATCTCATTTAAACCATATAGGGACCCTGTAAATCAGCATCCCCAATTTTATAGACAAAGAACTGAAGGAAGTGATTTTTTTTTCCAGGTCACACAGCTGAAACCAAAGTTTAACATGAATCTCCAAAATTCTAAGACATGTGCTGTTTCTACTTCAGCATACTGATCTTACAGTCTGCTCTAGTCTGCCACAGAACAGATCCAGCATATCTAGGGAAGTTCTCTTTTCCAAACACATAATGAAGTCGTAAACAAGAGAAAGCAGCATTGTCTGAAAGGTTACTAGCTTAAAATTTCCACTGCCAAGGGACCAGATGGTTTCTGGGATGTCTAGTTAAGCTAAAAATACCCACAACCACAATGAATCTGACTTACAAACAAAGAAGAGGAGGAGCAGCCAGTGTAAACATGCAGCTGGAAAGCTAGAAGATTTAATGCTTATAGAACACTGCTTACAGGGTTTTCAAATGGAAATACATGATATAAAACATGAGACAGCTCATGTTATTAATTGCTTACTCATCACTCTCTCACACATACCCATACCACATTAGTTTCTTCCCCCACCCCCCCACATTATTTTCTTAATCAAACTCTTGGGCCTGGCAGAGCTGAGTCCCACCAAGAAGCTGAAGGCAAGAGAGGACCCTCCTCCCAGCCCCTAACCTGGATGTGTGAGGCCCCTCACCCCAACACATACGTACTTGAGTAAAAGCAGCAGCAGCCTCCTAGGGCCCAACTGTAGCTGCCATGCATCCAGAAATGGGCAAGATTTTGTTACAATCCTTCCCTTGAATATTTATTACTGGGTTATCTGCCTTGTGTACACTAGCATTCTTTTTAAGTGTACAATTTAATGGTTTAAGTATATTCACAGAGTTATTTAACCATTACCACAATTTTAGAATATTTCCATCACCTCATAAAGAAACCTCATACCCTGTAGCTATCACTCCTAAACCCCCACTTCTCCTCCAGCACTAGGCAACCACTGACCCACTTTCTGTCTGTCTGTGTTTGCCTACTATGGACACACACTGCTATTTGTTTGCTGATGGATGGGACCATTGTTTCCACAGCTACATTTCAAAAGTAATGCAAAAGGATTTGAATTCCCTCAAACAACAGGATAACTGGGCAGCTTCCCACCCAACTCTATACAACTTTGTGGTTTTTTAGAACAAGATAACGTATAAATTATTTAAACCAACAGAAAGAAGGAAGCTCTCTGTTACAAAGGTAGATCATTTCAAGACAAAGATCTAAGTGCAGAGTCTTTTGTCATAGGATTTTGACAATGGTTTGCTAGAAAGAGCACAGGTTTGTGGAGTCAAGAGAGACCTGAGTTCCAATTTCATCTCTGTCACTTTACTGAAGTGAGAAGTTCTAGGGCGAATTGCTTAATCTCTTTGAACTGCATTTACCTTAGCTGAAAAATAAGAATGTTAGAAATCTTACAGGATTAATGCAGGATCTAAAGGAAATGAGGTATGTAAAGTACTAAACCACCAGTATATTCCTATTTTAGTGTGATAGAGATTCAGTTCAGTTCAGTTTTTGCTACACCTTGGACTGCAGCATGCCAGGCTTCCCTGTCCATCACCAACTCCCAGAGCTTACTCAAACTCATGTCGATTGAGTCAGTGATACCATCCAACCATCTCATCCTCTGTTGTCCCCTTCTCCTCCTTCCCTCAAGCCTTCCCACCATCAGGGTCTTTTCCAATGAGTCAGTTCTTTGCATCAGGTAGCCAAAGTATTGGAGTTTCAGCTTCAGCATCAGTTCTTCCAATGAACATTCAGGACTGATTTCCTTTAGGATGGACTGGTTGGATCTCCTTGCAGTCCAAGGGACTCTCAAGAGTCTTCTCCAACACCACAGTTCAAAAACATCAACTCTTCGGCATTCAGTTTTCTTTATAGTCCAACTCTCACATCCATATATGACCAATGGAAAAACCATAGCCTTGACTAGACGGACCTTTATTGGCGAAGTAATGTCTCTGCTTTTTAATTGCTGTCTAGCTTGGTCATAACTTTTCTTCCAAGGAGTAAGCGTCTTTTAATTTCATGGCTGCAATCACCATCTGCATTGATTTTGAAGCCCAAAAAAAAAAAAGTCTGACACTATTTCTACTGTTTCCCCATCTATTTGCTATGAAATGATGGAACCGGATGCCATGATCTTAGTTTTCTGAATGCTGAGTTTTAAGCCAACTTTTTCACTCTCCTCTTTCACTTTCATCAAGAGGCTCTTTAGTTCTTCTTCACTTTCTGCCATAAATGTGGTATCATCTGCATATCTGAGGTTATTGATATTTCTTCCGGACAGAGAGATTACTGACACCTCTAAAACCTACTACTTAAGTTCCACATCACTTCTCCTTAGGCTCTTTCTTTTCCAACTGTAGCTGCCATGCCTACATGAAATCCATACTTTTAACAAGATCTGTCCTCTTAACCAGTTCATCTACTTGATTTCTGTTCTTTTATCCCTCCCCCAACACACACACATGCACATACACACATGCACACATACACACACGATCTGCCCTAGACCATCATTAAGCCTTATGGTTTCTTTTAAATCACTACCTCAGTTTTCTCTCATAGTCTCTTTTCCCTGACAGTTATTGTTTGGACTATTCTCCACATATAACTTGCTAAATCCTATCCTGAGATTTTTTATAGAACTCACCAACTGCCCTTACCCCTTCCATTTCATGCCCTGGCCACATTTCCTCCACCCTTTAAAACCCTACTTTAAGCCACTTCTAGATACTTCAATCTTAGAGGTGAAAAGAATCTTAAATCATTCAGTGAAATCCCCTGCCCAGCAAGCAAAAAGTAGGGCATAACAACCTGTATTTTACATAAATCATATAAAATGAGGTCAACTGATTTTACTCAAGCTCACACTACTATTTCCCTAAAACCTCCCAAGACTGGCTTCTCCATCCTCACACCTCTCTGGCTTGTCTCTTTTCATCAGTTCTAAAGTTAGTCCTCCAGTATCACATCATTTATATGTCTGGTATCTGTCAGCTGAAAGAGTTCATATTTTCATGTGTTTGTTTTAAAAATGAGGAACAAGTCAGGATAGTTTAATTCATCCCAACACTAACTGGGCATGCAGTTATTATGACTGACTCAGGAGTCAGTCTCTGTCTCTCTCTTCTTACACATATACCTTACAGGAAACACAGACACTGCAAGGTTCTTTTGCTGAGCCCCACTCTGAACCACAAACTCAGGCTTAAGGTATCGGAACATGAGCAAACAAAATAATGTAGTTAATTTCTACTTAATTAAGGCCTAATTATGACTTGGTGTAATATAGGCTTTTCTCTTACAGAATCTATAAAAGGATCCCCATAAGCTACTGCTAATGCATTAAAGGGAAAAGTTAACTTTATAGTATAAAAGCTTTATCAGTGTGGTCACTAGGTCCCCCCCACCCAAATCCCATATTAATCCTATAGAATCTACTCTAAACAACAGCCACCAGCCAATCTGTTTCCTCCACAACTCCCAGAGTCCTCTCCTAGAGACCCTGCAAGTTTGACAATTCTGACAAAAAGCCTCCTTTAACCTACCCACAGGCACAAAGACCTATATCATTAAACACTTCACAAGTATTTACTGAGCCTCTACTGTGGGTCAGGTACTGTACTAAGTACTGTGAATACAATGGCAAACAAGATTTTTGCCACTGCTTGCCAAGGATTTAAAGTCTAGTGGGAAAGTGACTTTATAAGCGATTTTATAAAAATAGGGATCTATAAGAAGGTCATGGGGGACAAAAGAGTACAGTGGAAAGAGCCAAGAAATCTAAGTTCTAACTCATCGTCCTTCTATTCTAGCAGTCTAAGATTTGGCAAGTCATGTTTTCTTGCTGGCCTTTAGTCTTTTCACTCTGAAATAAAGGAATTAGATAAGACAATATTTATGGTCCTTTTCAGCTCTGGGTTCTAAAAGAAGATAACAAAATAGTGGCAGCAATACTCACTGAAGACTTAACATACGCCAGAA
Organism: Cervus canadensis; assembly: GCF_019320065.1. Classification (NCBI taxonomy): domain Eukaryota; kingdom Metazoa; phylum Chordata; class Mammalia; order Artiodactyla; family Cervidae; genus Cervus; species Cervus canadensis. Next base: position 49,289,025 of record NC_057396.1, on the reverse strand, counting down.
ATCTCACCAGGCACCGTCTGCGTCACTTACAGTTTTGTACAGCGGTACAGGCAATACTGCCTCACTTTCCTTTTTTCATTTTTTAAACTAGAAGGAGGACAGACAATTTGACAATATTTTTTTAATGGTTATATCCTATTTCCCAAGTAGAAGTTTAAGTGATTTACAGTAAAAATATGTAAAAACTGAGCCTTAATAAAGACCACATTAAGTAATAAATATGAGAAGAATATACCAAATGTTATTTTTGAAAATTATATGTCATGTTGTAAAGCCATGATGACCGAACTGAAAACTCTGCCATAATCCTAAACTTCTTGACAGCCAAAGCACAGAGGAAAATGGAACTGGACATGTAGCTCTTAGAAAAGACACTGGCTGAACAGAGAACGTTTTTCCAGATTGAGCTTTTAGTATAACTTGCAATCATGTTTTTATTTTTGATTCTTCAAGTGGTAAAGAGAGTATGAGGAATGAAGGGAAATAAATTTAAACAAACAACAAACCAGTTTTTCAGATATCTAAAATAAGACCTTAACTTTATGATTTATATCTTATGGTTCAAGTTATTAAATCTTTTCAATTCACATATGATTAACTTAGAGATGACCTTGGGTTAACTATTACTCTACCTGCCTATTTGAAAGAAGCTTCATTTTCAAAGAGCTATAGGACTTTATTAATAGTGTAGCAAAACATTCTTTGTTTTGAACGTTTCAAATGCAAATAGTCTGAGCTGCTCTTGCAAGATTCAGCCAGAATCTATTGATGGACTTCTTCCAAAATAACCATCCTACCAGGCCTACTCACTCTTACCTCCATGCTTCTGGGCTTAAGCAAGAAAAGTTTAAAAAAAAAAAAAAGAAAGAAAGAAAAGTTTATAGAGTAGATAAGTAAAATAAATGCAGATTAATTTGATTTAAATACAGATGTTAAAAAAAAATTTTAAACTTTTACAAATGAACTCTCATTAGGAAACAAACTTGAAGAGAAAGCCTATTCTTTAGCTGTTGCTTACCAGATAGAAAAAAATGTATTTGAAATATTCCCAAACTATTACCAATGCTAATTCCTTTTTACTTGTGCCAAAACATATAACATAAAAGTTACCATTTTAACCATTTTAAGTTCAGAGGCACACTATTATGCAACCATCACCATGCTAATTCTTTTTTAATATATCCATAAACCTCATCTCAGTGTCAGCACTAACAACTCCATACTACTTTCCTAAATATCATTTAAAATTGAAACAATATTTTCTTAAGTAAGAAATAAAACATGTTGACTCAATAAGAGACGCAGTTCACAGTATTACCATAATAGATTTTCCAACCTTAAGTTTCCATGACATCAACAAATTATTTCCTAAAAAGATAACCGTACCAACCAAATCCAATTAAGCTTTTTTTTCAATTTTACTAGTAATTGAACTCAGCCCACAACCTTGGATATTTGGAGGAAAATGCTGAAATTCATAAATGTATAATATGACTGTAAACATCTCTTAACAATAAAGTGTTAAGTCAGTATTTTCCTATAAATTAAGCCCATTGTGACTCAGTGTTACAAACTAAGGGAAAGTATGATCCAAGGAGCAGGAAAAGAAGATGTACCACAGATATCCCAGAGCCACACATCATCAGAAGCACACCCCTTGGTATACAGACGTTACGCTTTGCCCTTCAGAGAAGAATTTTCAAAGTTTCTTGCTAGGCATTTCCAAGTAACAATATTAACCTTCTCATCACCTTAAAAGAATGAATTACAAGGGCAGAGATCAGGATTGGTAATAAGTAGTTCACCTATACAACGTCTACTCCAATTAACTGGGGCAGTTCGGCCTTGACATTGTTTTGGGGTTTTAATAAAATTTCCTTTTTTTCCAAGTAATTTCAAATGAAGAGATGTTAATTGACTAATCACAGATTGCCTACAGCAACATTATTTTGTTTCAGGGGATATTTATTGCAACTAGACTGGAATTAATAATATGATCTTTTTCTCTTTTTCAGTAGATCCCTCTAATAATCATTAAGATATATCTGCTATAAATGGGGAAAAGTTCTATATAAATATTCTGCAGCTGACAATTCTTAGTCAAGCAATCTTGAATTTTTTAACTTTACAGAGCATCTATATTTCAAGCACATATGCACAAAGCAAGAGTTTCATCATCACCATAAATGGTTATGTACACTGGCTTACACTTTATATACTGGGTCCTTATTACATCAGTCAAACTTCAGTAGCTTAGTGGCCATTCAACAAATTTCAAATGAATGAAAAAACAGTTTAGGAAACAGCCTTCCTGGAAGGAGTTACCATTACCCAGAGAAAAGAAGGCATTTAAGGGAAGGAGAAGTTTAGTGAATTTTACTCACAGAAATACTCAAATTCTGTAATTATCTACATGGGAAAAGAATCTGAAAAAGAATGAATATATGTATAACTGAATCACTTTGCTGTATACTTGAAATGAACACAACATTAAATCAATTATACTGCAGTAAAATTTTTTAAAAAAGAACAGGAAAATCAGAACATATACAAAAAGGGTTCAGGGATCACAACAGTATGAATGAACTTTATAACATTATTAAACTTGGTAGATTTTTTTGGTCTTATTTATTAGTGACTAACAATAAAGAGCCTTCAGATAAAAAGGATCCAGGTGTATGTCCACAAGAAAAGCAAGAAAAGTCCACTTCATAATGCTGTGGGAAGGGAAAGAAGAACCCTAGAAGCAAGAGTGAGCAACGCCAGCTTTAAACCAAAACAGACAACAAAGTGGGGTAAAGATTGTGTCTTTTCATATTAAAACACAGAGTATATGGCATGTAGTAGCTGTCCCCAAAATGTCATTTGAATAAATGATTCAAATAAATGATTCCTTCCAGCCTTCCTCCCTTCTTTCATTTTTCCTTCCCTTCCTTTCCCTCCTATCCATCCATCCTTCCTTCCTTCCACTTAGGCCTTCATTATTCTTCCATCACCCAACATCCATCCAATTCCTCCTTCCTTTCCTCCCCAGTGCCTGCAAAGTCCAAAGTAACAAGAGATTACTTGACAAGGGTCTTAAAAACTTTTCAGTTTGCCCTCTTGAAACCTATCAAGATATATTTTAGTTCCAGGCACTGAAAAAAAAATCAACTTTGGCTTCAAGTTCTTACTAAGAGAAAAAAGTTCACAAAGAAAATCCATGGCTATTGTCTTTAGTATCAATGGATATTGAATAAGACTTTATTGTTTCCTCCCAGAATAGAAAGTTCTTCTATTCAGCAGAGCAATTAGTACAATCCTATCCTGAGGATACCAGAAAAGGATAAAGTTTACTTTTCTTTAAAAATTCAGTACAGTCCCTTATTTCTTTATAATCCATATTTGAAAACCAGTTTCCCCCTTCCCCAACTCCCACCTCCCCCAAAGTAGCTACAATAAATACTTTTGCTGCCCCGCCCCACCCCCCACCCTATCCCTTTTGTCTCATACCCCAAAATGAATGAACCCTGACTGAGTTCATTATCAGTCTCTTACCCTGCCAGGAAAGCTAAGGAGTAGGAGTTGTTCTTGGAAACAAATGCTGAGCGGTGTGTCTGTATCATCTTGCCTCGGGAAGGTTCTTCATTCTCTGAATCTGAGAGACGTGCAGGACACTGGCAGGAGACAAGGGAGACAACACTGTCCATTTGGGGTTCCCATGGAATCTCCCATAGCTATTGTTCAAATCTATTATATGCTACTTCTCTCTGAGCCAATTGATGTTTCTAACTGCCTCCTGGGATCCCAATCTGGATAGTCCAAATACAGCTCAAACTTAATATATCCAAAATCAAACTCACTATTTCTCTTCTCTAAGTCCCACTACCAACCCAGTTAGAAGCCTCAATGTCATCCATGACTCCTTTCCTTTTTTCAAAGTCATAATAACATTGCATAGAGCTCTTGAGTACCCCAACACATCCAAGTATTTTATTTCATTTACTCTTTAACCAGTTCCACTAAGAAAGACCTATTATCTTTTACAGATGGCAAACTGAACTGAGGCTCAGAGTAGTTAATTTGCCTAGGATTTTAGAGTTAATCCGTAGCTAACGCTGGTACTTGGATCCAGAGCATCTGTTTTCAAACTGCCTCCATGTTATTCCTACTTTGTTCCATTGCACTCCTCAAATGTCTCTCAGATCTAACTTTACTTGTGTGTACTCATCATCATTGCCTTTCCTTAGATTCTCATCTCCTACCTTGACTACTGCAATAATCTACTTACAGGTCTTGCTCTTGCCAGCCTTTTTTCCCTCTAATCCTCTCCATCCTATTAAGCACACAGATCCCATCACTCCCCTGCTTAACTGTTGGTGACTTCAGGATCAAGTCTAAATACCTCAGCATGATCCAATAACCTTCAAAAACTAGATCCAACCTTCTTTAAAGTTTTTCCTCCCCCAAGTTCCAACACAGGTAACTCCTTGAGCTCTAGAGCAATCAAACTATTCTCAACTCTCCACATGTACCACCATAGTCATTCAAAACTTCTGTTCTTTTGGACATGCTATTAGTCCCTTTCCCTAAGATTCTCCTTCCACATTTTCTGCCTATAAAACATTCACTGGTGTTTCAGAGGCATCTTAAATACTACTTTCTCTTGAAAGATTTTTCCATCAGCTTTTTCCATCTTGCTCACACTATTTCATTTACCTTCACTTTATTTTTGAGTTTCTTTTTGAGTCTTTAAATTTATATTCAATGTTTCTTTTATGTGTGCCTTTTACATACAACATATGAGAATTTGCTCATGATTTAATATAAGTTTCTTCTTTATAGTGTGTACGTGTGGGCTAAATCACTTTAGTCATGTCTGACTCTGTACGACACTTTAGACTGTAGCCTGCCAGGCTCCTCTGTCCCTGGGATTGTCCAGGCAAGAATACTGGAGTGGGTTGCCATTTCCCTCTCCAGGAGATCTTCCCAACCCAGGGACTGAACCCGTGTCTCTTGCGTCTCCTGCATTAGCAGGCAGGGGGAGCAACTATCACACTGCACTGTAGCTTCTTATTTAGGAGTCTGAATTCTGTTTTAGACAACTGACTTGGAGAGCAAATGATTTCCTTTTCTCTAAAACATCTGATACCGTTATACAGTAGGTAAACAAAAAAATGTCTAATCATCTAATGATTAACCAGTTTTCTAATGATTAAGTTAATATCAAAGTTAGAGTTAAAGACAGAGGCATGCAAGGCATCTTACAGCTCAGAATACACTGTATTCCTTAAACGTTTTGCTATTCTCTAGGCTGATAGGCACATTCATACAATAGACTAGGTTTCCAACAGCCTGCAAGAAAGAGTTGAAGGATTATAATTTACAGAGAAGCTCTTCAGTTTTGTAGGGTATCTATCACTCCTTAAAACCCTGTTGTACAAACTATTCACTGGAGAGATGTTAACAGCACTAGTTCATTACCAAATAGTGTGGGAAGCAAGAAAAACCTTTGACATCAATAGACTCAACAGGGGGGTAAATAATGGCAATTTTTCTTTATTTAGGCTTTTCTACACAATCAATTCAGTACCGAATAAAAGAATATTCAAATTCCAGCTCTACTATTAGCTACCACTGTCACTAAAGGTTAGTTGCTTTACCTTTGTGAGTCTCAGTTTCTCATCTATAAAATTAAGAATGATCTCTCTACTATTAATACACCTATTGTGATAAACCATTAAAAACACATGGTGCATTAGCTCACAAGTAGTAAATGCTCAACAAAAGATAGATTTTGTTTACATCAACTTAAGTACTATTAATCTCTTAAGAAAACACTTTAGTGTTACCATACAAATATGCCAGGTTTCTTTTAATTGTTGAAAATAAATTTAATTATAAATAATTACATAAAGAGAAAGTACTCGAAACCCCAACCCCTCTATATTTCTACCCCCACAAAAACCTAAAACCATTAAGATAGGAAAATATTTACCTCTCATCTTTAACACTGCATAAAAATAAACCTATAGCACAGATCCCCTGGAACAGAATATGGCAAACCACTCCAGTATTCTTGCCTGGACAATTTCATGAACAGAGGAGCCTGTTGGCCTACAGTCCATGGGGTCTCAAAGAGTTGGACCTGACTGAGAGACTGAGCATGCACGCAGGCAATGAGACATGAGGATATCATCAAAGTGGTGGTTTAAGACAGCAAAATATCAACAGGAGATTAATTAAATAAATCCTACAGTAAAGAATAACTAGCAGACCACTAAATAATGATGTGGGATTCTTTATTTACATGGCAAGACATCCATGATTTATAATTTATTAAAATAGATTATAAAACAGTATGTATACTAGGTTGCATTTTCTGAAAAGAAAAAATATCTTACACACACACACACACACACACACACACACACTTGGAAATCTGGAAGGATATTCACCAAAATGTTTTTAGGAGTTATCTCTAGGTTATGGGATGACAAGCAATTTTCCACTTTCAGCTTTATAATCTTTGGTATGGCTATAATTGTTACACCAAATTGTTTTCCAACAATTTGAACTATTATTGGTATTAACTATCATTAACAGATCATAATAAATTAAACACTGTGCCTATATTATTTCCATTCTAAACAAATAACAGATAACTGCTTCCAGAATCAGCCCTTGCCTTCCTCTATTTGAATTCAACTTGATAAACATGTATCAAACTCTTGTGATGTGCAAGGTACTATGAGAGATTTTTTTTAAATGGTAAGACATTTCCTATAACCAAAAAATTTACAAATCAAGAAGAGAAATACAAACACACAAATAACCATAACATAAGGAAGAATTAAATAAGTCATACAAAAGTTACAAACTGAGGAGAGGAAAGTTGAGGGGGAGAGAATGGATAATGGGAGTGGCGAAACAAGAAATTCCTACCAGTTCCAGAAAGGCAACAGCTTTTGAACTGGACACAGAAAGATTAATGGCTTTTCATCAGGTAAGGTTAATGGCGTATCAAGGAGATGAAATGCAAGAGCAAGGATCCTCAGAAGAGAAAGCATGGGTTATATGTTTGGGAGAAAGCAAACAGCTCAGTTCCCTAGAGTTCTGGGATGTAAGCAAGGATAGAAAGATAAGCTAGACTAATACTAAAGACTTAAATGTGAAGAGTTCTCATTTAGTTCCACAGGAAATGGGGAGCCACTGAGGTTTTTTAATCAGGAGGGTAAAATGATCAGTCCAGCTCTAATCATAATACTCTCTTTATTAAATATAATCCTTTAGCTGACTTTCCACTGAGACCACTTGAATGTCTCTTCAGTCCCAATGAATGTATCGTTGGCTAAACTAAATGAAATTACTTGTCCTACATCAAAATTTCTTAAGAAATATTTGATTGTAAAAGTCTCAAAAATATGAAATATAAAAGCAGACACAAAAAAGGTAAAATCACAAAATCTAAAACTTGAAGTGTTCATAGATCCAATTTTATTCAATGTATAGGCAATTTTGCAAAACTAGCCATGACCAATCAGAATTGGTATTAATACTTCCTGATTCCTTTTAAGATTAAATTTTAGGTTGATGTAATTAATTTCTATTTCAAAGATTGAAGTGGCAAAAGAAAAAATGATTAGAGCAAATTTCCATCTTTGTTATGAGTGGATATTCAAGATCATTTCCTCGAGTAAACCTGGGTCTGGCAAGGTCAACAACAACAGGTTCTTTCTATCAAAGGGCCATAGTAAAGAGTAAGCTCTCTGAAAAAATTGGTTTGTTCTGAAAAGAAATCTCTTTCTGGGCAGTTTTCGATGAGAACAATAATGGATAGTCCTGTTGGGGTGAAGAGGCAGAGTTTGCAGTTTTTAGAGACCACAGACAACTATTAGTTCGGGGCTATTAGTCAGAAGAAATACTATATACACAACACTATCATGTATTTTATTCTTGCCTTCCTAGATGAACTATATTCTCTCCAAAAGCAGTCTTTTTCTTTTTGTAGTTCCCGATGAACAGAGTTTTAAGAGTACATAAGCATTTCATATTTTTTAAACTGAATCTTTTCAGAAGGTTGAAAAGGTTGTTTCAACCTTCAAAATGGTTGTTTTTAACAATCAAATAATAACAATTATTAGAACTGGGATCAAAAAGCCCCACATACACGTTGACAGTCAGCAAATACTATCAATTCAAGAAAGCTTATGTGATCTCAGTTTCTAAAGTTCAGGAAAAATGCCTTTGCAAAGAGTAATCGACAAGCACTGAGAAATTAAGTAACATGGCCAAAGTTGTACAGTCTGTTATAATGCTGGGACCTGTTTAACAGGCAAACTTCAAGTCTAGAGATTGTTTTCCCTCTATTCTGTTATGCTATCTCTCTTTATATATAGTAAAGCTTTATTAATCCACCTAATTAAAAATATAACTTGAAATACTAATGAGACAGAATCATAAAACATTTTAACAGGTATGACTCGAAAGGTATGCTAAGTACATACAGTAAGTAATAGATGTCCAAGCTAATATAAATTGCTAAAGGAAAAGAAAACCAGTTGTAATCATACATTTAAACCATAATCAGTGGACCCTCCAAAGGGCTTTCTTGTATTAGTTAAATATACCATTTACAACCTTTTCCAGTAATTTGCTTGGTAAATAAGTAACGAAAAGAATTCAGGCAAGATTTGGCCCAATTAGAAGTTTAATTAAGTTAAGTTTAAACAAAGTGTCTAATCTAATATTGAGGACTGACCTTGTAAGCCTGGTGGGCTACAGTTCATGGGGTCGCAAAGAGTCGGACATAACTGAGCACACACACATACCCCTTGTAAATAGAGAACTGTGCTGTTTGGGTTATTATAGAGCAAAGGGAAATGAAATACAAACTTTAAGAAAAGTTCATCCTCCTAGTTGGGGATATAACACATACAGAACCCCATAACATAACAATACCTAAGTCAAAATGACAATATATGTATAAAGCTTACCCCAAGTAGCATATACCACACTAGGTTTTTCTTCTCACTCACCATTTTTCCCCACTGCTCCCCCTTAATCTTTCCACACAAGTCTCATTGTCCTGTTCATAAATCATTTTCTCCAGCTCTCCATCTGGATGCTAAGTTCTTCAATACTCGTAAGTAGAACAGTCAATGACTGTTAACTGTTCACCAACACAGGTTTTTCAGATCCATGTCACCTAGGCTAATGGCTGATTTTGAGACAGGTGTCCATCAAAAAGGTGATCTACTTACACGCTCTAGATTTGTCTTCAGTACTAATGGCTCATCTCTTTTTTTCTGTTCATCCATTTTCCTTTTTCCTATTTCTGTGTCCTCTGGTAACAACTTGTGGATTTGATCTTCAGAGGTTTTCTCCTCTGGTAACTTTTCTTCTCGCAGCTAAAAATACAAATCACATCGAGACAGTAGTTTTAGACCACAAAAGACTTAAAAATATCTTTTATTCAGTAGTCTATTAGAACAAGCAGGGAAGTTCTGAGACTATTTTCTTATTGGATATAAAGCCCTCTTATTTTTTAAGAGAGTCAACTTCCACTTGACTCTTGCCAAACATCCACTTCATGGCTTAAGATTTAACTGCTCTGCATTCTTGAGCAATATGAAATCACAAAAACTAAGATAATACACATAATCAAGAACTAAGGTTTATTCACTTAGCCAAAAAATGATGAATCTACAAACTTTCTTTATTCCCATAATCCAGATATAACTGCACTAGGCCAGGAGAATAGCAAAGATGTGTGCCACAGAGGGTCAGGGAAGTTGGACTAAGCAAGAGAGGTCTTTGGGCCTACTGGCAACAGGAAAAATGGGATATAAGAGTCCCAATGTCCTACAATTTATACTGTTATCTTGTTACCTACAGGATAGGTCAAGTACATGGTCTACAAAGAAAGTTAAGGCAGACTGATATGCTCCTCATTTGAGGCAGGTAGCATGGCATTACGAAAATAAATGGCTTTTGAAATTAAGTAGTATCTTGCTATATACTTACGGTGTATTAAGAGTTCCTTTCCTAACCTCCCTTTATTCTCTTTTCATTGCCTGGGACTTTAATAAAATTTAAATGGCATAATGTATATGAAAGCAATTTTAGGCTACTAGTATTTTTAATCATACTTATAAAAAATAAAACTAGAGAACAAATTTTTTCATTGGCTGTCAACTCAGATTATAAAACAACAATAACAATAAACAAAAATATTCAGTTTTTTAAATTAATATTTCTTTTTTATTTTTTTAAGTTATGAAAGTATAACTCATTTATGGAAGACTTGGAAAACACAGAACAAAGTTACATATAGTCCCACTACACATTACAATTATTTTTTAAGTAGGCAAATTACGATTTTTAGTTAGAGTTTCAATATCAAACTGAAAAATTAATAGAATGAATACACAGAAAAGTAGAATACAGTAGACTCGAGGGCTTCCCAGGTGGTGATCATGGTAAAGAACCTGCCTGCCAGTGCAGGATCTCTTGGTCAGGAAGATCCCCTGGAGGAGGACATGGCAACCCACTCCAGTATTCTTACCTAGAGAAACCCATGGACAGGCGCCCTGGCAGGTGCCTTTGCAATCCATAGGGTTGCAAAGAGTCAGACATGACTGAAGCGACTTAGCACACATGCACGCACACACAGCAGATCTGAGAAGTACCATGAACCAATTCCATTTAAATTAAGATTTATACAATTTTCACACAAGTGTAGGATACAAATTCTATCAAGTTCCTATAGACTATAAACTAGAAGACACTGGAACATATGCAGGGACATAAAATAAGGTGTGAAAATTTCACGGTCTAAAGGTAATAAAATCATACAGAGCCTGTTCTCTTATCACTGTGGAATTATGTTAGAAATCAATATCAAGAGATATTTGAAAATAACCCACATATTTTTGAGTGCAGTGTGACATCTACCAAGAGTTCACTGACTTAGTCATTTAAAGCCTCAATAAAGTTAGACTGAAAAAAACACAGACGGTGATTGCAGAAAAGAAAGCATTTAAATGAGAAATTAATATCAAAGCTACTTTAAAAACCCCATGCATCTGGAAACTAAATATCCACTTTAAAATGATGGATGCATCTAAGAAGCCATAACAAGGAAAATAAGAAAACATCTGTAACAGAATAAAAATGAAGAGAATTTATCAGAATTTGTTACATGCAGTTGAAACTGCTCAGTGTAACTTAAATACAATGTGGAATCTTGAAAAAGGTATGAAAACAAATAATGGACACTGGTATAAAATTTTATGAAATCTGAACAAAGTCTGTACTTTAGTTAATAATACCATATCACATGTTAATTTCTTATTTTTTATAAAGATTTAGCCTTATATTTCCAATTTCCATAGGTATGATTCCAATAAGCCTGAACTGGTCTTAACACGCTGGGTCTAATTCAAGAGGTTATGAATATGCAAAGAACACCAAATACAATGTTATATAAGGAGGAGATTCAAATGAAATAATGTACTACCAACTTCTCAAATCAAACAAGAAAACAAGAGGATGAAAGCTAATCCATAGCTAGAGAGAAAGCTGGAGTCTATGCTAACTGCCTACATGAAAGATCAATCCCTTTTAACGATCTTAGATGAGAAATTCTTATTCAACAACATGACCACAGGCTTCATTAAGGAGCATTTCACTTGAAGAGAATAGAAAGGCAGAGTGGCAAAAAGAAAACAAGTTTCAGCGTCACCTTACCATTTACTGAACAGTGTGTGTCAGGTGTGCCACTAAAAAAACAACTAAGGTTCACAACTGAGGTTCAGTTCAGTTCAGTCGTGTACGACTCTGCGACCCCACGGACTGCAGCACACCAGGCTTCCCTGTCTAACACCAACTCCCAGAGCTTGCTCAAACTCATGTCCATAGAGTCAGTGATGCCATCCAACCATCTCATCCTGTCGTCCCCTTCTCCTCCTGCCTTCAATCTTTCCCAGCATCAGGATCTTTTCAAATGAGTCAGATCTTTGCATCACGTGGCCAAAGTATTGCACCTTTAGCTTCAGCATCAGTTCTTCCAGTGAACATTCAGGACTGATTTCCTTTAGGATGGACTGGTTGGATCTCCTTGCAGTCCAAGGGACTCTCAAGAGTCTTCTCCAACACCACAGTTCAAAAGCATCAATTCTTTGGCACTCAGCTTCCTTTATGGTCCAACTCTCACATCCATACATGACTACTGGAAAAACGATAGCTTTGACTAGACAGACCTTTGTTGGCAAAGTAATGTCTCTGCTTTTTAATATGCTGTCTAGGTTGGTCATAACTTTTCTCCCAAGGAGCAAGCGTCTTTTAATTTCATGGCTGCAGTCACCATCTGCAGTCATTTTGGGGCCCCCAAAAATAAAGTCTCTCACTACTTCCATTGTTTCCCCATCTATTTGCCATGAAGTGATGGGACCGGATGCCATGATCTTAGTTTTGAATGTTGAGTTTTAAGCCAACTTTTTCACTCTCCTCTTTCACTTTCATCAAGAGGCTCTTTAGTTCTTCTTCACTTTCTGCCGTAAGGGTGGTGTCATCTGCGTACCTGAGGTTATTGATATTTCTCCTGGCAATCTTGATTCCAGCTTGAGCTTCGTCCAGCCCAGCATCTTGCATGAAGTACTCTGCCTATAAGTTAAATAAGCAGGCTGACAATATACAGCCTTGACGTACTCCTTTCCCAATTTGGAACCAGTTGGCTGTTTCATGTCCAGTTCTAACTGTTGCTTCTGACCTGCAATACAGGTTTCTCAGGAGGCAGGTAAGGTGGTCTGGTATTCCCATCTCTTGATGAATTTTCCACAGTTTGTTGTGATCTACACAGTCAAAGGCTTTAGAGTAGTCAGTAAAGCAAAAGCAGATGTTTTTCTGGAACTCTCTTGCCTTTTCAGTAAACCAACAGACGTTGGCAATTTAATCTCTGGTTCCTCTGCCTTTTCTAAATCCAGCTTGAACATACGGAAGTTTATGGTTCACGTACTGTTGAAGCTTGGCTCGGAGAATTTTGAGCATTACTTTGCTGGCGTGTGAGATGAGTACAATTGTGCGGTAGTTTGAGCATTCTTTGGCACTGCCTTTCTTTGGGATTGGAATGAAAACTGACCTTTTCCAGTCCTGTGGCCACTGCTGTTTTCCAAATTTGCTAGCATAGTGAGTGCAGCATTTTCACAGCATCATCTTTTAGGATTTGAAATAGCTCAACTGGAATTCCATCACCTCCACTAGCTTTGTTCGTAGTGATGCTTCCTAAGGCCCACTTGACTTCGCATTCCAGGAAGTCTGGCTCTAGGTGAGTGATCACATCATCGTGGTAATCTGGGTCATGAAAGATCTTTTTTGCACAGTGTGTATTCTTGCCACCTCTTCTTAATATCTTCTGCTTCTGTTAGGTCCATACCATCTCTGTCCTTTATTGTGCTCATCTTTGCATGAAATGTTCCCTTGGTATCTCGAATTTTCTTGACGAGATCTCTAGTCTTTCCCATTCTATTGTTTTCCTCTATTTCTTTGCACTGATCATTGAGGAAGGCTTTCTTATTTCTCCTTGCTATTCTTTGGAACTCTGCATTCAAACTGGGGTTATCTTTCCTTTTCTCCTTTGCCTTTCACTTCTCTTCTCAACTATCTGTAAGGCTTCCTCAGACAACCATTTTGCCTTTTTGCATTTTTTTTTCTTGGGGATGGTCCTTATCACTGCCTTCTGTACAATGTCACAAACCTCCATCCACAGTTCTTCAGGCACTCTATCAGATCTAATCCCTTAAATCTATTTCTCACTTCCACTGTATATACATAAGGGATTTGATTTAGTTCATACCTGAAAGGTCTAGTGGTTTTCCCTACTTTCTTCAATTTAAGTCTGAATTTGGCAATAAGGAATTCATGATCTGAGCCACAGTCAGCTCCCAGTCTTGTTTTTGCTGATTGTATAGAGCTTCTCCATCTTCGGCTGCAAAGAAAAGAATCAATCTGATTTCAGTATTGACCATCTGGTGAGAGTCCATGTGTAGAGTCTTCTCTTGTGTTGCTGGAAGAGGGTGTTTGTTATGACCAGTGCTTTCTCTTGGCTAAACTCTGTTATCCTTTGCCCTGTTTCATTTTGTACTCCAAGGTCAAACTTGCCTGTTACTCCAGGTATCTCCTAACTTCCTACTCTTGCATTCCAGTCCCCTATAGTGAAAAGGACATCTTTTTTGGGTGTTAGTTCTAGAAGGTCTTGTAGGTCTTCATAGAACCATTCAACTTCAGCTTCTTCAGCATTACTGGTAGGGGCATAGACTTGGATTACTGTGATACTGAATGGTTTGCCTTGGAAAAGAGCAGAGATCATTCTGTCGTTTTTGAGACTGCACCCAAGAACTTCATTTTGGACTGTTTTTTTGACTATGAGGGCTACTCCATTTCTTCTAAGGGATTCTTGCCCACAGCAGTAGATATAATGGTCATCTGAGTTAAATTTGCCCATTTCAGAGTTAGCTAATGTGTTCAAATTCAGAGCCATAACCTTCGACCTGGAATTCAAATCTATGTTTACCTTGGTGGTTCTCAGCCAAGGACGATTTTACAGCCGGCGATGTCTGGAGACGCTGTCCCAGCTGAGTGGACAGGTGTATGCTGCTCCTAGCGTCTAGTGGGTAGAGGCCGGAAACTGCTACTAAACGTCCTAAATGCGTAAGACAGCCCCCAAAATACATACCTACACAGATGCTGCCATTGCAAAAAACTAAAACATTTCCTGTTTTATGTACTTCAGTGTTACTTTGTTCAGTGCTTAATTGTGTTTACATACAATGTTCTCTGGCTTCTTAAGTGTTTCAGAATGCATCCTTTGCTTCCTAATAATGTTTATTGCTGCTCTCAAAGTTTTTGACAGTGAACTTGTACTATTGACAAAACAACTTTTTCATTGCAATGTTGAGTCTCTGTGAACACAGCACCAACTTGAAGTTAAAAATTTACAAAATTGAAAACCACATATATCCATTTAAATCTTCATATGAATCATGTTGGTATTTTCTCTATATTGGATTCTGTAGATGCTAGTTTTTGGTCCCTTTTGATGGTTATTTATAAGCACTTGAGAACTTGGTCTCTAGGAAAGAGTTTTTATACTCAGGGAAAATGGCTCAGATAGTGTCAGACAACAGCATATAAACCTGAATGAGAAGTATTGATAGCTGCTGTTTATTGAACTCTTCCATGTTTCAGACATGAAGTTTATAGAGCTTACCTTATTTAATCCTCAAGGGCTTTGTTTGTACCTATCATTACCATTTTATAGACACAAAAATTAACACTCAGTGGTTATTACCTAAAGTCTTGTGTTTGAATACTGAAGAGCTTAGATTTTAAAGCAAACCACTGGCTTCAAATACTAGGGTTCCCCAACCTCAGTACTATTGACATTTTGGGCCAGATAGTTCTTTGTTAAGGTGAGCAAGTCAGAATCTGAGTAGAAGGTTTATTCATGAGTACTTTACTGGGGAGCAGGAGTTAAGGATGGAATGGTACAACAAGACACAGCAAGCCAATACAAGTGGTTGGCCTAATAGCTGTCCTACAGAGGACAATGTGAGAAACTGTATGAAATGCAGCTCAAGACTCAATCTGAAGTGAGAAAGGGGGAAGCAAATGATATATACATGTATATGTATGTGTGTGTGTGCGCAAAAATAGACTCCCACCTCCTGCTGACCAAAGTTTGCTCCACTGGATGTTAAATATCCCTCACACTGGCTTGAACAACTCCAGTAAGTTCCCATGGTAAGCACTGTACAGCAACCACAGAGGAGACCTAGAGCTAAAAGCAAGAAGCAAGCAGTGTGAGCCGAAACAAGAGATCTCAGACTATACCAAGTGAAGCTGCCCACTTCTGTAAAGTGGAATGCTTTTTACTGCCTCCATTTTTTTAAATGCTTATTTATTTATTGGCCATGCTGGGCAGCTCACGGGATCTTAGCTCCCTGACCAAGGATGGAATCTGTGCCCCCTACAGTGGAAGGGGTGAGTCCTAATCACTGGGCCACGAGGGAATTCCCTGCATCCATTTTTAGGTACTATTAGAGACAACTATTGACTTCTGTACAGTAATCTCATTCTCAGCCACACTACCAAGAATACCATGTAATTTTTTTCCTCAAAGTATCTTTACTTTGTCATTATTAATTTTTTAAAGTAAACTTTTCTTTTTGGCTGTGCTGTGTAGCATGTGGGATCTTAGTTCCCCAACCAGGGATCAAACCCATGCACCCTACAGTGGAAGCGTGGGGTCTTAACCACTGGACCATCGTGGAAGTCCCCAAAATAAACTTTTTGAAATCAAATCACCATACACACAGTGTACAAATGATAAATGTAAAACATGAAAAATTCTACAAAATAAGCACATCCATGTAACTACCACCCAGATCAAGAACCCCTTGTGCCTACTCCTCACCCCAAGGTATTCATGATCCCAGCTTATAACACCAAAAACATACTTTCACCTATTTTTGAGTTTTATATAAATGGAATTTTATGTATGTATTGAATCTCTTCCTTCAGGCAACATTTCATTTGTGAGCCAAGAGGGAGGGGATATAAGTACACATAGAGCTGATTCTCTTTGTTGTATAGCAGAAACTAACACAACATTGTAAAGCAACTACCCCCCAATTAAAAAAAAAAATTCCATTTGTGAGATTCATCCATGTAGGTGTATTTAGTAGTCTTTCTCATTGTTTTATAGTACTCCATTGTTTGACTACAAAATAACTTAATGATTCTATTGTTATAGATATTTGCATAACTATTAATTTATTTTATTCACAAATAAACTACTATAACCATTCTTGAAAATGTATCCTGATACATATACTGTTCTGTGGGATACATTCTAGTAGAGAAGCTGTTTAGGCATAAAGTAGGGGTACACTGCCATAGTTTCCCCAAATTGATTGTACAAATTACACTCCCACCCCAATCTGCAATATAGCAGGAATGCTCTCAACCTTGCTAACACTCAGAACTGTCTGTTAGCCATTTCAGTGCATACATATTGATACTACATTATGACTTCAGTTTGTATTTCTCTGATGACTAAAGATCTACAGCAGTTCTTCATGTGCTTATTGACTATTTGGAAATTCTCTTTTATGACATACCTATTCACATTGTTGCCCTTTCTCCTTTCAAATATTTGGAACTTCCCCTAATAATTTATAGGAGTTATACTTTTTGGATATGAGGCAATTTTTAAGAAAAAATACATACATACAAGAAACAAACACACACATTATTCCCCCTTCTCATACTAGCCTTCATTCCTTGGTAGTGCCTTTTGAAGACAAGAAGCTCCAGGTTTTAAAGTAGTTTAACATTAGTGATTTTTTTTTAAAAGAAATTGTCTCATAGTATCGTTTTTTTTTTTTTGGCTCTGTGTCCTGGCACTTGAGGATAGAACCAGCGGACTGGAAGCTGCTGGTACTGAAGACATGACGCCAAGGGGGCCAGAACCCATTCCTTCTACCTCTGTACATTACATGGATCGGGAATCCCTGCCAAGAAAAGGACGGTCCACAGGCACCATCCCCCTCCCCAAGACCCCCAGCACAAACCCCATGTCTACAAAATCACACTCACTCAGTCACCACCCTCCTCATGGTATCTTTAAGGAATTATTATTTGACATTTCACATACAGATCTACAATCCACCTTGAGCTTTTTTTTTTTTTAATCAACTATGTTAAAGAATAACCTACATATGATCAAATGATCACATACAGAATGCATAGCTCAACGAATTTCAACAAATGTATATATCCATGTAACCATATCCCTAATCAAGATACAGAACATTTTTACCACCAAGAAAGTCACCTCAAACCCACTAGTGGGAATTCCCTGGCAGTACAGTGCTTAGGACTCTATACTTTTACTGCCAAGGGCCCAAGTTTCATCCCTGGTCAGGGAACTAAGTAAGATTCCACAAATCACGCAGCATGGCCAAAAACAAAAACAATAAAAAAACCCACTAGTAATCAATATCCCACCCTACTCAGCTCAAAGCAACCCTTAATTTTGTAACTATGACTACAGATTAGTTTTGCCTACTATAAAATCATACAGCATATATTCCTTTATGTCAAGATTCATTCACAGCACATTTTTGATATTCATCCATGCTACTAAGTTCATTATAACACTATATTCCTTATATTCCTTTTATGGATAAGTTATATTCCATTGCATGAATATACCACAGTATGTTTATCCATTCAAGTATTATACATGTGGGTTGTATTTAGTTTGGAACTGTTATGAAAAAAGCTGCTATGAACATTCATGTCTTTTTCTGAACAGATGTTTTTATTTTGCTTGTCTAAATAGCTACAAGTAGATTTGCTCTGTCAAGTAGTTGCTGCTGCTGCTGCTAAGTTGCATCAATCATGTTCGACTCTGTGCAACCCCATAGATGGCAGCCCACCAGGCTCCTCCATCCCTGGGATTCTCCAGGCAAGAACACTGGAGTGGGCTGCCATTTCCTTCTCCAATGCATGAAAGTGAAAAGTGAAAGTGAAGTCGCTTAGTAGTGTCTGACTCTTAGCGACCCCATGGACTGCAGCCTACCAGGCTCCTCCATCCATGGGATTTTCCAGGTAAGAGTACTGAAGTGGGTTGCCAGTGCCTTCTCCGTCAAGTAGTTAAGTATATGTTTAAATTTATAAACTGCCAAAATGTTTCCCATGGAGATTATACCATTTTATACAATCAGTCCTCCATATCCGTGGGTTCCACATCAGTAGATTTAACCAACCGCAGATCAAAAATCAAATATCACTCTGCCAGAGTTCCCTGATGGTGCAGTGGATAAGAATCCCCCTGCCAGTGCAGGGGACATGGGTTCCATCCCCAGTCCAGAAGATTCCATGTGCTGCAGAGCAACTAAGTCCGTGCACCACAACTTCTGAGCTCGCACTCTAGAGCCTGTGAGCCTCAATTAATGAGGGCCTGTGCCACGACTACTGAGCCCATGTGCTGCAACTACTGAAGCCTGTGCATCTAGAGCCTGGGCTCCGCAACAAGAGAAGGCACTGCAGTGAGGAGCCCACACACTGCAATGAGGAGCAGCCCCAGCTCTCTGCAACTAGAGAAAGCCTGCATGCAGCAATGAAAATCTAGTGCAACCAAAAATAAAATAAATGTTTTAAAAATATCAGTCTGCCTTTGGTAGAACCTGTGTACACTGAACCTGCAGATGCCAAAGGCCGACTGTACTGTTTTTCATAAGGGACTTGGTATCCATGTGGTTTCTGGAACCATTACCCTGCAGATATGGAGGGAGGGTTATACTCCCACTAATAATTCATGAGAAATCCAGTTTATTTTCATTCTCACACTCATTTGGAGACATGGAATTCTTAGCCTTTTAATTTTAGCTATTCCAGAGAAAGTAGGGGATATCCTACATGGGATGTTCGTGAGTATCTCCCTGCTGGTTAACTATGTTGAGCATCTTTTCATATTTTCGGTAGCATGTCTTCTTTTGTGAAGTGTCTGTTTCCAATCAAGTTTCTTTTTTGAAAAATTCTAAATAAAAGTCTGCTGTTAGATATTTTGAGAATATCTTCTCCCAGTATTTGCTTTGTTTATTTTCTAAATGCGTAGAAGATTTTATATATATATGTGTGTATATATATATATATATATATATATATAAAACTTTAATACAATTCAATATATCATTTTTTTCTTCTGTGATTAGGATTTTTGGGGTTCTTGTCTAGTAAATCTTTGCCTACCCTAAGGTCAATATTTTTTTCTTCTGGGTCTTCTTCTGCATAATTTTAGCTTTCATGTTTAGTCTATGATCCATGGTATACAGATCAAGACTGACTTATTCACAAGATAAGTCTGTTCCAACATCACTGTTGAAAAGACTGTTCTTTTGCCACTGAATTATTTCTGTGCCCTTAGGAATATCAATTGACTATTTATGAGGGGGTCTATTCAGGTCTATATTCTATTCCATTGATCTATGTCTTTTCCTTATGCCAACACTATACTCTCTTGATGACTATCATTTTAAAATCAGGTAGTAAAAGTCCTCCAATACAAACAGTCATTATTCACAGACATGATCCTCCATGTAGGAAATCCACTAGAATCTACAAAAAAAGCTACTGAAACTACTAAATGAGTCTAGCACAGGGATAAAGTATCAAAAAGTATCCTACTTTGTAGGATAAAGTATCAAAATGTAAAAACCAATAGTATTTTTACATACTTGCAAGAATTGTAATACCACTTACAGTAATATCCAAAAATGTGAAATATTTAAGATAAATCTGATAAAAGATCTGGAAAGTGAAAACCACAAACCACTGCTGAGAGAAACTAATGAAGAACTAAATAAATAGAAGGATATCATGTTGATGGGTCTGAAGACTCAATTACTAAGATATCAATTCTCCCCAAACTGATCTATAGACTCTGGGCAATCCCAATCAGAATGCCAGCAAGTGTTTTTGTAGAAATTGGCAAGCCAAAACTAAAATTCAGATGGATATACAGTGAACCAAGAAGCCAAAATAACTTTGAAAAAGTCAAAATAACTTCTTACTATCAAGCTACAATAATCAAAACAGCATGGTACTGGTGTAATAATAAACAAATAGATCAATAATACAGATACAATATAGAGTTTGGAAGCAAACCCACAATATGCAGGTAACTAATATTTGACAAAGGTGCAAAAAGCAATCCAATGGAGAAAGGACAGTCTTTTCAGCAAATGTGCCAGAATAACTGGGACATCCATATGCACAACATATATAAAAATTAACTCAAAATGGATCACAGACCTAAACGTAAAGCCTAAAACTATAAAACTTCCAGAAGAAAACACAGGAGAACATCTTTGTTGACTTTGGAAAAAGAATTCTTAGATATAACACCAAAAGCAAAATCTACAAAGGGAAAAAAAAATGTACAAAGTGTATTTTTTCAAAGTTAAAAACTTCTACCATTCAAAGGGCTCTAAGAAAATGAAAAGACTGATACAGGGAGAAAAATATTTACAAAGCATACACCTGATAAGACTTGTATTCAAAAATCTCTCAGACTTCAACTGTAAGAAAATACAAATAAACACATGAAAAGATGCTCAACATTATTAGTTATTAGGGAAATACAAATTAAAACCACAATGAGATACCACTACATAACAACTAGAATTGCTAAAATTAAAAAGACTAACCCTACAAAATGTTGGCAAAGACTGCGAACAACCAGAACATTCATACACTACTGGTAAGAATTAAAATGGGAAAATCACTTTCGAACAGTTTGGCAGTTTCTTAAAAAAGGAATCACACCTCCCATATGATCTAGCCATCTCAAGCTTAAGTATTTACTTAAGAGGAAAAAAAAAATTATTTTGTACTAAGATTTGCAAGTGAATGGTCACAGTAGCTTTATTTGTAATAGCTAAGAACTGGAAACAACCCAAATGTCTATTAAGAGGCAAAGAGATAAACAAACTGTGACATGTACAATGAAATACTACTCTGCAGTAACAAAGAATAAATTATTGATACATGTAACTAGCTGAATGAATCTCAGAATTACTAGGCCAAGTGAAAAAGTGAAACAGAAAAGCATTAAGCAATTCAGACCAAAAAGAAAAAAACATTCACTGGACTTCATCATAGAGTGAAAAAGTGAAACAGAAAAGCATTAAGCAATTCAGACCAAAAAGAAAAAAACATTCACTGGACTTCATCATAACTAAAAACTTTTGTGCAAAGGATACTAACAAAAAAGTGAAAAGACAACCTACATAGTGGGAGAAAATATTTACAAATCATGTATCTGATAAAGAGTTACTATTTAGAATACATTAAAAAAAAAACTTACAACTCAATAGCAAAAACCCAACTCGAAATTGAGCAGAAAGACCTGAAAAGACATTTCTCCAAAGAAGAAATACAAAGTTATCAATAAGGACATGAAAAAAGGCTCAACATCATTATTCATTAGGGAAATGTAAATCAAAACCTAATGAGATACCCACTAGGATGGTTATTTTTTTAAAAAAATCAATAAATAACAAGTGCTAATAAGAACATTGAGTAATTGGGGCCCTCACACATGGTTGGTAGGAATGTAAAATTGTAAGGCTGTTGTAGAAAACAGTTTAATGATTCCCTTGACCTGGCACTTCCACTCCTAATAACATACCCAAAATAAGAGAGGGGGAGTCAAACGGACACTTGTATTCCAATGTTTACGCAGCATTGTTCACAACAGCCAAAAAGTGAGAACAACTCAAGAGTCCATCAGGAAATGAAAGGATTAACAAAACGAAATGTTGTTGTTGTTCAGTTGCCCAGTTGTGTCTGACTCTTTGGAACCCCATGGACTGCAGCATGCCAGGCCTTCCTGTCCCTCACCATCTCCCAAAGTTTGCCCCAGTTCATGTCCATTGCATTGGTGATACCATCCAGCCATCTCATCCTCTGACGCCCTCTTCTCCTTCTGCCCTCAATCTTTCCCAGCATCAGGGACTTTTCCAATGAGTCATCTGTCCACATCAGATGAACAAAACACTGGAGCTTCAGCTTCAATATCAGTCCTTCCAACGAGTATTCAGGGCTGATTTCCCTTAAGACTGACTGGTTTGATCACCATGCTGTCAAAGAGAGTTTCACGAGTCTTCTCTAGCACCACAGTTCGAAGGTACCAATTCTTTGGTTCTCTACCTTCTTTACAGTCCAGCTCTCAGAACCACACGTGACCACTGGGAAGACCATAGCTTTGACAAAATGGAATATCTAGCCATAAAAAGGAACAAACTACTAAAACATGCTACAATGTGAATGAACCTTGAAAACATGCTGCGTGAAATAGGCCAGGTCATAAAAGGACAAATATGATATGATTCCACTTACATATCTAGAATAGGCAAATCTGTAGAAAGAGAAAGTGGGTTAGAGATTAATGGGGGTTGGGGGGTATGATGGAATGGGTAGTTATCGACTAATGGGTACAGAGTTTCTGTTTGAAGTAATAAAAATATTTTGGAGAAAGAGAACAGTGATGATTACACAACACTATGAATGTACTTAAGGCCACTGAATTGTATACTTAAAGTGGTTAAAATGACAGATTTTATGTCATATATATCTCACAGCACTTAAAAGTTTTTCTGTGTCATGTAACTTACTACGTAAGTATCATGAAGTTCCAGCTAGCATTCTATCCTTTTAGATACTAAATAAATAACCTGTATGACAGGTTCACTCAAGGCAATCATCTAGCAGGAGGCTTCAACTAATCTTCTGGTTAGAATCAAACAGCTGAATCGTCTGACAGTTAAACACAAAAGCAAATGGAATTCCTAGCCATAGGGCAAGGCTCCACTGAAGGAACAGGCTGTGGAGCTCACTAGATTCTTCAACCCTGTTCTTTCAAGGGTGGAGATACCTACAGAATATTTGTAGCTAATCATGTCATGAATAATACCCACTTTACCATGAAAAATTATTCATCTTCATAATTGCAAAAGCTGAGTGATGGGTATACAGGTGTTCATTTTATTATGTAAACATTACAAAAATTAAAAATTTAGAAAACATTTATAATATTCGTTATGCTAGTCAACAAACCTCAGGCACTGGATGACTCCAGAAATAACTGAAGGGCTTATAGGAGCCTCTGCAGAGAAAGTTCTGATTACTGTCTTTCAAATGCTAAGTAACTACCCCCAGAGTATGTATTCCCTACTATTAATAGTACTTCAAATGTTAATTAGCCATATTTAAGAGTTTAGAATAAAACACATATGAACTACTTTCAATTTGGAACCATGTCCCATTCATCCTTGATGTCTTCTCTCCCACTTTAGTACTATACATAGAGCCTGTATGCAGTAAGTTTAATTCCACAAACATTTACAGCACATGAGAATCTGTGTTAGGCACTGCTTTTAGAGCTAAGGATATAGCCCTGACCAAAAATGACAAAGTTTTTTGTATGAGGCTTATATTCTGTAAGAATGTGATTGAAATGAAAGATGTGATTAGACTAATCAATTTTTAAGAGGTCTTTCAACAAATATTCCCTGCAATACAAACTATATCTATTTTAGTGACCGCAGCAGTCCCCACGTTTTGGAAGAGCTTCTCTCAATTTCACAGTAAAAGATAAGCAATGCAATGGCGTCATGAACACAGGCCTCGTGGGAAGAGTGCTGTTCAATGGCACTTTAAAAAAAATCTGGATATAACTGTTTTCATTAAAGTTACATGCTTATCAAAATTCCCTCCACCCCCAACCAAAGGTAATGTTCCATACAGCTGTCTCAGTCTAGAGAAGAATTTATCACTAATGTAATACAGTCACACATAGAGTGTGTCCTTCCAGGGATGGCAAGGATGACAGTGAGAGTTCTCCTCTTAATGGACTAATAATGATGGGATTTTTCTAAAATATATCAGACCTGTCAAAGATTAAAATACACAGATCTTTACCACCCCAGCCTCTCTAGCTGTGCAGGAAACAACCAAGTTATGAGAGCATTTATCACACAATGCATTAGGCCTCACAAGTGTTGAAACAGGAAATACTAATGCTTGTTATTCATGATGTCCTCCGTTAACCTGAAGCCTTGTTTTATTTTGTGAAGCAAACTATTCCTCACTTTCATCTTCTGCCATTGCATCAGCCAATAATCTGCTTCTCTCTGGATCCATCTTTCAGAGTTTTCAAAATGCTTCATCTCCCACAAAGCAAATTTCATGTCCATCAGGGTCAGGCAGAATGATCACTTGCACTGTTGCTTTCCCTAGTGTGTCCGGACTCACAAGGAGAGTCAGAATTCCCCAGTTCTCCCATTTTATCAAGTCACCTGACAACTCTTTCTAGGGGCAAGAAAAGGCAATTTGTCCAAAAGCTGCTGCAAGATCACTGCCTCCTGGATGTCCTGTAGCTCCAGCTTATACTGGTTATCAGCCTAGACCAGCAAAGTCCTCTGCTTCTTTTCATCTTTTTCATAAACTTTCATTCCTAGTAAATTATACCAGTAGCTAAAGGACTTCTCAAGATCAGACTCTGGTAGAGTTACTTTTAATATAAGATCTGTCTGCGGTGGACTACATACAGTTCTGCAAACAGAATTTATATCCTCCAGGAGCTTTGGTTTCAAAAACACCTCCTGCAACCTCACTGAGTGGCCACTCCAGCTTCCTGGCATTGCTGATGGCCTGACAAGAAGAGTGAAAAAGTTGGCTTAAAACTCAACATTCAGAAAACTAAGATCATGGCATCCGGTTCCATCATTTCATGGCAAATAGATGGGGAAACAATAGAAACAGTGACAGACTATTTTCTTAGGCTCCAAAATCACGGCAGGTGGTGACTGCAGCCATGAAATTAAAAGACGCTTGCTCCTTGGAAGGAAAGTTATAACCAATCTAGATAGCATATTAAAAAGCAGAGACATTACTTTGCCAACAAAGGTCCATATAGTCAGAGCTATGGTTTTTCCAGTAGTCATGTATGGATGTGAGAGTTGGACCATAAAGAAAGCTGAGTGCAGAAGAATGGATGCTTTTGAACTGTGGTGTTGGAGAAGACTCCTCAGAGTCCCTTGCACTGCAAGGAGATCCAACCAGTCCATCCTAAAGGAAATCAGTCCCGAATGTTCACTGGAAGAACTGATGCTGAAGCTGAAACTCCAAGACTTTGGCCACCTGATGCAAAGAACTGACTCATCAGAAAAGACCCTGACAGTGGGAAAGATTGAAGGCGGGAGGAGAAGGGGACAACAGAGGATGAGATGGTTGGATGGCATCACTGACTCAATGGATGTGAGTTTGAGTAAACTCCAGGAGTTGATGATGGACAGGGAGGCCTGGGATGCTGCAGTCAATGGGATCGCAGAGTCGGACACGACTGAACGACTGAACTGAACTGGTTAGAAGCAAGTGTGATAATCATGAAGTCATTGCCAAGTTTGTAGTCTCCGATGCCCTAATTGTCAGTCAGTTCTGCAACAAAATGATCATCCTCAGGTTCAAATCCATTCATTGTTTTACTTCATTTCCCATTATTAAGGCCTTCATTCCCAGGACATCACGATAGAAACGCCGTTAGGAAATGGTTTTCCACTTTGAACATGAAGTGCAGAACCCTGCAAGTCACCATGACCTCCTACAGTACCCACCCCTCACACAGACAGCGCCACACCACCCACAGATGACGCCAGCACAGTAGTGCCAATGGCACTTTAACAATTAGAGGCTTGTGCATCCCTAATTGTCTCATTTTCTTATCTAAATTGGTAAAATGGTCTACCCAATGATAGCAGACTACAGAAATAATTTGTGAGAGCTGTAGGACCTTCTGGCCTCTTGGCGCTTCCTTAATCTTTCCCCTGTGCTCAGTCGTTTCAGTAGGATCACACTCTTTGCAATCCAACAGACTGTAGCCTGCCAGGCTCCTCTGTCCATGGGATTCTCCATGCAGGACTACTGGAGTGGGTTGCCATGCCCTCCTCCAGGGGAACCTCCCAAAACAGGGATCAAAGAATGAACATAACAAAATTCTTTCCCCAATCAATGCAACAAGATGGAGGGCTGAGCACATTCTAATATTCTCCTTCTGTTTAAAACAACATGAAAAGTCAGGAAACTTCTCTTTAATGGAACATATGTATAAAAGCACAGAAAAAAATAGCATGCCACTAGCAAACAAGATCACAAATATGCAGAAGATGGAACTAGTTTTCACACTTAAAGGTGTGAAATTGCTAAATAAGCAATTCACAAAAAAACCCAGAAATAGCCAGTAAGCATAAGATGCTCCTCCTCTCTAGTAATCCAGGAAATGTAAATGAAAACAATGAGATATTTTATTCAGGAGATAGCAAAATATTAAAAATAATGAAAAGGGACTCTTTTACTGTTGATAAGAAAGTTAGGTTGAAAAAGTCTTTTTAATATCCACCAAAATGGTATATACAAAGTGTATATACCACTTGACCCGCACTTTCACTTCTAGGAATCTAACTTAATATTTGCTCAGATATATTCATACATGTTTAATGCAACATCTCTTCAAAATTGGGGGAAATGGGAAACCATTTAAATGACCAGTGGTTAAATGTATTATGTACACCTCATCCACACCATGTAATATCATTCGGTATGAAAAAAGTACCTACATGAAAACACTTGCTTCCCATCCACACATACAAAAAAAAATACTGTCAGAAAAAAAAACACTCCTAGGTTCTTTGAAGTCTTTACCATGAGACCATAACACTCACAACCCTTCTCTGTGGAGTCACCTACTTGGCCTGTCAACTCCCCTTATTCACAGAAAACCTCAGCACAAAAGTTTCTGCCCAGCTACTCCAGTGATCATTCCTAAAGATTTCAATAGCAATATATTCTCTCAGGTTCTTCACTTCCTTCTAGATAAATCTTTTCTTCCATCCTATTTCAGTTACCTCCTCCCATAATCATACCCCAAACTGTCATGTTCAATAACTAAAACTACCTCTCAGCATCACATTTAAGCCTTTCACATTTAGGCCACCACTTCTAGGTTTCCAACTTTACTAATATGCTAGTCACCCTACTTTCATAATTCTTTATCACCATCAAAACTTCCAGTCCACTGACTCTACCACTCTCACTGTCCACCATGTCCCTCATGTTCTCGATTCCTTCCTCAAACAACATCCTTAAAGTAACCACAGTCCAAAATTACAACTTCCTTGTATACACCTTCAGGTCCACTGCATCATTCCCTCTGTCATACTTCTTAGCATACTTTCTAATCCTGGTTAAACCCAACCCATTGCTTAGTCCATGTTCTAATTGGTCTTATTTCCATTTTTGTCCCATGAGGCAGAGATAGCTAGCTGCCTACCCAGTATTCATTTTTTCATTTCTTACTAAAAGAATCCTAATTTTACCGAGGAAGCTAATGTGCCCAGGTAAAACACTGTTACCCAGCTTTCCTGACAGCCACAGGGAGTCTGTGACACTACACTACAAAATATAGGCCAAGTCACTGGGTGGGGCTTTGGAGAAAGCTCTTTAAAAGACCAAATTCAGCTGACATATGCCCTTCTGCCTTACCTTCTGTCTAGATGGAATTACAGAGAAGGATCAACCATCTCACACCACAAGGAGACAGGCACACTAGATGTCTAAACAGAAAAACAAAAGGACCCTGAACCTCTGATGTCCTAGAGCTGCCATATTAGTCCTGGACAATTTACCTCCAGCTTTTTTGTTCCTTAAAAAAATACAACTCCTAATTTATTTGAGTCATTATGTTGGGGTCTCTGCTGCTCTGCTTAGTTGCTCAGTCATGTCTTACTCTTTGTGACCCCATGGACTGCAGCCTGACAGGCTTCTCTGTCCATGGGATTCTCCAGGCAAGAATAATGAAGAGGGTTGCCATTTCCTCCTCCAGGGAATCTTCCCAACCCAGGGATTGAACCCGGGTCTCCTTGCACTGCAGGTGAATTCTTTACCATCTGAGCCACCAGGGAAGCCCAAGAATACTGGAGTCTCTACTATTGATAGTAAATACAATTCTTAATTCCTAAGCCCATTACAGTTTATTCCCCACAAGGCAACTAGAGACCTCTTAAAAATATGAAAGTGAAAGTCACTCAGTCATGTCCGACTCTTTGTGACCCCATGGACTGGTCCACGGGATTCTCCAGGCCAGAATACTGGAATGGGTAGCCTTTCCCTTCTCCAGGGGATCTTCCCAACCGAGGGATCGAACCCAGGTCTCCACCAGGCGGCTTCTTTACCAGCTGAGCCACAAGGGAAGCCCAAGAATATTGGATTGGGTATTCTCCAGTGGATCTTTCTGACCCAGGAATCGAACTGGGGTCTCTTGCATTACAGGTGGATATGTCAGATCATATTACTGGCTTCCCATCACACTTAAAATAAACTTAGGGTCCTTACTAGGCAACTAGGCCCTCTCTAATATGTCCCTCCTCTCTCTCGCAACTCACATGATACCAAATCCCCATACCACACTTCCATCTACAACTTGTACACTCAGTTCCATCCAAGGTGTTCCTTTAGCAAGGAAAACCTGTTTCCATCTCAGGGCCTGTGTGTTTGCTGTTCCCTTTACTGGGAATGCTCTCTCCTCACAACTTTACTTGGCTTGCTCCCTCACCTCTTCCAGGTAGCAACTCAAATGTTGCCTTCTCTGACATTTTCCCTGATCCCTGTATTAAAAACAGTCGCTTTGTGTCTCAAGTTTCCCTTCCACTGCCCTGTGACTCTTCCTACCTTGCTTTATTAATATATATTAAATACTTTTTTGCTTATTTACTGTTCATCTTCCCCATTAGAATGGAATCTCCCTAACAGCAAGAACCCTGGGTGTCTTTTTCAGCATCATATCCCTAGTACCTGGCACACAGTAAGGACATAATAAATATTTGCTGAATAAATGAATATACATCATGATCTCATTTATACTGAAAAAGACTGAAGCATATGTGAGTGTGTGTGTAAGTACATAAAAAATCTAGGATATACACTAAACTGTTGATGCTAGTTATCTCTGGGGAAGAGAGTGGAAAATAAAAAAAAGAACTTTCACAGCTTGCTCTGCATATTTTTGCATAAAAAAGACAAAATTAGCTATAACACATGGCAGGAAGAAAATTTTAAACATATTTAGAAATATAAATCTATTTATAGAATCATAAAATTTAGACACTCATAGTAACCTCAGTAAGCATAACACTACACCATGGGTAGAAGGATCTATGATTAGCAAGCAAACATCTTCTAAAAGACCTAGAATCAGGGGAATAAAACTTTATAGCCTTTATAAAGGTTTTTACTGTCATTTAAACAAAATAATAAAATATACTATGCAAAGTGTATTGTACATCAAATTAGTAATGAATTGTGTAGAATTAATTTCCATCACTTGCTCAGTAAAAACTTTTAAATATCTTCCTTCCCTAGGGATTCATCTAGATAATTATATATTTGCTTTGTTTCAGAAAATATGCATTCTAAGACACATCTTTTTTATCAAGTTCTCCATCCAAATGTCTAGTATATTAATTTTTTTACTTTATGGAGGCATATTTTTACATGTTATATAATTCATCCATTTCAAATATATAATTCAATGGTTTTTAGTAAATTTACCAAGTTGTGGAACATACCATAATTCAGTTTTAGAAACCTTTATCACTGCAATAACACCATTTATGTCCATTTACTGTTAACCCCCATTCCCATCTCTACTCAATCAACCATTAATCTACTGTCTCTATACTTTTGTCTATTGTGGACATTTTCCATAAATAGAAACATACAATATGTGGTTTCTTTCATGATTTCTTTCACTTAGCATCTTTTCGAGGTTCATCTATCTGGTAGCACGTGTCAGTGTTCCATTCCTTTTTGTTGCTGAATAGTATTCCACTGTATGGATATGCCACAATAGTGGCACAATAGTGGCATATCCACTATAATTTGGTTCTATGACTTGGATTTCCATTCTCCAGATAATACAATGGATTAAGGATAACTTAGGTACTTGGGGAAGGGGGGCAGGGAGTATCTATGGTTAAATTTATTCAACACAATGACATAGGTGAGTGTTTTTCAAATCCAATCCAGTTTATACAGAATGAGATTGTCCTGGCTTCACTCAACAACATTATGCTATCAGTCACTTTTAAAACTATTTTTTCTGTCCCTCCCTCCTAACAGGAACAAGAGGATAGTTCCCCAAGGTTTCTTTCTCTCTACTAAGGTTTATAAAAAATCTCTACACTTACTATGCCTTCTGCTTTACTTCTTTTTTCTACCTCCGAGTCCTTATTTTCTCATTATCTTCAAGCTGATAGCTTTAAAATTTCCATATTCTCCAAATTTCTAAAAAGTTACATTAAAACTAAATATCTGCATATTCTGGAATTTTATTTAAGAGAAATCTGTGGTTCTCTTCATGTAGCCCCTGAGAACAATTTCTTTCTATGTATAAAAAAGCTTTGTAACTGATTTAAAATGAAAAACAAAAAACTCACAACTCTAATATAAAAGGAGCAAGAGGACCCATGTCAACATTTGACACTCTCATTTAAAAGAAAAGATCAAATATATAGTAGTTAAGCACAGTCTTTTTTCTCTTTAACATGACCTTTCATTCAGTCTAAAATGCCACAATAACGTTATTGTTTTGCCTCTGCTTTATGATGGTGTCCAATTCAGATTAAGTGGATTATTTGTCTTTATAAAATATTAAACATCTACATGTAGAATAATTATCTAATCATTATGATCTTAGGTAAGGGATGGTGGTTCAGGGAGAGGGCTGGGGAAGGATAATACAAATCTTATACTTCTTATAACCAGACTTTTTGAAGTCTTAATTTTCCAAATGATTCCCAGACTATTAGCTTGAAAACATCAAAAATAAGATGATGGGGACACAGCTAAAAGCTTTCCCAATGGTAAATGTTCTCTAACTAGAAAATTATTCCACTACCCC
Source organism: Cervus canadensis (assembly GCF_019320065.1). Taxonomy (NCBI): domain Eukaryota; kingdom Metazoa; phylum Chordata; class Mammalia; order Artiodactyla; family Cervidae; genus Cervus; species Cervus canadensis. The sequence continues at coordinate 49,257,464 of NC_057396.1, read as the reverse complement.
TTTATCAGTCTAAGTTACAGTTCTTACTGAACACCACATGTAATTAGAGTAATCTTATAAGATAATGAAAAATAATACAAGCTATTATTATTAAAGGTTAAATGTTAGCTTTTAACTAACATTTAAATGCTAAGAACACCTCTCCTGGTGGCCAGTTATTGTGGCAGGTGTATGATAGGCTCTGTGAGCTACATTTTCATCTGTTTGCTATAATGCAGACAGGTTCTATGTTATCAATTTTAAAATTCCCTATTAAATCTAAACTTCCACTAAGTACTCTTTAATGTCATTATTCCAATTTACTTTAAGAAAATGAATGGCATAATAATATGCATACTATACCTTTTTCAGGCTTTCATATTCCTCACGAAATTCCCCAGGCTTGCTTAATTTGATTGGTGCTCTGAATATAAACTCTGGAGAAATGAGAAAAGAAAACACTTTTTAACAGAACTTTCTAGGAAGGAACCAAGATCTTGTCTACATCATAAACCACATAAAAATTGTGGTCATCTTCCCACAATTTGAATATTCATTCATTCATTTAACCAATACTTATTAAAGGATATAAACCAGGCACAGTCCTAAGCACTGGGGAGAAGCACTGAACAAATAAAGTCCTTGCTATCATGGAGCTTACAAAATTGTGGAGGGAAACAGATAATAAACACACAAGTGTGTGTGTATAATACCTCTGATGGTACTAAGGGCTATGAAGGAAAATAAACATAAGGTAGAAGGAAAAAATAGTACACAGAGTGGTCTGAAGGGTCTCACTGATAAAAGTAACATGGTAAAAGACCTCAAGGAAAACTATATCTAAAGCTCTTAGTTCGGGACTTCCCTGTCAGTCCAGTGAGTAAGACTCCGTGCTTCCACTGCAGGAGGCGCAGGTTTGACTCCTGACCCAGAAACTAAGATCCCGCATGCTGCGCCACTGGCACAGCCAAAAATTATTAATTTTTTTTAAAAAGCTCTCAGTTAAATATTACCAAGTGACATTTTAAATAAGCTAAAGTTTTACTCATACTACTGTTTCTTTCTACTTCTTTTCAACACTGCCAACAGATTACAACCTATAAATATTTTCAGTATATACCCTGATTTTTTCAGCGGTTTTGATCAGCCTATAAAATGAAATCAAAACTTTTCAATGTCACTGAAGGTCTTCCAGAGACTGATCACAACTTCATCTTTCTAACGCACTGTCTCTCTCAACTCTTGACTACCTAATTACAACATACATGCCACATATTTCTAAACCTTTTATGTTGCTTTCTCAGCTGAAATTCTGTGTTCTTCTCTTTTCTATATATAATTTTAAATCCAAGATTCCAGGCCCACAAGAGGCACACAATACACATTGGTTATATAGAAAATAAAAATCCAACTTAGGAACAAATAAAAGATAAGTCCTAAATGCTATAAAAACGAAGGAGAAAACACACACTTCAGCCTTCTTAAATGTACATGACACTTCTATACACCCCCATATATATATTTAGTGACTTAAACACAGTATTTAAGACTTACTAATAACTCTACATCCATTCAGGTTGATAATATTTGTTGTAGAAAAGTGGGCTCCTCAAAAAGGTGACTTTCGTCCTTTTTCAGTTGTCTCAACTACTTTAGAAAGACTCATTTACACCAGAGAAATGTGGAAGATTCTTAGAAACACTGGACCTAATGCAGATGCAGAAAACAGGAACTTAAAGCTGTACCAAACAGGAGAGAATTATTAGACCCAGGGCTTGGGAGGAAAACATTCCATCACCTTCATCCACTTAAAAAATAAACTCCTGATGACTATTTTAATCGTATCTCTTAAGAACATTTCTAATTATAGGCAAATAGTATTTAAAAGCAGATGCTGTAAAAGAGCAGTGGAAGAGGGAGGAGAAAAGCAAAACCCTTAAGGCAAAAGAAGGAAAATACTTTTAATCCATTTATGAAGAACTTATTCCTGAACAATACTTCACATACATTTTCTCAGTGAATCTTCACAGAAACTTTGTAAAGCAGGTATTATAACCATTTTACAATAAGGAAAATGAGGGGTTAATGACTTCCCCAAGACCACAGAACTAGTACATGGCAAAATTAAGAGAAAAAGAATTAAGGTATAAAGACGGAAACTACATAATGATGAAAAAGTGAAGTCATCAAGAAGATACAATAATTATGAATTTGTATGAACCTACCACAGAACAAAACAATAAGACTATAAGAGAAACTAATAAATCCAAAATTATAGTAAAAAAATTTAACATATCCCAATTAAAAACAGATCGGGCAGAGCAAAGGTAATAAAAATACAGAAAAATTGAACAATAAAATTAACAAACTTGATTATGTATTATGAATTCAATGAACAAAATATATATTCCTTAAAAGCACAAGGAACAATTAAAAACACACTAGGTCTCAAAGAAGTTATAAAAATTTTCAAAGAATTCACATTATATAGACTTTGTTCTTGGATTTTAACTGCCATTTTCCAAGCCAAGTTCTGTAGCTACCTGGCTGATAACTTTAGCTTACCCAATATTCTTTCTCAATAAATTCCTTTTCTGCCAGAGTAGATTTCTACTGATAACAACCACTGGCAGGGAAGTTTGGGGGAGAATGGATTCATGTATATGTATGGCTGAGTCCCCTTGCTGTCCACCTGAAATTACCACAACATTGTTAACTGGCTCCAATATAAGTGATTTAGTCGCTAAGTCCTGTCCAACTCTTACGACCCCATGAAATGTAGCCTGCCAGGCTCCTCCATTCATGGGATTTTCCAGACAAGAATGCTGGAGTGAGCTGCCATTTCCTTCTCCAGGGGATCTTCCCGACTCAGGAATCAAACTCTAGTCTCCTGCACTGCAGGCAGATTCTTTACCAACTGAGCTACCAGGGAAGCCAATATAAAATAAAAAGTTAAAAAAAATAACAAAACTAACACCTACTGGCTGATTCTATTTTTCACATGGTACTATGAGATGATTCAGAAGCAAAACTCAAAACTGGTTAAGGAAAAAAAAGAGAGAGAAGACGAACTACTCCTAAGCATAAAAATGAGGACCAAGTTAGAGGTATGAAGTGAGTTTAAATCTCCAGTAACTATTAAAACAATGTTACAATGAGTGATCTTGCATATGAATCATTTTGCATGTCTACAAGTATAGCCACAGATTAAGTTGCTGGAATCAGAACTGCTGGGTCAAAGAATATGTGCTTCTGTAATTCTGGCAGACAATACCAAATCCCCCTTCATAAAACCTGTACACAGAGTCCCACCAGTGATGCATGAGACTGCAATTTCCTCACACCTTTGCCAACACGATGAGTGCTGAAATTGTTTAGCTTTCCCAATATAATTGGTGAAATTCTGCATCTCATGCGCTTAGTGAATGAAACTGAGTACTTTTCATGTATCTGAGTAATTTACATTTCCTTTGATGTGAAAAGTACATACATTTCCCTTACTCCTGCTGGAGTTAACTTTTTCTTCCAGATCTGTTAAAGCTCCATGTAAGAAAAATTACCCTTGTGTCACATGAATAGCAATACTTTTCTTAGTTTATCATCTGTCTTGACTTTGCTTACAGTGGTGATTTTTGTATAGTTATATTAATCAAACTTCTCCTTTATGACTTCTGCATTTTGCATATTTGGAAAGACCTTCCTCAGGCCAAAATATAGTAACAAATTCTACCAGTTTCTTCTGGTACAAAGTGTAAGACTCTTCTCATATCTACTTTTAAAAATTCTAAATCTATTTTTTATTTGGAAGCAACATAAGGAGCATAATCTTATTCAGGCTTTTAATAAGTCTACTATCCAACACAAGGGACCAAAAGTACTTTAGTGACAGACTAGTAAAAATGATTATAATTTTTACTTACTGTTAGAGAATTTGTTTTCTTTAAAATAATTCTTGATGGCATTTAGAAGAAAATGTCCAAAGAGCCTAACAGCTTTATTATATAGTGTAAATAGTACAAAATTAAAAGCCTGATCCCAAACTTAGAAGCTTCCAGAGTCTCAAATAAGTCAGTCTTAACTTCCTCTTCTAAAAATCAGAAAAATACCTACTATGACAGCCGAGTATGAGGATCAAATGAATATAATGAAAGTGAAAACACTTTGTAAACTATTTTCAGACAGTAGAGTGGCATGCAGTAGAATCTAATAACTATAAAACTGCCTCTGGTATTGACGAGATTAAGAAATGGTAGTTTGGTCTGGTTTATTTGCAGGTATAACTTAAGAGAAATGAAGATAATTACCCAACTGCTTGGATACATTTATTACATGAAAAGTTAAATTCACTTTGGGATACTTACTAAGAAATCTCAACGTTCATATATAAGGCCAAGTAAGAACTCGGCATATTGACTGAAATATTACTATACCTTGACTCATTTGAGGGTAAAAGGTAATGACAAGGGTAGGATTAATTTCTACTCACCAAGATTAGTACTGATATAGATTAGTTTACTGTTGGATTAAGATTAATGAAACTTGATGCTTTAAAAATAAAAAATGCAAAAAAAAATAAAAATAAAATAAAATAAAATAAAAAATGCTAAACAGTCACTTTTTGCAAATTCTCCCAACAGGACTGTGCTGCATTAAGTGGCATCATGCCCAAAAGTTCAAAAAATTACACACTCAACAAAGTAATTCTTGAACACAAAAACAGTTAAGAATAAAAGGTCATGAACTGGTCCAATCTGACATTAACTTAAATATTTAAGCCTTTTCCTATTTTAATAATGCCCTCTAGAAATGTCAACAAGGCAAAAATAATTTTTTTCTTCCCTGTTGGCTTGCAAAAAGAACATACTAGGTTCTGACACCTGCTCTGTCAACTAAGTGAGAGTATCTAGATATATCAAAGATTCTCTTTGCCTTGGTCTCATCTATCAAGTGGAAATTAAAATACTGGCCAAATCTACTTCACAGGAATGCAGAAGACCACATTTAGTAGTAGCAGTAATCAATGAGGAATCCCTATAATAAAAACACAGCTAACATTTAATAAGAGCACACCACATGCTAAATGCTACACACATGTACACACACACAATGCAGAAAAGACAACAGCAGGCCTAACTGCCTATCTTAAGGCTTGAGTACAGGGTTAGCCTTTAACTGGTGGTTAGGAAGACTGGGGAGAGTTCTCAGCCACCTTGATTAGGTACAAGCTCACTGTTACGTAAACTGTCTTACTATGTAAACTGTATAAACGATGTAGTTATGCTGAATACCTTCTTTCCTGATGGGATTCTGGAATTCTGGAACATGTTAGGCAGACAGTCCCTATATGATCAGCCCCTAATAAAAACTTTGGGCAATAAGCCTGTAAGAAGCTTCCCTGGTTCGCACCACTTAACACATGTAGTCACAACTTGTTGCTGGGGAAAATAAGCATGTCCTGTGAGACTCAACTGAGAGAGAACTCTAGAAGCTTATGCCTGGTTTCCCCTGGACTCTGTCCAATGTTCCTTTTCCCTTTGCTGATTTTAATCTGTATGCTTTCACTGTAATGAATCATAGTCACACTAGGACTATATGCTGAATCCTGGGGGCACTGCTAGTGAACCATCAAACCTGTGGGGGGGGGGGCGGTGTCTTGGAGCCCTCCTGAGTTACATATACACAAGGCATGGACTAAAATCTCTTCAGATCTCAGTTTCTATTAGAGAAATGAGATTAACTTCTAGAGCAAATGATTCAGCACAGGCTTATCTAGCTTTATTGTGCTTCACTTTCTTACACTTGACAGGTATCGTGGTTTTTACAAATTGAAGGTTTATGACAACCTTGTTATTGTCAGATGATGATCAGTATTTTTAAATTAAGGTATGTACATTGTTTTTTAAACCATGATGCTACTGCCCACTTAACAGACTACAATGTAATATAAAATGAACTTTTATGTGCACTGGAAAACCAAAAACTTTGGTTTCATTGCTTTATTGCAGTATTCACTTTATTATGGTGGTCTGGAACCAAATTCTCAGTATCTCCAAGGTATGCCTGTAATAATATTCTTATTTCATTTTCATTTACTACTCAATAGATTTCTCTAAATTCTGAAACACTCTATTATATAATGGGTAAGAATGCTATTAGGATTTAAACTTACGTAAGTGTAGCTATAATATCAAACTAATTTCTTAGAAGCCTTATGAAATATGGTTTCAATCCACCTAGACTATTATGAGAAATGAAGCAGGAAAAAAGGTCAGAGAAATGAAAATCTCCCCTTTTAAATCAAAGTCATTTACAATGCCTCTTAAAGCTTACTGGAGAACATTTTAATTATACTAAGATATTTATCAATCATGATTAACCTTTCAGGTTCCCTGAATTTTAGCACAGAAAGAACATTAATTTAACAACAACAACAAAAAAAGTTGCTGTCTGCTGATGTGGGACTTGACTTTTCTTAATTTTCTCTTTACTTCCCTCTACCTTTCTAGAGTCATGTCAACTCCCTCCACTCCAAAAGCTGAAACTGTAGTTGAAACACCTGCAATACTATCAAAAAAGGAGAGCAACAGGAGAAAATCTACATGATTTGGTAAGGTGATGCTTTTTTAGATAAAATATCAAAGACATGACTCATAAAATAAGTAATTCATAAGATGGACTTCATTAAAATTAAAAATTTCTGCTCTGCAAAAGACAATGTCAAGAGAGTGAGAAGAAAAGCCACAGACTTGAAGAAAACATTTTCAACAGATGTATTTGATATAAGACTGTTATCCAAAATAAACAAAGAACATCAAACTTAATCAGAAAACAACAAGATTTTTTTTAATGGGCAAAACCTTAACAGACACCTCATCAAAGAAGATTTACTGCAAAAACGATGTAGCAAACAAGCAAATGAAAAAAAAAACCAATGCCCAACATCATATGTCATTAGGGAATGACAAATTAAAACAAGATGCTGCTACCCAATGCTATGGCTCAGCAGGGAAAGAATCCACCTGCAATGCAGGAGACACAGTAGATGCAGGTTCAGTCCCTGGGTCAGGACAATTCCCTGGGTCAGGAAGATCTCCTGGAGGAGGGCATGGCAACCCACTCCAGTTTTCTTGCCTGCAGAATCCCATGGACTGAGGAGCCTGACGGACACAGTCCAAAGGGTCACAAAGAGTCTAAGCATGCACACACACACTACATTCCTAATTAGAAGCACTAAATTCCAAATCTCTGACAATAACAAATGTTGGTGAGGATGTGGAGCAACAGAATTCTCATTCATTGCTGGTAGGAATGCAAAATGATAGAGCCACTTTGAAAGGCAATCTGCCAATTTCTTACAAAACTAAATACACTTTTACCGTGTGTGTGTGTAGGTCACTTCAGTTGTGTCCGACTCTTTGTGACCCTATGGACTTATAGCCCACCTGGCTCCTCCGCCCATGGAATTCTCCAAGCAAGAATACTGGAGTGGGTTGCAGTACAATCCAGGAATTGCACTCCTTGATATTTACCTAAATGAGTTAAAAACTTATATCCACACAAAAACCTGTAAATAAATGCTGATAGTACTTTTGGTCATAATTGCCAAACCTTGGAAGCAACCAAAATATCCTTCAGTAGGTAAATGGATAAATAAACTGAGGTACATACTGTGAAATTATTAATAATCAAAGAAAACTCAGCTAAAATTAGAGTAGGGCCAGGCCTGCAGGGGGAGTGCTCATGCCCCTCTGTATCTGTCAATTACTCCAAATAGGAAGAGCTATACACCTGTCTACCTGTGACAGAAAGATGTTGCTTACTTTACTATCTAGCAAGAAGAAAACTTCTTTCCACCCAAAATCAACTGTAGCAATCAGACATGCAGCAGCTCAACCGATGAGAAGCCTCCATACTTTGTACTCCCAGCTTCCTCCATGGACTCTTTGGCTATTACAGCCCTTCCCAACATCCCTCTTTTCCCTGTAAAAGCAAATTCCCCTTCCTTGTTCTCTGGATTTGCCTCCAGTCTGCCACAGTTTGCATATCTTGAATGTCAATTTTTCTGGCTATTCCCAAATAAACTCACTTTTTCTGGTAATATAACTGTCTATTATATTTGAAAGCCGATAATCCAGACAATGGAATATTATTCAGTGCTTTAAAAAAAAAAATGAACTTTAGACACTCATGAAAGAAATTAGAGATGACGCTAACAGATGGAAGGATATACCAGGTTCTTGGATTGGAAGAATCAATATTCTCAAAATGAATATACTACCCAAGGCAATTTACAGATTCAGTGCAATCCCTATCAAATTACCAATGGCATTTTTTCACAGAATTAGAACAAAAAATTCTAAAATTTATATGGAAACACAAAAGACTCCAAATAATCCAAGCAATCCTGAGAAATAAAAACGAACTGGAGGAATCTGACTCCCTGACCTCAGACTATACTACAAAATTACAGTAATCAAAACAGTCTGGTACAGGTGCAAAAACAGAAATACAGATCAACAGAACAGGACAGGAAGCCCAGAAACAAACTCACACACCCAACTAATCTATGATAAAGAAGGTAAGACTATACAATGGAGAAAAGAGTCTCTTCAGTAATACTGGGAAAACTGGAAAGTTATATGTAAAAAAAAAAAAAAATGAAATTAGAACACTAACACCATATAAAAAATAAACTCGAAATGTACTAAAGACCTAAATATAAGGCTGGACACTATAAAACTCTTAGAGGAAAATAAAAAACAGAACGCTCTTTGACATAAATCACAGCAATATCTTTTTTGATCCACTTCCTTGAGTAAGTTAAACTAAGGAATTTGAGTGATTTATGAGGTGTTACTGTACGGCCATCCTTGGTAACAAAGCTACCATTCTGGTGAATGATAGTGATAATAGGGGTGGCTGTGTATGTGTGGGGGCAGGGATCATATGGTATATCTCTGTACATTCCTCTCACTTTGCTATAAAACTAAAACTGCTCTAAGAAATATATTTGAGGGCAGGGGAAGCACAGCAACAAGATGTTAAAAGAACCAGAAAAGGCAACATCACCCTCCCTAGTCCAGAGGAATCGGTCCCAAGGCCCACCAATCCCTCCCTGGGATTTTCCAAGTGTTTCAGTAGCACAGAAACAACATTCACCCTTCCTTCATCTCACAGAAAAGAAATACTAGAAACTATTTCAGGTGTCACTGAATGTTGAGTACCTAAGCATTTATAAATGAATCCAGTGGTGGAAATACTTTCTTAATGCCTGTCCTCTGACAGTTACAGTTGACCCTGGAACAACACACACTTGAACTGCACAGGTCCACTTATACACAAGTTTTTGTTTTTTTTTTTTTCCCAGTAAATACCTCCTACAGAATCATATGATCTAAGGCTGAATCCAAGGTTGGCTGAAGCCACTTATCCATCATAAAGCTACATACAGATTTTCAACTGTGCAGGGGGTCGGTGCCTCTAATCCTCTCATAGTTCAAGGGTCTATTGCAACTGCACCATGTATAAAAGGAAGAGAAACTCTGTAAGGCTATAATACCCTAAGAATGACAAACACCCATGGTCAATGACCAAAGCTGAGTGCTGCATTCAGTCTAATGTGAACTGTAGGAGCAGCTGTACTTCCTTGATGGTCCTTCCTGAAAAGGATCTTCTCTAGGGTGGTGTGACTGGTTATTAATAAACACAAACAAACAAAACAAACTATATGACTGGTATCTTGCTAATTGCAGCAAACCCTCAGGAATAAAGTGTCATTGTCAAAGCATCCACACTCAATACAAAATCAGAAAAAGAACCTCCCTGAACTATACTCAGAAGACACTACCCCAATAACTCTGAAATCCAAAGATACCTATGCTTGAGTTTTTACCCCTGTGGGTTCAATTTCTTATCAGTGCAGCAGAATGAAAAAGAATAAAAAGAACTCTAGACTTAAGAGTCCCAAAATCTAGATCCTAATCTGGACACTCCCACTTACTAGTTATTTGTCCTTGGGCAAATAAAAAAATCTCTTTGCTAATTTCCATCTCTATCTCCACCACCAGCATCATTCTGATGACTGGCAGTTATGTAGTACTTTCATTATGCCAGGTCTATTTCTAAGCACTCTGTGTATTTTTAACTCACCTAATCTTCATAATGACCCAATGGGGAGATGCTATTATCCCCATTCTACAGATAAAGAAACTGAAGCACAGAGCATATAATTTGCCCAAAGCTTCACTGTTATAAGTGAAAGAGCTATGATTTAAATTTGGGCAATCTAGCTCCAGAATCAGTGCTTTTATCCATTATTCTTCATTACCTCTTTAATATAAAAAAAAAAAAAAAGAAAACGGGAAAAAAAATCTGAACAACCCTATATAACAATGGGCAAAAGGACATGTACAGGCAGTAGATGTATTTTTTATAGAAAAAAATAAATTCAGATGATTTATATTAAAATATGCTCAATTTCACTCATCTTAAGATATTAAAAACTTTTAATTTTTACTTATTTATTTTATTATGCATTTTTGGCTGCACTGGGTCTTAGTTGCTGCACGTGGGGGCTACTCTCCAAGTGCCGCGTGTGGACTTCTCATTGTGGTGGCTTCTCCTGCTGCAGAACACTGGCTCTAAGGTACTCGAGCTTCAGTAGTTGCAGCACATGGGCTCTAGAGTGTGTGGGCTTCAGTAGTTGCAGTGCATAGGTTTACCTGCCCCAGGGCACGTGGAATCTTCCTAGACCAGGAATCAAACCCAAGACCCTTGCATTGGCAGGTGGATTCTTAACCACTGGACCACCAGGGAAGTCCTATTAAAAATTTCTGAAACAAAATACTTTCATGTATTAGATTCACAAATATGAAAAAAATTGATAAAGACCAGAGTTAGCATGGGTATTCATTATCTTAATACATACATATGTACAAAGATGTAGAACAAGAATATTCACTGCAGATCACAATACTGAAGAGTGGAGACAACCTAAATGTCCTTCAATTTTAGACTAACTGAATACGTTATCAGTGACTAGTATACAATGGATCCTTTTCTGTACTGTCTGTTTTTATTCCTGGTCTGGTTTCTTGCTTTACATGGTAATTTTTTTTAGAATGCCATCTACTGTGCAATGAAAAACTATAAAGGCTGTGAATGATATTATACTCCTATAAAAGATTCACCATGTTCTGTGACTGGCAGTCAGACTCAAAGTAGATCACTTCACAATCCAATCAGGACACGAGCTGATTCAAGGTTGGCTGCAGGCTTTGTAAAGCTTGAAAACATCTATCTTAGTCGGTAGCCCTCCCAGTCTAGGGTATTTACCAAGCCTGCCTTCCTTGGAGAGTCCTGAACTCTCTTTCCTCAACGATGAAGAAATGCTGAGACTGCTTTGCTTTTCATTAGACTTCTGTGGAGCTTTTTAGCCTTTTACCCTGCACCAAGACTTTGCCTCAAGAGAAAAAAAGCAGGTGGAGAGGCTGTGGAGGTGGGTGGTTGTGGGGAGATGCACCCCTCTTCTCTCTGGGATCTTGGCCTCTCAAGTTCTGGTTGCCTTGGCAGCCCTGAACTATAATTTTTGTATCCCTAGCCCCATGAAGAAAGCTCTGCTGGATTTTTTGCTTCTTAATAGCAATACTCACCCTCTGCCAAGAATCCACAAAAGTCTGAAGCCCTGGCTGCCTTGGCAACTTACCAATGCCTTCATATAGATCTTTTTTTTTTTTTAAGTCAGGCTTTTCTAGTTATTCTCAGCAGGAGTTTTGGTCTGCGACAGTCTGCTCCATCATAGCCAGAAGCAAAATCTACATTCTTCATAAGCAGTGGAGAAGACAAGGTTTTCATCATGAAACCACAAACCATTACTGAAGAGGGAATAAGCAATGAGGGAGAAGACAAAAGGAGAGAATATTCTTTCGAGAAAGTCAAGAAAGGAATCCAAAAAAGGTAGGAACACATGTGGCCAATTCCTAGGGAAACTTACAATCTTACAAGGAAACAAAAAAATGTATGTGAGTGAAACTACTTCAGAATGTCCAAGAGTTATAAAACTAAACAGCTAAGTGCTGCATGAGGTAGAGGTGCACAGCAGCAAAAGAAGGCAATGCATCAAAATCCATCTTCTACAACAAAATCTATGCAAGGGCAGAGGTGCACAGGAAACAAGAGGCCATTATCCATATTAATCTCAAGGTTACCTGCTTATACTACCCACCAAACTTCTGAATTACCCTCAATAAGTAGAAACTTAAATGTTAAATTAAGCATTCCATTTAGAAGTAGGAAGGTGGAAACAAGGGGAGTGAACTACAAACATGTTCTAAAACAAAACTAAAGTGCTTTCCATTTCATCTGTATTTTCAGTTTACCCCTTCTAACTCTCCAAGAGTGCATATGACAGAGTAGTGCCAACTGTCTTAAACTAATGCAACTGCTTATTTACCTACTTGCCCAAGACAGTAACAATTTATAGTAGGCAATATGAATATGTACTTCCTCTTCTTTACCTGGAAAGAAGAGGAAGTACACAGAGAAAGAATTAAAAGCTAATAAAATGTTCATGCCAGATTTTAAGCCTGCTTACCTAAGTACCATAATTAACACTACAGATCACTACTCTAATAACTTAAAGCCATGTTTTAAAACTATCCTTGGCAAAGAATTAATAAAATCAAAGGTCACCACTCACATACCAAGAAGTTAAAAGATGTTTATAATTTTTGACCTAATAATTTCATTTTTTGTCAACAAAGGTCCATCTAGTCAAGGCTATGGTTTTTCCAGTAGTCATGTATGGATGTGAGAGTTGGACCATAAAGAAACCTGAGCGCCAAAGAATTGGTGCTTTTGAACTGTGGTGTTGCAGAAGACTCTTGAGAGTCCCTTGGACTGCAAGGAGATCCAACCAGTCCATCCTAAAGGAGATCAGTCCTGGGTGTTCATTGGAAGGACTGATGTTGAAGCTGAAACTCCAATACTTTGGCCACCTGATGCGAAGATCTGACTCATTGGAAAAGACCCTGATGGTGGGAAAGATTGAGGGCAGGAGGAGAAGGGGACGACAGAGGATGAGATGGTTGGATGGCATCACTGGCTCAATGGACATGGGTTTGGGTATACTCCGGCAGTTGGTGATGGAGAGGGAGGCCTGGCATGCTGCGCTGTTCATGGGGTCGCAAAGAGTTGGACATGACTGAGCGACTGAACTGAACTGAATAATTTCTAGCAATCTAAGAAAATAATCTAAAGTATAGAAAAACTTTATGTAAGAAGATTTTCATTGCAACATTGTTCACAATTGCAATACAAAGACTGATTATAACCTAAATATCGAATACTGAGGGAATGACTAGGCTAACTATGCAAGTCGCTAGACTGAGTATGCCTTATAATTTCAAGAACATTAAATATGGAAACAGCAATAACAAATGGAAAAGAAATAGTAATATAATTATAGAAGTCACAAAGGGAGAAGAAAATGTTAGTGATAACATATCAAGTTATCATACATAAGTGTGTCAGAATAATGGAAACCATGATCAGAGATCAGGAAGTTAAAAAGGGAAGTGAGCAGTGAGGAAGAGGGAGGTGCTGTGGGAAGAGAAAATACACCAAAAAAAGGCACAAGACCCTTTCCCAAAAGCACTTATTAATAGAGCTTATTAGTTAAGACAAAGTCATAAAAAGTTGTAAGAGATTTAAATAATTATAGAGACAATGACAGGTGCAAAATCACAAAATGAACAACTGCCAAATGCATCTTACAAGCAAATGCTGCAATAGACATCAGTAGGAGCAAGAGAACAAAGCCTGGGAAGGAGAGGCAAGGCTTTGGGAAGGTGGGATGAAGCTGAGTCTAACTGGTAAAACTTAGATAAGTCAGAAGATGGAGGAAGAGCAATTCATGTGAACAACAAAGCATGACCAAGAGTGTGGTAACACTACTGAACGGCACACTTAAAAGGTTAAGATGGTAAGTTGCGAATTATGCTTTTATTACCACAATTTTAATTTTTTTAAGCATGAAAGCTGGATAGTAAATAAATATGTTCTGCCCTAGCAGAAAGTTTATGTAGGAGGTCGTATAGGCCAGAAAGGGTAGGTTGGGGCCAAATTAGGTTAAGAAATCTAAACTCATCCTGTCAACAACAAGGATGATACTACCATATTTAATATTATTAATAAAGTAAAATTATTAATAAACAATAAAACCCCAGTTATCCAGCATGCTTGGGGAATACAATATTCCTTAAGTTTATGGGGTAACAATGCCAAATTTGGGCAGGATCTTCCCCATACACAGTTACAGCACTTTACCATCCACACATGTCTGCCTGGTAACTTCCATAAACAGAAAGATCCCAGGCTGTGGAGACCAACCAGATTCCATCACTTACCAATGTGCACTCAGCACAATACAACTTGTCTAGCCCTCAGTTTCCCCAATCCTCAAATAAATTGTTATAAACGATTAAATGGCATGATTTAAAGTAATGCTTTATACAATGTTGGATATATAACTGATAATTATTAAATGTTAGATACTTCCTTAAAAGGAAAAATTCTACTTAATCTTTTCAGGGATAGCAATTTCTCAGACTTGTAGGAAAGTATAAGGAATTTAATGAAAAAAATGGCATCAGAGATTTTTTTTTCTACATATATAGTGCTTATTAACTGTTAATGAAAATTAACAATAAATTTTCAAATTCCAAGTTGTATCTTGCTTCCTTAGTTTAAAAAATTAACATGATTTGTAACTTGATCTGGGAGGAATAACAAAGGAGTCTTTTTTTTTTTTTTTTTAAACAAAGGAGTCTTAAGCAGCCTAAGGCTTTGTAGACTCACGGCCAGATAGTAAATACCCAGCTTTGCCAACCAAGACAGTCTCTCAATTCTACCATTGTAGCATGAAAGCAGTCATAGACAATATAAACAAGCATGGCTGTGTTCCAGTAAAAACTTACAAAAATAAGCAGGAGGCTGGATCTGGCCTGCTGAATATAATTTCTTAACCCTGGTGCTATAGATTGAATGTTGTGTCCCCCACAAAATTCACACATTGAAACTGAATCCCCAACATGATGGTGTTTGGTGAGGTCTTGGAAAAGTGACTAGGTCACAAAGGCAAAAAGCTCTCATGAAAGGTTAGGGTTCTTGTAAAAGAGACCCCAGAGAGCTCCTTTGCCCCTTCCACCAAGTGAGGACACAGCAAGAAGACAGCCATCTATGAACCAGGAGGCAGGCCCTCACGAGACACTGAGTCTACCAGTCTTGATTTTTGACTTGCCACACTCTAAGACTAAGAAATAATTTCTGTTTTTTATAAGCCACCCAGTCCATGGTATTCTGTTGTCACAACCCACATAGATTAACACACCTGGATTAGAAAAAGACAAAGTAAGAGAGTAGAATTTGCAAAAGCAGGTATTAAATAACAGTTGAGTCAAAGTGTGAAGAGTAGAGTCAAAGTGTAAAATTCCTTGCTGAATCCAGCAATGGCCCAAACAATAACGCAGAGCAAGGCAGCCCATACTGGATCAGGACAGTCAAAGCATGAGGCACACAATAAAAGAGGTCACAAAAGCAAATGTAGGTATAGGAATGCTGCAGAGACGAAGGTCCTGCAAACCAAGACCATGTGGCTGTCTCCATCACTATATCCACAAACACCCTGATAAAAATGCCTTTGGGCTTAACTTCCGCTCTTAGAGTGTAGGATGTGGAACCATATCAACCTGCATTCAAATCTACTATCCACGGGCTTTGTAATTACCAGTATTTATCCTTGTGAAGCCTGTTTCTTCATCCATAAAATGGGAGTAATACCTACCTAACAGTAATACCTACCTTATCATCTAATCTTCCAGTACTTTCTTGGTACAGACTGTTAAATGGTAGCCTAACTGGCCTGTCTCGAAGACTCTTTTTCTATCTATCTCCAATACTACTTTCCTAGTTCTTTACAGAGATCTGATCCTACCATCCTCCTGCTTAATAACTTTCATTGGTTTCCCTCTGCCTCCAAGATTTATAAACAAGACCAAGACTATCACTCCAGCCACATTTCCACAATACCTCAATACTCTCCCCTTCCCAGTCTTCACACAATCACTGTTCCTAGATATGCCAGACCCAGTCTCTCTCTGACTGTACATATGACCCTTTCTCTTCCCACAATGTTTTTCTCTTTTTCACTGTAGTTAGTTCAAAGCCCTGTTTATTGCCCTCTCTTCTGCAGGCCCTCGCAACATTCTGCACTTAACTCAGTATTGGCAGGCTTTATTATCTGTGTTATAATTACTTGTTTCTGCCTCTGATTCCTCAAACTAGATTTTCTTGAACCCATGGGGATGATCTCTAGGTATAGTATATATAAAACGGCGACTTAAAAATTTTTTTTTGTTGAATGAACCAGTGAGAAAGTGCTTTAATACCAGCACCACTTTGTACGAAGTTCTTTTAAAGAATTTGTTGTCCGAAAGAAGATCAATTTGTAAAGTTTTTCTTTACAATGAAGGCAAAGGTAAACTTTTGAACCTGCGTATATATGTCTCCTGCTTTGGCAGGTGGATTCTTTACCACCAGTGCCACCTGGGAAGCCCGGGTAAACTTCAGTAAAGTCAAAGTCAACTTCAAATTAACAGAGTCCAGTCTTTTGAGGTTTTACCATAATAGTTTTACAGAAACAAACACTAGACGGAACACAAGAGAAATGGCAAGACATCAGTTAAGGAAAAATAGTTCCACTGCTATTTAGAAAAATAAAAACCAAAACTGGATAAAAGTTGTCTTCAGGCTGAAAAATTTAAGTGTACATACCTCTGATGAGGAAGACTGGCTTAATAGCAGTTTATAAAAAAAAAAAAAAAAGAAGAAGTTCTAATGCCTGCAATTTCAGGATAATCAAGGCCAATGCAACTTTTGGCAGTATTAATAAGAATTTAGCATCCTGGAGTTTCCCTGGTGGCTCAGGGGTAAAGATTCTGTCTGCCAACGCAGGAGACACAGGTTTGATCCTTGGTCTGTGAAGATCCCACATGTCGCAGAGCAACTAAGCCCGCATGCCACAACTACTGAGCCTGTGCTCTAGAGCTCAGGCACCGCAACTACTGAGGCCTCAAGCCTAGAGCCTGTGTTCCTCAGCAAGAGAAGCCTCGGCAACGAGAGGCCCAGGCACCACAGCTAGAGAGCAGCCTCCACTTGCCACAACTAGAGAAAAGCTCATGCAGCAACAAAGACCAACAACAGCCAAAAATATAAATAAAATCATTTTTTTTGTAAAATCATTTTTAAAAATAAAAAATAGAACCAGTTGTTATATAACTTTTTAAAAAAAAGAATTTAGCATCCAGATGGAGAAACAGTAAACCCCACTACATTTTTTTTTTTTTTTTTGCACTGGTCAGGCATTATTTAAAGCATGAGGGTCAATTCTGAGTGGCATATTTAAAGACGAGCAGAAGGGTAAAGGAATCATGATATATATTCAAAAATCTTTTTAAGGATTTTTTAATATATTAAATGTTTACTGAGTATCTAACACAGTCTAGGTACCATGTTAAGTGCTGAATACACAAAGATATAGTCCCTGACCTCAGAGAGTTCAATGCAATATCAGAGACAGACACACAAACAAGGAACTGAAATCCAGTGACATGACCAATACACATACTTGCATGGTGGCACAAAGGAAGATAATCAACCCCTCTATGAGAAAAAATTCAGAGTACTTGTTTCACCTGAGTATAATCTGACAGAAGGATAAGAGGGAAGAACATTCAAGGCAGACAAAAGGTCAAAAAGGTTTCAAAAAGCATTCTATATTACAAGAACTCTAAGTAATGTAGTATGACCAGAAATTTGGGAAAGGAAGATAGAAGCCAGAGAGACGAATTTGAGAAGTATAACCAAAAAATTTAGATGGAAACAATCCTGGTCTTTAAATATCTGAATAATGAAACTAAAGAAGAATGTCTTGATTTACTGGAAACTTAACTCCCAAACACTGGAGAGTAATGAGTACAGAGTTGGGAGAAACATCCCTATATCTGTATAAGGTCTATCTTCCCCTGGTATTCTAGATCTCATCCCTAATTACTAACGATAGCGAACATCATTCCAGATGTTTTATTGGTCTTTCAGTTTCCCTTTTTTGTGAAATGTCTATTCAAATTCCCTCACCATTTTTCTAATGAGGTGTCTGTCATAATGATTTGGAGTTCTTCATATATTTTGGACATTAATCTTTGGTTAGTTATTACATTGGAAATATCTTCTCCCATGCTGTGGTCCATCTCCCTACTTCATCTTTTATCATACGAAGTTTTGATTTTAATGTGACCAGATTATTAATCGTTTCCTTTATTCTGCATTTCTTATTTGTATAAAGATTTTTTCCTATCCCATTATAGATACTGTTAGTATTTTCTAAGTTTTACAGCTTGACCTTTTATCCATTTGCTATTAAGTTTTCGTGTATGGTGTGAAGTAAAGATGTTTTCTTGTTCTCTATAAGCTAACCATCCACAACTGAAAATACCTTTGCCCCACTGATTTGTAATGCCACCTGTCCTATATCAAATTCAAATATATGAGGACATATTACTGGACTCTTCAATTACTTTTTTGGACCTGTTAACTATTTAACCCTGGTTCAGTGTTCTTGGCCACTAATCATTTGTATTGACAAATTCCACTAAAAAAATTAAAATTAAAAAAAAAATTCCCACCTATTCCAAGTGTTCTAGCTTTTAAAATTAATAAATGAACAATAAATACTATCAAATGCTCTTAAGCATCTACTTAGATGATATGGTTTTACTCTTCTTTAATTTAACAACATAGTAAATTACACTAGAGTCTTAATACTGAGCTGAACTCTCATTCCCAGAATACTACTACTTGATTGTGATTAAAAAAAAAAAAATTACACTACTAAACTAGTGCAGATTTCACTTGGACTGGCCTATATTGTTCCTTTCTTATATTGTCTTTGTGTGATTTTGATATCACACTGTAAAAGCCCCCTGAAATGAGTCTAGAAACATTTTTTATTCCCTGAAATGGTCTGTACAAGGATTATCCATCTATATCTGAGTAACCTGTAAAACCATCTGTACCTTGTGTTTCTTTAATGGGTAGAATCTTTTCCTGCTTTTTACCATAAAAATATCTCAAATATTAGAGAGACCAGTACGATGAGCCCCAACATACTCCTCACCCAGCTTCAGCAGTCAATCGTCAATCTTATTTCATCTTATTTCCCTAATAGCGCTTGTCCTCTCTCCCCTTGAATGAATTATTTTGAAGAAATCCCAGACACCATATCATCTAACTTCTAAACTTACCATCTCTTAAAAATAATGACTCTTTTAAAATATGTAACCGAAAAACTGTCACATTAAAAATCTGGTAACTTAATACCAACATCCAGTCAGTATTTAAAGTCCAACAAATATCTTTATAGTTTTTCAAATAAGAATCCAAATTAGTCCATACACTTAAATTGGTGGCATCTTTTAATCTGCAGGTGTTTTTTTTTTTTTTTTGGCTGCACTGGGTTTTCATTGGTGCGCTCGGGCTTTCTCTAGTTGTGGCGAGCAGGAGCGCCTCTGTAGCAGTAGTTGCAGTGCATGGGTTTTTCACTGTGGTGGCTTCTGTTGCAAAACATGGGCTTTAGGGCACACGAGCTTCAGTAGTTGCAGCACGCAGGCTGAGCTGCCCCGTGGCATGTGGAATCTTCCCAGACCAGGTATCAAACCTGTGTCCCCGCCATTGACAGACAGGCTCTTAACAACTGGACTGCCAGGTAAGAGGGAAGTTCCAGGTCTCCCTTCTACGGCTTGCTTTCTCCTTCTTCTTCAGTTACTTGTGAGGAAAAAAATTTGCCACCTGTCCTATACTTTTCCACATTCTAGATTTTGCTCATTGCATTCACATATTACTCAGTGGATAGGTTTTACTATTTGTTCCATTCGTTTTTTTAATTACATTTCGATTAATAAGTTCTACTTACTCTTGACTCAGCTGCAGTTAAGTTGTATTTTTTAGGAAACTGATTGTTTTATACAATTTTTAAAATTCATGGGCATAACCCATACACATAGAATCCACATTCTATGTGTATGGGTTTTCAAAAATCCTGACATTTACAGCCGTATTTCCTGCTTCATTTCTAATATTATTTATGCTTTCTTTTTTTTTTTCCTTGATCAATCTTGCCTGAGATTTGTCTATAATACAGAGCCTATATTAACATTTTCAGTGAATTAGATTTGGGGTTTATTAGTCCTCTTTGAAAAAGCAAGAGATTCCAGAAAAACATCTACTTCTGTTTTATTGACTATGCCAAAGCCTTTGACTATGTGGATCACAACAAACTGTGGAATATTCTTCAAGAGAGGGGAATACCAGATGACCTGACCTGCCTCCTGAGAAATCTGTATGTAGGTCAAGAAGCAACAGTTAGAACTGGACATGGAACAACAGACTGGTTCGAAATCAGGAAAGGAGTACGTCAAGGCTGTATATTGTCGCCCTGCTTATTTAACTTATATGCAGAGTACATCATGAGAAATGCCAGACTGGATGAAGCACAAGCTGGAATCAAGATGGCTGGGAGAAATATCAGTAACTTCCGATATGCAGATGACACCACACTTATGGCAGAAAGTGAGGAACTAAAAAGCCTCTTGATGAAAGTGAAAGAGGAAAGTGAAAAGGTTGGCTTAAAGCTCAACATTCAGAAAACTAAGATCATGGCATCCAGTCCCATCAATTCATGGCAAATAGATGGGGAAACAATGGAAACAGTGACAGACTTTATTTTGGGGGCTCCAAAATCACTGCAAATGGTGACTGCAGCCATGAAATTAAAAGACACTTGCTCCTTGGAAGAAAAGTTATGACCAACCTAGATAGCATATTAAAAAGCAGAGACATTACTTTGCCAACAAAGGTCTGTCTAGTCAAAGCTATCGTTTTTCCAGTAGTCATGTATGGATGTGAGAGTTGGACCATAAAGAAAGCTGAGTGCCAAAGAATTGATGCTTTTGAACTGTGGTGTTGGAGAAGACTCTTGAGAGTCCCTTGGACTGCAAGGAGATCCAACCAGTCCATCCTAAAGGAAATCAGTTGTGAATATTCATTGGAAGGACTGATGCTGAAACTGAAACTCCAATACTTTGGCCACCTGATGCAAAGAACTGACTCATCAGAAAAGACCCTGACGGTGGGAAAGATTGAAGGCAGGAGGAGAAGGGGATGACAGAGGATGAGATGGTTGGATGGCATCACCAACTCAATGGACGTTGAGTTTGAGTAAACTCCAAGAGTTGGTGATGGACAGGGAGGCCTGGGATGCTGCAGTCCACGGGGTTGCGAAGAGTCAGACACGACTGAGCAACTGAACTGAATCCTCTTCACTGTTTTCTACTCTATTAATTTCTATTCTTTATTCTTTCCTATCTTCTACTTCCTTTGGGCTTAATCTGTTACTTTTCTAGCTTCTTCAGTTGGCCACTTACCTAAGTAATTTTCAGCTTTTTTTCTATTCAAAAAGGACATCAACTTTTTCATATTAATATTGCTGAAACTGGGATATTTCTTACAATTAGCCTTACAATCATTGTCAGAAAGCAGTGATGGCGCCACTGTCACTGTTTATATATGTACTAACATAAAGAATAAGCTTGCAAAAGTAGTAGTTATTTGATAGTTATCTCTGGTGGCATGACTAGACTATTGTAACTTCTCAATGTCAGTCAACAAACCTTTACAGACCATCTGAGAAAGAACTATGAGTCTCACCTGAAAACCTTCTGTTGATTCCTTCTGGCCAGTTCAAGAAAACATGAGAATCAAAACTGGATGAGTGTCAGCAGTTTGAAGAAAATGCTGGGGATCGCTTAAGAAATGTTCTTCACCAATGCTTTCAATGACATAGTGAGCAATACTATATAGGAAAACACAAACCTCTATGACTCCACCAGAGAGTGATTTAGAAAAATCAGACTGTGAATACAAAGTCATAGGAATATTCTAATAATTTATTACTTCACTTCCTTTTATAAATATGTGCCCATATTTAAGTGCCTATATTTCATTGAATCTTAAGATGTCATCATCATGAGATGGACTATTGCTTTCCAAATACAGTGCTTTTCTAAGATTCAATGAAATATGATATAGGCACTTAAATTTTATCCCAGACCAGAGATAGAACCCATGTTACCCTATATTCGCAGGCAGATTTTTATCCACTGTACCATCAGGGAAGTCCAATCCATACATTTTTAGTTTATTTTTGCTTTTAATTTTTAAATTAAAAAGTTAGGAGGTGAGGGGAATCAGTCATATCAATATTTGTCATTAGTTTCTAATTTTATCGTATTGGGGTCAGAAAACATGGATTATATATCAAGCTCTGGAATTTGATGAAATTTTTTGTGCCTAATTACATAAATATTTTACATTAAAAAGAATTTGGGAAGTGTATGGTTCTATATATGTATAGTAGATCGTTATACATTGTATTTCTTTTAGTGGTTATGCTTAAATTTTTAATATGCATTTGACTGAAAGCCTAAAGTTAATCAATCTCTCTATCCTCCTCCTGAACTATATATAACTCTTTAATGCTGACCACTTTCCCTCCCAGCTTACACTTTTATCATCTGGTATTTTAGTTCCACTTAAGTTTTAGCCCTCACAAATCAACCATAATTATTTTTGTTTTATACAGTCAATGCTTAGTTTACCTAACCAATTTATTTGTTCATTATGATTTCTTGTATCCTAGCCTCTCCTCTAAGCTACATTTCTTTCTTCCGAAAGTGCATACTTTCACATAATAGTTGTTTCAGAAACAGTACAGTAAATTCTCCATCTTTTGTTCATTTGGAAATACTCTCGATTTCACTCTTGAATGATAACTCAGCTGAGTATGAAATTCAGATCTCTCTCAGCACTTGGAAGCTATCAGTCTGTCTTCTGGTTTTTCTCACAGAGACATCTGCTCTCAGCCCGATTCTTGGTCCTCTTTCCTTTTTGTTTGCTTTTTAAAGTGTCTTTGGTGTTCTGCAGTTTCATCGCAATGTATTTAGTTGTGGGTTTATTTTGGTTTGCTTGTTTAATCCTTGCTAGGCTCTCATGAACCTTAAACTTAAAAATTCACTGTCTTTTATTAATTCCAAAAAATTCTCATCTCTTTTAATTCCATGTCTCCCTCATTTTATTTTTCTCCTTCTGAAATTGCTATTAGATGTTGGGTCTTCTTGTTCAGTCTTTCATTTCCCTACCTCCTTCATACTTTCCTTCATCTTACTATTCTGCATTCTTAGGATTTCCTCATACCTAACTCCCAGCTTACTATTTTCTCTTCATCTGTGTAGACTATTGCTTATTTGTTGTTGTTGTTCAGCCGTTAAGTCATGTCTGATTCTTTGCAACCCAGGGACTGCAGCACACCAGGCTTTCCTGTCCTTCACTGTCTCCCAGAGTTTGCTCAGATTCACGTCCATTGAGGTGGTGATGCTATCTATCCATCTTATCCTCTGCTGTACTCTTCTCCTTTTGTCTTCAATCTTTCCCAGCATCAGGGTCTTTCTGAATGAAGCAGCTCTTTGCATCAGGTGGCCAAAGTACTGGAGCTTCAGCATCAATCCTTCCAATGAATAGTCAGGGTTCATTTATTTTTTTAACCTGATTGTATTTTTCATTATATTTAATTCTTTTTCAAAGGTATGTTTCATGTCTTATGCATTTATTGGGCTGTCAATTAATTTTTAATGTCTTTCATCACTTAAAATAGGCTAATTTAAATTACCTTTCAAGCTGCTATTCTACTATTCCAGTTCCTAGAGCTATAATCGTGCTTGTTTTATCTGCTGATTCTCATTTGTGGTAGAAAATGGGTTTCCTTGTGTGTCACTTTTAATTATAAATTTATCTTCTGCTGAGTTTATTTCTTCTGTGAGAATTCCTTGTGGCCCAGGATATGGGAGTACCCCTTCAAGTCTTTCCTTTCTCCAGATGATCCAGGGGTATCACTAGCTTGAAGCTAGCTTTTATATTAATTTCTCAGCATGGAGATACCTGAACTGTATAATACAAATTCAGGTCCCAAATATGAACAAGGCACAGGTCTTGTACTTTAATTCCTCAGAGAAGCTCTTTTCCATTTTCTCTTTGTATGGAGTCCAGGCAAACCAAGACAAGATTTCTTATTAACGATATTTGTGTCAACAGGGAGATTTTTCTTTATCTCACCCTTTCATCTAGGATGCAGCACATCAAAAATCCCAGCTTGATGAAAAACTCTTGGTCTTGGTTCCTTTTTCCACCCAGTTAAAACTCAATTACTAGGAATAAAAAGCCAGAAATAACCCTTCACTCCATTCCTTCATCCTTGTCCAAGGCAACACAGCATGAGCTCAAGGGCTTAATGAAGTTCTGGGTTTTAGTTTCATTTTTTTTTTTGGAACGTAAATATCTTTCTGTCTTTCCTGAAAACTCAGAAATGCATTTAATGTAAAAGAACTCTTGTTTATCACCCAGCTTTTCTGGATACCTGTAGCAACAGAGTCTTTAGCTAATCTCAGTGACTCATCTTGCTAAAAGAAATCCGGGATCTCCAATCCATTTGCTACATTATTCCCTATAGGAGTGATCTCTTTAAAATGCAAAGATGTGCTCCTCTTTCAAACTCTTCCTAGCATGGCATTCAGAGTCCACTATTATTCAGTAACTGCTTATTTCTGCAATTCTGCCTCCCTCCACTCTCCCACACATACTCTGTGCTCAAAAACTATCCATATTTGCAATCCCTACAACTCTCCTTTTGTTTAATACTCCTACGCTTTTTTTTATTAGGGCTTCCCTAGTGACTCAGATGGTAAAGCGTCTGCCTGCAATGTGGGAGACCTGGGTTCGATTCCTGGGTTGGGAAGATCCCCTGGAGAAGGAAATGGCAACCCACTCCAGTACTCTTCCCATGGAAGGAGGAGCCTGGTAGGCTACAGTCCATGTGATCACAAAGAGTCAGACATGACTGAGCAACTTCAATGCTTTTAAATGTACAGATTTCCCTCACTTTTATCCTGCCTTCATCCACCTACTGAATATTCATGGTCAAGTGTCTGCCTTTCACTGAAGCCACTGCTGACCCATCCAAGCTAGGTTCTCTTTTTTTGTGAAAAGAGCTAACATTTGTTGAGCTCTTTATATGTTAATAACTCGCTGTAATAATTCAGTTAGTCTTAACAACAACCTTACAACTTTGTTACCATTACTATCTCCATTTTCAAAATGAGGAAACTAAGGTACAGAGAAGTTAAGCAACTGCCCAAAGACAAACAGCTATAAATGGCAGACCTGGAATTTGAACACAGTGTCTCCAGATCCTGCTCCATTAACTTGCCCTATTAATATATACCATACTGCCTTCTACAATTATATCTTGCATTAGTTATTGCATTTATGACTCCACATCCCAGCTGCATGCTTATATATCAATCTTCTTAACTACACTGACCTTAAGAGGCAGAATTATGTTTTATTTCTATTTGCAGCCTCAGTGCCTAGTACACAGAAGGCCCTCACCTGAAATTGTTACTAAATTAATGAATAACTAAAGGAAACATCTCCAAAGTCACTTCTTTAGCCCTTATTCATCTCTTGTCTGAACTACTAAAACAGTCCCCTAACTCCCTTCCTCCAATTTCTATTCACATTTCTTCCACACTCCAACCAACACTGTCTTTCTAAAGCATGTTATGACAATGTCATGCCATTACTTAAATATTTTCAAGGGCTCCACACTGTCTATAGGATAAAGTACCAAATTCCTTCAGCATGACATACCATGACCTTCATGAACCAACTTCTGTAGTCTCTTCTCTCCTCCTTCCCCACTGCAGCCCCACATTCCATCTGTATTTAACTTCCTGTCATATCTGAATATGCCAAGTGCCTTCATGCCTTTGTACATGCAGGTTCTTCTGCCAGGAATGGACATCCTCTCCTCCTTCACCTGGTAAATTCCTACACTTTTTCCAATACACAGTGCAAGTGCCTTCCTCAAGTTTCCTCAAACGACTGTCAGTTACCCCGCTGCTCTACTCTTCCTGGAATTATGCATTTACCTACCACTTGGTATTATTATTTGATACGGTGTGCTGCCCCAGCCAGACTCTAGAATCTTAAAGGACATGAACCATGTCTTATTCATCATTTTTACTGTATTATCTTACACAAGTGTGTGCCCTAAATGCTCACTAAATTAGTGAAATGAAATTTGGCAATTTTTTCCTACATCCTACACTAAAGCAAACTCAAATACAAATGAATTCAAGGCAGGCAAGTCTTCTAAGATTAAATGGAAGTTGGAAAGTGGAAATATGAATGAAAAACAAATACCACCTAAATTCCTGCTCCTCAATCCTGAAGCCTATAGCAAGAAACTATTCTGTCAATGGTAATTAAGGCTTAGTTTATAAGGCAATCTCATCCTGAGTTCTAAAAAACACAAAGAATGTATTTCCACATTAGTAAGACACATGAGGACACTCAAATTCTGGAATATGTGTTAGTATGGATAAAAAGTTGAGTCATGTTATATATCTTAAGACAAATCCCTTCAGACAAGGGAAATTCCTGTCCTTTTACACTACAATCACATGATTTCATTATTCACTGGTCCTAAATGCAATTTAGGTTGCACACATAGCAAACACTATCTGCCAACTGAGTAATAAACCAGAACTACTTGCTTTTCACAGAAAGAGGAAATTTTTTAAATGTATAAATGTTAACCCTAAGTGAAGAGGGAGGTTGGGATGGGATAAAGGGAAGGAATAAATGGGGCACTATTCAATTTTTTTTTATTTATTCAATTTATGAAATGCATTTTAACACTACAAAGAGAAAAAAAAGTTAAACTGTCAATCTGAAAGATTCATCAGCCTTTGACTACCTTTTCTCTTCAATAGTTACCCATGGCAAAAAGAAAAAGAACTGGCCTAAAAGATATTGGTTTCAAGTACAAAGGCAGCATAATTTAGAATTATCATCCTTGATCTCAAATCAGAAGACTAAATAACTTCTTAAAATTAATTATTATCAACGAGGCTTAAATGTTCTTACAGTTGCAAATCTACCTATGTACCATGTGGTAAATTTAAAAAAAAAAAAAAATCAATGGACCACGGACCCCCCTGGTGGTCCAGAGGTTAAGAATCTGCCTTGCAATGCAGGGGACACAGGTTTGATCCCTGGTTGGGCAACTAAGATCCCACATGCCACAGAGCAACTAAGCCCAAGTACCAGCACTATTGAGTCCAAGTGATCTGGAGCCCACATGCCACAACTAAAATCCAATGCAGCCAAATAAATAAATAAACATTAAAAACAAAATCAGTGGAGCAGGATTGTTTCTAAATTTAGAATGTAAGTTCTAAGAGGGAAGGATTTCCAAACATTTCATTCACTGATGTCACCCAAGGCTCCAGAACAGTGTCTGGCACAGAGCAGACACTCATTACATATTTGCCGAATATTGCTCAAGACGGTCCAAATACTTTATATGTCAAGACAAACAATGAGCTGCAGATCCTCAAAGAACACAAAGTTGAAATCTAGGTTCATCTTGAAATGATCAGGGCTGCACAAATCAAATGATATGGTATTCAAAAGCAAATTGAAAATGTATATAAGAATAAAGTAAAACATTTTATACAGAAGTTCTTAAGGTTCTGAACTTTAAAGACTGCCAAAAAGCTGACAAAAACAAATACATCACCAGCACAACCAAAATTTTCAACACACACAAACTCTTGCACTTTTTTTCAGAAAAAAAAATTCAATTTGATTCAATTTCAAAAGAGCCACAGGGCTTCAAGAAATTAAAAAAAGAAAAAAAACTAAGAATTTCACTTAAATACCAGTGACTTTACTACAAAATTTCATTTCCAGTTTTACAAAGCAGGACTACCCTTTCTTTTATCAACAGACCTAAGTATGCCAAAAGAATACTGCTAAGCAATATACTTCAAAATATACTGAAGTATAACAACATTACTAATTCTGTTGTTTCCCACTCATAAAAGTGTAATGTAAATATTTATGAAGCTGGTGTTTTTTACTTTTTTTATTAAAAGCCATCATGGGACTTCCCTGGTAGTACAGTGTATAAGAATCCGCCTGACAATGCAGGGGACACAGGTTCTATCCCTGGCCCAGGAATATTCCACATGCCACACAGGGCAACTAAACCCCTGTGCCACAACGACGCAGCCCGAGCACGACAATTACTGAAGTCTGAGTGCCTAGACCCTGTGCTCTGCAACAAGAGAAGCCACCACAATGAGAAGCTCCCGCACCAAACTAAGAGTGGTCCCTGCTTGATGCAGTAAGAGAAAGCCCACTCGCAGCAACAAGATCCAAGGCAACTAAAAATAAATACATAAAATAAAAGCCATCATGAATATTTAACTGTGAGTTAGGTTATGTTTTAGCCCTTAAGTAAAGTTTAGCCTTTCAGCCCTTGTTATCTACTACTAACCTACAATGACCTGGTCACACTGTTCTGGGCTTCAGTTCTCTCTTCTGTAGAATGAGGAACCTGGGTTAAAACAAAAATTCTTAAATCTTTTTCTCTGCAACCCTTTGGAGAATCTGATGAAAGCTACAGGTGAACTCTTCATAAAACTGTACATAAACATTGTATAACAATGTTATAAACAATAATTTATAATGGCAAAACATTGGAAACAGTCTAAATATCCCCCAGTGGATGATTAAGTAAATTATGTTACATCCATTCAATGAAATTCTTTGTAACTATAAGTAGAAACAAAAAAACCTTCTATGTACTGATATGAAAAGATATCCATCATGTATTGTTATATGAAAAAAAAAAGCAAGTTACAGAACAGTATATATAATACATAACCTTTTGTGTAAAAAGATAAAAAAATAAAACATTTGAATTTCCATGTATAAGCACAAAGAAATTGGAAGAATAAACATTAATCTCTGGTAAAAATGGAAAAATGAAGAAAGGGATAGGAGGAACTTTTTCATTGTACATTTTCTTTTATTTTTGTTTGAATTATGTGAATTGTCTATTAAAGTCTTAAATTTTAACGTACTGCACATAAACTCAAGAGATCTAGACAACCTGCTAAAGCTAGGTTATTATTCCCAAACTCTATTCAGCGATATTCTTCTATAATGTTTTGACTTAACAAGTATATAATTATATACACTCAATGATCCAACAATAAGAACATTTAAGGAAAAATATTTTTCATGATGGTCCTCATACAAACATATAAAGTAATTGGTTACCCTAACCCTAACCCAGTGGCTCAAAAGAGCCTCATTTGGAATCTCATTTTCTATCATTTTTCTTACTCACTGATACACAAGTTTCTTCAAGGAAAAAGTTCGCACCAATCATCGTCATATGTCCTCTTATGGTTCAAATCTCAGACCTGTTATTTGACAAAGGAGCCCAGGTTTTGGAAACAAATTTCTTTTTCACTTAACCATATAAACCTATAGTACGAGTAGGAAGACCAGAGAAATATTCTCTTATTTTTTTACCATAATCTCAGAATTCGAGGCAAATTAAACAGCATAGGAGATCATCACACGCATTCAAAAATTAGATGATGTTTGGGAAGTCCTTCATCTTATCTGAGCAGGAATCAGATGGAACTGGTTTTCATCCTTGGGCAAGTTACTCAACCTCTCTTGGCCTCAGTTCCAGGTGTAAACGGCAATAAAAGTGCCTATCTCATAAGGATGTTATTAAGCTTAAAACTAATAGGAAGGCACATAGAAAGTAAGACATAGAAATAAAAGGTACCCTAGGATAGTGGCAGGTATCTGACTGCTTGAATCAAAACAGACTGCATTCTGGAACCTGTAGTTTTTAGGGACTGAACTTTCATATACAAGCAATGCCTCTTTTTCCCTACTGAAAATAACACATGGCAGAATTCCCGACGCAAAAGGTGCAAATATCTGGCGTTTCCTAATTATGTTTCTTGAAAAATCGCTTCCTAGGTAAGCTTTTATCAAAGAACTCTAGCCGTTGTGTTGACTGGATGTCTGAGTCCTAAGTTATAACATAATTTTGTTTTGTGACAGAGAAAGGGCACTTTCTCTGTCAAGCTCAGCACCAGAGTGGCAGGCTGCTGGGGGGCGGGGAGGGGAGGCAAAGCCGTCGAAGGCAACAACAGTCCTTCAACAGACCTGTAACTGGCAGGAAAATAGTAGGAAACTTACACTGCCATGGAGACAGAAGCAGCCGCCGCCAACCAATCTCGACTTCCAAAACTTTTAAACCCCATCCGTCTTTTTCTGCAGAGCACTACTGGAGCTTATTATTAGTATTATTATAAATATAAATAGCAGTTACTTATTACTTCTCTACACGCCAAGCTCTTGCTAAGCATATGTTTTTCAAGATTCTGTGAAAACTGCACATATGAGCTCATACTCTCAACCCACTCTACCCTCAAGTCTGAAAAGCTCCCTTCACATCTTCGAAATCAATGTGCCCCCTAAACTTCGTATACTCCACACCTCTCACAGACCCACTCAGGCTCAGGAGTCACATTTTCACAAGCCCACGCTCTTCACCCAACACTAAACCAAGCACTTCTCGGAGCGACCACGGCCCCTGCGAAGTTTGGTACCCTCCTCCACTCACCAATTCCAATCTGGCCCTAACTTGTTCCAAGAAATGCTGATTCCCTCCAAACTTCTGACTCCAAACACATCGTGCCTGTACTTCATTCCGAAGTTCAAAATTCAGAAACACAAACTGAAACTGGGCAGAGCCCGGTTCCAACCCCACGAGAACTCTTTACACCCGCTCGAGTAGGGCCTGGGACCCTCCACCCTCTAAGCAGGCCAGGCCGGGGCGCGGCGGCCTCGCTCCGGACCCCAACGGGAGGAGGGAAAGCTCCACCTGGCTCCGCGGGCGCGGCGCGCGACTCCTGCTCCGGCCTGGGCCCCGCGGCGGCCGCGCCCCCGTCCCGACGCGGGCGGCAGCGCTCCGGTGGGCCGCGGCGGGCACGCTCGCCCAGCACCTCCGCGTCGGCCTGCCAGTCGTCGCGGGCCCGACGGCGGGCCCAGCCCGCTCCGCGGGCGCGGCAGCGTGGGCAACCCGGGCCCGCCGCGTCGGCAGCGCGTTGGGCGCAGCCTCGGCACAGCGAGTGGCCGCACGGCAGGGCCGCCGCCTCCCCCGGGGTCTCTAGGCACCCGGCGCAGTCCGACTCCTCCGGCCGCGGCGGTGACGGCGGCTGCAGCAACGGTGGCGGCAACACCAGCAGAGCGGGGCCAGCGGCCGGGCCCGGGGTCCCCGTTTTGGCTGCCGCCATCTCGTCACAGCGGCCCCGCCGACCCCGCCGACTCAGAGCTGCCGCCGCCGCCGCGGAAGAAGCCCGAGTACTCGGACCTGCCGCCGCCATCTTGTTTCCCGTTTGTAGGGAGAGTCCGTTGCGAGGGAGAAGAGTAGAGGGCGGGGCAGTGGGCGGTGGGCAGCGCTGTATACATATTCATGAGGGGCGGGCCCCCCGACGTCGTTCTCCCCGGGTCGGGTTGGCGGGAGGTGAAACCTCATTAATATTTATTAGTTATCCTTTATATATCTGGTCCTCGGCCTTGCTTTCTAGTCTTTGCCACTTCCTCTTAACCAAATCACGTTGAGAACTGTGGGGATTTATTTGGAAATTCTGAGCGATATTAAACTTTATGAAGTTATTACATGTATTTATCCTGCAGTATCCTGATAACTTACGCTAAAGAGAGTGAGGAGTACGTGAATTATCCAGAACCCTGCCTCAGTGCTTCATTTATTGTGAGGTTAGCTGTTGTGACTTGAGACTAGTCCTACTAGCGGCTTCTTGTCAGTTCACATCTCAGTATACGCTCTCTTCAAATTCCTTCCTGAAATTTCCCTCCCTTGGCTGGGAAAAACCACAGTTTCCTTGAATTTTTTTCCGCCCTCAGCTCTTTTTCAGCTTTTGAGTCCTCCCGCTTGTTTTAGGGGCTTAAATATGGTTATTCCTCGAAGCCTCAGACCTCAGTCCTCTTCTCACTTCTTGCCGTGTATTGCCCCCCAGCCCCTACCCTATTGCACATTTTCTTCCAGCTGAAACTCCCGAATTGATACTTGCGGTCCAGACCTCCTGAGTCCAGCCCTGCATAGTCCACTGTCTGATGGAAACATTGTTTTGGATATCTGCATCCCTCATGTACCAAACTAAAGTCATTGTCTTCCACCCTCCTTTCAAAACAGTTTTTCTGATTTGCCTCATTCTAGTTCAGTTCAGTTCAGTTCATTTCAGTCGCTGAGTCGTGTCTGACTTTTTGCAACCCCATGAACTGCAGCACGCCAGGCCTCCCTGTCCATCACCAACTCCCGGAGTCTACCCAAACCCGTGTCCATAGAGTCAGTAATGCCATCCAACCATCTCATCCTCTGTCCTCCCCTTCTCCTCCTGCCCTCAATCTTTCCCAGCATCAAGGTCTTTTTAAATGAGTCAGCTCTTCGCATCAGGTGGCCAAAGTATTGGAGTTTCAGCTTCAGCATCAGTCCTTCCAATGAACACTCAGGACTGATCTCCTATAGGATGGACTGATTGGATCTCCTTGCAGTCCAAGGGACTCTCAAGAGTCTTCTCCAACACCACAGTTCAAAAGCATCAATTCTTCAGCGCTCAGCTTGCTTTATAGTCCAACTCTCACATCCATACATGACTACTGGAAACACCATAGCCTTGACTAGACGGACCTTTCTTGGCAAAGTAATGTCTCTGCTTTTTAATATGCTATCTAGGTTGGTCCTAACTTTCCTTCCAAGGAGTAAGTGTCTTTTAACTTCATGGCTGCAGTCACCATCTGCAGTGATTTTGGAGCCCCAAAAAATAGTCTGCCACTGTTTCCACTGTTTCCCCATCTATTTGCCATGAAGTGATGGGACCGGATATTTCTAGTAAAGGTGCTTTTCTTCCAGTCCCTCAAGCTCCAAACCTGGTAATCTTTACTTTTCCCTCACTCCCCCCATCTGTCAGTTTCTTAGTCCTGTCAATTCTTCCACCAAAATGAACGTTTTCCTACCTATCCTCTCCTCTTCATCCCATTCCCACTGCCCAATTCAGTCTCATCATTCTCTCACCTAGATTATTGCAATAGCTTCTATCAATTGTCTCCCTACCCACAGACACTCTTCCTCCAATCCATCTTCCATAGCTCTAGAGTTACTTCCTGAAGAACAGCTCTGACCACGCCATTCCTCCTTGACTTAGTCACTGAATGAGGTGCTCAGACTTTGGTGCCAGGGCCCTTTCTGGATGCAGAGGGTGTGGGAGAAACAATGGCTTCCCTCTGACAGAGAGACGGTCCTGCTACAGCAATTCTCCCACCCTTTGCTTTTTTTTCTTTGCACTTAAAGTAGATTGGGAGCAGGAAGGCATTAAGCAAATGCATTTCCTGTTGGGAATCTTTATAGGAAAGCACAAGTTTCATAAAGAGAGCAAAATAAAAAAAGTACATAATGTAATGGAAGGGATCAGAGGCCCTGGGTTTCCATGAGATTGCCTGGAAACAGTGTCTGAGCTGATAGTAAACCAGTCCAAGGCAAAGTGATTGGTGGAAGTCAGACAGCAGAGAAAAGAAAGACGTGGATTCCCAAAATGAGAACCAGATGGCTACAGGACAGTGAAGAATTGAAGAAGGGTCAATGAGTAATTGAAACAAGGGCTTGTGTGCACAGAGGCCCAGACAGTCCGAATCCTGCCAAACACAGAAGTATGGGCTTAGCCAGGCTGTCCTTCATCCCGAGGTCCTCTTTGTTTCATTTCCCACTTTAGGTTCTTGAGGACACTTTGGCAGGATTGTGACAAGGGTGGGGGTGGGGGGGGCCTGTGGTCCAGAGATCAAGCCAATTACCGTTAGAGATGGGGCCCTTGGTGTGGGTTGTTCACTCTTGACAGTTTGGGGCTCTTAATCTGAAGTCTGTTTACTATTGGAGAAGCTGAACCATAGAAGTATAGCATGCCTTCTTAGATATGAATAAAGACAGGAGATTTCTTTTTGCAGTGGGAAAAAGCAAGAGTTCAGAGTAGTACTAGATCAAAAGCCAGGAGATCTAGAATTGATCATAACCACTTTCGCCCTTTTGCTGGGCTTCCCTGGTAGCCCAAATGATAAAGAATCTGCCTGTAATGCAGGAGACCTGGGTTCAATCCCTGGGTGGGGAAGATCCCCTGGAAAAGGAAATGGCAACCCACTCCAGTATTCTTGCCTGGAGAGTTCCATGGAGAGAGGAGCCTGGTGAGTTACAGTCCATGGAGTCACAAAGAGTCAAAAAATTACTTATTTATTTTTGGCTGTACTGGTATCTTTGTTGCTTCAAGGGCTTTCTCTTGTTGGGGAGAGCAGGGGCTACCCTCTAGTTGTGGTGCATGGGCTTCTCATTGCAGTGGCTTCTCTTGTGGAGCACAGGCTCTAGGATGTGTGAGTTTCAGTAGTTGTGGCACATGGGCTTACCTGTTGTGGTGCATGGGCTTAGCTGCTCCATGGCATGTGGGATCTTTCTGGATCAGGGATTGAACGTGTCTCCTGCATTGGCAGGAGGATTCTTTACCTCTGAGCCACCAGGGAAGCCCCTAACTTGTATAATTTCTAAGAGATAAACTCTCTCTGGACCTCAGTCACCTCATCTTTAAAACAAGAGTGCTCAAGTTCATCAGTTCTCAACCTGGGGAGCGTTTCAGAAAGACACACACACACACATATACACTTATATGCCAAAGTCCCTTCTCAGATCTACTGAACCAAAAAACTGAGGATGGGATGCCAGCAAGTAAATTTTTTTATAATGCCACAGGAATTCTAATGAATACTCCTAGATCAGGCCACTACAATAGAGTGGTCTATTCAAAGACCAATTCAAAGGTCCTTTCTAGCTCTAACAGTCTAGAAGTTTCTGTTTGGGGGAATGCCTCATTTTATGCAGTTTCACTGAGACTGGGGAAGCTGAACCACAGAGGTAGTCTTCTCCCTGCCCCAGGGCAGCCAGAACATGACATGTGACCTAGGCTCAGCCACGTGGCCACTCCTCTCTGAACTTTGAATCTTCAGGGGATGACACAAAAACATACTGACAAGCTTAGAATTATTCACAGGAACGGATGGGCTTCCCAGGTGGTATGGTGGTAAAGACCACGCTTGCCAATGCAGGAGACGAAAGAGACACAGGTTTGATCCCTGGGCCAGGAAGATCCCCAGGAGTAACAGTAACGGACAGAGAAGACTGGGGTCACAGAGTCAGACACAACTGAGCTCACACACAACAGGAATGGACACAGTAGGTGTCTAACCACAGTGGGTCCCTTGAGGGTTGCGGTAGAGGGGGGCCTATCCCTACCATGGTGACGGTGGTCATGCCAGAGTGCTCCTGAGGCATGAACTTGACTGTAGTGCCTGCTGCCTGGCCTTCCTAGGTTACAATCTGTTTTTCCATATGCAGGTTACCAGGCTTCCTGTCAGCTCTATACCTTTTGATCCCCATTAAATTGCTCACAATGTCTGTTGTTTGTAACAAAGTACTCCAACTTAGAAACAGGTTTGTTGTTTCTAAAGCATCACCTGATCATAGTTGTCAGGGCTGCTTCCTACGTTATGAAACCATCTGAAAAGCTGAGCCCAACAGCCTGGAGCAGAGGAAGCCGAGCTGCAGGTGATGCTTTTCCCCTAAGCTCCCACCTGTGACACAGTCACGTCGATGCTCTCATCGAGGATGCCAGCTGGAACAGGTCATGGCACAGCCACACCTACCAGGGCTTCCTCTCCAGCTACCTTTGCTCTGCCACTCATGCCATACTTTGTAAGGATTGCATCACTGCCAAAGCTCCCTGCCATCCTTCTCATAGTGGTCCATACCACTGCTCTGGCTTTAGCCCTCCTCATCCGCATCACAGCGAACCTTCCCTCTTCCAGCCAGCTGAGGCTCCAGCTACTTCCTGCTAGACTGAAGGCTATTGGCTTGGTTCCAGGTGGAGGCAGGTTTTTCGTCCCTGCAGCCCCCAAACCCCCTCTCTCCAGCACTGAGTCCCTCCTGCAGGCCTCACACACCTAGGAAGGCTCAGGCCCTCAGACCCTTCCAGCCCCACCCCTCCCTCACCTTCCTCATCTCTCCTGGTGGCCTCCTCTTCTCTTCCTCGCTCAAACCAGATTTCCCCTTGTGATTTGGCCCCTTCCCTTTTGCTTTAAAGATTTTTTCCTGCATTCCTAACTATCACTCATCTTCAGGGCCTTCCCTTTTGTTTCAGGGGAAGTAGCAGTTTTTGCAAAACTAATCCTTCTACCTGTCATCTTTCCAGCCTCCTCCAGATTCATTCCAAATACTCTACAAACACAGAAAAGACTTGGTCCCTGCCCCACTCAAGGTCACAGCATAAACAGAGAGACAAAATTATGCATAAATATTTGTCATAAGGGGAAAAAAAATACAATTATAACAGAACTACAAACTCTAAAGCTGAGACACATACAAGGTGCTTTGGAAGCAGAAAGCAAAGTTGGGGTGGGGAGGGAGGGAAGGTTTCACAGAGGAGGAGACCTGTGAACTCTGATTAGAGGGTGAGGAAGAGTTCGCTAGGTAGACATGGGGAAGGCATTCCAGGCAGAGGGAAACCAGGAGCAGAGGCACGAATGTATGAACGTTCAAAATCTGTGTGGGGCTGATAAAGAATCTGATGTGGCCGGAACAGTGGGTGGACGTGAGGCTAGGAAACTGGAGAAGCAAAGGAACTAGAATTTACTGAGTGACTGCCTACAATGAGGGAGACCCAGGTTCGATCCCTGGGTTGGGAAGATCCTCTGGAGAAGGAAATGGCAACCCACTCCAGTACTCTTGGCTGGAAAATTCTATGGATGGAGGAGGGTGGTAGGCTATAGACCATGGGGTCGCAAAGAGTCAGACACAACTGAGCGATTTCACTTCACTTCACTTCACCTACCACATACTAAGCACATGCCCAGCAGTAATCCATCTATCTCATCTAAACCTAAAGTAACCCTGTGAGCTGAGTATATTATTGTCTCCATTTTACAGAGCAATAAATTCAGGCTATTGGGTGATCATTGAAAGGTTTAATAGTTGAACCAAGGGAGTGATAGGTATAGATTTGTATTTTATAAGGATGCCTCTTGATCCTATAATTATCAGTGAAAAATAAAAACAGTCTAAGCAGACTTCATCCCACCCCTGTGAAGTTGAGATATCACTGGAGAAAACACCTAACATTCATATATTCAACAAGTATCTAGCAAGTACCTACTATGTGGTAGGATAATACAGTTTCGGAGAATTCAGCAGCAGACAAGACAGAGGGGTGTGGATGCTGACCCAGCTTTGGTGGGACCAGCTTTCGTTACAGTATCGGGCACATTCCAGATGTTGTGGAATGAATGCTTGTTCCCTCCTTTAGTTATGTCTTTAGTGTTTAGCAAGATTCAAAGTTCAGCACATTGCCAAAAAAGAAAAAAATTCTGTTTAACACATAAGCACATCGGTAGAAAAAAAGAACTCTTTAATTTCTTCCCTCTAGATACCTAAATTAATTTCTCCCTC
The DNA here is from genome assembly GCF_019320065.1 of Cervus canadensis. Classification (NCBI taxonomy): domain Eukaryota; kingdom Metazoa; phylum Chordata; class Mammalia; order Artiodactyla; family Cervidae; genus Cervus; species Cervus canadensis. The sequence goes on along the minus strand of NC_057396.1, from coordinate 49,219,822 downwards.
TAGATACCTAAAACTCCACCTTGAGTCTGCAACTGGTTTCACTTTCTCTCTCTGTCCCATCCCCTTGGTCTTGCCTTCTCCCTTCCCTACCCCCAGGTTCTGGTTCAAGATACCAAGCAAAGAATTCCCTCTTTTATTTGGTTGTTCTTTTAAGGGAATAAAGGTGGCTCTAAGAAACAACCTCAGATATGCAGATGACACCACCCTTATGACAGAAAGTGAAGAAGAACTAAAGAGCTGCCTGATGAAAGTGAAAGAGGAGAGTGAAAAAGTTGGCTTAAAACTCAACATTCAGAAAACTAAGATCATGGCATCCAGTCCCATCACTTCATGGCAAATAGATGGGGAAACAGTGGAAATAGTAGCAGACTTTATTTTGGGGGGCTCCAAAATCACCGCAGATGGTGACTGCAGCCATGAAATTAAAAGATGCTTACTCTTTGGAAGGAATGACCAACCTAGACAGCATATTAAAAAGCAGAGACATTACTTTGCCAACAAAGGTCCGTCTAGTCAAAGCTATGGTGTTTCCAGTCATCATGTATGGATGTGAGAGTTGGACTATAAAGAAAGCTGAGTGCCGAAGAATTGATGCTTTTGAACTGTGGTGTTGGAGAAGACTCTCCAGAGTCCCTTGGACTGCAGGGAGATCCAACCAGTCCATCCTAAAGGAGATCAGTCCTGGGTGTTCATTGGAAGGACTGATGTTGAAGCTGAAATTCCAATAGTTTGGCCACCTGAAGCAAAGAGCTGACTCACCTGAAAAGACTCTGATGCTGGGAAAGATTGAAGGCAGGAGGAGAAGGGGATGACAGAGGATGAGATGCTTGGATGGCATCACTGACTCAATCGACATGAGTTTGGGTAAACTCCGGGAGTTGGTGATGGACAGGGAGGCCTGGTGTGCTGCAGTCCATGGGGTTGCAAAGAGTCAGACACGACTGAGCAACTGAACTGAACTGAAACTGAAGAAGCCCTTTAGGTCCAACAGATAGCAATTAAGGAAATAAAATGGGAAAACACCCCGCCTTAACTCTACTCCAGAGTGAGACACCTAAAAGGCAAAACTTTTAGGGCCACTTGGAGTCCACGCAGGTCAAATTTCTGGGACACAGAACAGGTGGAGTGGAGGGAGAGCATTTCTGGCAGGACCAACAGAAAGTGTCCAGCACACTTTCCATCTCATCCTGCTTTCTTCTGTTTTCTAACTCACAGTCTAAATGATCTTTCTGAAGCATGAATCTGGGGAGTGGGGAGAGGAGGGGCTTAGATGAAGAGAATCAAAAAGTACAAACTTCCAGTTATATACGATAACAAGTACTGGGGATATAATATACTACTTGATCAATATAATTAACACTGTTGTATGTTATATATGAAAGTTGTTAATGAGAGTAAATCCTGAGTTTTCACCACATGGAAAAGGAATTTTTCTTTTTTTAAAATAATTTTATATGAGATGAGGAATGTTCCCTGATTTTATTGTGGTAATCATTTCATGATTTCTTATTTGTTTGTTTAGTCATTCAGTCTTGTCTGACTCTTTTGCAACCCCATGGACTGTAGCCTGCCAAACTCCTCTGTTCATGGGATTTCCCAGGCAAGAAGACTGGAGTGGATTGTCATTTCCTTTTCCAGGGGATCTTCCCGACTCAAGGATTAAACACACATCTCCTGCATTGGCAGGCCGATTCTCTACCATCGAGCCACCAGGGAAGCCTCTTTCATGATGGATTTAAGTCAAAACACTATGCCATACACCTGAAATTTATAGTGTTGTATGTCAATTATATCTCAATAAAACTGCAAAAAAAATACAGCATGAATCTAAAATATACTAATAAAAGACAAACTTTTCTCTGCTAGTATTGATCACCTTTTACAATATAAATAGCATGTCTTATTCTAGTCTGTTCTTCTCATCTCATCAAAAAAGTCCTTCTGCAATTATTGTTGCTGAGAGGAAGGGACAGTTTGGGAATTTGGGATGAACATGTACACACTTTCATTCCCTGGTGGCTCAGACGGTAAAGAACCTGCCTGCAATGAGGGAGACACAGTTCGATCCCTGGGTCCAGAAGACCCCCTGGGGAAGAGAATGGCTACCCACTCCAGTATCCTTGCCTGGAGAATTGCATGGAGAGAGGAGCCTGGTGGGCTACAGTCCATGGGGTTGCAAAGAGTCAGACATGACTGAGCAGCTAACACACACACGTACACACTGCTATATTTAAATGGATAACCAACAAGGACCTACTCTATAGTACATGAAACTCTGCTCAGTGTTATGTGGCAGCCTGGATGGGAGCGGGGTTTGGGGGAGAATGGATATGTGTATATGTATGGCTGAGTCCCTTCACTGTTCCCCTGAAACTATCACAACATTATTAATCAGCTCTACCCCAATACAAAATAAAAAGTAAAAAAAAACAAACCCTTCTGCTACTTTCACTTTTTTTGGACCAGGTATCCCAGAAGGAGGGACTCATGGCCCTTCTCCTGGAAGAGTGGGAAGGAGTGAAACCCTCATTTTGTCATAAAAAATGGATGGACAGTCAGTTCAGTTCAGTTCATTTGCTCAGTCATGTCCGACTCTTTGCGACCCCATGAACTGCATCACACCAGGCTTCCCTGTCCATCACCAACTACTGGAGTTTACACAAACTCATGTTCATTGAGTCGGTGATGCCATCCAACCATCTTATCCTCTGTCGTCCCCTTCTTCACCTGCCTTCAATCTTTCCCAGCATCAGGGTCTTTTCAAATGAGTCAGCCCTTTGTATCAGGTGGCCAAAGTATTGGAGTTTCAGCTTCAGCCTCAGTCCTTCCAATGAACCCTCAAGACTGATCTCCTTTAGGGTGGACTGATTGGATCCCCTTGCAGTCCAAGGGACTCTGGAGAGTCTTCTCCAACACCACAGTTCAAAAGCATCAATTCTTCAGCACTCAGCTTTCCTTATAGTCCAACTCTCACATCCATACATGATGACTGGAAAAGCCATAGCCTTGACGAGACGGACCTTTATTGGCAAAGTAATGTCTCTGCTTTTTAATATGCTGTCTAGGTTGGTCATAACTTTCCTTCCAAAGAGTAAGCATCTTTTAATTTCATGGCTGCAGTCACCATCCGCAGTGATTTTGGAGCCCCAAAAAATAAAGTCTGCCACTGTTTCCACTGTTTCTCCATCTATTTGCCATGAAGTGATGGGACCAGATGCCATGATCTTAGTTTTCTGAATGTTGAGTTTTAAGCCAACTTTTTCACCTCCTTTCACTTTCATCAAGAGGCTCTTTAGTTCTTTTTCACTTTCTGTCATAAGGGTGGTGTCATCTGCATATCTGAGGTTCAGTGTCTTTTCATGTGAAATAAGAACAAAGAATGGAGGGGTACAATTCCTCAATTATTCTGAAAACAGGGGGGAAAAAAAAACTTTCCTTAGAAGAGAGTACTGTGATGGGAGCAGAAGAAAAACTCAGCGGGAATAAAGACTGACTTCCGCTGGTTTGGACAGAAACAGATATGACATGGGTTTAGTTCCTTCATCTTAAAGGAGGATAGGATTCTATACCAATCCACCAGGGACTGACTGATTTGTTCTCTAGAATGGTCACTGTTCCACAGTTCTTTGTTTTCTAGACTTTCGGCTCTCTGCTACCTCCATCCCTGAGAGGAGCCAAAGGCCAAGTCTCCTGGGACTGTAATGTGGCTGAGTGACCACCAGGGGGCAAACCAAGACTACTAAGCTCTCCCCACAAGCCCTTCCCCTCAGTTTCCATGGAGTCAAATTCAGCTGGAATCCGCTTTAAAAATCATCCAAGGCTTTTGATCAAACATCTTTCTTTACAGGCAAGAAAGCCAAGGTCTAAAAAAGAGAAATCATTTGTCAAGACCACGTAGTGAATTAATGGTGACGTTGGAACCAGAAACCAAGTGTACTGGCTATTCCAGTGTTACACCGGTTCTACCACATCAAGCTTTCTTCTGTCTCACATGTTATTCTAGAATACTCTGGTTTTTAGTAATATATTTTCCATAAAAACGACTTGTCTCTCTAGTTAGATTGTAAGTCCTTGGGGCCAGGGACCATGGTTTTCCCAGCACTGGATATCTTCTCCTTCAGAACCTAGCATATGGCTCTGTAGACAACCCATGCCCAATACCAGATGCAGGATTTCAACAGACATTGTGAAACTGCTCTGTGGTGGGCCAAGCCATGGTTCCCGAGAACACAGCTGCTGCTAAGTCACTAAGTCACTTCAGTCGTGTCCGACTCTGTGTGACCCCATAGATGGCAGCCCACCAGGCTCCCCCGTCCCTGGGATTCTCCAGGCAAGAACACTGGAGTGGGGTGCCATTTCCTTCTCCAATGCATGAAAGTGAAAAGTGAAAGTGAAGTCGCTCAGTCGTGTCCGACTCTTAGCGACCCCATGGACTGCAGCCTACCAGGCTCCTCTGTCCATGGGATTTTCCAGGCAAGGGTACTGGGGTGGGTGCCATTGCCTTCTCCGCCTGAGAACACAGAGATGGAAACAAATGACTATAATTCAGGAGGTGAGGTTTTTTTGGTGTTTTTTTTTTTTTTTATGCCACACTGTGATCTTAGTTATCTCACCAGGGATTGAACTCACTCATGCTCCCTGCATTGGGAGCACACAGTCTTAACCACTGGACTACCAGGGAAGTCACAGGAGGTGAGTTTTTAACAGTGGTGTAGACAGAGTACTGTGGAAGAAGAAGAAGAGGAAGTGACTAATTACCTGGATGGGATACAAAACTGAGTTCTAAAGGAAGAATGAGAACTCATCAAAGACAGGAAACGGGAATTCTGAATAGAAGAAATGGTAGAATAAGCCAACATATGGAGGCATGATAAGCTACCCTCTCCAGTATTCTTGGATTCCCTTGTGGCTCAGCTGGTAAAGAATCCGCCTGCAATACAGGAGACCTGGTTTCGATCCCTGGCTTGAGAAAATCCCCTGGAGAAAGGAAAGGCTACCCACTTCAGTATTCTGGCCTGGAGAATTCCATGGACTGTATAGTCCATGGGGTCGCAAAGAGTCAGACACAACGGAGCGACTTTCACTTTCACTTTCATAGAGGAATGAAGGCATGGTGTGTCCGGTGAAAACGATTGGTTCTGAGTAGCCAGAGGGTAGTAAAGAAGCTTGAGGTCAGCTGCAAAGCTGGTGTCTACTCGTTCACTTTTCATTCTACAGACAGTAAGTACCCTCCAAGTGCCGTGCAGCCCTGTTGTACATAATGATGGTTGTGACATGATAATAAAAGTAAGGTCAGTAATAATAATGATGAAAATACAAGTGTGGCTTAATTCCAAGGATTTGGTGTCTTGAATTTAGGGTTCATTCCTCATGGGAATCAGATAATCCAGATAAATATTCTATCCTTCATTTATCAAAAACATATTCAGTAAGCCCTTTGTATGTGCTCAGCACTGTTCCATGAACTAGGAATATAACAGTGACCAAGAATTGAGGTCCAGGCTATTATAGAGCTGTCATTGCTCATGGGGGAGGCAGGTAATAAACAAATGAAATGCCTTGCAGATAATGATGTGACACAAAGGAAGTAAAAGAAGGCAATATGACAGAAAATAACTGAAGGGGGACATCATTAGATAGGTTGCACAATGGACACCTTACTGAGGAAGTGACATTTGAGCCGAATGAACTGTCTGCTGGGGGGAAAGCTGAGGGAAGAACATCCCAAGGAGGAGAAATCTCCAGGGCAAAGATCCTGTGGCATGTACAGGCAGCCTGGTGTACCCAGGGACAGAAAAAACTACTCGAGCCTAGCAGGCACCAGCAGGATGGTCTAAAGTCAGAGGGCAGGCAGAGGCCAGGTCATGGAAGGGTGTTCAAAATGTGGCAAAGGGTTTAGATTTTACTCTAAATGCAATGAAGACTTTTGAAGCAAGAAAGTGATGTTGAATGATTTACACTTTTGAAAGCTAGCTCTGATGGTTCCTCACTCTACCTGTGGGTGGATACAGTGCCTGCCACTGTCTGGCTGTGGAATCCAAAGTCATGTAGCGCTGTTTACTGGTACTCTAGCTTCATCTTCACAGACCTATGGAAGGAAGTCTCTGAGGACAAACTGCTTTTTGAAAGTCCCTCTGAGCCTGGGGGAGGCAGGAACAGAAGGTCCATTCTCCTTGCTGCTTGGTGAGTGATGATGCTGGCAGTGAAGGAGGCCTCTGGTCAGTTGCTAAGCTTAGGACCTGGATGAAGGATGCTCCCACTCCACGCCTTCCATTAAAGATACTTTGTCCCCACTCAGCGTCCCTCCTGAGGGCTCTGTGAAATTAAGAGCTGTGTGTTCCTTCATCCTGCTTTCCTCACACCTCCTCCCTCAATCACTGCGTGCAGGCTATCCTGGGAAGAGACATAAGGAGGAAAAAAGAACTTAGGAATATTCACATAGCTACATAAGTACCCATACAAATAAATATGGATGGGGCCAGGGACCATGTTTTTCCCAGCACAGTATATCTTTTTTCATTCTAAAAGCAATTTATTTAGACTAACTATATGCACAATATCTGGAGATCCAAATGAACATGTCCTAAAATAACTATAGTTTTTTTTTAAGCATCAAAGCTATTTATTTATTATTTTTGTGGTTGTGTTGCCTGGCATGTGGGATCTTAGTTCCCCAACCAGGGATTGAATCTGCACCTCCTGCGCCAGAAGTGTGGAGTCTTAACCACCGGACTGCCAGGGAAGTCTGAACAGTAGGTCTTAAATGATTTTTACATGGATGAATAACTCTGAGTTGACTGAAGGGTAGAAATGGAATGGGGATTGTTCACTTTACAACAACATCAACTTTAACAGCTCTTTTAAATAAGACTCTCCTCTTAATGTATCTAAATTGGATACAACTTTCAAGAGTCAATTAGTTCACCTTTCTAGGACATCAAGTAAAGACAGTGTACTGGAACTAGCTTATAAGTGCTCTGGAGAAAGTGAAAGTTGCTCAGTCCTGTCCGACTCTTTGCAACCTCATGGACTGTAGAGTGGGCTTCCCTTGTGGCTCAACTGGTAAAGAATCCGCTTGCAATGAGGGAGACCTGGGTTCGATCCCTGGGTTGGGAAGATTCCCTGGAGAAGGGAAAGGCTACACACTCTAATATTCTGGCCTGGAAAATTCCATGGGCTCGATAGTCCATGGGGTCACAGAGTTGGACACTACTGAGCAACTTTCGGATACACAGAACTATAGATTCTCGAGGCACAGCCTTTCCCTTACTCCAGGGGATCTTCCCAACCCAGAGATCGAACCCAGGTCTCCCTCACTGCAAGCAGATTCTTTACCAGTTGAGCCACAAGGGACGTCCAAGAGAACTGGAGTGGGTAGGCTATCCCTTCTCCAGTGGATCTTCCCGACCCAGGAAATGAACCAGGGTCTCCTGCATTGGAGGTGGATTCTTTACCAGCTGAGCTATCAGGGAAGCTGGAGAGCCCAATGGTAAATTTTCAGCAATTTTCCAAGCTGCTTGTTAAAGCTGATCATTACTAAACATTAAATTAATAAATTTACAATTAAATGTTATACTTAAAACATTCAAATTCTTGCCTCCTAATTAGTTTACTGCATTTTATTATCAGTGTTTTTGAAGTTATTTACATGTACCTGTAAGATGGAAATACTGCATAATTGTGTCCTGCTCTTTGTCACAACCCCATATTCAATGATTCCATTTGTAGCCTGAAATTGGCCCTGATGGGAATATTTATACCATGGGAATTGGCAAATGCTCTAAACCAGGGCTTTTTTTCCCCTGGAGAACTGACTGTTAAACATTTATCAGCATACCTCAGGTGTAGTATGTACTATGTAGTCATCTTATATTAACTCGCATATGGTGAATCTGCTTTTAGAATCTTACTTACAGAACTAAATGGACTGAGTTCAGAAAACTTACCTTGACACTGAAATAAGCAAGCAGCCTGCAGTCCAGGAAGCCTGTTGGCCACAAATAACAAGTCACAAGAGGACTATTTGAAAGAATAAGAATGTTGTTCAACAAACCTTTCTTTAGCAGTTACTATGTACAAAGATGTATGCTAACGGCTAAGGAAAATATTAGATAAATAACAGTGTATGTTCTCCTTTTAGAGGAGATGACAAAAACCTTTGGTGATACAATGTGATAAGTGCCATAATGGAGATACAGAAGCATGGGGGAAAGAAGGTCATCAGAGAGACTTCAGTGAGAACCTGGACTATAAGCATCAGTGTCTTCTCTGGCTCTCCACTGTGTTCCTAGCACCTTGCACAGTGCCTGACACAGGGTTGGTTATCAATAACTGTTGGATGAATGCAGGAGTTTACCTCGATCCTGGAAAAATAAGACAAACAGATAAGAGTGGGGAGAGGCAGGGTGTTTGAAAAACACAGGGACTTCCTTAGTGATCCAGTGACTAAGACTCCGCATTCTCAATGCTGGGGGCCCAGGTTCAATCCCTGGTCATGGAACTAGATCCCACAGGCTGCAGCTAAGAGCTCACACGCCGCACCTACAGATCCCCTGTGTCGCAACTAAGACTCGGCACAGCCAAAAAAAAAAACCAAATAATTAAAAAAAAAAAGAAAAAACATAACGTGCAGAGACCTGGGTAGGGGAGGGAAGGGGAAGAGCTCAGCATCTTTCAAGAGAGAGAAAGTTTAAATCTAATGTGGCGTGAGGGGTCCAGGGGCTAGAAACTGGTAAGGAGGAGTGTACAGAAAAGGAGTTCTCTGCCTCAAACCTCTGTAGAGCTCTAAAAAGACCAAAGCAGTTGGCTTGCTCTGTGCAGCCCTGAGGTCAGCGTTAGGAGCAATGTGGGGAATCTCAGAGAAATCAGATTTAGTTAGAGAACTTTCTAACAGATTTGTCCGAAAGTGCAATGGGCAGACTAGGAAGGCGGTGAGTACAAGTTCTCTAAGAGTGTAGCAGACAGGTGGCAGACAAACTTAGTGCAACAGATTGCTATGGGTAGATAGTTTGTTTTTTATTTTTTCCTGACTAGATTTTGGAAGAATTTATCAAATCTCCTTTTTAAAAGAGTATTAGATAATATATGGGCTTCCCAGGTGGCACAGTGGTAAAGAGTCTGCCTGCCAAGGCAGACCACACAGGAGACATGAGTTTAGTCTCTGGGTGGGGAAGATGCCCTGGAGAAGGAAATAGCAACCCACTCCAGAGTGGGTTTCCAGGCAATTTTCTTGCCTGGAAAATTCCATGGACAGAGAAGCTTGGCTGACTATAGTCCATGGGGTCTCAAAGAGTCAGACACGACTGAGCAACTGAGCACAGAGAATATATGGACAACCATCATGAACAGCATTTCTACAAAGACACAGAAACTTTCCTCAAGGGCTTCTTTCTTTTTTTTTTTTTTCTTCTTTTTGCTGTTTTTATTTATTTATTTTCTGGCTGTACTGAGAGGCATGTGGGATCTCGGTCCCCAAGCAGGGATCGAACCTGTATCTCCTGCACTGGAAGTGCAGAGTCTTAACTGCTGGACCACCGGAAGTTCCAAAGGCTTGTTTCTTATGTTGATCGTTGAGAACAATAGGGGTGCTGAAGGGTCTCCAATGAGAAAGTAAATATCTTTTCAAGTCATTGAGGTCTTCACTCCATCATGAAGCAGTTATCTATTCAGTATCTTTGTGTATCAGGGACTTTGCTAAATTCTGAAAATATAGATATAAAAGGGAAAAAAAAAAAAACCCTGCCCTCAGAGTGCAGGGTGGAAAGGCAAATATTTACACTTCAATAGTTAAAATACCATTTGCTACCAGAAATTTGCTTTGCTTAGGGGATGCAGGGAAGCCCTGAAAGAGAAATGACTTGGAGCTGACTTTAGAAAAGTAAAACAGAATTCACTACATGAAGGAAGAGAAAGAGTCCAGACAGAAGGGAAACATAGACGAAACTATGGAGATTAGAAAATGCATGGACAGGTGGGGAGGTGAGTGGTTGGTGAAAGTACAGAGTAGGTGGCAGTAAGAGCCAAAATGCGTGTGGCCTTGAATCCAATGCTAACAATTTTGGATTGTAATCTGTTAACAATTGGAAGTCGATAATGTTTTATCCTGTTATTTATTTAATACACTTTTTATTTTGAAAGAATTTTAGACTGACAGAAAAGTTGCAAAGGTAGTACAGAGTCTTTATCTAAGAACCATGGGTCTTTCACCCAATTTCACCCAGTGTTATCACGTTATAGAGTCATGGTACCTTCATCAAGACTAAGAAACCAATGTTTGCACATGACTATAAACTAATAGACTTTATTTACCAGTTTTTCCACTCATGTCCTTTTACTATCCCAGAATCGAAGCCAGGATATCACATTGCACTTAATGTTTGTTTTTTTTTCTTTTTACTTCCAATAATGGGTTTTAAATGGGAAGATGATGTGATCAGGTTTGTCAGTAGGAATAATCAACATAATTTTTATGGCAAGTATGAAGAAAATAGATTGGAGGTGCCCACACTAGGGGCGGAAGACTTGCTAAAAGACTACTAGAGAAGTCCAGTAAGAGATGATGATGGCCTGAATTCTGAGGACATTAAGGATGGAGAGGTGTGTTGACACCTTTTTGATCTCATGCTAGAGACCTTTCCTGAAGTAGAATGGATAGGATATAGGGGAGGGGAATCTCAATCCACCTCCTTTATCTGAGATGAATCTATGTATATAGCAGACTTTAAACAAAGATGGAGAAAGGAAAAGATCTCTGTCCAGATCCTTGGGATGAGATAATTTCTTCAGTTAAACACTAAACTTAACTCTGAGTGCCCTGAAAGCCTAAGCAAGAAGGGAAGCATGATGACATTTCCTTCTCCAGAGGATCTTCCCCACCCAAGGATCTCATCATCTGTTAAAACAAAGCATACTCAAGGGAGAGGAAGTGGCCAGGTTGGAGAAGAAGAAATTAAGCCTGGAGGGCACCAGGGGCAGATCATGTTTGTCTCTGATTCAGAGGGCTCTGGGGGAGGTTCTGCTTCTTTTATTTATTTTTTTAAGATTTCATTGATGTGGACCATGTTTTAAGTCTTTATTGAATTTGTTATAATATTGCTTCTGTTTTAGGTTTTGATTCTTTGGCTACAAGGTATGTAGGATCTTAGCTTCCAAACCAACTATTGAACCTGCACCCTTCCCACCCCCACCCCTACACGCACTGGAAGGCAAAGTTCTAACTATTGGACTGCCAGGGAGGTCCCCCAGAAGCTCTGTTTCGGGGAACACTGGTTCCTCCAGCACTCTCTGTTCTTGGAGAGCATCAACTGGCAACACAGGAGGTGGGGACCCCAGCCTTACCCCAGGAAGTTATTTTTACAGACACAGTCAGAAGTGTTTCAACCTGGAAATGTGATTCCCTGCCAGAGTGGGATGTGATTCAACATCCCTTCTGTCTCATCTCTTACTCTTCCTAGTCTGCTCCCCTCCAACATTTACTGAATTTCCAGCAACTCTGCAAGAAGTTCCTCTGCGGATGAAGTTGAGGTCCAAAATGGGGATGAATGAACTTACCCAAGACATCCAAGCAAGCTAGGGAGAGAGCCAGGACAGGGGCCCTGTCCTTTTGAGTTCAGAGTTTGAGCGTTTCTTGTCTGGACAGAGCTGGTGGTTCTCTTCTTGGGTCCTATTAATTCATACACTCATTTCATTAATTTCATTAAATCATACCACGAGGTATGGGGCAGCAAGGCTGGGCTGAGGTGGGGGGCTCCAGGCCCTTGCCCCCACCCCCACCCCATCACTTTCAGGTAAGAAAGACAATGCTTCGACCTAAAGCCCTTACTCAAGAGGATTGAGTATGACCAACCCTCTCAGAAAGGTTCAGGCCCTGCCTGCAGAGGCAAAGGAAAGACTGTGTCCTGCTTCTGGAATGCCAGGGTGGGGTGGGAGGGAGCAGAAGACTCGCAGAGGAAGGGCCGAGGATCCTGCATGGTGCCTCTGGATTCGGGGATAACTGGTCAGAGCATTCCAAGCGACTGGAATTGGGACCCCTTCTTTTTGAGATCTGAGTGCTTTGACGTTCATTATCTCATCCCACGTGAGAAACAATTGTGGGAAGACATTAAAAACATTAAAAGGTACTTAAGATACTAAGATCCCCATTTTAGCAAGGGGATCTGGGAAACAGACTCAGGTGGAGTGGCCAAGTGCACAGACAATTAAGAACAGCAAGTGTCCCGATTTCATCCAGAGGCGGGGTTCTGTGCAAGCACCGTCGAGCTTCCTCACCTGAGCGCCTCTCGGTTCCGCAGCCCGCTTCGCCTCTCCGACCCCGACATCTCTCCCTTCCCCACCCGAAAGTTTCTAACAGGGTTCGGTCCTCCTGGGCTCGGGGCGCCGCGGGGAGTCAGGGGTTAAAACCCGTGGCCCGGGTGGCTCCTTCCCCCTCCCCAGCCCCCTCGCCTCCTCTCGGCGCGGCGCCTGGAGCGTCTGTCCCAGAGACCGGCACGAGAGAGGAGGGGGAAAGTGGGCCTGTTTCTCGGGTGGCCAATCCACCGAGCCCGCGGTGCCCCAGAGGAGGCGCCAGGGCTAGGCCAGCGCCAGGCCGGGGCTGCCTGCTTCCCGCGGCAAAGTACAAATGCGCCCGAGCGCGGCGCCTGGCGCCCTTGGCGTGCACAGCCGGCCCGCGCGCAGCCTCCCCCCGTGGCCGCCGCGCCGTCGCCGCCGCGGGTACCGCCGCGCCGCCGGGCTCCAGGACCCGGCAGCCCGACCCCGAGTTCTGCGAGCAGGGGGCGCCGGCCGCTGCTAGCCCGCACGCCCGGAGCAGCCCGCCGGTCCCGCGCGCCTGGCCCAACGCTGCGCGCTCGGCGGACTGTGGTCCTCCCTCTCCCGTCTTTCTTCTCCTCCCCTCCCTCTCACCTTCCCCTTTACTTTAATTGCTTTCCCCTCTTGCATACCGTCCTGCATCCCTCCAACTCTTTCCCTCCGTTTGCTTTCCACCTTCCTCCTATTCCCACCTTGGACCTCCCTTTTTGTCCTCACCACCTTCTTCTCAACCCTTCTCTGAATCTCTAACCCTAACCCTCTCCGGGTCTGCGGATTGCGCTGTGCCCCTGGGCGTCAGTGTCCCCCTCATCTCACTTTCCCCCAAGTCCCCGCCCGGCTCAGCGCCTGAGGGCCTGGCCCTGGGGAAGAAGGATGGTTCCCGAGGTAAGGGTCCTCTCCTCCTTGCTGGGACTCGCGCTGCTCTGGTTCCCCTTGGACTCCCACGCACGAGCCCGTAAGTAGCGGAGTGGGTGTGCTGGGTGGCAGAAGAGGGTACCCCCGGGATGTGCTGGAAAGTGCCAGGACTTGGAACCCCAGACTGTTCTGCCAGCCATCCAGGGAGCACCTGTGCCGGGAGGGTGGAGGAGGGTGGAGGCTTCTCTGCGGACCAGTTCGGGCTGACCAGACTGGGGGAGGGGGGACTGGGCAAGACTCAGGGCCGAGGGGGCTGCGGCCACGGACCCCGAGGGTGAGGGAGCTGAGAACAGTGGGGGAGAGGGCAGGGCGCCGTGCTTTTTCTGGAGGAGCGGGGGTGCTTATTCCTAGCAGGGAGTCCGGCATATTTGGCGGCAAGGATGTGATGATGAAGAGGCTATTGCATTTAAAGAGAGCTGGTGGAAAGAAAGAAGAGTTAACTAGGATAACTTTCCCATTGCTTTTCTCTTTTGAGGCTTACAACACTCCGGTCAGGTGGGTATTAACCATTTGCATTTTACAGATGAGAAAACTTAGACTGAGAGAGGAAACTCGCTCACGTTGACAGAGCTAGTGAGCCATCCAAAGCCAGAACTCTTCAGTTCCCAATCTGATGCTTTTCCCCCTGGTCCCACAGCATCTGGAAGGAACTCTGATTTTGAGCTGTGACATTGGGAGGCAGCAGGGCACAGGGAGATAGACCAGGGTCTTCATTATCCCAGATCTGCTGACTACCAGCTGGTAGGAGGCAGATATGTCTCTGAGCCTCAGTTTCCTAATCTATAAAATGGGAGTGAAAATCCAAGGACTGTTCTGAGGATTAAATTGAAGAAAACATGGAAAGCAACCAGCACCAGCAACTAGCTGGTCCATGGTAGGTTCTCAAAAAACACATTCCCTAATTCATGTTTTTCCACTCGTACACAGTGTAACCTCAGTCAGTTGATATCAATGCTCTGAACCTCAATTTCCTCACTCTTTCCACAATAGGCTGGTGGTGGATCTCCTACCCATCTTCTGACCATCTCTTGGAAAGCTGGGAGGGTGAAGAACAAAACCAAAGATTCTCTTAAAAAGAAAAAAGCATCTTAGTTCAAATGCAGACATACCCAGTAAAGAAACCAAGGCCCAGTACGGGCAGTGGTCCACCCCAGGTTACACAGGGCACAGCCTGGGATGAAACCCCATTTTCCCAGCCTAGAGCACGTTCCTCTCCACAGCTCAGCTCCTCCATCTCTGCCTTCTTTTACACATGACTTTCTGGAGCCAGCATTACTGGATATTGTTTCATTCCTATCTCTGATCATCAGGGCAGGCTGCATGTCTGTTTGTCTCTGGGCGGCCACCAGCATGAGATTCACAGAAGTCCTTAGTAACAAGTCCTGAAAAGAGCCCAGTGTTAGTTCAAGTCCTGACTCTGCCCCTTAGTAGTTGTGTGGCTTTTCGTAAGTGACAACGTCTCTGAGCCTCACTTTCTGCATCTAAGACACACACTCACCTGAAGGCTTCTTGGGAGGATTAGAGATGACTGGTAAGTGCCCAGCACAATGCCTACTGCTCTGTCAGTGTCTCCTCCTCCTCCTTGAGGCCTGGAGGTTTCCTCCCAACACTTTCTTGTTGCTTCTTAAAAGAGAATTAGCACAGGATGCCCTTAATGCCTGCCGCCCTTGGCACATGGCTCTTAACCCCCAGATTTCATTGCCCTGGATGCATCTTAGAAAGATGGCCTAGAATCATCTTTATGTAGATTGCTCACATCCTACCCACGGCTCTCCTCCTTGCCTCCCAGAGCCTGTCAGCCCTCTACAAGCCTAGCTTAGGTCACACCTCTTCCAGAAAACTCTCCCTGCCATCTGATCCACTCTGATCTTCCCTCCTCTGTGCTTCCACTCTTCGGGCCATATTTCTCACTAGGTGCTGCCAGTATTCCATCTCTCCTAGACTTGAGCTTAGTTACCGACATGCAAGAAAAACCTTGGAGCAGAATTGTTGAGTTAAGGTGATGTGGAGGTAGTCAAAGGGGTGTAAGATGCTGTGGTTTCAAAGCTGAAAGAACTTTTGAAAGTCACCTGTTTCTACCCCTCAGTGTGCCATTCCTCACAGTTAAACTGAAGCCCAGAAAGAGCGAGTGACTTGTCCAAGGTCACACAGCAAATCTGTTAAAGAAAAGAACGGAGACCTGGATCCTAGTCCCAGATTTAACACTTACTGGTTGTGTGAATTAGGACAAACCATTTCCTTCTTTGAGCCTCATTCTGTGTAATGCTAATAACCTATGAATCTAGAAACAACCCTATAGTCATTTGCTAAGGTCTTGTCTGAAGATCTCCTGTGAAGGCCCTCGTCTTAGTTCAGTAAGTTTAGTTAGTAAGATCTGGGGCCTGTTATAAGTAAGAAATCTGGTGACATCTCAGGTGCTTTCAGAAGGGGTACTCACAGAAATTCTCAAACCCTGTGGTGTCTGATTCCTGAGGTGGCCCAGTCCTGCAGAATGTGTAGGGCCTGTGAACATGTATGGCAGCTTGCTCCTTAGTTTAAAGTGCAAGGGTATTCAAGCAAAAGTTATTCTATCCTTGGCTCTATTTCCAGCCACAGATTGAGCCTTGATCCCAGCCCAAACTGAGTCTCAACTCCAGCCGCAGACTGACTCTAATCCTCAGACACTACTATGGATCAAGCCCCATTTCCATTCCCACCTAGAGCCCTTAGCCAGGGTGGGCCCCTAATCTGGTCACTGACCAGTACAGTCCCAGGCTGAGCCACATGTGTGTATAACGTCAGTCACTCTGGGCACCTGTCCCCACTTCTGTCTGTGGAATGAGAACCTGCCCCGTACCTTGACTCCCTCTCCAGTGCTCTTCCTCCTCTGCCAGCTCCTCTCCTTCGCGCTCTTCCTCACTAACTGTGCCCCCTCTCCTAACTGCCCCCTGCTTTAAGATGTACAGCTGTTATGTTTTCTCATCTCTCCCTCCATCCAGTCCTGACTTCAGGAGAGAGTCGATTATCAGGTAAAACCACCAGCTCTTCTACCTCCAAGGTTTTTGTATTCCATGGAAATCAAAGTTTTTGGTCCCAAGTGACAAAACCCCAGACCCCAGAAGCAGGGTGGGGGCAGGAAGGGAGCTTCCACGCTATGACATGGTACCGGTGGAATCGGAAGGTCAGGGCTCCAGTCCTGGCTCTGCCTCCAGTTCCAACTGTGACCCACGGCAGGTTGCCTTTCTCTGCCCCTGAGTTTTCCCAGCTGTAGAGCAAGATGGTGGGAGTCAAATAGATAATCATTGAGGACTTTTCCAGCTTTAACATCCCATGATTCTAAGACCCAAAGATGCTATTGCCTTGGTTCAGGGTCCACTCTGGCCTTTGGAAAAGGGAGTTGGGGGAGTGTGGGTCTTCAGCCTGGTACCCTTGCCCTCCGGGAGGAGTGGATATTCAGACAGCCACTGTTGGTGGATATTCAGACACCAACAGAAAGGGCCTAGAGGGCCTGGGACAGTGGGTGCAGAGGGCTGACATCTGGCTCCAGTCAGATCCCTCTCTGCCTCTCGGGAGGTTCTGCACCTCTCTCTCCCACCAGTAGAGGTCTCTGTCTCACTCACTCGCTTGCAGGCCGCTGAGCGGAGCCGGGCAGCAGCTGTGCCGTTGCTCCAGCTGTTGCACCTGTTCCAGGGCTGGCCTCTCAAGTTCCCCCAGCCGCCGACCATGGCACCAGGCTCTGGGAGAGAGACTGTGAATCCCCTGGACTCCCAAATGAGAGAACTGGTGTGTGAGCCGTGCTGCTGGGAGGTGCAGTACAGAGATCGTTGCAGGCGTCCCTCTGCCTCTGGGCAGGATCTCATCCAGAGAAGCCTGTTTCATACTCTGTTACCCATGCTTATAGTCAAGGTTCTTCCTTTATCTCAGCTGAATCCTTCTGTTTGCACTTTAAAGCCATTTCTTCTGATCCTGTCCGTTAGGGGATGGGCATTCCTATAAGAAGCCCCCACCCACCTGGATCTGAAAACTGGCATTGGCGTTCATGCTGGCAAAAATCAATTATCTTAGACCAGGCTCAGGCCGTCTCTGAGACTGTGTCCACATCTGTAAAATAGGGGACTGGACATAATCTCTCAATCCCTAACTTTCTAAGATTTTGTGTGTTAGTCACTCAGTTGTGTCTGACTCTTTGCAACCCCATGGACTGTAGCCTGCCAGGCTTCTCTGTCCGTGGAACTTTCCAGGCAAGAATACTGGAGTGGGTTGCCATTTCCTTCTCCTTCTAAGATTTTTTTGAATCTATAAATGTGTTAATACATGTCCATGGAAGAAGAGAAGGTAAATAGCTTCTTTTCCACCCACTGACCCTTGCCAGGCAACTGAGCTGTCTTTCCTGGTTTGCTGACTCTCTCCTTTGAGGTCCTTCTATGCTCCTAGGCATCTGTCATGTGCCAGATAAGAATTCAGGTTCAGAGAAGCCAGGGTCCTTTCCCTAGACTGCACAGCTCATCCACTGAAGAGCTGAGGTTTTTACTTCTGATACCCTTAGGAGGCCTCCCTCATTGAGTGCCAGTACCCAGCACAGAGCTTATGTCTCAGAGAGGAGCAAGTTTGTTGGTGTGAAAGGGAACTATAAATAAATAAACTACAGCAGAGTGGGCCTGAGGGAAGAGATGTAAACATTCTCACATCCCCATGCAGGCTGGCTCACTCAGGTTTCCTGAGTTCTTGCAGGCTGGGGTCAGACCAGCCACAGTTCCAGCCCCAGGTCCACCTGGTGCCCTTCTCTAGGTCTCATCCTACCTGTTCTGCAGCCCAGAATATTCTTGTTGTCTTTTCTGCCTCCTCTTGGAAGAATTCCCAGCAACACTACCCACTCCTGACTACCCCTTAAGAGATCTTAAGGGACCATGAGAGTCTCAAGGCAGACTATGGGATAACCTTGGATGAGACAGCTTGGGAATTTAGACTTACATGTGAAGATCATGAAATCACTCAGCCTCATATCTTCCTGGGCTCCTGCTTTTTTGTAAACAATGTTTGGTGAATAGTTTAGGAGTTCAGATAATAGGAACTGGAAAGGGGAGGTCCAGGGCCAATTTCTGTTAGGCGGCAAGGCCAAAGTGCCCAAAGAGATTTGGCTCTTCTGTCACATGATGAAGTTCTCTTTTGGTTGAAGCAGGAGGTTTCCAAGATGAGTGACCAGCAATCGCCTCCTCCTCCAAAACCTCCCTTAACTCCATTCTTTCATCACATATTCATTTACCAAGCATTGGCTCTGTGTAGGCTCTGCACAGAACACTGGGGATAGAGAAATGAATGCCATTGGCCCTTGCTCTCAAGAAACTCACAGTTCAGTACAGAAGAGAAGTCCATTCAAAAAGTACTTCTAACCTAGTATGATGCAAATTGTGGCAGAGGGCTGAACTCAGTCTGTAGGATCACCGGAAAGGACTGGCAAGTGGCCTGGGAGTTTGGGATGGCTTCACAGGATGGCATCTAAATGGGCTTTGGAGGATGAGGAGTTGGTCCAACACTGGAGATGGGGAATCACATTCCAGGTGAAGAAAGATCATGGGTAAAGGTACAGAAGCATGAAGGAGTGAGAGTGGGGGCTGGGTGGGGATGGGAAGAGTGAGAAGTTTAGCAAGAGGATGTGAGGCTTAAAAAAGGGCCACCACAGAGAGTTCTGCAGGAAAAGCAGGAGCCTGCTCATCATAGGGTGGAGTGACATGATAACACTGTGACAGATACCAGAGTCTGTCTGATAAACATAGCTACCTTGAATTCAGATTAGGTCAACAAAGTTCAATCATCAGGTAAAGAGGTTCGGCTTTGCCCTAGCCAACTGGGTGTTTCCTGCAGGGAGGGGAACCAGCAGCCAACACACCCCAGTCACCTTCCGGGGACTACATGGACCACAGTCACTCTCACCCCATGCCTTTGCATGCAGCTTCTACTCTGCCCGACTCCACCTTGTTAACTCCTTCAAGCTCCAGTTCAGGCATCTGCTCAGGGAAGACTTCCCCGAAGATCCCATGTTTCCTCTGTCAGCATTTGTCTGACTGTATGTATTATATTTATCTGTCTTCTTCATTTGGAGAAGGCAATGGCACCCCACTCCAGTACTCTTGCCTGGAAAATCCCATGGAAGGAGGAGCCTGGTAGGCTGCAGTCCATGGGGTTGCTAAGAGTCGGACACGACTGAGTGACTTTACTTTCACTTTTCATTTTCATACACTGGAGAAGAAAATGGCAACCCACTCCACTGTTCTTGCCTGGAGAATCCCAGGGACGGGGGAGCCTGGTGGGCTGCCGTCTATGGGGTTGCACAGAGTCGGACACAACTGAGGTGACTTAGCAGCAGCAGCAGTCTTCTTCATTGAGCTGCAAACTCCTTGAGGGTGGGCACTAGGTCTTATTTAGGCATGTACTAGGTCCATGGGCATATATAACTTGATATACAAAATGTCCAGTACATGAATTCAGGAACCAATGTTACTATTACTAATGATAATAAAACATCAAAATTAATGATAACATTTGCTGCCTATGTGCTAAGAACCCCACATTCACTTAGTTATTCAGGCCTGAAACCTCAGTCCCATCCTTGACTGCCCCTTCACCCTCTCTACCCACATCAGTGTGTCTGAAAACCTACCCATGGTACCTAGTAAGTAGTCCTCAAATCTGTATTTCTGTCTCCCAGCACTGCATCTGCCTTGCTCCAGGCCAGCACGATCTCAGAAGAGATGACTGTAACAGCCTCCTGTGGTCTCTCTGCCTCCAACCTTGAGACCTAGAAGGTTTGACCTTAGTGGCAGGTGCCATGATGTTCTGGGTACCTGGGGGCTGCCCATAGGATTCTGGGAGTAAGAAGACTACTATGAGAAACAGAAATTGTTAGGGAAATTTGGGATCAGCAACAAGGTCTGCTTTGTCTCTTTGTTTTTAGCATACCATTTGGCTGAGCATCTAATACGTGACAGGCATTAGTCATATTATATATGTTATTTGACTTAATTTTGCAATAACCCCCAAAAGGTCAAGATTATTACTCGACCATTTGACAAATATGGAAACTGGGGCCTGAAGTGTTTAAATAGCTTGTCTAAATGCAAGCTAAATGGTTGCAAATACAAGCCAAATTCAATTGGAACCCCAGCCTATCTGACTCTGACATCAGAGTTTGGGGACTATACACACACTGGGTGAGGGGGATGAGACCTGTCCCTGTTTTTCTCTGTCTCTCTAAAGCCTAGAACAGCTCTAATCATCCTCCTCAAACAAAAACTTCCTCCACTAATGTCTTCCTGGATTAGACATCACTGCTGGGGTCATTAACTGCTAAAGTCCCCTGAGAGAAAGTGCAATTGGTCCGTAAGTTGGAGAAACAGATGATGGGTGGTTGGAGATGTGGTGGTGGGGTGCCAGAGCCAGAGTGGGAAGACCACAGAGGACCACAGAAAGGGGAAGAGAAGGGAGGGGATGTGAGAAGCAGACTTTGCCTCCTTCTCCGTGTCTCTCAGGATCGGCGGCACTGGGTGCCTGGGCCTCATCCTAGCCTGTTTGGAGCCCCTGCGAGTCTAGGTATACAGAACCATCAACACATCCTGAATCATGGAAGCTTGAAATGATCAAATCTTAGAATCACAACATCATGCAGTTCTAGAAGCTTTGTTGTCTCATGATATGTAGGCTCTCAGCAGCTTGGAATTCTCAAATCTTAAGTCTGAGAAACTTAGAACCTTGGAGTCTTAGAATGTTGACATCATGGATTCATAAAGTATCTGTACAGAAAACCTGTGAAGATCAGAGTTCATGCCCACTCCTTATTTTGAAGATGGGAAAGTGAGGCCCAGAGAAGGGAAGCAAGGGTCTTTGCTCAACATCACACAGTGAATTCGTGGCATAAGGAGCTAGAGCCCCTACCAGCCAAGTGCAAGGATGGGGCGAGTGCCAGAGCTGCATGGCGGAGGCAGCCTGCAGTCTTGCCAGTTCCTCCTCCTGCCTGGTTTTGGCGTGGCCTTGGGCACTCACCTCCCTAGAAGAGGGAGCTCCAGGCAATGCCACCCTTCCTTGTGCTTCTCACCTTGGAGGGCGTGGTGGGGTGGGGATTGTGGCTCCTGGGGTTGAGGGACAGTTTGCCAGGACCCCCATATTCTTAGCTGCTGCCAGGTCCATCAGTGGGGAGAAGGGGCCTCCTGACCTGGGCATGAGCTGATGTATTCTCTCTGTCTTCACACTCTGAGCAGGCGCGGGGAGGGAGTGGGGGTGCCAGCTGGCACAAGGGTCAGGCTGCAGGGCTGTCCCAGGGAAGGTGGGACAGGATTTCTTCAACAGCAAGGCTAAGTCCTAAGGCCTCAGCAGTGTTGCAATTGCGCCCTTTCCTGGTCGGGGGAGGGGACTGAGGAAGAAAGACATTATTCAATCCTTGGAGAGTTGGGCTGGCTCTGACAAGCACCCCAGCTGGGCCTGTGTCCTGCCCTCTCTGCCAGCGGAGGCTGAGAGATAAACACTGTTCATTTGATACGGGCCAGCCGGGGCCTTGCTGGGAATGGGATCTGCTGTCTGATCCCCCCTCTACTTTGTGGGGCTGAGGAGCAGATGGGGAGTAAACCAAGCCATGGTCCTCAGTGGCCCCCGAAGCACAGACCCTGAGGGCATCATGGCCATGGCCTCAAATCTTTGTTCTGGGAAACCCAAGTGGCACAACAGAAGCAGTGCGGGAAGCCAAGGAGGCTGGTCTCAGCTTCTCACAAAGGCAACTTTCTAAAGGTTAAGAATGGCCCTTAAAAAAAAAAAAAAAAATGGCCCTTAACTCCTGTCCTCCATCCCAGCCCACCCTCAACGTGGAGGGGGAATTCCTATCTTGAGGGTGAGCTGCTCCTGCTACTATACTGTTTTCGATGCTCTGTGATTCTGCAGAGTTTAAGTGTCTAAGAGAATGATTCAGGAAGTGTGAGACTCTAGAAAGTGTACAGGACAGAGGCATGGAGAGCAACCTCTAGATTCTAGATTAATAGAGGACCAAGAAAAAAAAATTTGGGAAAGGGGGATGGTGGCCAGTGGAGACAAGAAACCTCGAGGCCCTGAGTTTGAGCAAAAAAACCATAGCAGGTGAGGTGAACTGAAGGGAAGTCTGCTTGGGAGCATGGGGTCCTGGGTTCAAATCGATAGCTGGGTGGCCTCAGGCAAGTCAGCTTGGTCTTTGCAGCTCCTCAGTTTTCTCATCTAATTTTCTTACAATTAACAATTGTAACAATCCCAATGACCCTGCGAAACTGCCTTATCCTCTTAAATCTGGAACAGATGATAATGTCCATCCAGCAGGGTCATTGTTACCATAATTGTCATAATTATAGCATTCAACTATGTGTCAGGAACTGGGCTAAGTGAGCGTTTTCCAAGCATTATCTAATTTAATTGTCAAAACATTGATGCTAATAAGATAAGTAATTTATATAAATAGAATGTCATCGATAAACATTGGTTCCTTTCTCCAAATTTCAATCTCATTTAATTTAGTATGTCTTTACAGACACTTAGCTTGTGCTGGGCCTTCCAGATTCCCCCCTAAAAGAGCTTAGATTATTCTTTATGTAATGGAGAGTTTTTTGTAGAATGATAGCATCCCTTCTCTGTTGTAAAAATCATGAGGTACCCGTATGCAGGAGGGTTGGCAAGGGATAAGGCCAAAGGCTGAGGGGCAGGGCAAGGAGGTCTCAACCCCTGACATGGAGCCCTGACCTGGGGCTGGGTGCAGAGCTAGTAAGCGGTGAGGACACGAGTATTCCAGACAGAGCTCAAAAGACTGGGCAACTGACTGGCTATGAAAGGACAGAGGGTGGAGGTCTCAAGAAATCAGGATTGCAGGAGAGATACCTAACCCACATAAGGAAATAAACTATTTCAATCATTCTTAAAAGCATTCATCTACATGTTGACAACATATCAGTTGTTTGTATCAGTTGTAAATCATTTGTAAATATCAGTTGTAAATCATTACAAAAATAATCAATTGATGTGCAGTCACAGTACCATTGACCATTTTTAGGGATATTTTAAAAGTCAGTTTTGTAACAACCTTTCACCAGGCAGCACTTTGTTTCCCTGATTCAAGCACCTAAGGATCAGAGCTCAGTGAGTATGTATAGGGACACAGCATAGTATGAAAGCAGGGAGCTGCTTTCAGTAGTTTTATTCAAAAGATACATCACGTGGCCCAGAGAGAGAGAGAGAGAGTGTGTGTGTGTGTGTGTGTGTGTGTTTAGGCAGGTGAGCAGCAGGGGGCAAGAGAGAGGATGGTGCAGAGATGTAGTAAATAAATAAGCAAAATGGGACAGAGGAAATGGAAGCAAGAGTGACTATGGGAGCAGAAGGAGCACTGCCCTGAGAGTCAAGAGGCTCCGGGTGTCATCCTTGCTTGATGACTGACTTACTGTGTGTCCTAAGAGGTATAGTTTGGCCTCTCTGGGCCTCAGATTATTCATCTAATTATAATAACTAACATTTCTACCACAATTTAAATCTGTAAAAAGCATGTTCACTGCTTGATCCCCTAACCACTCTGTGAGAGAAGTGTCGAAGTTCGCAGAAGGCCAGTGACATGCCCACAGTCACAGCCAGTCAAGCTGATATGGAAACTCAGTCATTCTGGCTCCCTGACTAGGAGAGCATGTCCTGTGGATTCTCTTTTGCTGGAGTGTCCAGATGACATCCTTCCTAGAGTCAGAAAGAAGGAGGGATGAAGCAGGGACTCCGGGCTGGAGCCTCCTGGGACTCACAAAGCACTGGTTGGTTTGCCAGGCCCAGACATGTTCTGCCTTTTCCATGGGAAGAGATACGCCCCCGGCGAGAGCTGGCACCCCTACCTGGAGCCTCAGGGCCTGATGTACTGCCTTCGCTGCACTTGCTCCGAGGTAGGTTCCTCTGGCCTCCTGTGACAGGTATGTCTGGGAGATCCCCAGGGAAGGCACCCTGGAGGGAAAGAGGACAGCCTGACTTTGGAGTGGGGGGTACTCTGGAACCAGGCCCCCATAGAACTGTGGTCTATCAGTAGCAACTGAGGGGCTTGGGGCCACACCACTTCACTACTGACTATCTCAGGCATGGGCATAGATGCCTACTGTGGGCCTCCTAGAGATAAATCGCACAGTGGATCAGTGGCTGGGCTGGGATGAGGACACAAACCTACCCTCTCTCACCCAGCCTTCTTTCCTGCTGCCACCAGCCTCCCGTGCCCACGCAGCAGAAGGCAGAGTCTTCCTGACCTGACTCCCTAATCCTTCCTT
This sequence comes from Cervus canadensis, assembly GCF_019320065.1. Lineage (NCBI taxonomy): Eukaryota > Metazoa > Chordata > Mammalia > Artiodactyla > Cervidae > Cervus > Cervus canadensis. Next base: position 49,195,334 of record NC_057396.1, on the reverse strand, counting down.
TCCTCCTGCTTCCTCCTCCAGCGGCCTTTCTTGCTGCCCAGCCTTAGGCTGCATTTCCCAATGCCGCTGGTCTAAATGTTTATTCTTTGCAACTTTGCTCAAATGCCACCTCCACCAATAGCTTTACTTGATCCCTCACCTGAAAGTATTTTCTTCCTCTGGAGGCCACATAAGTTTCTCTGCCTCTTTCTCCTGATCACCGTCAACCAGGTACAATGGTTGTCTGTCTGTCAGTTACTGCCCCTCCTCCATGGAGCCCTAGGAGCAGGTCTTCCTGGGTACTTACTGTTGCCCAGGTCGGGGTCTTGCCGAAGGCTGCATCAACTAGGGCAGAGACCAGATTTTTTTTTTTAATTTATTTATTTTAATTGGAGGCTAATTACTTTACAATATTGTAGTGATTTTTGCCATGCATTGACATGAATCAGCCATAGGCGTACATGTGTTCCCCGTCCTGAACCCGCCTCCCACCTCCCTCCCCATCCCATCCCTCAGGGTCATCCCAGTGCACCAGCCCCGAGCACTCTGAGAGACCAGATTTTTTTGAAAACCTCTGTCCTCCCAGCCCACCCCAACCCAGCACAGGACCTTGTACAGTCAACTAGGTGGGGTAAATGAAACCCTCATGTGGTCCAGAATTCCCAGGCTGGGTGTGGGGCTGGAGGATGGGGAAGGAGAGAGTGATTGAGGAGGCTTGAATCCCCTTGGCCCTGGCTCAGCTGCCGGGGGCCAGCCTCATTGGTGTGAAGTCCAGAGGTGTGTCTGTCCAGGTGCTGGTGCTGGGGAGTGGGGTACCTAGTCCCACCTAGAGCCAGCCCCTTGGACCCCTCTTTCCCTGCACAGCCAAGGCTATGAGAGCCTCCCTTGTTAAATCAGTCCTTGGAGTAGGAGCAGAGGAGACCTTCTGAGGAAACACCAGAAGGTGGAGGGGGGTGCTCCAGCCCCTCTCCTGACTCTGACCACTGGGGACTTACTCCCCTGGGGTCTTTTCCTCTGACTCCCCACGGCTTCTACCATGTTGGCCCCTGGTCAAACCTGATGCCAATGGGAGCACAGCCCCCCATCCCTGCCTCCCCTTGGTTTCTTAGCACATCTGAGGCCAATCAGCCTTTTCAAAAAGAACTTTGTGAAATATAGCCAAAAAACAAGAAGGAAACCATAACAGAAAATTCCAGACATATCATGCGGTCCAGTTGACCAAGTCCAAGTTTTGTGATCAGTGGAGCTAATTCATTTCTCCCTCCCTGGAGTTCACACATACCCAGTTTCCTCACCCCAAGGGGCTGTAGCTGACATCCCCAAAATACACTCTGAATTCCTTCCTTCTTTCCATCATCATCACTCCCCCTAATCTAAGCCACCTTCCTCTCTCACCTGGGCTGCTCTGTGAGCATCCCAGAGTCTCCCTGTACCCCTTTTCTCTTTTTTTAATATTTTTTTGGTGTTGACCATTTTTAAGGTCTTTATTGAATTTGTTACAATATTGCTTCTGTTTTAGGTTTTTTGGGTTTTTGGCTGTGAGGCATGTGCGATCTCAGCTCCCCCCCCCCCACCCCACCCCCCCCCGCGACAAGTTAGGGATCGAACTGGCACCCCTGCATTAAAGGCAAAATCTTAACTATTGGACTGCCAGGGAAACCCTCTTCCTGTACCCCTTTCTAATCTGTTCACTGCATGGCAGCTCAAAGGATCTTTTCTGAACAGAAAACTAATCATGTCATTCAGAAGCTCTTAAAACCCTCCAATAGCTTGTCATTGCACCTAAAGTAAAATTGAAATTGCCAGCTGTGGGATCTATGCCCCCTGAACCATCTGACTTCTGCCTTGTTCTCCAACCTCATCTCCTACCTGCGCCAATGCTGCAAACTCATTCTAGCTTGCTCCTCCCCTCGGAATGTTCTTCCCCCAGATCTCCCAGGAATGGTTCCTTCTCATCTCGCAGTGCACGACATAAAGTTACCTCCTTATGAGGCTTTCTCTACAGCTGTTTCTAAAATAGTCTAACCTTGTTAACGCAATCACGTTACCCTGTTTTATTCCTGTTATAAATTTAACATCTGACATGATCTGGTTCCTCCTTGTTTATTTTTTATAGTCTGTCTCCCTCTCTGCTAGGATGGAAGCTCCGTGAGAGCAGAACTCTTGTCTCTTGCTTACTGTCCCTGGTGCAGAAGAGGACATGGCGCCCAGTTGTCATGCAGTAAATATTGAGTGAATGAATGAGGCCCTGCTCCCTCCACCTGAGGCATTTTCTGCATCACGGAAAGTGCACAGACCTACGCAGTGCTCACCTGCTGTGTGTCTTAGGCAACCTCTCAGAGGTTCTTTTCTCATTTTAAAATCGTGGATAATAATACGTACCACTAGGGTTGTTGAGAGTAAGCAGTGAGATAATGCATTTCTATAACATAATGCCCCTACCTAGTAGCCATGCAATAAATGGTAGTTATGACTTTCCTGAGAGGTACCCTTTGACTGCAAGGCCTCTCACCTTGCCCCCTCACCTTTTGCGCCCTAGCCTGTTTCCACCTTACTTGCTGCTGCATCTCACTCATCGTCTCCATTCCTTGATACTTTCAAGGCCAGAATCAAGAGACAGATTCTAACTCTTCAGATACCAAAGTTCCTTGCATTCTATCTTAGTTTCTCATCTGAGGGGCTCCATTCACCCTCTGGATGTTTATCCAGCACCCCTGGGTCCCAGGCCTCAAAAAGACCACTTTTAGAGCTCAGACAGATTCTGTGGACTCTAGGATGCCCTTTAGCATGGATTAATCCTTGTGATCACCTCTGGCCATCTTAGGAAGCAGTGACCCCAGAACTAGGGCCTGGTCCAGGGTTCTCCATGGGGCAGGAAGCTGCTTTGGTAGAAGTGTTTTGGGGGCTGTCAGGTGGGCCAAGGGTCTGGAATCTCACTCGGCAACTTCAAAGTTTAAACAAAGCTAACTCCACTTGACCAAGAAAGAGACCATCTCTCCCTCCCCTGCTGGTTCTCATTCATTCACTCATTCAGACTTCAGTAGGCACTCGCTTGGAGCAAGGCCCCTTGCTGACAATTGAGAGATGAACAGAATGAGGCTCGGTCCTTGTTCCGCTGGATAGAAGAGACAGATGTACTGGGTTGTTACAACCCAGGGCAACACCTCTTAGAGCAGAAGGGAGAGGAAGGTGTGGGCCACCTGAGACAGGCTGACAAATCTCCTGGGAAAACCTCCAGGGGTGGCCTCTCCCTCCAGCTCTTCCATGTCTGCTCATTTTCCTGTGAATGTTTCTCTGCCCCTTCTCTCTCCTTTGCTGTATTTGAAAAAGCCTAAGAACTTCAGGCCCTTCCTCTGCTTCCAGTCCCAAGGCTGTGTGTGGGATCACCCACACCTCTCAGAGACTTAGGGAGCAGATCACAGAGCCCTGAGTATTCTCCACTTCCCTGTCACCTGCCTTCGTGTGTCACAGTCCTCCATTAGCCAGGAGGCGCAGATCCAGAGGTAAAAGAACAAAGTCTTGGAGTTAAGACAGCACAGTTGAGATCAATGTTGAGGAACTTCTCTGGCACTCCAGTGGTTAAGACTTTGCCTTCCAATGTCGGGGGTGTGGGTTCACTCCCTGGGGAAGCTAAGATCCCACATACCTCAGGGTCAAAACCCAAAACATAAAGTAGGAACAATGTTGTAACAAATTAAATAAAGACTTTTTAAATGGTCCACATTAAAAAAAGAAAATCTTTAAAAAAAAGTCAGTGTCAAAATAACCCAAGTCTTTTACTTGTATTTCTCTCCTTCGTCCCTCACCACTAAGGGACACGAGATCCGTGCAAATCCAGGCACGTGGTGCGCTCGTCCGTGGTAGGAAGGGATACGGATGAGTGAGCCACACAAGTGAGCAGGCGGGAGGGAGACTGGACACGTGGAATTTATCACTTTTATCCCACTGCAGGCTTAAAAAGAGTGCAGCGCCCCAGAGTCGGGAGGGGGGTTGAGGAGAGGACAGTGGGAGGCAATGGCTGTTTGGAAGCAGGACTGACCCCTGTGTCCCCTTCAGAATGCCCACGTGAGCTGTTACCGCCTCCACTGTCCGCCCGTGCACTGCCCCCAGCCCGTGACCGAGCCGCAGCAGTGCTGTCCCCGCTGTGTGGGTGAGTGACCTCGCGTCTGCCCTTGGGCCAGCCTCCCACCGGCCCACTGGCCCTTGACCCACTCCTGACACAGCCAGAGAAGGTCCCTGGAATGAGAAGGGCAGACCCCAGCCACCAGAGCTGTTGAGACACCAAGGTGGTTACGGAAGACATCCTCCATGGATCCCTGAGGAGGGCTGGGGTGGCCACAGACTTCTCAGTCTTGAGTAGCTGTGCTTGCCAGGAGGAGGGAGGGAACCTGGAAAAGAGCTGAAGAAAAACAGGCGTGCTTGACCTGTTGATGGCACACGCTGGCTCCGTTCTCTCAGGGGGTGGCCAAAGCCTGAGGGAGTGGATGCACCCCGTGTAAGTGAAGGTGAGTGAGCTGGGGCTGGGAGGCCCTGCAGGGTGACCCTGGGATTACCGCCCAGGGCTGGGAATGGCCACAGGAGTTGAGGCATATGTACTCTGAGACTCCTCCTGTGCTGCGGTTCAGAGGTTCTAATATGTGCCCCAAGGCTAAATGTCCATGATGTTAAGAATCTACTAATAGCCTCTGAGACTGGGATTCCAAGAAGTAGAGATAAGAGAGGAGAGAGGAGAGGTGATCTGAGAAGAAACCAACATAGGCAAGTGGCAAATGAGGGGCAGTCAGTGCGGGGGCCAACTCGGAAGGCAGGAGATGTCAAGAGGAGGACCCGTGTTTAGTAACATCGAGAAGGTGATAAGGGGAGGGAGTCCCAGGTTGCAGCCTCAGCTCCAGACTCTGGAAGCAGCTCTCTTGGGAGACTAGGGACCTGTGTGGAGTATGGGCATAGAGGGGCTTCTTTTCCAAGTGGGATCCCAGTAGGGATCTGACTGTGACTCCAACTTGGGTCATGGTTTCCTGGCCTGGGTTCACTAGCGGAGCAGGGTCTCTAGGCTTCATCCTGCCCAGTGAGGGTACTTTACACCTCCTCCCGGCTGAGGCAGACCCCAGGAGTCCTGACTGCTCCTCACTGTGTCTCGGCCCAGCCCCCTTCTTCCTCCCATGCTCCTCACTCCCTCCCTCTTTCCCAGCCTTGCCCCTTTGCCTGCCTGGTCTGCATATTCCTCAAGATTCATCTCAGCCATCAGCCCCTTCAGGAAGCCTTCCCTGACCGCCCTTCCCGGCTGAGTTAAGGGCGCCTCTCTTATGCTGCCACAACTTCTGTGCTCCCATCTGCCCTAGCCCAGACCATACCAGTGTCACTGCTTGGGGCCTGTCTCTCTACCCAGTGAGACCATCAGTTTCCTGATGTGAGGGGCTGGGCCTTATTTGCACTCCATTCCCAGCATGTAGCATGGCGCCTGGTGCAGAGAAAGTGCTTAGTAAAGGTGTCTTGAAAAAAGGAGCAGGTTCCCCTTGAACTGGAGGGCTATCCCCTCTATCTAGCAGGGTGAGGACAGGCTAACTGGCAGGTGATGGGGAGGGTGTCTGGTGGCCAGGGAGTGGCAGGCACTTACTCCAAGATCAAGCACAGTCCAGATCACACCAGTGAGCTCCACTAGGATGAAACTCCATGTGGAACCTTGTTTTGTTCACTTCTGTATCCCCAGAACCTAGAACAGTGCCTGGCACTAGCCAGTGCTTCATGGATGCTTACTAAACATTGAATGAACTAACACAGGTCTAAACTGAGTGGCACTCAGCGGAGCTGAGGCTTCTGGCCTTGCCTTCTTGCTGCAATCAGAGCCTCCTCTGACACTCAGGGGCTTAAAGGCCAAGGGCGGGAGTGACATGGTCAGAGAGAAATGTCAGGGTTCCTCTTGGTTCATCAACATGAGGTCTGGCTGGGAAGGCTGAGGCCAGAGCATGGTTTAAATGACAACAAGGGATAAGATACAAACATGTCAGAGAAGTGGCCCAGTTAGTTCTGATAAAGCCCTAGACCATCTTCTTCTTCCTCCTTCCCCTCCCCACCTACAGAACCTCATACCCCTTCTGGGCTCCGGGCCCCACCAAGGTCCTGCCAGCATAATGGGACTGCGTACCAACACGGCGAGCTCTTCAGTGCCCGCGAGCTGCTCCCCTCCCACCTGCCCAACCAGTGTGTCCTCTGCAGCTGTGCCGTAAGACCTCCGACTCCCCTCTCATGCAGGCCAGTGCTCTGGGCCCGGGGGGATTGCCCCTCCTAGTCAAAGGGCAGGAGAATGAATGGGCTCCAGGGCAGGGAACATCTGTGGGTGGGAACCTCCTGCTCACGCCATCCTGAGCTGCCTGGTCACCTTGCACTGACCCTGGCCATGTCTGTGTCCTCTGTAGACTGCACTCCTTGAGGGCAGGAGACATACTCAACTCATTTCTGTATCCTGCAGGGCCCCCAGCTCAGGGCCTGGCACAGCATGAATGAATGAATGATCAGTGATCAATCCTAGGGTGCAGAGACGGGGCCAGACTGTTTGTAGTAAATGTAATTTAATCGGAAGCTAATTAAACCCCCTGCTTCGGGCAGAGCCAGGCCTAGGGTCAGGTCGGGCAGAGCTCAACCAGCAGTGTCATCAGGACACAGACTGAAGCCAAGCAGGACCCAGCTTTCCAGGGGAAGAGCTGGAAAGTCTTCCCCTCCTCCTCGGGGGTTCCAGGCTTGGCCCTCCTGCACGTTTGTAGGTGGCCTTCAGCATGTCATCCTCACCCTTGGGCTTAGTACATCTGTGCACTGGTGGGAGAAACCCCTGCTATCTCGATTTCCCTACCACCTGAGCAGCAAGCTTCTCTGAGCCTCAGTTCTTCTGAGTGTGTAAGGGGGTCTAGGCTTCCCTGGTGGTGCTAGAGGTAAAGAAACTGCCTGCCAATGCAGGAGACATAAGAGACATGAGGTCGGGAAGATAGCCTGGAGGAGGGCATGGCAACCAACTCCAGCATTCTTGCCAGGAGAATCCCACGGACAGAGGAGCCTGTTGGGCTACTGTCTATAGAGTTGCACAGAGTTGGACATGTCTTAGCACACATGCATGCACACCCAGGAGTCTAACAAGGTGATCTCCAAGGTCCTCTCTGATTAAATAATCATCTGATTCAGCAGTGATGGGCGGGTAAGAGGTCCATTCTAGGCGTCAGACACCCAAGTTTCAGCTCTGGCTCTGCCACGGTTCCATGCGTGACCATTAGAGACAGTCATCTCTCTCGGATCTGTCTCCCGTCTTTTCAGTGAAAGGATCCCATCACTCTGAGTGTGAATTTCAAGGTATCTGTGCTGCAGAGCAAACAACTTATAAGAGGGACCACTTAGAAATCAACCTAGACAATGGTTGTTTTTGCAAGGCCTGGGCCTCTTGAAGTAAACTAGGGTACTGTACCTACTAGGAAATGCCTTATGTTTATATACAGTATCCCAATGGCCCTATGAGAAGGCTATCACTAATATATTTTATGGATAAGAAAACTGAGGCTCAGAGCAATTAAGTGATTGGCCTAAGGTCACATGACTTCCTAGGTGGCACAGAGGTAAAGAATCTGCCTGCTAATGCAGGAGACATAAGAGACTTGGGTTTGATCCCTGAGTTGGGAAGATTACCCGGAGTAGGAAATGGCAATCCACTCCAGTATTCTTGCCTGGAGAATCCCATGGACAGAGGAGCCTGGTGGGCTATAGTCCACGGTGTCGCAAAGAATCAGACATTACTGAGCGCATGCGCGTACACACACACACTCACACACACACACAGAGCTAGTTAAGTGACATACTCAGGATTCAGATGCAGGGCCACATGGTTCCAAACCCACACTCCTTTACCTGTACTGTGCTGCACCTGGATGAAGAGGGGGCTGTGGGAAGAGAGAACTCATGGAAGGGTCAGGTGGTGAGAGCATTCTTGTGATCCCTTGTCCCCTCCCCCTGGATACTTGGGTCTCCCCTTCTTTCTTCGCATCCCTGTTTATATGGGACTTGTTTGAAGGATCAGAATCCTTACTTCTGAGACTCGCTGGAAAAGGAATAGGGGAAGGATTCGAAGTAATCTCACTTCCTCCCAGGGACACATTATGCCTTGCAGTTTAAAAAGGGTTTTCATAACCGTTCCCTCATTTGATTTCACAATCCAGATAGCAGTGCCCCCATTTCACAGATGATGAAGCTGAGGCCCAGAGAAGTGACTCACCAAAGGTCATCTGGCCTCCTGACTCCCAGAAGGCCCTTTCTCCTGCAGTCTTGCCTTTCCAAGCTGGGTCCTAAAGTTGGGGACCTAGAGTTTGCATGAGAGCAAGATGGGCCCAAAGAGACATGCAATCATTCCACTCGTCTATGCTGGGCTCCCTGCTCTAGCCAGGGGAGAAGGACATTGATAGCAGGAGGAAGAGCCTGAAACATGGGTTCTAGTCCATTCTGCTGGGTGTGTCTCTGACTTCAGGGGGTCCAGGCCCCTCCACAGTGCCTTCCCTTCTGTAGGTTGGGAAAATCTCACCTCACTAGGTTGCTGTGAAGCCTAGGAAGAGCCTGGGTATGAAAAGGCTTAGAAGCTGAAGGATAACTATTACCTTGGGGCCTGGAGTGAGTGGGAAGCGTTCAAGGACCCTCCTCTGAGCTGCCTGGGTCTTGCCCCGGACACTGTGCGACTCCCCCTCTGCCCACCTCAGAGGAGACCTCAGGCCATGGACCACCAGAGCAGGGGCTATCCCAGCCCCAAGGCTGGTCCTCAGCAGAGCTCATCTCCCAGCTCCTGTGTGCTCTGTCTGTCAGGAGGGCCAGATCTACTGCGGCCTCATGACCTGCCCGGAACCAGGCTGCCCTGCACCCCTCCCGCTGCCCCCCTCCTGCTGCCAGGCCTGCAAAGGTGAGTCTGTCCCTACATCTGGCAGTGTGCACCCACCCACCACAGGGACCTAGCCATGGACTGTTAGGGGGACCAGGGGTCACCCAGCCCAATTCCTTCCTCAGGGTGGTGGCTTAGCTGCACCCCTCAGACAGCTGAGCCTGTGCCAGAGGCTAATGTGCAGTATTTGTATTGTTATTCCAGGGAGCAGGAAGGAGGGGATGGAAAGTGAAGCAGGGAGGGAGGGAAAAACAGCACAGGAATGTGTTGGGGAGCTGGCCTTGACTTGACATCAAGCGCGACCTATTGCTCCAAGTAGCCTTCTGCTCCTCAGAAAGGTCTGGAGGTGATAGAGGGAGAGGAGGAATTGGTCCACCAGCCACCAACTCCCACTGGTCAAAGATTCACCCCAAGGCGGGGTCATTCCCTCCCACTCCCCTACTGTGTTGGGCTGTCCTGGGAATGGAGATGGGAGTGGTGGTGGAGGCGGAGATAAGACCTGGGGGCAGAGACATGGAGGAGGCGTGGCATGAGGGCACCTGCTGCCAGATTGAGTCTGAAGGAAGCTGGCTGCAGTCCATGTGAAGAGGGTGCAGTTGCAGTGCCTGCAACGAGGGGACAAAATGCCTGCAGTCAGATGAGGCCAAGAGGATCAGAAGAGGCACAGGAGAAGGGTCTGTAGAGCAGAGACCACGTCTCCTCCTGTCTTCCTCATCGCAGAGCTGGGCACAGGCCTGGGTTCACTGGGGCTCCGAGCTCCTGTGTCGAGCAGAATCCAAGTAGCATCTCTGTACAGAACAGAGAGAGGCAACACAGTGGCGAGTGAAGGGTGAACAGCTTGGGTAAAATGAAGTGCACAGATGTGGCCTGTGGCCTGAGGTAGTCCAGGAAAGCTTCCTGGAGGAGGCAGACCTCGAGGAGGGCAGTACTCCACCGTGGAATGCTTCCCCAGATGTTGGGGTTGTGGAAGAGCACTAGACCAGGAACCAGTTTAGTCCTGGTTCTTCCAGTGAATTCCTGCAGATTCCTTCCCCTCTGTGGGCCTCAGCGGTGCTGTGTGTGCACTGTGCTTGGTGATTTCTAGCAAGCAGTCTGATTTCTGTGTTCTGGGTCTTTGAATACAGATTGCTCAGTGGCAGCTAGACTGTATGTGAGGCAGGGGGAAGGGGGGCTCTAGGAAGCTGCTGGACTTCAAAGGGTTTTGAGTGCTGGGGCCCAGGCAGGTAGGGGATGGAGGAGTCCTAGGCTGTTCCAGTGGGAGCGACAGAGGGGCTAAGGGCAGCCAGGGAGTGTATAGTGTAAGCCAAGCCTGGTGACTTCAGGTGTGGCTGGGCTGAGAGGCTGCTGGGGGACCGCAGCTAGGCAGGCTGTGGGGGTGGGATTCGCAGCCCCTACACCATCTGAAACGAACACTGAATGACATGCTCTGGCCTAGCCAAGGGGTTCAGTCTTAAGTGACCAACAGGCCAGTGTGGAGATACAGTCTGCAGTTCAGTTGTAGGGATTTCATCAACCCGAAGGTGAGGAGACGTGTAAGGAGAAGTAGGAATAAATACCCGTGGGGCCAAGGGTGCTACTGGTATGGGGACTGCAGGAGTAGCGCCAGGCTTTGGAGGGGCAGAGCCTAGAGGTGGGGAGGCCCGCAGGGCTCCGGCCAGGAAGGCTGAGGAGGTGGAGGCTGACCGGACTTCCCTTTGGGTTTCTAGATGGGTCCGGTGAGAAGTCGGCTGAGGAGGACACCACGCAGTCACACCGAGGGGTGGTGAGCGCACAGCTTTATGGAGAGGATGGGGAGGGGGCGGCGAAGGGGCTGGTATCCTGGGCCTGAATCGCCTTGACTGTGGAGCAGGCAATCCCAGTTATCGTCTTCATGTCTCATTTGTCCCCTGGGTTGGCTCCATTAGCCGCCACCAGATTCTAGGTTCCTCTTTAGGCTCCCATTACAGCTCCCATAGGGGCTGGTGAGGAAGGAGGGGTCTGGGGAAAAAAACAGAAACACCACACAGGGCAGAGGCAGGCGTCCAGCATCCTGATTTCCCTCCTGGAAAATTCTGACAGTGTCCTGTCCAGAGCACGTGTCTGTCCTTATGCAGGCCGCCTCTGGGCAGCATGCCTTCTGAGGGAGTGGCCTCTGACTTGGGCCAGCCTTCCATCCCGCTCCTAAGGTACCAGTTCTCTGGGGCTGCCTCACCTTTCCAGCTCCATCTTGACCCCTTTCCATCTTGGTCTAGCGTTCAGATGGGCTAAACTGCCTGACTCTCTCTGGTCAGAGAGAAAAGAGCCGGGAGAATGGGCTCACACTGACTCACGTCCCTGTCCACCCGCCGCGCTATGCCTCCCCTCTGAACAGCTCTATCTGTGCTTTCAGCCTGGGTCACCTGGACCCTGGCACACTCGAAGCGGGACTCCTCTCCCCAGAGACTCCCCAGGGGTCTGAAATAATGAGCTCTCCCTTCTCCTCTGCCAGCTCACCCCCTTCCCAGGCTGGGCCTTCTCTAGGGGGTCTTGACCATGCCACCCACCTTCCTCCCTGTCCCTGCCATGGGTGTGCGTATGCTGTCGCTTCAGCTGTGTCCAACTCTTTGCAACCCCATGGACTGTAGCCTGCCAGGCTCCTCTGTCCTTGGGATTCGCCAGGCAAGAATACTGGAGTTGCTGTGCCCTCCTCCGGGGGATCTTCCTGACCCAGGGACTGAACCTGTGTGTCTTATGTCTCCTGCATTGGCAGGCAGGTTCTTTACCACTAGCACCACCTGGGAAGCCCCTGTCCTTGTCATAGGAGGCAGCTAAGTGAAACCCACCAGACTTAGTTCCAGTAAGTAGTTCCAGCTATTCACTGAACTGCTGGATGATGTGGGTAAGTCATATAGGGGTGTTGGGCTCGTCCATTCCTTCTGGGTACCTCCTGTGTTCCTTGGTCTGTGCTGGGGCCCGGGACATAGTTTTCACTCTGGGAACTCCTGTGGACTCAGTCCAGACATTGAAGGACTGTCTCAGAGACTTTACAGTCAGGAAGGAGCTGCAGAAGAAGGAATGTGACTCAGTGTCAGTGAGGGGGTGATAAACTCTACCTCTGCCCCCAGCCCACTTGCTCCTTTCTCAATCCCCAATTTTTGGACCAGGAAGCTCCTGCTCTGTTTCACGGCTGTCTCACATACCCTTTGCTCCCACCGCCAACCCTCTCAAGACCTGATCTGATGGTGTGGGGTTTTGGGGTGTTGGATTCAGAAAAAGGGCTCCTAAGATCCATCATCTCTGGACAGGACCTGCTCTCAGTCCTCTCACCTGGGGGATTCTGCAGTCGGGTGGGATCTTTGGAGGTCCATTCCCTGTCCTATCACCTAAATCTTCTCAGACAAAGAATTTCCTGACGCTCATCCTCACTCTGATTCTTAAATATTAAGTTCTCCGGGTCCCTGATCACTTACACCTTTCAGATCAAGACCTCAGCCCCCTCTGCTCACCTCAGCCACAAGGTTCTGGCACTGCCAGCAGAAGAAGGGCTCAGTGGAGGCTAGACTTCCAAACCACTGACTTCTGAGAATTTTCAAAGATTTGTTGCCTAGGAGTGTCTTTGACCCCATCAGACCTTCCTTCTGCTTAGATCCTATGCCCGGTCACAAGGGCCACCTTCAGGCCTCTCACTGCAGCCTGTTTTTCTGCTTCTGCACTGGCAGCAGCCCGTCAGTGATTTTCATCCTTCCTGCCCTTTGCAGAGACATTCCCAGGATCCGTGTTCAGGGGACAGTGGGAGAAAGAGAGACCTGAGCACCCCATCCCCCACCGGGCCCAGCGCCCCTTTGGGCGTCATCCCTCGCCACTTCCGACCAAAGGAGGCAGGCAGCACCACGGTCAAGATTGTTCTGAAGGAGAAACACAAAAAAGGTGGGAACCGGAGCCTCTGCAGACCCTGAGGTGGGAAAGGGGCCCCCTGTCTGCTCCCACTTCCCATCCCTGCACCTCCACCCAGTGGTTCCCCAGTCTTAACTTGGCCATGGGCTGGTAGACTCATAGAAGCTTAGATCTAAACTTCCATCTGACAGATGAGGACACTGAGGTTCAGAGTACTGAGTTAGACACAGAACCAGTCCTGGAACCAGGACTACAGGCCATAGAACAATATTCTTTTGAGTATGATATTGCTGGGAATTGAGAGGCAGAGAAGAGAGAGATGAAAATGGTCCCTTTCCTCAAGGGACTCATAGACCAGAAGGGGAGACAGGCATGTAAATCAATTATTACAAGATAAGGAGGTATTGAAGGAAAGGGTTTTTTTTTGTTTTTTTAAATCTGAAGAAAAAAAAAATCTGAAGGAAAGGTTTTGATGAAGGAAGGGGGAAGCAGAGCTGGGCTGCAGGAGGATGGTTGGGGTGGATCAGGGAAGGGGGTCAAGGAGACAACTGTGGCAGCAGACAGGGAGAGAGACCTCACTGCAGGTCACCCTGATCGGTGGAGTGGGAGGAGCCACAGTGGCATCCGTAGCCCCTCTCTGACAGATGGGACACTGAAGCTGCAAAAACAGATGGGACCTGCTCGCACTCACGTGGCCAGATAGTGTCAGCACAGGTCTCCTATCATCAGGCCATCCCCCTCCGCACCCCACCATAGGTGCCCATGACAGGCAGGAAGGTCTCTTAATCTTCAACAAGAACTTACAGATCCCACCTCTTCCCTGAGTGCTGAGATGGGGGATGTCAGGGACAGGGGACTGGTTTATTCCCTGGCCTCTACTTTACAAGCAGTGTGGCTGGGCCAGACTGGTGAAGCAGGGGCACCCCAAGGACCTACCCCCACCCATTATTGGACTCCGGCCCAAGCCCAAGGTGCTGACCCTCCTCCCTTCCTGCCTTCCTTGGCCCAGCCTGTGTGCATGGTGGGAAGACATACTCCCATGGGGAGGTGTGGCACCCAGCCTTCCGCTCCTTCGGACCCCTGCCCTGCATCGTGTGCACCTGTCAGGACGGCCGCCAGGACTGCCAGCGGGTGATCTGCCCCACTGAGTACCCCTGCCAGCACCCCGAGAAAGTAGCCGGGAAGTGCTGCAAGATTTGTCCAGGTACAAAGAGAGCCTGGGGGCAGGGAGGGCAGTGGCCAGCGCAAGGCCTGGGTCTCTCTCCCCAGGGCACAGACACGTAGAACATCTCATGTGGGCCTGGATAGATGGGGCATGGACTCAGAGTCGTGGGATTCAGGGGCTTTTAGATGCACAGAATGCCAAAAACATAGCAGTGAGAAATGCCCAACTCATATAATACTAGACGTGCAGAACCAACTAGTGCTACAGATTCAGAGGCTCTCAGGCACACACAGAATCAAGTAATGTCCTAGATTCAGTGAAGTCATAAAATCTTAGGCTATTAGGACTTTTTTTTTTTTTTAGGACTTTTTTTTAAAAACAAATTAATATATTCTTTTACTGAAGGATAATTGCTTTACAGAATTTTGTTGTTATCTGTCAAACCTCAACATGAATCAGCCATAGGTATACATATATCCCCTCCCTTTTGAACCTCCTTTTAAGAGGAATGGTCAACAGTTATTGCGTACTTATCACATGCCACATAGGTGTTTTGCATGAATGCATGCAATCCTCACCACAGTGGACAGGGTAGTCATCTTCATCTCCATTTTACAGAATGAGAAGATAAATACTTTGTCCCAGGTCCCGAAACTGCAAGTGACAGAGTTGGGATATGAATCCTGTCTGTCTTATTCCAAAGACAATGCTCTCCCTTTTTTTTTTTTTTTTTTCGGCCGTGCCATGAGGCTTGCTGGATCTTAGTTTCCCAACCAGGGATTGAACTCAGGCCACAGCAGTGAAAGCGCCTAGTGCTAACCACTTGGGCTGCCAGGGAATCCCCACAAAGACGATACTCCTGATCACTGTTGTCTTTCTTCAGTCCTCATCAACATATGGGAAAACTGAGACCCAGAGAAGGGAAGGGACTTTCCTAAGTCACACAACGAAGGAGCAGTGAAGCTGGAACTAGAAGTCCTTCTAAAACCTCTCCCGTATCACACTCATCATCGTCATTACTGCCACCATCACCTCAACCTCTCCCAAACCTTTCCTTCTATGTGCGTTCATTGTGAGCCTGTGTTTGGTGGTATGAGTCACTCAAAAGACTTGATTCCTTCCCTTGACCTTATGGGTCTATTTTAGAGAGAAAACACAGCCGAGCAGTTTTAAGGCAATGCAGGGCAATGTGGGATTAAGGGCATGAGTGGAAGGCATAAGCAGGAAGGTTTTAAAAGCCAAGGGTGGGAGGAAACAGCAGAGGGTGGGGAGAACAAAGCTTTTAGAAGTCAGGCTTCCAGAGTTGCCGGCTGAGTTCTTTCAACAGTGACCCTAGGATTAATGGTTGTGCAGGAAAAAACGTCAGAGCATCTCATTGAGAAGAGCAGTCTGTGACTGTCAGCAGGAGCTGTTGTAAGGGGCAGGCCCGTTTCCTCAAGCCTGGAAGGAAGGCAGGTGGGGTAGAAGGCACTGTCCTGGTCACATCTCTGACAGGGCTGGCTAGCAAAACTGAAAGGAGAAGAACGGGGAGGAAACAGAGGAAGAGAACCAACTGTGCGCCCAGTATTGTACTATGATTTCATAGAGTTTACTTAATTCTTCCATCTCAGCTCACAAATGAGATAGCTGAGTGGCTATGATTATCCTAAGTCTCCACCTGCCCCAGAATTTGCTGTCAGGAGATGTGAGTTTGCATGGGCTTGCTCCCTGACATACTTATCTACCTAACTTACTCTTCTAGGCAAAGACAGGTTACTTTACCTTTCTGAGCCTTAGATATAGAGTTGATGAAAGTGCTTTATGAATTGCAAATCAATACCTAGACATAAGGGATAACAATTACTTATAGACTAATAAAGAGTAGGGGCAAGGTGAGGGAGAAGCATGATGGGATGACAGATGAGGGTTCAACTTGAATTCTCTTTATTTATTTGGCCATGCATGTGGCTTGCAAAATCTTAGTTCCCCAACCAAGGACCAAACCCAGGCCCACAGCAGTAGAAGCATGGAGTCCTAACCACTAGACAGCCAGGGAATTCCTTTTTTATTTTTTTCCTTTATTTTAAAATACATTTCCTCTTTTTTTTTTTTTGCTGCACTGCATAGTTTGTAGGATCTTAGTTCCCCAACCAGGAGTTGAACCCAGGCCCCTAGCAGTGAAAACACAGAGTGCTAACCACTGGACCACCCAGGAATTCTCTTGAATTCTCTATGAGAATGGCTGTGGCTTGCTGCTGGGCTCCTTCACAAACACACATGGTCTTGGGCTCACCCTCAGATCCTACTCCATTTCCCCCTAAAGATATGGAGACAGCTTACAGCTTTTAGCTGGACACCTCAAAGGTCTTCATAACTAATAGAAGGTGAGGAGATGTGTAGGGATTTAGTCTTTCAGTCCCTGAAAGACAATCAGGGAGTATTGATACATGGAAAGTTCTGGGGAATGTCCTTGAAATTCCAGCATGTCAAGGATTTAGGACTGGATCCAATTTGTAGGATCCAGAAACAAACATAACCGCCATCCTGACCCCCACCTCACCACCCCTACCACCACCACTACAGTCACTATCATCACACTTATCACCACCTCTTCCGTATCATACTCCATCATCATTACTGCCATCAGCGCCTCAACCTCTCCCAAACCTTTCCTTCTGTGTGTGTTCATTGTGAGCCTATGTTTGGTGATGTGAGTGACTCAAAAGACTTGAAGAATAGGATTCCTGCCTTTCCCCCTGTGGGTTTATTTTAGAGAGAAAACATACCCAAATGAAACAATTACAAGGCAATGCAAGGCAGCATAGAACTAAGGGCATGAGTGAGAGGCATAAGAAGGGTTAACAAGCTATGGGTGGGAGGATATAGGGTGAACTAAGCTGTTCCAGGTGGGCTGCCTGGAGGAGGTGGAAGATGAACTGGGCCCTGAAGGGTGAGAAGTTTTCTGACATGCTAGTCAATGGGAGGAGAATAGGCGAGAGGGCCGCTCTCTGTTCCCCAGAGATCTCCTTGTCTTCCCAGGGGCACCAGAACTTTCCCAAGGACCCTAATGACCCTGAGGGGGATGTCATACCAGTGGTCCCTCTTCCTGGGCTACCAGGAGTGGAGAGACAGGGCGTTCACAGCTCCTTGTCTCTCCCAGAGGACAAGGCAGACCCTGGCCACAGTGAGATCAGTGCCACCAAGTGTCCGAAGGCATCGGGTCGAGTTCTCGTCCACACATCAGTATCCCCAAGCCCAGACAACCTGCGTCGCTTTGCCCTCGAGCGTGAGGCCTCTGAGCAGGTGGAGATCTACCTCTGGAAGCTGGTAAAAGGTGAGCACTGGCCCATTCCCACTCTGGCCTGTCCCCCTTCCTGTGC
Source organism: Cervus canadensis (assembly GCF_019320065.1). Taxonomy (NCBI): domain Eukaryota; kingdom Metazoa; phylum Chordata; class Mammalia; order Artiodactyla; family Cervidae; genus Cervus; species Cervus canadensis. The sequence goes on along the minus strand of NC_057396.1, from coordinate 49,178,080 downwards.
TCCAGCCGCCCCCTCCCAGGGGTGTTAAGGGAATTGATTAAGTGCCTCTGGCCCAAGAAGACCTGCCTCAGGTCATCTTCCAGCTCTGAGTCTCAGATTCCAAGATAGAGGGAGATAGTGACTCTGACAGTTGAGATACTCTCACCCACTCTGAGATGTCAGGGCCTTGAAGTGCTCCCTCTCCTGGGGGAAAGGGGTTGTTACACTTTGTGAGGAGCCAGGGCAGAGTTATGCTTACCCGATGAAACAAAGAGCTGTCGATTGGTAGAATTTCAGCAGACTGGGAGGAGAGATCTTTTCAGGCAGGAGGGCCCTCACAGCATCCTCAAATCCTCAAGGCTAGTCTCATCTAGCCTTTCCTTTATGGTGGATCCTAGCCCTCTAAGGTAAGTCGACATATTTCTCATTCTGTGAAAAACTTACCCTGTTCAGCAGGCTACTTCTATCACCAACTGAAGGTTAAGAGAAGGGAATTGCAGAGAGTTCAGCTTTGGGGCTCTTCTTGTTAAAAGTAAATCCCCTGGATAGAGTAAAACAAATTAAACCTTTAATTGGGAATTAGTTCTTAGGTCACTTTTCTCTACTGGTGTGGTTGGCTGACAGCGGGGAGGTGGGGGGAGTTGGGGGGTGGAAGAGGGAATGATGATAAGAATGATGACAATGATAACCAATGTGTGAAACACTTTGAAATTTACAAAGTGCTTTCACATTCATCATCTCATTTGATCCTCAACGATCCTGAGAGTTAGGTATTATTATCCCCATTTTACAGATGAGGAAACTGAGGCTCAGAGAGGTGAAGTACCTGGCCCAAGGCCACACAGCCAGTAAGTGGAGGAGCTAGAGCCCAGGTCTTGTGACGTCAGATGCGGCTCCTTCCCTGCTCTACTCTGCCCCCTGCCGTGGGAGGAATGGACCGAGAAAGCGGAGCTGTTCAGCCTGGAGAAGAGAAGACTCAGGGCAACAGGACCGCTGGCTTCATGGCTCTGAAGGACTGCCCCAGGCAGAGGGAGCAGTTGTGCTCTGAGTGGCCACAAGGGTCAAAACAACAAGCAGGGGCTTTGGAATCAGACAGACCTAGGTTTGAATCCCGGCTCTGCCATTTCTTAGCTGTGTGGCCTTGGGCAATCACTTGACCTCTCTGGGCCTCAAATTTCTCTTCTGTGAATGGGGAGAAGGGGCTTGAGAGGCTTAAGTGAAATGACATAGGTACCACCCCTGACCCATAATAAGTGCTAAAAATGTCTGCACCCTTCTCATCCTACCTCATCAGTCAGGTTAGAATGGCAGAGAAGCAGGTTCCCCTTAAATGAGAGGAAGTGCCTTCTCAACCTGAAAGTCTTCCTGCAGTGGAAGGGAGGGAGCAAGTTCCATTCACGGAAGTTTGTAAGCAAGGGCAGGGAGGGGACTTGACCAGAGGCTGAGGAGGTTCGGTAATCGTATGGTTGCTCTGAGCCTTGGGAGTCCATCAGTCCCTGGACAGGTGGGGTTGCAAGTTTATCCTTCCACCCGCTCTGGCATCACAGAGAGTAACAGGACGAGCCTCTGTCCTCAGGACCTCATGGCTTGCAGGAGCTCCCTGGGAGTCGAGCTGGTCAGGGAAACCTTCATGGAGGGTGGGCCTGGGCTGGACAGGATGTAAAAAGGCAAGAGGGGCACACTGCAGCGACAGCCTCAAACTCTGGCTCCAGAGCCCATGCTTATATGTCCGGCGCTCTGTGACTGGTGAGTAGCAGGTACTATGTATAATGTGTTGCAGTTCACAGACATAAGAAACCTGAAGGGTATGTATTGTATTAATTCCCCATTTTGCAGATAAGAAAACTGAGTCTGAGAGGTAAAATGACTTGCTCAAAATCACACAGTTTAAACAGTAAAGCAAAGATTCAAACCCAGGTCTTACTGTCCCCAGTGCCGCCTCCACAAACGTGACCTTATGTTTTTAGGGAAGGACCTGAGGAAGGCACAGGATGGCAAAGAGAGGGGGAGGTCATAGCTCAAGGCCAAATCTCATTACCAGGGGCACAGTGAAAAGGTAGAAGTAGGAAGGACTCTTCAATTTCACAATGCCAGGCCCTGCCACCCTCTCACTAGCAAACCTGTCCACCCCACCACCTCCTAAGCCCCTGGGTGGCTGAAATACCCCATCAGTACCCGCCCCATTCCCTCCCTGCCCCAGACAGAGAAAGTCAAAACAAACTCTCCCAAGGGCCTATTGTCAGTGGGAGACCGTTACTGTTTCCTCACCTAGACAAGTGGAAACAGCAGGCCTGGGGGCCAGGAGAGGAAGAGGAGAATTGACCTGGAGACAAAGTGAGCTAAAAACTGGGCTGAGGCCACACCAGAGCAGGGCCAGCCCCAGGCCCAGAGTCTGAGCAGAGAACTGGCTTAGTGTTAAGGATTTTTCAATTTTAGCATTTCAAGAGTAGAAGGAACCTCAAGGTTCTCAATTCCTCCCCCCACCTAGGGAAGGAAGGCCCTCTGTTAGCCTCTCTGATGGTCTCCAGCCCCTGACTGCACTCAGCCCCACCCCACCTCCAGACAGGTGGTTCACTTGCCATTCTATGAATGGCTCTGCTCGAGAAGCTTCTTCAATAAGCCGAGCCTGTCCCGTCTCTTGGAACTCAGCCACCACTACCCCTCCGCCTGGGACACAGGGTCCAGCCACTCTCAGGCCTGGCACACCCTTCACAAGTCAAAAGGCACAACCATGACCCTCAGACAAGCTCTTGCTTCTAGGCCCAAGAGCCCAGACCTTTCAATCACGCTTTACAAGCGACAGCGTGGAGACCTCCCTCCTCCCAGTCACTTCTCCAATTTGTGTTTGGGGGTTTGTGCAGTGGCAGGCTGGGGCACCAAGACCCGTCCCATCTCATACTTGTGATGCAGCCTTGGCCTCTGGAGCAAGTCTCTCCCATATTCTCTCCCTGGCACCTGGGCGGGGGGCCTGAGCACAGTGCTGGGCATTCCCAGCTTCCTGGAGCTCAGTTCCAGGACCAGAGCAGTCTGTGCCCCTAGGTGGGATCCCACCCGGATTCCCATAAGCAAGGCCAGTTCTTGGTTTTCTTGAGGGTGGTACTGGCCTAGCAGAGGCCTTGCTGTCACATCTGTTCTTTCTGGCCACGGCCCCTGGTGGTAACAGCTGGCGCGACCTCATGGCCCAAGTGCTCAGGGTTTTGCACCATGTGTGGTGCCTGTGGCCAGCTCCCCGGGGGATACAAACATCAGGAGATCCAGCTAATACCTCATTCCCCCTCAGGGCCTGGCCTAGACAGGGTACACATATATTTGCTTATCCATCCATCCAGGGATTCATTCATTCATTCATTCAGCATGCCTAATGTGGACCAGGTTCAGGGAACCCAAGAAGAAAGTCCTCTCCATTCCCAGTCTGGTGGAAGAGGCAAGAACAGACACAATGATAGCACGTTAGAAATAGGAACAATCACAAATAGAAGCCAAGAGCTGTGGGTAACCCAAGGAGGAAATTATAACTATTTAAGGGAGGAGGGAGAATCAGGAAGACCTCCCAGGTAAGGCTGGGAGGATGAGAAGTTCACCTGTGGCAACAGAAGACAGAGTTTGGCAAAGGGGATGGCAAATGGGAAGGCTTGACCCCTTCAGGGACCTCAAGGAGTTGGTTAGGGCTGGAGCACAGGCAAGGGATGAGGTGAACTGAGCCTTGAGCTGAAAGGGAGCCTACAACCCTGACACCTGTAGTGCTTTGGTGTCTGAAGCAAATCACCTGTTGATTTTTATCATACATTCTATGTCCAGAAAAAAAAAAAGACTGATCAGGCCCTACAGGCCTGGCAGCTTCCCTCCCTCCCTCCTTCCCTCCTGGCCCCTCTGTGTTGTTGACAGGTGAGGGGTGTGAGCACAGGATGATGGTGAGAGGAGCAGGGTCATGGAAGGAGGGGGTGAGAGGGTAACAGGCATGTTTTCCAATGCCTGCAGCCAGGATCACAGATGAGAGGCGGGGTTAAAGGTCAGAAGTCTAGGGTAGTGACCCAGGTAAGACGCGATGGGGCCCAGAGGGGAAAGATGACACTGGGGGATAGGGTGAACAGATTCAAAATATTTAGGAAACTGAGTCCGCAGGATTTGGTGTCTGGTCAGAACAGGGGAGGGAAGGGAGGTGACTGAGTCTGTCCTGTGTCTAAGTCACCCCATTTCACTGACCACACACCCTCCCTTTCCTGCTCATGCCCTTGTCTTTGCCCTCAGGAATCTTCCACTTGATTCAGATCAAGAAAGTCAGGAAGCAAGACTTCCAGAAAGAGGCACAGAACTTCCGGCTGCTCACCGGCACCCACGAAGGTGGGACCCTGGGCTGAAGACGGGGGCCTGGGAAGAGAGTTAGGCTAGAAGCTGGGGCCTCCTGGGGAGTTCCAGGCTGCTGGTGCCGGGAGGGGGGTGCTGTCAGCCACAGACGTCAGTTCCCGGCACAGGAATCCAGTGGGTGTCTGGGCCAGAGATTTCCCAACTCAGGCGCTCGAGAGCTCGGGAGTGGGAAGGTGAAGCAGAGCCAGCTGGATCTGGTCTTGGGGCAAGGGAGACAGGGCTGTCAGAGGGGACTCTGAGCCCCTAAATCCTGGTGCTGCATAGCCGCTCTACTGGAACCTCTCCCACTGAAACCTCCTAACCACGTTCCTACAGAGGCCCCCGGCTTACTCCCTACCACCCTGAGGAAGATAGACCCAGGTGGGTGGGGAGGAAGTCACAGAGGGGAGGGTCACCGACAGGTGTCAGGTTGAAGGTGGGCTCCTGTACCAGAACCCTTGGGATTATGGGGGCAGGATGGGGTCCCCATCTCCTTCCCCTCTGTGGGCTTCAAACCCAGGCTACTCGGTCCTCCTTGTCCCAAGTTTTCCCCACCCCAGTCACCCTGCCTCAGTTGTACACGTGTATGCACATGCACACACCACACACACACCCTTACACATACATACTCTGCACACCCACACACAATTCTTCCTCTTTTCTCCATGCAGGTCACTGGAACGTCTTCCTAGCCCAGACCCCGGAGCTGAAGGTCACGGCCAGTCCAGATAAAATGACCAAGACCTTATAACAAAGATCTGAACAGTTGCAGATATGAGCTTTATCATTTTTGTTGTTTTATATTAATAAATAAGAAGTTGCATTACCCCTCAACCCTGCCTGTTGAGTCCATTTCCAGTCTCTGTGTGTTCTCATAGTGATTACAAGCGGGCCTGGTTATCCCCATTTTATAGGCCTGGGAACTGAGGGGCAGAAGGGGCAGAGGCTGGCCCCAGTCCTCCCAGTGAGTGGCTTTGAGAGCCAGGGCTAGTACCCACCCCATCGTGGCCTCCCCCCTGCTCTGGGCTGCTGCTGTCCCCAGCCCCGCTTCCCATAACTTTTTGGCACTGAGCCAAGTGAGGGGGACTGACTAGTCAGCCAGCCGAGGGGTATGCACGGAGCCTCAAAGTGCTTTCCCAGCAGATAGGGCAGGGGTCCTGATAATCGTCAGCTACACTTTACAATGAGGACACAGAGTTGAGGGGAGAGCAGGAATTTGCCTGAAGCCACAGAGCAGGGCGGTAGCAGATTCGGAATTGTATGCCAGGTCTCTTGCTCCAAGCTCGCACTCCTTCCCATTCCACCGTGACCAATGTTATAAACCCGAATATTCTCACCTCAGAGGCTTTCCAAGACTTGGCAGTCAGATTGCCAACCTTGGCACCACGGTCTGGGAAGAAGGCCTAACAGTTACAATTAAAGACAACATCAGTCATTTATCCTGCCCATGGGTACAGTTCCTTTCCCTTTCAAAGACGTTTTAATGCCCGTGATTCTACGTAAGGTGAACAATATAGGAATTACCCCCATTTTAGAGAGGAGAAGACAGAGGCTCAGGATCGCCCAGTGTCTTCCCCAAAGCCTCACAGTGATGAGTGATGAAGCCAGGACCAGAGCTCAGACCTACTGACTCGCAGACCTGTGCTCTCACCTGCAGTCACACGTCACCCCCATCCCCAGACCTGATGGGAAGCCATGGAGAGATGGTGTCAAGTGGCCTGTGAGCTGGATTTTGCCACCTGCAGCCACTTGGCTCTGCTCCGAGCCCCTGTCTTATCCCTGGGCATCTGAGGTTGGGGAAGTCAGCTAAGCTGCCTCACTGGCCTCACTGAGCAGGGAGGGGTATCATCCCCAAATCCCCCTGCCCACTCCCCAGGGCCTTTTCTGAGACAATGGGGTTTGAGGAACATGCCTGGAATCTCCCCCTCATCCTCAGAGTAAGAAGACATCCAGCTCCTCCCAGCTTCTGCCTGTCCCTCCTGGAGAAGACTCCTCATTCCAGCCTTGCTTGCTCACCACGTGGAGTTAATTTGAAGTCCAGGGTGGCTTCTGAATCTCCTGAGTTGAAAGCCCAGGAATCAGTTAACACCGTTAACTGGTCATCCTTCAGCCTAACTCAGATGTCTTCAACTCAGTGGAGATTTCCCTGCCTCCTGGAACCCACCCCTGCCCCTCCCAGCACAGGGACCCCTTCCCTCACTGGAGAATGGGATTGGAGGCAGGGATCTGTGAGCACAGGCATTTCCTGGACCTCAGGACAGGAATGACTTCCCCATATGCTTGTCCTGGTGTTGCAGGCCAACTGCCTCCCTGGTTTCTCTGATGGACTTATTCGAAAATTGTGCTATACACCCAAAATCTTTCCCACCGTGGGAGGCATGTTCAGCACATCAGAACCTCCTGACTTTGGTCCAGAGCTTTCTGAGTGTGTCAACACATTCAGAATCTCTAAGCAGCTCTCCCAGGGTTTGACATCACTCTGAGTTGTCTTTTCCTTCCCTTTATTCATTCTTAAAACAGTTTCTGAGCTACTCTGGTCTAGGCCTTGTGCTAGATGACCAACACGATATAAGGAACCAACATGGTTCCCTGCCTGTCCTGAGTGAGCCAAAATCTTGAGCAGGAGATGAGTCTTTACAACACCATGAGTGCAAGGGCTGTGACCACAGGGCCATGGGGAACACAGCCCCTGCCCAGATGGAGAACACTTCGCTGGGTCTGAAGGATAAGCAGGAGTTAGAAGAAAAGGTGGAGGGGAGGGAGGGAAAGGTAGGTGGACAGTGGCACAGGAAGAGATCGCTGAGGGGAGATGAAAAACAGCTTCTTACAGGGAGGACCACAAACAGTTCACTGTTGCTGGATAATAAAATGTGAGGCAAAGAGCAGAGGGAGGTGAGGCTGAATACCCAGCCGAGAAGCTTTGGCATCACCCCGAGGGCAGCAAAGAGCCCTGGAAGGTTTTCAGTGCTTCGGTCAGGTTTGTGGTTTAGAAAGCTGGCCCTGCCTGCTGGTGAAGGGTGGGGTGGAGGAGTGAGACGGAGACCAGGTAGGAGGCTGTTGTGGGATCCAGGGAAGGGAGGACAGTGCCTGGGCAGGAGAGAGGCGCTGGGCTGGAATGGATGTCAGGCTGAGGAAGAGCAGGGAGTCTGGTGGAGCTGGTGCCTCACGGGGTGGCTGAGGGGAGAACCCAGGAGTTTCAGCTGAGCTGAGTCTCAGGCGAGAACCCCAGTCCTTTAGGTATATTATGGTCCAGAAAGGAGGCTGGACCAGAGACAGAGATTTGGGAGCTGTCGGCCTGCAGGTGGTAACTAACACCTGGAGATGGGAGATGCTGGTGGGAGAGACTATAGAGTGAAAAGAGAAGGGGACTAGGACAGAGCCCTGGGGTATCAGCAAAGGAACCACATGGAGGCAAGAGAGAAGTCAGGAGAGTGCATGGCTGAGTCCAATAGATGAGGCCTGGAAAGGGCTCTCCATGGGGAGAGGGGGCTTCTGGGGACCATGGCAATGGGCCATGTCAGGAGGGGCGGAAGGCAGGAGCAGGTTGTGGGGGCCTGAGGCAGTGTCTGGGAGGTGAGGAAACAGATTGAGTAGTGAAAGAAGAGAGAGAGGCAGGGCAGTGACTGGCAGTAGACATAAGATAGAAGAAGCGGGTTTTTCAGACAGAATTTAAGCAAGTCTTGGTGATGAGGACACCTCATGGGAAAGGAAAAAGTAGAAGAAACAGGAGTGAGGATGGAGGAAGGGAAGGTTTAGGAACAAGTTAAGATCCATTCACACCAGGGGCTTTCCTGGTAGCTCAGCTTGTAAAGAATCCGCCTGCAATGCAGGAGACCCCGGTTCGATTCCTGGGTCGAGAAGATTCCCCTGAATAAGGGATAGGCTGCCCACTCCAGTATTCTTGGGCTTCCCTGGTGGCTCAGCTGGTAAAGAATCCACCTGCAATGTGAGAGACCTGGGTTTGATCCCTGGGTTGCGAAGATCCCCTGGAGAAGGGAACAGCTACCCACTCCAGTATTGTAGCTTGGAGAATTTCATGGACTGTATGGCCCATGACTTTCACTTTCACTTTCCATTCACTTTCTATTCCATAGTGACTTTCCATTCTTCCTTAGTCACCAACTTGCTGCCTAACCCTGGCTGGGCTCCCCATGAGTGTGATGGGAGGGAGGATGGAGTGGTCTCCAGGCACTCCCCAAGACTGCTGTAGGGAGTCCCGTGGGATCCGCCATCCTGCTTGGTGGCCAGGCTGGGCATAGCCTGGGCTCTGGATGAAGCATGTACATCCCTTTCCACATGCACGGTCAAATCCAATGTCTCATCTGATGGCCAGGACGACTCAGTGAGGTGAAGACTGTCAACTACACAGTGAAGAAGAAACTTCTGGGAGAGGAAGTGACCTAATCAAGATCACACATCAGTAAATGGAGGGGGTTGTGGGGGTGGGTTCCAGAGGGAGGTCTGGGATTCTGCACCTGAAGGATCCCAGAGCACTGGAAGGATCAGGTCTTGGGCTAGGACAGGCATAGCCTCTGCTCCACTCAACTTTCTCATGTAGCTTTCTGGCCTCCAAACTTGATCATCCTGTTATAAGGCCAAGCCTGGCCTCCAGGTTTCCTGGAGAGCCTCCCTCCTCCTCCTCCTCTAGCAACTGTGAAGCCACCTCCCCTTGTCCCCTCACGAACCCTGGGCTCTGGGAAATGGCAGTATTTCTGAGAAACAGGACGTGGCCTGTGGTTTGGGGCTGGCCTGGGGGTGAGGGAAGGCCTGGGGCTCCACCAGGCACAATGGCATCTCTCTCCAGGGCAGGCCTGGCCACCCTCCTTCCCCTCACCCTGGTCCCTGGAATAGACCCACTGCCGGCTTTCTTCTCCTGCAGGGTCAGTTTGTGGAAGATGAACAGGAAGTGCCTTAGGAGGTTGGCTGAGGTTGGGAAGGGGTGGGGTGGCATGGGTTTCTACGCACAGGAGTTATCTTCAAAGTCAAAGTGTTAGTTGCTCACTCGTGTCCGACTCTTTGTGATCCCATGAACTAGAGCTCACCAGGCTCTTCTGTTCATGGGATTTCCTAGACAAGAATACTGGAATGGGTTGCCATTCCTTTCTCCAGCAGATCTTCCCGACCCAGAGATTGAACTCGGGTCTCCCACATTGCAAGCAGATTCTTTACCACCTGAGCCATGACCTTCTCTAATGGGAACTGGGACGAGGATCTCTGGCCCCCAGCTCAAGGCTGTTTGAATGACCACATGACATCTAATGTCTCTCTCTACACTTATCCATCCCCAGCACAAAATAGAGCCCACATAATTTGCCCAAAGTCAAAAAGCAATGAAGAGCTGGGGCTGTGACTGGAACCCACAGGGTCTGACTCCAAAGTCTGCCCCTTCCCTCTGGCCCATGATATCTGGGGTGAGGATGAGATCTGTTTTTTCACAAGCCCCCTACCATCAGCCTCTCCTCTTCACCCCTTCTCCTTTCTAGCAAGTCTTGCCTATCAAAACAGCATGATCTTTAAAAACACAGATCTCACCCTGTCTCCCCTCCATTAAGCACCTGCTTTAATGTCTTCCCTTTGTTCTCAGAATAGTATCGAAATTCCCTCTCCTGGCCCTTGGGGATCTGGCTCCTGCTGCTCCAATTCTCTCACCTCTTCTCCCAGCTGCATCCCAGGGTCCAGTTTGCTGCTTCATCTGATCAAGCTGGGATGAACGTGGGCTCTAGAAATGCTTGGGTCACAGGTATCGACACCATCAGGGTGCTCTCTCTGTTTTACCCTGCATATCAGCACTTCCTTTCCAACCAACTCTTTTAAGAAGCAGACATACTGTGACCTGTTCAGCATCCTGATAGCTCCCTCTCAGATAATATACAAAGGCTCTTCCCTTCTAATTCCAATAGAAAGATCCTAGGAAAGGACTCAGATGGTCCATCTTGGGTGATCAGGAAGGAGGTATTAGAATCCTGTGATTGGATTGGGGGAGTAGCCTCCCCAAATAAGAGTGTGGATAGCACACACAGGGTCAAAAGGAATCCCTGTTTCCAAGCTATCACTTCTTAAACTACTGTCCTCTCTTCCATAACTTAAACATGCTCTTCCCACTTTCTGGAATGCTTTTCCCTATTCTCTGCCCAGCTTAGATTTTAAGCCCTCCTCTGAATAGCTCTCCTGGTCCCCTCTGCTGCCCCCAGCATTGTAGGTTCTTCTGTAATTCAACCTTTTGTATTGCAAAGATCTGTTCCTGAGCCTTTATCCCACTGGTCAGTAAGCTTCTTGAGCCAGAGACCACATTGCAGTCATCTTTGCATTCCCAGCCCCTAATACAGCCCCCATAGTACATGCTTTTTGAAGAAGAAAAGGAGGGAAATAATGATGGTGAAGACAATGGTGATGTGATGTGGTTGACTAATTACCTATAATCGATGTTTAATAAGTGTTGAGCCTTCAGATGATCACCACTACCATTTTCACCATCATCACCACCATTTCCACCACCATTGCTGCTGCCTCCATCACAAAGACCACGCTTCTCATTTGCAGGGTCCAGCCAGGAATACAAATAGAGCCTACTTATCATATCCTAAATATTTAAAAGCTATAAATCAAACTAAACAAACTATTAAATAAATATCTTCTATCTTCCAACCTTGACAAACATAATTTCTTAATGGCCCGGAAGGCCAAGTTCAATTTTAAAATTTCTGACTTCTCTGAATTCTTTGCCAGAACCTAGAAGCACAGGAAGGCCATTCCCTAGCCTCCAACTCTCGGCCCGCCTCTCTTCTCATTCCAGCTCTGCTTGAACTATGAGGGGGCCTCATACACACACGGACTAGGTGGAAATACCCTAGCCTGCATGTCTTTGGTTGTTTTAAAACATGTCTAACATGTCTACAAGTGCTTTTATACTGCTCTCATTGAGAGGTGTGGCCGATGTCCCCTCCCCTTACATTTGGGTAGGCTGTGACTCATTTGTAACCAATAGATTATGCTGGGTGACTTCCAAGTCTAGGCCAGGAAAAGCAACACAGCTACTTCTCTGCTTACTAAGATACTTGCTGTAAATAAGAAGTCCAACTACTCTGCGGCCACCATAATGTGAGGAAGCCCAGAGCACATGGGGAGGCCATCCACAGATGCTTCAGTCAACAACCCCAACTGACCTCCTAGCCAACTACCAGTATCACCCATCAGATATACAGATAAAGACCCCTCCAGATGACTTTAGCCCCCAGTTACTGAGTCTTCCCAGCTGAGGCCCAGACATTATGGAGCAGAGATGCACCATTCCTACTGTGTCCCATACAAGTTCTTGACCCACAGAATTCACAAGCATTAAAAAAAACAATTGTTTTACAAATAGTTCTGAAGTTTGTATTGAAATACAAAAAATCTAATAGACAAAACAATCTTGAGAAGAAGAACAAAGCTAGAGGTGTGGTGCTTCCTGATTTCAGGCTATACCACAAAGCTACAGTAACCAAAAACAAAAACAGACACATAAATCAGTGGAACAGAATAGAGAGAATGAACCCACACTTATATAGGTAATTAGCATACAATAAAGGAGGCAAGAACGTACAATGGGAAATAGACATCCTCTTCAATAAATGGTATTGGGAAAGCTGGAGAGCTACATGTAAAATAAACTGGACTATTTTTTCATACCATATTCAAAAATAGAATAAAGATGGATTAAAGAGTTAAACGTAAGATGTGAAATCATAAAACTCCTAGAAAATATAGGCAATATACACTCTGACATCAGTCTTAGCAATACTTTGGGGGATATGTCTCCTCAGGCAAGGAAAACAAAAGCAAAAATAAACAAATGGGACTACATCAAACTAAAAAGCTTTTGTACAGCAAGGGAATTTATCAACAAAATGAAATGGCAGCATAAGTGAATGGAAGAAGATATTTGCAAATGATACATCTGATAAGGGGTTAACAAGCAAAATATATAAAGAATTCACATAACTAAACATTAAAAAAAACAATTAAAAAATGAGCAGAGGATCTGAATAGTCATTTTTTTCCAAAGAAGATAGACATATGGCCAGCAGACAAATGAAAAGATGCTCAGCATCACTAATTATCAGGGAAAAGCAAATTAAAACCACAACAAGATATCACCTCACAACTGTCAGCATGGGTATTACCAAAAAGACAACAACAAGTGTTGGAAAGGATGTGGAGAAAACTGAACCTTTGTGCACTATTGGTGGGATGATAAATTGGTGTAGTCACTATGCAAAACAGCACGGAGATTCCTCAAAAAATTAAAATTAGAACTACCATACGAACCACAATTCCACTTCTAAATACTTCTAAATCTTTCTAGGTATTTACCCAAAGAAACAAAAATACTAATTTGAAAAGATATGCACATCAATGCTCATTGAAACATTATTTATAATAGCCAGATATGGAGGCAACCTAAGTGTTCATCAACATATGAAACGGTAAGGATACATACATAGAGAACAGAATATTTCTCAGCCATGAAAAAGAATGAAATCTTGCCATTTTTGACAACATGAATGGACTTAAAGGGCATTGTGCTAAGTGGAATAAGTCACACAGAGAAAGAGAAACACCACATGATCTTATTTATATGTGGAGTCTAAAAAACAAAACAAACAAAATAAAAACAGACTCATAGATACCGGGAACCAGTGGGTAGTTGCCAGAAGGGAGGGACGTGGGTGGTAGGCAAAATACATTTAGGGGATGAAGATAACAAACCTCTAGTTATATACTAAATAACTCACAGGAATGTAATATACAGTACAGCATAAAGAATATTGTCAACAACATTAGAATAACTTTATATAGGAACAGATGGTTACTAGACTTATAGTAGTAATCATTTCACAATGTATACAAATGTCAAATCATTATGTAGCAACCTGAAACTAACATAATATTGTACATCAATTACATTTCAATAAAAAAAACGTAAAGTCCCCTCCAAAAATATTTGTTTTAAGCTAAGCTTTGGCGTAATCTGTTATGTAGCAATAGTAACTAGAAAAATGTCCAAATTTCATACAAATCCTCTTCCTTTTGCCCATTCCCCCCAGGCAAACACCCCTCAGGCTTAGAGAACAGACCTGGGGAAGAGGACTGCACAGTCCTGGAAGCAGACTTGGGCTGTTTGGGCAGAGAATTCCAGAATCCCAAGTTCCCTGGTCTAAAAATGTTGAAGGGTACACATCCTTCTCAACTTATGGATTCCTTGCACTACATGGGTAGGGGTGCAGCTGAAAGGGGGTCAGAGTGGGGCCCTCTAGAGGGTGTGGTCCAGGATGGTGGTCCCCCCTGCCTGGATCTAAGGGTGGTCCTACCCTTCACTATCACCACCATCATCACCCATTACTACCAGCACTGATGATGTAACTGTCCACCGTGTCCCAGTGAACTCTCAAAAAGATCCCAGTCTGATGAGGAAAAAAGACATAAATATGACAGCTGAAGGTGACAAACACTGATGAAAAAAAAGCACGGAGGGACTGTGAGAGACCATGGTGTTGGGGGAGGGGTTTCAGAAAAAGCTTCCCAGAAGAGGAGATACCCAACTAGTGACTTTAAAGGAGTAGCCAGAGAAAGTGGGGAAATCACATTCCAGCCCTAGGAGACAGCATGTTCAGAGGCCTGGAGACAAATGTGGTACATCTGGGGAAGTGAAAGCAGATCAGCCCAGCAAAACAGTCGGGCTGGGCAGTGGTGCCGGGCGATACAGGCAGCCGGGAGCAGGGACAACAGGCTCTGGAGGAAAGCCTGGAGAGGTAGGCAGATGCCAGCCCTTCCAGGGCCCTCGTAACAGGGATGGGGCTCAGGGAGGATGCCCTTCCATGGCTGTCAATGCTGGTGCCTATTCTGATTGCCCAGAGCCTATGCCAAATCAGTAGTAATTCTGAATATCACCCCCATATTTTTTTTAAAGCCTGGAAGTGCTTTCAGCAAAGAGGTGACTCAATCAGATTCGTGTTTTATGATGATTCCTCAGGCTTCTGTGGGAGAAAAAGCCTTGGAGGGAGCCAAGAATGGAAACAATGCCATCCATGAGTAATTTATCATAGCCATCATGAGAGAGCGGAGAAGGCAATGGCACTCCACTCCAGTACTCTTGCCTGGAGAATCCCATGGATGGAGGAGCCTGGTAGGCTGTGGTCCATGGGGTCGCTAAGAGTTGGACACAACTGAGCGACTTCACTTTCACTTTTCACTTTCCTGCATTGGAGAAGGAAATGGCAACCCACTCCAGTGTTCTTGCCTGGAGAATCCCAGAGACAGGGGAGCCTGGTGGGCTGACGTCTGTGGGGTCGCACAGAGTCGAACACAACTGAAGTGACTTAGCAGCAGCAGCATCATGAAAAAGATGATGGAAGCCTGGACTAGCATGTGGCAACAGAGATGGAGAGAAGGGGCACTGGGCAAAATAGGTGAAGTAGGTAAGAAGGATTAAGAGATACAAACTTCTAGATATAAATAAATTGCAGGACATAATCTACAGCATTAGCATTAGTAATACTAATAATTTTGTATGGTGGCAAATGGTTACTGGACTTGTCAAGGTGATCATTTTGTAATGTATTTGATTGTCAGGTCACTATATCATACACATGAAACTAACATAATACTGTACATTAACTACTCTTTTAAAAAAATACATTATCTCACAGTTTACATAGGTCACAAGTCTGAACACAGCTTTGCTGGGTTTTCTGCTTCAGAGGCTCACCAGTTCATAATCCCCATGTCAGCAGGGGCTGAGGTTTCATCAAAAACTTGACTGGGGGAAAGATCCACCACAAAGCACTCTTGGGTTATTGGCAAAACTCAGCTTCTTGTGGTAACAGGACTGAGGTCCCTGTTTTCTTGCTCACAGTCAGTTAGGGGCCACTCCTGATTTCTAGAGACCACCACATGCCCTTTACATGGGCCCTCTCACAACATAGGGCTTCCCTTGTGGCTCAGCTGGTAAGGAATCCACCTGCAATGTGGGAGACCTGGGTTCAATCCCTGGGTTGGGAAGATCCTCTGGAGAAGGGAAAGGCTACCCACTCCAGTATTCTGGCCTGGAGAATTCCATGGATGTATAGTCTCACAACATAACAACTTACTTTTCAGAAGTCAGCAACAGAGAGTCTCTTACTCCAAGGAGGGTCTAGTTCCTTTTAGGAGCTTTTACTTTATTAAATTAGGCCCAGGCAACATAATCTTCCTTTTGAGTAACTCAAAATCAACTGATTTGAGAACTTAATCACATCTGCAAAATCCCTTCACCTCTGACACACTCCACTGGCCAGAAGCAAATCACAGGTTCCACTCACACTCAAAGATGGGCATTGTACAGGGTGTGAAATCACGAGGGCCATCCCATAGTCTATTCGCTACACGAATATTATCCAAATTGCATAGCTGTGGAAACTGAGGTAAAGAGGGATTTTAGTAATCTTACCCAAAGTCATAGGCTTCCCTGGTGGCTTAGGGGTAAAGCATCCACCTGCCAGTGCAGGAGACTCAGGTTTGATCCCTGGGTCGGGAAGATCCCCTGGAGAAGGAAATGGCAACCTATTCCAGTATTCTTGCCTGAAAAATCCCATGGACAGAGTAGCCTGGTGGGCTATGGTCCATAGAGTCACAAAGAGTTGGACACAACTGAGTGACTGAGCATGTATCTGAAAGCATACTGCCAATGAGTGGATGTAGAATGTGGTTTCAAACCCATGCCCTCTAGTTCAAAGTCTGAAGTCTTAACCGTGATACTGCAGTGACTGCCCCAAGCACTTTCCCTTACCTTAAGTCCCCGAATCCCCTCAGTAATCACAAGGAGGAAATAGAGGCTCAGAGAGGTTAAGGAACTTGCCCAAGGCCACGTAATCATGGCAACAAATCAGGTTTATCAAACTTCCAAACTCAAGATCTTAACCAGTGTAGATGGTAATTCATGCTTTAACAGAGAAGTGAAGAGGAACTAAAAAGCCTCTTGATGAAAGTGAAAGAGGAGTGAAAAAGTTGGCTTAAAGCTTAACATTCAGAAAACTAAGATCATGGCATCTGGTCCCATCACCTCATGGGAAATAGATGGGGAGACAGTGGAAACAGTGTCAGACTTTATTTTTTGGGCTCCAAAATCACTGCAGATGGTGACTGCAGCCATGAAATTAAAAGACGCTTACTCCTTGGAAGGAAAGTTATGACCAACCTAGATAGCATATTAAAAAGCAGAGACATTACTTTGCCAACAAAGGTCCGTCTGGTCAAGGCTATGGTTTTTCCAGTGGTCATGTATGGATGTGAGAGTTGGACTGTGAAGAAAGCTGAGCACCGAAAAATTGATGCTTTTGAACTGTGGTGTTGGAGAAGACTCTTGAGAGTCCCTTGGACTGCAAGGAGATCCAACCAGTCCATCCTAAAGGAGATCAGTCCTGGGTGTTCATTGGAAGGACTGATGCTGAAGCTGAAACTCCAATACTTTGGCCACCTCACGCCAAAGTTGACTCATTGGAAAAGACCCTGATGCTGGGAGGGATTGGGGGCAGGAGGAGAAGGGGACAACAGAGGATGAGATGGCTGGATGGCATCACCGACTCGATGGGCATGAGTTTGAGTAAACTCCGGGAGTTGGTGATGGACAGGGAGGCCTGGCGTGCTGCGATTCACGGGGTCGCAAAGAGTCGGACACGACTGAGCGACTGAACTGAACTGAACTGAAATAGAGTGCTGGAGTAGTTCACAGAAGACTGGTTCAGGGGCAGGGTGGGGCAGGAATGGAGGTAGCCCTTCAACAGGATAATAAAGCAATGACAGGATTTGTCTGTTTGAAAATGGGGGAGATGAGAGAGGGACGAAGTGTTATGTCCAACTGGGACAAAGGCAAGGAAGCAGGAAAGCACAGGTGTCTGGGACAGGGTAAGGATGCTGTTTTGGACCAAGATGAGGGACTGTGAGAAAGGAGGCTGGAGGTAAGGCCAGGACCCAATTTAGAATGTTAGGTTGAAGAGTCAGAGTTTTAATTTGAAGGCAGTTGGGATTCACAGAAGAGTGTTGAGCAGCATTAGTCATGCACACACAACAATGCCTTTAGAGGGGCTGGTTAATGGCAGTGTGTGGGAGAGGGGGCTGTTTAGAGTTTCTTTGGGCTAATACCCTTTCCCACAAAAGGGCACCTTTAGTCCTCCCAGAGCCCCAAAAGGGAGGGTGGATGAGCCAGGCTGCGCCCATTTTATGGGCAAGGACACTGAGGTGTAGTGAAGGGCATGCTGCTCTATGAGGGGAATGAGGGGCTCAATGTCCCACTTCACTCATGGTGCTGGGGGAGTGGGGACCAAGGATTACACTTTTTCCTGCAGACTATGGAAAAGTCATGGTCTTCATTCACCCTCTGCACACCCCATATTCGCCCACAAGAACCAACATAAGGACTGTTCCAAGCGTGGGTTCTGGAATCCCAGGCCATAGGTTGAAATTCAGCAGGTGTGGAGTAAGGCCAGGCTTTGTCATTTTTAAACAAGCATCTCAGGCAGAGCTGAAGGTCCTGGCTACTCTTTATGAGGCCTCAAGAGTATAAGGGTCAAACCTCAGGTAGTAGAAGGCTGCTCATGGTGGGACCTTCCCCCTCAAGGCCCCCTCCTCACCCCCCACCCCCAATCTGGTGGCTGCCTCAGCCGCTCAAACGGTCCCTCATCACAAGCCACTGCCTCCAGTCCCAACCCTTCAACTCCCTCCGCTGTGGGGCAGTTCCCAAGTGAACTTTCCAAAGAGCCAATCTGCCCTTTCTCACCCGTGTACACACCCCCACCCACACCCACACACCACCCCCCCACCCCCAACCCCCACCCTGTTCCCCGGCCTCTCCCCTAAGAAGTGTTTTCGATCGGTGCTTTGCTCCAGGGCTAGCCCTCCTATTTTCTGATGTAAACCCTCCCAGCGCCCACGTTAAGGGCGGGCTGACCGGGTGAATGCTATTATTAACGGACACACCGCGGTTCAGAGCGCCAAGAAAGTGCCCCGGGTCCCTCCATTATAAAAAGGCAAGATTCGAACTCAAGGCGGCTGCTCGGGAAGGCTCCAGTTCCCGCAGCAGCCAGCAGGGGTACGCGGAGCCCCGGGGATCCGCGAGGCTGAAAGGCGGGGGGTCGGGGCGGGCACGCTGGAAGAACGGGGGCTTTGATTCCCATCTCCCGGCGCAGACCCAGACACTAATTAAAATCGCCTGGGCCGCGGGGGCGGCGGGGCGGGCACAAAGCCGGCTTTGACCTGGAGGCGGCGGCGCTGGCGGGCGCGGGGCCGCGCGGCACAGGGGCCGCTTGTGGGACGTGTTTGTTTTCGCTCGTAAAGCGCAGCAGCCTAGTGGTGCCCTGGCGGCGAGGGGGGCCGGGGCCGGGAGAGGGCCCCTGAGGCCACGACCGCCCGCCCCTGCCCGGCCTGCCCCCCGGTCGGCGGCTCTTGCCACCGCCTCCCCCCCGCCCCCGCACTGGGGGGGCCACCTAGAGCCCCATCTCTTCCCTCTCGGAGTGTCCCCATGCGGTCCATGGTAAGGATGGTAACCTAGTAGTATCACTAAGAATTCAGATTTGTTGAGCGCTTGCTGTAGTCCAGGCCCTGGGCTAAAACTTTTCCCCACGTCATTTCATGTCTCCTACCGCTGTAGCTCAGTTGGTAAAGAATTCGCCTGCAATGCAGGAGACCCCGGTTCGATTCCTCGGTTGGGAAGATTCCCTGGAGAAGGGATAGGCTACCCACTCCAGTATTCTGGCCTGGAGAATTCCATGGGCTGTATAGTCCATGGAGTCACAAAGAGTTGGACATGACTGAGCGACTTTCACTTTCACTTGGCAACTCTGTTTATAGCCCCATTTTACAGATGGAGCCCAGGGAGGTTGAGTGCCTTGCCCAAGGTCACAGAGTTCTAAATGAAGAGCCAGGTCTGGAATCCAAGACCAGTGACTCCAGGAACTACAGGAGGCTGCCTCTCAGCAGAGGAGGACCAAGGCTCGGGCCAGTGTCACAGGACGATGGGTTTCAGCTGGAAGTATTTTCCTGGTCAGAACATGCGCCCTGCCTGTCAAGCCGCAGGTCAGAGTGAGCTCCCCAGTGCTGGAGTATTCAAGCAGAGATCCAGCAGGAGCAGGGCGGCTGTCTGAGGTTCCTTCCAGACGGGTCACTAGGATCCCCTGGGAATGTACCCGTGGCACTGCTCTCCAGGGGAGGCTTTCATCCTGGGCTGTCCTGGGTGGTTGGGTGGAATGGAGTAGTGTGTGTGCCTGTCGGGGTGCAGGTCTGTGTGGGTGGGTGGGGACCAAGGAAAGATGGGAGCCTCCTCCTGGGGAGCCCCTGTGTTTGGAAGGTTCCCCTGGCCGCTCAGGTCACAGAATCACTGAACCCTAGGCCCACTAGGGCCTCCTGTGATGAGAACTTGCTCCCACCATGTGGAAGTCCCTTCCAACCACTTTTTCACCTGACTTCTACTCATCCTTCAGTTGTCAGCTCTAAGCAGGTGGCACCCTCTCAGCACCCTGGGAAGATACACTGATTGAGCAGTATTTCAATTCAAGGCATTTCTGGTGCCTCGGGATCAAAGTTCAGCCTCAGTCAGAACAGACTCAGTGAAGACCGGTCAGGGGACTTGGGGTGAGGGTGGGCGTCATCAGAGACATACAAAGCCTACTAGGAGCCTGGGTTCATCACATGCATGCAGTGGTGGGGGTGGGGGTGGGGGGATGACAGACCAGGCAACTGACAGTGTCCATGCAGTGACGTGAGCACTGACAGAAGGGTCCTGTGTCTGGGACCTTCCCCTCCGAGACTGGGCCTCTGACGACCCCAGCTATAAGCCTCTTCACCTCCCTTCCCCCACATCAATCCCCCCACATTTGCCCTGTGTCTGCAGATGGCTGGCTGGGTAGGGCTCTGACCTGGATGGAGTCCCCCCACTGATCCCAGGCACCTGTGAGGAGAAGAACACTAATGAGGAGGAGGGGAGGAACAAGGAGGGAGGGAGTTCTTCTCAAAGACTCTCTGCCTCCCTAAGCCCTGGGAGCTAGAGTTTGGACAGAGACACTATTAACACAAAATTTGCAAACATGGCTTCTAAAAATAGCCCCAGCTGGCAAGGCCCACCTGGCACATGCTGCACCTTTGCGGCCGCTGGCCTGCTCCCCTCCGAGCGCCGCCTTGGTCTGTCAGCAAGCCTGTCACTCTGCCCTCCCCCCACCCAGCGTGAGGGCGGCCACAGCCTGGGTCCAACCCAAGGGAGAAGCTGAGGCTTGTCCCAGTCTGATGGGGGCTATGGGGATGTGCAGGCCGAGGGGAAGGACGGTTTTGCCTATAAGGTGGTTGGAGGAGACAGGGCAGCCTACAGGGAGCTCCCCAAATCAGCGAAGAGGTCAGGGATGGGGGTGGGGGGGGTTAGGACACATAAGAATAAAGAGACCAAAATGGTATTTAAACGCCTACAAAAGAAAACAGCCTGATTAGAGCAAAACATACCAAGAAGATGAAGGAAGAAAACAGGAGGAGAGGAGGGCGGGACCAGGAGAATGGTTTCATGGATCCAGATGCGTGTGAGCCTGCTGTCAACTCCCAGCAAATCCTTAGGCCCTCAGGACTGAGAAGCAGCCTGAGGACTCTTCTTATCCAACCCTTCATTGAACAGATGAGGAAACTGAGACCCAGAATGGTAGACTTGCTCCAGGTTCCTTAACAAGCCAGTGGCAGGACTAGGTCTGCCGGCCCAGTGCCCTTTCCACAAGGCCCAATTGGTCTCCTCTGTTGGCTGATGGAGTGACCCTTGTTAATAATGAGTCTCAAAATGCTCCTTTCCCATTATTGGCTTATTCAGCAAAGATTTACTGAGCACCTGGTGCATGCCAGACTCGGTTCACAAAGGTGAACTGGAGGCAGGCCCCTGCTTTCTGGTAAGTCCTGTTACACTCGAACGGCCAGAAGTGCTCAGGTGTACACAGAGCTCTGCTGTGTTCAAGGTGCTTTCACATGAACTCACAAAACAGAATCCATATTGTGTTTCCCAGGTGACAGTTGAGGAAACCGAGGCTTGGGACAGTTAATGTCTTGTCCAAGGTCGGGCAGTAAAGTTGGGATTGGAACCTCTGCATATTACCCCAGGAGGCCTTGGATTCCTTCTCAGACAGCGAAGACAGCCTGTAGGAGGCGTCACTTGCCTCTGGAAGCCTTCTGTCCTGGATGTCTGTGTGGATGAGAGCTGAGAGGGTGCTGGGACGTCCCGTGACTAGAAACACCAGATTGCCCTCAGTGCCTCATCTTTGACTGGATTCAGTGGCGGCCTTTGAACACGTTACACAGGTCGATCCTGGCCCTCAGAGAGTCATGGCAGAGCCTGGCTGCTCCCTACTAGGTAGCTTCTCCTTGACACCCCCATGAATCAGACCAGATGCGAAGGCCCTTTCCTGGAATAAAAGCCAGAGCTGTAATCTTCCTGGCCCTCACACAGGCCACATGCAGGGTCTAGAGCAGGAGGGGCCAGTGGTCAGCAGCGCAAAGACACCTGACTTCCCTCCAGGGGGCCTGACTGTGCCGGGTCCCTCACCAGAGCCCTGAGCATTGCCCCCTGTGGTCTCTAGAACCCCAGGCTCACCTGGAGTGGGGGGCCTGCATACCGTTTCTTCCTCTTTTGGCCTTGCCACAGTGAATTCTGCTCTGCAGTGGGCTGGTTCCAGGAGGGCTTCTCTGGGGCCTGCACATTCACTCTAGCCATTCCCCTACACCCATAGGGGCACCTAACCACATCTGCACCTGCCCACTTGTTGCCTAGAACTTTCCAGAACACCTCAATGCCACAATTGCCTTGAGTCCTCATCTATCACACATCTGGTTGGCTGACAGGGCTCTGACCGTGAACCCAGGGAGTCACTGACTGTTTCACTCTGCTCACGCTCTGAGACTCATCTACAGTGAAGAGAGAACTCCTGCCTCGGGGAGCCTTCTACTCGCATAGCCCCTACTGATGAAAATGGCTCCTGTGGACACATAAATTGCCAGATTTGAGTTATATGCCCCTTCTACCCACCACACCTAAGGCAAAAAATACCCCATTGGTAGACTGGACCTCAGAGAGACTAGTGTTCACCCTGGCCTGGGAATCCTGCCCTCTAGGGGCACTCCAGGATAAGTAGTTGTTGTTCAGTCACCCATTCGTGTCTGACTCTGCAACCCCATGGACTGCAGCACACCAGGCCTCCCTGTCCCTCACTATCTCCCAGAGTTTGCCCAAGTTCATGTTTATTGCATCAGTGATGCCGTCCAGCCATCGCATCTTCTGAAGCCCTCTTCTCCTTCTGCCCTCAATCTTTCCCAGCATCAGGGACTTTTCCAATGAGTCGTCTGTTCACATCAGATGACCAAAATACTGGAGCTTCAGCTTCAGCATCAGTCCTTCCAGTGAATACTCAGGGTTGATCTCCCTTCAGATTGACTGGTTTGATCTCTTTGCTCTCCAAGGGACTTTCAGGAGTCTTCTCCAGCACCACAGTTCAAAGGCATCAATTCTTTGGCATTCTGCCTTTAAGGTCCAGCTCTCAGAACCGTACGTGACCACTGGGAAGACCATAGGCTTGACTATACAGACCTGTGTCAACATAGTAATGTCTCTCCTTTTCAACACACTGTCTAGGTTTGTCATCACTTTCCTGCCAAGAAACAAACATCTTCTGATTTCATGGCTGCAGTCACCGTCCACAGTGATTTTGAAGCCCAAGAAGAGGAAATCTGTCACTACTTCCACCTTTTCCCCTTCTATTTGCCATGTAGGAATGGGGCCAGATGCCATGATCTTAGTTTTTTTTTTTTTTTTTTTAATATTTAGCCTTAAGCTGGCTCTTTCACTCTCCTCCTTCACCCTCATCAAGAGGCTCTTTAGTTCCTCTTTCCTTTCTGCCATTAGAGTGGTATCATCCACATATCTGAGGTTGTTGATGTTTCTCCCACCTATCTTGATTCCAGCTTATAACTCATCCAGCCCAGCATTTCTCATGATGTGCTCAGTACAGGGGTTAAGCAAACAGGGTGACAGCAGACTGCCCTGTCGTACACCTTTCTCAATCTTGAGCCAATCAGTTGTTCCATGCAGGGTTCTAACTGTTGCTTCTTGACCCGCTTACAGGTTTCTCAGGAGGCAGGTAAGATGGTCTGGTATTCCCATCTCTCTAAGAGCTTTCCAGTTTGTCGTGATCCACATAGACAAAGGCTTTACCGTAGTCAATGAAATAGAGAGAGATGTTTTTCTGAAATTCCCTTGCTTTCTCTATAATCCACCGAATGTTGGCAATTTGATCTCTAGTTCCTCTTCCTTTTCTAAACCCAGCTTGGGCATCTGGAAGTTCTTGGTTCACATAATACTGAAACCTAGCATGCAAGATTTTAGGCATGACCTTATTAGTATGGGAGATAAGTTTGATTGTCCAATAGTTAGCATATTCTTTGGTACTACCCTTCTTGGGAATTGGGATGAGGATTGACCTTTTCCAGCCCTCTGGTGACTGGTGGGTCTTCCAGACTTGCTGACATAATGAATGCAAAACCTGGCTGGCATCCTCCTTTAGGGATATGAATAGTTCTGCTGAAATTTCATCGCGTCCACTAGCTTTAATAACAGCACTGTTTCTTAAGGCCCGTTTGACTTTGCACTCCAGAATGTCTGGTTCTGGGTGACTAGCCACACCATCATAGTAATCCGGTTCATTAAGATCTTTTTTATACAGTTCTTCCATGTATTCTTTCCATCTCTTTGATC
This sequence comes from Cervus canadensis, assembly GCF_019320065.1. Classification (NCBI taxonomy): domain Eukaryota; kingdom Metazoa; phylum Chordata; class Mammalia; order Artiodactyla; family Cervidae; genus Cervus; species Cervus canadensis. Next base: position 49,153,977 of record NC_057396.1, on the reverse strand, counting down.
TCTTCAGCATCTATCATATATTTACTAGGTCTCTACCATTTTTATCCTTTATTGTGCCTATCTTTGGGTGGAAATCTCCCTTGATGTTTCCAATTTTCCTGAAGAGGTCTCTAGTCTTTCCCCTTTTATTGTTTTCTTCCATTACTAAACACTGTTCATTGAAGAAGGCCTTCTTGTCTCTTCTAGCTATTCTTTGGAACTCTGCGTTTAATCAGATATTTCTTTCCCTCTCTCACTTGCTTTTTGCTTCTCTTCGTTCTTCTGCTATTTGTAAAGCCTCCTCAGATAACCACTTTGCTTTCTTGCTTTTCTTTTTCTTTGGGATGGTTTTGTTTGCCACTTCCTGTATACTATTACAGACCTCTGTCCATAGTTCTTAAGGTGCATTGTTATCTAGATCTAGTCCCTTGAATCTTTTTATTACCTCCACTGTGAATTCATATGGGATTTGATTTAAATCATACCTGACTGACCTAGTGTTTTTCCTGGTTTTCTTTAGTTTAAGCCTGAATTTTGCTATGAGAAGCTGATGATCTGAGCCACAGTCAGCTCCAGGTCTTCTTTTTGCTGACTGTATACAGCTTCTCCATCTTCAGCTATAAAGAATATAATCAGTTTGATTTCAGTGTTGACCATTTGGTGATGTCCATGTGTAAAGTCATCTCTTGTGTTGTTGAAAAAGGGTATTTGCTATGATTAGTGCATTCCTTTGGCAGAATTCAGTTAGTCTTTGCCCTGCTTCATTTTGTTCTCCAAGGCCAAACTTGCCTGTTACTCCAGGTATATCTTGACTTCCTACTTTTGCATTTTAATCCCTGATGCCATCCGGTCCCATCACTTCATGGCAAATATATGGGGACACAATGGAAACAGAGACTTTATTTTGGGGGGCTCCAAAATCATTGCAGATGTTAACTACAGCCATGAAATTAAAAGACGCTTACTCCTTGAAAGAAAAGCTATTACCAACCTAGACAGCATATTAAAAAGTAGAGACATTACTTTGCTGACAAAGGTCCATCTAGTCAAACCTATGGTTTTTCCAGTGGTCATGTATGTATGTGAGAGTTGAACTATAAAGAAAGCTGAGCACTGAAGAATTGATGCTTTTGAACTGTGGTGTTGGAGAAGACTCTTGAGAGTCCCTTGGACTGCAGGAAGATCCAACCAGTCAATCCTAAAGGAAATCAGTCCTGAATATCCATTGGAAGGACTGATGCTGAAGTTGAAACTCCAATATTTTGGCCACCTAACGCAAAGAACTGACTCCTTGGGAAAGACCCTGATGTTGGGAAAGATTGAAGGCAGGAGGAGAAGGGGATGACAGAGGATGAGATGGTTGGATGGCATCACCAATTTGATGGACATGAGTTTGAGCAAGCCCCGAGAGCTGGTGATGGACAGGGAAGCTTGGCATGCTGCAGTCCATGGGGTCGCAAAGAGTCAGACACGACTAAGTGACTGAACTGAACTGAATCCCTGATGATGAATAAAACATTTTTTTTAGGTATTAGTTCTAGGAGGTCTTCTAGGTCTTCATAGAACTGATCAACTTCAGCTTCTTCGGCATTGGTGGCAGAGGCATAGATTTGGATTACTGCGATGGATAAGTAGAGGATAAGTAGAGGCAAAGTCAATCTGAAGGCAATAAGGATGTTCACACTGGCTCAGTTGTAAAGAACCCACCTGCCAATGCAGGAGACTCAGGAGACATGCGTTTGGCCCCTGGGTGGAGGAGATCCCCTGGAGTAGGAAATGGCAACCCACTCCAGTATTCTTGCCTGGAAGATTCCATGGAGGAGCCTGATCGGCTACAGTCTATGGAGTCACAAAGAGTCCGACCTGACTGAGCACATGGATAAGGATGTTCACAGCCTAACCTGTCCAACATTTTCTTCTAGTAAAGCAGCTACCCTGAACTCTTTTGAGAAAGCACTGCTGGGCAGGTGTTTTTGTCCGGGGAAGGCCACTGATCTGTCGAGAGGTCAGGCGAGCATCAGCTCCCAGGGTCCCTGGGCCCCAGTTGGTGTCTGCAAAGGGTCGGCTGGTGAGATGATTAGCTCACCAGTGGTGACTAGCTCAGCCTGTCTGCATGTGCCCTGCAGGGGTCTGGACTGAGAGGGTCAGAGCAGTGGCATGTGAGAGTGGAGTGGGTGGAGGGCTGCCTTGGTGCCTGAGCTCTTCCTAGTTCCAGACCATGTGTCCCGCCATTGCAGAAATGGATTCCTAAGATGGCCTGAGAGAACTGGTGCTCCTTGCAACCAAAACGCTTGTCTAGCTAACAGATTCTGTGTTTTAGGTGGTTTAAATGGGAGGTACAGAACACAGGCAGGAAAGAGAAGCAGAGACTGCAAGAGGCTGGGTCATGGGACCAGGAGGGGCTAAGGCGGAAGCTGAGGCTGCACCTCTCAAGGGGGCTGGGGGCGGGGGCTGCCAAGCCACCACAGTCACAGTGTAGACCCTGGTATCAAAAAGGCCATTCCTCCTGAGAAATCCCATGCTCCCTCACCACCCCAAAATGTACCCACGATAATAAATGGGTCTCCATTCCTTGCAACCTGGAGCAACCCACACTTAGCACAGAACTCCTGCAAAAACCCTCGGGCTAGAAGGGAGAAGAATGCCCCCAGCCATGGCATTAACTGCCAGGTGACCCAGATCAGTTACTCAGCCTCTCTCAAGCTCAGTTTTCCCATCTGGAGACTGGGGCGACCAATCCCCATTTCTCCATACCCTCTTGCAAAACATGATGTTAGCAGGGGGCGGGGCTGTGCGAATAAAATGAGATCACAAATTGGAAACCACATGGAGACTCAGCATCCAATTACACGTGATTCATCATTTATGACCTCAGCCGTGTGAAAACACCAAATGGCAAATCCTAGCCTTCTCCCCTCTCTCAGGTTAGCAGATTCTTCAGTCATTTGGTCAATGGTTCAGGAAAAAAAAAAAAAAAACTTGGGTGCCTGGCACCATTTGGGTCTAAGGGACCGAGGAGAAAAAGACCCTAGCACAGCCCTCCAAGGGTTCATTGTCTGGGAAGATGGGATTAACACAGAACATAATTGCCACTATTTTGGAGAGCACCCACTGTGCCAGCGTCATGCAGAGGGTGTGCTCTGTACATGATATTTCATGGAATAAATCAACCCCATCAGGAGACTACCCCATCAGGTATTATTTCAGGCTGCAGATGAGAAACTGAGATTCAGCGAGGTCACTGGGAGGCTTGTCCCGCTTTCTACTGTTAGTGGCAGAGAAGCTGCGCTGTGCCCAGGAGGAGCTACCTCTGAGTATGTGGTCTTTACCGCATCCCTGGATGCCTGTGGATTATATTGAAAGGGGTCTGGATGAAGCAGGAGGGGCTGCCCACCGTGACTCCCTAATGTCTGCTCTACCCTGGCCTTGTGCTGGGAACTGGCGTCCCGAGCAAAATCTTGAACTTTTATCCCCAAAGAGCATGTGGTGGGGCCAGAACTGCCTCTCCACCCCACATCTCCATGTGTTCCCTCCCAAGACATCTGCTCCTGTCCTGGCATATCTGATCCGTCAGCAGTAAGAATCACAGCATGCATACTGCTAGCTCCTCAGAAAGACTGTGAGTTCTGTGACAGGTTAGAAGGAATCCCCCTCACTTTTGACTCTCCGTGGTGTCAAGCCCTGGGTGGGACATGCTTATTAAGGTCTAAGGAATTGGGTACAGCTCAGGGTCTTGGCAGAGCACCCAGTGTGAGCCTAGGACATCTGCTGGAGACACACAGGTGGCCCTTACTGTAGGTAAATGTGTGTGTCAAGCTCTGTGCTGGGTGCTCGCTCAATACCATCTTATTTAACCTGCACATTATATGTTATTGTGATACAGTTTTACAGATGAGGGAATGGAAGCTCAGGGATGTTCAATGACTTGCCCAAGGTCACATGAGTAGTAAATGATGGGGCTGGGTCTCCATCCTGTCTCTTGATTCACTACACCTCACAGCATCCTTTTGGGTAAAGATCAAATTCATCTGGTATTTGTAACCTTTTGCAGAATGACCTCTAAACCATGCAGCAGTCTGGTCTGTCTCATCACTGTACTCAGGCAGGCCCATGCATTCCCACCAACACACATCTGTGTTTCAGAAAACTAGAGAAAGGGGACATACGAACACTGGAGGAGAGGTCGTGTCTCCTTGGGACTTGTGAGTTTCTTTCTCCCCAACAGTATGGCAGTTTGGGCAGACAGACAGTAGGAATCAGGTGACTGAAAGCAGCAGGCTGTGTGTGTTATCCCGAGCAAGCACAGTCCCTCTGTGCTCCAGCCCCCTTCTTTCTGGAAGGAGTGGGCTTCAGATGATCTGAGACCTCACCAGCTCTGAAACCTCACCAGCTCTGAACCTCTTCCCCTGAATGGACGCAACTCCCAGGTCTCGGCTGGTCCCGTTCACACCCCTGCCGCAGGTGCTGCCTCGCTCCAGACGTGTGACAGTGGGCATGACCGACCCCCCATCCCCAACACAACACACCAGCTCCCTGGAAGCAGGTTTCCGGGAGTGGCCTGGCCCTAGTGGGTGCTGCCCCGTGAGAGAGGTCTCAGGGGCACTGAAACAGAGGTAGGAACCCCTGCTTCCTGTTCTCTGTTATCCACCCTGCAAAGTGATGCCGGGCAGATCGGTTCTCCCCTCTCAGCCAATTTCCTCAGTAAACTGGGGGGAAGAGAGGATACTGGATGATCTCTTAAGTGTGCTTTCAGTCCTGGTCACCAAGGAGTTCACTGAAGTGAAGGCATTTCAGACATCGGTGGGGAAGACGGGAGGGACTGGACAACTCTCGGGCAGCAGGACTCCTGCTAGGAGGCAGAGCTGTTCTGTCCACCCGGGCAGCTGCCCGGCCCGGCTGAGCAACTCAGGGGAGGAGGGGCAGTGACCTAGAAGAGGAGAGGTGCCCGAGACGGGTGGGACCCCCAGGGGAGGGACTGACAGGAGAAGGCAGTGAGGCTGCGAGGGGAGGAGCCGAGAGGGAGGATGGGGAGCACAGAAAACAGACAGGAGGGGAGATGGGGGGAGCTGCACTGAACCAGGTCCTCAGTGGCACGCTTGGGGCTGGAACCACCAAGGGTGACGTGACACTGCTGATCGCCCAGAATCAGATGTGCAGGCGTGGAGCCCGTCCAAAGCCACTTTCTGTTTTCCATAAGAAAAAAAAAAAACTCAGAACCACTAACTGAGGGAGGGTTGGGGACACTCTGCTGTCTCTCCTAAACTCTACAGGAACAAAATTGTAAAATCACAGTGACATCAACTAACTGAAAGCAATATGCATAGAGAGAAGCCTGGAAGGACCTCTTGTCAGGGAAGAAAGAAATACAATGGGAAACAGATACACCAGGCTTCGATTGTATACATAACAGTTTATTTCTCAAGCTGGAGGGTGGGTACATGGTTGTCAATAACATTACTCTTTCACTTTTTCATATGTTAAAATATTTCATATTTTAAATCTCCTTGTAAGGAAATTGGGCTTCCCTGGTGGTTCAGACAGTAAAGAATCTGCCTGCAATGCAGGAGACCTAGGTTTGATCCCTGAATCGGGAAGATCCCCTGGAGAAGGGAATGGCTACCTGCCTCAGTATTCTTGCCTGGAGAATTCCATGGGCAGAGGAGCCTAACAGGCTGCAGTCCATGCGGTCACAAAAGAATTGGACATGACTGAGTGACCAACACTTTTCATAAGGAAATTTGCTAAAATCGCAACGGTGCTTCTTTGGCACTATGGAATTATTATGATGGCTTTCTTTATAGTAAATATCTCCATTTATTTAGGTCTTTAATTTCTTTTAACAATTCACTCTAATTTTTAGTGAAGTTTTTCCTTATTTTGTTACATTTATTTCTAAGTATTTCCTGTTGTTTTGGTACTATTATAAAATTTTTTTAAACTTTTGATTTTATATTGGAGTATAGTTAGTTAATAATGTTGTGATAGTTCCAGATGAACAGAAAGGAACCCAGGCATACATATATACATGTATCCATTCTCCCCCAAACTCCCCTCCCATCCAGGTTGCCGCATGACATTGAGCAGAGTTCTTTGTGCTGTACAGTAGGTCCTTGTTGGTTATGGAATTATCATGATTGTCATATCTTCTTTTTGCTTTTAGTATTTTCCGAATGTTCTACTGCTGCTAAGTCGCTTCAGTCGTGTCCGACCCTGTACAACCCCATAGACGGCAGCCCACCAGGCTCCTCTGTCCCTGGGATTCTCCAGGCAAGAACACATTGAGTAGATACGGAAAAAATAACTAAACCTTTTAAAATAAATAGATACACTCCTCCTGCCATGACCATAATTTTAATTTTTAGTGGAAATTAAACACAACTGTTTGAGCCACCTCATCCTCACGTTCTTTCCCTCAAAGATTTCCAGGCTCAGTAAATTACTAACCTCCTCTTTCGCCCTCCATTGCTACCCTAAAGCTTCTTTACTTTTCCAAAGTAAAGCTTCCAGGCCTCTTAGTTCTCAAGTCCAATAACCCTCTAAGTTGAGAGGAAAGACATTAGGTTTACAATAAGTAAGACACAGGTTTGAAACTTAGCTTTAGTAGCTACTGGTTGGTCATTTAACTACTCTAAATCTTAGTTCCCTATTTGTAAAATGATCCAAGGTTTTCATAAGGATCAAAGATGATACATATAAAATACCAGCACTAATTAGCAGTGCCTGGAACATAGGAAGTATTTAATAAATTATCATTATCATCATCTTCATTACCATCATCATTGTTGACTGCCTACCACTTCCTCCAGGAAGCCTTCTTGACTTGACAAAAGAAAGACTTCAGTCTGACTTGGGCACCAAGCTGGCCTTCTTCTGCAAAATGTCTGGATTCCAATCTCAACTCCATCACTAAAAGTGTGACAGGGAGGGTAAGTTCCTTCTCTTTCCTATGTCTTCATTTCCTCATCTACAAAATGGTAGGCTTGGACTTCCTGCTGTAATAGTCTGTGACTGGGGTAACCATAGAGTTTATCCTTCAAGCCAGAATACTTCCAAGAGTGAAAGGGGTGATGTTATCAGTAATCACCCTGGGATGACACCTTTAAGCCAGGATAGCTCTGGGCATACTGGGAAGTCTGATCACTCCACCCTGGACAAATCCATACCTTCTGGCCCACCAGTGTGGTAGGCAGAATAATCCCACCCCCCACCCTGCCCCCACACAAATATCTGCTTCCTAATCCCTGGAACCTGAGGGTTTGTTAGATCACAAGGCAAAGAGAATTAAGTTTGCAGACCAGCTGCTTGAGATGGGAGATAATCCTGAATTATTTAGGTGAGCCCAAGGTAATCATGTGACCCTAATACACTGACATGGGAGGCAGCAGAGGAAGAGTTAGAGTGATGCAATTTAAGAGAGACTTGACCAGCCATTGCTGACTTGAAGATGGAAGAGGGCCTTGAGTCAAGATATAGAAGCCTCTAGAAGCTGGAAAAAAATAGGAAAATGGGCGCTCCCCTAAAACTTTCAGACAAGAATCCAGAACTGCCAATGTCTTGGTTTTAGCCCAGTGAGACACATTGTGAACTTCTGATCTCCAGGACTAAAAGATAAAAAATATGTACTGTGTTAAGCCTCTTAAGTTTGTGGTGATTCATTACAGCAGCGATAGGAAACTAATACACCCCGTATGGCTCAATGGGTCCATTTGGCTGGCTGCTCCAGCAATGCTGTCCTTGGAGTGTGAGAGAACTAAACTCCAGGAGAGTTGGGTTCTAGTCCCTGCTCTGATCCTAACTCACCCTGGGACCTTTAATAGCTCAGGAATTCCTCTTGGGACTCTTGTTTTCTCTCTGTAGTATGGAGGTTAACACTCCTGCCTCATCTCTCTTTGTGGTGGGTGGGAGGTTGGGTTGTCAAACATTCAGTGGCTAAAGCTATGCTCAGTTCTGTGCTCAGGCTCAGCTCTGTGCTGGGGAGGAAGGCTCCTAGTGAACCAAATCTGATCCCAACCCCAATCCCTGCTCTTGAGAAGCTCCTATTCTAGATGGGGGAACAGACAGACTTGTAAGCCAGTAATTAAAATACAGTGTGACGAACACAAGGATAGATGGTTATGAGCTTGCAGACAGGACATAGATAGAACCACCTGCTAGGAGGATGGTCAGGGAAGGCTTCCTGGAAAAGGTGACATGGGAGCTGGGCCTTAAAGAATGAGTAGGAGTTAGCCAAGTAAAGGAGACAAAGAGGATTGGGAAGAAGGAGAAAAGAACAATCCAGGGACTTCCCTGGTGGTCCAGTGGCTAAGACTCCTCGGTCCCAATGCAGGGGTCCCAGGTTTGATCTCTGGTTAAAGAACTAGATCCCGCATGCTGCAACTAAGAGCTTGCATGCTGCAACTTAAAAAAAAAAAAAAATCCCATGTGCCACAACTAACAGCTGGCACAGCCAAATGAACAAATAAATATTTTTTAAAAAGAGAGAGAACAATCCAGACAGAGGAAGCGGCAGAAGCAAGACCCCAGAGATGTGAATCAGCAGGGTGGGGCGGGTGGGGGGTGGACAGAGGTACAAACAGCCTGGTGGTGTTGACTTGGAAAGCCTGAGTGTAAACGGGATGCCACAGGGATTAAGTGGGATGACGGGTGAAGGCATGACGTGAGCATAAGGCTGCATTATGGGTCTGTGTGTCCCCCAGACCAGTGCTGGGTCAGGAGATGGTCTGTAACATACAATTCCCTTGACCTGGCTTGAAATGATCCCTTCTGCTTGTCTCATCCTCACATTTCCCCCAAACGGGTGCCAAAGGCCTGGCAGCTTCCCCAGTCTGCTGGGGGGGAGGGGTGGGATGGTGCCGTGCAAAATTACAGCCACTGCGGAGAGGCCGGTGTGACCTTAGGAGCTGGGTTTCATCACTCTGAAATCATGCTCCTGGCCTTAGCCAGAGCCAGAGAGGAGGGGAAGGGAGGGTGGGAAAGCAGAGTGGGTGGCAGCAGGTTTGGGCAAGGTGCCGGGGCTGGAGGAGAAAGCAGCTGGGACCAGCGGGGGTGAGACTCCCACTTGGGTGCCATCCATCATGCTGTGTGACCTCAGGCCACATCCTTGCCCATTCTGGGTCTCTCTGGGTAGTACAGGTCCTGAGTACCTTCCCAAGGCCCCTGCCCCCTGGAGCCTCCTTGCAAAGGGCAAGAGGCTTGGACTCTCCTGGTCATTTCTGTAGAAGTGGCTCTTTGTGGGTGAGCAGGAGCCCAAGCTGGGCCCATTAGGCTGCAGGGCAGGGCTGTCCTGAAGCTTCCACACGTGCAGGAGAGCCATGCCTCTGTGAACCTGTGGGAAGTTAATTGGCTCCTGTCGGGGTCAGACCTGGGGCGATATCTCTAAGCTTTAGGTTACCTAATGCACACTGCCCAGTCGTCCTCCCTGCTTGCATTCTGCGTCTTTGGTTAGTTCTTTTAAGTGCTAGTTCCTGGAAGAGCTTGGGTGTATTAGTTTGCTATGGCCGTCATTACTAAGTACCACATTATTAAGTACAACTCAAACAACAGAAATTCATTTCTGGAGGCTAGAATTCCAAGATCAAAGTGCGAGCAGGGTTGGTTCCTTCTCCTTGGCATCTCTCCTCAGATTGTGGATGGCCATCTTCTCCCTGTGTCCACATATAGTCTTTTTGCTGTGTCTACCTATGTTCTATTCTCCTCCTCTTATTAGGACACCCATCATAATAGATTAAGTCCCACCCCCAATGACCTCTTTTAAGTTAATTACTTCTTTAAAGGGCTGTCTCCAAATATAGTCACATTCTGAGGTGCTAGACTGCAACATATGAATTTAGGGGGGAGGCACATTTTAGCCCATGACACTGGGCTTTTCCAGTATTTTCTGACCACCAGTGGAGCCTTTTTTTTTTTTTAATTGGAGAATGATTGCTTTACAATATTGTTTTGGTCTCTGCCATATTATCAGGTCTTCCCAGGTGGCGCTAATGGTAAAGAACCTGCCTGCCAATTCAGGAGATGTAAGAGATGCTGGTTCAATCCCTGGGTTTGAAAGATCCCCTGGAGGAGGGTACAGCAACTCCAGTATTGCCTGAAGAATCCCATGGACAGAGGAACCTGGTGGGCTACAGCCTGGCGACCATAGGGTCACCAAGACTCAGACAAGACTAAGCGACTGAGCCCGCCCTCCCATATGTCAACATGAATCAGCCATAGGTATAAGTATGGTTGAACCTCCCTCCCACCTCCCACCCCCAGTGGAGCCCTTGTGAACACAGATGTCTGGGTCCCTATCCAGAAAGTCTGAGTGTAAGCCCCTTGTGGGCAGGGACTTAGCTCGTGTCTGCATTCCTACTGCCTAGAACTGTGTCCAGTATGTGGAAAGTGCTCAGTAAATATTTGGGGAATGAAGGAATGATTAGTAAGTTTGGGATGAGGCCCACATATTTGCCAGTAGAAAGTTCCATGGTTGATTTTGATTCATCTCAGGGTGAAATCCCCTGAAATGTGATTGGGTTTCATCCTTCCTGTTGCTGGATAGGAAGCCTAAGGCTCAGTAAGGAACAGAAATGCCAGGCCTGGCATCCCAGGAAGAATATGGGCTCACTGTATCTGCTCAGTACCTCTCCAGAAGGCCTTGGTGTCTGAGGAAAGGAAAAGGGTTGGACTTGATAATTCTAGGCTCACCAGCCCCAGTCACCTTGAGTCTGGCCTTTACCCCATAATCCAGAAGGGTGTTTCTAGAATGCATGTTTGATCATTTCCCTTCCCTACTCCAAACCTTTTCTTTGGCTTCCTAGTCATTAACAGGATCAAGTTCAAACATTTACCTGCTGTGATGCTGTCATTTATCATAAGAAATATATATTTGATCTTTATCCCTATTTCTCTCACTAAAATCCATGGAATTTTCTAAGTTAAGAGAGCTGCAAGTGTGTCTTTTGTTATTTATAACAAGCACCTTTCCAGCACACCTGAGCTGTTGCCAGAGGAGCCCACCCTAGATTTCAGGGTTTGGAACTTTCAATCTTACTACCCCCCGTATCTGACCTCTGGGGAGGGGAGAGGGGTTGGGGTTTGAATCAATCACTGATGACCAATGAGTCAATTAACTGTGCCTCCATAATAAAGCCTATATACAAAGCTCTAAACTACAGGGTTTAGTGAGTTCCTGGGCTAGTGAACATGTCCACATGCTGGGAGCTGGGGATGGGACACCCCAGTTCCATGGGAACAGGAGTTCTTGTACTTGGGGCCTTTCCAGACCCTGATCTTTGTACCTCTTTATCTGGCTGTTCATTTTTTTTTTTTTTTTTTGGCTGTTCATTTTTATCCTTTATAATACCCTGTCTAATAAACTGGCGCTGTGCTGTGCTGAGTTGCTTTCAGTCATGTTGACCCTTTGTGACCTCATGAACTGTAGCCCACCAGGCTCCTCTGTCCAAGGGATTCTCAGCTAAGAATACTGGAGTGGGTGATAAACTGGTAAACATTAGTGAATGTTTCTCTGGGTTCTGTGAGCCACTCCAGAAAATTAAGTGAACCTGAGGAGGAGGTTATACGGACCACCCACTCTCAGCTAATCCGCCAGCAGCACAGGTGGGGGTGTTCTTGTGGATTGGAGCCCTTCACCTGTGGGATCTGACGGTAGAGGATGTCAAAATTGCGTTAATTGTTTGGTGATGTTGGAAAACACACTGTGGACCTGCCAACAGCTGTCTTCTTCTCCCGTGGCCTCAGCCTCACCCCTGCTCAGCCTGTGGATCAAGGCACATGAACCCCGCACCACCCCCCTGAGCCTGTCGTCCTTCTCGCCTCATTGTGCCCTGGGGATTGTCTCCTCAAGCTCCCATTGAACTTGAGGCCTGCTCTGATGGGCTGGGCTGGGGGTGGAGGGGGCATCCCCAGGCCTCTCCCCTGTCCTTCCCTCCTTCATATACTGCTCATGCTGGCAGCAGGGCATTCTAGCATCTCCTCAACTGGATGGACTGTGCTGGTAAGTTGTGTCTGTGTCTTGGCGCATGCAGGGGGCATGGTGCTGGGTCTAAGTCCTCAGCCGGGCTTCGAGGAAGGAGGATGAACTTTGGAGGGAAGAACAGACGCTCTGGGAGGTAGCATCAGGAAGGGCAGAAGAAATTCCAGCACAGGGCCTCAATGGGAGAGTCATTCTGCAGAAGGTGGCATTCTATCTGTGCCTGTTCCTCCCCAATATTGGCAGAAGTGGAGCTGGTGACGGGGTTCCTGACCTCCACCCCTTCCCCTGTATCGCCTGCCCAGGGAGGCCTGTGCGCCGGTCAGGTAGGGAAGCTGAGGCTTAGCCTCAGCTGGTAGGGCTGGTCAGGCAGCTCAAGGAGGTGAAAGAGCAATGGTCTTGAGGGGAAAAGACTGGAAAACAATAGTAATGGGGAGAGGTAGATGGCCAGGGGTGCTGGAGTCCTAATTTCTGCTCTCTGCACCATGGTGCAGCCTCAGAGAAGCTCCCCTGATCTGACCTTCCAGTAGGTTCTTGTCTCTCCAGGCCTCAGGTTTTTCAGCTGAAAAAGGGGGCAAGTAGGCTGGACTAGGTAGAGGCTGAGGTTCTCTCTCGTGCTGGCCTTAAAGCTTTGCAGAGTGTGGCTGCCTCAGAGGTGCTGTTTGCGGGGACTGTCTCCAGGCTGGCACATAAATTGCTGGGGCTCACATCTAGCCAGGCACTGGGGAGACGTGTCTCTGGGCCTGGAAAGAACTGGAAGCAGCTTCCTCAAGCCTCCTGCACTGGACTTTGTCCCGCAGTGCTGGCAGGCCCAGGGCAGCCCTGGGCTCTAATGAGGCTGGCCACCTGGAGAGTCATAGGAGCCCAGCTTGGCCTATTTCGTGGTGAAGCCATGGTCATCTCTCTACCTAACCCTGAAGTGGTGCTCCTGAATGTGGCCTCGGGGATGGTGGCTTCACAGGCCACCTGGGACTCTAAGGAGGACATCTGGCTGGGCAGGGCCTGCAGGAAGCTCCAAGCCACAGGGTCCCAGGGTCCAGGTCTCTGGCCATGTGGACAACCTCCATTGGCCCCACACTCCCTGGGTCCTGCCTGGCCAGGAGAGGGCCTGCTGTCCTGGGCCCGTGCCTGCAGCCATTCCTTGGGCCATGATTTCAGATTCAATTGGTGAAGACAGGCCTCCTGGGATGAGCCAGTTGGCCCCTGTCTCTTATTTGCTTCTCAAAGTTGGAAAAACTACGCTTTGCACCTGGCAGTACTTGCTGCTGCTGGTTTTTCTTTCTTCCCTTCTTTTTTTTAAGAAACAGAAAGTAACCCCTGTGCTTACTGCAACCAAATCCATTTTATTGGCCTTCTGCATCTCCCACTGCAATAATAATAATCCCTTACATTTGGTGAGTCTTTTACAGTTTACAAAGCACTTTCTTATGCTTTCTCCCTTTTTAGTCCAGGCAACAGTTTGGGGAGGGAGGGAGAGCTGGCATTATTGTCCCTGATTACAGGTGAGGAAACTGAGCTTCAAACAATAAGATCAGCTGCCCAAGGTCATGTAGCAAGATAGGTCCTCAGACCCTAGTCCTGGATTCTGTCCCCTGCACCACACACCCCTCTTGTCACTTGAATACCCAGGGTCTCAGACAACTTCTTCCAAAAAAAAAGAAAGGGCAGAAGGCCCAGGTGCACCCCTGCCCCTGGCTCTTTTTATTTCTGAACTTTTTGCCTTGGTAAACTTAACCATCGTATAACTAAGACTATCACCTCTAAGTCAATGACTCCAATCTGTGCTTCCCTCTGAGACCCGAGATCTTCAGAACCTACCAGGTCTCTCCAGGTATCTTTCATGCTTCCACCTGCTCCTCATTCACCCAGCTTAGAAAACTCAGCATTAACTTAGTTTTTTTCTCTTTCAACTTCTAAATCCAGTTGGCCAGGTCCTGGGCATTTAACTTAATTCCTTTATTCATTCAGCAGATACTGATTATATCCTGTACCTTTTGAGTCTACTCTGCATCCCATTGTTACATAATACACAGTCCTGTGTTCCTGTCTTCTTTTGCTTAGTATAAGGTTTATAAGGTTCATTCATGGTATGGCTTGTATTAATACTTCACCCCTTTTTATGGCTGAATAATACTTTATTGTATGGATATACCACATTTTACTTATCTGTTCATCAATTGATAGACATTTAGGTTGTTTCTACTTTTTGGCTATTATGAATACACTGCTATGAACATTTGTGTACAAGTTTTTGTTTTGATATAAGCTTTATTTCTTCTGGATATATATCACTACCTAGGAGTAGAATTTCTGGGTCATATGGTAACAACTATATGTTTAACTTCTTGAGGAGCTACCAAATGGTTTTCAAAAAGGGCTGCACCATTTTACATTTCCACTGGGAAGGCATGAGGGTTCCAAGTTATCCATATCCTCAACAACACTTGTTACTGTATTTTTTATTAAAGTTATTCTGGTGGGTATAAAGTGTTTTCTTATTGTAATTCTCATTTGCATTTCTCTAATGACTAATGATGCTAAGCATTTTTTTTTTCATGTGTTTATTTGCTGTTTGTGTATCTTCTTTGGAGAAATTCTATTCCGATTCTTTGCCCATTATTCAGGTAGGTTATTTGTTTATTGTTGAATTGTAACAGTTCTTTATATATTCTGAATGCAGTTCCCTTATTAGATAAATCATTTACAAATATTTTCTTCCATTCTGTGGGTGATCTTTTTTTATTTTTGAAAGCATCCTTTGAAGTCCAGTTTAACTATCTTTTCTTTCATCATTTATGCCTTTGGTGTTTTAAGAAGGCTTTATTTAACCTAAGTTTATAAAATTTTAAGAGTTTTATAGTTTTAACCCTCATATTTAAGTCTATAATCCACCTTGAGTTAAATATTCTTTATTAAAAACTTTTAAATTGTGGTAAAATATCCATAACATAAAATTTACTATCTTAACTATTTTAAAGTACACAGTTCAGTAGTGTTAAGTACATTCATACTGCTGTGCAATCAATCTTCAGAACTTTTCATCTTGTGAAGCAAACTCTTATTAAGGAATTCCCCATTCACCCCTACCTCCAGCCACTCACTATTCAGTTTGCTTTTACATATAATGCAAGAAAGGGACCCAAGTTTATTTCTTAGCATGTGAATATCCAGTTATTGAAAAGACTATTCTTTTCTCATGAAGTGTCTTGGCACCCATGTCAAACATCAGTCAACCATAAATATAAGCATTTAATTCTGGACTATAAATTCTGATCCATTGAGCCTTATGCCAGCATCAGGCTGTCTTGATTGCTATGTCTTTGTAGTAAGTTTTGAAATCAAGAAATTTGAGACTCCAACTTTCATCTTCCATTTTGAGATGGTTTTGACAATTTATGACCCCTTATATGTGCATATAAATTTCAGGATTGGCTTGTCAATTTTAGCACCAAAAAAAAGCCATCTTTTGCTAAAAGATTTTGATAGAGACTGCATTGAATCTGCAGATCAATGTAGAGAGCATTCCCATCTTAACAATATTAATTTTTTTTATTTATGAGAGTGGGGTATCTTTCCACTTAGTTGGGTCTTCTTTAATTTCTGTTGACAGTGTGTTGCGGTTTTCAGAATACAAATGTTATATTTCTTTGTTAAATGTATTTCTGTTCTTTTTGATACTATTCTAAATGGAACTGTTTTCTAATTTCATTTTTAGATTGTTCATCTCTAGTTTGTAGAAATACAAAAATTGACTTTTGTGTATTGATTTTGTATTCTGAAATCTTGCTGAACTAGTTTATTTGGTTTAGTTTTTTAGTGGATTCCTTAGGATTTTCTACTAGAAGTTTATGTCTTCTGAATATAGAGATAGTTTTACTTCTTTCTTTCCAATATGGGTCCCTTTTATTGCTTTTTCTTGCTTAATTGCTCTGGCTAGATCTTCCAGTACAACATTAAATAGAAGTGGTAAGAGACATCCTTGTCTTGTTCTTGATCATAAGGGAAAGCTTTCAGATTTTCACCATTAAATATGATGTTAGCCATGCATTTTCATCAGTGCCTTTTATCAGGTTGAGGACGTTCCCTTTTATTTATTTATTTTTTTAGAGTTTTTTATTTTTAAATCATGAAACCATGTTAGATTTTGTCAAATACTTTATTTGACTATTGAGGTAATCATGTAGTTTTTAACTTTATTGATAAGATGTTATAGTAACTGATTTTCAGATGTTTAACCAATCTTACATTCTTAGCATAAATATCACGCGGTCATGGCGTGTAATTTTTTTTATATGTTGCTGATTCAGTTTGGTAGTATTTTGTTGAGGGTTTTTGCATCTTTACTCGTAAGAGGTACTAGTATGTAGTTTGCTTGTGATGTCTTTGGTTTCTGGTAGTAGGGTAACAGTGATCTCATAGAATGAATTGAGAAGTGTCTTCTCTTTGAATTTTTGGAAGAGTTTGGCAAAACTGGTGTGAAGTCTTCTTTAAATGTTTGGTAGAGTTCATTCCTTTCTATTGCTGAGTTGTATTCTGTTATATGAATATAGCATAATTTGTTTATCCATTCACCTGTTGATAGATATTTGGGTTGTTTCCAGTTTTGGAATAAAGCTGCTATGAACACTAGTGTAAAAATCTTTATATGGACATATGTTTTCATTTTCTTGGGTAAATATTTACAAGTGGAATTGCTGAGTCATTTGGTAGGTACGTGTTAGCTTTATGAGAAAGTTCCAGACTAATTTTCAAAGTGATTGCATCACTACACTTTACACTCCCACCAGCAATGTATTTTGCTTACTCCACATCCTCACCACATTAGGTGTTGCCAGCCTTTTAAATTTTAGCCATTCTAGTGGGCATGTTCTGATATCTCAATGATGTTTTCATTTGTTTCATTGATAAATAATGACATTAAGCACTTATTCATGTGTTTATTGGCCATTTATCTCCTTTTGTTTAGAATCTGTTTATCTTTTGCCCACTTTTTAAAAATTGGATTTTAACTTGGTGTTCTTAATGTTGAGTTGTAGAAGTTGTTTATATATTCTGAATAAAATTCCTTTGTCAATATAGATATGGCTATAGATAAATGTATAGTGACTATTTACTCTGTCTATGGCTTTCCTAATCATTTTCTTAATGGTGTCTTTTGATAAGCAGAGTGAAGTTGCTCAGTCGTGTCCAACTCTTTGCTACCCCATGGACTGTAACCTACCAGGCTCCTCCATCCATAAGCAGAAGCTTTAAATTAAACCTTTAAATTTTGATGAATACTATTTTATTGACTTCTCTTGTATGGTTATTTCTTTCTGGGACCTGTCTAGGAAATCTGTGCCTAGCCAAAGATCATTAAAATAATCTATGTTTTCTTCTAGAAAACATTTTCATAGCCAATTGTTTCAGCACGGTTTGTTGAACAGACTTTTCTTTCTACATTGAATTGCCTTTGCTCTTTGGATGAAAATCAGTTGTGCGTGCTACGTCTCTTCAGTCATGTCTGACTCTTTGTGAGCCTCTGGATTGTAGCCTGCCAGGCTCCTCCATCCATGGGATTCTCCAGGCAAGAATACAAGAGTGGGTTGCCATGCCCTCCTCCAGGGGGTCTTCCCCACACAGGGATTGAACCTGCATCTCCTGCTTTGCAGGCAGATTCTTTACTGCTGAGCTACTGGGTAGGCCCGAAAATCAATTAACTACTCATTATTTCTGGACTAAGTATTCTGCCCCATTGATCTATTTTTTTCATCTTTATACCAGTACCACACTGTCTTGATTACTGTGGCATTACTGGTAAGATTAGAGATCAAGTAATGTAAATGCTTCAACTATGTCTTATTTCAAGATTGCCATTTGTGACAACATGATGGACCACAGATTATTCTAGATCTTTTATATTTCCATATAAAAATGTTTCCCAATTTTATCGAGAAATAATTGGCATATATCACTGTATAAATTTAAAATATATAGCATGACAGTTTGATTTACATATATTATAAAATGATTATTGGAGAAGGAAATGGCAACCCAATCCAGTATTCTTGTCTGGAGAGTCCTGTGGACAGAGGAGCCTGGTGGGCTGCTGTCCATGGGGTCGCGTGGAGTTGGACACGACTGAAGCGACTTAGCATGCATGCATGCATTGGAGAAGGAAATGACAACCCACTCCAGTATTCTTGCCTGGAGAATCCCAGGGCTGGAGGGGCCTGGTGGACTGCCATCTATGTGGTTGCACAGAGTTGGGCATGACTGAAGAGACTTAGCAGCAGCAGCAGCAGCAAAATGAGTATACCACATTTCATTAACATCTATCATCTCATATATGTACAGTAAAAAGAAAAGAAAAAAGTAATTTTTAAATTTATAAATGTTGTAAGAGTAAGACTTAATTACTCCACCTCTCCTTCCTCATCCTCTACTCCAAATTTTATCATAATTTTAATTATATTGATAATTAGCATTTGCATCATTATAACAATGTAAATATTATTTACTGCAGAACATCTTAGAAAACAGTGGCTACATGTCCTTTTTTGTTGTTGCTAATTGAAGTGTAATTGATCTACAACACTATGTGAATTCCAGGTACACATTATATGATTTGATATTTCTATAATTACAAAATAATCACAGTCTAGTTACCATCTGTCACCATATAAAGTTACTATAATATTATTGACTATATTTCCTATGCTCTACACCTATGACTCCTTTATTTTGTAACTGGAAGTTTGTACCTTTTAATTTCTCTTGCTTATTTCATTTATCCCATTACCTCCTTTCTGGCAACCATCTTTTTGTTCTCTGTATCTGTGAGTCGGTTTCTATTTTGTTCTATAAAACATTATACATACACACACCCCACATATTTATCCATATATCCATGTATCTAATAATGGACACTTAGATTCTTTCCAAATCTTGGCTTTTATAAACAATGCTGCAATGAACAGTGCTACGCCTATATCTTTTTGAATTAATGTTTTTATTTTCTTTGGGAAAATATCCAGAAGTGAAATTGCTGGATTGTATTGTAGTTTTATTTTTAATTTTTTGAGAAACTACCATATTGTTTACCATGGTGGCTACACCAATTTGCAATAGCACCAACAGTGCACAAACATTCCTATTTTTCCACATCCTCACTGTTATTTTTTATTTGTTGTCTTTTTAAGGATAGCCATTCTGACAGTGTGAGGTGGTATCTCATTGGTGTCTCATTTCCCTGATGATTGGTGATGCTGAGCATCTTTTCATGTGTCTGTTGGCCATCCATCTGTCTTTGGGAAAATGTTTAGTCAGGTCCTCTGCTCCTTTTTTAAATTGGTTGGTTGTTTTTCTGATGCTGAGTTGTATGAGTTCTTCATGTATTCTGGATATGAATCCCTTGTCAGATATATCATTTGCAAATATATTTTTCCATTCGGTAGGCTGTCTTTTCATTTTGTTGGTAGTTTCCTTTGCTGTGCAAAAACTATTTCATTTGATTATTCTCATCTGTAATGGTAAATTCTTTACCTCTGTTCTATTTCACGATGGCTATATTCTAGATCTTCTATATTTCCCTATAAATTTTAGAACCAACTTGTCAATTTCTTAAAAGAGGATTGCTAGAAATTTGATATTGCTTTGAACCTCTTTATCAATTTGGGGGGAACTGACAAATTAACATACTGGGTTCTTCCAATCCATGAACATGATATTTCTCCATTAATTTTGAATTTAATTTCTCTTTTCAGTGTTTATGGTTTTTTATGTAGAGGTCTTGCACATATTTTGTTATATTTGTTCCTAAATATTTTGTTTCAGTGCTATTATGGATAGTATTTAAATTTTTAAAAATTTTCAGTTGCTTATTACTAATGTATGTTGATACAATTGATTCTTGTATGTTGACTTGGTATCTCATCACTTTACTAAATGTACTTAGCTCAATAGTTTTTTTTTTGTTTTTCTTGTTTGTTTAGATTTCCTTAGGTTTTTCAATGTTCATGATCATGTTCTTTGAGAATATAGACAATTTTACTTCTTTGTTTTGAAACCATACTTTCCTTTTTTATGTCTCTTATTTAGTTGTCTTATTCTATTGGCCAGAACCTCCAATGATATAATATTGAATGACTTAATAATGGCCAATATCACTGCCTTGTTCCCAAACTTAATTGGAAAGTGTTCAGCATTTCACCATTAAGTATATAATTAACCACAGGTTTTACATACATTTTGCTTTACATATTTAGAATGCTTTGTTCTTTTTCTAGTTTTTGGAAAATTGCGGGGTTTTTTCCCTTTTTATCAAGAATAGGTGTTGAATTTTGTAAAAAGATGCATGGCTTATTTTCCATGCACAGTTGAAAAGAACAGATATTCTGCAGTTATTGAGTGCAGTGTTCTATAAATGTCAATCAGGTAAAATTGGTTGATAAGGTTTTCAAATCTGTGTATTGTTGTATTGACTGCTTTTCCCCCGTGAAAATGGATCACACTTTCCCATTTCTTTGCATATCTCATTTCTTGTGTTTGTTAGATAATATATTCTAGCAATTCTGAAATCTGTTCTTTCTTCATTTAGGGGTTGTGTTGTTTTTGGTGGTTTAGTAATTTGCCTGGAATAAGTCTGTGGAGCCTATAGTGTGCAGCCATTGGTATCTGACTTATTTTTATTTTGTTTCTTGAATTCTTGACTTTATTTTTAAGCCTTGCTTCCTAGGGATTGCCTCTGTGTCAGCATTGCAAAGTAGTCAACCAGTGACTGGTTAGAGGTTGTATTCCAACACCCTAAGCCCATAAGATTTTTGTTTTCTTCACTGGTTCTATGATGAATCTAATGTGTGGGTTAGAAAGTACATTCAAAATCGTAGCAGTTTACAAATCTGCCCCAGCTCTTACTTTCTGTTGAGTGCGCTCATGTCCCCTCTACCTGTTTACATGGCCTTACGTTCTACCAGGAATATGTGGATAGCCAGGGCACTCTCTGGTCTCTCCTGTGTACAGTGTACACTTTTGTACACAGATCTCTCCTGTGTACACTCTTTGGTCTTTCATGTGTTTTGCTGGAGCTGTTTGGGAGTTTATCAAGGCCCACTATATTGGCCTGGTATATCTCTATTAAAATTTCTGGTCCTTTGCTTGCCCCAACCAACACTGCAAACTCAGGCCACTTGAGTTGTTGGTTTTCCCTGTTTGTGTGTGTGTGTTCAGCCACTAGTGTCTTATTTTTCGTTTTGTTTCTTCCTCTGCATGACCTGACCTCCTTTTAAACATTTTCAGCCTTGAATCTTGCCACTCTGAGCTTTCTTGACTTTGCTTCCGCCATATTGGACTATTTTCTTAATGTATCCAGGGCTTTACACTGCCTTCTTCTCTGTATGAAACTTTATTATTATTTTTTTAATTTATTTTTTTGTTGAAGGATAATTGCTTTATAGAATTTTGTTGTTTTCTGTCAAACCTCAACATGAATCAACCACAGGGATACATATATCCCCTCCCTTTTGACCCTCCCTCCCATCTCCCTCCCCATCCCACCCCTCTAGGTTGATACAGAGCCCCTGTTTGAGTTTCCTGAGCCAGACAGCAAATTCCCACTGGCTGTCTATTTTACATATGGTAATGTAAGTTTCCATGTTACTCTTTCCACACATCTCACCCTCTCCTCCCCTCTTCCCATGTCCATAGGTCTATTCTCTATGTCTGTTTCTCCACTGCTGCCCTATAGATAAATTCTTCAGAACCAATTTTCTAGATTCCATATATGTGCGTTAGAATACGATATTTATCTTTCTCTTTCTGACTCACTTCACTCTGTATAACAGGTTCTAGGTTCATCTACCTCATCAGAACTGACTCAAATGTGTTCCTTTTTATGGCTGAGTAATATTCCATTGTGTATATGTACCACCACTTCTTTATCCATTCATCTGTCGATGGGCATCTAGGTTGCTTCCATGTTCTAGCTATTGTAAATAGTGCTGCAACGAACAATGGGATACATGTGTCTTTTTCAACTCTGGTTTCCTCAGGGTATATGCCTAGGAGTGGGATTGCTGGGTCATATGGGGTTTTATTCCTAGTTTTTTAAAGTAATCTCCATAATATAAAACTCTTAGAGGAAAACATAGGCAGAACACTCAATGACATAAATCAAAGCAAGATCCTCTATGACCCACCTCCTTGAGTAACAGAAATAAGAACAAAAGCAAACAAGTGGGACCTTATTAAACTTAAAAGCTGTTGCACAGCAAAGGAAACTATAAGCAAAGTGAAAAGACAACCCTTGGAATGGGAGAAAATAATAGCAAATGAAACAACTGACAATGGATTAATTTTCAAAATATACAAGCAGCTCATACAACTCAATACCAGAAAAACAAACAACCCAATCAAAAAGTGGGAAAAAGACCTAAACAGGCATTTCTCCAAAGACATTCAGATGGCTAACAAACACATGAAAAGATGCTCAACATCACTCATTATTAGAGAAAAGCAAATCAAAACCACAATGAGATATCACCTTACACCGGTCAGAATGGCCAAAAAGTCTACAAACAATAAATGCTGGATAGGGTGTGGAGAAAAAGGGATGCACTTGCACTGTTGGTGGGAATGTAAATTGATACAGCCACTATGGAACTTTATTTATATCCTCAACTTGGCTTACCGATTTAGAAATCAGCATCACTTTATTCACTCATCAAGTGTTTATAGAGCCCATCATGTAGCCCCCTTGGAGGAGGGCATGGCAACCCACTCCAGTATTTTTGCCTGGAGAATCCCATGGACAAGAGGAGCCTGGCAGGCTATCGTCCACAGGGTCACAAAGAGTCGGACACGACTGAACAACTAAGCAAAGCGCAGCATCATGTAACAGGTGCTATGATCTAGCAGTGAAAAAGGTATTTATACATAGTCCTTGTCCTCACTGAAATTTACCCTGCATCCTTACCATATCCACCAAGTCTCGACGAGGCCCCTTCTAATCAAGAAGTTTCATGGTGTCCTGTACTTCTCTCTCATAGCCCTTCTCTTAAATATTGTAATTATTATACTTCTTACCAACAGTTAACCCTCACTAGATTGTAAACTCTGTGGCAGCATGAACCACGTCATCCTGATCTTCAGTTTATTTCCCCTCCCTAGCACCACATTAAACATTTGTTCAATCAACAGTAAATTGCTGAAAAGTCAGCTTGGCTCTGAAACATACCCAGAGCATAGTCTGTGCAGGGCCCTGTAGGAGACAAAAATACAGGCCTCTCCCACCAGCCAAGTGTGGGTAGTGAGCACCAAGATCTCTGACTCTTGGGCCCACTTGGGGAGCTAACAAGCCCATTATGATACTCTCTCGAGTCTGCTGGCAGTGGTCACTCATGCTGATCTCCCCACCGACTCAGCTTCTACTGGAGTTTTCTTCCTTCCCAGTACTTTCTTTCTTTACGACTGTGCTGGGTCTTCATTGTTGCCTGTGGGCTTTCTCTAGTTGTGGTGCAAGGGCTTTTCATTGCAGTGGCTTCTCTTGTTGCAGAGCATGGGCTGTAGGTATGGAGGCTTCAGTAGTTGCACCACGTGGGCTAAGTAGTTGCAGCTTACGGGCTCTAGAATGTGGATTCAGTAGTTATGGAGTACAGGCTTAGTTGCTCCATGGCATATGGGATCTTCCCTGACCAGGGATCATGTCCCCTGCATTGGCAGGAGGTTTCTTAACCACTGGACCACCAGGGAAGTCCCTTCTAAGTACTCTTTTTGCCCCCCATCCACAGGGTTCGATCAGCTTCACAGACCCTCTGCTTATATCTCCAGGAACCACACGACATTCTAAGAAGCAGCAGCCACGCACCTGAGTACCTCACTGTCAGCGAATGACCAGACCCCATGTGAGGTACCTTTCAGCTTCCTCCAAGGCCTCGGGGAGTTTCCTGTTTCCTATAGCTGTTGCTGTTTCCTGTCCCTATAGCTACAGAGAGAGGAGTAGACTGAAAGGTCAAAGATGAAGTTCTGTCACTGACATGCCCTTGTCTTGTAAGTCACCTAGCTTCCCTAGGCCTGGTTCCTTACCTAAAAAAATGGGGTGCTATCTGCACACCTATCCTAGGATGTAAGGATTTCCCTTTGACCTCCCTTTGACTGTACCAGGGTTGTCTCTGTAATGGCAGGTCTTGTCTTCCATGGTTTTCCTTTGTCTTTAGAATGACACAGTCCTTTCCACAGCCACAGGCTTCTCAACAGTCTGGCTCAGCCTACCTCTCTGGCCTCAGCTTGGGTACAATCTTCCTGTCGATCACTGCACCCCAGCCACATTCCCCCACCAGGGCCTTCTTCACATGTGCCTGAAATCCTTTACCCCCTTTGCCTGGCCAACTCCTACTTACCTGTAAAGTCTGAGCTTAAATGCCACTCTTGCTGGGATAGTGCCCTGGATGATCCCCAACATAGTTAGGCCCATTATATCTTGTCACAGTGGCCTCTACAGATCCTTTGTGGGGCTTGTCACAGCAGTCCTTAAATACCTGTGCATGCCATAACTTATTTGGTTGCCTCTCCCTTTCAAAACTCTATGAGGGCAGGTTCTGTTTCTGACTCATTCATGACTGTATATTTTCAGGGACTGGCAGAGTGCTCATCCCAGAGACACAAGGTAACTTTTAAAATACATATATATATATTTGGCTGCACCCGGTCTTAATAGCAATACATGGGATCTTCTGTCTTCATTGTGGCATGTTTGGGTTCTTTAGTTATGGCATGTAGGATCTTTAGTTGCAGCATATGCAAACTCTTAGCTTTGGCGTGTGGGATCTAGTACCCTGACCAGGGATGGAATCCAGGCCCCACGCTTTGGGAGTGTGGAGTCTTAGCCACCGAACCACCAAGGAAGTGTCAAAGTTAACTTTTTTAAATGAATGAACTCTTATCATCTTAGAGCATCAGGGATAGAGATCTAATGGCTTCATTTTACAGCTGACAGAATGAAGGCCCAAGGAAGATAAAATGGCTTTTCCCAGATCGCATGGCCAGTGAGTGGAAAAGGTAGTTTTAGAATTCATTCATTCAAGAAATCTTCTCTAAGAGCCTACTATGTTCCAGGCACTGTCCTAGGTGCTGGAGATGGAACTATGGCCAAAGTAGGCCCTGACCTCCTAGGACTGACTACATTGTGGTGGAGGAAGATAAGCAGATAAACAAATAGCACTTATCATCATTTCAGGTGTTATATATCTTTGAGGAAAGAGGTGCTCTGAAGACAAAATCCCATAAGCAGCGAGGACTCAAACCCATGTTTTCTGCTTCCAAGTGCAGGCTCTTTCCACTACACCACGCTGCCTGCCCTAAGTAAACAAACAAAACCATAATTTATGAGGCTCCTTCAGCTGCCTGTGTGTGTGCTTGGTGGGGTGAAACCCTCATGAAGTCCATGAAAAAGGGCCAACATCATCAGAAGCAGCAGCTGACTGGCTTGCCTGCTAAAGCAGGTGTCCCGGCGTTAGCCAGCCTGGCCTCTACTGCCTTGAAACTTCACATCTGGCGCCCAAAGAGAGAGGGAGTGTGTTTAAATAAGACCGTTATTGACCAAGTGGATTGAGGAGGTTGGAGTTGGCTCGTCTCTGGGAATGATGCAAACCACAAGGGGACAGTACTCAGGAGGCGGACAGAAAAACAGATGGGCTCAAACTGCAGGCGTGACTATGAGCACCCCAGCCCCCATCACTGGGGGAGGCAGGAGGAGGCCTCTTCGCTGCCGAAGATCTGTTTACTTTTCACTTATAAAAGAGCCCTCTGATGCTTGTTTTTGGAGAAATAGAATGTGCACTGAGACCCCTGGCTTTCCTCTAAACTGTTTCAAGTAGAAGTGTGGTTGAAACAAGAGCTCAGAACATATGCAGGACACGGCAGCCCACGGAGAGGGACAGGTATTGGTGGCTCAAGGATCAGACAGGTGATCAAAATCACAAGGCTGACCACTCAAACACTCCCTCCTCACTTCGGCAGAGCATCAGATGTGATAGGCCAGTGTGTTGTCTATAACAAAGGTTAGTTGAAAAACAAACAAATGAAGGATGACAACTCACTTTTCTCACATTAAGTAAGATTAAAGTCCAAAGCACTGCTTTGAAAATAATAATTATTTACTGACCAAACACTATGAACTGGACACTTCCTGGTCTCTCATCCTCATACTAATCTGCTCGTAGATACTGATATTCATCTTACAGATGAGCAAATCAAGGCTCAGGGAAGTTCAGTGACTTCTGAAAAGTCACACTGGTAGTGAATGGGCACTTAGCTCCAATCTGTCTCAACTCTAAAATCCAAGTACTTTTTATTAATACAAAACCAAGACGTGACATCCACTTGCTTGAAAGCAAAAAGTGACACTTTCTAGCTGCTCGGCTGCTTCTAATGTGTCATTGGCTAAGCAGTTATGCAACCCAAGCTATGAGTTACACACAATTCTAAGTAAGGGTGGGGGCTTCACGCAAAGGCTTCAGGATAGCTGGTCCCTTATTTTAGGGTAAACCTAGGAGTTTGCAGCCAAAACTCCTCACTGCTAAAGTAGAAGCCTGTCATTGTCCAGTCCCGAGCATAACGGCTGTTCAGTGAATGCCTGATGTGAACTCTCATTACAATATGCAGGATGGCTTACTGTGTTCCACCCCACTGGAAAAGAACACATGTCAGGAGAGGATGGTGATGGGACCCTCAGTCTGCCCCTCAAACCCCAGCTCAGCCAATGCTAGCCAGGTAGCCTCTCTTAATTTCTTAATCCACAAAATTGGGCTGGTATCTACACTTCACAAAATTATGAGCAAATGATAAAGTATATGAAAGCACCTGGTGTGTAATAGGTGTACAATAAATACAACCTTAGTCATATTTATTCATTATTCACAGGAGATGAGTTTAGTTGACCAGTCTGGGACTATGGGTCATTTTGGCCCAGAAAATTCCAGGGAGATACAGTCAGTTCCAGGTCTAAATCAGAGTGTGTGTTTGTGCGTCAGAGAATGGCCTACATGGTTCCTTAGTGGAACCGTGGAACCAATCCCATCTCCATGGTTTAACGAGGACCATGGCTCAGGCAAAAGCCAGAGGATTTCCAAGCATGAGATGACCCAGCAAAAGGCTACTCAGTCCACATTTGAAGTCACCCCAATCCTCTCCTGTCCTGAGTTTCCAAGGGGATCACAGAAATTTGCCTAAAACTGAACTAAATCCAACTTCATATTATGTTCACCTGCTTGTTCTCTCTCAAGATACAGGTGCAGTTTGGCTTTGATTTATGATCTATTTCAGATCAGTGATTCTCTCTCCAGGCTACAAAGGGTGATTTTTCTAATGTACAAATCTCAGATGTTACAATTTATCAATGGCTTTCTATTGCCTATAAAGTCTAGACTACTTAGCAAGCCTCTGTGATGTGGCCCCTGCCTACTTGTCTCAAAACCCACTATTCCGTCCCTCACTAAATCACTTGTGTGTGTGTTCTCAGTCATGTCTGACCCTTCGCGACTCCATTAACACTCTGCTTTCTCAGGTGTCTATGCCTCTTATGTAATATGTCCTATTCATTTCGCTGGGGGTGCCCTTCACGTTCCCATTTGACAAACTTTTATTCTTAGTTTAAGAACTTCATCCCGTGAACCCTTAATCCCTAAGGCAGTCACAGACAACCCTTCTCTGGGCCTTTACACACATACTTCCTTTACACAGAGGAGGGAGGACATGACACAGTGGAAAGAAAATAGGTTTCAAGTCAGAAAGCCTAGAGTTTAAACTCTGGCCCTCCTCCCGGGCCAGCTGGAGAGATGTAGCCTTTCAGCCTAATGTATAGTCCACTCGTGTGGTTCCCCTTATGTAAAGACAGATGCAGGGACTTGTAGCCAAAAGATTTAGTGACCTGAACCACCAGTAAGGTCATCTCTATCTGACAATTCTGAAGTTGCAATTTATTTTACTCCTTTTGTTCCAGCCTCCACATTGGCCCACACATCCATCTGACAGGGAGTCAGCTTCCTATACAGGTTTGCTAATCGCAGTCACTCAAGTATTCTAGTTCCTCCAATTTTTCATTATAAATTTATTATTGAAAACAAATGCATCTCACCTCTGCCACTTACTGGCCAAGTCATTTAAACTCTGAGCCTCTGTATCATTTGTAGATGAAAAGTGTTGTGAGGATTAAAGAAAATAGATCTAGCACAAATTCTGGCCCACAGTAAGCACTGTTTTATCATTACAGCACATATTAACTATTTGTCTATGTCTCTCCCTCCACTAATTCCTCAAGGGCAAGAAATTCATCTTTGTATCCCCATCATCTAGCACATAGTAAACTTTTGACAGAAGTCTGCGAGATGCACAAGACATACATGTTTGACCTTTACAATGACTTTCAGTTCTACGAAGCAGAGAACTTGTCATGTGCTTTTATCTTTCATAGCAGCCACCATGACTGTTGGGCAAATCAGTAAGCATTCATTCAAGGCACATTCATGAGAAGACCAACACATTCTTCTTAGCAGTGGAAAAGTTACACATGATGTGAAGTCTGAAGACCTTGGTTCTAGCCCTAGTCCACCCCCTTACTGGGAGGGGGATTAAGCATACTTGATAAATGACCTGGGCTTGTTTTCTGCAAAATAGGGGAGAGAAATACCTTGAGGTTTATCACAAATAAGATTAAGTGAAGCAACACGAAAAGGTGGACTATAACTAACAGGGACAAGAGACACTCTATCAGGCTTCATGGTTTCAGGAAAATAGTTCTGCTTCCTGTACCTCCCATACCAGGAGAGGCTAAACCCGCCCCCCCCCCCCCAATACCAGATTATGCTGTTTATGTAATCATCACACATCTTTTAGGAAAACCTGGCTTGGGGAAGACTCCTTTGGTCTAATCCAGAGCCATCAGCCAGGCTAACAAGTGGCCTGAAGCCACTTTACTACCTGTGAACTCAACATGGCTTCAATAGGGCAAAAAAATGCCAAATTTCTTGATTTTCTTACAGAGGTTAAGTCAAAGGCAAGGCCAAGAATTGGACAATCTTTTCCAAGGAAAAACAGAGTTCTTGATTTAGACTAAAAGCAACTAAATGGATTACTTAGCAAACTATGCTCTATTCAGAAGAATTTCCTGATGATCTAAAAATTAATCATAAAATTTTATTCTAGCCTCTCTTTAAATTCTTCCTAACATTTATTAGTTTACTTATCTAACTATGTAATTTAGTAAGTATGGTATACTGAACATAATTGAATCTTTGTTTATAGATTCAA
Source organism: Cervus canadensis (assembly GCF_019320065.1). NCBI lineage: Eukaryota > Metazoa > Chordata > Mammalia > Artiodactyla > Cervidae > Cervus > Cervus canadensis. Next base: position 49,124,753 of record NC_057396.1, on the reverse strand, counting down.
GACCACTTGGCAGGAATGCTGTAGAGAGGACTCAGGCAGAAGATGGGTGGTTGAGTTGGATAAACAGTAAGATCGCCTTCAAATCTGACAGCCTGGGATCTGAACAACCTAGCTGTATTTTCACTTGTAAAAATGAACATGAATCATAATCGGGCAGTATGAAAGTATGAGCTAATATAGAGTCAAAAGTGGTATAGCATAGGGTTAAGGCTGCAGGCCCTGAAGCCAAATTGTCATGACTGATAGCCTGCCTGTCACTTGCTGACTCTGTGATCTTGAACAATTTGCATTATTTCTGTTTCAGTTTCCTCATGTGTAAAATGGGAATAAAAGAAAAAAAAAAGTACTTGTCTCTTAGGGTTGCTGTAAGGATTAAGAATTAATACATCCGGGAGGAAGAGGCAAGACAGGAATAGTGGACTAAGAGGTACAGACTACTAATATAAAATAAATAAGCCACAAGGATTTACAACACAGGGAATATAGCAAATATTTTATAATAACTATAAACTATAACTTTAAAAAATTGCAAATTACTATATTGTACACCTAATATTGTACATCAATTTAAATTTAAATATACCTCAATTTAAAAAAAAGCTAATACATTCAACCATTCTTGGAACAGTACCTGCCACACAGTAGGTGTCCTGTTTTGTGTTATCTAAAGTGGAAATGAAAGTTGCTCAGTCGTGTCTGACTCTTTGCGACCCCATGGATTACACAGTCCACATAATTCTCCAGAATACTGGAGTGGGAGCCATTCCCTTCTCCAGGGGATCTTCCCAACCTAGGGATCAAACCCAGGTCTTCATTGCAGTCAGATTCTTTACCAGCTGAGCCACTAGGGAAGCCCTTGTGTTAGCTAAATATATGTCACAACGGGTCTTCCCAGGTGGTGCCAGTGGTAAAGAACCCGCCTGCCAATGCAGGAAACATAAGAGATGCTTGTTCGATTCCTGGGTCAGGAAGGTCCCCTAGAGAAGGAAATGGCAACCCAATCCAGTATTCTTGCCTGGAGAATCCCATGGACAGAGGAGCCTGGCAGGCTACAGTCCATTACGTTGGAAAGAATCAAGACACAACTGAAGCGACTTAGCACAGTATGCATGTCAAAATACTAGGGACTAACTGCCCATGCATCATTTTACTAGAGCCTGAAAACAACCCTTTAGGGTAGATGGTGTAGCTCATTTTAAAGATGAAGAAACCAGTTCTTGGAAGATGAGTACCTCACTTGATGTCAGTGCCTGGCACAGGGTTTGAATCCAGAGCCCACTGCCTCCCAACTTGTGCTGCTTCCATCACAGCTCCCTGCTTCCCCAGTATGTCAAAATTGTTGTGTGTGTGCAAAACTGAGCTGAATTTACACTGATTCAATATATGTAGATCCTGCCTTTTGGAATAACCCTGGGTACATGCTTGCTATCTTGTCAATATTCTCATTTTTAAGGTAGGGCAGAAATAACCCCAGTAAGGATTCACTTTATCATGGTTTACTTACACCATGATTATGTAAACAGTCATGTTCAAACAGCTAGATAAAAATCCACTAAAATGGTGAACCTCCCTTAGCCTGTTTCTTGTCTTAAATCCTTTGTTATTCTTTACACGGGACTATAAACTTTGCCCATTGTGATTATCCCGGTTCTCTTCTGAATTAAGTCCCTCTTACCACTCACCTAAGCACCATCTCAGCTGCTATACAATGCTATTTAATGTGCTTGTGCTCCACAAAATGCTAACCTCTGAGCTCTTGCAATCCATCAAGTACCTTATCTAGGACTAAATATAACTAGTATTCAACAACTCCTTGACCCTTTGGATTTGAATGACCCAAAGTAGATGCTGAACAATGTGATTTTTTCCCATTCTTCAAGAGCAGTTCAGTAGAAGACATAAGAACCTTGAGAAAGCAAGCCTAAAGGACTGAAAAAAAAAGACTAGCCATGAAGAACTTTGAGTGTTAAAAAAAGGGGGGTGGGGGGTGGGTAGGAGAAGCCAAAGTGAAGCCTCAAGAAACAAGAAGTCTGGCAAAAAGCAAATGAGAAAAAAGAAGGGCAGAGGTGGTGGAGGAGCCAGACGATAGTTAGGGGTTGAAATGAAGGGGAATTCTAGAGTTAAGGTGGGTTTGGATCAGAAGCCTTCCCAAGTTTCTCAGGCTCAAGAGCCTGGGTGGCAATCTGTGGGTGGCCCACACTTAAGAACACACGAAAAAAAACTGGACACAGATACAAGTGGTGAGAAGTGTCAAGCAGCAGGGAGTGGCAAGAGTCAATCCTAAATGCAGTCATTTGGGTACAATGTGCCCTTCAGAGAGGGCATGGTGACAACATGGGCTGATTTACAGAGCCGCCAGGGTAATAACTCAGAAAGCAATACTGCCTTTTCCCAACAAAACGAGGCAGCCCCAGAATGTTTCATGGTGGTAAAAAGCTGCATGACAGCATACTGAGGTCCCAGAACCAATGAAAGGAGACAAGTTTACCAAAACGAGTCTTGACACAGAGTACGTTTCTGGCAAATATGTTATTATGCACTCACTCTATTCAGGTCCTGGAGCAACTATTTCGTTTCCTTATATGGCCCTTCTCTTCAGCTCTCTCCTGTATAATAACTAATGTCTTCTTAGAGAAACAAAGAGAAGGAATAGAACTGTTCCACTCGTCCTCTGTTTTTTTCAGGGAAATGAGCAGAGGCACATATCACTGAGATGTCAGAGGAGAACTACCAGTTTTTTAAAATCACTTTTTAAAAACTTGAAATCACTTCTGCTAGAGAAAGCTGTGTTGATGCAGGAAGACAAGGGAAAATACTGCAACTGCCTATCCCGACTGCCAGAATTAGGCAGTCTTACTTTAACCAGGACATTTTTAATTCCATTAGAACTTTAAATACCACTAGAACTAAGATACAATGTGCGAGCATGGGTAGAAACATTCCCTATATGGCACACAAAATCAAAGAAAATGCCAGCTGTCATGCTTAAATAAAAATCAACTTCTAATGTTACTCTTCTTAAAATTCTTCAGTTGGCCCCCACAGTTTTCAAATAAGATCCAAATTCCTTAGCAAGACCCCGACTTCACTTCTCGGTGTACTTTCCTCCCTATTCCCAAATTCTAACAGTTCATTTCCCCCTAAAAGTCGTTCCTCTGCCTGGAAAATCCTTTCATCTTTGCCTGGCAGAATCCTACTCATCCTTCAGAGAAACTGCTTAGCTTTCTCTCCTTTGGGAAGAATTCCCCAACACCCACCCTCCCATGGGCACTCAGAAGACCCTGTGCTCATTTACGATTGCACTCACCATGGGATGCTACAATTTGATTTTACTTCCTTGTTTCTTCTACTAGTTCCTGAGGACAACTAGTAGAAGAAACTAGGATTTCTATAGAATTTCTAGGATTCTCTATTCTAGTGGTCACGACAGAAGCCTGACATGATGCACAATGTTTTCATGAATAGTCAAGATAGTCATTTGTGAATCTTACTTTCTCTCATTAGGAAAATATCCTCTCTAAAACCTTGCATAAAATAGGGTAACGATCTTCCTTCCCTCTTTGACTACATTTATAGCCAGAATGATGATTTTGAAAGAGTATAACATCTGGGTCATATCCTCGATAACATTTCAGGAAGCTGGTGGCTAATTGCATCATTTATGACATCAAGAAGGAAGCATCATTTGCAAAGCACCTACGTGTTCTGAATTTATTCTGTATATAAATTACTTCACCCTTGACAATCCCTGGTAACTTGTCTGAGCTCTAGTTTGATAAAGAACCTGAGGTTTAGAAATCTGCCCATGGTCATACAGCCAGCCAGTGGTGAAGCCAGACTAATACAATGTGCAGGATCAGGACAAGATTTTCTTCTGAAGGAACTAAAAAATGAGGTTGGCTGAAACTAAGATTTCCCACAGGGCTGAAAAGTGATGAAGACAGCAAATAACTTGTCCATCTCAGACTATGGGTATGCTATTTTAACATATAAACTAAAAACCAGCCTTCTTCCTGTTCAGAGTTTGAATAATTGCATACACTGTTGCTGTCCTGTCAAATAACAGACTCATCAGACATTCAGTTTGAAGCACTGTTTTAAAACAACTTCTCAAATTTATTTAACTCATGTGAATAACATGGTTGTTTTTTTTTTTTTACAGAAAGAAAAAAAACAGCCAGTGCTTACTACTTACCAAGCCTCACAGATGGCTCAGAGTGTAGGCAGCATACTGGGCACAGTGATCACAGGATTTGCGTTATCCTTGCAAAGACAGAACTCCACCAGCACCAGAGTTTTCCAATTCGAAATGTGATTTTATTTGAGATCCCAATGTAATTTTTTTAAAAACGACTGGATTGTTGCTTTTTTTAATTTTCCATTACTAGTTAGAAAAATGACTAGAGGCAATGACAAAAATAACCATTTAAAAGGGATTCCTCTCCAGAAATTTTTTTGTAAAGGTTTAAGTTCAGCCTTTCCAGCCTTCTCTGTCCTTTTACGTTTTAAAAAGAAAGGGGTTTGGAATATGTCAACCTTTACTCAGCCTGCTCACAAAGCCTCTGTCTTCTCAAGTTGTAGACATATTGCCGGGACTCATCTCCCAAACCTCTGGTTTTAATCAAGAACATGGGTTGCCTGGCTGGAGGGGCCTGAGTGACAGTTGCTTAAAGAAGCTCCTATTAATTCAAGGTCAGTCACAAACCTAACCTTAAACAGTAGATGGCTGACTGCATCACTTACGACATACACCAGGCGAAGGTGGAAGGCGCAAGAGGCAAGTCAGTCATCCCTCCTCTGTTAGTCATGAGTCAGGCCAGCAGCTGAGCCTGTGTTCCTTTCCTTTCCTCGGAGCTCACAGTGCAAGGTCACTGCCATACCACCTCCATCCCCCCAGCTCACTGTCCAGCCATAGAGGAAGTTGCTTGAACGTTTTCACTGGAATAAATGATTTTCCACGAATAAAAAATGAAAATGTTTAGATGTACCAATGACTTGGCTCTCTCCATCTCTTCTTGGGGAACCTCTACTTTTAAGCACGTGGGGAGTTAAAATTACAGAGGAGCGAGACTGACAGACAAGGTGCTTTACCTCTTCCTCATCACCTTTCTGGAAAACTGCTGTTTCTAACATTCAGGTTCCTTGAAAAGGAGAAATTTTACTTAACTGTTGTACACTGTGTGTAAGAAGGGACTTCTTTTTTTAGCCTTCATTTCACTGTGTGGGTTTCCCTCTCTAGGTCTTGAGAGTGAGAAAGGGAGAGTGGAGAGGAGACAAAAATCACAAAGAGCAATACACAGCACACCCTATGTCAGCAACATGACAAGTCCTCTCACATCATCAGTGCTGCCTGTAGTTTCTGGTGGGGTGAATACAGCATTGCTTTCTGTTTGCGCTGTGCCTCAGGCTTTCCCCAACCACTAATTGCAGGTAAAGGTCTAGAGAGGAAGAGCTTTTGAGAAAGGGCGAGAGCATAAGTAACATGCTGGTCTGGGGCCAGGTGTCAGTGTACTTTATAATGGAGGAAAAGAGGACGACAGGCAGATTTCTGTCTCAGCCTTAGTCCAAGATTTAAAAGACTTACAGAAAATACTTCACACAGAAGGGTGGCAGTAGGGAAGGGAGGGTGGGGGAATGACAGACACACCCAGTAAAATTCAGGGATAAAAGAACACCTGCACAAGTCCATGGAATACAAAGAACAAGGAGGGTCACTTCCTGAGCCATACATGGATGGATAAGGGCAGAGGACGCGTAGGACGCAGTGGATTAGCCATTAATGGCTTCAGTGATAAATCAGAAACCTGTTCCAATTTATTTTTGGAGTGAAATCTTCTCCTGGACAGGTCAAAATTGTGCTTTAAAAAATGTCATTAGAAGGTAACAGCTTTTCAAATATTCTTTTGCCTCTTGCATCCAGGTGATTTCCTTTTTGTTGAAAACGAGAAGCCATATAAACCTTACAGGGTGGACAAACAGTCTTTTGACACAGGTGAGGCGAGGCGCTGGATGAACTTACACAGTAAGTGAGAGTCTGTACGTCCCGGGCTTGTCCCTTGACCACACCACATCTCTGACCTAACAGAGATGGCAGTTCACTTTCTCAGGAAGAAGCCAGTAATGGCCACTTGTCTATTGGCTTTGCCCATAGCAGCAGTTCCCTTCTTTGGGCCTTTTCGTTCCTCTTTGGGTTCCTTTTTCACAGCCATGGCAGGAGGCCTATGGATAGAGGAAGTCTTCATCTTAAGCTCTTCTTCACTATCTGTGCAGGATTCACTCTCAAAGACTTTCTCAGTCACTGGTAGAACAAGGGGAAAAACAGGATATGAATGGGTTGAGTTATTTAGAACACTGCTCTCGAGAGAGAATAAGCTGTCTGGTTCACTCCAATCCCCTCAGTCCCACTGACCGAGGGAGGTGTGCTCACCGATCACTGCAGCTTAATACTGCTGGGAGATCAGATCCCACCTCAGGTAGGAGGCAGTATCTTGAGCTCACAGCCTTGAGCTGTGGCTCATAATCAACATTACCCCTTATTCTGTCACTGCTGTGTCCCATGACTAAGTGGGCCTGTGTCATTTGACTGCCCAAATCCTGCATTTGGGCCTTTGTCTGTGCTAGCTAACTGCCTGAACTCTGGATCAGAACTGTCTGCTGATCTCAAACACCTGCTTCTATCTCCATGCTTTCACTGACTTCTTCAGTCTCATCTTCCTGACCCACAGTGCTGCCATTTCCATCTTTGGTTTTCCTGCTCTTAATCCTGGTTCGACCTGCTAGTCCCTGTCCCGTCTAGCTAGGCTCACTGCCACAGTACCTCCTGGCTAGCCCTGCCCTGATGTTACGGAGGGTCTGCATGTCCTAAGTACAGAGAACTGGAGATCAGTTAGTTCCTCCCTTGTTCAGTTCTTAGTTCTCAGTGACCCAAGATTTAGTAGTGGTCTACATCATGAAGATACTATCTCAGGCAAACTCAATCAGATGACAAACTTGATGGTTTTAAGGAAAGACGATGATAAAATGAGAAAGTTACCAGTGCTTTTACTCCTTGTCAGCCAAGGGCATATTTTGCCTTTTCTCCTACCAAAAAATTCACTGAATTTTTCCCACAGGAAACTTGAAAAAAATTTACATGAGTGAGGAGTCACTATAAGAAAGCCCCACAGGGCACAGGCACAGACAATGGCTTCCAACAATGATGTTCCAGAACCGACAATTTTCTTCAGTACTACTGCAGTGTACACGGCAACCACAAGAAACAGTACAATGCCACCCTCCTGTGACTTTAGAGAGATGCAGCAGCTGTACAACCAACATCATCTAAACCCTTTCTCAGCAAATGAAAAACAGAGAACATCTTTTCATAGCGGAACAGAGTAACCTAATATGCATAACAAATATTCAAATGAGCAAAGTAAAAGGTATTTTTTTCCCATTAAAGAACTGTTCCTTAATAGTTTTAAGCTGTCAACTATTGATCATTTCTTTCAAATAAAATATGTCAGTCAAACTGTTCTAAAGGCACTGACTTTGGAATCAAATACACCTATGTTCTAATACCTAGTCAGTCACTTACCTAACCTCAAATTTTAATGTGTATCAGAATTACTTGAAGCCTTGTTTAAACATGGATGGCTAGGCTTTATTTCCAGAGTTTTAGATTCAGTAGGTCTGGGGCGGACCTGAGAATTTGCTTTTCTAACATGTTCCCAGGTGATGCTGATACGCTGCTGGTCTGGGGACCACACCTTGAGAATCACTGTTTGTTGCTACCCTGTAAAAGGTCATTTGCTGCCTCAGAGAAAGTACAAATACATCCAGTAATCTCTGGCAAGCTCTCTTTAATGCTATATTTTCCCCTCACAATTGGCATGCTGGAGATCAACTGGCTCTAGCAGTGGAGTATTCCTTCACCTTATCCATCTATTCTTACTAAGGCTGCATAATTAACAGTCGTCCTCCCACCCCCACCCCGCAAGAGTTCCTAGGATTTATCATTACTTTCAAGAGCCTAGAATTCACTTTGGCTGACTCCTGCCAACTTGGAGGCTAAATAAACACTAAAAAGTTTTAAATATATATTGAGCATTCTTGGAGGCCTTAAGGCTTCCCAGACCAGAGGCATTAGCATCTCCCATGAGCTTGTTAGAAACACAGAATCTCAAGTCCTACCCCCAGGGCCTACTGAATCACAATTCGAAATGTGGCAAGATCTTCAAGTAATGTATATACTCAGCAAAACGTAAGAAATGTTGTTCTCAGATATTTAGAGAACTTCCATGGTAGGCTTATAGTGCAACAATTATGATCGCAGAACATCATCCCCATTCTGATGCCAAAGTACTACATATGGATTTTGGAACAAAATTATGACCTGTTACTTACTCAATATCTCAAATCAGGTAAGTCTGAAGAGCCATCTACACATACAGAAGAGACAGGACTTACTACAAAACTTGCTCCTCTATAAGCTATATTCTGTATTAAATTGGTGGCGTGTCTATAATATTAAACTTCAGCATCAATTAGCTCATTATTTCATGACTAACCATTGGCTGTCTCACTGCCAATTCTGTGCAATCCATTTCTTAAAGGAGTTAAAGTCAGTCAGGGCAGCACCAACAGAAATTCTTAAGCAGAACACTCGGTATAGCCCTTAAGAGCTAAAAGGAGCACTTCTATATTCAAAGCTGTAGCTACTTCAAACTACAGAACAAAGGAGATTTCAACTTAAAAATACAGGACCTTTATTTTAGCTAAACAACATGCCACTTTTCTGGGCTGCCATAAAAAAAAAAAAGGCCCAGTTTGTGGGGGTAACAGAATTCTTTTCCACTCAACTGTTTTGCTCTTATAAATCTACCCTGTCCAGAAGTCTACCCCACACATATCTCAGGGGCCCAACTCCCCAGTCCCTGCTGTGAACTTACAGAAAGGGAAAGATCAGCTTTTTAAATCCGCAGAATAACTGCTATCCAGCACAGGACAGGACAAGCCCCCTGAGTTGGTATGTTTGGAACAGTCTGAGCAGAGAGGAAAGCAGAACTCTTTTGTTGGTTACAGGAGCCAAGATTCATTAAGTTGAGCTTGGAATAAAAACTTTTCAAAAAAAATGTGCTATGTGAGCACAGTTTTCATTGTTGCATCCAAGGCTCTTAATAGTCCTGTCTGGAGACAGGAGTACAAAAAAGTTCACATCCCATACCTGGCCAAAACTTGAGAACTGTGTTTTGAACAAAGCAATATGTAATTAGCCACAAATTCCCAATGAACTCTTATAAAGGTATTTTTGATGCTTTTCTTTTGGGGTAGCAGGAGGAAAAAACTAGCACTAATGCTTCTGTCCTCTTAAAATGAAAATGAATTAAAAAATTCAACAGTAAATACATAAATTACCATTAACAGTCAAACCAAGAGACTTGAAATTCATGACTAGAAGACTGAAAGCAAAAACAAATAAAACAAGACCAAAGTCCAGAATTCATAGGCTCACAAGAAAGTTGGCACTGCAAAGACAAAAATCGCCTGTGTAAGGAATTTTACTCCCCAAGCGTATGCTACAATGAAAATGGCAGAGGCCTTTTCAGACGAGTAAGGTAGGGAACCAGAGAGGCTCAAGATCGATGAGATGTCTTCACTAGTTTTAATCACCACACTGTTTGGAAAAGTTGGTTCTTCATAGTCAATTAAACCTTTTTAAGACAAAAATGTGAACCAGAAAAGGAAAATCAAGAAAGGGAAAAAATACTTCTCTACAAGAGCTGAGGTGTGGCAAGAGCCACAGGAAAAGAGAAATGACACTTCAGGGCCATCTCACTAACAAGAGGTTGAAGAGCCTAAACCTACAACTCTTCACAAACACAAAAGATAGTACCAGGATTTGAACATTTCATCAGGACTCAAGTGATGACTCAAAGCCTGAATTCTATTTTTCCTCTAGATCTCTGTAAAAGGAACATGCTTTTATCTAACATGATTTATAAAACAGGAAACACACAGGAAGTGATATGGAAGTCATACCCCTCTACAGAACAAATTGGACAAAATACGAAGATGACTCCTGACACTCTCTTCAGAGTTTAATCATCTGCAGGAGCCTCTTTTCCACAGTTCAAATGTATAAAATAAACATTCAAAACAGCCCCACTTGTTTCTCAGTGTCTTTGATAATACTTAAAGTTGGTATTGTGGTTTCCATCTTGAAAGTGTTTTTTTAAATCTATTTCTTCATGTGAATTTTCACAACAATCTCACATGTAGGCAAAAAGGCTATTTTTCCCTCCACGCCACAGATCAAGAAACTCCCCAACCAGAGATGCTGCAACTTTTATCCGAGATCTCAAGCGTATGAGCCAAAGAGGAAGCAGGTCCTCTGTAGTTGCAGTGTTCCCCATACTCAGCTAGCTACTCAGTGTGGGCCACAGCCAAGCAGCACAGCATCACATGGGGATGAGGCGCCCTGCTCTGTGAGGGATTAAGGTGCTCTCTACGGTCATAATTCTATCCCTGGAGCCAAAATTTTTTCTTACCCATGCAGCCGTCCTCATCCATAAAGGTTTTAGATTTTAGCACACGTTTTCGTTTTCTTTTGTTTTCTCCATTGGAGCCCTAAAAGGTCACAGGAAGATCAGAGGATACATTAAACTAACCAGTCAAGCTATAGAAAAGAATAACAAAAATTTTTTTATCTTTTAACAATCACCCTCCAATATTTTATGAGCATAAACAGTTAAACAAGGTATATACAAATTTCCCTTTAGGGGACCAGCCCAACCACAGACAAGTTATGCTCATTGATGCCACATTGTGAGACGAAAAGCAGCATGTTGAGCAAAGAATTGTGTTCATTCAGTCAACAAACTTTTGTTGGAGACAGTAGGCACCATGGTTAAAAATAGCAATAGGACAATGGCCTTAGTTGGAGGAGAGAGACAAGGAAAACAGACCACTGCAGTCCACTGTGGTAAGGGCTTTAATGGAAGGCCACAGCAGATACTGGAAGTGCCCAGGGAAGGCCCCTAGACTGCAGGTCTCCAAGGCATCCACCCTTGCTGTGGATACCTGCTAGTTCAGCCTTGACACTATAACATTATAACTGTCTAATTTAGTATCAAAAAGGTTTTACTTATACCAACTTCTTTTTCTCCCCACTGGTCTTTCACTCCATTTTCTTTTAAGCTAATGATGAATTTAGTGCAAAATTTAAGTGACAGTCAATGAATTAAGGAAAACTAATAATCATAAAGGAAAAAAAAACCCATCTTCTCAATCCTTCATTACTTACAATCAAAGATGCAGACAAGACCCAGCTGAAGATTACTGAAAACTATATTTCCCCATTTGCAGCCCTTTTCTAGAAGAGCAACAAACACACGTAAGTTGTTTGTTCTACTCGCAAATATAGTTTGTCTTTCACAAACTCTGCTACACTTAACTGTGCACAATGCCAAAAGAAGTTGGATGGCACAGCTGCTCTGAAACTGGAAGCCATGAAAAACTAAAGAGCCCCTAGGATTGACCTCGGCTACATTCCTGAGATGATGCCCTATGGCTAAACTTGCCCTTCCTGTGAGAAGAGAGGGAATGCCCATTCTGTACCACCTACAGGAAAGCAGCATGAGACAGGAGCCAGCTACTGCCACATGTGAAGTGTAGAGCAGAGAACTAACACAGCAGAGTGGCTTCATCCTTGGGCAATAAAGGACACTTCCCAGTAAAGTTTTACCTTGACAGGAGGAGGCTCCGGGTCAGTCTTCAGCACTGGTTCAGGAGAAGGAGAAGGAGGAGGTGGGGATGGTGACTCAGCTTCATAAGCTCCAGGAGAGTCTGGTATGACTGAAATAAGGGAACAAGCTTAGATAAGAGAACTACGGCAGTGTCTGATACAATGCGGTCTCTACTGGTTCTCTACACTTCCATGTCCAGCAAAGGGTATTTTGCAAGCAGTAATTCATGACAATCCAGGACTCTGCAGTTATATATCTATCTATTAATATATAGATAACTAGACAGATATCTTTAAAATACACATTTTATCAATTTTCATACAAAGAGAATCAAAGAATCGAAAATTATTAGAGCTGACATCATAAAACAATTATAATCCAATTAAAAAAATTATTAGAGCTGGAATGTACCTTAGAGATCATCTTAGGTAGCTTCTAATTTTATAAATAAGTCAGGGTATGCAGTTGTTTTAAAAATATCCACTGATTATCTACCATGTGTCATCTATTTCACTGACATTACTTCACTTTCTCCTCACAACAAACCTAAGAGACAAATACTATCATTCATACATTATAGAGTTGGGTAAACAGAGGTTCAGAGAGGTTGATTAGCTTGCCAGGGGCACAGAGCTTGCAACTGAGGCAGGACGTTTTAAACCCCAGTCAGTCTGATTCCACAGCCTGACTATTTCAACTATCCCATGCTGCCTACCACTCAGGGACGGATATTTTCTTAAGATCAAGTAAGTGGAGACAGTCCTCAGATTATACTAAGTGTGAGCACCTTTCAACTGAAGAGCTACAACTCCATTACAACTACATTTGAAACACACCAACACATCCATCATTCCTTACGCTTATGTCACTAAAAGCATACTGAAGGAGAACACTTGGGTTAATCAAGACTAAGGCAGACCAATATGGATCCTAACATATGAATGTGGGCAAGTTTTTAAAAAATCTCTTTGAACTTCAGTTGTATGCAGTAATAGTAACAATGATTTTGTGACTGTGACTTAAGGATTATTTGCAATCACCTGAGATGTCTGTTAGACTTAAATTTTCCAGCTGACATTAAACAGCATAAACCATGGGGTTGTGGAATCATCTTTGAAACGATGATCACAATTATAGCTCTAACAACTAAGACTTGCTCATTAATATGATCAGCAGGAAAAGAATACTTTAAGGAGGGAAATACCACTATGAAAGTGGTACCACCTGAAAAGAGAGCACCACCAGAGGGATCCCATCAGTTTTGAAGAGTTTCAGAAACAGTGGTCTTAGTTTAAGGCCCATGAGAAGGGAAGTGAAAATCCTCAGCTGACCCATTGCTTAATCACCGCAAAGAAACTGCTGGTCAAGGGACTGGGGCGCTGCTTAGCCTCACCTGCTCCCTGAATCTCCTGGCTGTATTCAAATTCTTAGCACAAGTCTTGGATTGAAATTCTCCCAACTCATTAGGTCAGTGTTAAAAATTATGACAGTGGAGAGTTGAAGGCCAAATGACCTAAAGAGGTGAAGCAAAACAACAGCCAGAAAGAAACAATAAATTACACACTTCAAGTATGAGATGGGCCCCCAAACTTTATAAACTCTAGGAAATAGAAACATGAAAGCAAAGTGGTCCAGCTATTAACCAGCACTGGGAGGCTAGAACATGATGGGAGCTTGAGTAAGAAAAAGTCCAGTCAAACCACCAGAACCAAGCACCCATTTTCCTGAAGGTATAGCTATTAAGAAAGCTCTGAAGCAATGAGTTACAGTGGCAGGAGAGAAGTTTATGCAGTGAGGACGCCAAAGAAAAGGAATTTTGAGTACTCAGTCATAAATTTATGAGTTCTTATTCTGTTTCCAGTTCTGCAACCACTTGACTTAACCAAGGAAAACACATAATCCCAGTGGCACTGTCTAAGACCCCTCTCACTGCACGTATGCAGCTGTTTAGAGGCCCCCTTCAGACTCTAAGCTCCATACAGGCAGAGGCACCACCATTTCCCTAGTGCTGAATATACAGTAACATTTTTAATAAAAGAATCATTTTCTGAACTATATTTGGGATGAGGAGCTTCTAAGTCAAGGAAGATTCAGCATATGCCTCCCTCTCCCTTCCACACATCCTCACTGAGAAACATTATAACAATCATAAAGGAAAGAAATGTTGTAAACCCCTCATAACATGGAAAAGAACATCACAGAAGCCAAGAGCTCTTAAGGAATAAGAAATTTCAACAAACCCTTGGAAGATGGAAGGTGGATGGGAAAAAGCTGACAATAGAAGCATCAGTCAATTAGGTTGAGTATGATAGGAGAGGTTCCTATTAATATGTAACACTTGTACTTTATCTGATTTTTGACATTGTATACATGTATTACTTAGTTTAAATTTTTTAAAAAATTATAATATTTTAAGAAAGGATAGGGAAAACAACTAGAATTTTCTGGGCTTACAAACATTAATCATTTATTTTTATAATAACCCCACAAAAATCACTACTACTATTTGTTTTATACAACCAAGGTTCAAAGAGATTAAAAAAAAACAAAACTTGCCCACATTCATAGACTAGAATCCATGTCTGTCTACCTTAGTCTTTATTACCAAGATGACCATACTCCTTCAACATATTTTTAGTGATATAAGCTATGGAATGATGGATACATTGGTGTGTTTTAAATATATTTGTAACTGATTTTGCAGCTCTTCAGATGAAAGGTACTCAAGTAGTGAAACATCACTTATCCCAGGAAAGCACCCTTCACTGGGGCAGAATAAGAACTGTGGTAAAGATAATTGCAGGGATCTAGCAATGTAACCACTGTTTATCAGTTTTCTGGAAGAGATGGGTAATTAGAATTCCTGGAAACCATTCATAGCTTCCTAGGAAATTTTTTAAACTACTTATCTTAACCTTCAAAAAAGGGGTGGGGGTAGGTCATTTGCTTACCATTCTCTATAAACAATTTGCAAGGACTGAAAATGGTAGCAAAGACTGAAACATACCAGTTAAAACTACTTTTTCCTAGCAATATAGATATTACTCTTAATGTTATTTCTTTCTGGGTCTGGCCTGTCTTTACTTTACAAAGAGAGTATACAGAACTGCTAACGGTGCTTACGATCCTGCCAGGGAGAAGGAGAAAGGAATACTTTCTCAGGTATACGGTTAAGAATATGAAGTTGAAGGGAATTTTCAGAGAGAAGGTACTTTCAAGTATATTATTACCATTAAATGCTTACTGAATTTCAACAGGAAAAGTGGGGTGAACATTAAGAAAACTGATTATATGTTAAGTATTGTCCTGGCACTTTTGAAACAACATTTTATTTGATGTTCATAAAAGGCCTATCTTATGTGATAACATCCTATCTTAGAGAAGAGAAAACAAGGAACTGAAGAAGTTAAGTAACCTGCCTAAAGTCACACAGTCAGTGGAGGTAAGATTTTAAACCCAGGTCTGTCTGACTCCAAAGTCTCTGCCATTTGCTCCGCTCTTGCTGCTAACTTCTAGCTGAAGATAGCATACTGAACTAACAGCACATGTTCAGCATAGCAGAAATAAAGCAACAGTAGGTTAGAGACTGTATGAAGGTTTAAAGTAAAATCCCATTGGCTCTGAGACAAAGAAGAAATTTAGGAATAAAATGGCAATAGTTTATAAATTTAGTCAGATGCCAAAAATTATCTTTCCCAGAAAAAAAAAAATCTGAGAGCCTCTGCTCTATATCATGTTATTATAGGCTGTCCACCTCCTCTTTCACATTTCTTCTCCCTTCCAGGCTAAATAACCCCACTCTTATTTCTAGTCACTTAAGAGTATCATTTTTGTGAGCTAAGGATCAGAACTATAGAGAGTATTTCAGAAGTATGTAAAGAGTGTTCAATCACTCACAGTATTACAGCTGACTCCTTCACTAATACTAGAGTATCTAGTTTATTTTTTTAATGTATATTAAGGCTAATGGTTTCAAAGACTTATCTAGAATCTTCCTCAAGTTCTTTTCCTGGTTGGAATTAGGGATGACTGCTCCAGTTAGCACACATTCCTAAGTTACCTCCTAAGTTATTTTCCTGTGTGTCTGCAGAGTTGCCTCTATTTCCTCAACTCTTAACCAATCAGAATGTTCCTTGATGGTTGTTTCATCTATACACTTTAAAATCTTCCTTTCTGTGGTCTTGGTTAAAGCATTTTGATAAATGACATGCAATGAGGATTCAGCATCCTCCCTATCTGTTTCACAGTCAACAAAAACCCTAAGTCCAGGGAGGAGTCAAAGGTGCAGCTCTGCCATAGACACAGTCAACTTGCCTGTACAGTTTCTTAGGTCTGTTCACTTCCTTTGTGTGACTGTCATCTATATATATAATTTGTTTCTCAACTCCCTTGAGTTAAATACCACCCCCGCCTCCTCCCCCGCCCAGTTTGGATTGCCTCTGTTACCACTTTTAGTGCTTTTTACAGTAGTTTCTGGTAAGACTGGAGTTTAACAAGTTTAGCTTTGCCCTTCAACAGCACAACAGGTTTCTTTTTTTGCATTCATTTTTCTTTAATCTCTTAAAGAATCTTTCAGTTTGTTTGCCTTTGTCTACCTTTATACGATGCTGAATCCCTTTGGATGAGAGTTCTGGCCATTTCCTAAAATGCTTTTTATACCATGAATTCATGGAGAATCAATCCTAGCAGCTCAAGCTTTTCACCACCCGTTCTCAGAGCAGGCTTTTCAGAGTTGAAGTCATATGGCATATCAGTCCAACCCAGGAATCTTTCTCTTTGGTCTTTTTTTAAAAAAAATTTACTTGGCTGTACTGGGTCTTAGTTGTGGCACTAAGGGATCTTCATTGACATGTGCATGAAGAATCTCAGTTGCATGTAGGATCTAGTTCCTTGACCAGGGATTGAACCTGGGCCCCATGCACTGGGAATGCAGTCTTAACCACTGGACCATCAGAGAAGTCCCTCTTTTTTCTATATATTTTCTTTTACCCAATTTGGGACGAATACTTGAATTGGCTCTTAGACTACTTGATATTCTCTTAAAAGGCACATTAATTTTCCAGGCGAGATTCTTGCCCTTACTCTGTTAACTTATTTTACAACAGTGTCTACAACTTAAAACTAGGAGGGTCCACAGTGTCATTCCTTTTCAACAATAATGCAGATTGATCTTAGTGTGGTTTTACTTACGTGATACAAAACAGCACCATTATCCTTGATGCCTACAATCTCATCCATTTTATAAGACACACATGAAGGTACCCAAAGGAAGTTCAGTTCAGTTGGCTCAGTTGTGTCCGACTCTTTGTGACCCCATGAATCGCAGCATGCCAGGCCTCCCTGTCCATCACCAACTCCCGGAGTTTACTCAAACTCATGCCCATTGAGTTGGTGATGCCATTCAGCCATCTCATCCTCTGTCGTCCCCTTCTCCTCCTGCCCCCAATGCCTCCCAGCATCAGTCTTTTCCAATGAGTCAACTCTTCGCACGAGGTGGCTAAAGTATTGCAGTTTCAGCTTCAGCATCAGTCCTTCCAATGAACACCCAGGACTGATCTCCTTTAGGATGGACTGGCTGGATCTCCTTGCAGTCCAAGGGACTTGCAAGAGTCTTCAACACCACAGTTCAAAAGCACCAACTCTTCAGCACTCAGCTTTCTTCACAGTCCCAACTCTCACATCCACACATGACCACTGGAAAAACCACAGCCTTGACCAGACAGACCTTTGTTGGCAAAGTAATGTTTCTGCTTTTTAATATGCTATCGAGGTTGGTCATAACTTTCCTTCCAAGGAGTAAGCGTCTTTTAATTTCATGGCTGTAGTCACCATCCGCAGTGATTTTGGAGCCCAAAAAAAATAAAGTCTGACACTGTTTCCACTGTCTCCCCATCTATTTCCCATGAAGTGATGGGACCAGATGCCATGATCTTAGTTTTCTGAATGTTAAGCTTTAAGCCAACTTTTTCACTCTCCACTTTCATCAAGAGGCTTTTTAGTTCCTCTTCACTTTCTGCCGTAAGGGTGGTGTCATCTGCATATCTGAGGTTATTGGTATTTCTCCTGGCAATCTTGATTCCAGCTTGTGCTTCTTCTAGCCCAGTGTTTCTCATGATGTACTCTGCATATAAGTTAAATAAGCAGGGTGACAATATACAGCCTTGACGTCCTCCTTTTCCTATTTGGAACCAGTCTGTTGTTCCATGTCCAGTTCTAACTGTTGCTTCCTGACCTGCATACAGGTTTCTCAAGAGGCAGGTCAGGTGGTCTGGTATTCCCATCTCTTTCAGAATTTTCCACAATTTATTGTGATCCACACAGTCAAAGGCTTTGGCGTAGTCAATAAAGCAGAAACAGATGTTTTTCTGGAACTCTCTTGCTTTTTCAATGATCCAACAGATGTTGGCAATTTGATCTCTGGTTCCTCTGCCTTTTCTAATACCGGCTTGAACATCTGGAAGTTCTTGGTTCATGTACTGCTGAAGCCTGGCTTGGAGAATTTTGAGCATTACTTTACTAGCGTGAGAGATGAGTGCAATTGTGTGGTAGATGAGCATTCTTTGGCACTGCCTTTCTTAGGGATTGGAATGAAAACTGACCTTTTCCAGTCCTGTGGCCACTGCTGAGTTTTCCAAATTTGCTAGCATACTGAGTGCAGCACTTTCACAGTATCATCTTTCAGGATTTGAAATAGCTCAACTGGAATTCCATCACATCCACTAGCTTTGTTTGTAGTGATGCTTTCTAAGGCCCACTTGACTTCACATTCCAGGATGTCTGGCTCTAGGTGAGTGATCACACCATTGTAATTATCTTTTTTGTACAGTTCTTCTGTGTATTCTTGCCACCTCTTCTTAATATCTTCTGCTTCTGTTAGGTCCATACCAAACACCCAAAGGAAGAGTTCCATTTTATTTTTTAAAAAAGAAAATGTCCTTGATAATAAATATAATAATAATCCTTATTCTCCTTCTTTTTGTGTTTGCTACTTTCACAAATTACCAGAAGATTATGCTTCTTGTTAAAAGGTTAAAGTTGGTTTTGAACAGAAATAGGTACATTGTGTCTCTCAGTGCTAGGATTACTATTGTCACTGCAACCCATAATAAGCAACTTTTTAGCTTCTTGAGCTAAAGTCATCATAAGAAGAACTGATCCTTCTGTGGACCGAATATTTGTGTTCCCTCAAAATTTGTATGTTGAAGCCCAAATCCTCAATTGTAGCAGGAAGAGAACCTTTGGGGGATAAAACGAGGACAGGATCGTAATGAATAGGATTAGAGACACAAAGATGATTTCTTTCTCTACCATGGAGAACACAGCAAGGAGGTATTCTTCTACAAATGAGGAAAAGAGCCTCTCCCAGGAACTGAATCAGCTTGTACCTTGATTTTGAACTTCTTAGCCTTCAAAACTGTAAGGAATAAAGTCCTGTGGTTTACACCTCCCAGTCTATGGTATTCTTATAATAGCAGCCCAATTTGACTGAGACAATCCCACTAGCCAAAAATTAAAACTTTAAAGTAAAATTTAAAATAAAAAAGTTAGCAGTGCCCACCTTCATCTTCACTGCTATCAGACTCAGGAAGTTTGATTCTTCTCCTCTTTTTCTTCATGTTTTCAGTTTCTTTTGTCTCATCATCAGATAACTCCGCTTGCTTCCTCCTGTTGTCATTCAGGAATAATTTAAGCATGTTACACAAAATAAAAATATAAGTATTCATATGCTACTATCAGCCTTGCTTCATAATTCATGAATTTAATTCCAGAGGGTAGAAAATAAAAGTCATAAAAGACCCAAAGGATACTCTGCTAACTGACCACACACAACTAAGTCACTTCAGAATAAAAACTTCCTCTAGCTCTCTAAAGACCACTGTAAGCTACTTACCAGGTTATTGAAAATTTCTCTAAATTCCTTACTTCCCCTACTTTTGATTCAGTCATTCAACAAGCATTATGAATGCATTCATAATTCATTCCTTACTTCAACAAGCATTATGAATGCAATAGTTGAATGACTGTTGATTCAGTCATTCAACAAGCATTAAATAAGCAGCTACTACTTACATAAAGAATTTTTGCTAAATACCCAGATGCAAAGATCAAAAAAGTACCATTGTTCTCAAAAAGCTCTGGCAGGAAAAACAGATACAAATACCACTGACTATAAAATACAGTATGATAAGTTTTTCTGAACAAATAAATGTTAAGTGATATGAGTCTTATTTTAAAACTTCAAAATCTAAACAGTTTATCAGATAGAAAAGGGAGACATAATTTTAAAAAGAAAGAACAATAGGAACAAAGGCACAGGCAGAAAACATTAAGGTGATTCTAACTCTAAAATCACTGTGGATAGTGACTGCAGCCATGAAATTAAAAGACGCTTGCTCCTTGGAAGAAAAGCTATGACCAACCTAGACAGCATATTAAAAAGCAGAGACATCACTTGGCTGACAAAGGTCCATATAGTCAAAGCTATGGTTTTTCCTGCAGTCATGTACAAATATAAGAGCTGGACAGTAGAAAAGACTGAGTGCCGAAGAATTGATGCTTTTGTATTGTAGTGTTGGAGAAAACTCTTGAGAGTCCCTCAAGGAGATCAAACCAGTCAATCCTAAAGGAAATCAATCCTGAATAGTCATTGGAAGGACTGATGCTGAAAGCTCCAATACTTTGGCCACCTGATGCAAAGAGCCAACTCACTGGAAAAGACTGATACTGTGAAAGAGTGAAGGCAGGAGGAAAAGGGGACGACAGAGGATGAGATGGTTGGATGGCATCACCGACTCAATGGACATGAGTCTGAGCAAACTCCAGGAGACAGTGAAGGACAGGGAAGCCTGGTGTGCTGCAGTCCAGGAGGCTGCAGAGTCAGACACGACTTAGCAACTGAACAGCAACAATGACATAATAAAAAAACCGAAATCCATCTTGACATTATTTAGCTCTTCTATCTGGATACTCTACCACACTATTCATTCAATCAACAATAATTTATCAAGGGCCTACTGTGTGTTACAGACACAAATAAGGACAAGACATAGTTTTTACCTTCAACCATATTTCTTACATAACAAATATCAATACTTTTTTTTTTACCTTAAGCTAGAAAAAGAATAAACCCAAAGTAGAAGGAAATAATAAAGAGCAGAAATCAATGAAATAGAAAATTTAAAACAGTAAAAATTATTTTTCAAGAAAACTAATAAAATTAGTAAGACTTTTACAAGATTGATTAAAAGTATATATTACCAGTACTAGGAATGAAAGAAGAAATCTGTACCAATACCTACAGATTCTATAGATATTCAAAGAATAAGGTTATATATATTAAGAATAATTTTAACTTAGATGAAATAAATTCTTTTAAAAACACATTCAAGTGCTCGTTTCGGCAGCACATATACTAAAATTGGAACGACACAGAGAAGATTAGCATGGCCCCTGTGCAAGGATGACATGCAAATTCGTGAAGCGTTCCATATTTTAAACAAAAATAAATAAATAAATAAATAAAAACACATTAAAAACTGACCACAAAAGAATAAAGATATACTTGAATAGTTCTATTTGAAGAAATCAAATTCATAATAAATATTTTCCCACAAAGAAAACTCCAAGCCTAGATCCACTGGTGAATTTTATCAAATTTTTAAGAGAAAATAATACATATCTTACATAAACTCTTTTGGAAAACAGAGGAAGAAGAAAACTCCTCTTAACTAATCACATGAAATAAGCATAATTTTGATACTGAAATCTGGTAAAGACTACCAGCAAAGATAATATAACTGATTATACCCCCATAAACATAGATGCAAAAAATTCTTAACATTAACAAATCAAATCTAGCAATATATAAAAAGGATAATACATCATGACCAAGTGGGGTTTATCTCAAGAATGCAAGGTTGGTTTAAAATTTGAGAACCAGTCAGTGTAATTCACCAAATTAACAGAAACACCATACATTTACCTCAATAAATGTAGGAAAAGTATCGGTCAAAATTCAACACTCATTTATAAACACCATACATTCACCTCAATAAATGTAGAAGAATCTGTCAAAATTCAACACTCATTTTATAAAACATCAAACTAGGAACAGAAAAGAACTTCCTGAATCTGGTAAAGTTCATGTATTAAAATGCCAACTCTTTGCAATACCATGGACTGTATAGTCCATGAAATTCTCCAGGCCAGAATACTGGAGTGGGTAGCCTTTCCCTTCTCCAGGGGATCTTCCCAACTCAGGGATCGAACCCAGGTCTCTTGCGTTGTAGGCGGATTCTTTACCAGCTGAACCACAAGGGAAGACCATGTGTTAAAAACACACGGTTAACATCCCACTTGGTGGTGAAATGCTGAATGTGATCCTGGCAATAACCATCAATGAGTGTTGTCCTCATGGTAGGAGACATTTTAATCCATCCATATCACACGTTCTGAGGAGGTGAGGCTCGCTGGACAGAGCTCTGACCCTCTGCAACTTCAGCATTTTGTTTATGTTTTCTAATAGAGTAGCCATAACCTTGCCACCAAAGTCAAGTATTTCTGGGCCTATCAGTGCTGACAGTGTCCTTTAGAATTTCTTTCAACAGACTAGTTCCTACCAACTATGAGGTAGTGTCTCAAATTCCTGGATTCATTTTTAACAGCTTGTGTGCTTTTTATTTTCTTTTCTAATTACATTTTACCACTTGAAAAATAAACTCATTGATATAAAAAGAAAACAAAGAACTTTTTCTCTTAAATTTCACTGGAAACAGTAACCCCTCATTTGGCAATCTAAGGTGAAAAACAGACACAGAGACATATACTCAGGCACACTTGTGCCATGTCCACGAATATAAAATGAAGTAAAGGGGAAAAGACAATCAATTTAGATCAATGGAGCCCCAAAAAACTGGCTTTGGGCTCTACATCACCCGAACTGGTTGATTCAAGTTCTGCTTCACTAGATAAGCTATGAAGCGTCTCTCTTCATTTTGGTTATACAGCTGTATCCCTAAGGCATTAAGTAGGATTTAGTACTCAACTGAAAACTGCCTGCCTGTCAATATGCCCAAACAGACCTTTTCACCCCCAGCAGAGACACTCTTCCCTCACAAGCAACAAAATTTTCCTACCTCTTTTTTTCTTTCTGTTGCATCTTAACAGGCTCTGCTTTTTTGCTAGATTTCTTCAGGCCCACAGGGGCTGCCAGCTTTGGTTCTGTGACAGACAGTGGAGGTTGCTCCACTTTTTTTTCTTCTTTCACTTCTTGTTCTGAGTCCAAATTGACTTTAAGTTTATCTATAAATAAAGTATAGCAGATGATATATAACCCCGTCGTGCAATATTAATTTATCATTCCTTTGACAGTTTACTAAGTGCCAGGTAATATATTAGGAACATGGGCTAAAGGGATGAAAAACAGTCCTCGTCCTAACAGAGCTCATGGTCTAGTCAAGAGAACATTTCTCGTTTCCAACTACCACTCGAGTTGAAACTGTTTTCATTTCTGCCTCCTGCTAATCCCTCATTATATCATAGCCCCCAGGCCAAATGATAGTAAAAGTAGGTCTTAAGAAAAAAAATGAATACAAATTTATGAAGTACCAACATTCTCATTTGTTAGATGAGGAAATTAAGAGTCAGAGGGATTAAAGATGTTTCCCAAGAGTACGCAGCTTATGAATTATGACAGCAGAAAAGCATCTCCTTTTTATACTCAAAAAAATATGAAACACCTTTTTAAGCAAAGAAAGATAACAGATGACGACTTTCTAATTTGTCACCAATGCTGCAATTTTTAAAAATATATAAAACATTAAGGTGTTTGTTACCGAGACAGAATTCATATATCATGAAATTTACCCTTATAAACTGTACAATTCAGTGCTTCTTAATTCCAACACCACTATCCAATTTTAGAACATTTCATCACCTCTAAAAGAAATCCTGTACTCCACAAACCATCCCTTAACAACCACTAATAGACTTTCTGTCTCTATAGGTTTGCCTATTCTGAACCTTTTGTATAAATGGAATCATATAACATGCGGCCTTTTGTGTTCAGCTTCTTTTATTTTGCCATTTTCAAGGTTCATCTATTTTGTAGCATGTATCAGTACTTCATTGCTTTTTATGGCTGAAAAACATACATCTATCACATATTGTTTATGCATTCATAAGATGATAGACCTTAGCATGATATGTTTTCACAGAAGGAGAGAGCCCTCCTCATGTACTGTGTGTACATGTGCTCAGTCATGTCTGACTCTGTGCAACCCCATGGACTGTAGCCTGCCATGCACCTCTGTCCATGGGATTTTCCAGGCAAGAATAATGGAATGGGTTTCCATTTCCTCCTCCAAGGAATCTTCCTGACCCAGGATCAAACCCACATCTCTTGTATCTCCTGCACTGGCCTTGTGCTTTGGGCCTGAAATAATACAATCATGCTTTCCCAGTAACCTAAAAGTAGCAAATTTTCATCATTTTTTTCAGAATATAAAATGTTTTCTGATGGCTTTTATGGAAAATAAAAAAATTATCACCCCAATCTATCCCCTAACTACCATTATGACCATCACAGAAAAGCAGATTTCTGACTAATTTTGCTTGCATAGGCATGTAACAAAAATGCTTCCCACAAAATCTTTGTAAAGCATTATGCTCCAAGAAGTGTGCCATAATTACCCTGCAACTCCTGCATTCTTCCTGGTATTCTGGCCACATACCCTCAGGGGATGTGTATTTGATATGAGAAGTACGGAAATATGTGATTATTGGTTCTTTTTATTTGAAAGAAGTCTCATCCAAATATATATTTTTAAATAAAGGAGATTTGCTTTCTCAAAATGTAAATATTTATAAATGGCCATTACTACCTGGGCCCTCCTAATTCAAACCGAGGTCTAGTTCATTACTGTAAGTAATCTGCAAAAATAAGAAAGGCAAAAAATTTGTTTTTGTAGCCCCTTGGAAAACAGAGGTAAAAATGATCATACCAGGCAAACTGACAAAGCATCCAAGATATTAACACTGCACTGTTTAACCAAGCAACTTCCCTTTTACTTTAATCACTCATTTTCAAGAACCCTATGAAACAAATATTTAATTCTCTTTCCAAGTCAGGAAGTAAAATCAGAAATAAGTAAACTATCCTTCAGGAGATCTCAACCAAACCCAGCTCACCCGTAAAATCCACTGTTCCAATTGGTTATGTTCATCAGTACATAGGTTTGTAGACTGCAAATTTATGTCAGGATGTAGGAAAACCACATAGTAGTGTGTTAGACGGGTAAAAACTGGACAGGTGGTCTTCACCTCAGATAAAAGGTTATTATATTAACATTCACATATTAGTCAAAGGAACGTAAGAACATGCTTACTCATAGCAGCTTTTCCAAAAAAATTGCTTATGACATTCCCTTTCCCTGCTGCCTTGGGGCCTACCGAAGATGCCTGAAAGCAAAGCAAAAGAAAACACACATGATTTTTTTTTTTCTGTGTTTAGGCTGTTCTTCAAGAAACAGTCCAAAATGTCAATAGTAGAACACACTGTCGTGATCATAGAGTCTCTATATTATCATGCCAAAATGTGTACAGATACTAGGTATAAGAATAAAGCCAGACCATACAGTGTTTGGTATTCATCTCCAAAGCTTAGTTTCTCATAGTTTTTATAAAATTATTATCCATGAATGTGTCTAAACATTTTTTTTATTATATTTAAAAACTACTTACTTTGACAGAATTAGACCAGAGGCAGTATGGTACAAAACGGGGAAAAACCCCCAGAACATTACATTTGTAATCATCATAAGTGGAACTGAATTCTGGTTCCACCACTTAACAGCAATATGACATCCAAAGTACTGAACAAGATGATCTCTCCCTCACAGAACGCAAAATGAGGATTTAAACAAAGATCAAACTATCGGCCCAAGAATTAAATGATTTACACCAAGGTAGAAAAAACTAGAACTGAATATCAGAACCTTATATAATTAAACTACAACCACTGGAATTATTAAATGCTTTTCTAGTTACCCATTCTGAACTGTAAAAGCACATTTTTTATAGAAGACTTACATTTGTTACTTCTTTAGCCTCTGTTTTGGTTTCCTTATTGGCATCTTGGGCTTTAGAAGCAGCTTTAGAAGCAAACATGCCCATGATTCCTTTGGGCTGCTGGGAACTCTGTTTGGGGATAGGTGGGCCATGACCATTGGTGGTCAACTCATTACTGGCTTGTGTCTCAGGTGATACCGGAAGATCTGACTGCTCAAACGCTTCAGAAGATGAGGATTCAGCAGGGGCTCTAGGGACTGCAGCTGCACACTGGATGGCACTAAACCTGAGAAATGTTACATTAAATTAATTGTCAATATCAAACCTTATTTTCAAACTCTTGCTTCTTCTACACAATACTTTCTAACCATATTACTATAAAATTAGGAAATTTTAGAACTAAAATGGATTTTAGAACTAAAATGGATTTTAGAAATGAGTTTGTGCGACAAGTACTGCAGAGAGGAGAGTGAAGTCCTAGATTATACATCTTGTTGGTAATAAAACTAAGACTGAAAAAAAAAAAAAAAAAAAACCACTAAGACTGAAAATAGATATCTTCTACCAAACTATGGGTATTTTTGCTTTTTTGAAAAAAGCATCCTAATTCAAAATAGTAAGAATATACCAAATAATAAGAAAATATTAGTAATTTCACCAACTTTGGTAAACCAAATGGTTATCTCTTAAAGACCTCCACCTTACAGGGCTAGATATACCATAAATATTGACTGAATCAAAATTAAAGCTTTAAATATTAACAAATTTCCTGGCAACTCTCCTGACCAGAATGGATCATGCTTTAGAACACGGAATAAACTGGGAACAGAGCCACTAGCTCCTATAATCTGTGGTCCTTTATAGTCATTTGTTAGTAATTTATAATAATCTCAACTAACAGCACCAGAGAAGTATGATAATAGCCAAGTGAAAAATTTGGCACAATTTGCATGCCATATTAAAGGGAACATTCATCTCTTCCTCTGTAATCATCGTAGATGTGCCTGTTTCACAAAAATCCATAATAAAGTGTTTTATGTTGTAAATGGGTAACTGATCCATCCTTCTCAAATAGTTGTACTTAAAGCAAAGTTTTCCAACATTTCCTGGCAAAGAACAACATTTTATTTCCCTCAGTCTTTTGCTTCTTGAGGATAGGTAAGAGCTCCTTGAAGGTAAGTGTATTATTCATCTTTTGTATTTCAGGTACCTAGGACAAGACCTGGCACATACAAATACAGATTCAAAGAGAGATTATTTAAGACACTGGAAGTGAGTCCTCTGGCTTCTCTCCCTTCTTTAGCGTATCATCTCAACTTGGGATGGGAGAAGATGGAGGTTAAGAAACAACGTGATGATAGCAATTACCTTAGAAATCAACCAGGCACAACTTTGAGATTAACTGGCCTAAGGGAAAAAACCTGGATAAAATCATTTAATTTCTGAAGTAACTTTAGGCTGAACAGCCCCAAGCAAGAGTTCACAGCTCCAAAAACCTTCCACTGATTTATTACAGTCTACATAGAAAAACCTCATATTAACACAAATATTTTGTGCATCAGACTTAAGAACAGACAGAAATCATTTCCTTTCACCCACCATTCTTCCTCTCTGGCCCTGCAATGCTTCCATGTACAAGGAAATAGAGCAATGTTTTATTTCATTGTCAGCGTCTAAAGTTGGCCCCAAGACAACTCTTTCTCCATTTGGTCTACATTTCCACACCTTAGGGTCAGGACCAGGAACTGGCAATGAGGAAGAGACCAAGTTAGACTGGGAACATGTCTGAAGAGAGAAGAATCTGCTCAATCTAAAATTTCAACTTTCTTCCTGTCATAGCACTTTTTAAAACACATGAAACAATGAGTCAGATCTCAGTTGACCCATAATTCTCAGGACCAGATACAAACTTCTTTATTGGAAATAAATTCTTCACATTTCTTTTTTATTTATTTACTTATTTTCTTCACATTTCTACTGAGGATATTTTAAGTATTTAAGTAAAGGTTCACTGAAGTGCTTCCTACTATCACATTTCTACTTGCCATGTTTATTTTAGTGGTCTCTATGCAAATTTGATTTGGGACTTTTGTGTCACTTTTTATACTAGTTTCCTTACTTGCTAGATACAATAGAATTGATTTTTAGAGCTTGACATGCCAAAACTAGATTTTAATACAGATTATTTTTGAAATCTAACAGATTACATAAACATATCAGGGTGTTTATGTTTTCTTATAATCCTTCTCTAAAAGACACCAGACATAAATTACTCTTTAGCAGTATAATTGTATATATTTATCTAATAAATATTTGTATGCCTATTACATTCAAGGTTTTAAGCAGAAGAAAAAAAAGAGTCAATGTCTACCATTAATTCACTCAACAATTACTTATTTAATAGTTACCAGGCACCGTTTTAGGTATACAGTGGTTAACAAAATAGACAATCCCTATTCTCATGGAACTTACAGAAATTATTTTTGGCAATTCTATATCTACCTGGATATAGACCCAACTGTATCAGTTAATCCATCTCTGCCAGTATCTTCAACCATTTCCTCTTTTTATGGCTCTTTACTAATAATACAAGTTCAAGGCATTCTCAATTTTAAAAATGGATACATTTCCCCCACCCCCAAGTCTCAATTCCTCTGTAGCAGGTTACCTCTCTTTTTCCTGTTTTACCATCAAATTTCCTAGAAAGTTGTCCCTATTTGCTCTCTCGCTTCCTTATATCCCCATCTACCCAGGTGACCAGAATCTGGCTGCACCACTGAAACTGCTCTTACTGAGGCCATCACTTTTCAGTTCCTATTACATCCCCCTCCTCAACAAGGTCTGATACTATTAGCTAGTCCCTCCTTCTTGAAACTGTCTTCTTAAGTTTTTAGAACTCCATACACTTGTGACTTTCCTCTTATCTCTGGCTGTTCCCACTTAGGTCCCTCTTTTTCTGTCCACCCCTTGCTGCTGCTGCTGCTCCTAAGTCGCTTTCAGTCGTGTCCGACTCTGTGCGACCCCACAGACAGCAGCCCACCAGGCTCCCCCTGGGATTCTCAAGGCAAGACCGCTTAAAAAATAGCTATTACTTAAATAGCGCTTACTGTGTGCTAAGCACTGTTCTAAGTGCTTTACATGTATTTATTCACTTAATCCTTTACAACCCTGTTAGTCACTCAGTCCTGTCTGACTCTTTTTGACCCCAGGACTGTAGCCCACCAGGCTCCTCTGTCCATGAATTTCCCAGGCAAGAATACTGGAGAGGGTTGCCATTTCTTTCTCCAGGGGATCTTCCCAACCCAGGGATCAAACCCAGGTCTCCTGCATTGCAGGTAGATTATTTCCTGTCTGAGCCACCAGGGAAGCCCCTACAACCCTGAGGTTGATACTATTATTAGTTTCATTTCAGGAAAATGAAGCAGAAAGGTTAAATAATTTGCCCAAGGTTACAGAGATACTAACTGTGGCTGGAGTTTAACTTTCTGTTCTTCTTTCATCCTATATATTCTCTCTGCATGACTGTATCTACTGCTGTAGCCCAATTAATTACCTATTTTCTCTGATTCCAAAATGTCTATCTTTACCTCCTATTTCTCTCCTTAGCTCTAGACCCCCGTATCTACTGCACTGGACATCTCCACTTGGACTCCCCATCCGGTACTCAAACTCAACATATCCAAACCCAATTCATCACTTTTCCCTTCTCCCAAAGCTTACTCCTCCTCATATATTCCCATTCTTAGTGATGGTATCATCACCCATCCAGCAATTCAAACCAGAAACATGGCCATCATCCTTAATGTCATGAACCGACCCCCGCCATCTCCACCATAACACACTCTCTTGGTCTCTAACCACTACCATACCATCCAGGTTTTGATGGTATGACTCTTTAACCCATGTACCTCTCCACTCCCAATACCAACTCTATACTTCAGATACTATCATTTCTACCCTGAATCACTGCAACATTTCTCCTTCATAATGGCCTTGTGTGCAGATTATTTCTGTCAGATCCACTTTCACCATCACAGCCAGAGTGATTTTTCTGTAATACAATTCTGATCATCTCAATCATCTGTTTCAAAATCTTCAGTGGCTCCCCTGTGCAATAAAGCCTAAACTTATCCTAGTAGTCAAAGCATAGAGTCTGACTCCTTGTATCATTATTTCCTGCCCCTCACTCTAGTTTTCATGTATAGAAAACTACAGTGGTTCTGCATAAGCATCATGTTTCCTCTCGGCCCTGTCTTTCCTCTCCCACTTCCCTCTGACTGGCTACTTCTACTAGGCCTTTAAGCCTCAACTTAGATGCCATATCCTTCTACAAGCCATCTCTGTCTTGACTCCCCAACAAAAAAGGCGGGGACAAGTGGCCCCTCAACATCCTCCTACACTCTCATTCCTATTGTAGCACGGTCACACTATACCATAACTGCCTCCCATTAAGACCATCGGTTCCATAAGCAGGTACCAGGCTACAATCACTCTACAGTATGTGGCATGTCACACGTACTCATCAGATCTTTGCTGAATTAATTCAAATTATCTTGCTTAGTGCATGTCAAAGTAGTAGGTGTTCAATATATGTCTGAGAATCTGCTCCGAACCCTCCATACCACCTCACAAAGTAGGCATTATTATATCCAATTATATCCAATTTTAAAATGAGGAAACGAAAGCCCAAAAGAGTTTAAGTAACTTGTCCAAAGCCACTGGGCCATTAGCAATGAAGTCAAAACTCCAGCCCATGACCACTAATTTCCAGAACCACGTACATTATAGTCCACCTCCTTCCCTTCTGTGAAGGATACAAAAGATGAATAAGATCTGATACTGGCTGTGGAAGATCAACTGATTTTGGATGGAAGGTAGAGGGATGTCAAATTAGGAATAGTTTTTTGAAGGACAACATGGCAATTGGTTCTTGAAGGGTGGATAGAAATTAGACAAGCAGAGACTCGGGTAAAGGAGTAATGAGGGGGCACGACAAACAACATTTCTGGTGGCAGTGACAGGATAAATACATGAGAAGTAGATTTATGGGGAGTCTACTGGGGTTTTCAATATGGGTTGTGGCTATTTTTCACCTTATGATGTACTAATAAAACCAGGCATGTGTCTTACTGCAAGATAAATGAGGTTTTACTAGACTTGGCGTTTACTCTTAAGAGGCAGCCACTGTGTAAACATCTTACAAAATCAATTCGTAAAGAAGCCCA
Organism: Cervus canadensis; assembly: GCF_019320065.1. Classification (NCBI taxonomy): domain Eukaryota; kingdom Metazoa; phylum Chordata; class Mammalia; order Artiodactyla; family Cervidae; genus Cervus; species Cervus canadensis. The sequence goes on along the minus strand of NC_057396.1, from coordinate 49,093,735 downwards.
CAAGGAACATTAAGGAGCTCACTTGCTGCAGTTCTGCAAGTTGCTTTTAAGGATGTCATAGTCGGTATTGAACAGAGGCCCACTGTCCTTTAGCATGGCTTTCTGGATGCTGTACACATGTACGCTGGCAGTCACCGCTAGCTTGGACTTCACTGCTACAAGTCAACAGGAAAAGCAGTCTGTTAATACACAAACTTCATAGCATGTGGGGATTTTAACAAGAAACCCTTCTGCATTAACACCATTTGTAATCGGTGGTGGTCCAAAAAAGCTCTTAAAGGCCAAACAGTCACATATACAGTATAGTATCAACTCTTCTGTCTGTGACAAGGACATTATGATAGGTAGGTGATGGTGAGTCAGTTCTCAGTACAGTACTGTGAGGGTATCACTCATCCAGTGGACACTCAGTAAATATTAAGGAATAACTGATGATACTATGATGTGTTTTGTTTTTTTTTTCAGTCAGGGTAGAATTATACTCTAGCATATATACATACCAACTGAGCAATAAGTAATTTCTACCCGAGAAGTCTTCAATTTTAGTTTATAAAAAGAAACTCTATATAACAATACTACTACTAATCAAATAAGTCTTCAGAGGAAAATCACAAGAACAAATTATAGGTTCCATGAAGGAAGGGACCATGCCTCACTTGTTCCAAGTCCCTAGTGCCTAGCAAAGAGCTTGACATAAAGTAGATACTTACTATGTATCTATTGAATGAATAAATCTACCACTGTGGGAATTCAGAAAGAAAATATTGGACATCTTCTCTATCTTGAATAATTCAGTTAATGTATAAGAAAACACTCCAGTGGTAGGCATCTTTATATACAAAGTATGACAGTGGGTTTTGTCTTGAGACATCCAAGATCATGTGGATATTTCAAAATTCCTTTGACTTGGGTATTAAAAAAATAGAACAGTAGCATTAACAGTCTTGAAATGGGTAGACAAATTTAACTTCAAGTTATACTATGCCTTTCTGACTTTATAAAATCATTCTTTAATTTTCTTCCTAAAAATATTGCTATGGAATACAACACAATATTTAGAGATCATTGTTTTTTTATAGTTAATGAGGTGTTCCATATGATATTCATAAGTGTTTTACCTATCTATCACAAGTTTTGAAATTCTGTGATAAAAGTGCTTTATAAATGTTAGCAGCTATTGGCCTTAAAAATGGGAAGTTAGTGAAGTATCATATTTTAACATGTTTCAGAAACTACTAATAAAAGAATATATGGGTCTCCAGTAAAACAGCTAAATATATATGCAATGTTAATGACACTGATGCCCTAAGAGGAAAAACTTGCTAAATCGCTAAAATACTTACCTTCCAATTTATCTTCTCTCACTACTGCAACCTTGTGGCACTGTAAGGAAATAACACTTCATTAGTATTTAAAGTATTAATAGTGCAACTTGCAGTTTTAAAGGTTCCTTACCAATAATTCAACTGCACTGGGATGTAAAATTAGAAACATTAGGTTCCTCTGAAAATATATGTTCCAGACTCATTTTTAACTTGCTTTCTTTAAAATTTCTCAATCAGGTTAAGGAAAGTGAGAGAGTATATATATATATATATATATATCAATATCAATAACAAAAACAAAAAACCCCCCAAAACCCAAATTAAAAAAATACAGCACCTCAAACTTGCACTTTGCCTATTGCAAGGAAAAGAGGAATTTTCAGTAAGTAACATAATGAGAATTACTGTATAATCATATGGAACCAGTTAAAAACTGGATCTGTCTCATACCATACAAAAAAATAAATTCTAAATTGGATCAGAGATCTAAAAGTAAAGAATTAAACCATATATGCACAAGAAGAAAATATGGGTGAATTCTTCTACAAACTAATATAACCTGAGAATAAAGAAAAGTTTCTTGACTGCAATTTAAAACCCAGAAGTAACTGAAATAATCCATAAAAACTAACAAATCATTTTTGGATAACAAAAAACCAACAATTTTAAGTAAAAAGACAAATGGTCAAGTGGGAAAAATATCTACAACTTACATCACAAAGGGCTAACATATAGCTTCTAAAATAGAGAAAACAAAGACTAACAATCCTTTAGAAAATAAGCAAGAAGTATGAAGACACAGTTCATAAAAGAGAAATGAAGATGATTCTGAACAGGACATGTGCTGTGTAGGAACAGATGCTCTCATACATTGCTGGTAGGAATGGAAAATGGAGAGTATTTGGCAATATTCAGCAAAGTTCATATATAGCCTTACCTCTAGGAACATAATCCTAAAACACTCTGGCAAAAACATACAAAACACATACACATTGAGCTATTTACTGTGGCACTATATGTAATAATCAGATTGTAAATAACTCAACTATCAATAAGGGACTGATGAATAAACTAAGGTATATCCATCAATGTAGGATCATGTGGCTATAATGAGGAATGAGAAATATTTCTATAACTGCCATATCAATAAAGGAGCTGAATAAACTAAGATATATCCATCAATGTAGGATCATGTGGCTGTAATGAGGAATGAGAAATATTACTATAACTGCCAGAGTAGTGCTTGGGATCACTTACAAACCTTAAACTGCCTTTAGTCATCATATTGTTAGTAAAATTATTGGTTTTGCTTTTCTAAATCTCATGTATCTGGCTAAAGCAAATACATATTCATTTTAATGTTAGGACAACCAAAGTTTACAACATAAGAAAAAAAGAGTAATATAAAATTGAGTAAGTTTTTTTTTTTTTTTGAGTAAGTTTTTTAAAAATGTAATTGTAAATTTGTACTGAGAATATTGGTATGTCTTCATAATGCATTTTCTCTTAAAAAAAACAAGCATTATTAAAAACGTCATGTGCTGCAAAAATGTACAATAAAAACTGCAGAGCTTATGAGAAAAAGAGCATTAGGAACTAATCACTCAAACCTATGTAACAGGAGCCCTATAAACAATAATTGGTACCCTCCGGAGAAAACATGGCAGCTGAGACAGTTTAGTATCTCTAAAGGATGCCTTAGAGGATATTAGAAATGCATAAAAACAACACAGTGGAAATGCCAGTGCTAAAACAATGTAAATGAGAGTAGAGCTCTGATTCAGTGGGTTCCTGTTAAGGGCAACACATGAGTAAGTTCAGCATCCATAAACCCAGAGCCTGGCTTGGGGCAGGCCCCTTGAGCTGTTCATCAAAAAAAAAAAAAAATTGGGGAAAATATGGCTAGTTGGTGAGAGACAGTTCTTCTTTATAGAAACATTCCAGCCAGTAAATCCAGAAGGAATGACAGAATTAGAACATCACCATTTTGTAACTCCTAGAAAAATAATGATCAAGGTAATGATAAAAATCAATCTCAGCTAAAATCATTATATGAAAAGCTAATGGGGAACCTAATTAAAAATGGATCAGGCCAACAACCTCTAACATCACAAAAAGAATCAACCAATCATTTCCTTGAAACATTCAAATAATCCTTTGGCAGACTCTGCAGGATGAGATTAGAAGGAGATTTCTACTTTCTATGTATTATTAAGCAATTTTTACAATAATAATCATCACTGGAAAAATAAAAATTACTTACCTGTTTAAAAAGCCACAGAAAACCTACGCATCTTTGAATCAGGTCTGCTTAATCTTGTTTCTGATATATAATGACATCTGATTTCATCTACACTTGCAAATATCTAATTAACATCTGGCTTGCCAAACAGTTTACCAACAAGGAAAGAATATGCTAGTCATAGAATATAAGTATCTGATAGCCCTTCAGTTCAGTTCAGTCGCTCAATCATGTCCAACTCTTTGCGACCCCATGAGCTGCAGCACGCCAGGCCTCTCTGTCCATCACCAACCCCCAGAGCCTACCCAAACCCATGTCCACTGAGTCAGTGATACCATCCAACCATCTCATCCTCTGTCGTTCCCTTTTCCTCCTGCCCTCAATTTTTCCCATCATCAGGGTCTTTTCAAATGAGTCAGCTCTTCACATTAGGTGGCCAAAGTATTAGAGTTTCAGCTTCAACATCAGTCCTTCCAATGAACACCCAGGACTGATTTCCTTTAGGATGGACTGGTTGGATCTCCTTGCAGTCCAAGGGACTCTCAAGAGTCTTCTCCAACACCACAGTTCAAAAGCACTCAGCTTTTCTTCGGCACTCAGCTTTCTTTATAGTCCAACTCTCACATCCACACATGACCACTGGAAAAACCACAGCCTTGACCAGACAGACCTTTGTTGGCAAAGTAATGTTTCTGCTTTTTAATATGCTATCGAGGTTGGTCATAACTTTCCTTCCAAGGAGTAAGCATCTTTTAATTACACGGCTGCAGTCACCATCTGCAGTGATTTTGGAGCCTCCAAAAATAAAGTCTGTCACTGTTTCCATTGTCTCCCCATCTATTTCCCATGAAGTGATGGGACCAGATGCCATGATCTTAGTTTTCTGAATGTTGAGCTTTAAGCTAACTTTTTCACTCTCTTCTTTCACTTTCATCAAGAGGCTCTTTAGTTCTTCTTCACTTTCTGCCATTAGGGTGGTGTCATCTGCATATCTGAGGTTATTGGTATTTCTCCTGGCAATCTTGATTCCAGCTTGTGCTTCCTCCAGCCCAGCATTTCTCATGATGTACTCTGCATATAAGTTAAAAAGCAGGGTGACAATATACAGCCTTGACGTCCTCCTTTTCCTATTTGGAACCAGTCTGTTGTTCCATGTCCAGTTCTAACTGTTGCTTCCTGACCTGCATACAGGTTTCTCAAGAGGCAGGTCAGGTGGTCTGGTATTCCCATCTCTTTCAGAATTTTCCACAATTTATTGTGATCCACACAGTCAAAGGCTTTGGCATAGTCAATAAAGCAGAAATAGATGTTTTTCTGGAACTCTCTTGCTTTTTTGATAATACAGTGGATGTTGGTAATTGGATCTCTGGTTCCTCTGCCTTTTCTAAAGCCAGCTTGAACATCTGGAAGTTCATGGTTCACGTATTGCTGAAGCCTGGCTTGGAGAATTTTGAGCATTACTTTACTAGCATGTGAGATGAGTGCAATTGTGTGGTAGCTTAAGCATTCTTTGGGATTGCCTTTCTTAGGGATTGGAATGAAAACTGACCTTTTCCAGTCCTGTGGCCACTGCTGAGTTTTCCAAATTTGCTAGCATATTGAGTGCAGCACTTTCACAGCATCTTCTTTTAGGATTTGAAATAGCTCAACTGGGATTCCATCACCTCCACTCGCTTTGTTTGTAGTGATACTTCCTAAGGCCCACTTGACTTCACATTCCAGGATGTCTGGCTCTAGGTGAGTGATCACACCATCGTGATTAACTGGGGCGTTAAGATCTTTTTTGTATAGTTCTTCTGTGTATTCTTGCCACCTCTTCTTAATATCTTCTGCTCTGTCAGGTCCATACATACCATTTCTGTCCTTTATTGAGCCCATCTTCGCATGAAATGTTCCTTGGTATTTCTAATTTTCTTGAAGAGATCTCTAGTCTTCCCCATTCTATTGTTTTCCTCTATTTCTTTGCATTGATCATAGTTCTGTTTCTCCTTATAAATTACTAAAATTGCCATCCCAGTCTAGAATCTCACACTCTTAAGACTCTATTGACACAAGACAAATCCATTAAGTATTTTGATAAATCTGGCTTCTGAACTTACGAGTCACAGGGAAAGTCAAAAGAGAAGAGGAAAACATGCATCAGTGATTCTCTGAGGATCTTGATCCTTGGGCTAATTCTCTAGGGCTGGTGGTATGGGATCAAAAGAGTCTTCAGGTGAGGTTTAGGAAGTGAGAACTGAAGAGGTATTCCTCAGTTTGGGAAGGAAGCGAGAAAGAAGGAAATTAAGTTCCCAAGAATCAGTCCGGTACAGGAGAAGGAATGGAGTTATTTCAGCAGAGCTTCTGGGGTGAAAGCTCAAATTAAAATCAAGTTCACTTAAAAAAAAATTGTACTTGCGGAACACCTGTGTGGCTTGACATCTGAACAGGCTGGAAATTAACCACCATTGTCCCCAGTATAGCTTCAAAAGGAAGAAAGTGGAACAGAAGCAGTCTGGAATGTCTTATTGCCTAGGGAAATTGTACAATGATGATAGTAGTCTCTGTATTGATATTACCCAAACTTCCCAAGAGTTTTAGGTTTAGTCTAAAAATTCAAAATAATCACTGTCTTCAAGTAGCTTTCTAAAATTTCCATAATACTGGGATCTTGTTGTTTTTGCTCTGTGTTATGTTACATAACACTATTAACAGCTCAAACACATTTAAACTCATTATAAGATTCTGAGAACTTACAGAATGTCCATTCTGAATGAGACTGCCAGACACCAAATAAGTGACATGCAGTTGGGCTCCCGAATTTTCCTTTCGCTTCCTTTCAACGTAATCATAGAGCATCCTGTTACAAACAAAATGCACAAGTAAGTCATTAGTAAAAGTTTATCTCACCAATTCTTAATTCATGACTTAAAAGTTAGGTATAGTAAATCTGATAGTCCATCAAACATTATACAGAATATTTTTGCTCTGTTCATGGACAAAAAATTTTAAAAAGATGAATGGAACATAGAGGGTGGGGTCAACTTGTATACAGCCAGCACAGTGAACAAACAACTGAAATAAATCTAATAATCGGTCAAGTGAGACTGAGCCTGCATTAAAAGAAGGCATGTAATGGCTAGAATAATCAATCAAGAATACGTTCAGTTACTATCTAGACATGTGACCCCGGATAAAATAGTTTTTCTAGGCCTCTTTATATCCTGAGGTATAATTACAGAGGGCTGTATGAGATTGGCAGTTCTTTTACCCTGGGATCCATAACCCTTCACCCCTCAATATTGTAAGCAAAATGTGTGTTTTGCAAGGGAAGGAGGCGGGGAGAAGGTGGAGATGGTTCAAGGTTTTCAACAGATTTGCAGAAGGATTACTCCAAAACATTTAAGAACCATCTTACAGATGATCACAATGGTCCGGCTCTGAAATTCCAATTTTAGGATGATTCAGAATCAATGTTGTTTCAAAACCACAAAGTAACAGGTTAACAAATACTGGGCAGTGTGAGTAAACTAAGACTGCCAAATATTCAATATAGAAATAATGTTGCTTTTAGTAACATTCCCTAAATCCTTTTTTATCCTTGCGATCTGATTTGCATCAGAAGCTGACTCCCCTCAATAACTTACAGTTTAACATCAAGGAAAGAGACATCATTTGTGTTGTTTATTTCAAGAAACTTTTACCAAGCCTCTATAACATGTCATACTTCTGCCAAGGATGGCTAGAAACAAAAGTTCCAAGGAAAACTCAACCTATACTGTGGACAACTCTCTTAGCTTCCTTGATCCAATGCCTCACTCATCTCCTGCCACTCTTGAACTGGCTCCGCTCTACTTCCCGCAGACTTGACTTCCTCCTCCCCTTCTGTACTGCTGGGGTTGTCTTCAGCTACCTTTTCACTCTTCATTAGAGTGACCAATCATCTGGGTTTGCCTGGATCTGAGGTATTTCCTCACATGGATTTTAGTGCTAAAACCAACAGCCTTGGGCACACCAAGGATGACTGGTCACCTTACAACATACTCTCTTTGACCCACTTCATTCACCCTCCTGGCTTCATTTATTCCCAACAACAACATCATCTGCTCAAACCATCCAAGCCAAAAATCTGGGAGTCATTATCGCTCACTTTTCCCAGTCTGGTGATGTGCCAAATCTTGTCAGTTTTACCTCCCAAGTAATTCTTGACTCCCTGCCCTCCAAATCTCTTGACTGGACTATTTCAATTCCAAGGGTCAATGTCTTCCTCACACCCCCTTCCCACTCACTATTCACAAGGCTGCCAAGGTGAAGTTTTAGAAATGCAAATCAAGTCATCTGTCAACAAAACTTAACTGGGTGGCTACCTCATGCTCTATGCCTTGGGGATAGAATAGTGAACAAAGCAGTCAGAGTTCTTAACCATTTAGAATTTGTACTGCAGAAAAGAGAGACAAATAATAAACAAATAAGAAGTCAGATGGTAGTAAATCTATGGGGAGAAAAAAAGACTAGAAGAATAGAGTGTCTAAGAAGTTTTGCTATTTATATAAGATTAAGGAAGGCCTCATGAACAGAGCCCACCAATGTGGGTATCTCAGCAAAGAATGTTCTAGGCAGAAAAAACAACAAATCTGAAGGTTCTGAGGCAAGGAACAGAAAAGGTGAGTGTGCTGAATAAGGAAGAAGGAAAGAAGAGCCAAGTGCGAGACATGTAGGGCTTTGTGGCCCATTAGGAAGGAAGTTATTAGAAGGATTAGAGCACAAATAACATGATCTCACCTTTTAGGAGGATTTCTGACTGCTGTGTGGAGAATATACTATTAAGGAGCAAGGAAGGAAGCAGAAGACCAGTTACAAGGCTACTGCAATAATTGAGGCTAGAGATGATGGTGGCTCAGACTAGGGTGGTACTAATTAGTGGATGAGTTCTGGGTACATCTTAAAGGAAGAAACAATAGGATTTGATGATGGACTGATTGTGAGGTATGAGAGAAAGAGAAATCAAGGATGACTGGACTAAGCAACTCAAAGAATGAAGTTGTCATTCACTGAGATGGAGAAAAGCAGAAAGAGGTGATGGTGGGGGGTGGGTGGAGAATAATTAGGAATTAAGTTTTGGGGCATGTTAAATCTGAGATACCCATCAGCCATTAACTACTGTTGAAAAGGTAGCTGGTTATTCTTATCTGAAGTATTACTCTTTGTTCAAAAGTTTTCAGTAGCGCCCTATCCCCTAAGGAGCCACAGTTCCATCAGTGACATGTAAGACTTTTCTTCTTCTGGCCCCTGTATTTCTCACCATTCTCCCATACTTACACTATTTTCAGCCTTATGAAACATTCTGCAGTTCTCCTAGCTCTTTTGTATGCCCTTCCTTCTGCCTAGAATGTTCTTCTCAGACCTCATCTACCTAATTCCTCATCAAGACAACAGCTCAGTTACTATCTCCTATGTGAAGCCTTCCCTAACACCGCTAAGCGAGCAGGGCAGCCTTGCCTTCTAAGTTCTAACAGGAACTATCCCACATCTGTTATTATAGCACTTAGCACACTGTATTCTAATTGTTTATGTATCTGCCATCCCCACTAGACTATAAACACCCTGAGGAGGAAAAAAATCAGCATTTTTGCTGATTCCTCTCTCCTGTTCTCTTTAGTATTTCCTTCCATGCAGCAGTTGTGTTAGAAAAGACGAGGGACACAGAGTCATGAACATTTTGGTTTAATTATGCTAGTTAGGACCATACTAGCAGAAGAAATGGTAGGCAGGGACTATACCAAGATACTCTCAGCTTGCTGGTGAAACAACTCGTAGTCTTGCTTGCATTATTACAGTCATTGTCCTCTGTGCACCCATCTCACCAGATCAACCAGTTCTGTTTTATATTAACAAGATGGTCAACACTGCACAAACTCTTTAAAATTTTCTAAATGTCTTCTGAATCTCTAAAACATGTTCATCTAATTTGATTATGTCAAACATCTCAGCAACAAAACATGCAAAATATTCTTAAACATGAATGACAATAAATATGACTTCCTACAAGATGCACTTCCTACCCACATGATTAACTATACACCTCCTCATCCCTCCTGATCAATTCCACCCAAAATTTTCCCTAAGATATATAAGGTGTATAGTCTCTATTATCTTCCCTAATCTAATTCCTTCACAGCATTTTTATAGCCTGAAATTATCTTAAGTCAATGATGGGAAAGACCTTGTCTGTCAAGTTTGCTGTTTTATAACAGAGCCTAGTATAATGCTAAAAATGTAGTAAAACCTGAAAAAATATTTCTTTATTGAATCCAGGCAAACAGTAACAACCATGCCCAGTCACTGCCCTCAGTGCCAACAATAATTTAAATGCTTTCACTACAGATAAGAGAAAAAAGGATGACAGGACACTTTAAGTCTCTGTTTTCTCATGTGTTAAAAGAGATTGATAACACCCATTATATTGGATTGTTATAAAGATTACATGAGATAAACATATGTGAAAATATCTACCATAGTGCCCAGAACTCACTCAACAAATATTCACTGGCACCTATTATGAGCTGGGAAAGATGGAAGGCAAAAGGAGAAGGGTGTGGCAGATGATGAGATGGTTAGATAGCATCACTGACCCAACAGACATGATCTGAGCAAATTCTGGGAGATGGAGGAGGACAGAGGAGCCTGGTGTGCTGCTATCCATGGAGATGCAAAGAGTTGGACATGACTTAGTGACTGAACAACAGTATTATGAGCCAGGTGTGAAGATACAATGATTGTGGCAGACTGTATTTTCCAAAGATGGCTGCCACAACATCTCCCATCCTGCATGCTCTTCTTCATCTTCCCATAGACAGGTGGAGTCATCCTCGCCCCTTGAATCTGGGAAGGCTAGAGATTCATTGTAACCAAAAAAATGAAGCAGACAGGACACTGCTTGACTTCTGAGGCCAGTAAGAAAAGGCAATCAACTGCTGCCTTCCACTGGAGCGTGAGTTTTTAGAGCTGTGAATTGCTGGGTAAGAAGCCTCACTACCTGAAAACATGCTCTTAAGAAGCCCAGGCCATATAAACAGGTCACACACAACGACTGGTCAACAACCCCTGCTGACGTCCCAGCTGACAGCCAGCAACAACTGCCAGACATGAAAATAAAGATGCCTACACATGATCAGGCTTCAGTCACTGACGCCTCTCAGCTGAGGCACCAGACATCATGGAACAGAGACAACCATTCTCGTTGCGCCATGCCCAAGTTCTAAATGAGAAGAATCTACGAACATAATAAAACGGTTGTTTCAAGTTGCTAAACCTGGGGCAATTTGTCACAAAGCAACAGTAACTGGAACAGTGATGAATCTGATAAACATGCTCCCTGCCTTCACAGAGTTTATATTCTAGTGGGAGGAGGGCATACAATAAGCGAGAAAATGTCAGCTGGAAGTAAGAATTATGAAATGCCAGAACACTGGATATCCACATCAAAAGAATGAAGTTGGGCCCTTTCCTTACACCATATGCAAAATGATGCCTGAAAAAATAGTTATTATTTATAGGTATACCCCAGAGATACTGTAGGTTCACTTCCAGACCACTGCAATAAAGTGAATATCAAAATAAAGCAAATAAATTTTTGGTTTCCCAGTGAATGTAACAGCTATGTTTACATTATACTGTAGTCTATTAAGGATGTAACACCATTATGTCTACAAAACAATGTATACACCTTAATTAAAAAATAATTTATTGTGGACTTCCCTGGTGGTACAGTGGTTAAAAATCTGTCTTGCAATGCAGGAGACACATGTTCGATCCCTGGTAAGGTAAGTAAGATTCCACATGCTGCAGGGCAACTAAGCCTGCGCATCACGACTGGAGAGTCCGAGCAGCACAACAAAAAAGCCCGTATGCCACAAGTTAAGACCCGATGAGGCCAAGTAACTAATTTTTTTTAAATTTATTGCTAAAAATGCTAGCCATCCTCTGAGCCTATAGCAAGTCATAATCTGCTTGCTGATTGAGGGTTTGAAACATAATGAGAATTACCAAAATGTGACCCAGAGACAAGAAATAGGCAAACGCTACTGCAAAAATGGCACTCACAGACTTGCTCAATGCAGGGTTACTGCAAACCTCCAATTTGTAAAAAAAAAAAAAAAAAAAAAGAAAGAAAAGAAAGAAAAAAATGTAGTATCTGCAAAATGCAATAAAGAGGAGTACAATAATATAAGGTATGCCTATACACATTTTAGGGCTTCATTTATAAGTTACCTTGAACCAACATCTAATATGAAAACTATAGTGTACTCTTACTGTGAGGAAGTATAATAAGAACAAAGTATGTAGAAATGTTAAAGTGATAATTACTGATTTAAGAGCTAAGACTATAGAACTCTCAGAAGAAAACACAGAATTAAATCTTCATGATTTACTTGGATTAGACTAAGCCTCCTTAGATACAATATGAAAAGCACAAGCAACAGAAGAAAAAAAAATTAGACACTCTCAATAATAATAACTTCTGTGCTTCACAGGACACCATCAACAAAGTGCAAAGACAACCCACAGAATGGGTGAAATCATTATCTGATCAGGACAGTGTATCTAGAATATGTAGAGGGGCTTCCCTGGTGGTCCAGTGTCTAACACTCAGCACTCCCAGTGCAGGAGGCCAGGGTTCAATCTCATACGCAGCAACTAAGAGCTTGCATACCGCGACTAGGAGATCGCATGCTGCAACTAAAAACATCCCACATGACACAACCAAAAAGGATCCCTCACACTACAACTAAGACCCAGCACAGTCAAATAAACAAATCCAGACTTGAATACATAAAGAACTCACTCTTACAATTCAATAATAGTAAAGACAAAAAAAAAAAAAAAACCCATGGAAAAAAATGAGCAAAGGATCTGGACATGTATTTCTCCAAAGAAGATACACGAATGGTCAATGAGCACAGGAAAACATGATCAATATCATTAGCCATTATAGAAATGCAAATCAAAAACATAATGATAAAACTTCATACTCACTAGGATGGCTAAAATTAAAAGACAGATGGTAGAAAGAGTTGAAAAGAATGTTGAGGAAGCAAAACCTCATACCTTGTTGGTGGGATTGTAAAACAGTATAGTCATTCTGAAAAACAGTTAATCACCTCAGCTCCTCAAAATGTTACATATGACCCAGAAATTCCAATCTTAGGTGTATATTAAGAGAACTGAAAACATATGTCTACACAAAAACTTGTACACAAATATTCACGGTAGCATTATTCACTAAAGCCCCAAATGTGGAAACTACCCAAATGTCCATCAGTTGGTGAATGGACAAATAAAATGTTGTATATCCATATGTTATGGGTTGATCTGTGTCCCCCCAAAAAGATATGCTGAAGTCCTAACCACAAGTACCTCAAAGTATGACACGATTTGGACACAGGGCCTTTGCAGACATAATTAGTTAAGACAGGTCATACTGGGGTAGGGTGGGCTCCTAATCTATGACTGTATCCTTATAAGATGGCTATGTGAAGAGACAGACACACAGGAAGCATGCCAAGTGACTAGGAAGGCAGACAGTGGGGTTACACAGCTACAAACCAGGGAATGCCAAAGACTGCTAGTAAACCACCAGAAGCTAGGAAGAAGCAAGAAAGGATTTTTCTGTACAAGTTTCAGAAGGAACACAGCCTGGCCAACATCTTAATTTTGGACTTTAAGCCTCCAGAACTGAGACAATAAATTTCTGTTGTTTCAAGCCACCTGTTTGTAGTATTCTGTTATGGCAGCCCTAGAGAACTTACACCATATAATGGAATATTATTCAACCACAGAAAGGAATGAAGTACTGACACATGCTTTAACATAGACAAACCTTGGAGATATGCTAAGTGGAGGGAATCAGACACCCAAGATTGCTTATTACATGATCCCATTTATATGAAATGTCCGGCCTAGGCAAATCTATAGAGAGAAAGTGTACTAGTGGTTGCCTGATGCTGGGGGGCAGGAATGATGAAGGACTGCTAATGGATACAGGGTTTCTTTTCTGGGGTGATGAATATCTTCTCAGATTAACTATAGTGCTGACTGCACAACTCTGTAAATATATTAAAAATCACTGAGTTGTATAGTCTAAATAGGTGAACTGTACGATATATGAAATATATATTTCATATATATAATATATATAAACATATATTTTTATATATTTCATATTTTTCATATATTTCATTATTTATATAAAAATATATAAAAAGCTTTAAAAGAAAGCTTTTAAAAATAATTATTAAAAAAATTAACAGACACAGAGAGAGAGAGAGGAGTAGAGCATTAGGAAAGAGCTGTTACATGAAGTAATGTGTGAAATTTGAGCTGAACTGTGTACAGTGAGGAAAGCTGTGAGAAGAGCATTCCAGGCAGAGAGAATGGTACAAATTTCCTTGTGTGAGAACAGGCTTGGCATATCTAAGGAACAGAAAGGTAAATATGGCTAGAGTATAAATGAGGTAGAAAGTGCTATGGGATAAAGTTGGTACACAGGCAAGGGCTAGAATGTGTGTATTAACTCCATAAAAGTTATAGGAAATAAGGGTAGCTACAGTAAAATTCCAGGCAACTTTATTTCATCTTCAGTCCTCAATATGCACCTTTAATCTCAATAGGCTTATATATTAGTAGTAATAGTTACCTCATTTTATATTTAAACATTCATAACCATAAAAAACAATTACTCTTATGGGTATCCAGTCCTAAAGTTACCTGAACCTGCTAGGTTTGGGCCTGGACTAGTCTTAGACAGAGCAATCTCAAATAGTCAAAATCAGTATAAACCTTGCCCTGAGCCAAGAGTTTTAAATCTTGAAGGTATAAACATCTCAGTCAAAACTAGGGGACTTCCTTGGTGGTCTAGCGATTAAGAATCCATCTGCCAATGCAGGGGATGCAGGTTTGATCTCTGGTTTGGGAAGATCCCACATGCTATGGAGCAATTTAGCCTGTATGTCACAGCTACTGAAGCCCTCATGCTCTAGAGCCTTGGCTCCACAACAAGAGAAGCCACAGCAGTGAGAAGCCTGTGCACGGCAACCAGAGAGTAGCTCCCACCTGCAGCAACTAGAGAAAGCCCCCGCGCCAGCAACGAGGACCCAACACAGCCAAAAATAAATAAATAAAATTCCTAGAAGCTCTGTAAATACTTAACTGTTGTGCTGAGGAGCTGAGGAGGGACGCGAACCTCAAACACCTGCTGGGACTGGAGTGGGGGAGTGGGGCATGGATCTAGAAATCAAGTTTCTACCTATACCTTATGTAAGGCAGACCCTCCTCTCAGCTAGTTTACCTCAGTTCCCCAGGCAGGAGAACTGGCCCAGGAGCCCCCTGAAGCGCGTGTTCTCGTGTGGCCTAAGTGCAAGCACCTGAGAGCAGGTGGACACATGTATGTACACGAGACAGGGACACGAGGCTGGGGCTTTCCATTACAAATAAAGACTGAATTCCTCGTTGCAATGTTTATCATGAATGTGAAATTTTTCTCCCTGCCTCTGGCATTAAGAATAAAAAATTGCGATTTATCATAAAATAAACTTCTGTATCTGTCAAACAGCAAGCCAAATCAACCCATTCTAGAGATCAAGGATTTTTCTAAGACTCACAGAATGTTCCTATGATTCAAGGAATAGGGAAAAATCAGACCACCATCAGGAATAAAGCAAATGAAATGAGTATTTAACTCAATATATGTGCTCTCAGTCTATTCACCAATTCCTACCCACTGGACATTTGCAGGTGAAGAAATTTTGAAGTTAATCCAAAAGCCTGCCTTTTCCATTTTGGTTCCAAGTTGGACTACAAGTTTCAGTAAGGAAGGTAATAGGGCAAAATTCAAGAAGGGTAATACTCGGTGTCATCCTAAACCCTCCCTTTTTAGTTTCTCTTAAGTGTTCTCCCCTGTCTTATACTGTTATACAGCCTGCGTCAAACACCTGTTGACCTCATTATGGAAGTATTTCAATAACACCCAGAGACCTAAGAAGCACATGTGAAAATGCAAAGAAGACGTTTGAGATAACAGACATAGAAATCTGAGATGTAAACAGAACTGGCTAGCCCATTTAATAAATTTTTTGAAATAACAAAGTGATTAACCAGAAGGCAAGGCTACAAATAAATCCAATAAACATATCACCACACACTTGTATACAAATCCACCCATCTCTTAACTAATAGACAAAAGCAGTAAAAGGCAATAGAAACACTATACTTTCCCATTTCCCTGGGTGGGGGATGGGGGGGGTGGGAGGGGAGTTCTAATCAAGAGACTCTCTGTAAAGCTAACAACAAAGTAAAAGAAAACAAACAAGCAAAACAAAAAGTTCCAATCTGATTAAAGTTAGTAATAAATTGTACTTACTGTTTGGCCTGATTAACATGAACTCCTAGTGTATAGCTCAGCCATTTGTATGTCACCTGCAAGAAGGAGTTTTTAAAAAAATTTTATTAGATGACTGCAGAGCGCAGGTCAGCCCAAAGGACTCCTAAAGATTCTGAGGCAATTACGCCTTATAAATTACATTAAATGCCACCCCAGTTTTGCCAAGAACCATCCATCTGGGCAGGTAGGACTCAGACATTTATTTCACAAACAAGTCTGAATCACAGATTAATGCAAGAATCGAAAAAGGTTGAATATACACAGAAAAAGCTCTCAATTTCCTTACACTCCCTGTTTCACACTGGTCCTTCTTTCCACATTTCTCTCCTCTTATGGGGCCATCACCAAAAACTATCCTCAAACTCACTCAGAAACTTAAGTTACTTTGGAGCATACAACTCAGAAACTTCTGAAGAAAGTTGCAGCCACATAAATATTAAAGGGCACAGATGGTGCAGGGGTCAGGGAATGAGTGAAGTGGATAAATACTCTATCAGAGGTTAGACTGGGAATTACTGGCATCAAGCTTTGCTCTTCCTCCCATCCTTCCTTGAACTGTCATTTGCCACTTCCTTGTAACCTGTCACCCTCCCCTCAAAGTCTTACAATTCTAAACGCTGAGTTTCCAGTAACTAGAAGACTGAGCACAGGCTGGGCAAAGGCAGTGTGATGTAGAGGAAAGCACTAGCAGAACACAGACTGGAAAATTGATTATCCCTTGTGTGTGTGTTAGTCACTCAGTCGTGTCCTACTCTCTGTGACCCCATGGACTATATATATAGCCCAGCAGGCTCCTCTGTCCAGGGAATTCTCCAGGCAAAATTACTGGAGTGGGTTGCTGTTCCCTTCTCCCAGGAGATCTTCCCAACCCAAGGATCAAACCTAGGTCTCCTGCAGACGGATTATCCCTTACTAACCACAAGTTATTTGGCCTCTCTGCTTCAACTACCTTTTCTAAGGCTACTTCCACCGACCTCTATGCGTCACTGTAAAAAAGTACACGCAATAACGTGTACCCAAAGTTCACAGTAGGCCCTCAATCATCACGATTTGAGAAACGCTCTCACATCCATCGTCTAACTTGATCTTTACTTCAACCCTGTGAGGGAGGTCAAGCCTGAATCAATAACAAACTTCTAGGAAAACGAAACCAACTGACGATCAGATTAAACAACTTGTTACTTAACCCGGTCAAAACACAATTTCCTCAACTGTAAACTTGAGACTTCAAACACCAACCACCTTGCAGGAAACGTGTGAAAACAGCTTAGAAACAACATCAATCAAGGCTCCTCCCTCCCCGCCCGACCTCCGTGGCCCTTGGTCTGCGCAGAGCCCAGCACGCCCACCCGAGGAACCTGGATCTGCCGGCGGGGCAGAAGTCCTCCCCGGCGAGTCCTCGCTCTGCCTGGGGCACCAGGAATGGGGACCGTCTCCACTGGACCAGCCCCATGCAGCCACACGCAGAGGGATCAAGGCCCCTGCCGCCCTCACTGGGCCCAAAACCCCAGTCGCACGCCCGCATTCCCCAGTCCTAGCTCCTCACGATCTTGTTCTGGTCCGTGACGAACTCGTCTATATTTTCCAGATAAATCTGGTCCGCCATGGTGCCGCGGCGCTGTGCCCCGCCGCAGCTGAGCTCCCCTAGCCGCCACAACCGCAGCTCCCGCCGGCGGGAAACGTCGTTTCTCCCTCCCAGGTCCCGGGTCGTTTCCCACGGCAACGAAGGCGACGCGCTACGGCGGCCGCTCGAGGGTCAAACTAGTCTCGGAGACGGCGCAGGTTGAAGTAGGTGGAGCTAATAGGAACTGACGGAAGTGAGGAACGAGGAGCGCAGGCGTGGTCTGGAACGGCTGCTTGTAGAACCCTAGTGTCGAATCTAGGCTCTGCCATTTCGTGGCTGACGCACCGCAAAATAGCTCACCTCTCTAGGGACCGTGGTCTTTCCACCCGTAAACTGATAAAATAATCCTTGCCCTGTCACACATTTAGTCAATGGATATTAATTAGGTACCTCGTCTGTTTCCAGCCACTTCCTAGGCACTGGGACACAGCAGTAAACAATAAAGACAGAAGTAAATATTTTAGTTAAGTCCTGCCAGCTGGGATAAAGTACTGCCTGTTATAATCTCTCAGAATTGAGAAATTAGGGGAAGTTTTTCCAGAATGGATGAGAGAGGGGGTGTTTGCTGGAAAGAGAAGTTTTCATTATAGTTGAAATGTTGGGAGAAAAGGACACAGGAGAGATGAGACGAAGGAAGAAGCCAAACTATGCTGTGCCTAAAAGGTTGCGTGAAGGGGCACGTGAACTTTATTCTCAAGAATTGGGGAATTTCAAATAAAATTTCTCCTAACATCAGCTAAAAAAAAAAAAAATCCTTCCATATAACCTGTGTATTTCAGTAGGGCAGCACCGTGAATAATAGAGCTGGCACTAGAGTTAGACCGTGGATTTGAATCCTGGTTTTGATATTTGCTGTGTAAACTTAGGCAAATTGCTTAACCACTGCAAGCCTGTTTCCCCATCTATAAGATGGATATAGTAATAGCACCACTTCAAATGTTTGTTGCAACATGCATTCATTCAGGATATGGTTAGCAAAAGCCTAGTAGGGGCCAAGCATTGTTGTTCTACAGATACAGCTGTGATCAATAACACAGGGAGCCTGCCCAAATGTAGCTTACATTTTCTTGGACACTTTCGAGTGAGGGATGATAGCAGCTTAAAATAGTATCATTTGTACTAGAAATTGAGAAGCCAGTAACGTGGTTCCCTTTTGTTTCTGAGTCAGGAAAACCCGCTAATGAGTTAGATGAGTGGAGAATGAGAAAGACAGTAATAAAAATTGCCTAGACTTGGAACCTAAATCAATATGTTAATAGTGATGTCTTTGACTGTGAGATATGAAGACTGAGAGAAAGTGCAGATGAGAAAATTAAAGAATTTTATTTGGCCAGAGTTATAAACCAGATAATATATACATAACCCTTGTGCCATGCCTGCATACAATGAAATCAACAGTTAGTATCTGTACTTGGGATTGGCAGGCTTCCCTGGTGGCTCAGATGGTAAAGAATCCACCTTCAATGTGGGAGACCTGGGTTCGATCCCTGGGTCAGGAAGATCCCCTGGAGAATGGAATGTCTACCCACTCTAGTACCCTTGTCTGGGGAATTCCATGGACAGAGGAGCCTGCTGGGCAGTCCATGGGGTCACAAAGAGTCAGACACAACTGAGCAACTAACACCACACTTACACTGGTGACACTGCTTTTGCTGGTAGCTCAGATGGTACAGAATCTGTCTGCAGTGACAGAGACCCAGGTTCAATCCCTGCGTCAGGAAGATCCCCTGGAGAAGGAAATGGCAACCCACTCCAGTATTCTTATCTGGGAAATCCCATAGACAGAGGATCCTGGAACTGACTAACACACTCCCTGGTGACATTGGGCAGAGGAGTGAAAGAGGCACCAAAGCCAGATTTCAGTGATTCAAGAAGTGAGGAAGAATGAGAAAAGGAGCTGAAGATAGAGCGTAGAGACAACTCTGGCTAATTAACTCTGTGAAATAGGAGAATGGGGTGAGAATCATGACTTTCACAACAAGTCTGCCTTAGCAACAGGGGTGGGAGGTGGTGGTGGGTGTTTGTCTGGGAAGGAAGGACGATAGGCCTTCTGGAGTTTTTTCTGTGTAGAAGATCCTCAGTCAGGATTCCCTCAGAAACTGCAGGCCTGAATCTGTAGGAGGAGAGCATGTGATACATCCTCAATTCCCATTGAATGGAAATTTTTCCAAAGGCCTTTTTCCCCCTGGATTCCCAGCACCCAGCATGGCCATAGCTGGCAGAGCGTTGGCCCTTAACAAATATTTGTTGACTGATAACTAAATGGCAGAATGAGTAGATGGGTGGATGAATGGAATTGAATTAAACGTTGTTCTGCTCTATAATCCCTTTTGTTGGTTTTCAGAACATTGTTTGTGGAAGGTGTTGTCTTTCCTCTCCATCCCCCTCTGAAACGGTTACATAGTCTGTTAGCAGGGGGAGCATTATTGGTAGGTTAACTGGGGAGATGCAGCTGCCTTCAAAGTCCCAGTGATCAGAAATAGGGGACAAGGGGTGACCTTTTGTGGACAAAAGTCAGGACCAAGCCCACATCCTAAACAGGCTTGAGACTTGCAAAGAACACTGCTGCTGGAGACCCAAAAGGGAGGCGCCATGCATTCCTATGTGTACAGTCTTTATAGACAGGATTTTATCTAGTAAACACTCCATATACTTTGGGTTGACTAATTTGAAGCATCTTACCTTTCAGTATTTCTTCCAAAACTCCATAGAGTAAGAGACAAAATCAGATGGAAGACTCTCCCTAGACTGATTCTCCTCGTCTCCCTGTTCCCTATCCCATGAGGAAATGCCTCCATCATCCTTCTGATCTCCCGGGACCTTCTCTATTTCAGACCTTCCTTATCATCAGTCTTCTGTTTTTAAGTTTCTTTTCATGGTATAGAGAAAATGCATGCTCATCCACATCTTCTCTAGCCTGATCTCTGTTCCAATCTTTCCCCAGCCCCCATCCAGGTCCCTCTTTAACACCAGTTCCAGGATGACATTTCTAAAACACAGAACTGATGATGTTGTTCCCAGCTTAAAAAACCACAATCCAATTTTAGAACACTTCCATTGCCCCCCAGATGTGCTCTTGTGCCCTCATTCCCTGCTTACCCAAACAGTCCCTATTCTCACCCCCAATACCAGGCAACCAAGGGTCTGCTTTCTCTCTCTATTATTTTGCCTCTTCTAGAAATTTCATATAAATGGAACCATAAATATGTAGTTTTCTGGGTAGGGTTTCTATTATGGACTGAGGTGTGTCCCCCCCCCCATAAATTCATATATTAAAGTCCTAGCACATTATAACTGGCAACAGGGTCTTTAAAGAGATAATTAAGTTAAAATGAGGTTATTAGGGTGGGTCCTAATCCCTGGTGTCCATATAAGAAGAGGAAACTAAGACAGGTAACCCATTGCAGATAGAAGACCACGTGAAGACAGAAGAAGATGACCATCTATAAGCCAAGAAGAGAGCCCTCAGAAGTCAACCCTGATAACACCCTGATCTCGGACTTCTAGCCTCCAGAATTGTGAACAAATAAATTTCTATTGTGTAAGCCTCCCAGTCTGGTACTTTTTTATGGCAGCCCTAGCAAACTAATACAGCTTCTTTCATGTAGCACAATGTGTTTGAGCTTCTTTTAAAATAGTGTAAATATTAGTAGTTCTTTACTTTTTGTGCTCGGTAGTACCCAATGGATGTACCATATTTTGTTTATGTATTCTCCAGTGGATGGACATTTGAATTACTTCCAGTTCTGGTGCTAAAACTCCTGCTAGAAAATTTGCATACATGTCTTCACGTGAACATATGTTTTCATTTCTCTTGGGTAGATCCAAGACTTTCAAGATCAAGTTTAAGTTTATTACTTCTTCAACCTCACCTCTCATCCTTCATTGCTTCTTACCTTTACTTCAGCACCAAAGACTGCTCATAAGTCCTTGCATGTACCATTCTGTTTCTCACTTATAAGTCTTTACATCCATGATACCCTCTCTGGACTTTTGTTTCCTCATGCTAAAATTGAGATAATAATCAGACATATTGAGTGGAATAAATTCTAATTAACAGTACCTCTCATCTAGACAGTGCTTTAGACAAGTTTTCAAAGCTTACTTACATCCTTATCTCCTTTGATAAACTCTGTCCAATAGTCAGGGATTATAGGTTAGTAGCTATGACTGTCAAAGATAGTGAAAGTCACTCAGTCGTGTCCAACTCTGCAAGCCCATGGACTATACAGTCCATGGAATTCTCCAGGCCAGAATACTGGAGTGGGTAGCCTTTCCCTTCTCCAGGAGATCTTCCCAACCCAGGGATTGAATCCAGGTCTCCCTCATTGCAGGGGGATTCTTTACCAGCTGAGCCATAGGGAAGCCCAAGAATACTGGAATGGGTAACCTATCCCTTCTCTAGCGGATCTTCCTGACCCAGGAATCGAATTGGGGTCTCCTGCATTGTAGGCGGATTCTTTACCAATTGAGCTATCAGGGAAGCCATGGCAGACTGTAAAAATTACTCCCTTCCATCTATCTATACGTTTTGAAAGCATCCTCCCACCCTGACTCTGGTTTGGTTTTGTGATTCACTTTGACTAGAAACATTCTTGAGCATAGGGGCTTCCCTTCTCTTACTGCACAAGGAGTCCAGAGACCGCCATGTGGATGAGCCTAGGTTAGGATGCTAGAGGACAAGAGGCCACGCTGGCAGAGAATGAAGGTACCCCAAATATGTGAGTGAAGCGACTACCCAATTCGCCAGTGGACTATAGATCCAACGAGGAGCCTAGCATAGATCCGTTGAACTAACCAACACCAGGTGACCTATAGCATCTGAGCTAAATAAAGTGATCATAGATTTAAGACACGATGTTTCAGGTTGAGTCATTTTATTTCAATGCTAATTGATATAGATATTCAGTACAATAAAGCTTTGAAGCTAAGCAGTCTGGGTTTGAATTCTAGCTCTGCCATCTACCAGCAGCGTGGCCATGGGCAAGCTACTCCATCTTTCCAAGCTTCAGTGTCTTCATCTGAATAAAGAGGGTAATGATAGTGCCCATCCCCTGGGGTTGCAAAGATTCAATAAGATGATAGATGTCAGGCATTCCCTCATGTGCTACTGGGCTCAGCATAACTCCATGAGAGGGAGCTATTGTTCAAATGAGTAACTAAAGGTTAGAAAACTAAACTCCCAGATGTTTAGTGACTTTGTCCAAGATCACACGGCCAGAAAATGACTGAACCTGGTGCTCACACTAGGACTTCGTGACCTCTACCAAGTCTAGGATTCATGATAGACAGTGGAGGAGATTGACTGGTGGTTGGGAGGATCATTCATTGTCCACCTGATGACAGATTTCATACTGGCCTCAGTATGAAAGCCAAAATAGGCCAAAGTTAATGAATGATCACACTGAAGTTTGATGAAGATTAGTTTGGTAACACAAAGTACAAGTCACTGGCGGGCATTGATGGTCCCATATTTTCATTCTCTGAATTCCATGTCTATTCAGGTCTGTTTTTTGTTTGCACTGTTTCTCAAATCCACTCTCTTCTTTCCATTTTCTTACCTTAACCTGTGCCCCTTTCTGAAGCTTAACTTCCTATGGTGTGTCCTGTTCCAATCCTTTCTCTTCTGCCTGAAACTTCTACACTTTGGGCTCTGTGCCAGTACATCACTGATGCTCACCATAGGACAGATTCTGCATGTGGGTTTTACCCAGCAGCTGGCTAGATGGCTTCCAGATATGAAGTGAAAGACCTCAAGACATCTCATTCAGAAAACAAAGGGCCTACAAGGATCTGACCAGTTCTGCAGGCCTAATAAAGACTAATAAAGGCCTAAGAAAGCCTAATAAAGACTGGCAGGTACCATCCCTGAGCAGCAGATGGCAGTGTCAGCTCTTCCTTTGTCATCTCCCATCAGGAGCCGCTGGTGCTCCTTTTCACAGGAATAACAAGATTAGGACCTTAACAATCAATTAGAAAACACTCTGTGGTCAAACTTTAACTGATTTAATTGCCTGAATTGAAAGAAAAAGGGATTTCATATAAAAATAGGGTTTCAGGCTTTATTTATTAATTCAAACATCCAGCTGCAACCTTTTGTCCAGCCTGTGCTCTCCTGTTTAGTTCAGTTTAGTTGCTCAGTCTTGTCTGACTCTTTCTGACCCCATGGACTGCAGCACACCAGGCTTCCTTGTCCATCACCAACTCCTGGAGCCTGCTCAAACTCATGTCCATCGAGTCAGTGATGCCATCCAACCATCTTATCCTCTGTTGTCCCCTTCCCTCCTGCCTTTGATCTTTTCCAGCATCAGGGTCTTTTCCAGTGAGTCAGTTTTTGATATCAGGTGGTCAAAGTATTGGAGCTTCAGTCCTTCCAATGAATATTCAGGACTCATTTCCTTTAAGAGTGACTGGTTTGATCTCCTTGCAGTCCAAGGGACTCTCGAGTCTTCTCCAACACCACAGTTCAAAAGCATCAATTCTTTGGTACTTGGCCTTCTTTATGGTCCAAATCTCACATCCATACATGACTACTGGAAAAACCATATCTTTGACTAGATGGACCTTTGTTGGCAAAGTATGTCTCTGCTTTTTAATATGCTGTCTAGGTTGGTCATAGCTTTTCTTCCAAGGAGCAAGTGGCTTTTAATTTCATGGCTGCAGTTACCATCTGCAGTGATTTTGGAGCCCAAGAAAATAAAGTCTGTCACTGTTTCCATTGTTTCCCCATCTATTTGCCATGAAGTGATGGGACTGGATGCCATGATCTTCGTTTTTTGAATGATGAGTTTTAAGCCAGCTTTTTCACTCTCCTCTTTCACTTTCATCAAGAGGCCCTTTAGTTCTTCTTTGTTTTCTGCCATAAGGGTGGTGTCATCTGCATATCTGAGGTTATTGATATTTCTCGTGACAGTGTACAGGAGGCAGTGATCAAGACCATCCCTAAGAAAAAGAAACACAAAAAGGCAAAATGGTTGTCTGAGGAGGCCTTACAAACAGCTGAGAAAAGAAGAGAAGTGAAAGACAAAGGAGAAAAGGAAAGATATACCCATCTGAATGCAGAGTTCCAAAGAATAGCAAGGAGAGATACAAAAGACTTCCTCAGTGATGAGTGCAAAGAAATAGACGAAAACAATAGAATGGGGAAGACTAAAGTTTTCTTCAAGAAAATCAGAGATAGCAAGGGAATATTTCATGCAAGTTCAGTTCAGTTGCTCAGTCCTGTCCGACTCTTTGCGACCCCATGAACTGCAGCATGCCAGGCCTCCCTGTCCATCACCAACTCCCAGAGTCCACCCAAACCCATGTCCATTGAGTCGGTGATGCCATCCAACCATTTCAACCTTTGTTGTCCCCTTCTCCTCCTGCCCTCAATCTTTCCCAGCATCAGGGTCTTTTCAAATGAGTCAGCTCTTTGCATCAGATGGCCAAAGTATTGGAGTTTCAGCTTCAACATCAGTCCTTCCAATGAATATTCAAGACTGATTTCCTTTAGGATGAACTGGTTGGATCTCCTTGCAGTCCAAGGGACTCTCAAGTCTTCTCCAACACCACACTTCAAAAGCATCAATTCTTCAGCGTTTGGCTTTCTTTCTTTCTTTCTCTCACATCCATACATGACTACTGGAAAAACCATAGCAAAGATGGGCACAATAAAGGACAGAAATGGTATGGATCTAACAGAAGCAGAAGGTATTAAGAAGAGGTGGCAAGAATACACAGAAGAGCTATACAAAAAAGAGCTTCATGACCCAGATAACCACGATGGTGTGATCACTCACCTAGAGCCAGACATCCTGGAATGCAAAGTCAAGTGAGCCTTAGGAAGCATCACTATCAACAAAGCTAGTGGAGGCGATGGAATTCCAGTTGAGCTATTTTAAATCCTAAAAGATGACGTCGTGAAAGTGCTGCACTCAATATGCCAGCAAATTTGGAAAACTCAGCAGTGGCCACAGGACTGTAAAAGGTCAGTTTTCATTCCAATCCCAAAGAAAGGCAATGCCAAAGAATGCTCAAACTACCGCACAATTGCACTCATTTCATATGCTAGCAAAGCAATGCTCAAAGTTCTCCAAGTGAGGCTTCAACAGTATGTGAACTGAAAACTTCTGGATGTTCAAGCTGGATTTAGAAAAGGCAGAGGAAACAGATCAAATGCCAACATCTGTTGGGTCATAGAAAAAGCAAATGTCTATAGCAGCATTATTCATAATGGCAAAAATGTGGAAAAGACCTTTAAAAAAACAAAAATCAACAGAGTATACTTGAAGATCTAATTGGCTTTATTCAATTGTTCTCCTGCCAATGCAGGAGACATAAGAGAGAGGGGTTTAATACCTCGATTGGGAAGATTCCCTGGAGGAGGGCATGGCAACCCACTTCAATGTTCTTGCCTGGAGAATCCCATGGACAGAAAAGCCTGGTGAGCCACAATTCATGGGATCAGAGTCAGACACAGCTGAGAGATTGAACATGAGTGCAATGATTCATGAATCTAGAAGCAAATAGCGTATTTACTAGATAGGATGCAATCCAAGGAGTTGTACAAAATGGAAGGTCTTTTTAGGTTAAAAAAAAAAAGAGAGAGAGAGACAGGACAAGGAAGTTATTTGCAAAAGTAAAGAAAGAATTGTTTCAGGCTAGGTCACCTTCCCTAGGTGAGCAGCAAAGGGGGAGTCTTATCACACTTATTATGTCACTAGTGTTGACGGGAAATTCCAGACTGACGGGTTTACAGTTCCACTCCTGGGAGTGGCTGAAACTGCATTCAGGTTAGGTATTAATGCTTGGTGAGGTTTAGCAGAAGTGACTCCATTTTGGGCTTATTTATTTTTAACAGACCCAATTGTCCATTAACAAATAAATGGATAACAAAAGCTGGTATGCAATGGAATAATATTCAGCTGTAAAATGGAATGAAGTACTGATACATGCGACAGCACAGATGAACCTTGAAAACATGCTAAATGAAGTAAGCCAGTTACAAATGCCACATACCATATGATTTGTATGAAAGTCCAGAGCAGGGAAATCTGGAGACAGAAAGTTGATTAGGGATTGCTGTGCTCTGGGAAGGGACAAGGAGCAGGGGAATGACAGTTAAATGGTATAGGGTTTTTCTTTTTGAGAAGACAGAAATATTCTAACGTTGACCGTGACAAGGATTGCACATACCTATGCATATACTAGGGCTTCCCACTCGGCTCAGTGGTGGAGAATCCACCTGCAGTGCAGGACTTGCAGGAGACAATGGTTGGATCCCTGGGTCAGGAAGATCTCCTGGAGAAGGGAATGGCAGTCCACCCCAGTATTCTTGCCTGGAAAATTCCATGGACAGAGGAGCCTGGTGGCTATAGTCCCTGTGGTCACAAAGAATCTGACACAACCAAAGTGACCAGGCACGCACACATGCATATACTAAGATGTGAACTGTATCATGTAAATGAGAGAATTGTATTTCAATAAAACAGTTAAATTGGAAAAAGAGTCTGATGCTGGCAAAGATTGAAGGCAGAAGGAGAGGAGGGCAACAGAGGATGAAATTGCTGGGTGGCATCACCGATGCAGTGGACATGAACGTGGGCAAACTCTGGGAGATGATGAGGGACAGGGAGGTCTGGCATGCTGTAGTCCATGGGGTGATGAAGAGGCAGACACAACTGGGCAATTGAACAACAACAACAACAAAGCTGTTAAAACACTGGCAGAAACAAAGGGAGCCAAGGCAGGTACAGCCTCAGCCCAGATCATGCTACAGATGCAATTCAATAAGAACACCTCTGCCACCCATACCCTTGCTCTGAATATTGGACCCAGAGGCCACTATTGACTGTTGAGCTTGCTGCCCCCAAACCTAGATGTTACAACTACTGCCCCCACCACTACCGAAATGAATTCTCCATTGTCCCTGCTTACTTGGAATAAAAATGTCTTATTCTAAGTTCTGGGAGAATGTACCTGATTGTTTGAGTCTGGATCATATGTGCATACCCTAGCTGTGAGAAGGGACTGGGAAAGCAAATATCTGGCCTCATCACTTCTTTTTTTTTTCCCTCATCACTTCTATAATAGGAAATAAGGTCTGCCCCATCCAAGATTCCTATGGTAGACAATTATCCAAATACAAGAAAGGGGTTTCAATGTTGGGCAAATGAGCAAACCAACCAAACAACAAACAAAAAAGGAACATCCTGGCCTCTGTACATATGTATGCTTGCTAAGTCACTTAAGTTGTGTCAGACTCTTTGCGACCCTATGGACTGTAGCCCTCCAGGTTCCTCTGTCCATGGGATTCTCCAGGCAAGAATAGTAGAGTGGGTTGCCATGCCCTTCTCCAGGGGATCTTCCCAACCCAGGGATCGAACCTATGTCTCTTACATCTCCTGCATCGACAAGAGGGTTCTTTGCTACTAGTGCCCCCGGGGAGATAGATGTGAAAGTGAAAGTCATTCAGTCGAGTCCAACTCTTTGTGACCCCATGGACTATGCAGACCATGGAATTCTCCAGGCCAGAATACTGGAGTGGGTAACTGTTCCCTTGAAGCTGCCCCAGTTAAAATGCAAATATTCCAAGGGACTTCCCTGGCAGTTCAGCAGCTAAGAGTCCTTGCTTCCACTGCAGGGCACTTGGGTTTGATCTTTGGCAGGGGAACTAAGATTCTGCATGCTGCAGGGCGCAGCCAAATAAACGATTCTAATATTCCAGAATAACTAAAATTCCAGAACGCTCATTCAGTCGTGTATGCTTGCAATCACTGTGAGAATTTATTAAGAACCTAAAAACTCTTTGTTAGCTCCATGCTAAACCTCACGGAATCAGAAACAAATAAAACACTGACCTGGACCTCAAGGTGATCACTGTGAGAAGGAGAAAAAGATGGAGTGTTGTGGGTCACAGGCTAAAAGTACAAGGAGTGAAATAGGGACACACAGGAGAGACTGGTCAGCTCTCCTTGGGGAGAAGGTTAGAGAGCCTTCACAGAGATGACCTCGAGGAAAATCTTAAGAGGTGGGTTGATGCCTTGCTAGGTGGAAGGGAGGATATAGGGGCCTTGTGCACCTAAGCACAGGGGGAACCAGGAACAATGCTGGGCTGGGACTGTGGGGTGACTCAGGGCACAGCAAGGGCAAGTGGAGAAGTCACTGGGACCAGATCAGACCAAACAGTTTGGTATTCCCTCTTTTCAACAGAGAGCTGCTGAAGGATACTTTATTTTCAAAACTTTGTTTTGATGCTGTATAGAAGGTGAACTGGAGGAGAGAATGGGCAAAGAGGTCAGATGCCACTGCCATGATCTCAGTGTTAGATGGCAGAAGATGATCTAGCCCAGGGTGGTAGCAGGGGCCACAAGAGGGACAGAAATGGATGTGAGATATGTGTTGGTCACTCAGTTGTGTCCAACTCTTTGTGACCCCATGGACTGTAGCCTTCAAGGTTTCACTCTGTCCATGGGATTCTCTAGGCAAGAATACAGGAGTGGGTAGCCATTCCCTTCTCCA
This sequence comes from Cervus canadensis, assembly GCF_019320065.1. NCBI lineage: Eukaryota > Metazoa > Chordata > Mammalia > Artiodactyla > Cervidae > Cervus > Cervus canadensis. Next base: position 49,064,624 of record NC_057396.1, on the reverse strand, counting down.
GGGGATCTTTCCAACCCAGGGATTGAACTCAGGTCTCCTACATTGCAGGGAGATTCTTTATCATCTGAGCCACCAGAGAAACCCTAGATATGAGATAATGGGTAAGGAAAAATTTAGTTTACCTTATCTTTGCAGAACTGCCTAAGGGGGACTTCCCCGGTGGTCCAGAAGCTAAGACTCTGTGCTCCAAATGCAGGGGGCCTGAATGGTCGGAGAGCTAGATTCCACATGCTAAAACTAAAAGATCCTGAGTGCTGCGCTGAGTCTCAGTCTCAAAAGAAAAGTGAACTGTTTAATAGAGAGAAGGACCCTGATGACCTTCAGGATAAACCCATGCACCCATCTGCCCCATCTACACACTCACACCCTCCTACCCCAACACTTATTGAATCAGTGCTGGTGATACAGAAATGATTCGCAATTTACAGGAGCCCTATCTGAAGAGGAGACAGGAATCAAAACAGACAGTTGTTTCTGTCTGTTGTTAGGATTGTTGCTAGGAAACTGCTGAATGGAAGACACTATGGGAGCATTGTGACTGGGGATTTCAAGGAGGACTTCATAGAGAAGAGTTGAGACCTCTTTTAAAAGATCAAGAGGAGTTGGCCAAAAAGAAAATGCTGGGAAGGAGGCAATGGAGGCAGAGAGAAGAGCTTGTTTTGCAGCCATGAAAAGGTGCCTTGCAGTCCTCCAACTAGAGAAGTGTAATAGACCAAAGGCAGATGGTACCCAGATGATACTCTTTAGAGTCCAGTATCAAGGTTTGCGCTGAAACATCACCTCCCATGAGCTGTTCTCAATGGAGGACAGGGCACAGCAGGGAGACTAAGGCAGGTGTATTCTTAAGAAGCAAGAGACTCTTCTGACTTCTGACAGCCATCTTTGGCTTCAGGATAACATAAGCTTTCTTAGACCAAATGGCTGTCTAGGACACTTGAGGGTTCACTCAACCCTCATCTCCCTTCTGCTCACTCAGGGTCAGACTTGAATGGAGGATTCATGATTCAGCCATACTCTCCCTCCCCATTTTTGTAAAATCTTGCAGGCTTAGTGCTTGCTTGGCTTTTATTCTTGGAGAACCCAGATTGATACATTTGTGTAAAAGTATACATTCTTGAAGGACTTTGGACTTCACTCTGGACTAATTCACAAGACTTTGGACACTTTTAGTAAAGTATAATGAGACAAAATAAAATTTGAAGCTTGGAGGTGTATGACCTAAAGTTGCAGAGAGAATGGAGAAGGTATGAGAGAGCAAACAGTTGTACAGTTGACCTTTGAACAATGCAAGAATTAGGGATGCCAACCCTGCACGGTCAGAAATCCAAGTATAACTTTATGGTTGGCCCTCCATATTCATGATTCCTTCTTATCCACGGTTTCTTCCCGTCCAGTTTCACATCCACAGATTCAACCAAACACAGATGGTGCTGTACCTGTAGTATTTACTATTGAAAAACATCGGTGTATAATTGGGCACACGAAGTTCAAACCTATGTCAACTATGAGGACCTTTTCATGTTTGGAGAGTTTCTCTTCTGGCTTCTTAACTCACTTTCCCAGCATTCCCCACAACTAAGGCATAGGATGAGACGAATGCCCTGCCAATTTTGAATTGGAAACTAGTGGGGTAAAGAAGCAGGAGTGCGCAGAATCAGTGTTAGCCATGGCTGGCAACAGAGATAGCAGCTGTAGTGGCGGAGTCCAGATCTTGGATTGGTCATCTTGATGGTACTTGAGTGGTCCCAGTCCCCAGGGCAGGGACTGTCAATGTGTTCATTGAACCAGTTCTATACGGTAAATTTGGGAGTTGATCCTGGGAAAAAGTTCCAAGCCTGGTTCTTCACCTTTCATAACAAAATTGTGTTGTTCAGCCGCTCAGGCATGTCTGACTCTTTGCAACCCCATGGACTGCAGCACACCAGGCTTCCCTGTCCTTCACTATCTCCTGGAGTCTGCTCAAACTCATGTCCATTGAGTTGGTAAAGCCATCTAACCATTTCATCCTCTGTCGCCTCCTTCGCTTACTGCCCTCAATCTTTCCCATCATCAGGGTCTTTTCCAGTGAGTCAGCTCTTCGCATCAGGTGGCCAAAGTATTGGAGCTTCAGCTTCAGCATCAGTCCTTCCAATGAATATTCAGGATTGATTTCCTTTAGGATTGACTGGTTTGATCTCCTTGAGGGACTCTCAAGAGTTTTCTCCAACACTACAATACAAAAGCATCAATTCTTCGGCACTCAGTCTTTTCTACTGTCCAGCTCTTATATTTGTACATGACTGCAGGAAAAACCATAGCTTTGACTATATGGACCTTTGTCAGCCAAGTGATGTCTCTGCTTTTTAATATGCTGTCTAGGTTGGTCATAACTTTTCTTCCCAGGAGCAAGCAGCTTTTAATTTCATGGCTACAGTCACCATCTGCAGTGATTTTGGAGTCCAAGAAGATAAGATCTGTCAGTTTCCATTTTTTTCCCATAAAGTAATTTTTCCCATCTATTAGCTATGAAGTGACAGGAATGGATGCCATGATCTTGGTTTTTTGAATGTGGAATTTTAAGCCAGCTTTTTCACTCTCCTATTTCACATTCATCAAGAGGCTCTTTAGTTCCTCTTCACTTTCTGCCATAAGGATGGTGTCATCTGCATATCTGAGGTTATTGATATTTCTTCCGGCAATCTTGACTCCAGCTTGTGCTTCATCCAGCCTGGCATTTCACATGATGTACTCTGAATAGAAGTTAAATATGCAGGGTGACAATATACAGCCTTGATGTAATCCTTTCCCAATTTTGGACCAGTCCATTGTTTCATGTCTGGTTCTAACTGTTGCTTCTTGACCTACATAACAAAATCTATGGACTTAAACAGTGGAAATCTACTCATGGTTCTGAAAGTTGAGAAGTCTAAAATCAGGTTGCCAGCTGATTCAGTTCCTGGTGAGAGTCCTCCTTCTGGTTTGCAGAGTGTCCCCTTCTTGAGGAATCCTCACATGGCAGACAGACAGACAGAGAGAGTTCTGGCCTCTCCTGATAGGGGCACCAACCCTTTCTAATGACCTCTACCTGAGACTCTCATCTAAACTCAGTTACTTCCCAAAGACCCCCTTCCAAATAATATCAAATAATGTTAGGATTTTAATATATGAATGGCAGGAGTGGGGGGGACAATCAGTCTACAGCAACCTATTCACTGAGTGACCTTGAACAAGTCACTCATCCTTCTGAGTTCCAACTATCCTATCTGTAAAATGGGCATATTGAGTTTTACCTCATTCATTACTATTACTGTCTGGTCCCTCAATCATGTCTGACTCTTTGCAACCCCATGGACTGTAGCCCACCAGGCTCCTCTGTCCATGGGATTATCCTGGCAGGAATACTAGAGTGGGTTGCCACTTCCTCCTCCAGAGGATCTTCCTGATCCAGGGATCAAAGCCACGTCTCTTGCATCTCCTGCATTGCAGGTGGATTCTTTACCACCAAGCCCCTGGCAAAGCCCCCTTACCACCTTCATAGGACCACTATGAAGATTAAATGAAATAATAGGTACAAAAATACATTGTAAACAAAAAAGTGAGCTCTACAAATGTTTGTAATTTATTTTAATAGGGCCAAGCACACAGTGTGTTAGACAGAGGTGCTTTTTAAATGCTTCAAGTAAGAAGAAAGGATAATAATTATTTTTAGAGCAATTACTGTGTGCCAGCCATCATAATAAATGCTTTACTAAAATTATCTTTCTAATAGCCTAAGGTGATCAACTTCCCAGTTTGCCTGGGACTCCCCTGAAACTCACACATCCTGGGAATCCCCTGAGATCTGAACATAGGCTTGAGTATCATTTCCATTTTGTAGATAAGAAAAATAAGGCTTAGCAAGATTATGCAACATGCCCAGAATCACATTTAATAAGTGAGAGAGTCAAAATTTGAACCCATGGAACTTCCCTGGTGGTCCAGTGGTTAAGAATCTGAGCTTCCAATGCAAGGGGTTACAAGTTCAATCTCAGTTTGGGGCACTAAGATCCCACATGCTGAGGGGCACTGTCAAAAAGTAAGAAAAAAAAAAAAGGAAAGAAAGTAAAGAAAAAAAAATTGTAATCAGAGCTATCAAAGAGGAAAAATGAAAAGATAAGTGTTTAGAATAAAAGATAGAGGGTATCAAAACCTGCTGTTTTAACCATATGACTCTAGTCCAGTTTGGTCTCAGTGGCTGGTGCTGGGAAACTGTTTAGAGAAGGTCATAAGCTGGGCCCAGCCCCAGGTCATCTGCTCCTCCAGGGCAGTTCCTGGCAGATCACAGTACTTTGTTTTTTACTTCTTAGAAAGTCTCCTGTTGTATAGGGTAATTAAACCCTCATGCTTCATCCTGTTTATATTTGGCATTTGTCTTTTGTTTTACTTATGAATGAAAGAGCTAGTCAACCTTCCTAATCCAAACTGCTTATCCTCTTAAAGCAGGTGTTTTGGGTCTTACTATAAATATGTATAGGCTTCCCAGGTGGCTCAATGGTAAAGAATCTGCTTGCCAATACAGGAGACACAGGAGATACATGTTTGAGCCCCGGGGTGGGAAGGTCCTCTGGAGGAGGGCAACAGTTAGAAGTGGACATGGAACAACAGACTGGTTCCAAATTGGGAAAGGAGTATGTCAAAGCTGTATATTGTCAGCCTGCTTATTTAACCTCTATGCAGAGTACACAATGCGAAATGCCGGACTGAATGAAGCACAAGCTGGAATCAAGATTGCCAGGAGAAACATCAATAACCTCAGATACACAGATGATACTATTCTTATGGCAGAAACCAAAGAAGAACTAAAGAGCCTCTTGATGAAAGTGAAAGGGAAAGTGAAAAAGCTGGCTTAAAATGCAACATTCAGAAAAGGAAGATCATTGCATCTGGTCCCATCACTTCATAGATGGGAAAATAGATGGGGAAACAATGGAAACAGTGACAGACTTTATTTTCTTGGACTCCAAAATCACTGCAGATGGTGACTGCAACCATGAAATTAAACGATGCTTGCTTCTTGGAAGAAAAGCTATGACCAACCTAGACAGCATATTAAAAAGCAGAGACACTACTTTGCCAACAAAGGTCTGTCTAGTCAAAGCTATAGTTTTTCCAGTAGTCACGTATGGATGTGAGAGTTAGACTATAAAGAAAGCTGAGTGCCGAAGAATTGATGCTTTTGAACTGTGGTGTTGGAGAAGACTCTAGAGAGTCCCTTGGACTGCAAGGAGATCCAACCAGTCCATCCTAAAGGAGACCAGTTCTGAGTGTTCATTGGAAGGACTGATGTTGAAGCTGAAACTCCAATACTTTGGCCACCTGATGCAAAGAGCTGACTCATTGGAAAAGACCCTGATGCTGGGAAAGATTGAGGGCAGGAGGAGAAGGGGACGACAGAGGATGAGATGGTTGGATGGTATTACCGACTCAACGGATATGATTTGAGCAAGCTCTGGGAGTTGGTGATGGACAGGGAAGCCTGGCGTGCTGCAGTCCATGGAGTCCCAAAGAGTTGGACACTATTGAGCGACTGAACTGAATATCCCCAAACTGACAAAAGAAGAAAATGTTTCATTTACAAAATATAAGGGACTGCAGAACAAAAATAGGTAGATATGAAATAAAAGCAGCTTGATATGATAAAATTATAAATGCTAAAAATGAAAAAAATATGTTTATCAAGGGAAGAATTTAGAAAATATAAACTTCGGACTGGATCCAGTTAAAAAGTTGGTTATTGAACCACTGGGGGGCGTGTACCCTTGTATCTTGTTTTTCCCCAGTGAATTGCTTCTGAAGGCATGTCTGGCTAGGTTGTGTATGGGGGTAGATGTGAATGTGTGCAAGTGTGTTTGCATGAGTATGAGTGACAGTGTGGGTGTGTATACAGGTCACTCTCAAAAAAGATAACCTCAGGGCTTAGATGAAATTCCAGATCTGGTGAAAGCCCTTCACCCATCCCTGCCTGACTCTCCCGAATTGGCTTTTCCAGACTCAGCTCCCCCATAAAGTGGGACGTAAAAGCATTTCTCGTCATGAGACAACACTGTGGACAGGAATGAGCACTAATGCTGGAGTTACACTTGGGCTTGGATCTTAACTCCACCCTGTACTTGCTACTTGATCTTAAGCAAGTTTCTTATCTAATCCTGAATTTCATCAATGGTGACAAAGAGCTAGCAGTCCCTAATTCAGCATAGTTAGAGACTGGAAGGGAAGGAGTTATGTCAAGTATAAACTAATGCATTGGATACTACATCAGGATCAGGTATGCAATTTGTGAGTCCCAGGGTGAAAAAGAAAATGTGGGCCTCTTGTTCAGAAATTATCAAGAATTTCAAGATGGCAAGAACAGAGCATTAAACCGAGCACAAGGCCCTTCTAAGCACAAGGCCCTGGGCATCTACACAGGTTACATCCTCTTGATATTCATTTTCTTTCAGGCAGGTTAGCTAAGCTGTCAGAAGAAGAATGATGGATGGAAGAGGGATGTCATAAGTAATGGTCCCCAAGTAACTCAGGAAGCAGTAATTGAGGCTTGGAAATCTCTCCATCCCCACCCCCTCCCTGAAGCTGCCCTGGCCATGGGAAGGCACATAAGAAGGTCAGAGCAGGTGAGTCACTTGTTTCCTTAATCACTGAGAATATTTTTTTCCCACTCTGCGAATTTGGCCTCCCTCCCTTCCAGATGCAGAGGCTTAGCTCAGGATAAGACAACATGCATCCTTTCCCAGAGAGTCAGTCTTCACTTCTTTTACGTCACCTAAGTCCTTCTGGATCCCCTGGAAAGGAACTAAGGGCCTGGGGCCCAATGACAAGGGAAGGAGTGGCTGAGGGAGGTCACTGTCCATTGGGCAGAAGGGATCCTCCAGACCAAAGTACTGCTGAACACTTGGAAGCTGGGAAGTCAGCCAGCGTTTCATCTTTTGTTTTTTCCTCCTGGGGCTTCCTGTCCCAAAGGTGGACGGAGAGGGGTCATGGGGGACTTCCTGACCTCTACAAATAAATCTTTCCATTGTCGTTGGCCAGGCAGTACTTCCAGACCAGACAGACCAGGTAGATGGGCAGTAACAGAGGGAGACAGCAAGGCTGCCTGCAGAGGAAGCTCACTGCTAGTTCCATCAAAATTCTCAGCAAGAGGAGACTACACATTGCTGGGTGGAAAAAGTGATCATGGAAAAGGCCAGGACTGACTGCCTACAGTGGGGGTTGGGGGGTATAGAAACTGACTTGAGGGGAGCATCAGAGAATGTGAGGGCTGAAAGAGACCCCAGAGCCATCTAGCATGTTCTCTGTTGACTCCCAGTACCCAGACAGTTTCTGGCACATAATAGGGGTTCAGTTGGCATTTAATGAATAAATAAGAGAATCTAGTCCAATACCTTTCTTTAATTGAGCCAGAGAAGCAAGGCCCAGAATGGAAAAGAAAGTTTCTCAAGGACACACAATGAGTTAGTATCAGAACCCAGACTAGAGCTCAGAGATCCTGAATCCCAAACCAATGTTCTTTCTGTTGGGCATTGGGGTGTGTGTGTGTGTGCTCAGTCATTAGGTCGTGTCCAACTCTTTGCAACCCCATGGACTGTAGCCCTCCAGGCTCCTCTGTCCCTGGGATTTCCCAGATAAGAATACTGGAGTGGGTTGTCATTTCCTTCTCCAGGGGATCTTCCTAACCTAGGGATCAAACCCGTGTCTCCTGCTTGACAGGTGGATTCTTTACCACTGAGCCACTTGGGAAGCCCAGGCATAGGGGAGAGTAGTGACTTTCTCCTCCTTCTCTATGCAGAGGAAGAAAGGGGATTTCAATAAACCTGCTCAGAGAGCTTGACATGTGACTCTAAAGTTGAGTCATCATAAGACAGAGTTTGACACACATTTGAGGAATACAAAAATGAGAAACTGATGAACTTGGAGGACAAAGAGAGAGGTGTTACTGCCAAGAGCTGACTGTTCTCTCACTGGCCATGGGGCAAAGACACGTGTATCCTGGGGACTGGTATGGATCTAGAAGAAGAGAGCTGACCTGGATCTTCTTAAAAGTGATGTGCCCTCAAGGCATGGAGGTCACTGTGACTCCAACAAAGAGGATGGTGGACCACTAGAAGCTCAAGAGCTAGCCTGGAGGAGAGGCCTTGATTTGTCAAGGGAAGTGCGGGTAGAGCTCTGGGGGAGGACGTCCAAAGGACCTGCTAAAGCCTTCTGAACAGAACTGGTTTTAGACATCTGATCTGCTCCAGAGAGCAGTGTCGTATCAAAGTTGGTCCTCTGTGCTCCTCATCTTCTCTCTTCCTTGGAGGCAGAGATGATGTTCCTTGAAACTAATGAAGCTTATATTTCAGAACCTCTCACATGCATGGGCCCCCTTAGGCCCATAAATCTTATATTTCATTTTTATTCTTTTTCCTCAAGAGTGTATTAGTTCTCTAAAGATGTGTAACACATTACCACAAACTTAGCAACTTAAAGCAACACAAATTTATTATCTCGCTACTATATGCTGGAAGTCTGGTATAGCATGTGTGACTCAATTCTCTACTCAGGGTCCCAGGCTGAACAAGGTATCAGTCAGGTCTGAGGCTCAAGGGCCTCCTTGAAACTCACTGGTTTTTGGCAGAATTGAGTTCATTATGGTGTAGGGCTGAGATCTTTATTTCTCTGCTGGCAATCAGTTGGGGACCCCTGTAAGCTCCTATAGTCTACTCCCAAAACTTTGCCATGTGCCACTTATTATGAACTGAAAGTTTTGTGTTCCCTCCTCCCCAAATTTATATGTTGAAGCCCTAAATCAAAATGTGAATGTATTTGGAAATGGGACCTTTGGAAGTTAAAATTAAAATTAACTGAGTTACCCAAGAGGATCAGTGTCCTTTTAAGAAGTGACTTCAGAGCAGGCTCAGTGTGCGGTGTCAGCACCTAGAGAGAAAGGGGCCATCTACAAGCCACGAGGAGTGCTCTTACGAGAAAGTGACCATGTTGGCCCCCTAATCTCAGCCCTCCAGCCTTCAGATCTGTGATAAAATAAATCTGTTGTTTAAGCCAGTCATTCTGTAGTATTTTGTTACGGCAGCCTGAGCGAATACATTACATGCCCCTCCCCCACCCCCTAAATCATAACACAGATGTTTGCTTTCTTCCAGACCAGACAGAGCACATCTCTCTCTCTGACTTTATCTTCTTTTTAACACTTAATAAGAATTGGAGAAATTTCATTACCTGAGGACCAAAAAATACCTACACATCAAGCAGCAAGGAAAGATCTATTTGGTAACTTAATTTCAGAGAAACTGGTGGAGAAAATAAGTATCCTACTTGAGACAGTATGAGTCCAGCTTGTTCAACAAATCAGTTGCACTTATAAAAGAGGAGGCATAAATACAGTAAAACAAATACACAGCACAACAACATGAGCACATAATGGTTCTGAAAGTGGCCCAAGTGCAGAAATTCCTAGACGGGACGACGAGGGATTAGATTGTAGTCCTGACTCTTTCACTGACTGCTTAAGTTGCAGTGTGGAATGTAGTTGCAGTATGGAATATACACACAACAAACAACCCACAGAGAAGAATGGACAAATGATAATAATACAAACAGACAATCCATAGAAGAAGAAATGCAAATGGAAAATAAATGTAATAAAGGATGGTCAAATCCACTCTTTGTCAGGGAAACGCACATTTTAAAAAAAACAGAATAAAGTTTTTCAACAGTATGTCTAACAAAAAATAAATAAATCAAATATTGAAAATACCCAGCCCTTGTTAAATAGTAAGGAAATGGACATATTTCACATTACTGGTAAAGGTATAATATTGTACTATAATCTGTTTGGAAAATCTTCTGGAGGAATCTATTTAAATTTAAAATGTACATACCTTTTGGTCCAGAAACCTGTTATAAGACTGAATACCATTGGAGTAAAAGTATCAGTACCTAAATATATATATATAAGAATATTTACAAGTACATTGCTTATAGTGGCAGACCAAAACAAAACTAGAAATAACCTGAATGTCCAACAGGAAAGAAATAATTGAATACATTTTTATGTACTTATATCACATTATGGAATATAATCTAGCTATTAAAAACATAGAATTAAATCTATATGTATTAACCAGGAGGAATGAGCATGATATATTAAGTGAAAAAGCAAATTGCACAGTAATGTGTACTGCATGTCCCTATTTTTCTTAAGGGAAAAAAGAATCCCCTTTTTTATACTTCGTTATTTGTATCAGCAAAAAGAAAGATGTGCAGTTACACAACACAGTATTGAAGTTGGGGTGGAAGATGGTATTAAGGGAGTGATGAAGGCATTAAAAGGAAGAAAGGGGGAAATTATTAATGTGCTTTATATGTTAATTTTTCCATTGTTTGACTTACCATCAAGTATATGTATTACTCTAGTATTTAAGTATGTTTAAAAATTAAAAGAAAAAAAGAGTAAAAGCATAGGTTTGGCAGTTCAAAAAACCCAAATTTGACCCCTGCTTCACTAGCTGGATAACCATGAATGACTGACTGAAACCTCTCTGAGCCGCCTCTTCTCATCTGTTAAGGTGGGTGTGATACCTAGCTCCTAGAGTTGTTGTGAGGTTTAAAAAAGATCATATATTTAAATGCTGAGCACACAGAAGGTATTTTAATAAATAGTAGTTATTATTAGCCCCACTCAAGATTGGGGCGGAGATTGGATTCACTTATGGGTTGGATTGACTTATAGTCATGTATGGATGTGAGAGTTGGACTATAAAGAAAGCTGAGCACCAAAGAATTGATGCTTTTGAACTGTGGTGTTGGAGAAGACGCTCGAGAGTCCCTTGGACTGCAAGGAGATCCAACCAGTCCATCCTAAAGGAGATCAGTCCTGAGTGTTCATTGGAAGGACTGATGTTGAAGCTGAAATCCAATACTTTAGCCACCTGATGCAAAGAGCTGACTCATTTGAAAAGAACCTGATGCTGGGAAAGATTGAAGGCAGGAGGAGAAGAGGACGACAGAGGATGGGATGGTTGGATGGCATCACCAACTCAATGGACATGAGTTTGAGTAAACTCCGGGAGTTGGTGATGGACAGGGAGGCCTGGCATGCTGCAGTCCATGGGGTCCCAAAGAGTCAGACATGACTGAGTGACTGAACTGAACTGAATAGGAACTCTGAGCAGGTTAATGATTTGGCAGCTTTCAGCAGTTTCACCCTTCAGGAAAACAAAATTCACACTAATCATGTTAGTAGAATTTCAATATAGAGACTGTAAGGTATAGTCCGGGCAGAGGCAGAAAAGAAGGAAAGACGACCTCAACGGAGGTAGGTTACCTTTATTCAGGCAAGAAGGGGCGCCAGTCAGCCTAACGACCAGGCTGAGCGCAAGAGGGATCAGGGAGGCTTCATATTTAAGGGGATGTTTGTGGAAGCAATAAGGGAAACTTTAGTCAGGCGGGATGTTTTGGGTAATCTTTAGTTGAGATGGCATTTGTAGTTGAACAGGGGGTGGGAGGTTTTGGGCAGGGGGTGATAAGTCCCAGGCAGATGTAACCGGCCCGGAGCATCAGGGTGGGACTTAAAGTTTAGTTTTGTTTTCCCCAAAGTTAGATGATTCAGCAAGGGCCTTTGAGACTGTTGTTTTCTTTTCTAGGCCCAAGAACTCCTTCAGAGACTTTGTTAAATTCGGAGTGTGAAGACTGAAAGTAGAGAAAAAGGAGAGAAAAGAGAGGATGACTGGGACTTCCCTTGTGGTCCAGTGGTTAAGAATCTGCCTTCTAATGCAGGGGATACGGGTTCAATCACCTGGTAGGTGAACTAAAATTCCCCACATACGGGAGCTACTGAGACCACTCACCAACTACTGAGCTCGTGCTCTGCAACAAGAGAAGTCATCATGATGAGAAGCCCGCGCACCACAACTAGAGAAAGACTGTGTGCAGTAGCAAAGACTCAGCACAGCCAAAATAAAGAAGTAAATAAATAAAATAATGACTGCATTAGCACTTACCTCCCCAGGCATGGGGGAATACAGAGAAGAGTCATCAAAATCTAGAAGTTTGGAGTTTAGATGTGTTCTGAGAGGGCACCTTCCCCAACAACCCTCAAATCTGGAAACTGGCACCAACTGCTGCTGTCAAGGTCAATGACCTTTGCCAGGGAGACTGACAGGAACAAGAAATAGACCAAAAGGAACAAGTCCCACCTCCCTCCTGCAGTATTCCAGTCTTCCTCCAGTGCCCCTTGCAGAGAGAGCTTCATAGAGGACCAGGCTGGCAAAGGAGAAATAGGGTTTGCAGACTCACTGCCCATCTCAGGGTTTGGAATGGTAGATTGGCAGCTAAGAGATTGCCAAAACTTCTTCAAACCAGCTTTCTTTAACTATTGTTCTACAATTAGATAGAGGAAGGGCAGAAAGGAGGACTGGAGGTGGTAGGCTTTATTTTCCAGGGCAATCCAGCTGTGAGTCAAATTTGCTTACTCCATTCCACAAAACAAAAGCCCTTTGTCGGTCCAATCCAGACTCCTCAGGAAGCTGTTGAGTGAGCATTCATTGTTATTCATCCTTATCTTAAATTAATCAAAAGTGTCTTTACAAGGACTGGAATTCACTGTCCTAGAAGGGCTCTTATATACACAAATTTTCCTACTTTGTTCAACTTCCTCAGTGTTTTGGTATCCAAAGATGTTTGTACATGCCTGTAGGCTCAGTTGCTCCAGGCGTGTCTCTCTTTGGATTGTAACCTGCCAGGCTCCTCTGTTCATGAGATTCTCCAGGCAAGAATACTGGACTGGCTTGCCATGCCCTTCTCCAGGGGATCTTCTGGACCCAGGGATTGAACCTGCATCTCCTGTGTCTTCAGCATCACAGGTGGATTCTTTACCATTGAGCCACCAGGGAAGCCCACCCAGAGATGTTTGAGCTTCGCTTATAAGCCAGAGTCTTTAGGAGCAGCTGCCTACACTTTCCTCTAGGTCAGATCACCAGCAGATCACTTTATCTCTTTGGGTCCTCAGTTTCCTCTTTTAAAATAAGAATTTTAGGCTCCATTTCCCCAAAATTCCTTTCAATTCCAGCATTGTATAATTTTGCCTGTTCTACAAATGAAATGAAACATGGCTCTTCTTTTTTGAAGATTAATAAACTAAAAATGGGTTTTCAAGAATGTCAGATGACTCAGGCTAAGCTTAGGGTTTATTACTGCTATTACATTTACATTAAAACTTCACCTTGACGTTAAAGAGTTTGATACTTTTGCTGAATCTAGGTATCAAATGTCAATTAGATTTTTTAAGGGCCAACATGGGCCAAGTTCTACAGTGGAGATCCAGAAGAAAGATAAAATATCACTTCAACTCCTGACAAAGCCGTAAGTGTAAGAATAATCAACTAATAATGAAACAGGAGGGAAAGGGGCTGGGCACAACCTTTGAAAGAATAACATAAACCAAGGACACAACATAAACTGGTTAGAACCAAACGGATCCAAGATGGCAGACAAGTCATCTTCCACTAGACTTTGAGCCTCAGTATATGCCCACTGTAACACATCACCAAGCTGTGACACATCCACAGGTGCCATGACAGTTCCAAGGCTGACCGTCAAAGACCAAAAAAATGGGCAGCGGCCCAATTCCTGTAAATCTCTGCCCCATCCCCAAAATAGTTGGAACAATCCTCCCACTCATTAGCCTATGAAATTACCCAGCCCATAAAAGCTAACCACACCACATTTCAGTGCCCTGTCACCTTCTCAGATGGCCCACACTCTGTCTATGGAGTGTGCTTCTCTCTAAATAAATTGACTTCTTTGTCTCTCATTGCATTCTTTCTGCGATGAGACATTGAAAACCAAAGCTTCATTACATTCTGAAACCAGGAGTGTGATCTCAGTTGGAAGACTGTGGGCTTTGGCTGGGTTCAAGTCCCGGCTCATGGGTTCAAGCCCCAGTCTGAGGTGCATGGTTTCAATAAGATAACAAAGCAAAAGGTCAATACTCGAGTAATGTACCAAATTTTGTTCTGAAATGAAATTGGCTTGATGCTTTGAACTGCTTTGTTGGTTGGTGGTACAAGAGTAGGGAGGTTTCTCAAAGGAAATGAGCTGAGTTTTTTTGAATTTTATTGTTATTGTCCAGCTGCTAAGTCATGTCCAACTCTTTGTGACCCCATGGACTGCAGCACACTAGGCTCCTCTGTCCTCCACGATCTCTGAGAATTTGCTCAAATTCATGTCCATTGAGTCTGTGATGTTATCTAACCATTTCATCCTCTACCACCCTCTTCTCCTTTTGCCTTCAAACTTTCCCAGCATCAGGGTCTTTTCCAATGAGTCAGCTCTTTGCATCAGGTGGTCAAGGTATTGGAGCTTCAACTTCAGCAATAGTCCTTTCTATAAATATTCAGGATTGATTTCCTTTATGATTGGCTGGTTTGATCTCCTTGTAGTCCAAGGGACTCTCAAGAGTCTTCTCCAGCACCACAATTTGAAAGCATCAATTCTTTGATGTTCAACCTTCTTTATGGTCCAACTCTCACATCCATACATGACTACTGGAAAAACCATAGCTTTGATTATATGGACCTTTGTTGGCAAAGTGATATCTCTGCTTTTTAATACACTGTTTAGGTTTGTCATAGCTTTTCTTCCAAGGAGCAAGCATCTTTTAATTTCATGGCTGCAGTCATCACTCACAGTGATTTTGGAGCCCAAGAAAATAAAATCTGTCACTGTTTCTATTTTTCCCCCGCCATTTGCCATGAAGTGATGTGACTGAATGCCGTGATCTTTCACATCTACCTCATTCATTTAAAAAGAGGGAGAAAAGCCCTCTGGCTACTAACAGGGCAGGCAAACTTGAAAATTGGCTCAAAAAGACATTAATCATGGTAGAGGAAACGAAGAAAAATTTAAAAATTAAAACTGATCTAAAAAATAAAATTTTGGATGGAGTTTTATTAGGTACTTCTATACTATATCAAATAGTGCTTAGAGTTGGGTGATCAGACTGAAAGAGTGGATTAATCCCCCATTCCAATTCTGTACTTGTAGTGCTATGTCTGAAATGCTAGGAATGTATTTTGGAAGTCACGAGCACACCAGAAAAAAGTAGTTCTGCTTTTCTTTACTTATGCCACTGGCACAGCCTAAAGGCCCTTTTTATGGCTTGTCTGAATATTTCTCATCTTCTGTCATCCTCCAGGATCTACACAGTCTAGCTCAGTTCCTATCTGAAACCTTGCCAGGGTGTGAAACACTGGCTTACAGTCATCTGTCCTCTCTATTGAATGGACAGGGCTGAGTTGAACAATATCTGACTGTATCCCATCTCCTATCATCCACAATTACCACCTCTCACAAGAACATTTGCTTCTGAAGATATCAGGTCTTAATCTTCGAAACCTGTGTTACCTTACATGGAAACAGGGCCTTTGCACAAATACATAAAGACCTTGTTACAGGAAGATTATCTTGGATTATTAGGGTGGGCCCTAAATGCAATCACACAACACCTTCTTAGAAGGAGAAAGAAGGAGATCTGATGACCCGCAGTTGAGGAGGAGGCAATATGACTATGGAGGCAGAAACTGGAGTGATTGGCTGTAGGCAAGCTCTGATAGCCACCAGAAGCTAGAAGAGGCAAGGAATGGAGGGAGGCATGACCCTGCACTGACTCCTTGATTTTGGCCCAGTTAAAGTGATTTTGGGCTTTCAGACTCCAGAACTATGAGGGAGTAAATTCTGCTGTTTATTTTTTAATAATTATATATGTAAATTATATATAATTTTATATAAATAAAATAATTAAATAATTATTATTTATAATATTTATAAAATATTATAATAACCCACTAAGTTTGTGGTAGTTTTTCACAGCAGCAATAGGAAATTAATATAACCCCACTGAGATTTAACCATATGAACTAGTAGGGTACTGAACTCTCTGCTGAACCATGGCATTTAGAGCTGGTCCTGCTCACATGAAGACATCAGAATATGGGATAGAAGAGAACTAATGCTTCTGTAATTCTTGCTGTTGCTGGTTGGGTTCTTCAGAAGCAGATGCTCAGATGGAGTCTGGTGTGCTGGATATTTTTTAGGTGAACACCTGTGAAGAGAAGGGAGGTTTCTTTTTTAAAAAATATTTATTTGGCTGTACTGGGTCTTAGTTGAAGCATGTGGAATCTTTAGTTGGGGCATGCAGGCTCTTACTTGTGGCATGTGGGATCTTAGTTCCCTGATCAGGAACCGAACCTGTGCCCCCTGCCTTGGGAGTGCAGAATCTTAGCCACTGGACCACGAGGGAAGTCCCAAGAGGAGAGGATTAACATAGACCAGGAGAAAAACTGTAGATGTATTTTGTGCTCTGTCCATGTGAATATGAACTGTTTCTGATAGTCTTCTCTGATTGAAAAAGAAAAAAATTCATTTTGCAAGTCAGCAACTGCGTATCATGTACCTGAGGTCCTGTTAGTCTATCCCAACAGAGAAATCACAACTTTCTCATTCATAATTGCAACTACTGCTTGGTTGAGTTTGCTATGGTGTGCTATCATCCTCCAGGATCTACCTAGCATACTATTTAGTAACTATAAATGAAGGTACTACTTGGTTAAATTTATGAAGCCTACTGTTATCCTCTAGGATTATATTATTTCTGATGAATTAAATGGAATATGATGTGGACCATCTCCCCTGCATCACTTAGATATTTAAAACTGTCACTAATTTCCAGTCCCCTGCCTAGGGTATGATATTGTCTCTGATTTATCTTGACTGGATAGGAGGTAGTTTCAGAGACTTCTATTTGGTCCTTCTTTCTATGACAGCTCTTATCACACAGGCCAAAGACTCAATGTAGGGTTGTATCAGCTACCAAATATGTCAACTTCAATCACACATTTGAATAATGGGAAAAATTATCATTGAGTATGGTGGCAAACCTAGTAGACCCACTGAAAAAAGAACCAGCTATTATTGGGTCTCCATTCTCAGAGAGGAGCCATGATAATACTTTGGATCTCTGGGTATAAATGTCAAGTTGAACCCTATAATCAACTTTCTCCAAAATATTTTGGTGTTCTCATTTTCACAGTAGGGGGAGGACTGCGAGGGAAATCATTACTGTGTGTACCTGCCAGAATGTTACAGAGTTTTTTCCTTCCGGGGACATAGCCTCTTCTTTATTCAATGCATTCTGGTTTAAGTGGCTCAGGATGATCAAATTTTAACTGGGGCCAGAACTTTCAATGACTCTCTCAAAGATCTTAAATTGTACCCACCTGGTTTCTAGTCATCTCTATAATCTAGTGGTCAAGTACTGCCACCTGGTTTCTATTATTTTTTCGGTTTTAACATGATCATTTCTGTTCACTGTGCCTAGTTCTGTAACAGTTTCTCCTAACACTAGTCCTAGTGTTTGGAGGAGAGCCACCACTGAATTTTTCAGTCATGGTGGTGCCCCTCTTAGCAGCACATTCATTGTAGCCTTGGTAAATGGTATAAAGTTCCTCTGGAGCAGAGTTATCTGTGAATCTTCTGGCCTTCCACAGGGTATCTGCCTCCTGGAACCTTTTCATTCTTTCTTCTACCAACTGCATTGGCACTTGTGACTTTAAAAAAAATTTTTTTATTTTTGATCCCTGGTCAGGGACTAAGATCCCATGCGGGATCAAACCTATGCCACCTGCAGGAGAAGCATGGAGTCTTAACCACTGGACCACCAGGAAAGTCCCTACTTGTGACATTTTAACTTTTACTTAGTGAGAGCTATCAATTTTCCTAAGCTTCTAGGAACCATCCTCAGAGGAAGTTTGCTTATCTACTAAATCAAACTCTCTGTCTGGTCTTAGGTTTTGGTTCCCTAGATCAAGCCTCCTCAGAATCCAGACTCATATACGTCTGGCTCATGCTAATAAATGATGGCTAGGCCCTGTAGTTCCTTTGCAGTTCCTTTGGTGAATAATCCTGTTCTTCCTTTAATAGGTTCAGCACATCTCCAGCTGGATTTGCTATGACTTTACCCCCAGTGTAGGCCTAGCGTGAAAGTGTTAGTCCCTCAGTCATGTCCAGCTCTTAGGAACCCCATGGACTATAGCCCGTCGTGCTCCTTTGTCCATGGAATTCTCCAGGCAAGAATACTGGAGTGGGTTGCCATGCTCTCCTCCAGGGGGTCTTCCAGATCCAGGAATCAAACCTGGATCCTTTGCATTGCAGCCAGACTCTACGATCTGAGCCACCAGGGACTAAGTCCTAGTAGCCAGGGGCATAGGTGAGGACAGTACCTGAGAAGGCACATTTTTTTCTTAAGGGTCTGAGTTCTCTGCTTTACTTTCAAGCAAGAAGGGTGTGCTACCTCTTAAAAGGAGAAGAGGGGTCCTGCTGCAAGCTCAGAGGATTTAGAGGAGTCTGGAAGATCAAAATACATCCAGATGTCCCATCCTAAGTGTCAGAGTCCCATTAACCTTGATTTAACCTGCCTTGATTAGTCATTTACCTTCTCTGGGACTTGCCTACTCTATTAAGACCCCAAACAGGTCTTCAGCTTTCTCTGCCCTCCTTCTGCAGGAAATGAGAACCTCCTTGCTAGCTTTAACACTTGGCTTTCATTGCTTGCTAATCACCTGCAGCTTTCTTTTTTTCCCTAGAATATGCATGGATTTTTTCCCAATAATCACTCAATCCTGTTATCCTTGTAGTTACTATTTCTCGTGTATTTCTCAAATGCTTACAACATCATACCGAGGACTTCCCCACGGGTCCAGTGGTTAAGACTTCACCCTCCAATGCAGGCGATTCAGGTTCCATCTTTGGTCAGCGAACCAAGATCCCACATGCTGCATGATGAGTCCAAAAAGAAAAAAATGAAGACATCTCACCAACTAGTCTAGTGCATTCCTCTCCATGGGCATATCACCCTAATTTGTCACCAATAAGAACTGAACCACCACCTTTCCTGCCCCATCCATTGCCAGTGATTCTATCCTCATTGCCAACCAGGTGGTTAGTGATCTAGTTTTGAAATCTCATCTTACCACCTGCTTTTTTGGACTGCTTTTTTGGACCACCAGTTTCCACAGGTTAGCCCTCCAGGTGCTGATGCTGATATCTGTAGAAGGAAGGCCTACAGAAAATTTACTCAGGATCCGTATCTGTGGAAAGGAGGGAAAGGAAGAAAAACTGGGCAGAGGGAAAAGCTTAGATGCCATGCAGGTCTGACAAAGCTTCAGCCAACCCACGGGATCTCTGGAACATTTCTAACCCAAAAGAATTTTCCCGGGGTGGGCCAAAGTGGCCAAAACATTATACCCCTGCTTCACTCCTTCACTGAGAATTGGGTGCCCCTGCAAGACAAGACCTTGGGTGAGGTAAATCTCTAGAAAGCTGAGGCAAAACCTGAGTAAACTGACAGAAGTTGTCTTAGAGCAGCACTCCTAGCATTTGGGGGCAACAAATCCTCCTTGAAATGAGATCTGGGGCAGCATATCTGTAACATTAAATTAGGTTACAGGGCAATTTATTCCCCAGGACATTGATGAAGAGAGTAGATCAATCGGTCAGCAATTAATGGAGCCAAACATCTTGGTGTGATATCAGTGAGGAAGACAGCTTAACAGAGAAGTCAAGGAAAAAAGACAAAGAGAGCCCTGATAAAACCGCTGTTAACCCAGGGTGACAGAGCACATATTGAAGGCTGTGTCATCTGAGAAGTGACATCAGAGGCTTCACACTATGGAGGAAACAGACTTCACTAAATTAGTGCAGCCAAACCCTTAAATGAATGAATAAGCAAACATCAACAAAAGCCTCAGACAGGAGAGAAGGGAATTAGGATCCAAAGTGGCTACAATATGTTACCTAAAATGTCCAGTTTTCAACAAAAATTACGAGACATACAAAGAAACAGGCAAGTGTGGCCCATACGCTGTTTTGTTTTAAAAGCAGGCAACAGAGACTGCCTATGAGGAGATATTGATGTCAGACTAAACAAAGATTTCAAAGCAGCCATTATGTTTCATACATTCAATGGTCAGCATTCAAAGTTCAAAGAACTCAAAGAAACATATTTAAAGCAAAGGAAGATAAACTGACAATGTCTCATCAAATTGAAAATGTTAACAAAGAGATAGAAATTATTAAAAGTAATCAAATGGAAATTCTGGAGTTGAGAACTACAAATAAGTAAAATTAAAAATTCAGTAGAGTGGCTCAACAGTAGATTTGAATTGGCAGAAGAATCAGTAAACTTAAAGATAAATTGATAGAGATTATGCAAATTAAAGAACACAGAGAAAGAAGAATAAGGAAAAATGAACAGAGCTTGTGAAACACTATTAAGTACACCAACATATGTGTAAAAGAAGTACCAGATAAGAGGAAAGAGAGAAAAAAGCAGAAAAAATATTTGAAGACATCTGGCTGAAAACATCCTAAATTTGATGAAAACCACTGATACACACATCCACACCTACCATGCAGGAGACGTGAGTTCAATCCCTGGATTGGGAAGATCCCTGGAAAAGGAAGTGGCAACCCACTTCAGTATCTTGTCAGGGAAATCCCATGGACAGAGAAGCCTGGTGGGCTACAGTCCAAGGGGTTGCAAAGGATTTGGACACAACTTAGCAACTAAACAACAACACATCCAAGTAGTTTAATGAAGTTCAAGTAGGATAAAAACAAACAGATGCACACTCAGATGTATTATAGAAAAAAATGTTCAAAGACAAAGAAAATTTTGAAAGCAGAAAACACTTGTACAAGTAGAAGCAACTTGTACAAGAAAGCCCCAGTAAAATTAACAATTGATTCCTTGTAAGAAATAGTGGAAGCCAGAAGGCAGTGGGAAGATATATTCAAAGTGCTGAAAGTAAAAAATTGCATCCAGCAAAACTGTCTTTCAAAAATGAAGGTGAAAAAAACACTCCCAGATCAATAAAAGCTGAGAGAATTTTTTTTTTTTTTGGCTAGCAGACCCACTTTGCAGGAAATGCTAAAGGAATTCTTCAGCCTGAAAGCAACTCACCCAAGATGGTAATTCAAATCCACAAGAAAAAACAAAGAGCCTGGTAAGGGTAATGTTACCTTTATAATTACAAAAGACGAACAAATACGTTATTTCTTCTCCTTTATTCTATTAACTGATTTTAAAAGCAACTGTACACTTTTTGAAAATGACATTAAAAGCTAAAACAACAACATTAAGAAAAAGAAAACACAACACACAGAACAGAGGCACACAATGCTTCCTTTCACTCTTGTGAGTCTCTGAGTACTATTCTTAATTACATTTGTTTTTATTTTTCTTCGTGTATCTTTAAATGGGTCCTGACTGTCTGTAAAGGCAGGAAGTGTCATTTAGCATAGTTCAGTGAGTACTTTGATAAATAATTGTTGATAGTAAAGATAGTCTGAATCTACCACTTTAGGGAAAGAACATTTTGAATAGGAGAGAGGTTACACGTGGACTCGGGAAAGTTAGTCAACCTCTATTGTAATCACCTGTGGAATCTAGATAGGCGGTACCCTGGAGCCAGCTTGGATTCCATCAATGTTATTGGATTATTTTTTTAAAAATCCCACAAGCTAAGAAATCTTTCTATCCTGATAGTAATCTGTCTGCTTTAGTTCCTGATAAAATTCTCTGTGAAGTCCAGACAAGTACAATGGCACTGGCCCTAGGCCCCTGGAGGGTATTTAACAGCTGGGGCCATGATTTCTTGGGGGTGTCAGCAACTCCCCACTTATCTGCAGCAACCAGCGCAAGCACAGGATCATGTAGGCCGGCTCATGATGTACATGAGTGAATAAAACATCACAGAGAGAGAATTCAAGGCCAGAAACAGAATCTTCAGGAGAAACTTTGATGATGGAAATACTTCAGCCTACACCAGAGGACATCAGAAGATTTAATAATAATCATCTTCAGGTTTTTATAGCCTGGGATCAACGGTGCTGGTAAATGTGTAACCAGTCTAAGAAAAAAAGAAAGCCATTGCTGATTTCAATGGTATAAGTCCTCCTGCCATGGCCAATCTCAAACTACTAACGTGCACACCATAGCTTTGAGAGCAAGTTCACTATTACAGCACCATAAAGTATTTCAACACTGGAGCACACTTGTGCAGTCATTTTATTTTTCTTTTCTTAGTTTATACTTCCCCAAACTCTCTTACTACTTTGTACTTCGCATTCCCCCAGTGCTCAACTTCCCATGTCTTCTAAAGCTCATTTCAGGAATCACCTTCTTTGAAAGAATACATGTTTTCAGACTTCCCTGATGGTCCAGTGGCTAAAACTCCATGCTCCTAATGCAAGGATCCTGGGTTTGATCTCTGGTCAGGGAAGTAACTAGATCCCACATGCTGCCACTAAAAAGTGTCCAGGTGCTGCAACTAAGACCCAGCTCAGTCAAATAAACAAATGTTAAAAAGAAAAAGAGAAAAAAGTCACATTTTGATGATCTCAGCTGGATCAGGTGTCTCTCTTTGCATCCCCACAATCCCCTGCTCTTCCCTTGGTCACTGCACTCATCACATGTCTATTGCTTTGTCTGCTTACCTCTGTTTCCTGACCCTCCTCCATACCCACCATATAGTACTTATGGGAGCTGCCTATTACACTGTACCTTCCCTTTAGTGAGTCCAGGGGGCAGGTGTACAACCGAAGTTAGATGAATCTGAGTTTGGCCATAGGAGTTTTGAACTGGAACTGCAGAATTAAGGTGGTAAATTATGAGATGGGGATTTAAGCCATCATGGCAGAGGCTAATCTGAGAAAAGAAGTCCAAAATGCAAAATAAACAGAAATGGATGGACAGATATGTGATAAATTAAATATAGCAAATGTTAACCACTGTAAAATTTAAGTGGTAGTATATATATATATATACACACACACAAATTTTTCAACTTTTCTGTATATTGAATTTTTAATAACAAATTATTGAAGGAGGCGGTAAGAAACAGACAAGGGTCACAGAGTGAGAGAATTCTGGGGAGATTCCACGCTCTGGGTTAGCTGTCTGAAGGGCGTCCCTGAATTCTTGCTCTGCTCATCATGATTACCTAGAAAATTTTTTCCCCTTTTTGCTATGCTAGGTCAAATTGGAATTCTGTCACTTGCAATCAAGAAGGTCCTGACTAAAAGAATGTATAATGTAGCAGAATGCAACTTTTTTCATGCCTACCTTCTCTATTGACTTCCCTGGTGGCTCAGATGGTAAAGCGTCCGCCACCAATGCGGGAGACGCGGGTTCAATCCCTGGATTGGGAAGATCTCCTGGAGAAGGAAATGGCAGCCCACTCCAGTATTTTTGCCTGGAAAATCCCATGGACAGAGAAACCTGGTAGGCTACAGTCCATGGGGTCGCAGAGAGTCGGACACGACTGAGTTACTTATCCTGTGACAGCACTTGCACAAAGGGCAGGAGAAGGGAAATGAAAATACACTATTTTACAATTCCTATATTGCACTAGAAAAACCTTGGTGTGTCTTCTGTGTAGGAGAAAACCTAGTTCTTCCTTACAGTGTTTCTCTTCTGTGTGTTTCTTGACTATTCACACAGACCACTTCACATCTGACACTTCTGGCCACTAAATGTGTGGAGGCTTTCCACCACACCAACAAGCAATTCTCGAACACCAAGGGAGTCCCACAAGACTGCTCCTCGCCCCTCACACACATTTCAGATGCTAATAAAAAGTCCAGATCATCACCTGGGCTTCTGACCAGCTGGCTATAAATCACAGGGTTCCTTGAGAAGGTTCAGTTAATTTGCTAGAGCTGCTCACAGAACTCAGGGAAACACTTACTTACATTTAACATTTTATTGAAGTTATTTGTATGATAAAGGAAACGGGTGAACACCAAGATGGAAACAATGCATAGGATGAGGTATATTGGAAGGGGCATGGAGGTCTATGCCCTCTCTGGGTGCACCAGTCTCCCAGAACATACCTGGAAGTTCTCTGAACCCCATACTTTTGAAATTTTTGTGGAGGCTTCATCACAAAGGCATGATTGATCATCAACTCCATTTGCGGCCCTTCCCTCTTTTCAAGAGGAAGGGGCTGAAAATTCCCAGCTTCCAATTATGGCTTGGTCTTTCTGGTGACCAGCCCGCATCCAGGAGCCTAACCAGAGTCACCTCTCTGGAACAAAAGGCACTCCCATCACCCAGGAAACTACAGGAGTTTCACAAACTCTGTGTCAGGAAAGGTGGTCAAAGACCAAAATTAGAACAAGAGATGACCCTAGTGTTCTTATCACTTAGGAAGTTACAAAGATTTTAGGAGTTCTGTGCCAGGAACTAGGGGCAGAGACCAACATATAGTTTCTATTATCTCACACAGACTATATGTGAAATGGTAAAATATTGACTGTAAAAAATCTAAAGATTTATAATCTAAACCCTAAAGCAATCATTAAGATACAAAACAGTTAAAGCCTATTAGCTAACAAAGGAGATAAAACAGAATTATTTTTTAAAATGTATTAGACCAAAAGAAAGCAGAAGAGCAAAGAAGGGCAGAAGAGCAAAGAAGTGCAAAAGGAAAAAAATACGGATAGATATTCTACTTGCTGTGCTGTGCTGTGCCTAGTCGCTCAGTCGTGTCTGACTCTGTGCAACCCTATGGACTGTAGCCTGCCGGGCTCCTCTGTCCATGGGGATTCTCCAGGCAAGAATACTGGAGTGAGTTGCCATGAGCTCCTCCAGGGGATCTTCCCAACCCGAGGGTCAAACCCAGGTCTCCCGTATTTGCAGGCTAATTCTTTGTTGTCTGAGCCACCAGGGACGCCCAAGAATACTGGAATGGGTAGCCTATCCCTTCTCCAGTGGATCTTCCTGACCCAGGAATTGAACCAGTTTCTCCTGAATTGCAGGTGGATTCTTTACTAGTTGAGCTACCAGGGAAGCCCAGATACTCTACTTACAGATAAATAAGTAGAATACTTAGAGTAAAGAATAATATAAGTACCAAAAAGGATCATTTCATAATGATAAAGGCATTAGTTCATCTAGAGCAGTAGTCCCCAACCTTTTTGGTACCAGGGACTGGTTTTGTGGAAGACAACTTTTCCATGGTCAGAGGAGTGGGAGGGGAGGGGATGGTTTCAGGATGATTCAAGCACATTACATTTATTGTACATTTTATTTCTATTATTATTACATCAATTCCATTTCAGATCATCAGGCATTAGATACATTGCGGACCCCTGATCTAGAGGACGTAACAATCCTAAACTTAATTAAGGCAACCTAATAAAAAAGTTTTAAAATATGAAGCAAAAACAGATATGCCTGCAAAAACAAATCCACAATTGTAATTAGATTTCACTTTCTCCCTCTAAATAACTGAAAAAAAGAATAGGCAGAAGATGATTAAGAATATAGATTTTAAAATTAATATTAAACACTTAATTGATATTTATAGTACACTTCATCCCAAATAGCAGAATATTCATTCAGTTCAAGTTCATATGGAACATTTCCTAAGACAGCTCGCATTTGGGACCGTAAAACAAGTCTCAATAAACTTAAAAATATACTGAGATCAAACAAAGCATGCTGTCTGAATGCAATACAATTTAACTGAAAGTCAATAATAGAAAGATCTCTGGGAAATCTTCCAAGTATTTGAAAACCAAATAACATGCTTCTAAATAACCCATGGATCAAAAGAGATGTCAAAAGAGAAATTAGAAATTATTTTGAACTAAAAGGAAATGAAAAAACAAAATATCAAGATTTGTGGGGTAGCAATAAAGCACGAAAGCAATACTTAGGGAAAACTCTACAGCACTGAATACATATATTTAATATATATATTATGTATGTAATATATATATTATGTGTATATATACACACACACACACATATATACACACATACACACAAAAAAGAAGAGAGGTCTTAAAAGAATTATGTCCTTTTCCACCTAAAACTAAGAAAAGGAAAGGCAAATTAAACCCAAAGAGCATGAAAAAAAATGAAGAGCAGAAATCAATGAAGTCAAAAAGAGAAAAACAGAGGTGAACAAAATCAAAAGAAAGTTCTCTGAGATCAATAAAATCAATAAACCTCTAGACACACTGATGAGGAAAAAAGAAAGATGACAAAACTATCAATATCAAGAATGAGACCTGTGACATCCTTACAGATTCCACAGTTATTGAAAGGACAATAAAAGAATATTATGAACAACTTTGTATCAATATATTTGACAACTTGAATGAAATGGACAGTTTCCTTGAAGGCACAAACTGACAAGGTTCAGTCAAGAATAGACATTGAAAACGCAAACTATAGTTTCAGAGAGCAGACTAATAGTTGCCTGGAAAGGATAAAGGTGTCAGAGGAAGGGATTGCCAAGGTGCATGAGGAAATTCGGGGAGGTGATGGAAATGTTCGTTATTGTGATGATGATCTCAAAACACATATGTCATATGTCAAAACTTATCAAATTATAAACTTAAAGTATGTGTAGTTTGCCTGAGTGCGTGCTAAGTTGCTTCAGTTGTATTTGACTCTATGCGACTCTATAGACTGTAGCCCACGAGGCTCCTCTGTCCATGGGATTCTCCAGGCAAGAATACTGGAGTGGATTGCCATGCCCCCTCCAGAGGATCTTTCTGACCCAGGGATAGAATCTGCCTCTCTTACATCTCCAGCATTGGCAGGCAAGTTCTTTACCACTAGCACCACCTGGGAAGCCCACGTGTAGTTTATTGTATGTCAATTATATCTCAATAAAATGTTAAAGAATAAAAAGTAAAATGAATCAATTCTTCATGACATATACTGCAGAAATTCTTCATGCCATATACTGTGGAAGATCCCTCTTCCACACCTTCAAGGGTTTGGGAAGGTGTCTTACCTTCTTCTCCATCAGTCCAGGTTGCACTGGACTGTTTTAGCAGCTGGACTGTGTCCTGCTTCTGATCATTGCCTTTGGTCCTTGCTGTTCTATACCTGATGCCCTTTGCCCCATGCTGGACACCAACATCTCCCTTCCTGTCCTTTTTTCTCCCAAAGTGGTATTAACACATGGCTATTACTAAAGAATTGCAGATGATGGAGAACAGTTACATCACGACAAGAAAGAAATTGAATGTCAAATATTTCTTCCCCAAATGTTTATTTGGAGTAGGAAATGGCAACCTATTCCAGTATTCTTGCCTGGAAAATTTCATGGACAGAGGAGCCTGGTGGGTTACAGTCCATGGGGTGGCAAAGAGTTGGACATGACTAAGTGAGCACAAAGGTTTATTAGCCGTCTGTATCAGAAGATTCTTTTCTACTAGCTATATCTCTCAGTAGGCTCTTTTTCTCTCTTTAAATTTCATATATTTCCCCTCTCTATTCTTTTTTTTTTTTTTTTAAGATTTACTTATTTATTTTTGGCTGTTCTGGGTCTTCCTTGCTGTACATGGGCTTTCTCTAGTTGTGGGGTGCGGGGGCTACTCTTCCTTGCCGTGCGTGGGTTTCTTGTTGCGGTGGCTTCTCTTGTTGCGGAGCATGGGCTCTGGGTGTGCGGGCTCAGTAGTGGTGGCTCATGGGCTTAGTTGCTCCATGGTATGTGGGATCTTCCCAGACCAGGGATTGAACCTGTGTCCTCTGCACTGGCAGGCAGATTCTCAACCACTGGACCACCAGGGAAGCCCCCCTCTCTATTCTTCTTTGGTGTTTTGGCAGGGAGGCATGTGAGATCTTAACTCCCTGACTAGGGAGACAGACTCATCTTTCATATCCCTAAAGGCTGTTATAGTATTTTTCTAGACATATACAATCTTTTCTCTACCGATGAATATGGCATTCCCTGGAAGGCAAATAAGACTGTGCTAAGTTCTGTTTTCAGTATCCATTTTTTCCTCTTCTTGCAACAATTCACGAAGATACACTACAATAAATGTTATCACAGGAAATACCCTTCGCCAAGAAACTTAACCTGGCCACAGGTCTCATGCTGATACTCCAGCTAAACAACTTCAGCAGCTATAGAATGTTGAAGCTACATAGGACTTCCCCAAGCACTCATTTCCCATACACATACCCCTACCCTCATTACATAAAATGTGAGAGTTTGCCCAGATTAGACACTGTAGTCACAGGTCAGGGACGCAAGCCCAAGTCTCCTGGCTCCATTCAATTCCATTCAGTATAACAAACACCAAGTAAGCCCCTGGGAACCCAGCCAAGGGAAAGGAGTGGTGAAGGTTTTCTGGGAAGGGGCTCTGGGTCTAGGTGACTTCACTAGGTCAGGGCTCGGAGCCAGAGAATGTTCGATTGTTCCCAGACTTCGGATAATCTGTCCCCATCTCCCACCCTCAATGGGTGTGTCCTGGGTAAACTGACCCTGTATAATACAAAACTAGATTAAATTCCTACAATTCATGAGGCCAAGCTAAAGGTAGGAGCACACAGGAGGAGAATTTAACTTCAGTAAGAATTTTTCAACCAGCAAGCAGGATTAACATAGGTGGAGTTGGCAGGGTGTGAGTATTTGGGGCAATGGTCATAAACTAAGGCAATCTGCAAGTCTGAGAGTTAAATTTGAACCCCAGTTCTGCTGTTTGAGCAAATTCCCTTCACCTCCGTTAGCCTGTTTCTTGACCTATAAGATTGAGATAAACTATGTCTAGGCAGGGACTTTCCTGGTGGTCCAGTGGCTAAAACTCCATCTCTGGTCAGGGAACTAGATCCTACAGGTTACAACTAAATTTTCCACATGTTGCAATGAAGATTGAAGATCCAGTAAGCCACAAATAAGACCCAGGGCAGCCAAATATATATATATTTTAAAAAATCTCCATGTAGACTGGTCGGCAAGATTAGATGAGATAATGCAGGAAATGTGTTTAGCATTAATGGTAGCTATGAGAATAACTGTTACTGTATTCCAAGCACCTGCCCAATTAATAATCCTCACAACAGCCCTGAGGGGTAAAGTTTTATTAGCCTGACCTGAAGCTTGGAGAAGTTAAAGACTTTACCCAAATTACTCAGTAGTCACCACCATGGTATCAACCTCGAAGCATAGCTGCAGCAGAAGGTATACATATCGAGGGCAGCAGAAAATGGTAAAGGAAATGTCAGATGTGCCTAACCCTGGAAGATGCAGTTGCCTCCTAGAGGCCCTGTGCACATTATCTTGGAACTACACAATAATAGGTTGTTGGTTCCTCTTCTTGGAGGTCATTTTGACCTTAGGTGGCAGCAGGAAAGACTCCTACTAGACAAATAAAATCCTTAAGGATGAGAATGTACACTAAGGAGCTAACAGAATGTTTCTCAAATTCAAGTAATGAATGGGTGGGCCTCTGTTTAAAATTCTCACAGACTCACCCCAAAGTTGACTTAAATTATCTTAATACCACTTACATATTTATAAGCACAACACAGTATATATGCCATGCTTATGGCTCTTCTACAACTCTAAACAAAGACATGTAGAAAATAAAACTATAAAACTTACAAAATTCAAATATGCACTTCAATTTAATGTGACTGAAGATGTTGTTTGGCTGAAATTAAACTGCTATTTGAAACCTGACTGTGGCGCAGTTCTTTTGAGCCTGGCACCCATTGCACTGTGTTACTATGGCATCTACCATCATGCTTCCCTGGTCAAACTCCTGGAAAATCTTTATCTTGACAGCTCACCAAGACCCCATGTGACCTTCACTTTGCACAGAAACATCATTTCCAGTAAGTCCACCTCCCTATTTTCCTGGTCAGGCTACAATTCACGTAGCACGATTGGGTACTAGAGCGATCACAAATGTAAAGTGAATGCCAAAATGGCAAGGCAGGTGGGGGTCTTTCAGCCAATTCAGAACACGTTTGTTTTAACTTGTCTGGATCACTGCCAAAATGAAATATAACATTTAGAAGATCTCAGAGACACATCTCAGGCTCCTAAAAATACATCTATTGGGCTCAAGGGGGTCCACAGACTCAGATTTGAGACTCTCTGATCTAATCATTTCCAAAACTCTAGGATGTCTTTTCTTGAAGAACTATAAGGCAGAACACTCGTCTCCTGGGATTGGAATGATTGGGTCATACACTTGTGCATTTGCTATTCTGCTGTTTCCCCCTTTATTTGCCTGGTGACCTTCTACTTCTCCCTTAAGTGGATTCTTCCTCTGGAAGCCCTACCTGGCCTCTGCAAGCTGTGTGAAACTTGCCCACTCTGCCTCTCTACCACACTGCCTACACACAGTCCCCAGGCTCATAGCCCCTGCTGGTATGATCGTTTGTTTACCCTTTTGCCTTGCTGCCACATCATCCTTTCTATCCCTTAGACTGCAAGCTCAGAGCAGTCTGATCCATTTCTGGTCCATACTTCCAAGCACAGGGAACTAGATCCTACACACTACAACTGAAAAACCCAGCACAATCAAATAATTTAAAAAAAAATTTTTTTTGGAAGTATATCCTAGACTCATTGAATATTAAAGATAGAAGTGCACTACAGCTCAAGTACAGAAAGTGGAAATGACTTGCCCAGGTACCCAGCTAGGATGTGAAAGCATCAGGCCAGAAACCATGTGCCCTGATTCCTATTTCAGTGTTTCTGGGGACATTATTTATTTACCATTTTTTCATTTACTTATTTTTGGTTTGGGCTGCCCTGGGGAAAAACTGTGATCCCTTGTGACCTCACCTCCCTGTGACAGTGTTTTGGGAACAAACTGGATTCTCACGGTTCTCCCAATGGTGGCAAGGTGCCCATGTCAGGCAAGGTATTTTTCATAATGAAAAAGAAACAAAGATAGCGTCAGACCTCATTTGTAATTTCCCCATAGCAGCCAGAATCTAGAAATCTCTTTGTTCCTTTCTCAGCTTATTATGCTGCCCTTGTCCTTGGTAAAGTGGCGCAATAAGGTGGATTTGGAGGCTTAAAAAAAAAATCTGTACTCTTTTGTTCATGTATGTATTTACTTAGAAAAGCATTTATTTTTGCCACATAGGCCAGTATGGACATCCTGAGATTCCCACCCAGCTTTCCTCCTTAATTTAGCTATCTCACTTCTCTCCCATGGCCACAAACACTAGTGTCATCCCTGACCTCCGGACATCCTCTTCCTTCCAGGCAGGGAGGCAGCCCGCCTCCTCATGCCTGGCCTTCCCAGCGAGCCATCCTGGCTTTGACCCCACAACCACCAGATCCTCGTTCAACATTTAATCACTTCCTCCCTCGACACCGGTTTCGCATTCCTTCATCCTGCCTCTTGGCCAAGGCCCGGAACCCAGGTGCAGAGAAATCCAGAAGCAGGGAAGAAAGAAACTCAGACACACAGATCACCTACTAGGTACGAGGGACCTGCTTTGTGTGTGTGTGTCTGACTTCTTTTACTCGGGATATCATTTATTTGTTTATTTTTATTATATATATAAAATATAAAATGTACCTTTTTAACCATTTTTAAAAGTATACAGTTCAGTGGCATTATTGCATTTACATGGTGGCATCACCACGATCCATTTCCAAAACATTTCCATCATCCCAAACTAAACCTCTGTACCCACTAATAATAATTACCAGGCCCCCTGCTCCCAGCCTCTGGTAACCACCGAACGCTTTTATATAAACTATTTCATTCATTTCTCATATCCACATTATGAGGTAGGTATTGATATCTCCATTCTTAACAACTGGGAAACCTGCAGCTTAGAGAAGTTAAGTAACTTACCCCAAGGTCACTCATGAGAGTCCAGACTGAGAGTCAATTTCATCTGACCAGGCTCTTCCATTCTTTTGTGGGCTCCTTCTCAGTCTGTGAGAGAGTGAGGTGTGATGTGGAAAAAGTGGTCTTTGCCTTTTAAGAGCCTATTCCTTAAAGAAGAGCAAGTTTTGTCTGTCTACATGTGTGGTTCAACATGTGCAGAGGTTTCACAGTGAGTACGGCTGTGGTGCCAACAACTGGGACTCTGTGTCACCATCCATTCCTTCAATATTTCCTGGAAGATTTCATCACATCTACTGGGTCCAGAGAGCCACCAGACCCCATCCTGACCTGGAGGAGCTGATTTCCTAATACAGAAGGCAGGGATCTAAACAGAAGTGCAAAAGGCAGTGTGCTCTTCTCTAAGTGGAGGGCCATGGAGGGTAGACAAGGAGCAGGAGGCCTCTGGAGGAGGAGACATGTCAGCTGAGCCCTGAGGGATGAGGAGGAGGGTGGCCAGTGGAGAAGATGAGCTAGGGTATTCCAGGCAGGGATCCAGGAATAGAATGTCCTAGAACACAGAGGGATCAGGAAGCAGCACGGTGACAGCGGTCCTGGCTGGGAGGTGGACCTGGAAAGATAGGTGAGAACTGGATGATAAACACAAGGGAGTTTGGATTCAAGTCTGTTGGCAAGAGGGAGCCAACAATTTCCATCACCAGCCCAGAACTCTGTTTTCAACTTCTATCCATTTACATAATACTGTGCTGATATTTCCACTTGGATATCTTTTTTTTTTTTTTTGGCTGCATCAGATCTTAGTTGCAGCACTCAGGCTTCCCCCTAGTTTTGGCCCACGGGCTTTCTAGTTGTGGCACAAGGGCTTAGTTCCCTGCGGCACGTGGGATCCCAGTTCTTCAACCAGGAATCAAATCCAAGTCCTCTACGCTGGAAGGCAGATTATTAACCACTAGGCCACCAGTGAACTCCTTTACACTTGGATATCTTATAGTCATCTCTAACTTTATATTTCCCAAAATGAACTCTGATTTACATGCTTCCTTGCCCAATCCCAAGAGCAGTGATACTGAAATATTTAGGGCACAAGCCCCCACAGGTCCTCAAGGTTTGGGATCAGTATCTTGAAGGCCATCACTGTACCAGGTATTAACTCTTTAGATACTGGAGAGTGGGAGGGTCTGAGGGTCCCAGAGGGAAGTCCAGCCAGTGGGACAGCAAAGGGCCTCTGAGCAGCAGTGCTTTTCATGATGGGGTGGCCAGTACCAGTTGTATGCAACCCTGCCCCCACCAAACGTAACCCTCCTGTGCTTTCCTTATCTCATTAACAGCACCACCATCTGCCCAGGTACTCTCACTGGAAACCAAGGCAATATCCCTGGAGTCCAGGCCAAAAACACAATGGGACACACACACTGCAAGTCTAAATATTTCAAAGTTATAAATCACGTTAAATCAGTTACTTATTAAGATACAAAGTCTTCTTAACTATATCAAGGCATTTTTTTTACATAAAATAAAATGCACACATTATAACGGTATGGTTTGAGGAGCTTTGACAAATATATTACGTAACCACCCTAATCACTCATGAATGTAGAATATACCCATTACCCCAGAAAGTTGCCTTATGCTCATTGACAGTCAATTTTCCCTCTGTTCCACTCCAGGCAATCACCCATCTAATTTATATCATCATTGTAAGCTTATTCCAGAACAACAATAGAAATGTCAGGATTCTTTTGCTCAAAAGCTAGATTTTTGAGCAATGATTGAATGTTGACAAAAAGTCAAAGATGACTGAATTTAATGGTGTCCTATTGGTGGACAGTAATATTCAATAAAAAGAAATATACAGCTCATGGATGATAACACAATTCATAAAAATTTTTCTTCCTTTCATGTCACAGAATCAGTAATTATGAATTGTCATCAACATTTTCAAATAATTATGTTTAATTGACAGTAAGGCCTAAAACTAGATAAACTCTGTTGAGTCACATGTTTAAACATTTTTTTTTACCTTATTAATATTCATTTAGAGGAACTTTTCAGTAGCAACTGAAATTGTCAACAAAATTCTTGGAACAATATTTTAGATTAAAAAATACACATTGTGAGTTTTATGTATTATGGTCAAATATTATGGGAATGCATAATAAGTTACATCAGTTTAGTTCATTTCAGTCACTCAGTCATGTCTGACTCCTTGCGACCCCATGGACTGCAGCACACCAGGCCTCCCTGTCCATCACCAACTCCCGGACTTTACTCAAACTCAGGTCCATTGAGTCGGTGATCCCATCCAACCATCTCATCCTCTGTCGTCCCCTTCTCCTCCCACTTCAATCTTTCCTAGCATCAGGGTCTTTACAAATGAGGCAGCTGTCCACATCAGGTGGTCAAAGTATTGGAGTTTCAGCTTCAGCATCAGTCCTTCCAATGAATATTCAGGACTGATTTCTTTTAGGATGGACTGGTTCGATCTCCTTGCAGTCCAAGGGACTCTCAAGAGTCTTCTCCAACACAACACTTCAAAAGTATCAATTCTTCAGCACTCTGCTTTCTTTATAGTCCAACTCTCATCCATACATGACTACTAGAAAAACCATAGCTTTGACTAGATGGACCTTTGTTGGCAAAGCAATGTCTGCTTTTTAATAAACTCTCTAGTTTGGTCATAACTTTCCTTCCAAGGAGTAAGCGTATTTTAATTTCATGGTAGCAGTCACCATCTGCAGTGATTTTGGAGCCCAAGAAAATAAAGTCTCTCACTGTTTCCATTGTTTCCCCATCTATTTGCCATAAAGTGATGGGACTGGATTCCCTGATCTTAGTTTTCTGAATGTTGAGCTTTAAGCAACCTTTTCACTCTCCTCTTTCACTTTCATCAAGAGGCTCTTTAGTTCTTCCTCACTTTCTGCCATAAGCGTGGTGTCATCTGCATATCTGAGGTTATTGATATTTCTCCCTGCAATCTTGATTCCAGCTTGTGCTTCATCTAGCCCAGCATTTCACATGATGTATTCTGCATATAAGTTATATAAGCAAGGTGACAATATACAGCCTTGACTAGTCCTTTCCCAATTTGAAACCAGTCTGTTGTTCCATGTCCATTTCTAACTGTTGCTTCCTGACCTGCTTACAAATTTCTAGGGAGGCAGGTCAGGTGGTCTGGTATTCCCTTCTCTTGAAGAATTTTCCACAGTTTATTGCAATCCACACAGTCAAAGGGGCTGGCATAGTCAATAAAACAGAGATAGATGTTTTTCTAGAACTCTTGCTTTTTCGATGATCCATCAGATGTTGGCAATTTGATCTCTGGTTCCTCTGTCTTTTCTAAATACAGCTTGAACATCTGGAAGTTCACGGTTCACGTACTGTTGAAGTCTGGCTTGGAGAATTTTGAGCATTACTTTATTAGCATGTGAGATGAGTGCAATTGTGTGGCAGTTTGAGCATTCTTAGGCATTGCCTTTCTTTGGGATTGGAATGAAAACTGACCTTTTCGAGTCCTGTGACCACTGCTGAGTTTTCCAAGTTTTCTGGCATATTGAGTGCAGCATTTTCACAGCATCATCTTTTAGGATTTGAAATAGCTCAGCTGGAATTCCATCACCTCCACTAGCTTTGCTCGTAGTGATGCTTCCTTAGGCTCACTTGGCTTCACATTATGGGATGTCTGGCTCTAGGTGAGT
Source organism: Cervus canadensis (assembly GCF_019320065.1). Lineage (NCBI taxonomy): Eukaryota > Metazoa > Chordata > Mammalia > Artiodactyla > Cervidae > Cervus > Cervus canadensis. The sequence continues at coordinate 49,029,231 of NC_057396.1, read as the reverse complement.
GATCATGCCATCGTGGTTATCTGGGTCATGAAGATCTTTTTTGTATAATTCTTCTGTATATTCTTGCCACCTCTTCTTAATACCTTCTGCTTCTGTTAGATCCATACCATTTCTGTCCTTTATTGTGCCCATCTTTGCATGAAATGTTCCCTTGGTATCTCTAATTTTATTGAAGAGATATCTAGTCTTTCCCATTCTATTGTTTTCCTCTATTTCTTTGCACTCATCACAGAGGAAAGCTTTCTTATCTCTCCTTGCTTTTCTTTGAAACTCTGCATTCAAATGTGTTTATCTTTCCTTTTCTCCTTTTCCTTTCCTTTTCTTCTTTTCACAGCTATTTGTAAGGCTTCCTCAGACAGCCATTTTGCTTTTTTGCATTTCTTTTTTGGGGGATGGTCTTGACTGCTGTTTCCTGTACAATGTCACGAACCTCTGTCCATAGTTCATCAGGCACTCTATCAGATCTAATCCCTTAAATCTATTTCTCACTTCCACTGTATAGTCATTAAGGGATTTGATTTAGGTCATACCTGAATGGTCTAGTGGTTTTCCCCACTTTCTTCAGTTTAAGTCTGAATTTGGCAATAAGGAGTTCATGATCTGAGCCACGGTCAGCTCCTGGTCTTGTTTTTGCTGGCTGTATAGAACTTCTCCATCCTTGGCTGCAAAGAATATAATCAATCTGATATCGGTATTGACCATCTGGTGATGTCCATGTGTAGAGTTGTCTCGTGTGTTGTTGGAAGAGGGTGTTGGCTATGACCAGTAGGTTCTCTTGGCAAAACTCTTATTAGCCTTTGCCCTGCTTCATTCTGTACGCCAAGGCCAAATTTGCCTGTTACTCCAGGTATTTCTTGACTTCCTACTTTTTCATTCCAGTCCCCTATAATGAAAAGGGCCATGCTCAGTAAATCTTTAATCCAATTTTCTGTTGATGGGCGGGGTTGTGTTCCCTTCCTATTGTTTGGCCTGAGGCCAAATTACAGTAAGGGTAATGAAGATAATCCTGACCTCCTTCAAAAGGACTTGTGCTTTTGCACTGTTGTATTCAGTGCCCCTGATCCTGCAGCAGGCCCGTGTTGACCCAAGCCTCTGCTGGAGATTCCTAGACACTGAAGGACAGAAACGGTATGGACCTAACAGAAGCAGAAGATATTAAGAAAAGGTGGCAAGAATGCACAGAAGAACTATACAAAAACGATCTTAATGACCCAGATAACCACGATGGTGTGATCACTCACCTAGAGCCAGACATCCTGGAGTGTGAAGTCAAGTGGGCCTTAGGAAGTATCACTACGAACAAAGCTAGTGGAGGTGATGGAATTCCAGCTGAGTTATTTTAAATCCTCAACGATGATGCTGTTAAATTGCTGCACTCAATATGCCAGCAAAATTGGAAAACTCAGGAGTAGCCACAGGACTGGAAAAGGTCAGTTTTCATTTCATTTGCAAAGAAAGGCAATGCCAAAGAATGTTCAAACTACTGCACATTTGCATTCATCTCACACACTAGCAAAGTAATGCTCAAAATTCTCCAAGCCAGGCTTCAACAGTACGTGAACCATGAACTTCCAGATGTTCAAGCTGTATTTAGAAAAGACAGAGGAACAAGAGATCAAATTGCCAGCATCCGTTGGATCATCAAAAAAGCAAGAGAGTTCCAGAAAAAATCTACTTCTGCTTTATTGACTACACCAATGCTTTTGACTCTGTGGATCATGATAAATGTGGAAAATTCTTCAAGAGATGGGAGTACCAGACCACCTGACCTGCCTCTTGAGAAATCCGTATGCAGGTCAAGAAGCACCAGTTAGAACTGGACATGTACAATGGCCTGGTTCCAAATTGGGAAAGGAGTACATCAAAGTTGTATATTGTCACTCTGCTTATTTAACTTCTATGCAGAGGGCATCATGCAAAATGGTGGGCTGGATGAAGCCTAAACTGGAGTCAAGATTGTTGGGAGAAATGTCAGTAGCCTCAGACATGCAGGTGACACCACCCTAATGGCAGAAAGCGAAGAGAAACTAAAGAACCTCTTGCTGAAGTGAAAGAGGAGAGTGAAAACATTGGCTTAAAACTCAACATTCAGAAAACTAAGATCAAGGCATCTGGTCCCATCACTCATGGCAAATAGATGGGGAAACAATGGAAATAGTGGCAGACTTCATTTTCCTGGGCTCCAAAATCACTGCAGATGTTGACTGCAGACATGAAATTAAAAGACGCTTGCTCCTTGGAAGAAAAGCTATGACCAACCTAGACAGTATATTAAAAAGCAGAGACATTACTTTGCCAACAAATGTCCATCTACTCAAAGCTATGGTTTTTCCAACAGTCATGTATGGATGTGAGAGTTGAACCAAAAAGAAGGCTGTGTGCCAAAGAATTGATGCTTTTGAAGTGTGGTATTGGAGAAGATTCTTGAGAGTCCCTTGGACTGCAAGGAGATTCAACCAGTCCATCCTAAGGGAAATCAGTTCTGAATATTCATTGGAAGGAGTGATGCTGAAGCTGAAACTCCAATACTTTGGCCACTTGATTGGAAGAATGACTCATCGGAAAGGACCCTGATGCTGGGAAAGACTGAAGGCAGGAGAAGGGGATGACAGAGGATGAGATGGTTGGATGGCATCACCGACTTGATGGACATGAGTTTGAGCAAACTATGTGAGTTTGAGATGGACAGGGAATCCTGGCATGCTGCAGTCCATGGGGGTCTCAAAGAGTTGGACACAAATGAGCGACTAAACTAAACTGAGACCCAATGTTTCCCTTTATGGTCAAGATCACTGGTAAAGGTCACTGTTAAAGGACATACAGCTAGTTATTCATTCATTTAATGAGCCGTTCATTCATTCTACAAATATTGACAGCCTAAGAACTTACTTGACACCAGGTACTAGGCTAGGTGGGATCCAGTGATCAAACTATACATTACCTACCACAAAGGAGCTCATGTTCTCAAATCAACAGTGATAGACACAGGACATGAACTCAGATCCCCAACTTCCCAGCCTACCTCCTTCCAATTCATACCAGGACCTTTCTCAGGCTAAAGCACTGAGTTCATCTTTTATAGGAACCAGGTCATTTGAGTTACTTTCCCCATCGCATATTTATTTATTGACTACAGCTACTCTGGGACAGAGCCTTAAGTAATCCAACCTCTGATAACCTGGAGCTATCTAAATGTTATGTTTGCTTTTAAACAACAGCACTGCCATTGATGACTCACAATGACTTTTGTAATCTGTTCTGAAACCTACCATTGTATATGTCTGTCCATACTATCTGGTCTCTCTTAATTTCTTGGCCCAGAGCCTGATTTTAGTTGTTATTCCCTGTCCCAGCTCCAATTCTCACTTCCTCCTTCCCAACCTCTGTGGACTAGTCCCATACACAAAAATTAATTGTAGATTAGGTCCATATAGTCAAAGTTATGGTTTTTCCAGTAGTCATGTACGGTTGTGAGAGTTGGACCATAAAGAAGACTGAGCAACAAAGAACTGATGCTTTTGAATTGTGGTGCTGGACTATTGAGAGTCCCTTGGATTGCCAGGTGATCAAACCAGTCAATCCTAAAGGAATCAACCCTGAATATTCTTTGGAAAGGCCAATGCTAAAGCTGAAGGTTCAGCATTTTGACTACCTAATGCAAAGAGCCGATTCATTGGAAAAGACCCTGGTGCTGGGAAAGATTGAAGGCAGCAGGAGGAGGTGGCAGAGGATGAGATGGTTAGATAGCATCACTGACTCAATGGACATGAATTTGAGCAAACTCCAGGAGATAGTGGAGGACAGAAGAGCCTGGCATGCTGCAGTCCATGGAATCTCAAAGACTTGGACACGACCTAGTGACTGAAAAGCAACAAATCAGCTACATAAGGATTAGCTGATAGTTAATGTTTAAGTGCCTGTACTCCCTTAGCTTCACAAATTGCATATGGAATCTGGCCACACAGTTCTTGAGGGGCTACTTTCTTGCCTAGGAGTGGGGCTGGAACCAAGAGAGATCACATCACCCTGGGTTCCCTCTGTTGGTTAGTGGCCCCATCATCCTTGGACATCTTGCCCATTTTAACTGCTGAGCAGTATTTCATTGTATGAATATATCACACTGTATCAGTTCTCTTACAGGTAGACACCTGGGCTGTTCCCAATTTGGGAATATTTTTAAATAAAGTTGCCATGGACTTTGCTGTACAAATCTTTTTGTGGTATAAATGTTTTCATTTATCATGGGTAAATTCTTAGGAATAAAACTGGGTCATGGAATAGGTGTATATTTAATTTCACAAAAAATGCCAGACCTTTATCACAAGTGTTTATGCCATTTTACACTATCACAAGCAACATGTGAGAGTTCTGGTTACAACCTTGCCAACACTTGCTGTCTTTAGTCTTCTTAATTTTAGCCATTCTGGTGATGGCATAACAACTTTTCATTGTGGTTTTAATTTACATTTCCCTGATGACTAATGATGCTGAGCACAGAAAGACAAGAAAAAGAAAACATACAAATAATAAACAGAACAAACAAAAATAAAATAAAGGGTCAGACTTAAGCCTTAATATGTCAGTAATCATGTGCTGTGTGCTCAGTCATGTCCAACTCTTTGTGATCCTATAGACTGTAGCCCACCAGGCTCCTCTGCCCATGGGATTTTTCAGGCAAGAATACTGGAGTGGGTTGCCATGCCCTCCTCCAGGGGATCTTCCTGATCCAGGGATTGAACCTGGGTCTCCTGTGTTGACAGGCAGTCTTTTCCACCAAGCCACCTGGGAAGCTCAATAATTACCTTAACCTAAATGACCTAAATAGAGCAATTAAAAGACAGAGATTGGCTTAATGGGAAAAAAAAGCATAACCCAACTATATGCTGTCTATAACAAACTCACTTTACTATTTTTTAAAATATTTATTTGGCTGCACTGAGCCTTAGTTGCAGCACACAATATCTTTGATCTTTGTTGTAGCCTGTAGGATCTTTAGTTGTGGCATGCAAACCCTTAGTTGTGGTATGTGAGATCTAATTCCTTGACCAGAGATTGAACCCAGTCCCCCTGCAATGAGAGACAGAGTCTTAGCCACTGGCCCACTAGGGGAGTCCCTAAACTCACTTTAAATAAAACAATAAAGGCAGATTAAAAGTAAAAGGATGGAAAGATAAATCATGCAAAATTAAAGGAAAGTGGGAGTGGCTAGAGGGATACTATATAAAGTAAACTTCAGAGCAAAAATATTATCAGAACCAATTACATTATGAAGTGATAAAAAGGGTCAATTTGTCAAAAATATATAGAAATTATAAATGGATATGCAATAAACAACAGAGCTGAAAAGCATGAAGCAAAAACTGATTAAACTTAAGGAAGAAATAGGTAAGTCCACAATTAGGTAAGTTGGAGACTAAAGTACCTTTTTCTGAACACTTGACAGAAAAACTAAACAGAAAATCAGCAAGGATATAGAAGAATGCACCAGCACCACTGACTAACAGATTCTAAATAACATTTATAGACCACTGCACCCAACAACAGCAGAATACACATCCTTTTAAATTGCCCACAGAACATATACCAAGACAGACCGCATGCTGGGCCTTACAAAATTTTTTTTTAAGAACTGGGATCATACAGTGTGTGTTCTCCATCCACAATGGAATCAAATTAGAAATCAGAAAGATAACAGGAATACAACATACTTCAAAGTAATCCATGGGTTGAAGAAATCTCAGGGAAATTTTTAAAAAATATCTTGAACTGAATGAAAGCGAACATAGATCATATCCAACTTTGTAGGACACAGCTAAAGTCACACCGAGAGGGAAAAGTTTAGCACTAAATTTAGCACTGAATTCATACAGTAAAAAAGAGGAAAATAATCTCAAATCAATTATTTAAGCTCCCACTGAGAACACACAAGAAAAGAACCAAATAAAGCAAGCAGAAGGAAGGAAATAATAAAGATAAGAGCAGAAATAAATGAAATTGAAAACATAAAAACAATAGAAACAATAAAACAAAGAGCTGATTCTTTGGAAAAAGTAATAAAATTAACAACATCCTAGCAAGACTCACAAATCAGAAAGAAGATACACTATAGACCATGTAAACATAAAAAGGATCACTAAGTGAATACCACAAACAACTCTACACACAAATTTGACAACTTAGATAAAAGGGACTAATTCCTTGAAAAACACAAACTACTGCAACTCACCCAATATGAAATAGATAATTTGAATAGCTCTATAGCTATTGAGATAATTGAAGTTGTAGTTTTAAAACTCCCCCAAAGAAATTTCCAGATGGTTTCACAGAGAATTCTACCACACATTAAAGAAGAATGAACTACAACCCAGATTACTGTACCCAGCAAGGATCTCATTCAGATATGAAGAATTCAAAAGCTTTACAGACAAGCAAAAGCTGAGAGAATTCAGCACCACCAAACCAGCTCTTCAACAAATGCTAAAGGATCTTCTCTAGACAGGAAACACAGAAAGGTTGTATAAAACGCGAACCCAAAACAACAAAGTAAATGGCAACGGGACCGTACCTATCAATAATTACCTTAAATGTAAATGGGTTGAATGCCCCCAACCAAAAGACAAAGACTGGCTGAATGGATAAAAAAAACAAGACCCCTATATATGCTGTCTACAAGAGACCCACCTCAAAACAAGGGACACATACAGACTGAAAGTGAAGGGCTGGAAAAAAATATTTCACGCAAACAGAGAACAAAAGAAAGCAGGAGTCGCAATACTCATATCAGATAAAATAGACTTTCAAATAAAGGATGTGAAAAAAAAAAAAGGCTGTGAAAAGAGACAAAGGACACTACATAATGATCAAAGGATCAATCCAAGAAGAAGATATAACAATTATAAATATATATGCACCCAACATAGAAGCACAACAATATGTAAGGCAAATGCTAACGTGTATGAAAGGGGAAATTAACAATAACACAATAATAGTGGGAGACTTTAATACCCCACTCACACCTATGGATAGATCAACTAAACAGAAAATTAACAAGGAAACACAAACTTTAAATGATACAATGGACCAGCTAGACCTAATTGATATCTATAGGACATTTCACCCCAAAACAATCAATTTCACCTTTTTTTCAAGTGCACACGGAACCTTCTCCAGAATAGATCACATCCTGGGCCATAAATCTAGCCTTGGTAAATTCAAAAAAATTGAAATCATTCCAGTCATCTTTTCTGACCACAGTGTAGTAAGATTAGATCTCAATTACAGGAAAAAAAAACTATTAAAAATTCAAACATATGGAGGCTAAATAACACGCTTCTGAATAACCAACAAATCATAGAAGAAATCAAAAAAGAAATCAAAATATGCATAGAAATGAATGAAAATGAAAACACAACAACCCAAAACCTATGGGACACTGTAAAAGGTTCATAGCATTACAGGCTTACATCAAGAAACAAGAAAAAAGTCAAATAAATAACCTAACTCTACACCTAAAGCAACTAGAGAAGGAAGAAATAAAGAACCCCAGGGCTAGTAGAAGGAAAGAAATCTTAAAAATTAGGGCAGAAATAAATGCAAAAGAAACTAAAGAGACCATAGCAAAAATCAACAAAGCTAAAAGCTGTTTTTTTGAAAAAATAAACAAAATTGACAAACCATTAGCAAGACTCATTAAGAAACAAAGGGAGAAGAACCAAATCAACAAAATTAGAAATGAAAATGGAGAGATCACAACAGACAACACTGAAATACAAAGGATCATAAGAGACTACTACCAGCAGCTCTATGCCAATAAAATGGACAACTTGGAAGAAATGGACAAATTCTTAGAAAAGTATAACTTTCCAAAACTGAACCAGGAAGAAATAGAAGATCTTAACAGAACCATCACAAGCAAGGATATCGAAACTGTAATCAGAAATCTTCCAGCAAACAAAAGCCCAGGACCAGATGGCTTCACAGCTGAATTCTACCAAAAATTTAGAGACGAGCTAACACCTATTTTACTCAAACTCTTCCAGAAAATTGCAGAAGAAGGTAAACTTCCAAATTCATTCTATGAGGCCACCATCACCCTAATTCCAAAACCAGACAAAGATGCCACAAAAAAAGAAAACTACAGGCCAATATCACTGGTGAACATAGATGCAGAAATCCTTAACAAAATTCTAGCAAACAGAATCCAACAACATATTAAAAAAAATCATACACCATGACCAAGTGGGCTTTATCCCAGGAATGCAAGGATTCTTTAATATCTGCAAATCAATCAATGTAATACACCACATTAACAAATTGAAAGATAAAAACCATATGACTATCTCAATAGATGCAGAGAAAGCCTTTGACAAAATTCAACACCCCATTTATGATTAAAACTCTCCAGAAAGCAGGAATAGAAGGAACATACCTCAACATAATAAAAGCCATATATGACAAACCCACAGCAAACATTATCCTCAATGGTGAAAAATTGAAAGCATTTCCCTTAAAATCAGGAACAAGATAAGGGTGCCCACTCTCATCACTACTATTCAACATGGTTTTGGAAGTTTTGGCCACAGCAATCAGAGCAGAAAAAGAAATAAAAGGAATCCAGATAGGAAAAGAAGAAACGAAGCTCTCACTGTTTGCAGATGACATGATCGTCTACATAGAAAACCCTAAAGACTCCACCAGAAAATTACTCGAGCTAATCAATGAAAAATTAACTTTTGAACTGTGGTGTTGGAGAAGACTCTTGAGAGTCCTCTGGACTGCAAGGCGATCCAACCAGTCCACCCTAAAGGAAATCAGTCCTAAATATTCATTGGAAGGACTGGAAGTTTCAGCTGAAGCTGAAACTCCAATACTTTGGCCACCTGATGCGAATAATTGAGTCACTGGAAAAGACCCTGATGCTGGGAAAGATTGAAGGCAGGAGAAGGGGACAACAGAGGATGAGATGGTTGGATGGGATCACGGACTCGATGGACATGAGTTTAAGCAATTTTCTGGAGTTGGTGATGGACAGAGAAGCCTGGCTCGCTGCTGTCCATGGGGTCGCAAAGGGTCGGACATGACTGAGCGACTGAATTGAACTGACCTTACATTAGGTATCAAAACACTCTCTCAACAGCCAGTAACAAGCATTTAGGGGCGGAGGCTCCGGGTCCCCGCCCCTCCCGGCCCGCCCCTAGGCCCAGAAAGGAGGCGGGGCCCCGCAGACGCCGCGGCGGGCGAGATGCTGCAACCGGCTGTACGGCTGGTGTGGCTGGGTCAGGTGCCCTACGCCGAGTTGCTGGCGTTGCAGCAGCGCTGGCTGCGGCGGCTGCAGGCCGAGCCAGGGCCCGAGGCGGGTGCGCTTCTGCTCTGCGAGCCCGCGGGGCCCGTGTATACCACCGGGTTGCGCGGCGGCCTGACGTCCGAAGAGACGGCGCGACTGCGGGCCTTGGGTGCCGAGGTGCGCCCCCTTGGCCGGGGCGGCCTAGCCACCTTCCACGGCCCGGGCCAGCTACTGTGCCACCCGGTACTCGACTTACGACCCCTCGGCCTGCGCCTGCGCACCCACGTGGCGGCGCTGGAGGCGTGCGCCGTGCGCCTGTGCGAGCTCCAGGGCCTGCCGGGCGCCTGCGCGCGGCCCCCACCCTACACCGGCGTTTGGCTGGGCGAGCGCAAGATCTGCGCGATCGGTGAGCGCCTCGGGGCGGGGCCTGGCGGGGCCCGACCAATGGTGGTGAGGGCAGAGCCCTGGGCGGGCGGGATGTCACTGGCGCGGGCTTTGAATCGTCTGCCCACTGCTTTAAGAGTTTCTAAGGCTCTCCTCACTGATATCTTCAGAACCGGAAGGTCACGTCGGAGGTCACGTGGTTCAACACACTCATTTTTAGAAATGGAGGGACAACGAGAAGTGAGTTGCCAGGTTACTTCACAATATCTGGACAATAAGGATGAAAATTTTTTTCATACTTTTTTTTTTAAACAGCGGAATCTTTGTTAAAGGACCTTTCTGTAATGTCCATAGTAAGTGCAGCCACTGTGGAGCCACAGGCGTCTCCTCTCATTTTGACCCCCTCCCCTGATCTGTGGACATTCTGGGTGCTCTAGAAACAGAATTGGAAAATTAGTGGTCTAGTCCAGTTTCTTCATCTCACTGAGGACCATCATGAAGCCTGGGGAGGGAGGGTGTCTATTCTAAGACCTGTTGATTTGCCTTGCAGGTGTCCGCTGTGGAAGGCACGTTACGTCCCACGGCCTGGCGCTGAACTGTTCTACGGACCTCACGTGGTTTGAGCACATTGTGCCCTGTGGGCTGGTTGGGACAGGCGTCACTTCCCTGAGTGAGGAGCTCCAGAGGCATGTCACTGTGGATGAAGTAATACCACGTTTCCTTGAGGCCTTTAAAGAGACCTACAAGTGCACGTTGACCTCAGAGGACAGCCCCAGCTGAAAGGCGTTTACATTATCTCACCCGGGAGGTCTTGCCTTGGAAAGCACCGCACCAGACTTGGAGTCACTGGAACCCAGATTCTAGAACTGGCCCTGTCATTCACACATCATGAGACTGTGGGCAGATCATGAGCTCTGGGCCCTTGGTTCCATATGTATATGGTTTATTTATATCTTCCCAACCTACCTAAGATATAGATATGAAAATATTGTGAAAAGTATACTATATGAATATAAGGCATTAGCACTACTGTCGACACCCATTTCTCAGCTCAGAAAAACTCAGGTATCATAGGGTGTCATTTCTCAAATATTTCCTCAATACTGTATTTAATTGGGGAAGTCTGGGCTCCAATTCCTTTGATTTTTGTAAGAATCATTTTTCAGGATCATCCAGGTGAAGGTGATGTAATGTGGATTTTTTTTATATTCTTAGGAGACCTGGGAGCTTTCTGCATAACACGGAAAGGGAAAGGCTTCTTTAAAGAGTAATATGGGATTCTGTCTTCCTGGGTTGGATTCCTTAAGCCTGAAGGCTTTTTTAGTTAGGTAACCTGAGCTAGGCCAAAGGCTAGGGGAAAGAGAATAATAATTTCTGACTGTGTACAAATGCCAAAAATAGAAGGTTTTTTAAAAAATATTAGATCTCTATAAAGGTTGTATGTTAATTATCTATAACAAGTCACCCCAAAGCTTAATGACTTAAAAGAATAAACATTTATTATCTCATATACTGTGGTTTGGAAATTTGGAAGAAGCTTAGCTGAGTGGTTCTGGGTCAAGTTCTCTTCTGAGATGCAATCAAGATGTCAGCTGTCGGGGGGCTTCCCTGGTTCTTCAGTGGTTAAGACTCTGTGCTGCCAATGCAGGGGCCACAGGTTCAACCACTGGCTGGGGACCTAAGATCCCACATGCTGCATGGCTCAGCTAAAAGATTAAAAAAAAACAAACAGAAAGATGTTAGGCGGGGCAGCTCTCATCTGAAGACTTGACTAAGGCTGTGGAATCAGCTTCCAAGATGACTGACTCACATGCTTGGTTGGTACTGGTTATTAACAGGAGGTCTTAATTCCTCTTCACTCTGTGTTGTTGTTCAGTCACTCAGTAGTATCTGACTCTTTGCGACCCCGTGGACTGCAGCACACCAGGCTTCCCTGTCCATCACCAACTCCCAGAGCATGATCAAACTCACGTCCATTGAGTCGATGATGCCATCCAACCATCTTGTCTTCTATTGTCTCCTTCTCCTGCCTTCAGTCTTTCCCAGCATCAGGGTCTTTTCCAAGGAGTCAGATCTTTGCATCAGATGGGCAAAGTATTGGAGCTTTAGTTTCAGCATCAGTCCTTCCAATAAATATTTAGAATTGATTTTCTTTAGGATTGATTGGTTTCATCTCTTTGCAATCCAAGGGATTCTCAAGATTCTCCCCCAATACCACAGTTCAAAAGCATCAATTCTTTGGCACTCAACTTTCTTCATGGTCCAGCTCTCACATCCATACATGCTACTGGGAAAACCATAGCTTTGACCAGACGGACCTTTGCTGGCAATGTCTCTGCTTTTTAATAGGCTGTTGGTCATAGCTTTTCTTCCAAGGAGCAAGCGTCTTTTAATTTCATGGCTGCAGTCACCATCTGCAGTGATTTTGGAGCCCCCCAAAATAAAGTCTCTCCATGTTTCCATTGTTTCTCCATCTATTTGCCATGAAGTGATGGAACCAGATGCCATCATCTTCATTTTTTGAGTGTTGAGCTTTAAGACTCTAGTTCCTCTTCACTTTCTGCCATAAGGGGAGCTGTCATATGCATATCTGAAGTTTTTTATATTTCTCCTGGCTATCTTGATTCCATTTTGTGCTTCATCCAGCCCGGCATTTCCCATGATGTCCTCTGCATAGAAGTTAAATAAGCAGGGTAACTAACTATATGTAGCTTTGATGTACTCCTTTCCCAATTTGGAACCAGTCCGTGTTCCATGTTCTAACTGTTGCTTCTTGACCTACATGCAAGTTTCTTAGGAGGCAGGTAAGGTGATCTGGTATTCCCATCTCTTTAAGAATTTCCCACAGTTTGTGGTGATCCACACAGTCAAAGGCTTTAGCATAGTCAATGAAGCAGATGTAGATATTCTTCTGGAATTCTCTTGCTTATTCTGTGATCCAACAGATGTTGGCAATTTGATCTCTGGTTCCTCTGCCTTTTCTAAAACCAGCTTGAATATCTGGAAGTTCACAGTTCACATACTCGTGAAGCCTGGCTTGGAGAATTTTGAGCATTACTTTGCTAGTGTGTGAGATGAGTGCAATTGTGCGGTAGTTTGAACATTCTTTGGCATTGCCTCTCTTTGGGATTGGAATGAAAATTGACCTTTTCCAGTCGTATGGCCACTGCTGAGTTTTCCAAATTTGCTGGCGTATTGAGTGAAGCACTTTAACAGCATAATCTTTTAGGATTTGAAACAGCTCAACTGGAATTCCATCACCTCCACTAGCTTTGTTCATAGTGATGCTTCCTAAGGCCCACTTGACTTTGCACTCCAAGATGTCTGGCTGTAGGTGAGTGATCACACCATCGTCATTAACTGGGTCATTAAGATCTCTTTTGTATAGTTTTTCTGTGTATTTTTACCACCTCTTCTTAATATCTTCTGCTTCTGTTAGGTCCATACCATTTCTGTCCCTTATTGTGCCCATCTTTGCATGAAATGTTCCCTTGGTATCTAATTTTATTGAAGAAATCTCTAGTCTTTCCCATTCTATTGTTTTCCTCTATTTGTTTACATTGATCCTGAGGAAGGCTTTCTTATCTCTCCTTGATAATCTTTGAAACTCTGCATTTAGATGGGTATATCTTTCCTCTTCTCCTTTGCCTTTTTCTTCTCTTCTTTTCTCAGCTGTTTCTAAGCCCCCATCAGACAACCATTTTGCCTTTTTGCATTTCTTTTTCTTGGGGATGGTTTCACTTTTTAGGGCTGCTTGGATATTCTTATGGCATGGCAACTGGCTTTCCTCAGAGCAACAGATGCCAGAAAGAGACAAGGTATAAGCCACAATGTCTTTTATGACCCAGCATTGGAAGTCACACAGTCATTTCTGCAGTCTCCTAATATGTGAGCGCTGTTTATTCAGTATGGAAGGGACTACACAAAGGTGATAGGAGGTGTAGATCATTAAGAGCCATCTTGGAGACTGGCTACCACAGGCAGTTAGGGTAGAAGGAGCCTTGAATAAGAAGTCAGGCAACCTCAGTTCTAGTCCTGGCTCTGTCAAACAGTAACCAACGACATTCAAGATGGCAGTTGCTTCCTGAGGGACTGCAGGGAACAGAGCTCCCTGCTGTTGATTGATGTGAACACTAAAGTGTTCGTTTGTGCCACAACTAGTGAAGCCCTCACCCTTTAGAGCCCGTACTCCACAACAAGAGAAGCCAGCACCATGAGAAGCCTGCTCGCTGCAACTAGAGAAAGCCCTTGCACAGCAATGAAGACCCAGAGCAATCATAAATAAATGAATAAATAGTTAAGATGGTGAATTTAAAAAATCCAAGAGTGGAGCTGCATCTGGCTCCTGAGCAAAACCAGAACTTGTCGTCCTTAGGAGCCCACGTGGTCTCTTCTGTTCTCTGCCGTGCTTCCTGGTGTTTTTGCTTCATCCTGTCACTCCAGTCCAGCTTCCTCTGTTTCCCAGGCCATGTGGTAGAAGATGGCTTCTGCTGCTGTTACCCATGTATGTTGGAGTAGAGTCAAGGAAAATCCCCAGGTTTCTGAATGCTAGAGGTATTGCTGGAACAGAGAACACTGGATGATGACCAAGTTTGGAGAGGATGATAACGAGTTTAGTTTTTGATGAATCAAGGTTGAGATACTTGTGGACGATGCATATGAAGAGGCCCAGTTGGGTCTGTGGATCCCGAGCACAGCTGTCATGAGTGACAGTTTATGTCTGGAAGCCCAAAGAGAGAAGGGGAGGGCAGAGGGCTGATAAGTGTGAGGTGCAGGCCAAGGAGACCGAGACGCAGTCTAGGCAGAGATGTAGCACGGTACCCAGAATGAGACAATACGCCGATCTCATTCACTCTTCTGGCTGCAAAGCAAGGTAGGTTTATTTTACAGATGAAAAGACTGGCCTGGGAGGCTGAGTGACTTCTACGAGGTCATGCACTTAGGGGCAGAGTCAGTCCCTGGCTCCTCAGCTGGGTCTTTGCGCTCTCACACCGCTCTCGCTGAAGGGTGAGCAGGGAGAGCCAAGGAGGTCGCCGGGCCTGTGGAACTGGGGCAGGCCCCTGCTGCGGGTTCCTGACTCTCCTTCCTTCCTGGTCAGAGCCCACCTCCGGTTTCCCACCGGGGCCCTTCCTCAAGGAAGGAAGCTTGGCATACGAAGGAGGGTAGTTAACACCCTGGCTTTCCCACCTCCAAAAAGTCTCTTCTTGTTTATGCAGAGTCTTTTCCTCACAAATAAACAAACTGTCCAGGGTCTGGTAAACGAGTGTTAAGTGCGAGGACGTGACCAACTGCAGTGACTTTTCCAGCATCTTGTTCCTCAGCGAGGCTGGCAGGAAACCAAACAGGACCTGCTCTGGCAGCGTGACCAGGTGCACCTCGATTCATGAAAAAAACCTCTTTCTGAAAACCTCTATGGAAATCAGATATTTGCCATCAAAATGTAATTTTTTTCCACTAAATTGTAATTTACATATTATCACACCATATTATAATATCTATACAGTTCTAAAAAATAAGAAAAATTTCACTCCCACCTAAAAAACACCCTTTCCATTTGTGTGTGTTTCCAGTACTTGATCATAAGCCGACATCTTTTATTATTCTAGCCCATTATTCTGCCTTATAATTCTATTATTATAAAATATTATGTGGATAAAATTTTGTGTACTCTTTTTTTTTCTTTTATTTTTATTAGTTGGAGGCTAATTACTTTACAATATTGTAGTGGATTTTGTCATACATTGACGTGAATCAGCCATGGATTTACATGTATTCCCCATCCCGATCCCCCCTCCCACCTCCCTCGCCACCCGATTCCTCTGGGTCTTCCCAGTGCACCAGGCCTGACCACTTGTCTCATGCATCCAACCTGGGCTGGTGACCCTATATGCAAAACAGAAAATTTTGTATACTCTTTTAAACCAAACATTTTCCCGCTTTGCCAGATAGTTTTTATATTTTTAATGTCTTAATCTTATTTTTATTTCTTTTAAAACAAATCTTCTAAAAAATATATTGGGAATGCATGCACATGGAATAAAATTTAAAAGGTACAAGCAGGCTTTCCTTCTGGTTCAGTGGTTAAGGCTCCAAGTTCTCAATGCAGGGGGCACGGATTTGATCCCTGGTCAGGGAACTGAGATTCCCACATGCTGCATGGGCAGCCAGATAAATAAAAGGTACAAAATGCTACTACTGAATTGTAAGTCTTACTCCTATGCCTTTTCCCTGTAAACCCAGGCCCTTTCCTAGAGGCTTAAATGAAGGTAAATGTTTCATTTTTATTCTTCACATGTATTTTATACATATCTAGGCATACATGCATTTTCACGTGGTAGCATACTATACACACATCCCTGTACTTTGGAGATTGCATCAGGTCAGTATATAAAGAACATCCTCATTTTAAAAATGACTATGGAGTATTCCATTCAGTGGATTTTTCATGACTTATTTATCTAATCCCCCATTAACGATGTTTCAGTTCAATTCAGTCACTCAGTCATGTCCGACTTTTTGCGACCCCATGAATCGCAGCACGCCAGGCCTCCCTGTCCATCACCAACTCCTGGAGTTTACTCAGACTCATGTCCATCGAGTCGGTGATGCCATCCAGCCATCTCATCCTCTGTTGTCCCCTTCTCCTCCTGCCCCCAATCCCCTCCCAGCATCAGGGTCTTTTCCAATGAATCAACTCTTCGCATGAGGTGGCCAAAGTATTGGAGTTTCAGCTTCAGCATCAGTCCTTCCAATGAACACACAGGACTGATCTCCTTTTAGATTATCACTAATTCTTTCTTTTACAACTAAAGCTAGAGTGAGAATCCAGGACTTCCTTGGTGGTCCAATGGCTAAGACTCTGAGCTCCCAATGCAGGGGGCCTGGGTTTGATCCCTAGTTAGGGAACTAGCTCCCACATGCCACAGAAAAGATCTCGCATGCCACAATGAAGATCAGAGATGCCATGTGCCACAACTAAGACCTGGTGCAGCCAAATAAAAATAAGTGTATGTGTGTCTGTTTGTATATCTGCATTTTGTAACACATGTGGTGAGCACAGAGTTTGCATTTCTAGAAGTGATTTTCTGAGTCAAAGGATATGTGCATTTTTATTAGATATTGTCATATTGCCTTCCATAAAACTTGCTAATTTATATCCCTATCAGCAATGTACAATGCCTGTTGTATTTGAATTTTAACTGTTTTAGCATCTTAGAGTTTTTCATCATTGAAGCTTTTTATCATAAAATCTTTCCAATGTACAGCAGTGAATCCCATGTACCCATCATTTAGGTAAAACAATCAACTCATGACCAGTCTTAGCTTATCTAAACCTGGGCCCATTTCCTGCCTCCTCCCTGGATTATTGTGAAGCAAATCACAGATACCATATTATTTCATGAATAAATATTTCAGTATGTATTCTCAAAAGATAAGGACTCAAAATATAACCACAATATATTAACACATATAAAAAATATATCTTCAATATCAACAAATATTCAATTAATACCCATATTTCTCTCTCTTCACCCCTCCCTCTTCCTATAGCTGATTTGTTCAAACCAGAATTGAAACAAAGTCTGCAAACTGAATTTGGTTCATAAGGCTCATAAATGTCTCTTAAGTCTCCTTTCACCTATAGGTTCCTCCACCCTCTTTTGAAAATCTTTTCCTCCTGTATTTCCTGAAGATTAAAAAGTAGATCCTGATATTTGGTCTGATTCAGATATGATTTTTTTTCTTTTTTTAGCAAGCCTGCTTCATAGGTGATGGTGTGTTTTTACATCAAGTGGCACACAGGATCTGTTTTGGGGTTTAATTTTTTTTCCCTCTTTTTTATGATGGCTTGACCCTAGATCTATTATTTTAGTGAAAGTGAAAGTCACTCAGTTGTGTCTGACACTTTGAGACCCCATGGACTATACAGTCCATGGAATTCTCCAGGCCAGAATACTGAAGTGGGTAGCCTTTCCCTCCTCCAGGAGATCTTCCCAACCCCTGATTCTATCATTCCTTCTTCATTTACCAGTAGGAATATGTTTATAGAACTGGCAGCTTCAGAAGAACTCAATATGACCTGTAGCATTAGTGTTATCAATATTAGCATTTTATTAGCTTATTGTTTTGTCCATTTTCATTAAAATGTGTACTTAAACACTGTATGAAAGAGTAGCTTTTACAGCTGCCTTGAAGTTTAAACTGAGTTTAAATTTGAAACATATTTAGATTATTAGCTCTGAGTACTTCCTTTAAAAAGGGGGTTCATACATCATTCAAATTCAAGAGACACTAGCATAAGGCTACAGTGTTACATTTTTTCAATTTACCTAAACTGTGAGCTTTTTTAAGCCAGAGACTGTTTCTTTGTTTTGTTTTGTCTTTGTATCCTAGCATGTGAAAGGAAACAGTGGTTCAATGACTTGTAATTATGAGGAATTCCCTGTAGACTCCCCTTCAGTCCTTCTGTTGACAGACGTCAGTGTCTATTCTATGAAGTGGTCATCCCAGCCCAACTCACACAGTCCCAGATGTAGAGCATTCTTTATAGTTCTAATTGTTAGAAAGTTTCCTCATTCCAAACTGAAACCTTCCCCCAAGCGTCATAATTCTGCCCTCCTGCAAGTCCTCTTCTGAGAGCCCTTCTCTAGCCTCACCCTGCACCCCCGTCACTTGTTTCCAAGTCTGAGCCTGTCCAGACTGTGAGCTCCCCAGGCAGGGACTATAGCTGTATCACCCATGGCCCCTCAGGACCAGCCCAAGGCCTCACATGCAGATGCCCAGTAATGCCTGTTGAGTCAGCAGATGAGCTCTATCCTAAGAGCAGTCTCATCTTCTCATTACATGTTCCTGATTTTTCTGCTCTTCATAAAATGTGACCTCCAGACTCTACCCAACTGCCCTCATCTCAACAGACTCAACTTGGCTAACATGCCCTTAACCTGTGTTGCTTGAAGATAACACTCCTGGTGTGGTCTGGCCAGTGCATGGTGTGTTACTGGGGACATGGAGATATATCAGACTTGGTTCCTGTCTTCAAGCAGTGTCACTGGGGACTGAGGACTTGGAGACACATCAGACATGACTCCTGTCTTCAAGCAGCTCACAGCTTTGTGGAGGAGACACACCAGTAAAGAAAGTTCACAGCAACCGGTTATAAGGACCATGAGAGAAGTTTGCATGGGTACTGTGGAACACAGAAGTGAGTAATCTTAACAGGGAACAGGGGAAGAAAAGGCTCAAGTGACTCCTAGGTTGTAAGTAAGAGAAAAATCTAGCTCTAACTCAATGAAAAACAGTATCCTAGATCTGGTAACTAAAGAGTCTGGGGATAGACATTACCACAGATTCATCCCTGGGGTGGGAAATAGCAAGACACTCCAGTATTCTTGCCTGGGAAATCCCATGGACAGAGGTGGGAGCCGGTCAGGCTTTCTTCACCCTTTTCTTCACTTTCTTCACCTTCTCTTTCACCCATTGCCCAGAGGAGACTGAAAAGGAATGGGAGGATCCCACCCTGACTGTTGCCACTGCCCCTGCTTGCTCCTCCCACTTGCCCCGCCAAATGCTCACATACTTCTTCACCTATCAAGGGCCTCACCTCCTTGCTCTTGAGTTTCCATCTGGGTTGGTGCATAAAGAGGTGCCATAGGGTGGGAAGAGACAGAATGGAGGGAACGGAGAGGGGGTTCCTACATGACATCACAGTCCTACCCTGGCTACCCTCCTTGGGTTCCAGTAAACCCACCCCACCCTGGCCCTCCAAACCTAGCAATGCTTTCCCTCCTCACTGTTGCTATCAGACCTGCTTCCATTCCCTGTCAATTTCCTAAATCCGCCTTCATGCTCTCTTCAGAGCATCTAGTTGCAGGGTGCCATCTGACTCCTGCCAGAATGCTGACTTATACACAGCCCTGATTTGCAGAGGCTGGACTGGGAGCATGCTATGCCCTGTGAGATGTTGGGTGCCGGCAAGGAGTTCCTGTTATTCAGCTCAATTTCACCCCTTTAGCTCAACCCATATGGGCACAGGGCTATACTAAGCACTAACTTTCCAGCCATTACTTAATCATTACAGCAAATAATAAACCCACAAAGTTGTATTGCTGACTAGTGTTTTGAGAAGAAGAAATTGGCTCAGATGAAGATTCGCCCAAGTCCATACAGTTAGTTGAACTTTAAGTCTGGACTTCAAAGACCGTACAATAAACAGCACTCCTATTGTAGGGGAAAGCATCTCTTTCCACTGACTTTATTCACAGAATATAGTGTATACATGGAACTGCAGGCAGACCATCTTGTTACCACAAAGTGGGATCCTTCCTGAACACGGAGCATCAGTGACAAAAGCAGAGCCCAAAGATGCAAAAAGACCGATTCCTGAAAACACCATCTGAGCTTCTGTATCCAGCTATGCCTGAAGCTACATTTGTCAGGATATTAAAATTTTGTGCCATTTGCTCGGTCATGACCAACTCTTTGCGGTCCCATGGATTGCAGCCTGCCAGTTTCCTCTGTATGTGGGATTTTTCAGGCAAGAATGCTGGAGTGGGTTGCCATTTCCTCCTCCAGTGGATCTTTCTGACCCAGGGATTAAATCAATGTCCCCTGCATCTCTTGCACTGGCAGGCAGATTCTTTACCACTTATGAACTGATAAATTCCCTTTCCTACTTAAGTCAGTTTGCACTGGGTTTTGTGTCTGTTACAGCTAAGATTCCTAATTGATACACCTACCTCCTCTATAAACTTTAGTCCTCACTGAACCCACATTCTTCTGCATTCACATAGCCCTTATTGTTTACACCATTCAAAAGTCCATATTTATACAACCATGAGCACACGTGCCCTTTTAATTTTTAAAAAAAATTTTGCCCATGTTGCATGACTTGCAGGATCTTAGTTCCTTGACCAGGGATTGATCCTATGCCCTTGGCAATGAGAGCAAGGATTCCTAACCACTGGACCGCCAGGAAATTCCCAATAGTTATTCTTAATGAAACACTTTCTGTGTGCCAGGTACCAGGTGAAGTGCTTTAAATATAATATCTTACTGTAATCCACACAACTATAAGATGTAGTTGTTTTTATACCCATTCTACAGATTAGGGAAACTAAGACTCAGAGGGGTTAAGCTCTTACAGCTGATATTAAAAATTGGCAAGGCTAGAATTCAAACCCAGCTCCACTGGACCCCAGAAGCTGTGTTTTTCACCACTGTTCTACCTTGCCGGCCAGGACCCAGCTTGTGTGAGGGTGAAGTGGAGAGAAGAGGCCACTGAGATGTTCAGTCTCCTGACACCGCACCTTGCTCCACCTCCTCCAGAGCTCTTTTCACTGCTTTTTGCTGCCTGCAGCGGCAGGAGAATAGTTAAGCTCAGAAGAAGGAGACAGGGACTTCCCTGGTTGTCTAATGGCTAAGACGCCACAGTCCCAAAGCAGGGGGCCCAGGTTCGACCCCTGGTCAGGGAACTAGATCCAACACACTGCAACTAAAGATCCTGCTTGCTGAATCCAAGACCTGGTGCAGCTAAATATATACATATATATTTATTGGGGGAAAAAAAAAATAATGAGAAGACAAGTGTTCTGCAGGTTAAACTGACAGGCCAAAGTGAGACAAGATTGCGGAAGCACAGACACAGGCTCCTGATGAGTAATGGAATAAAATAACTTGATGTGACGGTTAAACTTCCTCTGTGATTCATGCTGTATTTTCCTTGGTAACTCAGGCTTCTGAGACCGTTGACGACGGATATCATCCATGCTCATCTTCCCTCCCAATGCTTGTCCCCCACTCCTAGATAGACACTGAGTTATATCCTGGGTATTCCATGGTGAAAAAGACATACCTGGTCTGTGTTCTTATAGTGCTTACAATCTAAGCACTTACATTGTAAGTGCTTATAATCCTGCTACAATCTAGCAGGAAAGGCAGACCCCAAATCAGTACACAAAAGTGAAAATAGTGAAGTCACTCAGTTGTGTTCGACTCTTTGCGACCCCATGGACTATAGTCCCCCAGGCTCCTCTGTCCATGGGATTCTCAGGCAAGAATACTAGAGTGGGTTGCCATTTCCTTCTCCAGGGGATCTTCCCAATCCAGGGATTGAACCCAGGTCTACAGCACTGCAGGCAGATTATTTACTGTCTGAGCCATCAGGGAAGTCAAATCAGTACATAGATAAATAGAAAACTGGGTTGAGTCCTATGAACAAAACAAACAGGGCACTGCATGGATGATGGTTCCATTGACCAAGAGATAGAAGACTCAAGGGAGCCAAGGAAGAAGTCACAAGCTCCAGTCCCAAAATGTTATCCAAACAGAGATTTCAAGTAGCTAGTTACATGTAAGAGTCTAGCATTCAGAGGAGAGAGGTCTGGCCAAGAGGTTGAAAGAGCATCAGCTCCTCTCAGGTTCTAGCCCTTCCTGGAAGCTTTCCCTGATAACATAATTCTGAGTGATCTTTCTCTTCATTACTTTTATTCATTCGTTTATCAACAAGTTCTCAGTAAGGTCTACTCTGTGCAGACTCCGTGTTAGCTTAGTACCCTTAAGGAGCTTATATTCTAGGTGTGGAGTCAATAATAAAGTAGGCAATTATAAGTGCTGTGTTCAAGGGAAGTGCAGGGGGCTGTAGGAGAATGGCCTTCTGCATCAGCCAGGTCCAGGAGGAAGCAGATGGCCTTTTCGTGTCAGTAATTTGAGGAGGCCCTATTCAAACAGGTGGGCAGGGAGTAGGGAAACCAAAAAAGGTTGAGAAGCACCCTGGATCTTGAAACATTTGGACATCACTACCACCCAAGGCCTGAAGGGGAGCAGGAAGGAGGTGATAACAGGAATTCAGAGAAGAAAAGAGTACTGAGATAGGACTGACCGACAGGAGCTGTGACCTTCACTTGAGGGATGCAGCAAGAACAGTAGCCATATATATCCCATCACTTTATGGCAAATAGATAGAGGAAAAGTGGAAACAGTGACAGACTTTATTTTCTGGGGCTCCAAAGTCACTGCAAACAGTGACTGCAGCCACAAAATTAAAAGACGCTTGCTCCTTGAAAGGAAAGCTATGACAGACCTAGACAGCGTGTTAAAAAGCAGAGACATCACTTTGCCGACAGAGGTCTGTGTAGTCAAAGCTATAGTTTTTCCAGTAGTCATGTATGGATGTGAGAGCTAGACCATGAAGGCTGAACGCCAACAAATTGATGCTTTCAAATTGTGGTGTTGGAGAAGACTCTTGAGAGTCTCTTGAACTGTCAGAAGATCAAACCAGTCAATCCTACAGGAAATAAACCCCAAATATTCATTGGAAGGACCGATGCCAAAGCAGAAGGTCCGGTATTTTGGCTACCTGATACGAAGAGCCAACTCACTGGAAAATACCCTGATGCTGGGAAAGATTGAGGGCAGAAGGAGAGGGGGACAACAGAGGATGAGATGGTTGGCTGGCATCACCGAGTCTATTTCAGAAGATGGTGAAGGACAGGGAAGCCTGATATGCTGCAATCCATGGGGTGGCAAAGCATTGGACATGACTTAGTGACTGAACAACAATATACATATAAATATATATGTGTGTTTGTGTGTGTGTGTATGTATATATACATATGTGTATGTATGTATATATATAAATTTTTTATTTTTTGGCCACATGCAGGATCTGTTACCCAATCAAGGATCAAACCTGTGCCCCCTGCAGTGGAAGCATGGGTTCTTAACCACTGGACCACCACGAAAATCCCTATTTTTTAAAGTTAAGTGTTGATAGATGAGATGATGTTAGGTGTTATTGGAAAGCAAGGCAGGAAAGGGCTTTGGGGAGGGCAGGAAAAGGGCAGGATTTGAATTTGTAAATAGATGGTCAGGGAAGGCCTTGCTAAGAAGGTGGCATTTAAACAAAGACTTGAAGGAGGTGTATCTCTAGATGAGTCTTCAGGTGGCCCACTCCACTCCCTCACCCTCCCTGTTTCAAGGTCCAGGCCTTGTCCCCAACCTCTCTGGATTACAGAGTTCCCTGAAAGTCCTCAGATTTGTCCAGAATAGGACTTCTGTTTCATTATTCCTTTTCTCATCTAATAATAATGGAAGCTGCCATTTATTAAGCATGGGCATCATACTGTTGGCATGTTACACATTGGGTCATCTAAGCCTCATGGTAAGACTGAAAGTCACAGATGGGGAAATGAGGCAGTCTAGCCCACTTTCCATTGGCCCTTTGGCCAGCTGCTTTCCCTGACAGGGTTCCTGCCCCATCCTCACTCCAAAGGAAGTGGAAGATAGACCTAAAGTTTTTGAAGAACTGAAAAAAGGAACAAAGCATGTACTTGATGTCTCCATTGGGCACAAGGACCGAAGGGTCCTTAGAAGGCAGTATTTGTTAAAATGTGAGACTATCCTAACACTCAGAGCTCAGATCCCTTGGAGGCAATGAGCTCCTAGTCACTAGAGGTGTGCAAGAGAAGCTGATCAATCTGTTGTCAAAAATTAAGTCTAGCCCATTCCCCAGCTGCCAGTTTCACACTCCCCAAGGGCTGGGGGCATGTGCGTCACTCTCTCTGCCCTGTGAAGGGTGTGCCTCCTGCAGCTAAGAGCCTCGGAGCCACTGCCCTCATTTTCTCTTGTTGTCTTGAATGTAGTCCAAGGGAGGTACCCTGCAACCAGCATGCTGAGTGCCAGGAAAGACCAGGAGATGGAATTGGAGGCACCATGTTCTATTTATGAAGGAGATGAAAAGTTTCCAGGAATTAAGTCCAGTTTCATTTCAGTACAGGATAGTAGAAAACGGTGATTCCAAAGCCTTTTTAACAGAGCTTTCTTGGACAAAACAAATCCTCAAACACCTCCAATCATGTCTATGAACGCATCTTTTAATACCATATCATCAGGTATAAAGCAGAATTTATCAGCCAAGTTACAGGAAGCAGTGAATGTTAATCTCAGGACCACCATGAACTACATGTTGTTTGAATACACCAAGAATAATAAAGAGCAGTTTATGGAGAATCACCTTCCCCATTAATTCTACCACATCCAAAAGCAATAACATCTTGGTTGAAAATCCTAACACAGCCCATCAAGTGAGGAAAAAAGATAAAGAAAAGAATGACTTTCAAAAGCCCAGAGGGAACTACATCCAATCTCTTGGGATAAACTATAATGGAAAAGAATATAAAAAAGAATGTACATATGTGCATAACTAAGTCACTTTGGTATACAGCCGAAATTAGCACAACATTGTAAATCAAGTATACCTCAATTAAAAAAAAATAGTGAATAAAAAACAGAAGTCCAGAAACATAAGTTAGCAGATAAAACAAACCATAAAGGAGAACTTCCTCAAGGGTGGAATTGGATTGATATAGGAAGAAAAGTTATGACCAACATAGACAGCATATTAAAAAGCAGAGACATTACTTTGCCAACAAAGGTCTGTCTAGTCAAAGCTATGGTTTTCCCAGTAGTCATGTATGGATGTGAGAGTTGGACTATAACGAAAGCTGAGCACAGAAGAAATGATGCTTTTGAAGTGTGGTGTTGTAGAAGACTCTTGAGAGTCCCTTGGACTGCAAGGAGATCCAACCAGTCCATCCTAAAGGAGATCAGTCCTGAATATTCATTGTAAGGACTGATGCTGAAGCTGAAACTCCAATACTTTGGCCATCTGAGGGGAAGAACTGACTCCTTGGAAAAGACCCTGATGCTGGGAAAGATTGAAGGTGGGAGGAGAAGGGGACGACAGAGGATGAGATGATTGGATGGCATCACCGACTCAATGGACAAGAGTTTGAGTAAACTCTGGGAGCTGGTGATGGACAGGGAGGCCAGGCGTGCTACAGTTCATGGGGTCGCAAAGAGCTGAACACGACTGAGCGACTGAACTGAACTGAACTGAGTCAAACAAAACTGGCTCTGCAGGTGATGAACGGCACTTGGAATTTGAGGCATGGGAAGAGTATCCTTTAAAACATAAACTGCTTTCAAAATCTTTTATTACTCTTTTCTAGGACTGAAGTGTCTTTTTATAAAACAGATTTTGTTGGTCTATTACCCCACATTAAAAATGTTTTAAGCTGAAAGTCATGAGGATATCTGGTTGTATTAAATTATTTTCACAAACTTGCCTTAATAAAACGTAAAAATGTTACTGATTATATACTTTATGAAGCCATTTGAGCTTTGTAAATGACAGATATAGGGAATAATAATCAGTGTTAATTTATGTGATCTTAGTCTAGTGGATGTAATTTTTTCTAGAGAAATATAAAGCTCTTTTCAAACTCTCATCCCAGTGGAACAGAATAATGAGTGAACAATTAGCCCACAGCATGATGCATATTAATAGGCTCTTCATCTTAATAAAGTCTTCATCACTTCTTTCTCTTAATTACTGAAGCATAAATTGTTTCAGAGAAATTTAAACACTAGTATTTGTACTTTATACATAATATTCTTTGTAGTTTCTTTTTCTTTTCAAGGGCAAACTGCTCCTTTTTAATAAATGAGTATGTTTATATTGATACTTTTCTCTTGGTTTGGGTCACAATGTTCAATTATGAGAACTTTCAATGGAATGTTGAACAGGAGAATATAAAAACAAATCTGCCAAATGCATCAGAAAGTATTTGAATAGAAGTGCTGGTTCCTATTTAAAATATTTCTCTTTGCTGCAGATAGATGGGAGTAAAAGATACCTTAATATCTAATTTTTGCGTTGTTAGAGACCATGATGTTAAGAAATTCCTATTTATCTGTTGTTGTGTATTTTTAGTTGTTTGGTAACTGAGTTCTTCTAAATTTTGTAACATAAAACCACATTTCCAGTCTTGCTTCTTTTCAAGTATTCAAATGTATTTCTCAGGGACTTCCCTGGTGGTCCAGTGATTAAGAATCCACCTGCCAATGCAGGGGAGGTGGGTCTGATCCCTGGTCTGGGAAGATTCCCACATACCTCAGAGCAACAAAGGCCATGCACCATACTTACAGGGCCCACACAAGGCAACTACTGAAGCCCATGTGCCTAGAGCCCATGCTCTGCAACAAGAGTAGCCACCACAATGAGAAACCCTCACATTGCAACTAGAGAAAGCCTGTGCACATCAACAAGACCCAGTGCAGCCAAAACAAATAAACAAATACATTAAAAGTTTTAGAGAACCAGAAGAAAAAAACAAATGTATTTCTTAGTACCTTTGTAATAATAGATACAGAAGTCTCTCAAATGCTGAACTGTAGTATATACTTACTTTAAAAAAAATCATTCATAGGGGAAACTATTGGTGTAGGTTTACCAGGAAGGTTTTAATAAGTATGTGTGATTCACAGGGATTCTGTATGTGCTCCCCAGCTAAAAAAACACATAGGATGATTCTAAGGCTGTGATTCCAAAATTTTATTAGGACAAGAAACAGTCCCTATTTTCAAAGAACTCACAGCCTAGCAGATGAGGTAGACAAATAGTTACTTTTGATAACTGTAATAAATAGTCCTATAGATTAGATGCAAGGCCTTGGCAGGATGTGGGAAGGAAGGCTTACTGAGGCAGGGCTTGTTTCCTCAAGGCTGGTCTCAAGAACCACTTGCATCACAATCTTTCCGGAAGCTTTCTTTAAAAAAAAAAACCAACTAATTTCTGGGCTCTATTCCAGATCTCCTGAATCAGAAACTCTGAAGTGGAACCCAAAAGTCTACTTCACTTAAAATAAGGGCCGAGGTGATTCTTAAGTAGGCTGAAATCTGAGACTGCCTGCTAAGGGATTTCTCTGAGAGATGATATAGAGACTGAGAAAAAGAAGTATCTGGGTCAAAATATGAAACTACAGAAGTATGGTGTTTTGATGAAGATTTTGTACAATTTTCTACAACACTCCCTCTATGGGATAGGCCTTTTTTGAATGATAGCACTTCTTAGATAGAATCTGAGGTTCTGTGATTGAGGGTATATGCCTCAGATGTCCTAGGACAGAGTTTTCTTTGCACAGGAGTCAGAGCTGACCTCAGTTTGTTAATAGCTATCCCAAGGCCATAGGCTGGCAAAGAGGTCTCTGATGCGGACTCCCCACAGAGTCCCTGAGAGTCTACTCCCTGCCACCATCCACTCCATGGCCTTGGCCTCCTGGCTCTCATTTCCCAATTGCCCCTGGCTGCTGCTTTTCTTTGGAACCTGCAGTGTCTGCAGTAAGGAAGCAATAGCTTGAGTGTGGGTCTAATGGCCAGAAAGCACATGGTGTGTGGGACAGGGAGCAGTGAGATGTGTCTGGACACCAGTTGTCTGCATATGTGAGGGACTGCTGAGACTTGGAGACACTGGTTAAGGGGAGAGAGTGGCTCAGTGCATTTTGAGTCTGAACTCCACCAACGACTTCCTTGGTGAGCCTGGGCTCACCCTTTCCCAAACTGGACCCCTTCCCCAAACTGTATACTGTCTGGAAAAGAGGGTTTGTGTTAGAATCAGATGATTCTCCAGTGACCATCTGTGTTTAGTATTTTGGATTCTAAGATCTCTGATGCTAACCATCACCCTGTGAAGAATGGATGCAAGAACTGTACCCATTTTACTCCGAGGAAGCCGCGGCTCAGTGAGGAGCAGTGACTTGTCCACCACCACACAATCACGGAGGAGTAAAGTCGGATTCCACCAGCACCCGGCTCTCTGCCTCCTCAGACCCGGCAAGCTGACGTGAAGCAAGAAAACAGTCGGTCTCTGGTCCAGGAAGCAGGCGCTGCAGGGGACGGAAGGGTCGGAACCCATAGAGCTGTGAGGCCAAGCAGCTGGGCGGAGGTGCCCAAAGCCAGCTCGGGGAGAAGTGGGTGGGTTACGGGCCGGGCGGGGCCGGGGGTGGGGACGCCCGGGGGAAGGGAAAAGGCAGCAGAGCGCGGGTCGGAGCGCGAAGCAGAGGGGGCGCAAGCAGTGCTGGGCGCGGACTGAGAGCCGAGGGGCTGGCGGAGCGCCCTGGGGCTCAGTGCGGGGCACCCGCGAGCCCAGGGCGTAAAGTCCAACAGACTGCGCTCCTGAGAGCCTTACAGATGGGCAGGTAAGACGCATTCGCCAGGTCGGGAAGGCCCAGCCGGCGCCGGGGATAGAAATGAGCGATCCGACCGCCTCCTTGGAGGCCGGCGACCCGACCTTGGGGGCGGCTCGGGTACAGACCCCTCCTCTCTAGGACCCAGCCACAGGGATCCCGGGGCGCACGTGTCGAGGCTGGGCCCCTGGCACGCCTTGCCCGGAAATCTGGGGTTTGGGGTCAGCACTCACGGGCCCCGGGAGGACGGCACCAAAGCTCCTTCCACATCCACAGATGTGCGAGCGAACACCTGCGGCTCCGCCGCGAGCGCACACGCGCGCCTTCTCGCCCGGCGGAAGCCGCTAGCTCTACGAGTGGACTTGCCAGCTCGCCACTTCATTGGGTCTCTCGTCCTACGTGCCCCAGTCCCGGGAAAAGCCTTGGGGGCCCCCTTAGCCATATTCTACCGCTAGTAACATAGGTCTAGGCTGGGAGTCTGGAGACTTGCCTTCTAGTTTACGGGTCATGTGAAGCGGTGCCCATCGCCCACCTACCTGCTCTATGCTTTGCGCCTTCTCTTCTTGGGTCACCACCGTAAGATGAGCCGCCCGATCCTGTTGCCCATGTACTCCACATGGCCTGTGGGGAAGGGGGACTGGACCCGGGAGTCTCTGGTGTAGAAAGTACAGGAGTTCAGACCCTTGTGTGAGGGCTCATGGAGCAGTATCTCCTCATATCCCCTCTTCCCACTTATCAACAGTTTGCCTATGGGGAAACTGAGGTCCAAGAGGAGATGGCTTGCCCAGGGTCACAGACAGAAGTAGAACTCAATTCTCCTCACTCCTAGCTCAGGGCTGACTCCACTTCAGCAAGTTGTTGCTGTTGTTCAGTCACTAAGTCGTGTCCAGCTCTTTTGCGACCTCCTGGACTGGAGCCTGCCAGGCTCCTCTGAGTGGGATTTTCCAGGCAAGAATACTGGAGTGAGGAATACCCCATATCCTTCTCCAGGGGAATCTTCCCTAACCAGGGACTGAACCTGTGTCTCCTGCAGTGCCTTCCAGACTCTTTATCACTGAGTCACCAGGGAAGCCCCTTCAGCTGCAAGCGTGCATTGTAGATGTGTTAGCTGCTCCTTATCTTCTGGTATACAACCAGTTGTTGGCTCTAAGTGGGGGAGAGCCATACTGGAGGCAAGGAAACTGCTTTCAGATTTTCTTGATTCCTTGAGATGATAACAAACAACCTTCTTCATTCCTTTCTCACTCCACACTTTGCAAAACACATTTCTACCTATAAACGGAATAGGTGAATGCTCCAAATTCCTACTAACAGGGTGGCAAGACAAGAAAGCCCATCTTACTGATGGGGAGAATGAGGTCCAGAGTGAAGAAATGACTTAACCAAGACACACGGCTAGACACACCTACAAAACAGGACAGGTCTCTTGACTCCAATTCCATTGTGTTCTGTGTCGCCAGCAGGACTACAGAATAGTACCCATACATGGAGAGAGATTACAGGGCTGATCAGAAAGGATGAGAAACAAGAAAGATACTCTTTATTTCTGAAAGAGGTAAGTGTATCTGAGAATCAAGAATAATAAAGAACCTCCTGGCTTCCTCTGAGGGTAAGAGGAGGAAGGGAGGGGAGAGGAGACATAGAGTTGGCTGTTCTTGGTAATACTGGGGGGCAGGGTGGGGGAGGTAGATAGAGAAACAGAAAAGGAAACGAAGTGACCGGCTGCCCAGTAATTCTAATGTTTATATGATATGTTGCAATTTCTTTTTTTGTTTGTTTTCTAAATATTTATTTATTTGACTGTACCAGGTGTTAGTTGCAGCAAGTGGGAGCTCTTAGTTTTGACATATGGGATCCAGTTCCCCTATCAGATATCCATCTGGGGCCACCTGCATTGAAAGTATTTAGTCTTAGCCACTGGACCACCAGGGAAGTCCCTGCAATTTCTAAAACACTTTCCCCGCATGGTCTCTCTCCAAATTGCCATGTGAGGCAAGTTGGGGGGTGGGTAATTATCCCCGTCTCATAGATGAGATTCAGAGGAAATAAATGCAGTGCTCAAGGTCACACAGCCAAGCAGACAGCTGAGACTGGAACCATGAAAGGCACACTTGAAAGGCAAGGTTAGAGGCTGGGAGACTGGGATTTGGACTGTGTGTGTGCAGCAGGTGGGTGTGTGTAGCCACACCCTGGGTAGGTACACAGGGAAGGGGGTTGCAAAGCCGCTGCTGGTGTTCCAGGCCAATAATGTTTGCCCTTTGGATTGAATAGGGTTCAGGTGCAGGGAAATCTGTGCTTCTAAAGGTGGCTTAGAATGCTTCCTCCCCGACCTCACTTTCCCACCTGACCAAGATGGTGTCTTTTCTTTGAGCTTCCCCTGCCCATGACCAAAAGGAATCTGTTTCGGCCTGCCCTTGAAGTAGCTTTGTAAGTGCATTCATGAATGCGTATTTGTGTGTGCAGGAGGGACTAGTCTAATAAGAAGAGATATTTATCCCTCTGTTCTTGAGTGCCTGCTATAAAGAAACTATGATGCACAGGCCCCTCCCCTCACCCCTCCCAGCTCACAGTTTAGCATATATATCTATAGCTGTTTATATTTATATAGATATACACACCCAATATCAGTACAGTATAGTGCTCTATTAGGATTTTATGCAAAGCCCTTCAGGAACAGACAAGAGGAAGAGACTTAACTGGCTAGGGAGTGGAGAAGAGGATGTCTCAGGAGAGGGTCTACCAAGGTGACATTGGAGCTGGGTCTTGAAGGATGTGTAGGAGTTCACCAGGCAGAGAAAAAGAGGATGGGCATTTCTGCCTCAGCAAACAGCATGAGCAAAAGCAAGAGAGGGCAAAATGCAAGGAATGTTTGGAGAATGGCCTGTAGCTCAGTATCATGGGGCATGGGCGCTGGGGAGAGACGTGGTGAGATGAGGCTGGAGGCAGGGTCATATCTAAAGGAGCTTGAATGATAATCAGCAGAGGTTAAACTGTCTTATGGTAACAGAGAACTTATAGTGAAAAGATACGACGATAACTGTTTTTGGTCCCAGTTCCTAGGCTGTGAGACCTTGAGCAAGTGACTTCCTCTCGGGGGCGGGGGGTTGGGGGGGGAAGTGTATGGTTTTTCCCACTGGTTGAATGAGGGGGTTATACCAGTGACATGATTGTTAAGATCCCTTCCAGCTCAGATTCTATTTCTTTGTCTCTGTCTAACTATATGTTAAGCTTCCTTTCACACCAGCCCATGGTGGTGACAAGACCACCAGGCAGGCCAGAGGCAAAATTTGCAGTCCCAGTAGTTATCCTTGGATTCCCTACCTGCTTTATGTGACCCCTTTCCCCTGCCTTTCTACCACACTTCCAAGCACTTCAGACACTCTTGAAGGGTAGCTGAAACAGAGCAGTAGGGAAACCAAAAAACCAACAGTGGAGTTTTACTTCTCCCCAGAGAAACCTGAAAGAAAACCTCACCAAGATACCCAGTTTATCCTTCAGGTCACAGCTTTTTGCCTCCACTCCCAAGAAAGAGGTCAGTCGAACTGAAGTCAATAACACTTTGGGTAAACCTGTTAATGTGCAGGGAAGAGTAGCACCAGGGTGTGGAGGAAGAGGGTGCACTTGGTTTGTATGGGGGAGCAGAAGTACATCTGGAGCAGAAAGGACCATGGGAGACAAGACTGTAAAGGAAGGTTAAGTGTGTCACTCAGTCGTGTCTGACTCTTTGTGACCTCATGGACTGTAGCCCGCCAGGCTCCTCTGTCCATGGAATTTTCCAGGCAAGAATACTGGACTGGATAGTTATTCCCTTCTCCAGGGGATCTTTCTGACCCAGGGATCAAACCTTGGTCTCCTCCATTGCAGACAGATTCTTTACCGTCTGGGCCACCAGGGAAGGTTAACTTCTCCCAAAGTCACCAACTTCTGCCTTTATTGGACCCTCAGTTACGACTGGTGAGAGGGACTTCTCTTGTGGTCCAGTGGTTAAGACTCCATGCTTTATTGCAGGGGGTGCAGGTTCTATCCCCAGTAGGGTTACTAAGATCCCACATGCCAGGTGGTATGGCCAAAAAGAAAAGACTCATGAGAGTCTGTAATGCAGGAAAAAGCAGTAGTGGTGGACTTATAGGATATGATGCCCCAGGACATGAGGAGCCTGTGTTTGGTGGGAAATACAATTCAGATGCCAGAAGACATTGCCATTTGTAGTGGAAAGAGCACCTAAACAGCACCCCCAAAGATGTGGGTTCTCATCTGAGCTCTGCCATTTACCAACCATGTCATTTTGGACAAGTCACTTCCCCTGTCTGACCTTTAGTTTTCTCAGCTACAAAATGGAAGGACTGACTGAGAATCTAGATTCTAAATGGTCTTTAAAATCTCTTTTCAGTCACTGTTCATCTTCCTTCCTGATTATCTCCTGTTTCAAGTCAAGGACTTTCAGGGCAGAATCTCTGTCTCCCCAGTCTGAACAGCTTCATAATCAGTGATTATTTTGAAGAGGGAAGCCAAGGAGCTCAGAGAGGGGAACAGAATTCCCCATGTTGCCAATTGCCAATCCCTGCCTTGGGACCCGGAAGCAGGTCATAGAGAACCAAGCTGTCCCTTTAAGAGCTCTCTGCCTCTCCTGAAGCCACAGGATGCCCTTGCACACAGGCCCTCCCTCCCACTTCAGCTTAGCTTCTAACGACAGGCAACTATGACTCTTTTGTGCCCTCCATCAGAACCACAAATATCCAACCAGTTTGTCCAGAGAGAAGCTGGAAGAAAGTCTGAGGAATTAATGGTTTTGTGAACCTTTACTTTCCTCATTGAACCCCACCTCAGAGCCCACCCTGTCCTCCATGCTTTCCCCCTAACCCCACTTTCTAACACAGAGTCTGTCTCTCCCAAGCTAGATCTCACTGGCAAGTGAGCTATAAAGAGGAAAAATGAACAAGTCAACAGATTTGGCCTTCAGTTTATCTGGGCTGGAATATTAAATGTAACAGTCCTGGGACTCTGAAAAATCTTAACCTTGGAGGAAGAAGTCTGCAGTCTTCTCTATCTTGTCATCTGCCGGACTCTAGAGAACCCCCTAAATCCTCTCCCACCAGCCTACCCAGTCTCCCAAATCTCACAGTGTGGTTTTATGGTATCTTCATGGGATGTTAGAGCTGATTGGGACCTTACAGGATCACACAGTAAAACACAGTAAAAAAAAATTTTACAGATACACGCAGGAGCTGGGACCCAGAAAAGAGAAGTCACATACCCAAAGTCACACAGGTAGCAGCTGAACCAAGACAGCTCTTTGATTTTCATTTCTTTCACTGTAAAATGAGGGAGGTTAGACTAGATGGACTCTGAAGGCCCTGCCAGCCTCTGCTCTGCACAAATAAAACCACCACCACATCTGTGGAGTGTCTAGTGCCATGCACTCCCTCATTTTCTCCTTTAATCTTCACAACAAAGCTATGCTACAGTGTTGATGTCACGCCTGTGTTTATATCCAGACTATCCACATAGGCAGATTGGTAACATGGTTTTTTCCTATGTAAAACAGCAACCCAATTCTGGCTGCCATTCTGCCACTCACATCATTTCCTTGGGTCTCAGGCGCTTTCAGCCTTTTAGAGCCTCCTGACGAGGTGTCAGTACTCTGGGGGAAAGGGAATGTTTTAATTTATTTATTAGACTGCATCAGGTCTTCGTTGTGGCACTAGGGATCTCTTTTGTGTCATGGAGGCTCTTTCACTGTGGCTCCTGGATGCTCTAACTGTGGCACACAGGCTCAGTTGTCGCATCAAGTGGGCTTAGCTGCTCTGAGGAGTGTGGGATCTTAGTTCCCTAACCAGGGATCGAACCCACATCCCTTGCATTGCGGGGTGGATTCTTAAACACTGGACCAGGGAAGTCCCATAAGGGGATGTTTTAGACTGCACTGTTAGCTGATCCCTGAGCAGCAGCTTGTGTTGAACTGAGGTTTCTTATGAAGTCACCCAGTTGAGACATTGTGAACCTGGTGTTGGGGGACAGCAATCGGGGGTCCCTTGGCCATGGCACAGTTCCCTTAACAACAATCCTAGGCTGGACTGATCCTGCTGCTGCAGGAAGGGGAGGGGAAGTGGGAGGGAGTGATCACCCACAGTAAAGTTACTGCACAATTCTTGGGGCTTGGCCTTAGGCGATCCACCCTAGTTCTGAGGGTTTTTTTCCTGTGTGTCTAGTTCCTTCCTTTTCTGTCTCCCAGCCCCACCAGGTCTGGGCCTTCCCAGCTTCCAAAGTCCATGTGTTGCAGGAAAGGGGACCCCTTCCAGGGCCCGAAACTGGGCTCTTGTCTAACAGTCGGAAATGAATTGTCCGAGGAGATACATCTGCTGACAAAGCAAGAGATTTTATTGGGAAAGTGCACCCGGGTAGAGAGCAGTAAGGTCAGGGAACCCAGGAGAACAGCTCTGTCACATGGTATGAAGTCTTGGGTTTTATGGTGATGGGATTAGTTTCTGGGTTGTCCTTAGCCAATCATTCTGACTCAGAGCCCTTCCTGGTGGTGCACGCCTTGTTCAGCCAACATGGATGCCAGAGAGAAGGATTCTGGGAGGTGGTCAGACAGGTGGTGTGTCTCCTTTTGACCTTTCCCAAACTCTTCCCGTTGGAGGAGGCTTATTAGTTCCGTGTTCCTTACCAGGATCTCCTGTCCTAAAACAACTCATGCAAATAGTTACTATGGTGCCTGGCCAGGGTGGGCGGTTCCAGTCAGTGTGCTGCCCCTTATACCCGCTGAGACCGCTGATGTGTCCAGGGATGTCCTGAAGAGGCTGAGCAGCTAAGGAGCCTTGGGACACCCACAGGGAGATTCCTGGAGCTGACGAGGAGCCAGTGAATTTGCCTGCGGTTCCGTGAGCCTTCCCGGGGGAGGTGGCCCTCCACCTGCCCTGTCAGTTCAAACCCCTCACAAGGATATCTAAGAAGCAGCGACAGTATCTGCCCTGGGAAGGAAACCTGGGCCACTGGGAACAGAGAGACTGCATTTTCATTGTGCATACTGCTTCCGTTTTTCATCGTGTATATGTATTTACTTCACAAAAACAACAAGTAGATTTTCATTTTAATGAAAGCCATGGTCTTTTTTTTTAACTAAAATGTGTTTTAAAAATCCTCTTCACCGTAATAAATGTATATGCTCAAGCAAGCTTGAAGAGGGGGCAGAGCAGAGATAATAATCTTCTTCTTCTTTCAATTAATGAATTTTTTAATATGGTTTAAAAAAAAGCAGTGTAAATGTTAGCATCTCAACCATTTTTAATGGCACATCTCAGTAGCATTCATTGTTAGGCAACAGATCTCTATATCTTTTCATCTTGCAAAACTGAAACTCTACCCATTGAACCACAATTCCTGGTGATAATCTTTTTTGATAGATGAGGAAACTGAAGTGCAAACAGGGCAAGAAACTTATTTTACTCAAAGTGAATTCTTCTAGCATTTATGCCTCTGCCTGTTGTCTGCCTATAAAACTATCTGAGGCCCCTTCTTCCTGCAACCATTACACTAGCCATCCCCTCCCTCAAGTGCCCCTCACATCCTCCATCTGTCCCTGCCCCCACCTTGTCATCCCCTCCAGGTCAGCTCAGGTCTCAGCATCTTGAACCTAGATTATTTCACTTGTCACATGGCTCCCTGCCTCCATTCTTGCCCCTTTCACTCGGCACTCCACATGGCAGCCAGAGAGTCCTTTCCAAGTACAGATCTGATCATTTAACCCCACCTTTAAAATGTCATTCCATGGTTCTTCTCCACTTACACGATATAGTTCCAACTCTGCAGTCTGGTATGCAAGGTCCTCACTGATCTGGTTTGGACCAGCATCTCCATCCCACATCTTATCCTTCCAGGCATGTTACACTCTTTTTGCTACTTTCCATTCTTCAAAACATGCTTTCTTGTTATCATGACTCTATCCCTCTCATTCTTCCCCTTGTCTCCTCTACTTCCAAAATATTCTTCAACGTCCAGCTCAAATTCTTCTATTGCTGTGAACACTCTCCAAGCACCGATCAGAATTCACCCCTTCTTCCTTTAAGCCCCAGTAGCTCCTAGGTTGTCTCCCACATTAAGAACTGGCGATGTGCCCAGAGTATAGGGACTGGTCTCCTAGAGCTCCCAGGATGAGGCTTCCAAGAGTGAGCCCCATTAGTGATGACTGGCCAGATGATTCATTGAGCCATTGATTTCATTGTGCTGCTCCTGCTTTCCATTAGCCCATATGAAGAAAGAGGAAGGCACAAATTTCTTGCCTGATAAGTGGGATAGTACATAAGAACCTATGCCTCCCAGATCTTCCATCCTCCTCCATCTCTTCCCCTCCTCCATCCTTCCTCCACTCTTCCCCTCCTCCATCCACACAAGTTTGTCCAAGTTCTAGATGGCAGAGGGCCCCGAACGCCTTGCACCAAATGTGGGCCAGTCCTGGGTTATTGCTGTATTACTTAGATTCTTCCTCCCAACGTCTACATTCATAGCATTGTTCATGAATATTTATTATGAACATAGCTAACTGTCAACTTTTCTGGGGAAAAGACCTTATGGTTAATATTCAAGTGTGTTAACTTTGATTGGTTGGTGTTAACTTTGATTGGTTCACTCAGTTCAGTGAACACTGAGTGCTTGGCATGTGAAAATTCCAAAGTGGCCATTTTTACTGAAGACCGCCAAGGGAAGGAGAGCTAAGGTAGTCCTCTCAACGTGGGAGAGACCATAGCCTTGCTGACCAGGAGCATGTGGCTGCTGATAACCCTTATCAGTAACAAGAGGACAGCCTCACGTTGCCTCATATGTAAGTGCTGGGGCAAAGGGAAGGCTGTGATGATAAAGCTTGTGGATTATGGTGGGAGCGCACAAAGGCTTCCTGAAGGAAGTGAGTGTGGAGCCTTGTTTAAAAGGAATGACATGTGTTTTTCCAGAGACTAGGATGCAAGGCTGTCTTGGGCAGTTTTTCTAAGCTGTAGACTAAAGATCTCTGAGAATAAGGAAAAGGAACATCTATTATCACCTATTATGTGCCATGTACACACACAGTGATGTTGTTTTGGAAGGCAGAGTAGTGGAGGTAGGCAATGTCTTTTTTCTCTGAGGTAGGTAAAACCCCAAACCAGACTGAGTGCTCCTTTCACTCCACTCCCCTCAGGCCCAGTGTCTGCAATGGTTTCAGCCCCTCCCTGCTTCCCCAGCCACCTCTTTTCTGACAGAATTTCTGCTCAGTAGCTATGAATACCTAGAGTGGGACCTAGGATGCTTTAGCAGTCAAAAGACCCAGTGTCTGCTTCTCGAGGTAGGGGGAAATCTAAGCCATCCCCAAACATCTTCTGCATGGTGTTTGTGGAGCATAAAAAAGAACTGAGCTGTGGTGGAGTTCTGAGGCATGTCTTCTCACTGTGCTACATGGTCCTGCCCAGAGCTGGCGTGGAGGCTGGAGGAGCTCTGAGCTGGTCATCAAAGAGCAGGGCTCTGCCTTGGCTCTACCTCCAATATTCTCTGTGATCATGGACAAGCCACCTGGTCTCTCTGGGCCTCAGGTTCCCTGTGTGTAAAATGGAAAGAATTATAACATTAAATAATTCCTAAGGTCCTTCTAGCCTAAAGCTCAGTGACTTATAGAATCCCCAGAAAAGGATAAACCAGCATGGTTATAATGCTCAAGGAAAACTTCCTTCCAGAGGTATTTATTGAGCACCTACTGAGTGCTGTCATGAGTGCTCATATATAACAATGGATAAAACAGACACAGCGGGACTTCCCTGGTGGTCCAGTGGCTAAGAGTCCATGCTCCCAATGCAAGGGGCGTGGGTTCAATCTAGGGAACTAGATCCCACAGGCTGCAACTATGAGTTCACATGCCGCAACTAAAGATCCCACATGCCACAACGAAGGCCCAGCAGAATCAAATAAATAAATTTTTTTTACACAACAACAAAAAAACCAAACAGACATAGTCCCTAACTTCCTCGGGCTTGCAGTCTAGTGGAGAAGATAGGTAAACAAGTAGTTAGAATAAACTGTGAGGCAGGGATTTTAGCTGGGGTCTGAAGAAATGGTAGGGTCATTCAGGCTTTAAGTAACAGAAACCATCTTCTCTCTTTTCTGTCACTGCCAGAGCATCCTCCGATTCTTCCTCCACCTCAATCCCTGTTGCTATGGAGACCATCAATGGGACTGAGACCTGGTATGAGAGCCTGCACGCTGTGCTGAAGGCTTTAAATGCCACTCTTCACAGCAACTTGCTCTGCCGGCCAGGGCCAGACAACCTGACTGAGGAGAAGCGGGCCAGCCTGCCTGGCCGCAATGATAACTCCTACATGTACATCCTCTTCGTCATGTTCCTTTTTGCTGCCACTGTGGGCAGTCTCATCCTCGGATACACCCGCTCCCGCAAAGTGGACAAGCGCAGTGACCCCTATCACGTGTACATCAAGAACCGTGTGTCTATGCTCTGATGCTAAGAGGCCAGGGACGGCAGAA
Source organism: Cervus canadensis (assembly GCF_019320065.1). Classification (NCBI taxonomy): domain Eukaryota; kingdom Metazoa; phylum Chordata; class Mammalia; order Artiodactyla; family Cervidae; genus Cervus; species Cervus canadensis. The sequence goes on along the minus strand of NC_057396.1, from coordinate 48,990,042 downwards.
GATCAAGATACCTGATTATCTTCTGGGGCCTCCGGAACTCAGCTGTGGGCCATACCCAACCTCTGTGTCCTTATCTGTAAGATTAACAAGAAACAGTGCTAAGGGAGTTCATTGTCAGGGTGGGAGGAGAAGATCTGGCAGACCCGGGCCTTGTGGATAAAGGACTTTTCCCAGCAAAGATAGCCATTCTAGCCAGTGGGAGCCGTATGAACAAATACATAGACATAGCAGCATATAATAAAAAGTAGTGGCCTAGTGGCCAGAGTGTTGGGGGCTAGGGGCTCGAGGAAGGAGAAGAGGAAGTCATAGCAAAGGGAAATGAGATAGGAAAATACCCTGAGGACACGGTTTTTTGATGTATTATCTTCAACAGCCATGAGAGGCGGTGATATTATCCCATATCACAGATAGGATATCTAAGTTATGTTGCTTTTTCATAGTTGTTCACATTTTATGTTTTTCAGCCCATTCAACATTTGTGATGTTCCCCCCTGTGAGGGAAGCAGAGCAAATGTTCTTCTGCCCATTTGGGCCAGAGTGGTGCCATGACTGGAACCCAGGACCTCTGGTCTCTTTGCCTAGTGCTTTGCAAAACTCTGTGCTACCTAGGAGTGGATCTAGGCATGAAATTTACATAATTCTAGGGGGTCCTCCTTAAGAAAAATAATTTTCAAATATCTTATTTTTGCAAATATTCCAAAAACATATCGGCATATTAATACATTGTTAGGTCCTCTCCTAAGACCTTAAGAAGGAGCCATGCAAGTACAGAACCCTAGATGTCAAGCCTCATTAGCTCCATGGTTCCTGTACCCTTTCAGCCATGTCCCCCTGTCCTTCCCAGTTCCATCGCCAGTCCTGGGGACTTTACTACCTCTAAGGCAACTTCTAACATTTTGGTTGAATTCTGTGAGAAATTTTCTGATACCAAGTTGAAATCTTGCTTCTAGAAAATTATTATTATACCTAGAAGATATCATACTAAAAGAAGCAGGTACCTGATTCAGTGGAAAGAGAACCAGCCCTGATTCTACTACCAGTGTGGTGTATGATCTGGCTAGATACTTTTCTGACTCTTGTCCTTCTTCAGAACCATGAAATGGAAGGAAAATTGAAATAGTTGAAAGTCTCTAAGGGCTCGATCAGATCTGACATTCTAGGTTTCATGTACATTGATTTGAACCATATAAAACTGCTGTGCTTGTAGATAAAAAAACAGCTGAATATTAGTAGTTTCACATGGTTCAGCTGAATATATCAAATGTGGCAAGCTACAAATCCCAGACTGGAACCTTCCACTCTTCTGTTTCATTTCTGTTTTTAAGGGATCTCTATGGGATCTCCAGAAAGCCCTGTCAAAGGATACATATTTGTGTATAGCAAACACTTTGCAAGAATATTTCAATAGCATTTATCACTGAAGAGGAGGATTATGGATGATTTTCCCTTTCTACTGTAAAATTTTATGTAATATTTGATTTATTTGACCATAAGTATGTTTCTTATATGATAAGGTCAGGGGTGGGGGAGGGAGCTACTTCCACTTTGAAAAAATAAATGCCTGTGTGTTCCTTGAATGGAGGATCACAGAACATCTTTGCTCCCTTGAGCAGTTAGTTATGTTGATTCCATGCGAATTCATGTGCTCAAGCCTTTCCTCATATCTTCTCAAGGGAGAAGGTGGAGATCTGATTAAGAAGATGTGATGTAAGAGTGTACAACAGACTTGGAAGTCTACAGCTGGATGGGACTTTGGCGACCACCCAGTCCAAATGCCCAAATAACATATGGAATCCCATGAAGTATAAGAATGAATGTCAAGTGATGGATGCTATCTGGATTTTGGCAGATGAGATTGAGTAGATGTAGAGGCGATGGCACCCCACTCCAGTACTCTTGCCTGGAGAATCCCATGGACGGAGGAGCCTGGTGGGCTGCAGTCCATGGGGTCGCGAAGAGTCGGACACGACTGAGCGACTTCACTTTCACTTTTCACTTTCCTGCATTGGAGAAGGAAATGGCAACCCACTCCAGTGTTCTTGCCTGGAGAATCCCAGGGATGGGGGAGCCTGGTGGGCTGCTGTCTATGGGGTCGCACAGTCAGACATGACTGAAGCGACTTAGCAGCAGCAGCAGAGGAGCCACAGAAAGGTAGGATTTGAACTGGGCTTTGAAACAGGACAGATCTCAGTGGACAGAGTGAATGAAGGGAACAAAACAAGGAAGCTTGGAGGCAGAAATGTGGCGAGACCACCCCCCTGAAAAGAGCAAGGTCACATGGATATTGGATGGAGCAGGAAGCAGCCCAGAGTGGCTGCATTGGGAGTTCAGTGTCCCCATCGATGGTGGAGACTCCCCTTCACACCCCTGGAGAAGGAAATGGCAACCCACTCTGGTACTCTTGCCTGGAAAATCCTGTGGACAGAGGAGCTTGACAGGCTGAGTCCATTGGGTTGCAAAGAGTTGGACACAACTGAGCACATACACATGCCCCTTCACACAGTCCTTATAACTCACAGGGCTTAATAATAAACTAATATAAATGCTTTTGAATGCAAGTTACAGAAATCCAATGTGCATTAGCATAAGCACAATAGAGGATTTACTGAGAGGAATATGAGGTAGTCACCAGTTCAAAAGAGAAGCTGTAGACACTAGGGCAATTCCAGGGATCTTGGGCCCTGGAACTACTTAATTGTATGGATTTACAAAGTAGGGGCTCAATAAACCTCACTGTGCACACCCACGATTGGAGTAAACCTAGAAATCTAGGACTTTGAGGTATAATTTAAGCATTCTAATATTTTATGATGTAGGTACACCCTGGCCCTCCCCACAGCTCTCTCTCACTAGCTATCCCACTACCTCCTTCATCCCACGTGGTCTTTTTGACTGTACTCGTTCTGCTCCCTGCTGGCCAGATCCCAGCACATCACCTCCAGCCTTCAAAGCAAAACTTGGATAATCACATAGTGGCTACTATGTGCCATGGACTCATCTAGGCACACTTGAAATACATAAGGAAATGAAGATCAAAGAAATCCCTGCCCTAATACTTAAGAGAACTTAGGACTTAGGATACTGACTGTGGCCTAAACATTTTAAAGACATTAACTCATTTAGCTGTTAAAACCTTCATAATATCTGTGGGGCTTCCCAGGTGGCACAGTGGTGAAGAATCTGCCTGCCAATGCAGGAGATGCAAGAAACGTGGGTTCGATCCCTGAGTCAGGAAGATCCCCTGGAGGAGGGGAAATGGCAACCCACTCCAGTATTCTTGCCAGGAGAATCCCATGTTCAGAGGAGCCTGGTGGGTTACAGTCTATGGAATCACAAAGATTTGGTCATGATTTAGCAACTCAGCATGCAGAACATCCCTATGTAGTAGGTATTACGGCTACTTCAATAGAGCCCATTTGTTCATTCAGCCCCTCAGCCCTCTTTCAGCACCATAGCATACCCAGCCCAGAGCATGGGTCTGAACAGTCCCCGGAGATGAATGGGAAAATGATTTGGGAAGATGACAGCAGAGTACTGACACCAGTAGAATAAAGTTGGGTTCCCTAGAAGCAGAGTCTGAGACAGGCATTTTCTGCGGGAGCACTTTTGGGGGTAAACAGGCAATGGAAAGAGGGAAGTAGAAAAGAAAGGGAACAAGACAAACATGGTGTGTGTCAGGTCACATCTAGCCCGGGCCTGATCCACAGGAACTGGAGCATAAACCACAAGGCAGAATTACACCCACTTGAGGCAAGAGGGGCGGGGTGTTATGCCTCATGTCAGTCAGTCATTGGTTGTGGGCCACCCTGGTGGGGAGGGGGATGAGAGGAGGGTTACAAGGAGGTTCCATCAGCTGAGATCAGGTCTCTGGAGAAGAGTGGTACCTGTGAGCAGTTGCAGCCTAGAGCAGTTGGCTTGGTTGGAGATTTGCAACAGCCTAGTTCCTCAGGAAGGTTCAAAGCTTAATTTTCATCACAGGATCAGTCTCATCTTTTGTGACTGTTTCTACCGCATGTCACTCATCATTGACTGCTGGATGCTAGAGGGGGCACATAACCTCCCAAAGATGCTTACATCTGTCTGAGACCAAAACCCTGGAGAAAGGGCAGCTCTGAGCTGATGGCAGCCAACACTCATGGCAGCTGGAGAAGGGCGCTGCATGGGGGCTCCGTCAGCATCCACAGCAGCTGTGTTGGTGAGGAAATGGAAGCAGAAGCAGACAGTCACATCTTGGGATCTCCTTCTGGCTTAACAGCCAAGAAGCATGCACTGAATAAAGAACAAAACAGGATAACACCAAAAAGAACCAAGTAGGAAACAATACAGTTAAGTATCAGAAAATGTAGGGAAATGATATTAAATGTGATGATCAAGAAAAGGGAGAGAGATATATTCATGAGAGGTTTCCTGGAGACAGGATTTGATTAGAAGCTCTAGTGTGTATGGTCCAAGGCAGCGTTCCAAGTAGGTGGATGGCTGTCCTCAATGCGGTCATTTAGGGACTTGGGATGATGACTGCCATTCTCAGCATGTAGCTTCCAAGGTTACTCTGTAGAAGCACTTACAGTTAGTGAGGAGAGAGAAAGAACAGAATTCAAGGGCCAGAGATTTACTCTTAAGCCAGCAAGGCCAAAGCTGCCCGTATCCCATCTGCTCACATCTCTTGACAAGAGTTCGGTAACATAGACACAACTCGCTGCAAGGGGAGCTGGCAGGTGATGTTCCTGTCTGGGCAGTCACGTCCCAGTCAAACCTCAATTACTGTGGAAGAAAGAATGGATTTTGTGGACAGCTAGTGTTCTTCACTCCATCCTCCTCACTTTCCCCAGGACAGGTCATGATCAAAAAAGGTATAGTCCTGGACTTCCCTGATAGTTGAGGAGTTAAGACTGTGCTTCCACTGCAGGGCGGCATGGGTTAAATCCCTGGCCCAGGAAGTTCCACATACCATGTAGAAGGAAAAAAGAAAGAAAAATGTTCAGTCCTGCCAAGAAGGAAGAAGTGTTGTTCACTCTAATTCAATCATGTTTTCTGAGGGGCCCAGGTGGGAGCCTTGTAGGTCTAACTAAGCATGTCCTGGGAGTGTGACTTTTGCACTGGTGAATCTGGTCTCTACTGGCATTGGAGTGGTAATACCCAAGGTAATACCAAGTTTAGGCAAAAGGGAAATAGAAAAAGTAAGGCTTTCAGCCAGCTTTGTGTAGGGTAAAGAATCCTCTTTCAGATGCCACTAAGAAACCAAGAACATGATCTGCCTGGATGAAATCAGAGAACCTATCTGTGATTAAACTGTGACAGAGAATCAGGTCTGGGAGCAGGAAAGAAAGAAATTTAGGCAACAGGAAAGAAAATGGAAGAAAAACTAATATTTGATGAGCAGCCTATCTCTGCCAGGCACTGTGCTGGGAAACTCTCGAGGTGATTATTTTTTTAACCCATTTTATAGATAAAGTAACAGAAGCTCAGAGGTGAAATAGCTTGTTTAACATTCACCTAATTATTATGTAGTGCTGTCTAGATTTTAACACAGACCTGCCTGAATTCAAAGCCCATGTTTTCCCCACTATAGCTGGTCCCTTTGAAAGTCACATTAGATTTTTTTTTTTTAACATTAGATCTTTTCTTGAGACTTGTGGTGGTGATTTAGCTGCTTAGTTGTATCTCACTCTTGCGACCCCGTGGAGCCTGCCAGGCTCCTCTGCCCATAGGATTTTTAGAATAAACATTCCTAATCTCCCAGCAGATTCTGTGGCTGGCCTCTCTGCTCCCCTTCCTGGCTCTAGTAGAGAGCAGCCAGGATCTTGTCCTCACCTAACTCCTTCTACATCCAAGCAAGATGATTCAAAGTACAAAGAGGGCATTGTCGTAGTGCTTATGAGGATTAACAAGCCAACTGGGACAGCTTTTGGGTGAGAGTCCTTCGGTCCCTACAGCGCTGACTTAACACTGTGGACAAGAGAAGAGACCAGCCACAGAATCTGCTTGGAGGTTAAATCTCATGAAAAGGTCTAACGTGAATCATTGGTGACTCTCCCTCAGTTGGAGAGAGGATGAGATTATTTAAGTACATTTCAAAAGATTTCTATTGGACAGCTATAGGCTTACTTCTGCTCTTGGTTTATCATTCATTCATTCAAGAAATATATTAAGTACCAAGATGTTAGGCAATGTGTTTGGCAAAAGAATACAGCAAATGTGAAAGGCACAGACACTTTGTGGGCAAGGATTAGCTTACCCACTTCAGGTTTTCTACCTATAAAATTCTTCTGTTTCTATGAAGCTCTACTTTGAACTCCCTTCCTCTGCACAGGTCAAGGCTTCTTTCACTCATGTTATGGCCCTGCTTACAATTCTTTGATAATTTTTACCACATTATACTCTCCAGGCATGTCTTTTCCCCACCTAGAAACACTGTAAAGGTGCAAGCAGGGACCAGGTCTAATGCATCTTTCTACCCTCATCAACTAGGCTAAGGCTTGGCACAAAGTGTGTGCTCCATAAATATTAGTGAAAAGAAGCATCATGATTATGAGTATTGTGCTACATCTCACACATGTCTATGTGTATGATGCATCCAAACTTTTAAGACATTTCCATCTCCATTCTTTCATTTGGCTTAGAGAGTTTGGTCTGGTGGATTCCATGGATGTGAGAACACTTTCTAAAATATGAATGGTAAGGATTGTTATGAACCATATTGAATATGACTAGCCCTGAGGCCAGGATACTTTAGGTAACATACTTAAGGTCATGCAGCAGGAGTCTGTGCTAGAATCTGTGTCTCATGACAGCTGTTTCTGGACTTCTCCTCCCTTCATCAGGGGTCATTGACAAAAGAAAGGAACAGGCACAGTACTCAGGAACCCCCGAAATTGCAAACTCCCAGGAATGGAGATAGTGGTGCTCTGCCCAGATCTTTGGGGCCAATGCACCCATCATCCAGCTGCTGAGAACATGGACTACTGACAGCTCACAGCTGCAGCCCTCACTGTGCGTTTTCCTGGGCACAGGGAACTATTTCATCCAAGGCTGTGACCCCTCCTAGGTAGCAACTCATGACCAGTGACAGACTGATGCAAGGATACAAAGATCTGGTTCCACTGTATCAAGTTGGGACAACTCTGAGGAGCAACTCAGCTTCAGAACTCCCAGGAGGATCAGCTGAGGTTTCAGTTGCAACCACGATATGGGTTAGCTTCTCCCTCTGCCCACTCTGGCTTCCTCACTTCCTTATTGATGTGTCTCCCAAGAGCACTCTCCAAAAGACCTGCAAGCCACTCTCCACCTTAGTCTATTTCCCAGGGAATTGATCTCTCCCTCAAGAACTCTTCCCTGGCACTGAGCCTGTTCCAAAGTAGTTGTCAATAATAATAGAGAACTGAGATGATAGAATATAGATGGAGACAGTTAGTTGTTCTAGCAAATCCAAATTGAAGACAAAGCAGTTGGTAAGAGGCTGGCAGTGTAGGAAAAGGCAAGTTAAGGTCCCTGAATAAGAACTGGCCACTAGAGGGCCCAGCACTACACTTCTATAGCTCTGCTACTGCTGCTGCTGCTGCTAAATGCTTACTACTATAGAGCAAAATTCTCATTTTGCCCTTGACTTAGCAGACACTGCCTAACTGTCTACACTGGGGGGAAACTGCTGGTCCAATGCTTCCTTCTCTTTTATCTATGCCATGCACATCAGTGTCCTAGCCTGTTCCAATACTCTGTCACCATCTATACCATTACATATAAATATGTTCCCATAAATCAAAGCTTCCAAAACCTGTGTTTTTCCCATCCACTGCTCTTATTGTTCCCATGGGGTTCCAAAGTTCAGAAATGTGGAATTCCAAACAGTTGACTGTTGCAGTACTTACCCAGAAATGGAGAGAATCAGCAACATAACCTGTCTAGTCCTGTCTAGTTCCTGGGCACAGGGAACTATTTCATCCAAGGCTATGACCCCTCCTGGGGAGCAACTCATGACCAGTGACAGACTAATGCTTCCCCCATTCCCCCCTTCCCCATCCTGCTTCCCCAGTTTACAGTAAAGACACACAGGATTACACATGAATTATAGTGGCCAAGGGAGGAAGGTGTCATGGGAGTCTTCACAGAACATGAAAAAGTTTGAGAACATTGTGTATGAATTAATGATTAGTTAATTAAATCAATGATTTTTTTTTTCCTGTGTGGACTTAGTGAAAAGATTTAAAAATTTTTTCTCTATATCCTTTATGGAAGGACAGTTAGTCCTTTGTAGGCTGGGAGGCTTTCTCTGAGGAATGGGGAGGGAGGGTCTGGACCATTTAGAGGTCTCTGTTTCCAATATATACATTTTTTTTAATGTGTTCTTTTTTTAATTGAATAAGTTATTTAAAGTCTGTAGTGCTTTTTACAATTTCCAAAAGTCCCACACACATAATTTCGTGTAATCTCATAAAAACTTTTTCCCCCTACTCCTATATTACCCTTCCCCCTTCCTTCTCCCTACTGGTAGCCATGAGTTTGCTCTCTAAATCTGTGAGTCTGCTTCTCGTTTGCTTTATTCACTAGTTTCCAACATATACATTCTTAAAGGGACACAGCTGGGTTGTTTGGGTGGAGGAAAGCTCTGAAGGTTAAAAGGGAGCAGACTTGGAGTCTACACAGGCAGGAGGATGGAGGGGACCTGAACTTGGTTCTCTTCCAGTGTCTCTGGCACAGGTGACTACAAGCACACCTGGGGAATGAACACTAAGCCATGGCTTTGGGAGCCATACAGGAGTTCTTGGTGACTTGGTTTAGAACAGAACAATCAGATGCTTTGAGCAACTGGGCGAGATACATCTAACTTGGAAAAACGAGCCACAACTTCAATGGACCGAAGATAGTTCCCCAGGTTTTCTAGATTGGGTAAGCCCTGAGGGTGTTTGTTTTTTTTAATAATCCCCATAAAAGTTCTGATACTGAATGTCCCACCAACCTGGTAGGTGAGGCTGAAGTTAAATTTGATTTGAATTACAAAAAGTAAAATTTAATTCAATTCAGAAAGAAAGTAACTACATCTAATGTCTTTGCACTTGCTATTGAACAAGTTAAATAGGTTCCAATATTTGGAGCTTTAACGTGTGTTGGTCACACAGTCATGTCCAACTCTTTGTGACCTCATGAACTATATATAGCCCACCAGGCTCCTCTGTCCATGGGATTATCCAGGCAAGAATACTGGAGTGGGTATTTCCTTCTCCAGGGGATCTTCCCAACCCAGGGATCGAACCCTGGTCTCCCACATATCATGGAGCTCTGATATCACAATAGTAAATCTAGCCTGGGTAGGTTAATAAAAGAATAGGGATAATGTTTGGAGAGACTATTGTGTGTTAGGCAGTGCATTGTTGCACAGCAGTCCCCAACCTTTTTGGCACCAGGGACTGGTTTCATGGAAGACAATTTTTTAACAGACCAAGGTGGTGGGGGTGGTTTCAGGATGATTCAACTGCATTACATTTATTATGCACTTTATTTCTATTATTATTATATCACCTCCACCTCAGCTTATCAGGCATTAGATCCTGGAGGTTGAGGACCCCTGATATTACATTTAACCCTCACACTGTACTGATGAGGCAGGCTGAGACCAAGAAAACTTAACTGGGTCAACCCCAGGTCACATGGTTAGTAAATGGCAGAATCAGGTTTGCTGGACTTCACTACTACCTAGCTTCTATAGTCACACATTCCCCATCATCTAGCCAAGCATTCACAGACATTTAGTCCATTGCTCACTAATTCATTTAGCCAGATATTCACTTAGACAGTGAGTGGTATCAATATGGTTATTCTGTTATTTGAACAGTAAGATAGATCTAGTAGTAGCTTGAAGAACAAAAGAATCTTAGAATTATAGAATATCTGCCCTGATAGCTGGTCTTGTGAGAAGAGAAAAATCTTTAGAGCCCAGTGGACTTGCCTGGAATCCTAGTGCTGCTCTTCACTCCCTATGTGATCTTGAGCAATTTATTTCACCTCATTCATTCTCAGTTTCCATATCTGTATATGACAAATACTAATACACATATATTAGACTGATGTAAAGATGAGAGATATAATCTGTCTCATACACATATATACATGCACACAGAACGAGTTACAAAATTTGCTACATTTTTTATGAGAGCCAGTTCAGAATGAAAATGCAAAATCCCTTGTTTAAAAATTAAGAATTTCAAAGGACTTCCTGGTGGTCCAAGGTTAAGAGTCTGCCTCCCAATGCAGGGGATGCAGGTTTGATCCCTGGTCAGGGAACTGGGACCCCACATGGAGAGGAGCAGCTGGCCCTACATGCTGCAACTCCTGAAGCCCGTGTGCCCTGGAGCTTGTGTGCTGCAACTGCTGAGCCCATGTGACACAACCAGAGAGCCTGCGCTGCAGCAAAAGCTTCCACATGATTTAATGAAGATCCCACATGCCACAACTAAGACCTGATGTAGCCAAATAAATGGATGAATGAATAAAGAAAGAATTTCAAGATGATGATAGCAGATTATACCAAGCATGGGGCCCCTCTAACGACCCTGATGGCATGTCAGTGCCTGGCACAGAGTACATGTGCAATACATGGTAGTCCTTTTTACTCTCTAGATTATTGATTGCAACACTCTCCTTTTGCAGCTGAGGAAACTAAAGTTCAAAGAAGATGAAAAATGCAAGTTAACAGCGGAGCCAGGACCACAATCCAGACCTCCTCTCTTCCCAGTCAGTAGTCTTCACCTCAGCATTTCCCAAGTGTTCTCTGTATAGTAATAATAGATACTCCATGAATAAAAGTTTCCATCAACAAGCACGTTTGCAAAACACTGGGTTAAGGGTAAGGAGACATCTTTTGCAGAGCTCTTCAAGACTTTTCTACGAGTGACATGAATCTCCATGACAAAGATATAAAATGGAATAGCCCCCCACCACCCATCGCCACTGTATGGGTATGGAATCCTGTCTCAGGAGCATGTTAAATATCTCTTAGAATGCTTTCTTATACATTGCTGCAGGGCAGTGAAAGTTTCCATGGATTTTGATCTTGGGGGTGTGGTTGTTCTTACTCTAAATTAGAAGTAAACATATTCCTTCCATTAGGCCTTTCTGTCCACATCTCTGCCTCAGCTGACTTGTGAGCCTGAGGATATAAAAATAATGAAAACCAGACTCTAAAAAGAACATATTTATTTAGAGTCACCTAATTGCATCCAAAAGGCAGATCCATTCTGCCTCTCTCCCAGGAGTACGAATATAGAGAAAAAACATACACCATGACCCCTGAATTCTTTCCATTCTGGGTGATTTGCTCACAGCTTCCACATCACAAAATATCAGTTATAGTCCCTTGTGAAAGCACATAGGAGGCCAGGAATGCACGATTCTCATGTTAGCTCTTCCTCTCTTAGCTTCTGGACCTAGACTAATTCATTCATCTGCAGAGTGAAGGACAGGGAAGCCTGGTGTGCTGTAGTTCACGGGGTCACAGAGTCGGACACGACTTGGCTACTGAACAACAACAATCCTCTTATTCTTATTGAAAACCCTCTTGCATCAAGTTAACCTCTAAGAGGCTACCATACACTTATATTTTGTCTGTAGCACTCCTCCCCCTGGGCCCTTGAGTATGTCTTTGGGTCACAGTTGGAGAACCAGCAGATTAAGTGATATCCACAGTCCCTTTCAGTTCTGATAATCTGTAATTCAAGTTTGTATGTAGTTTTGTAAGCTATTGCCTCCACTTGTTAATAAACGACCCTAGCTCCTTGAGAAATGCATCTTTTAATTTCTAGGAGGCCCAAAGAGTGATTCTCACTCACTGGGTTGTGAGATGCCAGGTGATGCTAACTCTTCCTGAGTCCCCAGTCTACAGAATCCATTATATGAATTGTGCAGAGGAGAGAACACTTTTCTCCCAACATTGTGCTACATGAGTTTTTGGTAGGTACTCTTTATGCCTTTTGCAGGGGCTTCCCTGGTGGCTCAGCTGGTAAAGAGTCTGCTTGCAATACAGGAGACCCAGGTTTGATCCCTGGGTTGGGAAGATCCCCTGGAGAAGGGAATGGGTTGCCTGGGAAATCCCATAGACAGAGGAGCCTGGTGGGCTACAATCCATGGGTCACAAAGAGTCAGACATGACTGAGCAACTAAGCATGCATGCCTTTTTGACTTGCAGAGTTTTTGTGAAGCAGCTCTTCTATATTTTGCTGATTACTCCTCACCGCCATCCCCCTTCATAAATTACTAAGCATGAACCAGTGGGTAGGGACAGGGCTGCAGTGAGGCCAGGAAGCAAATGTGAGTGATCAACCTAGCACTGATTGAACTTTGACTCACTTCTGTTTGACTCTGACGATTCTGTGGCTGGACCCAATTGCCTAACTCCTTGCTTTTTTTAGGATGAGTTCCTGCCCAAAGAGACCTAAGGTCTTCATGAAAAATAGACTTTGTGAATTGGGCCCACTAAGGTGGAAGTGCCTGTTTGGGTCCTCTGGGAAGCAAATGTCAAGATGAAGCAAGAAATGCAAGAGACTTACTAGGAGAAAATATCTAGGAAGGATACAGAGGAGAAGGAGGAGTAGGTGGGAGAGCCATAAACTGCAATGCAAGAGTGATGCCTTTGAAAGGAAAGGGAGAAGGAAGGAGGCTTGGGCAGGAAAAGCCTCAGACTGATGCAGCTCTGAGACAGTCTGAGCCAGGCCTATCAAATGCCACAGAACAAGACTGACCATTGGAGGAACCCCATGTTAGGCAGGAATGGCTTGGTTCTAGCATGTCTGCAGTGCTCACTGACAGAGAGAAGGAGAAGGAGAGATGACTGTGGTATAAACACAGCAATACACTGTGAAGGTGTTACAGCCAGAGGCTGTCAGTTAACAACACTCTTCCCAGCAGGCTCTCAGTGTGGGAGATCTGAGCAGGGTACTCCCCATTCCTGCCACACTAGGCGTGTACACACCTGTGTGAATTCAAAAAGTGAATGCAATTTAAGCTCAAGCTTAGGCACATTTGACATATTTATTACAAATATTTATTGAGCCTATGAAAAGTATTACACTAGGCACTATAGCAGCCCTACCCTCTCCAGTGGAATGACTGAGTCTGAGAAGGTTTCAGATATCCTGGTAAGTTTTTTATTACCATTATTGTCAACACAAGGCATGTTTTGTTTTCCTGGGCTCCAAAATCACTGTGGACAGTGACTGCAGCCACGAAATTAAAAGATGCTTGCTCCTTGAAAGAAAAGCTGTGACAAAACTAGATAATGTATTAAAAAGCAGAGACATCACATTGCCAACAAAGGTCTGTATAGTCAAAGCTATGCTTTTTCCAGTAGTCATGTATGGATTTGAGAGCTGGACCATAAAGACTGCTGAGTGCTGAAGAATTGATGCTTTTGAACTGTGGTGCTAGAGAAGACTGAGAGTCCCTTGGACTGCAAGGAGATTAAACCAGTCAATTCTAAAGGAAATCAATCCTAAATATTCACTGAAAGAACTTGTGCTGAAGCTGAAGCTGAAGCTCCAATACTTTGGCCACCTGATGCGAAGACACAACTCATTGGAAAAGACCCTGATGTTGGGAAAGATTGAAGGCAGGAGGAGAAAGGGACGACAGAGGATGAGATGGTTGGATGGCACCATGAACTGAATGGACATGAGTTGAGTCAACTCAGGGAGACAGTGAAGGATAGAGAAACCTGACATGCTGCAGTCCATGGGGTTGCAAAGAGCTGGATATGAATTAGAGACTGAACAACAACAAGGCATATTTTACTAGTCTCCATTGTAAGTGGTGCTAGAGGTAAAGAACGCTCCTTCTAATGCAAGAGACATGAGAGACATGGGTTTGATCCCTGGGTCATGAAGATCCTCTGGAGGAGGAAAGAGCAACCCACTCCAGTATTCTTGCCTGGAGAATCCCATAGACTGAGGAGCCTGGTAGGCTGCAGTCTATAGTGTCTCAAAGAGTCAGACACAAATGAAGCGACTTAGCACACATTGTGTACTAATACTGGGTGAAGCTTAATACAACAAAGAAAAATCCTTAGGAAGCTCAAGATAAGGTTCCAGTATAATATTCCTCCCCCTTAGGGAGCTCAGAGGAGACTTTTGAAGATTTCTTTCATGCCAATCACCAGATATACCAAGGAGGAAGGAACCTTTTAGTAGAATTGACCTTGGAGTTTACCAGAGAGACCTTGAAACTGATCTGGCAGCCAACCGGATGGCACAAGCGCTTGCTCCACCCCCAGGACCATGCCAGCCAAGAGTCAGGATTTGCTGAGAGGCAGGCCCAGCACCTGTTGTAGCTCCTGGATCAGAGTCAAATTTGGGAGGGAAAAAGGGGGAAAAGAGGAAAGAACTGGGAAAGAGGGATTTGTAGTGGGAAGAGATAAGACAGCAGGCTTTTCAGAAGCATGCCAGAATTCATCTCAACCTCACCACTTGGCAAAAGAGATAGTGTCTGTGGCAGAAAGAATACTGAGCATGACACCCAAGCTCTGCCTCTAGCTCCCTGGCTCACCTTTGTCACTCAATGCCCCCGTGGGTCTGTGCTCCTTGGCTATAATCTGCAGAGCTAGGCCAGACACTCCTTAAAGTTCTTCTTGTTTGAACATCCTAACATTCTTCCCCCCACCCCAGAATGGATTTTTACTGTATCTACCAACAAAATGAACCAAATACAATTTTTCATTTTACTCTCACAGCTTTTTGATACTTAAAAAAATTTTAATTAGAGGATAATTACTTTAAAATATTGTCATGGTTTCTGCCATACATTAACATGAATCTGCTGTGGGTATACATATGTCCCCTCCTTCTTTAACCCCCCTCCCACCTCTCTCCCACCTAAACAGACATTTTTTCCAGAGAAGACATACAGATGGCTAATAAACACATGAACGGATGAACAGCCTAACATTATAACAGCTTCCAGAAAACAATCCTGGAAGAATCTGCAAAGAGGCATGAAAGAGTGGGGGTGTGAGATGAAAAGAATTTCCAGTGAACTCAGGAATAATACAACATAATATAACATGATGAAACATAATATAACAAGCATTATGATAGGTAGCAGAATGTAGGAATGGGGGCCAGTAAAAATCTCTAAAGTTGAGTTCATTTCTTGATCAAGACATTCAGGACATCCAAATATGACTCTACCTTTATACAGAGGC
This sequence comes from Cervus canadensis, assembly GCF_019320065.1. Classification (NCBI taxonomy): domain Eukaryota; kingdom Metazoa; phylum Chordata; class Mammalia; order Artiodactyla; family Cervidae; genus Cervus; species Cervus canadensis. The sequence goes on along the minus strand of NC_057396.1, from coordinate 48,974,861 downwards.
ACAGTTGATCCAGGGAGGAAAATATTTCCCCCTGTCAGCTGGTTCTAAAAGAGCTGAGATTCATAAACATTCCATCAATATATGAACCTTCACTACTATTAAAACAAAGAGAAAGCACTGTCCCTGTCCTTTGCTGAACACTTCTCCAGTTTTCTCTTATAAAAACGAACCATTTCTACTCCCCTTTCAGTCTACATTTTCTGTTTGCTTTCATACAAATAAGAACGCTGGGAGAGGAGAGCATACTGTGAGATTTTTCCCCAGGCCTAACATCTTAGGATTCTAAGAACAGGATTCCATGCTCCCTTCTCATCTATCTCTCTTACTGAGCTAAGAAAACACCACAGTTAAAAAACAAAAACAAAAAACCTGCAGTCCAAGGAATGGCATAATTAGCAGCCAATCAGGAGAAGGCTCCAAGCCTTCAGATACCATACCTTCCAGGCTAGCTCCACCCAGAGAGGATCAGGTTTTCTCTTGGGGTTTCTTCCCTTTTGAATTAAGCACGACTGGAGGCTGCAGTCCAGAATCACAAACCTTAAACCTAGTCTCCGGTAGACAAACAGGTCTGAGGAGATTGTATGACCCGCAGGGATAGAGTGCTCTGGGCTCCCCGGGAGACCAGGCTGTGGTGAAGGGAAAAGGTGTCCATGGGGGTGCAAGAGCAGCCGTGGGAGGACTGAGTTACCTAAATAAATAATGGCGTGTTTCGCCGCAGACCCAATTTATGCCTGGGCCTCCAGGTAGGGTGTCTGCTAACTCACTCTTAGCCTTTGGGTCTCAGCTTAAATTGTATTTCCTCGGGAAGCAGGGTGCCTCACAAGATTGTGCAGATTGCACCCTGCACATACCTAGGATGTGTCACAGTATAGATATTATAGATTTACATATTTTTATGACAATTTTCCAGCAGTTGGTCATCAAGTGTTTTGAGGAAAGGCAACTTGCTTTGCTGATTCATAAAATGGTGCCAAGTGGTCTGGCAGTGATCCTGCTGAGAAGCCTCTCCTAACTCAGCTCAGGTTCAGTGCCCCTCTCTCTCAACAGCTGCAGAAGGACCCTGTACTTCCCCTATCATCAGATCGACCACACTTTATTCTAAATGCCAGTTTACTGGTCTTTTCCATTCTGGATCATCAGCTTTGTGCAGACAGAGTCTGTGTCTTGTCCAACAATGTACCCTGCACTGACAAGGGTGCTTGACCTAGTGCAGGCTCCATGGTATTTGGTGAATGAATGAACAACATATTCTGAGCCAGCCCAATGCTCTTGCCCAAGTGGACAGAGAGCCTGGCATAGTAGAAAGAGTCCTAGCCACATTTTGGGTTCAAGACCTTGCTCTTCCTCTCCCAAATTATGTGATTTGGGGCGAGTCATGCTGTGACTTTACCCCAGTGTCCTTGATGCAGAATAAGGATAATCCTGCCTTGCCCTGTCCACCTCAAAGTGTCATTGTGAAGGACAATTTAAACTTCCACTTGGCAAACTATAAAAATAGATGAAACAACATGTGAAGTAAACAGCTGTTCCAGGGAAGCTGGACCTTTGAGAAGCCCAGGACCAAGAGTAGCCTTGTATCTGGACACAGAGGCCTCCAAGAGAAAACTCAGGATTTCTGGGTCAGACAGTACTTTTTCAGTTGCTAGGAACAGAAACCCAAAAATGTTAAAAGGCAAATGTATTACTTCATATAACAAGGGGAAAGTTGTAGCTGGGCCTCCAGGACAATGGAAATAGACACAAGGATGTCACAAGGTAGACAGCCTTTTTGTTCTCCCCTTTATCCTTTCCCTCACCCCCCCCCACCCCCACCCCCCACATCTGTCTCCCTCTCATTTCCGCCTACTTACTACAGACGGGCTCACTCAACATAGCAAGGGACATGGCTACCTGTAGTTTCTGGCTCCATCTCACAGTTTTACCATCTGAGAGGGTTGTTGCTATTTAGTTGCAAGTCAAATCCGATGTTTTGTGGCCCCATGGACTGTAGCTCACCAGGCTCCTCTGTCCATGGGATTTCCCAGGCAAGAATACTGGAGTGGGTTGCCATTTCCTTCTCCAGGGATCTTCCCGACCCAGGGACTGAACCCACATCTCCTACTTGGCAGGTGGATTCTTTACTGCTGAGCCACCAGGGAAGCCCAACTGAGGGAAGTCTCTCTGAGAGGCACTGAGCCCCTTCTCTTAATTCCAATTTGCAGAATCTCCCTTTGCCCTGGCTTGAGTGACGTATCCAACTCTACACCAATGGTGAGGGACACGATCTCTGGCTCCCATTGGAACCACATGACTAGAGTGGGGCAATCAATGTTCCAACAAAAGGGAAGTTACTGTTCCAAGAAGAATGGGGGGATGCCAGGCAGACAAAATAATAAATGTGATCCATCTCCATTTTCTAAAAGAATTCCCACACTGAGGCACGAAATGCTACATTTGCAATCAATTAGCTTTGGTTTGGGTTCTGCTCCTCTAGACTCATTTTATCATATGAGTTCCCTATGACAGAAGGAGGCGAGCAGAAGGATGGGCAATAAAGTAAAATCAGAGTGTGATTTCCTCTGCAAACCTTCAGTGAATAATGAAAGACCAACCACAAATCTAGAAAGGTCTGTGTCCTTTTTAGAAATGGTATCTACTGACCTAACCTGTTAAACATCAGACCCTAAAATCCTCTGTACTTTGGCCAGGTTGTGGATCGAGAGATGATTTTACTGAAACAGAATACTATTCATCCAGTCTAACCACTTTCACTTTCTGTCCTACAGCAGAACAGAGACAAGACCACCCTCTTTCTCACTGTAAATAGTCCAAACCACACACCTCACAGATGGAGAAACCAGTCTCCAAGTGGGAATATTTCTTATCCAACCTCACATATTAAAAGGGGGTTAATGGCCACATCAAGAGCAGATGCCATGTCATCTGACACTAGTTTTTCCCATGGGGCCACCCTTTGTTTTTTTGCACACTTATGTCCCGAAAAATGAGCTAGCCCTTCATCTCACTTTCTTCCCATTCTCTCTGGATCACCTACTAGGCTACTTTCTCTAGGTCAGTTTTACTGTATTACTGTTTAGTCACCTCTAGGTCCCAGTCAACTGACTATTGCCTTATTCTCAGCTGTCAGAAATGAGAGATTTCCCCATCAAATACTCTTCAACATAAATCCACTATTTAAGCAAACCAGTCTTGACTCGTGGCAGAATTTCAGGCATCAACTTGTTCACTCATGTTTATCTCTCAGATATCCATTTAGATTACTTTATTTTGGAAGTGAAATATTTTTTATTTGGTCTGTCTCCCCTGACTGAGTCAGGAGTACCTTCTACAAGCACCATTAGTGCCCCATACTTCCTCCAACAAAACATTTATAATATCACCCTGGACAGTAATTTCCTGCTTATTTTATCTCTGTTCTCTACTGTGACTTCTGTGAGCACAGAGACTAGTCATTCCTGTTTCCCTGTACCATTGTTTCCCCCAAGACCTAAGCAAAGAGCGCCGCACATGACAAATGTTGCATAAATATTTATTGAATGGATGACCAGAACTCTGACTCCATGGTTTCTAATTATTGTCACACTAGTGATCAAATGACAAAAGATGTGAATATTAATACTTTACAGTTGAACACGTTATATGAAGGACTTATTATGTCAAAAGAACTCATTAAGCTGGCTATCACTATAATAAAAAGCTTCTTTGCTTCTGATACAGAGATGCAAAAAAAAATCAACGTTTCATCCACATAAGTTTCTAAGACTCTTAAATGTCTGAAAGGGCCCTGCTACTGCCATAGGTAAACATCATCACCAGAGTCAAATGCTGCCTTTGTGACATTATCCTGACCTCAAGGGCAGGCTGGACTCCCTGCCTGTGGTCTCTTCCTCAATCTACTTGGTATTCCTGTACCGAGTGTTCACTGCAAGTCAGTTCCTAAATTTTCACGTGCTTTATCTCATTTAATTCTTACAACAGCCGTAGGAAGAAAGTTATATTTTTATTTCCTTTTAACAATGGGAATACCAAGACACAGGGAGGTTATATGATTTATGCAAAGACACAGAGCTACCACCTGGAGTATTCAAACCCAGCTCTTGCTCTTAATTGCTATAAGACCCTTCTTTCTAATAGTTCATGGACAACAATCTTCCATCTTTCTTAGAATGGCCTCCCCCTGTTATGTAAACACACCTAAGGCCAACCAGCTAGGAATTGAGATTAAGTATGGCCACAAATTCTTTTCAGTTCCTTTTCCAACTCTATGCATCTAGAATGTAATTCTATTAAGAATATGAAGAAGGCTGGTAGACTATCTTATTGAATAATCCTGTGGTTCAGACAATAAAGAATCTGCCTGCAATGCGGGAGACCCAGGTTTGATCCCTGAGTCAGGAAGATCCCCTGGAGAAGGAAATGGCAACCCACTCCAGTATTCTTGCCTGGAGAATCCCATGGACAGAGGAGACTGGGGGGCTATAGTCCCTGGTTCACAAAGAGTCGGACACGACTGTGCTACTAACACTATGCTATGCTACGCTATCTCTGACAAAGAGTAATATGTATCATGGAAAGAATACTAGCTTTGGAACAAGGAAGACCTAAAGTCAAAACTTGACTGTTTTTGTTACCTATGGTTGTGTCACAAACCACTCCATAACTTAGCATTTAGAAAAACAGCAATGTATTATTTCTCACAATTATGTGAATCAGCTGGGCAGTTCCTCTGAGGGTTTCACTTGAACTCATTCATAGATTAGCAATTAGTGGGATGGAATGTTCATCGTGGCCTCATGTCTGGCTTTGTTGGGGTGACTGCCACATGGCTATTCATCTTCCAGAAGGCTAGACCAGTTTCCATAAATGGTGGTGTTGGTGAGAGAAACTGAAAAGAATTTGTGGCCATACTTGATCTACCTTAATTCCTAGCTCTTTGGCCTTAGGCAATTTATTTCTCCTGAGATCAGCTTCCTTCTCTGGGAAATTGTGAAAGTAATCCCAGTTGTCTCAGGTTCTTATAAATATATAAGATAATATATGTCAAGTACCTAGGAAACTACCTGCCATTAAACAACTGTTTATGCACTGTTATTTTCACTTGCTCTAAGTCTTATAGTTACTCAACATTTCTAGGGTCTGGAGTGAATGCTTCCTCCCACTCCCCATCATCTCTGCAGTCTGCTTAAATCCTATACTTCAATCAAAACCCAGTTCTGGTCTCATCATCACAAAAATTTCCAAAGTCAGTAGGCTTCAATAATTGTCCATATTAGGAAATTCCAAAGTTCTATTTATAAATTAAATGTTCCCAGCCTTTCCTCATCCCTACAGAAAAAAATAGATAAATTACATGTGAAAGAATTTATTGTTGTGCACAATTTGTAACTTCTGGCTAGTTGGATATAATTCTACCTCCTTTCCCCCAACTGAAGAAAGTATACTGAAATGTGGATAGAAATGTCTTTATTGTCCTAATTATTTTATAAAGGTAAATTGTTTGCAGAATTTGCTCCGTTATTAGCAACAACTTACTAAATCACTCATCTGGCACTAAACATGCTGCTGCTGCTGCTACTAAGTCGCTTCAGTCATGTCCGACTCTGTGCGACCCCATAGGCGGCAGGCCACCAGCCTCCCATCCCTGGGATTCTCCAGGCAAGAACTCTGGAGTGGGTTGACGTTTCCTTCTCCAGTGCATGAAAGTGAAAAGTGAAAGTGAAGCTGCTCAGTCATGTCTAACTCTTAGCAACCCCATGGACTGCAACCTACCAGGCTCCTCCGTCCATGGGATTTTCCAGGCAAGAGTACTGGAGTAGGGTGCCATTGCCTTCTCCATATGCCTCTTTATTTTTAAATCTTCTTAAAGATATGTTCTGTCCTCTAACTAGGTTAAAAACACTAATAAAAGCAAAGACCTTGATATATATACATATACCTATATAAACATGTGCATATATATATATATATATATTTAATTTATATTGTGGTTCTATCAAAGTGAACTGAACGTACTACAAAGGCAATACATATATCCCAAACCCTTCCTGTTGAGATTTGTGTCAAGGATGAGCATGAAGCCGCTTGGACAGTGAGAAAGAAAATTGGATTTAGAAGCAGAGGTTCCAGGCTTATGTGCTGGATTCTGGACCAAGAAGTACCTATTTATTCCTTAAACTTCTATGTTATAAAACAAGAAAAATTGGATGAATAGAGTGGGGGCCCTTGGGCACTCAAAACTCACTGTCTTAGGCCAATAATTCTCAAAGATCGGAGGGGAGGCCTTTTTAATCAAAATACACAGGCTTGATCCTTCCCTTCTTTTGCTCATTGATGTACTCTTGGATGGGAAGCAACAGAGAAATATGTATTTGGGAAATGGTCTCCTGCTGAGAACCACTGTAGTATTAGACTCAGATTAATCAGTGTAGTTAGCTCCAACAGCTTTGTGCAATGGTAGGGAGAAAGCATCTTTCTCCGTCAGTTCAGTTCAGTTCAGTTACTCAGTCGTGTCCGACTCTCTGAGGCCCCATGGATGGCAGCACGCCAGGCCTCCCTGTCTATCACCAACTCCCCAGTTTATTTAAACTCATGACCATTGAGTCAGTGATGCCATCAAACCATCACATCCTCTGTTGTACAGTCACCATCTGCAATGATTTTGGAGCCCCCCAAAATAAAGTCTGTCACTGTTTCCATTGTTTCCCTGTCTATTTGCCATGAAGTGATGGGACTGGATGCCATGATCTTAGTTTTCTGAATGTTGAGCTTTAAGCCAACTTTTTCACTCTCCTCTTTCACTTTCATCAGGAGGCTCTTTAGTTCTTCTTCACTTTCTGTCATAAGGGTGGTGTCATCTGCATATCTGAAGTTATTGATATTTTTCCTGGCAACCTTGATTCCAGCTTGTGCTTCACCCAGCCCAGTGTTTCTCATGATGTACTCTGCATATAAGTTAAATAACAGGCAATAATATACAGCTTTGATGTCCTCCTTTGCCTATTTATAACCAGTCTGTTGCTCCATGTTCAATTCTAACTGTTGCTTCCTGACCTGCATACAGATTTCTCAAGAGGAAGGTCTGGTGGTCTGGTATTCCCTTCTCTTGAAGAATTTTCCACAGTTTGTTGTTAATCCACACAGTCAGAGGCTTTGGCATAGTCAATAAAGCAAAAATAGATGTTTTTCTGGAACACTCTTGCTTTTTCGATGATCCAGCAGGTGTTGGCAATTTGACCTCTGGTTCCTCTGCCTTTTCTATAACCAGCTTGAACATCTGGAAGTTCATGGTTCACATATTGTTGAAGCCTGGCTTGGAGAATTTCGAGCATTCCTTTACTAGCATGTGAGATGAGTGCAATTGTGCGGTAGTTTGAGCATTCTTTGGCATTGCCTTTCTTTGGGATTGGAATGAAAATTGACCTTTTCCAGTCCTGTGACCACTGCTGAGTTTTCCAAATTTGGTGGCATATTGAGTGCAGCACTTTAACAGCATCATCTTTTAGGATTTGAAATGGCTCAACTGGAATTCCATCACCTCCACTAGCTTTGTTCGTAGTGATGCTCCCTAAGGCCCACTTGACTTCACATTCCAGGATGTCTGGCTCTAGGTGAATGATCACACCATCGTGATTATCTGGATCGTGAAGATCTTTTTTGTACAGTTCTTCTGTGTATTCTTGCCGCCTCTTCTTAATATCTTCTGCTTCTGTTAGGTCCATACCATTTCTGTCCTTTATTGAGCCCATCTTTGCATGAAATGTTCCCTTGGTATCTCTAATTTTCTTGAAGAGATCGCTAGTCTTTCCCATTCTGTTGTTTTCCTCTATTTCTTTGCATTGATCACTGAGGAAGGCTTTCTTATCTCTCCTTGCTATTCTTTGGAACTCTGCATTCAAATGGGTATATCTTTCCTTTTCTCCTTTGCTTTTCGCTTCTCTTCTTTTCACAGCTATTTGTAAGGCCTCCTCAGACAGCCATTTTGCTTTTTTGCATTTCTTTTTCTTGGGGATGGTCTTGATCCTTGTCTCCTGTACAATGTCATGAACCTCTTGTATCATGACTATTCTGACTATTAGGAGCTATTTTTATTCAATTGAAACCAATAACTGTTTTTTTCAAAGAAGAGTTACCAACTCCAGGAGACTGAAGAGGGAAGCACAGAGATTCATAATTGTCCCAAGCTCTCTACAGTCTACTTAAAGAACCCACTTGGCCAAATTCTAACCATGTATAAGCATTACCTTCAATGCTTTCCCTCTTGTCATGGCCAACTCCTAAAAGCCCTTATATTGATAAGCGTTTGCATAATGCCTAGAAGATAGCACAGTAAATGTTTGCTGCTTCTTCAGTTATGTAGAGGGACTACTCTCTCTGTAATAGTTCATGTTAACAATTTGTTATGGTGGTGGTGGTGTCGCTCAGTTGTGTCCAACTATTTGCAACCCCATAGACTGTAGCCCGCTAGGTTCCTCTGTCCATGGAATTTTCTAGGCAAGAATACAAGAGTCTGTTGCCATTTCCTCCTCCAGGGAATCTTCCCAACCCAGGGATTGAACCTGGATCTCCCGCATCGCAGGCAGATTCTTTACCATCTGAGCTACCGGGGAAGCCCCTACAATTTGTTTTGGTTATATTTATATCCAGCACAGTAGGAGATACCAGAACGTGCTTAATAAACGTTTTTGGATTGACTAGAATGACCTGTACCTCTTGGTTTTTTTCCAAGACAATCAGGGGAACCCTCTAATTTAATAACACTCTGGATCTTAGTAGCTGAGAGAAAAGTCTCTAATGAAAAGGGAAGAAGATGAAACCTTAGGGAAGTTGTAAGCAATTTAGCATTACTGAGTCAGGTGGGAATGTTTAATTTGCCTACTAAAGAGAGCAACATGATCTCCAGGGTATGGCAAGAACAAAGCTGCTGCTAATAAAAAGCCTTCACATTTGTTTAGCCCTTTATATTAGGTTACAAAGTGCTTTCATAGTGCTCATCTCACTTGAGCCCCCAACAACCTTGTTAGGTAGATATTACTCATCTTAATTTTATAGAAGCAAAAACTAAATCTTAGATGGCTTATGCTACATACCCAAAGTCACACAAGTAGAAAATGCAGCAGAGCTAAGACTATGCCAAGGTTTTCCTCATTGGATTAATTAGGGCTTTTTCAAGATGAGAAAGAAATTTAGCATGCAATAGTTTAAGCAGGAAATAGTTTAGATAGCTAGTAGGGTATAAAAGATATGTGATTATCGCTCCAATATCTATTCCCTTTCCTCTTGGTATCTCCCCTGTTTGTTGTTCATTCTCTGTTCTCCCCCTCCATCCCTACTGTGAAGCCCATGTGCTTTGGGGAAAACCGACCCACCCCTGCCAGACGCAGAGAGGAGCTTATGCTCAAGTTTAAACTGATCAGCATAATCCCACCTCCTGGCCACAGTTATCAGTCCAAAGATGAGCATGTGACAGACAATATATGGACCAATGAGAAGCAAGGAGAGGTTTGCTAAGAGTTTTAGGGAATTTAATGAGAAAGTATATGGAAGGAAATGTCTTCCATCAGATGTGAGGGGAATGGACACAACTTCCTTTTTACTATGTAGAAAACCAGCCTTAGAACAAAGATGTCAATGTGGATGGCAAACAGGGTCTTTAGTAACATTACTAAACTACTAGATCAACTATTTTGGAAGCCCAATATATCTCTGGACTTAAGAGTTTCATAAGCCATGAGCTATCTTGGTATACTTCATGGCAAGTAATAGAAAACTCGACTCAAATTGGCATAGACACTCATTGGCTTCTTGTTACTTGCCTGTTTGCCATGGAGTCTACTAAGGTAACTGAAGAAATGGAAGGAAGAGCTGCAGAAACAAGTGCTCCAGGGACTGAAATTCAAATCTTGGTGGCATCAGGACTTTCCCTCTTCATCTGGTACTTTCATTCTCTCTCATTCTTTTCTACTTGAGGCATGCCTGTTCCACTATATGGCAAATAAATGATCACCTGCCACCTCAGGGTATCAGAGAGAGTGCTGACAGGAAAGAGAGGCCTTTCGGTTTGAGTCATGAGGAGAGTACAAAGAGATTGCATACAAAAATATGGGTAGAAATACCACAAAGGATAATGTAGTGCCCAGGCTCGAAACAGCCTGGTGGGGAGATGTTACCTCTCCAAAGCCTGACAGGATATGGGAGGTAACAGTTACTGGAATCAGAGACCAAAAAGCTGTGTGAAGAGGGTCACCTGACAGGAGTTGTGCCAAGGGATAAATCAGACTGAGTTCCAACCTAAATCTCCTCCTTCCTCTAGTTAGCTGCTGGTGTTCTCCCTTGCCCAAACAGACTGGAAGTGGAGGAGAAGGAACCCTGTGGATGAACTCCATACAGGTCAACCCCATGAGGCAGAGTGAGCTGTGGAAGGGTGGAGGGTGGGTTTAGAGGGGCATTTGGGTGGCTCAGACAGTAAAGAATTTGTCTGCAATGTGGGAGACCCGGGTTTCATCCCTGGGTCAGGAAGATCCCCTGGAGAAGGAAATAGCAACCCACTCCAGTATTCTTGCCTGGAGAATTCCATGGACAGTACAGTCCACCGGGTCACAAAGAGTCGGACACAACTGAGCAACTAACACTTTCACTTTCATGGAAGAATCCAGTGCAGTTAGGTTAGCAGCCTCTGCAGAATAAGAGCATTTCTTTTCCACATCATCTGAATGTCAACATGTAAATAATTCCTTACTCTCAACAAATACTCTCTAGAGTTGACCTTGGAAGAGTGTATCAGGGAGAAGTTTATTCTAAAACATAAATATTACCATGAGTGGGCAGAATGTTTAGATCTTACTAGATTTTCCACTGACCTTTTTAATATATAACATAAAATAAAAGGCTAGGCTATTATAAATCATCTCAGATCAATGTAGCAGTTTTATGATGGCAATCATGTCATTTCTTAGTAGTAGTACCACTAGATTAGAGCGTTATTTTTACTACTGTTAAAACAATGTATATTATTAAATTATAGCCTAATAGTTATAAGTTGGATGTTTGCTCATAACAGCAAAACTGAAAACAACCTAAACTTTCTTGTCATATGCTTACAATGGAGCATTAATCAGGAATGAAAATAAAGTGACAAGAAAACTTTAGTAACACAGAAAATCCTAAAAGATAACATAGAATATTAAAATCTTTTTATAAGAATAAAAAATAAGTAAAACAAGCAGTGTGTGATAAAAAATAATACATCCCCTCCCCTGAAGTAATAATAAAAACAAAATCAGGAAGGTGGGAATCTAGGGGAATCTAGCTTCTTCTAAGGGAGAAGCTAGGGGTTGGGATAGGAGTGGAGAACACAGAAAGATGTAAGTTATTTGTTGTTAGCTTGGATGGTAGATTCATGGATGTTTATTTATTAGTACAGATTAAAAAAATTGAAAAGAAATATATGAATAATAGGTCTCTGCACTGGACCAGTGATGACATTGTATGATAAACCAAGGATCGTGTTTAATCCAATACTCTCTTTACCAAGAATAGTGTTCACAGCAGCTATATTTGCAATAAAGAACCTGAAAATAAACCAAACATCCAACCCAAATAACACCAACCAAAGTAATGAAAGGTTAAAGAAAGCCTGTACCTCCATACAGTGGAATACTACTCAGCAAAAAAAAAAACAAAAAAACTGGAGGTAGGGGCGGGGAACTAGTGATAAACATAATAACCTGGATATCAAAGGCATTATGCTTAATGATAAAAGCTAATTTAAAAGGGCTATTTACTGCATGACTCCATTTAATAACATTCTCAAAATGACAAAGCTATAGACATGGCAGACAAAGTGGTTGCCAGAAGCTTGACAAGGTGGGGCAGGAATATTAATGGGTAGAGCCAGGGAGGTCCTTTGTAGTCATGAAACAGTTTTACATATTGAATGTGGTGATGGTTTCACAAATATACATATGGCATAAAATTGTGCAGAGCTACACACACACACACACACACACACACACACACACACACAGTATTTTTAAAGATACAGTATTCTACGCGTGTGGGCTTCCCTGGTAGCTCAGCTGGTAAAGAATTGACTGCAAGGCAGGAGACCCTAGTTTGATTCCTGGGTCAGGAAGATCCCCTGGGGAAGGGATTGGCTACCCACCACAGTATTCTTGGGCTTCCCTGGTGGCTCAGGTGGTAAAGAATCCACCTAAAACGGGGGAGACCTAGGTTCTATCTCTGGGTTGGGAAGATTCCCTGGAGGACAGCATGGCAACCCACTCCAGTATTCCTGCATGCATGTTGGTACAGACACATGAATGAACAAAAAAGATCAATGGGATGGAAAACAGATCAGTTACAGACCCCAAAACATAGATATTTATTTCAATCAATGACAAAAAGATGGATTATCTAATAAAAATTATCTGCCCTAAATAGGTCAAAGATATATATATAAGCAAAAAAGAAAAAAAGCAAAAGAATTAAAGTGCTAGGAGAAAGCATGAGATAATTTTTCTTAAAATAATCAAGGAGAAACTCTGAAAGCATAAAGTAAAATACTTACATAGATGACTACATCAAAATTTAAATAATACAATAAAGTCAAAAGATAAATGACAAGATGGAGAAAATGCTTGCAAGACATGTGACAAAGAAAATTGATTTTGATATATAAAGAGTTCTTACAATAAGAGACAACCAATAAAAAATGGAAAAAAACACAAACAGAAGTTAATATCAAGCTAAAAAAATGGCTGCAAAATATATATGATGTGTAATCTCATTCATAATTTTAAAGATATAAATTAAAATAAAACATATTTTTAAAAGTTGATATTAATTGTATTGGCCAAGGTTTAAGGGGAGAAATAAATGAACTAACTGACACCTTAGAAGTCCAGAAAACTTAAACCTTAAACCTTACAAGTAAGTATCATTTCATTCATATGTTTATTCATTCAACAACTCACAATACATAGCATTTACATGTGCCAGGTATTTTTTTATACTGAATGTGCAGCAGTGAATAAAATAGATTAAAAAAAAATAACCCTGCCCTCGTGAAGCTCACATTCATTCTGGGAAGGAATGGAGAGGCATGCTGGGAGCAAGCTTTGGGGGAAGAGAGGAGCTAGATGTGAGAGACAGGGATAAACTTGACCTATTTTACACCTCTATGTATGAATCTTCTCTCTCAACTGTCTAGCAATAGCCTAACTATCTATAATAGGGTTCATCTCTAATGAATCTTGCTGCCTTCCTAACTGCTTCCCATCCACCCCATGTTGTAAAAAATATTTTTAAAAATTATAAAACAGCATATAATGTAGTGTTATTTTTACATTTCCTGCAATGTGTACAATTGTGCTGTGGACATATCAGATGTCAGGTAAATGACTAAATGAATTTTTGTCAAAGGCAGCATGTAGAATATGGAAGCAGTAGAGCTGTCACAAGAGAAAGCAGATGGCTTGCAGAGAACAGAACAGATGACCAGGCTGCTGCTTCAAAAGGTAATTAGCCTCCAACTAATAAAAATAAATGGAAAAAAAAAAAGGCAAAGCATACCTCATATTAACTGTGCAATAAATGTGAATCATCAGTACTGTGTCAGCGTATATGACATCAGTTTTAATAGGTCACAGTGTAGCTAAAAGAAGTAATTAAATACAGTAAAGGCAGTCTAACATGCACACACATTTTTTTCTTTTTTCTTTAATTAGAGTTGATTTACAATGTTGTATTAGTTTCAGGTATACAGAAAATTGATTCAGTTGTGTGTTTATCTATCCTTTCAGATTCCTTTCCACTATACATTAATACAAGATATTGAAATATAGCTCCCTGTGCTAGACAGTAGGTCATTGTTGTTTATCTATCTTGTATACAGCAGTTTGTATCTGTTAATCCCAAACTCCTAATTTATCCTTCCCCATCTTTTCCCTTTGGTAACCATAAATTTGTTTTTTGTGTGTGAGTCTATTTCTGTTTTGTAAATAAGTTCATTTGTATTATTTCTTCTTTTTAAATTTTTTCCTTTTTAAAATTGAAGTGTAGTTTGTATCAATTTTTTTAAATTCTACATATAAGTGATAGCATATGATATTGTCTTTATCTGATTGACTTCACTTAGTGCGCTAATCTCTAGGTCCATCCATGTTGCTGCAAATGGCACTGTTTGATTCTTTTCGAGGGCTGAGTAATATTGACGGCTGTGTGTATATATACACACACAAAACATCTTTATCCATTCAGCTGTCAGTGGACATTTAGGTTGCTTGGCTATTGTAAATAGTGCTGCTATGAACATTAAGGTGCATGTATCTTTTCAAATTGGAGTTTTCACCTTTTCCAGATATATGCCCAGGAATGGGATTACTGGATCACGTGGTAACTCTATTTTTAGTTTTTAAAGAAACCCCCATACTGTTCTCTACAGTGGCTGTAGCAATTTACATTCCCACCAACAGTGTAGGAGGGTTCCCTTTTTTCCACACCCTCTTCAGCAGTTATTTGTAGACTTTTTGATAATGGCCATTCTGAACTGTGTGAGGTGATACTTCATTGCAGTGTCAATTTACATTTCTCTGATAATTAGTAATGTTGAGCTTTTCAGCTTATGCATTTTTTGTCTGTCTATTTGAAAACAAATATTAATAGCTAACCTGGTGGCTCAGTGGTAAAGAACCTGCCTACAATGCAGGAGCCGCAGGAGACGTGGGTTCAATTCCTGGGTCGGGAAGATCCCCTGGAAGAGGGCATGGCAACCCACTCCTGTATTCTTACTTGGAGAATCCCATGGACAGAAGAGCCTGGCAGGTTGTGGTCCATAGGGTTGCAAGAGTCAGACACAACTGAAGTGATTTAGCACAGCATTAATATCCAAGGCTATAAATAAAATGAAAATACACATAATTAATAGCTAAGTAAAAACGATCAGGTCAAAGAATTGCTTTTTAGGCTCTTCATCACCCTAACTTTAACTAGCTACAGCTCTTTTGAAGTAGAGCCTATTTAGCCTTTTTGAAATAGAATATATTCCCTAGTGCTATTATTATAAAGCTGGAACACAACATCCTTGCCTTAGCATGTCATAAAAGCCACTTCTTTTGTGTATACTTATAATTCAAGCAGGCAGTAAAGAGAGATTGCAGAACATTCAGGAGTGAAAACTGAGAACAAGTAGAAAAGAAACATAATAAGAAGCCGGGATCATACTGCTCAAATGACGTGGTACTGGGAGCCTTAATGAATGCACTTTTCAAAGATTACACACCACCAAACTCCCTCTTCACTAACAGGAGGCCAGGGAGATAGAGGAAGCAACACAAAAGGCAGATTTACAATAAAAACGTGACATGATTCAAATCAGTGATTCATTATGGAAGAGTTCCTGAGGGTCAAATGACTCATCAATTTTAAGCCGTAAAAATTTCTAATTCCTATTTTG
Organism: Cervus canadensis; assembly: GCF_019320065.1. Lineage (NCBI taxonomy): Eukaryota > Metazoa > Chordata > Mammalia > Artiodactyla > Cervidae > Cervus > Cervus canadensis. Next base: position 48,959,410 of record NC_057396.1, on the reverse strand, counting down.
GGGAATAAGCACTTATTCTATCCCTACTTGGAATCAGTATTGCAACAAACAAAAAGGCATGAGTAAAAAAAAAATATTTTTAAAATATAAAAAGTTTTAAAATGAAAAACAAGGGAGGGGTTCTGCATCTGTGATGGACAGAAATCAGAATCAGTTCTGAAACAGTTCTTGCGGCAGCTGAAGCCCAAGAGGTGGCTGTGCCCGTCGCAGAAGTGGACAGAATGAATTGCCAAGAATGGCATCCTGTGTGAGCTCCAGCCTTTACCAATGTGTACCGAATCAGGCCAGGTCCAAATTAGGCCATGTCCAGCTTGGAAACAGCAGCCTTCTTCTAAGTTAGTCTCAGCTTGCCAGTTGCCAGTACCGATCCCCCGTGTCCCTGAAGTGGATGATGTTCCCCCACACACCTCGGCTGATCCCATGAGTTAGGGAGTTGCTAACTTCTGCACTTTGGAAAGGACTTATCAAGGCCAGCTGCTGCTACTCTGCCATCAAGTCCCTTCCCTGAGGGCACCTCAGCAAGACAGCATCAAGCTGTATTCTTGTCAAGTTGTATTCTTCTGCTCAAGATGTCTTAATAATGGGGAGTGGGGCTGGGGGGGAGGGATTTTTATTTAGCTATTTAATAGATATATTTTCATCATGTTAGTGCCTGGCTGATGAACCAGGTAGATCAGCACTCATACCCTGTGGTGGATTAAGGCACAGAATCTGTGGCAGGACAGAGCAAGGGACGATGTGGCTACACAAGAATTTTCTAGTCCACTGCATCTAGGTTTTCCATGTCATACTCAAGCACTCTGCATTGTAATTTTACTCAGCATCATGCCTGTCTTCCCTATAAAATGACATAAAAATGCTCAGCAGTCACATCCACATAGCTCCCAGCTCTTAGTGTGTTGGTCGCTCAGCCGTGTCCAACTCTTTGTGATCCCATGGACTGTAGCCCACCAGGTTCCTCTGTCCATGGAATTTTCCAGGCGGGAATACTGGAGTGGGTTGCCATTCCCTTCTCCAGGAGAAATTCCCAATCCAGGAATCGAATCCAGGTCTCCCGCAGTGCTCAGCAGAGACACATCCACATAGCCCCCAGCTCTTATGTTCCCTGTTCTAAATCCATGTTTCTACACCTGTCCCAACTCTCCCTCCTACTCGGTCCAGCAGTCAAACAATCTTTCTCCCTGATGAGCTCTCCGGTTGTCATAGTAACCAAGACAAGTGCAAAGAAAGAATCAGGTAGCAAGCGTAGATACAAAATTTGAGCTATTCCCAGGTGACTGGCTAAGGCCATTTCATTTCTTTTTATCTTGAATGCATGTAATAAATAAACTACAGTCTGTGTGGTTGGTTTTAACTGTTAAACTTGACTAGCTAAAGAAAGGAGGTGGGGGGGGTTGCTGTGAGGACTAGCTCAACCTATTTTTTTAGAAGCTTTCTTCCCCCTTAATTTATTTGGCTGCCTCTGGTGTGGTTGCAGCACTCTAGAGATCATTGTGTCTTGTGGGATCTTCCATATCCCCTGCATTGCAAGGTGGATTCTTAACCACTGAACCACCAGGGAGGTCCCTCTCAATCTATTTTAAAGAGGCTTGTTGCCAACCTTTAAGGTAGCTTGCTTTAACTACTTCAGGTTTTAAAGACCTCATGAAAAAAAAACTTTAAATGGACTCACCAGTGAAATTAATGAATTCCACTCCAGACAAATAATATTCCATCTCTTAAAGATAACGAGTGCTTTAAGTGAAAGCAAATAGTCTATAGTATTCCATCCTAGCTTACTTTGCTTTAAGGTCAAACATAGAAACAATTTCTCTAAGTATTCCATAAGTCCATATCATAGGGAGAAAGGACTGCTCTTGGGACAGACGTTATGCCAAATATTTGAAAAAAGGTTTCATGAGGTCAATTATTATTTCCTCTAATGTAAAAGTCCATACACCAAAAAAAAAAAAAAAAGAATTGAACACCTGCTAATCTCTACATTAACTTGCCTCTCTCTTGAGGACCCTATGGAAAATATATGATGTTTTGATGCCTTCCTCCCCCAGGAAATGTTGGTGTTACTGTTCATTCAAGAGCTTAGGATTGTATATCTTCTGCCTCTTGCTCTCCTTTGTGTCTCTTTCTCTCCTTATTGCTACTTTTCCTGCCTTTAGCAGATATTGTTGAAGCTTTTTCATATGCCACTTCTTCCTTTTCTCATGCCATCAGACCTGCACTTGTGAGTAGATTCCATCTTCCTGCCCCAGGCTCTCCAGTTTTCTGCCTATGCCAGGAGTGAAGGATGGTGTTCCAAAGCATTCATGTGGTCTCATTCTCCTTGCCAGGGGCTGATTAGGCATGTATCTAATTTGGGCAATTAGATATGAGTAGAAAGCTGCCAAGGACCTCTGGAAAAGGTTTCTCAGGCTAATAAAAATATATACACAGTCCTCTCTTGCTCTTAGACATTGCTGGATTCAGATGTGACGACTGGAAATAAATTAGTCCCTTAGAACTATGAGGATAGGAGTGACACACTGAGGATGGCAGAGTTCTGAGCCACTAAATGAATCAACCCTGTCGTGGTCCCAGTGCAGAACTTCTAGTTATGGGAAATAGTACATTCCTCTGAGGTCATAACCAGTTAAGGTGTGTTGTTATTCACAGCTGAAACATCCTAACAAAATTTCCCACAAGTTTCCCATGGATAGCTAAGAAATGAACACACACTATCAAATTCTATTCAGTATGTAATAACCATTCAGTTCAGTTGCTCAGTCGTGTCTGACTCTTTGCAACCCCACGGACCGCAGCATGCCAGGCTTCCCTGTCCATCACCAACTCCCAGAACTTGCTCAAACTCATGTTCATCGAGTCAGTGATGCCATCCAACCATCTCATCCTCTGTGTCCCCTTCTTCTCCCGCCTTCAATCTTTCCCAGCATTAGGGTCTTTTCCAATGAGTCAGTTCTTCGCATCAGGTGGCCAAAGTATTGGAGCTTCAGCTTCAGCATCAGTCCTTCCAATGAATAGTCAGGACTGATTTCCTTTAGGATTGACTGGTTTGATCTCCTTGCAGTCCAAGGGACTTTCAAGAGTCTTCTCCAACACCATAGTTCAAAAGCATCAATTCTTCGGTGCTCAGCTTTCTTTATGGTCCAACTCTCCCATCCATACATGACTACTGGAAAAACCATAGCTTTGACTATATGGACCTTTGTTGGTAAAGCAATGTTTCTGCTTTTTAATATGCTGTCTAGGTTGATCATAACTTTCCTTCCAAGGAGTAAGCGTCTTTTAATTTCATGGCTGCAGTCACCATCTGCAGTGATTTTGAAGCCCAAGACATTAAAGTCTGTCACTGTTTCCATTGTTTTCCCATTTATCTGCCATGAAGTGATGGGACTGGATAACCATTAACTGTTTGAACAATTAACACCAGACTAAAACTGACAATGGCTAAAGTTGCACACAGTAAAATTTGTTGTTTTCAGAGAATAAAATCATCTTTTCAAAGGATTTATCTATCTCATTTTTTCTATCTTGGAAAAATTCAATATAATTCAAAAGAACAGGAGCTAGTATAATGAAGTACCATGTACTTATCACTTAATGGCAACAACTGTCAACTCAAGGTCAATTCTGTTTTATTTATACTCGCACCTACTCGCCTCACTTCTAGAATGCGCGAGTATGTGCTAAGCTGCTTCAGTCATGTTCGACTCTTTGTGATCCTATGGACTGTAGCCTGCCAGGCTCCTCTGTCCATGGGATTCTCCAGGCAAGAATACTGGAGTGGGTTGCCATGTCCTCCTCCAGGGGATCTTCCCAACCCAAGGATGGAATCCATGTCTCTTTTGTCTCCTGCATTGGCAGGCAGGTTCTTTACCACTAGCACCACCTGGGAAGTGCCCATCTCTGGAATTCAGTTCAGTTCAGTTCAGTCACTCAGTCATGTCTGACTCTTCGCAACCCCATGAACCGCAGCACATCAGGCCTCCCTGTCCATCACCAACTCCTAGAGTTTACCCAAACTCATGTCCATTGAGTCGGTGATGCCATCCAACAATCTCACCCTCTGTTGTCCCCTTCTCCTCCTGCCCTCAATCGTTCCCAGCATCAGGGTCTTTTCAAATGAGTCAGCTTTTCACATCAGGTGGCCAAAGTATTGGAGTTTCAGCTTCAACATCAGTCCTTCCAATGAACCTTTAGGATGGACTGGTTGGATCTCCTTGCAGTTATTCTGAAGCAGATCTGGAGACCTCATATTGTTTCATTATGAAATACCTCTAAGATTAACAATTTTGTTCAAGATATATGGACTTAGATAACAGAAAGAGCATTATCATACCTAAAAATGAATGACTCATTTCCACCAGTCATTTTATTTTATTTTTTGGCTGTGCCACATGGCTTATAGGATCTTAGTTCCCTGACCAGGGATCAAATCCACATCCCCTGCATTGAAAGGCAGATTCTTAACCACTGCTGTACCAGGGAAGTCCCTGAATAACTTATTATTACCATTATATACCCTGTCAATATTAAAATTTCCCAAGCTTTTTCATACTATATATATATATATACACACACACACACACATACATATATAGTGGTGTAATTTCCAACATTTCACATATAATTTTAATTTTGTTCATTTCCTTTACAGTTGAGTGCCTTGACTCCTTTAAGTTGTTTCATAATTTTGATAGCCAATTTATTTAAATCAGGATCAAACAAGTTACACAGGTTGGATTTGAATGACAAGTTTCTTAAGTTTGTTTTAATCTACGGTTTTGCCTTTCCCTGTTTTTCCCTTGTAATTTATTTGCTTCTCAAAAAAATAGCATTTAAAATATCAATACCAGAAAAATTAGATTTTGTGGAAAAAATGACCGCAAAAGAAAATGCACAAAGGCAGAGGTTATGGAAACATTTGACATGTATGAAAACTTATCAATGAATCAAATCTTTGTTGTAAAATGTAAAGGGAAAATAGTTTATTTTAAAACAATTTTAGACAAGATAAAAATAAGAGGGAAAACTAGGAAGAAATAGTATAAAATTATAAAATTTATAAAATATAAAATTTATCATGCCAATAAATTTGATAAAATTTACTCCATAAAATATTTTCTTAATGAAAATTCATCATATTAACCTAATTCTGATGAGATTCTTTACTCTCAAAATGTCTTCATGGTTGAAATAGTGGTGTTAAAATAGTAATAAAATAATGGAATCAGAATACTTAATATTTGTCTATGAGATATCCAAGTGAAAATACTTGATAGGATTGGGAGGCCAGAAGAGAGACTAAGGCTTGTGTCCTTGGTTGACAAACATGATCAATTAATTCATGATTGAAGCCACGGGAACATAAAAAAAAAAATCACCCAGGATAAATGTGAAAATTAAGGGCTTGAAAGAGAACATGGATTTAAATAATGGACTGATAGAAGAAAAGCCAGCAATGAAGACAGCAAAAAATGTCATAAATTGTAGAGGAAAAAAGTAGGAGAATGTTATGTTTTGAATGCTATGGCAGCCTAGAGAATGTACCTTCAGACTTCCAACCATAGGGAAGGTAACTGATCAGGGTTCTGCTGCTGTGTTTGCCACAGAACCATGCTAGGCATTGATCTAGATGTTGTCTAAATCATGCTGATATGCTCATCAACTTTCCAGAAAACATGTTATAGTTTCTAAGAGGTTAAGATGATAAACCCCTAATTATACATTATATAGTTTGTAGATCATCAAGATCTTGACTCTATTTGCCACTTTTGCTAAATACCTACTGAATACCCATTCTTCTTTTTCCTTATCATTAGAAATTTGAGTTCCCGGGAGTGGCCAGGTGGCATACTTCTAACCAATGAGATGTAAGGGGAAAGTCTACTGGGTAGGGGTCATGGGAAAACAACTGCTTTTCCTGTATTAAAAGAAGATGGGTGGGCAAACCTGACTGACATACACTTTAAGCCCTTTACCTTTCACTCCTCTTCTTATCTAGAATTCAGATACAATAATAAGGTGGTTTAGTGATCTTTTAAAACCAGTCTCTTTTTTTAAAGAGCAATTCTAGGTTCACAGTAAAATTAAGTGAAAGAGTTGGACATGAGGATACACCGATTTCCCCAATACCCCTGCCTCCATACACACATAGTCAGCCTCTCCAACTATCCACATCCCCCACCAGAGTAGTAATTTGTTACAACTGATGAACTTACATTGGCACATCTTACTCACCTAACGTCTATAGTTTACATTACCTTTTACTCTTGGGGTTATATACTCTATGAGTTTGGACAAACGCATTGTGACCTATATCCACTGCTACAGTATCATATGGAATAGTTTCACTGCCCTACAAATCCTTTGTTCTCTCATTCCTCTCTCCTCACTAACTCCTAGCAAACTGTAGTCTTTTTACTGTCTCCATAGTTTTGCATTTTGGAATCATACAATATTAGCTTTCTCAGATTGGGTTCTTTTGGCTTAAGTTTCCTCCATGTCTTCTTATGGGTTGATAGTTCATTTCTCAGCAGGGAATAAGACAGTTGACTCTTGGACAACACAGATTTGAATTGTCAGGGTATGTTTATATTGTACATATAATTTATATTATATATATATATAGCTTTGATTAGAAGGACCTTTGTTGGCAAAGTGAACAGTATGAAATCCAGGAGGTAGAAATGCAAATATAGCAGGCCAACTATGGAGTTCAAGCATCTGTGGATTTTGGTAACTGTGGTTAGTCCTGGAACCAATCCCGTGTGAATATCGTGGGGCAAATGTACTATGTGGTCCAGATAATACAAGTGTTTTTATCCATTCACCTACTAAAGGACATCTTGGTTGCTTCTAAGTTTTGGCAATTACAAATTTTATTTGCTACTATAAATATCCATGTGCAGGTTTTTGTGTAGGTATTAGTTTTCACCTCCTTTGAGTAAATACCAGGGAGTATAATTGCTGGATTTGATGGTAAGCGTATGTTTAGTTTCATGAGATACCACGAAAACTATCTTGCAAAGCAGCTGTACTATTTTGCGTTCCTAACAGCAATGAATGAGAATTCCTGTTGCTACACATCCTTGTCAGCATTTGGTATTGTCAGTGTTCTGAATTTTGGCCATTCTAATATGTGTGTAGTGGTATCTTATTATTGTTTTAATTTGCATTTTTATGATGACAAATTATGTGGAACATCTTTTCGTTTGCTTGCTATCTGTGTATCTTCTTTTTTTTTTTTTATTAGTTGGAGGCTAATTACTTTATCTGTGTATCTTCTTTGGTGAAATGTCTGTTAAGCTCTTTGGTCAATTTTTTTGGGGGGTCCATTTTTTAAATTGGGTTGTCATTTTCTTATTATTGAATTTTAAGAATTCATTGTATATTTCAAATAATAGTCCTTTATCACTATGTCTTTTACAATTATTTTCTCCCAGTCTGTATGTTTTCTTTTCATTCTCTTAACAGTGTCTTTCACAGAGCAGAAATTTTTAATTTTAATGAAGTTCAGCTTACCAATTCTTTCTTTCAGGGATTGTGCCTTTGCTGTTATATCTAGAAAGTCATCACCAAACCAAGGTCATCTGTCATGGCAAGGTGTAGAGGTAAAGGAAGTATTCTGAAGTCCTAAGACTAGGTTGCTGTTGTTTAGTTGCTCAGTTGTGTTTGACTCTTTTGCAACCCTGTGGACTGTAGCCTGCCAGGCTCCTCTGTCCAGGGGATTTTCCAGGCAACAATACTGGAGTGGGTTGCCATTTCCTTCTCCAGGGGCTCTTTCTGACCCAGGGATCAAACCTGTATCTCCTTCTCCAAAAAGCTTAAACTAAGTCCTCAACTTATTAGATATTATTTTTCTATTATGAAATAATAATATCTACCCAATAGACATTATTAGATATTATCACAAGGTTTACAGCTGCAGGCACTGGAATTCAGAAAGAATGTCCTTTTTGTTGTGCTTGTTACTTCAGTGGTAGTTTTTCCATGGCAGTATGATAAAAGAGGCTTGATACTTGTCATTTTGATCTTTCAACATCCAAATATTCTTCTTATGGTTGCTGTAGAGAAGGATGGAGGGAAGGGATAGTTAGGGAATGGACATGCAGACACTGCTATATTTAAAATGGATAGTCAACAAGGACCTTCTGTATAACATATGGAATCCTGCTCAATGTTATGTAGCAGACTGGATGGGAGGGGAGTTTGGAGGACAATGGATATACGTATATATATGGTTGAATCCTTTTGTTGTTCACCTGAAACTGTCATAACACTGTTAATTGACTCTACCCCAACACAAAATAAAAAGTTTTTTTAAAAAAATAGTGAGACTTGTCTTATTTTATTAATTTTGTCTAAAATGCCATATCCCCATTGCCTAACTCCTATTTATTCTCCAGCTCCAAGTTATGCTATAAAATGAAACCATTTATATCTGTTTAAAAGAGAAAATATTTAGGAATATGCTTAAGACTTATAAGACCTCTACACAGAAAACTATATAACCTTGTTGGGAGAAATTAAAGAAACCCTTTAAAAATAAAGAGATACATCATTTTCATGGATTGGAAAACTCAGTATTGTTAAAATAACTATCCCCAAATTGATGTAGAGATTTAACACAATTCCAATCATAATCTCAGTAGGCTTTTTTTGGGTAGAAATTTACAAGCTTGCTCTAAAAATTACATGGAAATGCAAAGGACCTAGAAAACTCAAAAACTATTGAAAAATCAGGACAAAGTTGGAGGACTCAGGCTACCTGTTTTCAAATTTTACTATGCATAGCTATTACTTCTCTTAGGATACCTTCCATGGCCCTTCCAGTCTGGGTTAATTGTTTCTCTTCTGTTCTTCTGTAGAATTCTGGACTACCGTCATTAAAGCACTTACCACAGTGCATTTCAATGATGTATTATTTGCTTATGTTCCCCACCTTAGGTTTCATAAGGGCATAGAGCAGAATCTTTCTGGTTTATCACTGAATCTGCACCACCTGCAGAAGGGTGCCTGTTACGCTACAGACATGCAAGTATTTACTGCATTAAGTTGTACTTAAATAATTTTTATTAAAAAGTTAATATTTTAAAAGAAAATTCATAAAGATCCTCTTTTGCTTGAGAACTATTTATACAACTGGCCAGGATTAGTTTATCTGGCTTAATTTTAAAAGACAGTAATATTACCATAGGGCTTCCCAGGTGGCGCTAGTGGTAAAGAACCTGCCTGCCAATGTAGGAAATCTAAGAGTCATGCGTTCAATCCCTGGGTCGGGAAGATCTCCTGGAGGAGGTCATGGCAACCCACTCCAGTATTCTTTCCTGGAGAATCTTATGGAGAGAGGAGCCTGGCGGGCTATGGTCCATAGGGTCACAAAGAGTCCAACATGACTGAAGCAACTTAGCGTGCATACAAGCACAATATTACCGTGACAGAAATAAATAGATTAAGATCATGCAATTCAACTCAAAAAATTATATCAAGCCTTTGGAAATTAAATGTCCTAAGCATGTACAATATATTGCTCAGTAATTATACTCCCAAGAAGCTAGATGTATGAAATAATAAAAGGCAAAAACAGCTTTAAGAACAAACTGTTCATTGCTATTGTTATTTATTATAGAAAAAATGGACACAAGCTAAGAGTCACACAAAACGAGATTCATTTTAAAAAAATAATATGGCAGATCAGCTTGATGTAATATTTTACAGCCAAAAGATGATTATCAAAATAATATAATAGCTCTTAAAATGGTTTTTTTAATTAACCTTCCTGCTATAACTAGATAACAAAGCTCAATTAATATTTTTCACTTTATTTTAAATCATGGGAGAAAGATGACAAGCCAACAAGAAATTACCAGGCCAAAAAGAGAGGTAACAGTTGAAATGTGGCTTTTTTCCTGAAAGCATTTGTCAATCCTTAAAATTTTGAACCTGAAATTAAAAAGCCTTTTGGGCAAGAAAGACAGAAAATAAAGCTTAGAGCCTACAAAAGGCTGAGAGTCTCAGGAGAAACTTCTCACAACATGTTGGGACTTCACACCCAGAGTAAATATAAACTAGGAGGAAAATATCTTACACAGAATGACACCCTAAGTAGGGTAGCAAGAGCACCAGAGAATTATAAGCCTTAATGTAATTGAACTCAGGAACTTAGCAGAAGCAAATATAAATCCTCTCTAGATAAAAGTACCTTCCTTGCAAGTCTAAACTTATTCACACAAATAGTTGGTCAAATATAATGTCCAACACAAACCCAAAACTCACAAAGAAACCAGACTCTATAAGCAATAACTAGGCAAAGGAAACAAATTCACAAAGATTTCAGATACTGAACAACAACGCTGACTATAGATAAAAGAAAACACAAATTTGGAGATCTCTGTAGAGAATAAGAAATCACAAAAAGGGCTATAATAAGTTTGTAAAAGAATCTTAAAGAATTCTAGAAATAAAACATACAGTAACTGAAATTAAAACCCCAAAGGTGTGGGTGAACACTTTCAGGTACTAAGATGGTGGCACACCCTGCAAGGGAATGGAAGCTCCCCACCACCCCATTCCACCCAAACTTTGGCCTGTGCATCTCTTCCATTTGGCTGTTCCTGGAGGAGGAGAAGGCCGTGTGAAGGCAGGAGCAGAGGTTGGAGTAATGCAGCCATAAGCTAAGGAACACTTAGAGCCACCAGAAGCTGAAAATGGCAAGGAAGGATTCTCCCCTCCGGCCTTCAGAGAGAGCATCCTCTTAATGACACTTCAACTTGGACTTCAGGCTTTCAAATTCTGAGACAATAAATTTCTGTTGTTTCAAGACAAAAACAAATACACACATGCCCCCAAAGTCAAATCCCTGCTCTAAAGTTATAGCTTGCAGCCTTGGCTACACATTGGAAACACCTGGCAGAGTTTAAAACAAAAAACAAGCAAGCAAAAACCCGCTTGTTACCATGCTCCAACTCAGATTACTTGAATTAGAATCTTAAGGGGTAAGGCCCAGGAGTCAGTTCCTTAAAATGCTATGTATTCAAGTTTGGGATCCATTACTCTGAATCAGGAATGGGTAAATGGTGGCTCAAAGGCCGAATCTGGTCTGCCATTTGTTTTCGTAAATAAAGTTTTATTGGAATTCACATACACAAAACCCAAAACCCACCCAGTTTAGTAGATTGTATGCTGATGAAAAGAGAATTTGCAAATTAGAAAAAGAAAAACAATAAAGATCAGACAGCTGGATCATCGAAAAAGCAAGAGAGTTCCAGAAAAACATCTATTTCTGCTTTATTGACTATGCCAAAGCCTTCAACTGTGTGGATGACAATAAACTGGAAAATTCTGAAAGAGATGGGAATACCAGACCACCTGACCTGCCTCTTGAGAAAGCCGTATGCAGGTCAGGAAGCAACAGTTAGAACTGGACATGGAACAACAGACTGGTTATAAATAGGCAAAGGAGTACGTCAAGGCTGTATATTGTCACCCTGATTATTTAACTTATATGCAGAGTACATCATGAGAAACTCTGAGCTGGAAGAAGCACAAGCTGGAATCAAGATTGCCGGGAGAAATATCAACAGCCTCAGATATGCAGATGACACCACCCTTATGGCAGAAAGTGAAGAGGAACTAAAAAGCCTCTTGATGAAAGTGAAAGAGGAGAGTGAAAAAGTTGGCTTAAAGCTCAACATTCAGAAAACTAAGATCATGGCATCTGGTCCCATGACCTCATGGGAAATAGATGGGGAGACAGTGGAAACAGTGTCAGACTTTATTTTTGGGGGCTCCAAAATCACTGCGGATGGTGACTGCAGCCATGAAATTAAAAGACGCTTACTCCTTGGAAGGAAAGTTATGACCAACCTAGATAGCATATTAAAAAGCAGAGACATTACTTTGCCAACAAAGGGCCGTCTGGTCAAGGCTATGGTTTTTCCAGTGGTCATGTATGGATGTGAGAGTTGGACTGTGAAGAAAGCTGAGTGCCGAAAAATTGATGCTTTTGAACTGTGGTGTTGGAGAAGACTCTTGAGAGTCCCTTGCACTGCAAGGAGATCCAACCAGTCCATCCTAAAGGAGATCAGTCCTGGGTGTTCATTGGAAGGACTGATGCTGAAGCTGAAACTCCAGTACTTTGGCCACCTCATGCAAAGAGTTGACTCATTGGAAAAGACCCTGATGCTGGGAGGGATTGGGGGCAGGAGGAGAAGGGGACGACAGAGGATGAGATGGCTGGATGGCATCACCGACGCGATGAGCATGAGTTTGAGTAAACTCCGGGAGTTGGTGATGGACAGGGAGGCCTGGCGTGCTGCGATTCATGGGGTCACAAAGAGTCGGACACGACTGAGTGACTGAACTGAACTGAATGAAGTAGGGAATAGAAAAGCAATAGAGAAAATCAACAAAACAAAAACTCAGTTCTTTGAAGACAGCAACAAAATGGACAAATTTAGTGAGACTAACCAAGGGGAAAACAAAAGAAAACACAAAAAACAAACAAAAAAGACTCAAAGTACTAGAATCAGAAATGAAAGAAGGGACATTACCACTGAACTTATAGACAAAAGTGGGGATTATAAAGGAACACTATAAACAATTTTATGCCTACAAATTAGATTACCTTGATAAAATGGACAAATTCCTACAAAGACCCAAACTACTGATATAGAGTCAAGAAGAAATAGATAAATGAATAGATCTAATAAAAAGTGGAGAGATTGAGTCAATAATTAGAAAACTACCCACAAAGCCCATACCCGGATGGCTGCACCACTAAATTCCACTAAAAGTTTAAATAAGAATAAATGCCAATTCTTCACAAACTGCTCTAAAAATTAGAAGAGGACAGAACAGTTCTTAACTCATTGTACTAGGCCAGTATTACCCTGATACCAAAGCCAGAAAAACATATCACAAGACAACTATGGACCGATATCTTTTATTGTTCTTGTTGTTTAGTCACTAAGTCATCTCCAACACTTTGCAACCTCATGGACTATAGCCCACCAGGCTCCTCTGTCCATGGAATTTCCCAGGCAAGAATACTGGAGTGGGTTGGCATTTCCTTGTCCAGGAGATCTTCCCAACCCAGGGATCAAATCCTCATCTCTTGCATTGCAGGTAGATGCTTTTCCACTGGGCCAGCAGGGAAGCCGAGTATCTATTATGAATGTGGTCAAATTAATCCTCAACAAAATACTAACAAACCAAATGCAGAAACATATAAAAACAATGATATACCACCACCAAGTAGGATACACTTGCAATGAATTATCAAGAAATGAAATTAACGGACTTCCCTCGTGATCCAGTGGTTAAGAATCTGCTTTGCAATGCAAGGGATGTGGGTTTGATCCCTAGTTGGGGAACGAAGATCCCACATGCCTTTGAGCAACTAAGCATGTGCACCCCAACTACTGTGTCTGTGTACCACAACTAGAGAGTTCGTGGGCCGCAACAAAATATCCCCCATGACACAATGAGGATCCCATGGGCCACAACTAACACTTGGTGCAGCCAAATTAATTAACTTAAAAAGAGAAAAAATGACATTAAGAAAACAACTCCATTTACAATTGCGTCCAGAAGAATAAAGTATTTAGGAATATATTTAATGAAAGAAGTACAAAAATTATACTCTGAAAGCTACAAAACATTGTTGAAAGATATTAGAGAAGGTTTATAATTGGAAAAATAACACATGTTCATAGATCGGAAGACTGAACCTTGTTAAGACAATACTATTCCCCGATCTGATCTATAGATTCAATGCAATCCCACTTCCATCTGGCTTTTTTGTAAAAATTGGCAAGCTCCTTGTAAAATTTGAATGGACTTGTAAGGGACCTAGAATAGTCAAATAGTCTTGAGAAGGAAGGACAAAATGGGAGTCATACTTCCAGATTTTAATTTTTTTTAATTTTTATTTTATATCACAGTGTAGTTGATTTACAATGTATTATTTTCAGGTGTACAGCAAAATGATTCAGCTATGCATATACTTATTCTTTTTCAGATTCTTTTCCTATGTAAATTATTACAGAATATTGAGTAGAGTTCACTGTATTATACAGTAGGTCCTTGTTGATTATCTAGTTTATACATAGTAGTGTATATGTGTTGATCCCAACCTCCTAATTTATCCTTCTTGATTTCAAATCTTACAACAAAGTAGCAGTAATTTAGACATTGTGGTACTAGCACAAGGACAGACATAAAGATGAACGGACTAGAACTGAGAGTCCAGAAATAAATCCATATGTCTACAGTCAACCAACTTTCAACAAGAATGTCAAAACCATCCAATAAGGAAAGAATAGTCTTTTCAACAAATGGTCCTGGGACAAATGAATAGCCATATTTAAAAGAAAGAAGTTATATCCCTTCCTAATATCATATATAAAAATTAACTGAAAAGGTGAAAGTGAAAGTGTTAGTTGCTCAGTTGTGTCTGACTCTAGGCAACTTTATCCATGGAATTCTCCAGGCAAGAATACTGGAGCGGGTTGCCATTCTCTTCTCCAGGGAATCTTCCCGACCCAGGGATCAACATGGGTCTCTTGCATTGCATGCAGATTCTTCACCATGTGAGCTCCCAGGGAAGCCAAGGACCTAAAAGTAAGAGCTAGAACTATAAAACGCTTAGCAGAAAATAAAGGGTAACTCTCCATAACCTAAGATTTGGCAAAGGATTCTTAGATATGACACCAAAATTATGAGCAACAAAAGAAAAAATAAACTGGACTTCTCCAAGACAAAGAACTTCTGTTCTTCCAAGAGTATCAAAAAGAATATGGAGAATTCCCTGGGAGTTCAGTGGTCAGGACTCTGAGATCTCACTGCCAAGGTCCCAGTTTCAATTCCTGGTCGGGGAACTAAGATTCCACCAGTCACTGCCAATAAATAAATAGGGATACTTAAAAATATATGTATGAAAAGACAACCCACAGATGAAAGGGTATATTTGCAAATCATATATCTGATTTGGCTCAGGGGCTATGTCTAGAAACATAAAGAAAACTTACAACTCAATAATTAAACAATTTAAAAAATGGGCAAAAGATCTGACTAGACATTTCTCCCAGAAAGACAAATGGCCAACAAGTACATGAAAAGACACTAAACATGTTTAGTCTATAGGGAAATGCAACAAAAACCAGAATGAGAATCCACTTCACAGTCACTGAAATGTCTAGTATCAAACTGAGATAATAACAAGTGTTGGAAAATCTATGGAGAAACTGGAACCCAAATACACTGCTGGTGGTAATGTAAACGGTGCAGTTACTGTGGAAAAGTCTGACTGTTTCTTAAATGATTAAACATAGAAGGTAGCACATGATCGGGGAAATTCAGTCTTAGGTATATACCAAAGGGAAATGAAAGCATTCTATACAAAAACTACATAAATGTTTATAGCAGCATTATTCATAATAGCCAAAGGCTATGTCCATCAGTGGATAAATAGACCAATAAAATATAGTAAACCTATATAATGGAATATTATTCAATTACAAAAAGGAATGAAACACTGATACATCTACAACATGGATAAACTTTGAAAACATTAGGCTAAATGAAAGAAGTCAGTCACAAAAGACCCCATGTTCTCTGATTCTATTTATATGAAATGTTCAGAACAGGCAAACCAATATAGAAAGTAGATTAGTGATTGCTTAGGTCTGGGAGTGGGAGACAGGGCAACAGGATATAGCTCAAGGTGGTAAAAATGTTCCAAAATTTACTGTAGGGATGTTTGCGAATAAAACCAAAAAAAAAAAAAAATTTTATGTACATTAAATAGGTAAATTGTTTGGCATGTGAACTATATCTCAATAAAGGTGTTTTAAAATCTGTAATGAGACACATCCTCAGGGGCCAATTCTACACTTCCATAAACCCAATAGGAAGTGCCTGCTTAGACTTTGCACCCTAGGTTCTTTGCCTTGCTCCATCCTAATCCCACGTGTGCTCTGCATCTTTCCCCTTATACAAAGAAAACCACTTCTTATTTGTTGTTGTTGTATCCCTTGTCTCAGCAGAGGTTTTACGTAAAGGAGCTAAAAGAAGAAAGTTTCTTGCAAGATACTCATTTCCTTTCCTTCCTTTTTTTTTTTTTTTTTGAATACAGCATTCATGAGAATTTATGACAAGCATTTTCGGGAACAATAAGAAAATACTTCTCTTTTCAGAGTGATCACAAGCAGAATGATAGATTTCTTCCAATTTTAAAGTTTTAACACAGGAGGGTACAAGACCTGAGCTCCGCTTGGTGGGGGTGTTTCAAGGAATTGGTAGGATTTAGAAGGGATGGCCATGTGTCTAAACAGAAGCTTTGGGGTTTGTAGCCTCAGTCAAGTTTCCAGGCCATACCTGAATGGTACGCAAGGATAAAGCTGTCAGACTTCAAGACCACTATGACCCTGGACAATATAGATGTTAGCAGAAACCTTGATGATCTAGAGCTATCTGCTCTTCCTCTTTCCCCAGTATCATTTAAAGCCTGGGCTGGAGATGGGAGACTCTGATATTGATGAAAATTTAATTTCTTGCTACCCTAACCAAAAGAGAGCTTTGAGTATCTTAATTAGATTTTTTAAAACTATAAATAAAGGGTATATATTAGGACCAAGAGAGATATTCTCTTTCATAACCACAGAGTTGTCACACTTAGCAAATAAAAATACAGGATACTAAACAAATTCCAACAGAACTGAAAGCTTCTGAGCTTCCCTGACTAGGAAAACTATTATACACCCTCTTCTGGACACACTTAGATACCGTTCTTCGATTTGATGAGTTCTGGGTTCTCTTGGTTACCCTTCAAATCCTAAGCAACAAGTTGGAGATGTTGGGCAAAGTTTCTGGTAACTACTTTATGTCTGTCATGATCTTGCTGATAAAAATGGGGACTAGTTGATTCAGGTATTGAATTAAAACTTGCATTTCTCCCATCCTTTATACTTGCCCTATACAGTTTCACCTCTTGAAAGTTCTCAGTAGTGTTTCTCAGAATTGAATTAGGGTTGTCTTATAAAAACCACTGCTTAATCACATTTAATATATATACAAATCATCATTGGATCTTGTTAAAATGCAGATTCTGATTCAATAGAATTGGGATGGGGCTTGAAATTTTTTATTTCTTATTACGCTCCCGGAGGACTAACAGACTGGTCCTCCTATCACACTTTGAGTAGCAAGATTATGACCACTTACGTCACAATCAATAGGTATTTGTTAAATAAGCAAGTACCTAGGCCCTATTCCACTATACTGATTCTGAGTCTCTGGGGCACTGTCCCAGAGGACAAACTCCTAGGAAGACCCTGCCCTCTACCGTTTTCTCTACTTACTAATTTTTTGTCCTTTAAAGCCCATTGCTAGTCCCTTCTGCCACTTGATGCTCTTACCGACTACCTCACACTCTTCTTTCTTAACAGTTGTCTGCGGCAAGCACTTGCTGTTTATCATGAGCTCTTTTCTTGTATACATATGGTCTTCCCAGACAGATTTCATTCTTATTTTCATTTTTTTATTTTTTGAAATGAACAATTTTATTATATACTTTCTCTTAGCCTCAGCCCCTAGCATAAAACTTCACAGAGAGTACATGTTTACTTAACGTTCATCACAGACAATGATAGTGACGATAGTGAATGATGAATTTTTCTCCAGGACTCATGTGTATTTCCCAGGCCTAGTGTGAATAAAAGAATCTGCTGATTCTGTAAAGGAAATACTTAACTGACTAGCAAAAGCTGTAATTCCCAACTATGGCACACTATTTTTCAGGGATGGGTACTACAATCCTTCTATACCTTGGTATTTGGGATTTTATTATGGTAAATGGCATTTTTAAAGGAAAGTAATTCTTTGAATTTATTATATCTTTTATCTGTGAACCTCCAAGTACTTTAAAGCCATTTAAGTTACTGCAGCCAAGGTGTAAATACTATTACACTATCCTTGCAAAAAACTGACGAGAGAAAGAGTCACTTGGTTAGAATCGTAGAGCCACTGTTTAAGAAGCTACACCAAGAGACTCAGGAGCAGCTGTGTGTGACAGGCAAGCACCTGTCAGCATCTCCCACACCTGATCTGTGACTTGAAAGGTGAACATTCTGTAGAAGAGAGGAGGGCAAAATAAGGAGAAATTTAAGACTATTTCTTTTCAATCTTTCTTCTTGCTCCACATTCCTATTGCCAGTGCTTTTTGCACGCTAACGCTTATTCATTCTTGTGTTATGGTTAAATGCTGACACATCTTCCCTCTTTCACAACTTGGTTGTTGGTTTTTTTTTTCCCCAGTTATCTTGTTCTCCCTACCTCCTAGTCCACTGTAGCAGCAGAGCAAAATGATCTGCCACCTGAGACCTGAAATGAGGTTGGATTGCTCGTTCGACTACTTTTGAATTCCGCCTCTTTGAAAAAGTCAGTTCACTCAGAGGCAGCTTCCTCTTTGTGTGTAAAATGAGCATGGATCACCTCCTTTTCACTCCGTCACACGATGGTTTAGACGACAGAAGGCGATTCGTAAACTGTAAAGCACTGAATAGATATCAGCTGTACCCTTCCTGCACCTGCCCTTGTTTAATTTAATTGAAGCCCAGGGACACAACTGCAGTGGACCTAACGCGGACTGGGCGTTTCTATAGAGAACAGCCTAGAGGTGTAGCTTTTTTCTTTTGAGAAAAGGCAGGGCAAGGAGCTGCTGGGAGTTGTAGTCTGCGGTGGTCTTTACACGCCTCGAGGGGGAGAGAAAAAAAAAAAGAACTACAACTCCCGTGAGGCTATGCGGGGACAGCCCTCGCACTCTCCCGCCAGGCGCGCTCCCCAAGACGAAACAGGAGGGGCCCTTCGCGCGCCATGGGTATTCACAAAAGCGAGCTCTGAGACAGGCGCGTTGTGGTGGACATGGCGTCTGATGCAGAAAAGGAGACGCGTGGGGGTGGGTGGGGATTGTAACAAGAATAAGACACGTGGGAAAAGGCAAATTAAGAAATAAAATGGTCCATGCCCCTATTCCTCACCCCGCAGCAGGGTACTAACCCGCGCCCTCGCGCCGCTGGGAAGGCGTCGGGAGCGCGCTTCCCGGCTCGCGCCTCGAGTCCCGGGAGCTTAAATCTGCGGGGAAGGGGCGGGGCTAGAGGCGCGAGGGCGGGGCCTAAAGCTGCGAGGGCGGCGGTAGCGGCGGCGGCCACGACCCAGAGACATCTAGGACTGTTGTTGTTCTCTCGAGGTGGGACCGCCTCAGTCCGTTCGCCCAGAGAGACCAGGAGCTCGTCTAGTGGGAAGTAGGCGGCCGCGTCCCTCCTCTCTCCTGTTTCCTCAAAGCTGCGGCAGGACCTGGCACAAAAGTCCTGCGGTTGGTCTCCGATGCCTTTCAGTGAGGAGGGGGCGTCGAGATCCCGGTGAGCGCACGTCAAGCTCCTCCAGCTCTGTGTCTTGGCTGGATCCCCAGTCACGCACCCCAGACTGGCTGCCATGACTGAAAACGCAGAGGGGGACCTGAACTCCAACCTGCTCCACGCCCCCTATCACACTGGGGACCCTCAGCTAGACACAGCCATCGGGCAGTGGCTCCGTTGGGATAAGGTGGGTACCTGGTCGGCAGGGCATCCTCCCCCTCCTCCTGCACGCCCTCCCACACCGTGTACGCCCTTGCCCGTCCCCACCCGGTGCTCTGCAGGCTGTGGGGGGAGATGGCTCAGGCCATGCGGCGGGAGCTAGCGGAGCTGGGCGTTGCCACCCACCTATGCCTGGGCTGCCTCCCTGGGGCCATCTGAGCTGGGAAAGGACGCCTGTAGTCGCTTCCTTCTGCAAGGCGAGAAATTGCTACCTTCCTTCCTCCTCCCCCCGTCCCGCCCCCCTTCAAGTGTATGTCGTGTCTCTTTTCTCCAAAAAAAAAAAAATCATCATCATCATCATCATTGTAAGTTATACCCTTAATAGAGAGATTTACTTTCCCCTTTCTTCTCCCTTGACTTCCTTCTCTGCAAATCTGAAAGTGGGTGGTTTTTTGTTGTTGTTTTTTTTTTTTTTCCACCTTCTGGGACGATATCTAACCACTATCTGCTTTAGCGCTGGTCTGGTGTGTTTCTACCTTACGTCGCTAGGTAGTCGCTGGTCTTTTATCGCTCCCGCTCCCGTGTATTCTCTAATACCACCTTTTGCTCTTGAGAAAGATAAGGGTTCCCTTTTTTCCGCTGGCCAGAAGTTATTTTCTGAAGGTGTCCTCTTCCAAAAATCATGTTTTCCAGGTTTCATGCGATGATACAGACTTGTATCCATTCCTCCTCTGTTCCCCCACCGGTACTCTCTCCAAATTGTTGCGGTGTTTTCATCTTACGGAGGCATATGGGATGGATATATGAGAGCTAGAATTAAAATGCAGCCATCTCACTTGTAAAAGAGGCCCTTAGCTCCAACAGAGAAAGATTATCCAAGCTTTTGCTTTGTCGAGTATATTAAATGCATTTGTTGAAGTAGAGACGGCAACTTATTTTAAAAAGAATTAATAATACTGAATTAAAGAATTAATGTGGTCATATGTGAAATCATGTTATTCAGCTTCCTAAAGGATTATTAGCTTCCTAAAGTTTTATTTTCACTTTGTTCAGTCATTCATGCATTCAGCAAAAAATATCGATTGAGCATTGGGTAGTGTTTCAGGACCTGTTGGGTCCAGGGTGTGCTAGTGGTGAGGAGGCTAGAAAGGGTTCCTACCCTCAAAAAGCCTTCAGTCAGCAAATAAGGAAGACCAACAAATAAGCAATGACTTGTTTAGTATTACATGGTCATATGTATCTTGGACATTCTAATTCTTCCTCTGGAGTCTAAACCAGTGCATTTCAAACTCTTGAAGTGCATGCAGAGCACCTGGAGATCTTTAAATGCAGATTGTGATTTATGAAGCCTGGGGTGTGGTGTGAGATTCTGCTTCATAATGAACTCCCAAATGATACCAATGCTGCTGGTCTGTGGACCACACTTTGGGTAGCAAGGCTCCAGAATGTTCTGAATGAGCTACTAGAGAGCTAACACCCTTTTTGTAGGATTTGCCCATTTATACAAAAAATACATATGTACACACACCTTTTTCAGTCATATGCAAAATCTGTGGTGTCCCATTGATTACAAGGATGTGAAAAATGTGAATAACTTTAAATCCATTTTGCCAGTTTTTATTATTGCCTGCTGTGAATATAGTTCCTTGTTGTGGAAGGATACAAAAGAAGTGAAGATTTACAGATTACTCTTCTGTTTTTGGTTCATTAGGGAGGAGGAAGCCTAGTAGGAAAAAAAAGCTAAGGTTTAGCATACTGTGAAATGATATATACTGTAAGCTGACCATATATCTCTCTTCAGCAGAGAAATCTAAATGACAAATGAATGTTATCTTTATAGGTTTAATATAGTTAATTGCTATTGTTTAAAGCCATCTGCTGTCAGTAAAGAAATGTGATTTTACTTGTGTCTCTGTGAAGTGAAAGGAAGATGTATGATATTCAAAGACACTTGTAGAATTCCAACACAATTTAATTTATTGATAACTATTATGTGTGTCAAAGCCTTTGGCCCTTCACAATAGGAATTTGTTTCATTGTCACGGGTGAAATCTTTTGTTCTATTTAGGTGCTAATTTTGACTATACTTTTCCTAATGGATCTCTTGACTTGATTATTTTTAAAAATATTGGCTGAGTGAATTGATATTATTTGTCCATGCTGTACCTAGATATTGTTGGGTATACTGAAATGTGAAAAGACTATGAAATACATATACATGTAAAAAGATAATGCTGGGATGGTGTTGGTGGCAATTTAATGGTTTATAGGCAGTCAGGTTTTATAGGAGTTTAAAAGTAAGTGACCTGTGGACTGGGATAGTCAAGGAAGACAATAAGAAGATGGGATACATATAAAAAGAATGGGGAGAGCCCTCACCGAAAGTGGAAGAGAAATTAATTTATATTTAAAGGGCCTTCTATATACAAGGTACGGACTGAAAACCTGTGGGAGACACAAAGATTAATTAGATATGGATCGTATCTTCAAAGAACATAGAAAGGAATATAAAACAAAAGCTTATAAATATAATACAGGGAGTAAGTAACAAGTGCTTTTAACAGATTTAAAGAAGTTTAATAGTTATTTAATAAAAATAATATTTACTTAACCAATCCCTCTCTCAATGGGAAAAATGCTTTTAATTAGTAAGGAAAGATACATGTATTGTAGATTGATAGTGTAGGTAAGCTAGGCTATGGTGTCCCAGGGCACTGAAATGTGGAGTGCAGAAATGTGAAACAATAGTTTGGATTTACAGCATTTATTGCATTACATGTTGGTGATGACATGTGTGGTCTTCCAGCATAGAGAAGGTGAAGTAATACCTGATTAATACCTATTTATTTTTTATAGTGGAAAAAAGAACCTACCAAATGCCCTGATCCTTGATGACTCTGGTGAGATACATAGTACTAAGTCATAAGTTGATCTAAAAGCAATTTGTTACTTGCCCAGGTCACCAGTATTGCTAGTTTTAGTCATGGTGGGTGGTGGTCTTTGAAATTTCTTCATAAAACAGGTGTTATCTGTGCTAAACCCTTCGGAATTAGTTAAAATTTAGACTTGTCAGCATTGAGAGGAGGAATATTCCAAGTAGAGATAAAAACATTAATGTGTGTACTTAGAAAATTTGTTTCTGCAGTAGCTTAGGGTACATAGAAACTGTTGGAAAGGCATGTAGACCAGGTCATAGAAAGGCATTAGTATGTGGTTAGTGGCCTTGAGTAAAGGTATATGAAAGTGTTAAAACAAAAATAGTGCAATAAGACAGGGTGATTATTGGGGAGGTCCCAGGTACCCCTTGCTGTCGCTTTGGAGTGACATTCTTTTGTTCTGTTTACTATAGTCCAGGATCTGACCCTTGGTTCTTATGCCTTCAGACTAATTTGTTAGTCTCTCTTGCCTCAGGATGGACTCATGCTGCTCAAGGTCACAGTAACTGATGTCAGAATTCAGAAAGCTGTTTTATTAATTTATGGTACAGATGTAATATAGATGAATTTGTCTCAGTCAGGCCATTTTCTCAATGCACCATAAGGGAAGTGAAAGAATCTGAAGATTTGCAGTGATTATGAAATCAAATCACAAGGAGTCAGATATATGGCATAAATGTTTAACAGCATTAGTCTATAATAAGTAAATGCATCCATCTCTCTGATAGGACTGTCCTACCACTGGAATCCAACAAGTCTGTGGATCAAAGTGTTCCTCCTCCAGCCAATGCGCAGATGATACTGCTGCAGTGCTCTCCCCTTCTATCTTTTAGAGCTTAGGCCCCCACTTCCTTCCTAATACTTTCATACATTCTATCAAATTACAGACAAGTCTTGCTGGCTAGAAGCTAGGTTCTCTATAAATATGACAACTCTCTCCTGTTTTTGATATACTGTAAATTTTACCATTTTTGAAAACAGTCTTATCAAAGACATTAAGCCCTGTCCAAGTTTGGGTGTGTAAATGTGGGTAGGGAGTGGGATGGGACCCCAGGCAGAGCCGCTCAGCCAGCTGTAGTGGCAACAACTATATATATATTGACAGCAGTGTGGAGGCAGGAATTGGCCATGGCATTTTGAGAAATAATGAGTAGAGTACTGTGGTCTCTGAGGGTAGGTTTATGTTGAGAAAGAGTAGAATGTAAAGATAGATTAATTAGGTTACAGTTATGAAATGCCTGAACATAGAAATAAAAGACTTCATCCTAAAGTCAGTGATTTTCAAACATCTAGCAATGAAAGTTTTTAAGCAAAATATAGCCCACATTTCTTTAAAAGTGGTGAATGAATTTCCTTTTAAATCATCATCACGTGATGGAAAACACACCCATGAAGCACCTCTCCAGAGGTTGTCCATTCCAGTTTCATTGTGCAGAGACCCAAAGAAGTGGAAATTATTAGTGGTGGTGGATAGAACCTGAATCAGAACTTGAATCTGCCACCTAGTTCAATATAGTTTTTATAATGGTTTAGTCACTAAGTCGTGTCTGACTCTTGTGACCCCCATGGACTGCCAGGCTCCTTTGTCTATCGGATTCTCCAGGCAACAATACTGGAGTGGGTTGCTATTTCCTTCTCCATTCTTTTTTAATAATACTAGTCTATATTACATTTTTTGTTAACTTTTTCTAATACTTTACATAATTTGGCATTTGATCAATGAAGAATACTTATCACCTTGTTAATTTTGGAAAACATTAGTGGTTATTACTTGAATTTATTTGTGTTGTGTTTCAAACCTTGATGATCTAAATAATTTGATATTCACAGCAACCCTGTATGGTAGGCAGGTTAGGTGTGAAAGTGAAGTCGCTCAGTTGTGTCTGACTCTTTGTGACCCCACGGACTGTAGTCTTATCAGGTTCCTCCGTCCATGGGATTTTCCAGGCAGTAGTACTGGAGTGGGTTGCCATTTCCTTCTCCAAGGTTAGGTGTGCTGCTGTGTCGCTTCAGTCGTGTCCGACTCTATGTGACCCCATAGACGGCAGCCCACCAGGCTCCCCTGTCCCTGGGATTCTCCAGGCAAGAACACTGGAGTGGGTTAGGTGTAGTTATCCCCAATTTTACTACTAAAGAAACTTAGTTTCAGACATGGAAAATGACCTGCTCAAGGACATACGGCTTTTAAGTGGTAGACTTGGAACTAAACCTGGGATATCTGATCTTTACTCTAGCTTTCTTATCACTGTACTAGACTCTGTAACTGGAATGTTTAATAGATGTTAGTGACATCATAAACCAAGTTTCAAGGACCTCATTAAAACCATTTTATTGGTTTTTGTAAAAGCTGAAGTAGACTGTGATATTCTGCAGAATAAATTGCCATGGATTTTTTTTTTAAAGAGCTGAATTTGCTGCTTAACAGTTGCTTTGGTTTCCTTGGCAACAACAGTCTCCCTCTGTCCAAGACATTTAGTATGTAGAAATAAGGGTTTGGAGATATATCTACACATATATATATGTGTAATATATATGTATGTATGTGTGTGTGTGTATATATATATACACACACATACACACATTTATTTTTTCCTTTTATATATTTCCAAATTTCTTACATTTGCTCTTTAGTTTCTACAATTTTATTTTTAAATCTATTTTTATTATTTCAAAGAAATACATGCTTATGCTTTTTTAAAAATAGTAAAAAGAGATTATAATGGAAAGCAGTGTTCCTACTTGCCTATTCTCATCCTCAGTTTGCTCCTTAGAACCCATTTTTGACTTCTTAGTTATTGTCATGACCATAAAAGCTAGTACCACTATTCCTTGATTTATTTTACATATTATCTGTCAGATGCATGCTGTGAAAAATGAGAGCTCACTCACCCTGTTCTCTGTCCTGACTAAATTACATTATGCCATTAGTTTTAGTTATTCTTTTGAAAACTTAAATAGTTTAATTAGTGCTAACAAAGTCTCCAGGACCATAAGCCCAACTCATAAACACAGAGCTCCCGATTAGCCATTCTGTTTGAGAAGAGATTAGCAGAAAGCATGCCTATGTATTAAAAAACAGAGAAAACCCAGACCAGCTTCCAAGAAAAATTGGTGGATATCAATGACTTACCAAGGGTCAAATTATGTAAAGAAAACAAGCAGCATGAAGAGTAAAAACAAAGCAATGGACCCAGAAAAGAACCAGGGTAAGGGAACATAACAACTTAAAATCAATTTTAAAAGGTAATTATTCTATCAAATAAAGAAAGATGCTATGTAAAAGGAACAGGAAAGAAGAATGAGCTCTTGGAAGTTAGGGGGGCAAAAAACTGGATCCCTCCACCCCTTGCCAAATGCAATAGAAAATATAAAAGTTTAAGTTGAAGAAACCTATAGCAAAAGGAAATAGAAAATATGAGAGAAGCTGACATGAAGGAACCACCCCAGGAGTCCATTGTAAAGAAATCACAGATGACAAATGTGCACTAGTTCGACACTGGGCTTTAAAGAAATGTATCTTAAAAAAGAATGCAATGTCTGTGCCTTAAAAGAGAGCTGGAAGATGTTAATGATAATGATGAAGATGGCATGTTGTTTCTGGCAACAGCAACTTCAAAAAAAAGAAAAGCAGTTAACCACAGATGGAAGAAAGGGAGGAAGGGGAGGAGGGAGGGCAGGGAGGAAGGAAGGCAGACAGACTTGAATAAGCAAGTTATGGTTCAAAAGTGAAGCAAACTAAAATAGGGTGTGATTTTTGAAGAATTAATTGATGGAGCTTAAGGGAAAAAAAAAAAATCCATTTGATCTCAGCACTTTCAGGCGACTCAAGGTGAGCCTGGAAAGATGAAATTTTATCCAAGCCCGGGGTCTGTAGTGAACAATATTTAGATAATCTTAACCTAATGCTTGCAGTATTTTCAGTTTTGAGGATTAATCTGAAGACAAAACAGAAAATTTTAATTTTTATTGTGGTTAAAAACACATAAAATTTACCATCTTCACTGTTTTTAAGTGTGCAGTTCAATAGCGTTAATCAGATTCTCATTTTTATGAAACAGATCTCCAGAACGTTTTAGTCTTGTGAATCTGAAACTCTATACTCATTAAAGAAGTCCCCTTACCTCCATTCCCTCTAGCCCCAAAACAGTGTTAACAACAGGGGAAAGAGGTCGGGTAGGAGGGTTTGAGGGAACTCCCTGTACTACCTGCTCAATTTTCTGTAAACCCAAAAACTTTCTAAAAATTCAAGTCTTTGATTAAAAAAAATAATACTTGAAAGGGAAAGGATTCTTATTTGAAAGCACCCTCTTCTTTCCCATCTGAAAATGTCAAAATAGGTAGACTGACTACTTCTTCCTTTTATTTAGGGTCTTCTTTGTCCTGTTTTTTCTTTCAACAAAGATTTTTGTTTAGTTCCTTTATGTTTTCTACAAGGCCATTAGAAGTCTGTTTGGTATTATCTTTAATCTAGAATTATTTTTTCCCCATCTCTTCCTTTCCTCCTATTGGAAAAATCAGAGAGCCAAGAGAAGCTAATGAAAAGGAATTTGTCTTTATTTGGCTCTTCCAAATTATACTTACAAAAGTGAAAGTGTTAGTTGCTCTGTAGTGTCTGACTCTTTACGACCCCATGAACTGCAGGCCACCAGGCTCCTCTGTCCATGGGGTTTCCCAGGTAAGAATACTGGAGTGGGTTGCCATTTCCTCCTCCCCGGGCATCTTCCCGGCCCAGGGATTGAACCCAGATCTCCCACCTTGCAGGCAGATTCTTTGCCGTCTGAGCCACCAGGGAAGTCATGGGAACGTAGTAGTTGTTAGTCATGTCTGACTCTGTGACCCCATGGACAGACTGTAGCCCACCAGGCTCCTCTGTCCTCGGACTTCTCCAGGCAAGAATACTGGAGTGGGTAACCATTCCCTTCTCTAGGGAATATTCCTGACCAAGGGATTGAACCCAGGTCTCCCACATTGCAGGCAAATTCTTTACTCTCTGAGCCATGACTGGAACTGCCACAACAAGAGAAGCCTATGCTTATAAGATACATTAAATTAACCAAAGAATGTAAATGTTATTAAATTCCACTAACTCGCATTTTCATGGTCTCTCCCTGGACAGTCTAAATTTGATGTATCTATCCTTGTGGGAAGACTGTGTGTTTTGCTTATTTAGTTGTTTTTGTTTATTTCATATGTCTGTTCTATATTTTAGAAACACTTTTTCCCCCAAATAAACGGTTGGGTAGTAATTTAGTGTAGATTTTGCTAAAGGAGTCTTTTTTTCCATTAGTTACTCTCTGCATTATTGCTAATTAGTACTGAAGCTGCTGCCCTCTGGTGTTGGGAGTTAATGAAGAAAATGATTAATGCTGATGGAAACGATACAGATAGTGTATCCAGGCTTGCATAGGATCTCTTATATCAAGTAATTTAATGAGCACTATATCTTACCAAACAAAACTATGAAAATGGTCTTATTGAATGCTCAAAAGAGTATGAAAATTATAATGTAAATGAAAAATACTGTGCTTCTTAGATGCAAAGTCATCTTAGCTTTCAGCTCAACAGACTTTGTTAGAAAATCTTTTCAGTGTAAGTGGTAGTTTTGTGGTTTCTGCCTCAGAATTTTCTCATGTAATTTTCCCTCTGAAATAGTTCATCATTTATTGCAGGTAAAAACTATCAAAAACCTAAATGCCCACCAATCAGAAAAAGGATACATAAGCTAGAACACTGCAGCAGTTGAAAACCTACCAGGGAAATTAAACTGAACAGGGGACATGCAATAACAATGAAGAGATTTTTAAAATTGAGGTATAGTTGATATACAATGTTATATGTCATGTGTACAGTATAGTCATTCAAAATTTTTATAAATTATATTCCATTTGAAGTTATAAAACATTGGCTCTATTTCCTGTGATGTACAATGTATCCTTGTAGTTTATTTTATACATAGTTGTACCTCTTAATCACCTACCTCTATTTTGCCCCTCCTTTCTTTCCTCTCCCCATGGGTTTTTCTCTGTTTCTGTTTTGTTATATTCATTCGTTTTATTTTCGGTATTCCACATATAAATGATCACATACAGTATTTGTCTTTCTCAGTCTTATTTTATTAAACACAATACCCTCCAGGTCCATCCATGTTGTTGAAAATGGCAAAATATTGTTATTTTTTATGGGTAAGTACTTTTGCATTGTGTGTGTATGTGTGTATTACATCTTCTTTATCCGTTCACCTGTTAATGGACACTTCCATAGCTTGGCTATTGGAAATACTGCTGCTATGAACATTCAGTTCAGTTCAATTGCTCAGTGGTGTCCAACTCTTCGTGACCCCATGGACTGCAGCACGCTAGGCTTCCCTGGCCTTCACCAACTCCCGAAGTTTACTCAAACTCATGTCCATCGAGTCGGTGATGCCATCCAACCATTTCATCCTCTGTTATCCCCTTCTCTTCCCACCTTGAATCTTTCCCAGCATCAGGGTCTTTTACAATGACACAGTTCTTCACATCAGGTGGCCAAAGTATTGAAGCTTCAGCATCAGTCCTTCTCATGAATATTCAGTACTGATTAATCTAGGATTGACTGGTCTTCCACTGTTTCCCCATCTATTTGCCATGAAGTGATGGGACCGGATGCCATGATCTTAGTTTTCTGAATGTTGAGCTTTAAGCCAACTTTTTCACTCTCTTCTTTCACTTTCATCAAGAGGCTCTTTACTTCTTCTTCACTTTATGCCATAAGGGTGGTGTCATCTGCATGTCTGAGGTTATTGATATTTCTCCCGGCAATCTTGATTCCAGCCCAGCGTTTCTCATGATGTACTCTGCATTTAAGTTAAATAAGCAGGGTGATAATATACAGCCTTGGCGTATTCCTTTTCCTATTTGGAACCAGTCTGTTGTTCCATGTCCAGTTCTAAATGTTGCTTCCTAACCTGCATAGAGGTTTTTCAAAAGGCAGGTCAGGTTGGTCTGGTATTCCCATCTCCTTCAGAATTTTCCACAGTTTATTGTGATCCACACAGTCAAAGGCTTTGGCATAGTCAATAAAGTAGAAATAGATGTTTTTCTGGAACTCTCTTGCTTTTTTGATGATCCAACGGATGTTGGCAATTTGATCTCTGGCTCCTCTGCCTTTTCTAAAACCAGCTTGAACATCTGGAAGTTCACGATTCACATATTGCTGAAGCCTGGCTTGGAGAATTTTGAGCATTACTTTACTAGCATGTGAGATGAGTACAATTGTGTGGTAGTTTGAGCATTCTTTGGGATTGCCTTTCTTAGGGTTTGGAATGAAAACTGACCTTTTCCAGTCCAGTGGCCACTGCTGAGTTTTCCAAATTTGCTGACATATTGAGTGCAGCACTTTCACAGCATCATCTTTTAGGATTTGAAATAGCTCAACTGGAATTCCATCACCTCCACTAGCTTTGTTCGTCGTGATGCTTCCTAAGGCCCACTTGACTTCACGTTCCAGGATGTCTGGCCCTAGGTGAGTGTGAGTGATCACACCATTATGGTTATCTGGGTCGTGAAGATCTTTTTTGTACAGTTCTGTGTGTTCTTGCCACCTCTTCTTAATATCTTATGTTTCTGTTAGGTCCATACCATTTCTGTCCTTTATTGAGCCCATCTTTGCATGAAATGTTCCCTTGGTATCTCGAATTTTCTTGAAGAGATCTCTAGTCTTTCCCATTCTGTTGTTTTCCTCTATTTCTTTGCATTGATCGCTGAGGAAGGCTTTCTTGTCTCCTTGCTTTGCTTTGGAACTCTGCATTCAAATGGGTATATCTTTCCTTTTCTCCTTTGCTTTTCGCTTCTCTTCTTTTCACAGCTATTTGTAAGGCCTCCTCAGACAGCCATTTTGCTGTTTTGCATTTCTTTTTTGGGGGATGGTCTTGACTGCTGTTTCCTGTACAATGTCACGAACCTCCATCCATAGTTCATCAGGCACTCTATCAGATCTAGTCCCTTAAATCTATTTCTCACTTCCACTGTATAGTCATAAGGGATTTGATTTAGGTCATACCTGA
This sequence comes from Cervus canadensis, assembly GCF_019320065.1. Classification (NCBI taxonomy): domain Eukaryota; kingdom Metazoa; phylum Chordata; class Mammalia; order Artiodactyla; family Cervidae; genus Cervus; species Cervus canadensis. Next base: position 48,928,862 of record NC_057396.1, on the reverse strand, counting down.
ATGGTCTACTGGTTTTCTGCACTTTCTTCAAATTAAGTCTGAATTTGGCAATAAGGAGTTCATGATCTGAGCCACAGTCAGCTCCCAGTCTTGTTTTTGCTGACTGTATAGAGCTTCTCCATCTTTGGCTGCAAAGAATATAATCAAGCTGATTTCAGTGTTGACCATATGGTGATGTCCATGTGTAGAGTCTTCTCTTGTGTTGTTGGGGTTCAATTTGTGTCAGATGCTTTTTCTGCATCTACTGAGAAGATCATGTTTATTTTTTTTTAGTTAAAACTTTATTTTTTAAGCAGTTTTAGGTTCACAGCACAATTGATGGTGGAGTACAGAGGGAGATTTCTCATATTCCCCCTACCCTCACTCATGGATAGCTTCCCTCATTATCAACATCCCCCACCAGTGTGGCACACTTGTTAGAGTCGATAAACCTACACGGACACATATTAATCACCCAAAATCCATTGTTTCCAGTATGCTGTTGGGTTTCACCCCACAGACCTTCATGCCTTGTAGTTGCCTAGCCTCAAGACTGAAGAAAGAGCTCACAGTCAGCAACAGAGACATCAGTGATTTAATGGACAGGGGCATCTTACATGTCTGAAGCAAGGCCCGGAGCAACACCCCATCATGTATGGCAGATGGCATGGCAGTAGTCTTAGTTATTGGGGAAGGCAGTGAGGGAATTTACCAGTTACAAAGGAAATTGATGTCAGGTTGGCACATCAGTTACCAGGGAAACCAGCAGAGAAGCATCAATGCCCCTTTGATAAACTATCATATTGGAGCTGTTTTGATCTGGAGATTAGAGCAATCACTAACTGGGGCTGGGGGCAAGTATGTCTCTGTGATTAGGAAGGAAGGTTAATCATTTGAGTAGAGTGTAGGTGAAGCAGGGACTGATTGAATAGGGTGTGTTCAGAGAGGAAGAGAACAGCCATCTTGGCCAGCCTTATTATACATATGTTTTATTCTTGGTAGTGTAGATTGTATGGGGGTAGTGTAGATTGTATGGGTTTGGACAAATGTGTAATGATCTGTGTCTACCATTATATTATCATGCAGAATAATTTCACTATCCTAAGAATCCTCTCTCTCTGCTTAGTTGTGTCCGACTCTTTGTGACGCCATGGACTATAGCCCACCAGGTTGCTCTGTCCATGGGATTTTCCAGGCAAGAGTACTGGAGTGGGTTGCCATTTCCTCCTTCAGGGCATCTTCCTGACCCAGGGATCGAACGTGCATCTCCTGCATTGGCAGGTGGACTCTTTACCACTGAACCACCTGGGAAACCCCAAGAATCCTTTATGTTCCACCTGTTTATCACTTCCTCAACCCTCAACCTCTGGCAGCCACTGATCCTTTTAGTTTCCACAGTTTTCCCTTTTCCAGAATGTCACATAGTGGGAATCACACAGTATTTAGCCTTTTCAGATTGGCTTCTTTCACTTAGTAATATGCTTTTAAGTTTCCTCCATGTCTTTTCATGGCTTGAGAGCTCATTTCTTTTTATCACTGAAAAATAGTCCATTGTCTGGATGTACCATAACATTAAACAGTTTTTTTACTTTGTGATATCATGAATTATAGTGATTTTTGAATGTTGATTCAACTAATATTCCTCAGATAAATATTACTTGGTTGTAATGTATTATTCTTTTTATATATTTTGTTAAGAATCTTTTTGTATATTTGTTAGATTTTTGTATTAGGATTATGCTGGCCTTGTAAAATTAATTGAAATGTTACCTGCTTTATTTTCTGAAAACCTTTTTGTATGATGGTATTATTTTTTCTTTAAATGTTTGGTAAAATTTGACACCTAACCCATCTGGGCCTGAAGCTTTTTGAGAACAAATACAATTTCTTTAATAGATATTGGACTTTGGGGATTTTGTTTCATTAGTTTCAATTTTGGAAAATTAACTTTCCTCAGTTTATTTAGAGTTAATATTATACCACTTATTGTAAGTTCTTGCAACAGTGTTGGCCCATGTTTTATTATCAGTACCACCTTCATCCTTTATCATTTGTATCACTTTTTATAAAAGTGTTATAGTTTTTGCTTTAGTCAATCCTCTGCATTTTAAAGACATTAAGAAGAAAAAACAGTCTGTTTATATTTATCCAGCTTTCTACTATATCCAGTGCTCTTTGTTCTTTCCCCAAAATTCAAGTTTCCAATTGATATTCCTCCCCTTCAACTTAAAGAATTTCCTTTAGCCTTTATTATAATACAGATTCACTGGCAATGAATTCTCTTAGTGTTCTTTATACATACGTTAGATTTCTTGGTATTGTCTTGGATAGATCTCTGAGACTCTATAAATTTATTTTTAGCTTTTTCTCTTTGTATTTCAGAATAGATCATTTCTATTGATCTGTCTTCTGGTTCATGGACCCTTTCATCTCTTCTGCCATTAAGACCATTCAGTGAATTTTTAATCTCAGATATTGTATTTTTCAGTTCTAAAATTTCAGTCTGGTTCTTTTCTATAGTTTCTATTTCTTCTGTGAGATGTCTTATCTTTTCCTGCATTTTTCCAAGAGCATTTTTCTTTAAGTCACTGTAATAGCTCTGTTAAAATCCTTGTTGGCTAATTCTAACATCTGGATATGTTAGAGTTGGTCACCACTAATTATCTCTGCTCTTGAGAATGCATCGTGTTTCTCTAATTCTTCATTTGTCTTGTAATTATGGATTGCATCATGGACATGATGAGTGTTATATTGTGGAGAGCCTGGAATCTGTTTTTCCCCTGGAGAGTGTTTATTGTGTTTATTTTATTATGTAATTAACTTGGTTGAACTCAGACTATACACTCTGTTTCCTGAGAGGCTTCTCACATCTCGATTTGTTTTTTTATCCTTCAGTTCAGTTCAGTCGCTCGGTCGTGTCCAACTCTTTGCGACCCCATGAAACGCAGCACACCAGGCCTCCCTGTCCATCACCAACTCCCGGAGTTCACCCAAACTCATGTCCATTGAGTCGGTGATGCCATCCAGCCATCTCATCCTCTGTCTTCCCCTTCTCCTCCTGCCCTCAATCTTTCCCAGCATCAGGATCTTTTCAAATGAGTCAGCTCTTCACATCAGGTGGCCAAAGTATTGGAGTTTCTTAGCTGATATCTGTCCCACACTTATGTAGTAGAGGAGTCAGCTAGAGTTTTGGACAGTTTATGGACAGAATGTGCGGTTCTTCCTTTCTGATCTCTCCTTTCTTGGATGTGTACTCCAGCTGGCACGGTTGCCCTGAATCCGGTGCTCTTGTTTCTTCGGGGCATAAGGACCGTGGGATTTCCATTGGTGTTTCAGCCACTGCGCAAGGCTCTGACTACTGTCTGTTCTCAAAAACCATAAAAACAGGAAACTCATCTGTGCTGGTTCCTTCTCCTAAGTGTTAACTCCCTTTTAGAATCAAATCTGTATTTATTCACTCTCTCGGACTTTAAGGTCTTGTGGATTTTGTTTTTGTTTCTTTGTTTTTTATTTAGTCTAAGAGGTTATAGTTGTTATCTGTGGGAAGGTCAGATATGGTTGGAATTTACTTGGCCATACAGGAAACAGATGGTACATGATATTTTTTATGCCATTTAAAATTATTTCTTTCTGTTCGCTGTTGTAGAGAAATACAGTTGTCTTTTGAACATTGACCTTGTATCAAAAAAACCCTTACTATATTCTAGTAATTCTAAAAATTATTTATTCTCTTAGATTTTTTAATGTGCCCAATCATTTCATCTGAAAATTATGTGAGTTTTATTTCTTCTCTTTTCTTGTACTTTTTGTCTGTTTTTCTTGCTTTATAGGTTTGGCTAGGACTATAGGATTTTCTGTCTTGCCACCCCATCCCACCCTGCCTTCCTCCTTCTCATTCTCCTCCTCCTTATAGCTTGCCATTATCAGATTCAGGAAGTTCCTTTCTATTCCTTATGTGCTGAAAGTTGAAAATTTAAACTTACTCATATGTATCTTCAGGTTTTGGTCCCTAGAAGCAAAGAGGAATTTCTGTGCAAATGATTTATAATAGGAATGCTCTCAGGAGAAACCTGTAAAGGAGTGAGGGAATCAGGATAGGGAAAGAAAAGAACTAAGCAATGATATAATTTCAGGTGAAGTTTGATTAATCAAGTTTAATCACCTTGATTCTATGCTTTCTGGAGTGTTAGTTGCACAATAGAGTTATACTTCTGCACCAAATATCATTAGCTGTTGGCCATGAGGGAAAGGTGTGTATAACTCTCAGGTCTTTTGCATAAGCTGGTTCCAGTCATCCCAAGGAAGTTCTCCAGAGAATGTTGCATGTGTGAGCTCATAGCAGTAGTACCTATAGCTGCTAGAAATGGACACAACCATCCAGTTAAGAGGATCTCTGGAGAATCTTAATGGGATCTTAGCACATACATCCTGAGTTTTTCTATATTCCTTATTTGCTAAGATTTTATCATATGTAGTAAGTGTTTTACTTTGTTAGGTGCTTTCTCTGTATCTGTATCTGTTCAGATTGTCATTTTTCTTTTTAAACCTGTCAATGTTGTGGATAACCTTGATTCACTTTCAAATATTATACCAACATTATACTCTGGCATAAAAACACATTGTCATGATTTATTATTCTTTTTATATATTGCTGGATTTGGTTTGATAGATTTTACTTAGGATTTTTGCACCTTTGTTCATTGGTGAGGTCAGACAATGATTTTTTCTTTCTGATGATATGTCTGTTGTATCTAGGTTAAGCTAGACACAGGAAAAGAATTGATGGGTGTACACTCTTTTATCTTCTCTGGAAGAGTTCTTTTAAGATTTGAATGATTTATTTCTTAAATATACTTTGGAACTTGCCAATAAAGTCAACTGGGGCTGGAGCTCTCTTTGTGGGTACATTTTATGATTTAATCTCTTGCATGTTTATAGTTTTTTTTCCTTGAACAAAATTGTCTATTTGTCTAAAATTTCAAATTAGAGTTTTTGTCTTTTCCAGAAAAGTGGGATTTTGTATACCAGAGAGTGAAATTGCTGGATCATATGGGTTTATTTTAGTTTTTTAAGGAACCTCCATACTGTTCTCCATCATGTCTGCACCAATTTACATTCCCACCAACAGGGTAGGAGGGTTCCTCTTTCTCCACATCCTTTTCAGAATTTATTACTTGAGGACTTTTTGGTGACGGCCATTCTGAATAGTGTGAGATGATACTTCACTGTAGTTTTGATTTGCATTTCTCTAGTGTTTAGAGGTGTTGAGCATCTTTTCATGTGTCTGTTGGCCGTCTGTATGTCTTCTTTGGAGAAATGTCTATTGAGGTCCTCTGCCCACCTTTTTTTTTATTGTGTTTTTAGTTGTTTTGATTACAAATATTTTTTCCTCAATTTGTCTTTTGGATCTATTTATGTAATTTTTATCATGCAGAACATAATTATAATTTTATTGACAGATAATACTTGGAAGACATGTGACACTTAACATTTTCTGTTTGTTGAACATCTTAAAGTGTTTCTGATGTTTGTCCAGTTTGTTTTTTTTTAAGAAATAATTGATATACATCACTGTATAAGTTTAAGGTGTACAGGACTTCCCTGGTGGTCCAGTGCTTGAGTCCATGCTTCCACTGCAGGGGGCACAGGTTTAATTCTTGGTTGGGGAACTAAAATCCCACATGTCTCAGCGATATATGGCATGATGGTTTGATTTACATATATTGTGAAGTGATTACCACAGTAGGTTTAGTTAAATCCATCATCTCATATAGATAAAAGAGTATTTCTGATTTTTTAAAAGCTATTTTAAATAATGCTGAGAGCACTGTTTTGCATATAGCTTTTTTCCTCTGGTTTATTTCTGTAGCATATGTAAAGATGACATATACGTGAGATAGAGCTATTTAATTTTTGACCATAGACCATTAGTCAGACCATAATTGTAGCATGATTTCAGAAGAATATGAAAGTTGGGCTTTATTAAAAAAGAAAAAATCTTATTGTTTCCTTTGTTGATAGTTTTCTTTCTGATGGGAAAGTTTTTCCTGATTGTTAGTAGTATTTTTACTACTTCAAAATATATATTAAACATCAGGCCATGAATCTTCTTCTGGTACAAATTGAATTAAGTATAGTTACAGAATCTCAATTGACAGGATTCTACATATCATCTTGTTTAAGTTCCTACTCAGAATTAAAATGTCTAAAATATCCCTAATAGGTAACCTCATTGTCAGAATATCCCTGGTATAGGGGACTCTTGTCTTACTTGGGAGCTAGATTCTAAAGTCAATAAATAATGAAAATTTCATAAAGTAAAAAATTACTCTTGGAAACTCTTAAATTGCCTATGAACTATAGAATATGTGACTTCAAGTATCTATCTTTATACAGTAACATATAATAATAATAATGTATATAGTAGTTCAGGCTTCCCTGGTGGCTCAGTGGTAAAGAATCCGCCTGCCAGTGCAGGAGACACAGGTTTGATCCCTGGGTTGGGAAGATCCCCTGGAGAAAGGAATGGCAACCCACTCCACTTGGCTGTGAAATGCCATGGACAAAAAAAAAAAATGCCATGGACAGAGGAACCTGGTGGGCTACAGTCCATGCGGTTGCAGAAGAGCTGGACACGACTGAACGACTAAACAACAACATATAGTAATTCACTATATATATAATGAAGCACATGCACAAAATATAATTTTTAGCAATGCTTTGGGAGGTAGGGCTAAGTACATATAGTTTGCTATGTGTAAGTTAAGTGTATATGAAACTAATGTAGTACAATATTGTGTAGTAGAAGGACTTCTGGGTCTGGTAATGGCTTCCCTGGTAGCTCAGCTGATAAAGAATCCACCTGCAATGCAAGAGACCTGGGTTCGATCCCTAGGTTGGCAAGATCCCCTGGAGAAAGGAACAACTACCCACCAGTATTCTGGCCTGGAAAAACCATGGACTATGGTCCATGGGGTTGCACAGAGTCAGATATGACTCAGCGACTTTCACTTTCAACGACAGATGAGGTAATCTGGACAACTTTCCTCTAACAGCCAAAAAAGATAGGCGAAGTATAGATTTATAGGTGTTGATGACTCAATAGATTACTTAGGAACTTTCAGTTCAAGATCTGAAAGAAGGTAGAAATTGAGAGAGGTTGAGTTTAGCATTTAGGGCCATTTTTGACCTGTACTCATTTACTGATCCAGGATGGGCAGCCAAGAAGTTTAGGAGTCTGTTTTTGTTAGCCTTGCCAGGATACAGGGACCAGTATTAGAATTTAGAGCCTACCATAGGTGGGGACCCTGAAAATACTTCGGCTTTAGGGCTTCCCTATAAACACTGGTGAACTCGAACTAAACATCCTGCCCAGAGGCTGCATGCAGCTCTGAGTCATTTGGAGCCTGAAAAGTGAGTTAAGGTAAACCCAGATTTACCTTCAGGTGCCTGGGAGAATAAAAAAAAAAAAAACTTCCCTAGAGGGAAGTGCCTGAATCCCAAGTTTCAAATTATTCCTACTAATAGTATTTCAAATATAATACTCAATACAAAGATAACCAGACACACAAGGAAACAAGTAAGTCAACATGCACAAGAACCTGAAGAACCAACAGATAATCAAACGGTCTTCTCACACTGCTGTTATCAAATGCAGACTTTAAAATAACTATACTTGTCAACTTCCCAATTAAAAATTGGGCAGAGAAATGAAAATGATACCAAAAAAGACATAGTAGATTTTAAAAGAAAGTATGGATTTGAAAAATTGCAGCAACCAAAATCAAGAATTCAGTGAATGAATTTAAGAACATTTTTAAAAGATTTGAAGAGAGAATTACTAAACTAGAACATGCAAAATATATAGAATGAAGGATGGATTGACCAAAGGATGGAGAGGAAAATAAAGGAGAATGTAAGACTTAAGATCATACAGTGAAAAAGTTCTAGTTCAGTTCAGTTGCTCACTCATGTCTAACTCTTTGTGACCCCATGGACTGCAGCACACCAGGCTTCGCTGTCCATCACCAACTCCCAGAGCCTACTCAGACTCATGTCCATCAAGTCAGTGATACCATCCAACCATCTCATCCTCTGTCATCCCCTTCTCCTCCTGCCTTCAATCTTTCCCAGCATCAGGGTCTTCTCCAATGAAGCAGTTCTTCATGTCAGGTGGCCAACATATTGGAGTTTCAGCTTCAGCATCCATCCTTCCAATGAATATTCAGGACTGATTTCCTTTAGGATGGACTGGTTGGATCTCCTTGCAGTCCAAGGGACTCTCAAGAGTCTTCTCTAACACCACAGTTCAAAAGCATCAATTCTTTGGCGCTCAGCTTTCTTTATAGTCCAGCTCTTACATCCATACATGACTACTGGAAAAACCATAGCTTTGACTAGATGTTTAGAATCAAACCCCATACCCTCCAGAGATGTTCAGAGGGCTCAAACAAAACCTTGTGTGGAAAAGTTCTAACATACATATAATTGAAATCTCTTAAGAAGAGGGAAGAAAATGAACTAGAAACAATATTTGAAGAGATAATAACTGTGAAGTTTCCTAAGCTGGTGAATGACACAAATCCACAGATAAAAGAGTTTGGGGTTAATTTGTATTGTCTAAACTTTTCCCTCCGATTATATGATCCTTCTGTATAAGGAAATAAAGAAATAAAAAGGTTAATCACCACTAAAAAAGAATAGTCTGTTTCTTCTTAGTTTTATTTTTCTGTGTATTTGTATGTATCCATTTTATAAATCTGAAATCATATTGCACATATGGTATATATACTTTTCCCCTTAATATATCATGAATTTTTCCCATATCCTAGAATTCTAAAGTGATTTTTAGTATACTATTCTAATGTACTATTACATCATACTTTTTATTTAACCAGTTTTCTATTGGATATATAGTTTGCTTATAATTATTTTTGTTATTGACATAATAACAAATTTTATATCTTCATGATTAAATTTTAACATGCATCAATGATTTTTTTCCCCCTTGGTATACATTTCTAAAAATACTGGATCAAAGGCCATTTAATATTTAAGCTATTTATAACATCTGGTAAATTGTCAACGTATAGCAATAGAATGGGAGAGACTAGAGATCTCTTCAAGAAAATTAGAGATACCAAGGGAACATTTCATGCAAAGATGAGCACAATAAAGGACAGAAATGGTATGGACGTAACAGAAGCAGAAGATATTAAGAAGAGGTGGCAAGAATACACAGAAGAGCTGTACATAAAAGATTTTCACAACCCAGATAACCACGATAATTTGATCACTCACCTAGAGCCAGACATCATGGAATGCAAAGTCAAGTGGGCCTTACGAAGCATCACACGAACAAAGCTAGTAGAAGTGATGGAATTCCAGATCCCAAAAGATGATGCTGTGAAAGTGTTGCACTCAATATGCCAGCAAATCTGGAAAACTCAGCAGTAGGCACAGGACTGGGAAAGGTCAGTTTTCATTCCAATCCCAAAGAAAGGCAATGCCAAAGAATGCTCAAACTACTGCACAATTGCACTCATCTCACATGCTGGTAAAGTAATGCTCAAAATTCTCCAAGCCAGGCTTCAACAGTACATGAACCATGAACTTCCACATGTTAAGCTGGATTTAGAAAAGGCAGAGGAACCAGAGATCAAATTGCCAACATCTGTTGGATCATTGAAAAAGCAAGAGTTCCAGAAAAACATCTGCTTTATTGACTACACCAAAGCCTTTGACTGTGTGCTTCACAACAAACTGGAAAATTCTTCAAGAGATGGGAATACCAGACCACCTGACCTGCCTCCTGAGAAATCTGTATGCAGGTTAGGAAGCAACATTTAGAACTGGACATGGAACAATAGACTGGTTCCAAATCGGGAAAGGGGTACATCAAGGCTGTATGTTGTCACCCTGCTTATTTAACTTATATGCAGAGTACATCATGAAAAACGCTGGGCTGGATGAAGCACAAGCTGGAATCAGGATTGCCGGGAGAAATATCAATAACCTCAGACATGCAGATGACACCCTTATGGCAGAAAGAGAAGAACTAAAGAGCCTCTTGATGAAAGTAAAGGAGGAGAGTGAAAAAGTAGTCTTAAAGCTCAACATTTAGAAAACTAAGATCATGGCATCTGGTCCCATCACTTCATGGCAAATAGATGGGAAAACAATGGAAACAGTGACAGACTTTATTTTTGGTGGCTCCAAAATCACTGCAAATGGTGATTGCAGCCATGAAATTAAAAGACGTTTGCTCCTTGGAAGAAAAGCTATGACCAACCTAGACAGCACATTAAAAAGCAGAGACATTACTTTGTCAACAAAGGTCCGTCTAGTCAAAGCTATAGTCTTCCAGTAGTCTTGTTTGGATATGAGAGTTGGATTATAAAGCCGAAGAATTGATGCTTTTGAACTGTGGTGTTGGAGAAGACTCTTACAAGTCCCTTGGACTGCAAGGAGACCCAACCAGTCCATCCTAAAGGAGATCAGTCCTGGGTGATCACTGGAAGGACTGATGCTGAAGCTGAAACTCCAATACTTTGGCCACTTGATGCGAAGAACCAACTCACTGGAAAAGACCCTAAGGCAGGAGGAGAAGGGGACAAAAGAGAATGAAATGGTTGGATGGCATCACTGACTCGACAGACATGAGTTTGAATAGGCTCCGGGAGTTGGTGTTGGACACAGAAGTCTAGCGTCCTGTAGTCCAAGACTACAAGAGTCAGACAAGACTGAGTGACTGCACCAAGTATATTCCCTGTATGAAAGATTATATTTTTCATATGTATATTTTCCATCATATGTATGAAATGTTATATTGCTCTGTATCATTTTTTGGTATCCTATGCATTTTTATTTTTTGTATCATATATACATATCCCATCTCACATGCTGTACCTTTGGTGCACCTTATTTGAAAGGCAGGATCTTTAGTTCCTCCCTGACACCTGGGGAGACTTTTGTAACAGTCTCTAGAAATACAGAACAGGGGAAGTGAAGCTTCCTGACTTTCTTTTTTTGTTGTTGTTTTTTAATATTTATTATTTATTTATTTGGCCTTCCCATGTGGCACTAGTGGTAAAGAACTCACCTGCCAACACAGGAGACACAAGAGACATGGGTTAAATCCCTGGGTTGGGAAGATCCCCTGGAGAAGGAAGTGGCAATGCACTCCGGTATTCTTGCCTGGGAAATCCCATGGACAGAGGAGCCTGGTGGGTTAGAGTTCATGGGGTCACAAAGAGTCAGACACAACTGAGTGACTAAGCACAGCACATTTATTTAGTTGGCTTCACCTGATTTTTAGCTGTAGCATGTGGGATCTCTAGTTGCAGCATGAGAACTCTTAGTTACAGCTTGTGGGATCTAGCTCCCCGACCAGGGATTGAACTCAGGTCCCCTGCATTGGAAGTGTGGAGTCTTAGCCACTGGAGCACCAGGGAAGTCCTTGAAGCTTCCTGACTTCCAAGGCTAGATCATAAAAGGTAATGTAATTTCCCCCTGGCTTGCTTGTTCTTGAGATACTTGCCCTTGGAGCCATTTCAGGTATAGTGGCCACTATAAATATGCAGTTGACAGCCCCAGCTAGCCCCATCCTGACTGTGCCCTTTCTGAGTTCATGACCCACAGAAACTATGAGAAATAAATGACTATTGATTAAGCCACTAAGTTTGGAGTGGTTTTTTACCCCTGCCGTTGTAATTAATATACCCTCTCTTCCCAACTGGGCTTACAACTTTGAAAACTCTTAATAAAATTTCTAAGTGAAAAATGGTATCTTACTTCAATTTTTATTTCCTTGATTACTGGGAAGAAGCTATTGGTTAGGGAAGTAATAGTTGGCATGCTAGCTATAGATATCATTTCAAACTTAATAAATAAGTCTAATGCTGAAGTCATTATCTCTCTACCCTCAATTTGATCCTTACCCTTTTCCCTCCAATTTCTACTCATATTTCAGTTCAGATATTACTTCTTCCAGTTAGCTTTCCCTGGCTCTGCTCTCTATCTTTCAATCCATTCTGGGTTAGAGGCTTATCTTATGTGCTCCTATAGAACCCTGTTACTTACTCCTATTTTAATACTTTTTATATTTGATGGGGTAATTGCCCTTTTACTTATTGTTATGCTTCAGTAGATCTTGAGCTTTACAAGAGCAGAGACACTATCTTCTTGTTCCCTATAGCGTTTACTGTGCCTAGCATATAGTGTGTGCTTAAAAAAGGAGATATTTTTAATTAATTCAACAAACATTTGAGTGTCTACTGGGTACCAGGTTCTGTTCTTGATAGCAAAGATACAGTAATAATTAAAACAAAGTAATATTTTGATTGATCACAAGTAGTATATATTTGTGATTTAATTTAACCTCAGAGATAACATGAAATTATTTTTCCAAAGGCCTTTATCTTAAAAAATATATCCACTTAATTAGAAAATTCATTTCAGTTGGGAATTCTGTTTGATTGCATGGTTACTTAAACCTGTTCTGATATTTTCTTTCTCTAATATTTATGTTTCCTGAAAGAACATGGCTATTTTATCACTATTTATGATTCTGAGTCAACACATCTTCTGTGTACAAGGTACAGGTTAGCTACTATGAGAGATACAAGGTTGTTGAAAATATGGTCACTGCTATCAACTATGAAGGTACCACCATTATGTAGTTGGGCTTCCCTGGTGGTAAAGAATTCACTTGCCAATGCAGAGAGCTATGTTCATCTCTAGGTTGGGGAGATTCCCCTGGAGAAAGAAATGGCAACCCACTCCAGTATTCTTGCCTGAGAAATCCCATGGACAGAGGAGCCTGGCAGGCTACGGTCCATGGGGTGGCAAAAAGTCGGACACAGCTTAGCTGAGCACATGCCACTATTATGTAAGTGATTACTCTTTTTAAGGAAATTTCTATTATCATCTGTTAACTTTCAATATTAATACTTACTATTGAGTGACATTGCACTTGGGATTGTAGCAAAAATATAAAGCATAGTTATTTTCCCCATACTGTTTGCAAAATAAAGACTTTGATGAATGTTGGTTTAATGCATTAATGACAAGAATGCTTATATAGGTAGGAGAAGGAGAAATGATAGGGGATGGAATTCAGTGTATCGAAAAACTACTTTATTGGGAGTCAAAAAGGCTCAACCTTATTTCACATCAGGACTCAACCATCACCTACTGTATTAGGGTACAGTCAAAGCTGTGTAGCAAAGAGTATGATACGTAATGGCTCAAAGCAGAGAGAAGATAATTTCTCTCATAACCTTCAGAGGTCAGTGGCTGAGCAGGGCTGGTAGAGGTGATCTATGCCATCCTCAAAATGTGCCACTACTGATCCAAAATGGCTTCAAACTGTGGGAAGAAGAATAAGATTTAGGAGAGTGTACACTTAATCCTTTTCAGGGAAAGACCTGAAAATGGAACATATCATTCCCACTTTCATGTCATTGGCCAGAGTTTAGTCATATGGTCACACTTATCTGTAAGGTAGACTGCAGTATAGCCCTTAGCCAGGCTCCCGTGAAGTACCCAACTGTATGATTAAAGGAGAGAGAAATAATGGGAGGCATCTAGTAATTGGGTGCTGTTACCAATCTGGGATCCTCAGATTGCTGACTTAACTGTCAACCTTGTAAAACACCTTGGGAAACTTATATATGTGTCTGTTTATCATCCATTTGAAATTCTAAGTTCTTTTTGTTTCTGATTGAAATTAGGAGTGTATATGGTAGTACTTGAGGAGGGCATGGCATCCCACTCCAGTATTCTTGCCTGGAGAATCCCCAAGGAGAGAAGAGCCTGGCGGGCTATAGTCCATGTGGTCGCAAAGAGTCAGACACAACTGAGCAACTAAGCACATGGTAGTACTTAAGATACGTTTAATTTTTAGCAATTGGCAATTGTCCTTGATTTAAATTTTTTAAATTGATGTATTTTGTTGGACAAAAATATTTCCAAGTATGAACTTCATTGGAAAAACAATTAAATAGAGAGCAATGAAGAAGTTAAACTATTGACTAGATTCCAAAGTGAATCTAACAATCAAAATGTTAGCGTTTGAAGGGATCTTTTCTTTCTTCTTTTTTAAAAAAAAAATGCATATAGAGAAGCTATATACCAGAATGAGGTCTTTTCAGATTAAATTCCAACCCCTTTTCAGATTAAATTTCAACCCCTCAATTGTACTGATGAGCTTCAGAGAGAAGTGACCTGTCCGAGGGCTCATAGTTTATTCGATAAAAGAGACTGAGTAAAGAACTCAAGGCTTCTAAGTTTTAGTCTGTTAGAGAAACGGACAACAATATGGAAAGAGGAAGCTCAGCCAGGATACTGCAGAAGCCCTGAAGATACAGAGTGAAGTAATTTATTTCAGTCTGCCACCAAAAAAAAGTTTTGAGTGGTATGTGATATTCCTCTGTGAATACTAAACTAGGGCAGGTTAACTGTAGTAGCAAATACTCCAAAATTTGTTGCATATTTGTGAGGTAGGAGGTAGAGGGGAATTTTGCTCTGTGAATCATTTATTCCATCTTGATGCTACGTACTCCTGTAAGTCCTTGGAACACTCTCTCTTTTGTGGGTTGATGGGGGAAGAGAGGATGGTGATGGGGCAGAGGTGGCTGGTGGTAAGGGAGTGTTTAATGGCCTAGATTGACACAAATCTCTTTTACTCAGATCTGTTGACCAAAACTCTGTCACATGATCTCATGTAACTCTGAGGGAGGCTGGAAAATATATTCTAGCTGTGTACCCAGGAAGAAGAGCAGAACATCATTCCTATTTCTTACAAGGGAGAATACTAGAGTAAATTTATCTGTTCAAAGTACTAGTAATAGATGCTACTGACTAGAGATTTAATATAGTTCCTCACATGGTCTCTTACTGTAGAGCTTGAAAAGATAATCTAAAAAGTTATCACACTCTACTGAGAATATAAGGTCTAGGAGGAGGTCAGGTGATTTGTTCCAGGTTATCTAGCTAACCAATTGCAGACTCAAGATCAGAACCACTCTTCCTAGAATCATAAGGTCTGTGGTCTCTTCATTACCCTGCAATAACCTCCTGAACTAGTTGACCAACAGTTGGGTTCTTCATTTGTCAAAAAAGGTGAGATGTATCAATAAATAAAACAGCAACTATTCAAAATGTTTTATTTTTATTACCTTATATGAGAAATATTTTTATTTAAACCTTTATAGAGATATATATTACTATGTCACTGAACGGTCAACTTCAACTCAGCATATGTGCTTTGTGATAAAAAAACCCAAGAGTTTAAAAAAAAGACTTTATATAATCTTAAGTTTTGAAATAAACTGATTGTTTTTATATTTCACACTAATCTTGGCATAATCAATATTATACTTAAATGGTAACAATGTATTTTTTAAATTTATTTTCTACTTTTGGAGTAGTTAGCATCTTTATTTACTGGATATGATTTTTATGTTCATTTAGTGATTATTATTCAGATTTTATTAAGCCAGTTGTGATTAAGTAAATATCATTTTTTATGATAAGTGTAGTCATTCAACTTTTTCCCTAAACCAATTTATTTTACATTTATTTCCATAATTTTTTAAAGATGGAGAAATTAAATTTAGAATTACACCAAGATTAAAAGAAAAAAAATTATTGCTTTAACAAGAGTATATTTTGGACTCAGTCAGGAAGCATCTGGTTTGGAAAACATGTCTGCTTCAGGACTCTACACTTGGATTTCCAAGCTGGCTGACCCTCAGAAGTAAATGTCAGTTGCACTCACCCTTCAGATTTTCAGATTGCAGTTTCCTATTTTAACTTGTCTAGAAATAAACTAGAAAAAAATAAATTTTTTTCTCTAATAGTTAATATAAAGCTGATGTTTACTGTTTAGACACTCATCTCTATCAGAAATATTTTAAAGTGTTGTTTACAGTTTTGTAATTTTAAATATATTTGAGTTACTAAAAAATCAGTTTTATATATTGTCTCCTGTTTAGATGCTTAACAATATTAATATTTGGAATTGTTAATATATCTATTCTTTCTTCAGATTACAGGCTTCCTAAGAACCAAGAATTACATTAGAACTGGTTGTGATGTATAACAGAAAATACTTTTAGGCTTTATTCTAGTAATTGTGCAATTAAATGTTAGGAAGTGTACTCAGTAACCTAATAGCATTAATGTCTGGTGATCGTTTTTGTATTTATATAGCTATAATAGAAAGGAATATTGTTTGCTTCATAGCTGGAGTTAATTATTGTTAGAAGTATTATTAACCTGCCCTACATAATTATTTTGTTTATAGTGAGATGGTACAGGCTTTAGAAATAGAGGAAAACAATAGAATGGGAAAGACTAGCGATTTCTTCAAGAAAATTAGAGCTACCAAGGGAACATTTCATGCAAAGGTGGGCTCAATAAAGGACAGAAATGGTAGGGACCTAACAGAAGCAGAAGATATTAAGAAGAGGCGGCAAGAATACATAGAAGAACTATACAAAAAAGATCTTCACAACCCAGATAACCATGATGGTGTGATCACTCACCTAGAGCCAGACATCCTGGAATGCGAAATCAAGTGGGCTTCAGAAAGCATCACTATGAACAAAGCTAGTGGAGGTGATGAAATTCCAGTTGAGCTATTTCAAATCCTAAAAGATGATACTGTGAAAGTGTTGCACTCAATATGCCAGCAAATTTGGAAAACTCAGCAGTGGCCACAGGACTGGAAAAGGTCAGTTTTCATTCCAATCCCAAAGAAAGGCAATGCCAAAGAATACTCAAACTACTGCACAACTGCACTCATCTCACATGATAGCAAAGTAATGCTCAAAATTCTCCAAGCAGGCTTCAGCAATACGTGAATCGTGAACTTCCAGATGTTCAAGCTGGATTTAGAAAAGGCAGAGGAACCAGAGATCAAATTGCCAACATCCGCTGAATCATCGAAAAAGCAGGAGTTCCAGAAAAACATCTGCTTTATTGACTACACCAAAGCCTTTGACTGTGTGGATCACAACAAACTGTGGAAAATTCTAAAAGAGATGGCAGTACCATACCACGTGACCTGCCTCTTGAAAAATCTGTATGCAGATCAGGAAGCAACAGTTAGAACTGGACATGGAACAACAGACTGGTTCCACATCGGAAAAGGAGTACATCAAGGCTATATATTGTCACCCTGCTTATTTAACTTATATGCAGAGTACATCATGAAAAACACTGGACTGGATGAAGCACAAGCTGGAATCAAGATTGCTTGGAGAAATATCAGTAACCTCAGATATGCAGATGACATCACCCTAATGGCAGAAAGTGAAGAACTGAAGAGCCTCTTGATGAAAGTGAAAGAGGAGAGTGAAAAAGTTGGCTTAAAACTCAACATTTAGAAAACTAAGATCATGGCATCCAGTCCCATCACTTCATGGCAAATAGATGAGGAAACAATGGAAACAGTGACAGACTTTATTTTGGGGGGCTCCAAAATAACTGCAGATGGTGACTGCAGTCATGAAATAAAAAGATGCTTGCTCCTTGGAAGAAAAGCTATGACCAACCTAGACAGTATATTAAAAAGCAGAGACATTACTTTACCAACAACGGTCTGTCTAGTCAAAACTATGGTTTTTCCAGTAGTCATGTATGAATGTGAGAGTTGGACTATAAAAAAGAAAGCTGAGCGCCAATGAATTGATGCCTTTGAACTGTGGTGTTGGAGAAGACTCTTGACAGTCCCTTGGACTGCAAGGAAATCCAACCAGTCCATCCTAAAGGAAATCAGTCCTGAATATTCATTGGAAGGACTGATGCTGAAGCTGAAACTCCAATACTTTGGCCACCTGATGTGAAGAAGCAACTCAGAAAAGACTCTGATGCTGGGAAAGATTGAAGGTGGGAGGAAAAGGGGATGACAGAGGATGAGATGGTTGGATGACATCACTGACTCAATGGATATGAGTTTGGGTAGGCTCTGGGAGTTGGTGATGGACAGGGAGGCCTGGCGTCCTGCAATCCATGGGGTCGCAAAGAGTCAGACACGACTAAGCAACTCAACTGAGCTGAACAGGCTTTAGAACTGGATCAACCTGGATTCAGATCCTGTCTAGACTGGCAAAATTAGCTCAGTGTTATGAGGCTCCCTCTCTAAATCTTAATCTCTTCATCAATATGATGGTAATAATACTACTAATAGTAAGATACTGCAATGAATATTCTTGTATGAATGAATCTTGTTCATTTGAACATATTACTGTGGACAGAGAAATCTATGGGCCAAAAGTCATGTGCAGTTTGATATTGATAATTGCTGTAAAATCTCTCTAAAAAGACTATCCTAATTTCAGTGTGACTAACTGTATGATACTGCCTTGTACCCTATATAGTGCTGGAGTTTTTTAGTCTTTTCATGTTTGTTTTTCTTATACCTATTTTTAAATGTTAATCCTCTTCAAATCTCTTTGACATCTGTATCAAATTTGGTGATATAATACAGACATTGGAATAATATATAGTAGCCCAGATAATTTTATTGTTTAGATTTTTCTCTTAATAGCTATTCATATTTTAATAGTAACTCTGTATTCGTTAGTTTGTGCCATATATGAAATAGAGACTCCTTAAGTCAAGAAATACTCACACACTCTCTCTCTATATATGTATATATATGTATATATACATACATTTTTATCATCCATCTAGTTTAAGCAGATTACAATTTCGTTAATCAAAATTTCCATGTCTTCTCATTAGTTTTTGGCATGGATCCCAATAACTTTAATTTTCACCATTACTAGAATACTTTTTTGTTTAAATTATATAGTAACATGATTTTATTTCTCTATAAGTGCAAATATACTCTAATATTTAGTATCTTCCATACATCTTGGCTTATCATTCTGAATATTCATTATCATTATATAGACTGTAGATATAGACAATCTAAGAAGTTAGTAAGGACTAAATCCATATTATGTATGGTAATGGAAGAGAGAAGTTATGGTTTACCTTATTATTTTTGACTCTTTCTCCTAAAAATAAAATACTGGAAAATTCCATTTAAGTTTTATTCTTATTTATAATTACATTTCAATTCAAAACTTGCTACTCACTTGTGAAGCCCTATTTTCAGTTATAGGCATCCTGAACTTTATGAAAATAACTTGAAGTATGTGCTAATGAAATAGGAATCCTAAAATGAAGATGTTGGCAAGTCTTGCTTCACAAGCCAAGTTTGAACTGAACTTTCATTCTCATTCTTAAACAAGCCCACATTTAAACTTAAGATCTTTTTATGGTCAGTTTTTGCTATAGATAAATTGAAGTTTTCTGTGATTTTAAAGAGCAGTAAGGCTTATCTGTGACTTCCCAGTTGGTGCAGTGATAAAGAATTCACCTGCCAATGCAGGAAATGGAAGAGACATAGGTTCAGTCTCTGGGTGGGGAAGATCCCTTGGATGAATAAATGGCAACCCATTCCAGAATTCTTGCCTGGAAAACCCCATGGACAGAGGAACCTGGCAGGGTATAGTCTATGGGGTGTCAAAGAGTTGGACATGACTGAGTACATACACATGCACACACACAGGGCTTATCTGATCATTTTGAATTATAGATGTTAGGAAGTATTTAATAGGCATGTTGTGATCACATTTATTTAATAGCTTCCACATTTCTTTTAAAACTTAACATAGTTGGTAATAATTGATATCATTTTTGACTAAGTTTTCTTTTGGGTCCATAGCTCTTAAGGTTGTCAGTTTGTTAAAAATTTCTTAAATATAGTATTTTAAAAATATGATTAGAGATATATAAACCATATATATCTGGGTCTGGCCACTTTGGGGACTCAGTAAATAGCAGGTGTTTTTTTGTTACTCTTGTTGTTCAGTTGCTCAGTCATGTCCAACTCTTTGCGACCCCATGGGCTGCAGCATGCCAGGCTTCCCTATATACTAATATTATTAAGTAGCATTGTGAAATTTATAGTGAATGCAGAACCTTGTAATATATGAATAAAACTTATTGGCTCCTCAGAAGGGCTTCCTATTAGGACTCTACTTGTGATTCTGATTAAGTTTTAATGCTTTTTTTTAATAGAATCCAAAAACAAAAGAGCAGATTGAAAATCTGTTAAGGAATGGGATGAACAAGGAGCTGCGAGATAGGCTTTGTTGCCGAATGACTTTTGGAACTGCAGGACTTCGTTCTGCTATGGGGGCAGGATTTTGCTATATTAATGATCTTACAGTAATACAATCAACACAGGTAAGTATTATTGTTATATGTGTACTTTTATTGCTGTTTTTTGCTTTATAAATTAGGTGTTTTTTTTTTAAAAAATAGTAAAAAAGCTTTATATCCAGCAAGATACTTTCTTACAAATGAAAAAATGTAATATAAATTCTGACCTTTGGTCTTACACAAGACTCATCTTAGAGGTCATCTATGTATCTTTAGGGTCACAGACTGATGTTCTGGTTATTTTGGTTGCCATTGTCAACTTCTTGACAGTATTACTTTGCATTTCAAACCAGGAAATGGTTATTGACATTTTCATTTAATACAGAGAAGCACACTTAGATAGAAGATGATCTATTTTGGCATGTGGCCACTGATAAAGGTTAACCAGAGTATTTGGAAATTTTGGTTGAAAATATTTCCATTTAACATGGCTTTCCATATAATTTGAGAATTAAGACAGTGTTGATATGATTCAATTTGTTTTATTTCTCCCCATTTTTATGCAATTTATTCTAGAAACCATTCTCTTGCCAGTGAATCATCTTTAACTGTTTCAGGGAGCTCCACTTTGGAGACCAAAATACATTTAGCATATACTAAAAATAGTCCTAAACTACAGAATTGCTCAGTAGATATAATTCTAATCAATACTGGCAAACAATAAATCTTATTCTGAGGAAATTCTTTAAATTCAGTGGCTAGTGCAGGGGTTTGGGAACAAACAATGACAAGATGACTGAATAGTAGGATACTTGCTGGCTCCTGTCCCCATCCCCTTTCTTTTCCTGATAAAGAAACGCTTCAGTTAGATCTTTTTTATATGTTGGGCTTCCTCATAAGATTTCATTTTGACTGAAGATTCCTTGACTTTACAAAAAGGAGTGGAGGAGGTGTTTGAAAATCAGTTTCTACAGAAGTACAAATTTTTACAGGAGCTGAGATTCCAATATGTGAAGTAGGAAAGCCAGATTGAATCTGATTCTTAAACTCTAGCTATTTTTCAGAACCTAGGTATAGTGGGATAAGATAAGATGGATTTTTACACAAAATATAAGATTCTGTGAGATTTTAGGATAGCATCATCATTAGAAATAAAAAAGTTGGTCAATTTGGTCTATATTGCATGTGTGAGTGCACGTGCACACACAGACACACTCACTCATAAGAAGTAGGTTGGGAAGAATAATTACACTTGAAAGAACTGTGAAAGAAGGGTCTAGAAGTCACTGGAACCTCATTTGGTACTGGCACCATAGTTACTTAGCAATGCCTGCCGTATCATAGGTCTTCATTAAATTAGTATAACATTGTGAATGAATGGCCTTGGGCAAGTCATTACATAGAGCTTCAATTTTATTTGTCTCCTCTTTTTTGGAAGAGATGTTGAACAAAAGAGACAAAAATAAAACTGGTATCTGCATTTCTTTCTTTTTGGGGTTATTGTGAGGATTAAATGTGGCAACAACATTCAAGAAAGTAGTTTTAAAAGTGTTAGTTTTGTATAGTTGAAAGTGTTTATTAAAGTTAGCATATCATTCATAAAATAGTTAAATGGCTTTGGCTTAGTGTGGTGTTTTCAATATTAAATACTTTATTCCACTTTTTGTCTCCTTTGGTGCAAATTTTCCTTGTTTATAAGATTTTCTTTGTGATTTTAAAACTAAGGAATGGGATCAACCATCTTAAATATTCTAATGAAGGTTTATATTGCTGATTTTAAATGTTTATGTCATAAATAGATCAACTCTTATGGTTAGCGTCAATCTTATGATTTAGTAAGACCTAAAATGGTCAAACTTCCATTCTCTAGAGCCTTAATGCAAACAGCAATTTCTTTTGGTTCTTCAAACAGTTTTGTTTTGTTTTTTAGCATACTGACTTTCATGTCCCATCATTTTTTCCCTAATGTTTTATGCATTGTATTAGATTTAACAGTTACTTGATATTTCTGTGTATCAAATGTGTCCAAAACTTCAGGAAACGGGTGTTTGTCATCTCAGATTTGAGGATTGAAGATTGTTGCACTCATGTTGGTGAACACGGGCAAAATGAGGAGGCCAGTTCCCTGGGAGCCAATTAGCTGCACACCACACATAAAAAGCATAGACTTTAAGTCACTGAAAATGCAGGCATTACTCAGGAATTAATCTTTTCTGTTTATCTGCTTCAGGGGATGTACAAATACCTTGAGAGATGTTTCTCAGACTTCAAGCAAAGAGGCTTTGTAGTTGGGTATGACACCCGGGGTCAAGTAACTAGCAGCTGCAGCAGCCAGAGGTACAGTATTAATTGTTTCAGAGATTAAGCTGTTGGAATAAAATCTGAAAAAAAAATTTATGCCCAGTAATAGGAGTTCTGAAACAGGAAACTGTCCAAAAAATGTGATCACATGCTGGTGTTTATTTAGAGCTGAAACGTAAGCATTTCAAAGGTAACCTTTGGTTTTTACAGAAAAGAGTAAATTTTTAAATATTTAAAGTTAGTATTTAGAATGACATCATAGATTATCTTATGATTTTATTATTTTGGCAAAGGCACTGGGTAGCAATATTATGTAAGCTGTATTCTCTCATTATAGTCCCATTTTATTAGATTTAGCATATTTTCACACATAGATAATCATGGTCTAGTGATGCTTTTTTTAGGGGGTAAATAGGTATATTGTGTTTATCAAAGTCTCTGGCTTCACTTTCTTCCATGTTTTTTGCCTTTTTATTTTTGCCTTAAAATAGCCACCAAAAGCTGAATCAGGAAGGAGGAGGAAATTAAAACGTCAATTCTGTTCCTTGTTAAAGTTCCTTTTAAAAAATCTTGTTTATTAACATTTTAAAGTTGGAGCATGAAGCTTAAATAACTAGTGATTATAAGAATTGGCTAGATTAGATTGCTGTATATTCAGAACAATTGTAATGCATTTATTTTGTGGGAGGTTGGTTTTTTTAAGGATGGTAAGCTAAGGACCAAGTGAAATCTCTGTCCCTTTTCCAGGCTTGCCAAGCTCACTGCTGCAGTCTTACTGGCCAAAGATGTTCCTGTGTATCTTTTTTCAAGATACGTTCCTACACCGTTCGTAGTAAGTGTGTTATATCATTGATCATACAGATTGCTGCTCTTGAAAAAGCATTTCTTAAATCAAACAGGGCTCAAATCTTTGTCATGCATAAAGTTCTATATTAAATGATACAAAGGACCTAACAAAAACAAATATTGCTCTGACTTTATTTTCATTCAACACACATGTGTTGAACCACCTAAGAATTTGATCTATAACAAGTTGATAAGTCTACAGTCATGGCAGGATATTTTAATATTCTTTCAGAAACAGATTTATCAAGCAGGCAAAAATTACTATAAAACACTCACTTGAGTGTTTCATTTCTTCTTTAAAAATTCAGGAGTGTGAACCGTGCTTGCTTCTTGTCATTTAATTTAACAATGCTGCTGCTGCTGCTAAGTCGCTTCAGTTGTGGCCAGCTCTGTGTGACCCCATAGACGGCAGCCCTCCAGGCTTCCCCGTCCCTGGGATTCTCCAGGCAAGAACACTGGAGTGGGTTGCCATTTCCTTCTCCAATGCATGAAAGTGAAAAGTGAAAGTGAAGTCGCTCAGTCATGTCCAACTCTTAGCAACCCCATGGACTGCAGCCTACCAGGCTCCTCCATCCATGGGATTCTCCAGGCAAGAGTACTGGAGTGGGGTGCCATTGCCTTCTCCTAACTTAACAATGAGTGTGCATCTTTTCTATGCCTTGGTGAATTATCAAATTCCCTTCCAAGTCTGGATTAATTTTCCACATTTTATCTTTTGTACATTCAATGTCATAAAATGTTTTTGAGAATTCCTTTTTTGCCAGTATCACTTACTCTAGGACAACCTCATCGTTCTCATCACAACCACATCCTTAACTTATATCCATACATTCACCTTCACTAAGCTGGTCTGATTGCCTATCTAGAGTCTCTTGAATGACAGCAGTGTCAATGTTCCCAGTTATTTTTCTGTAACTCCATTTATGATTGATTCAAATGTTACCTCCACCATTATCACTTTTTGCTTCTTTGCTGCACTTTCATCTTTGTTGGCCATTTCCTAATTTCAGTCATCCAGTGTTGCAAAACTGCCACATGAGTTCTCTCTGGGAGCTAAAGAGGCAACACAGCTATATGTTTTGCTGTCTGTGCAATAGCTCACAGATGCACAGTGACCACCAGTGACATGATCAGTTACTAATCATGATGGATCTCATATATACATAGTTGTTTCAGACTGAAGAGCTAGGAGCCAAGTTTTTACTTGATATAGTTACAGCATAGGCAACTGAAATTTGAGCATGTGTTTGGGAGACTGCTATTATTTACTTAAACATGGTATCAGAAATTTATGTGTATTGGAACTTTACAAACAAGGACTGTCTGGATTTTAAAATGAGCAGCAATGAAAACACTAAGTAGGAAAAAAACTATGAGATATAACTAAAGCTCCACTTAAAGGGAAATTTATAGTCTTGATGAATATATTAGGAAAAAAATTTTTAAGTAATGAACTAAGATTTTAAGTTAGTATGTTAGGATAAAAACAGAATAAATCCAAATAAAATTAAAAAAATAATGATACAAGGAAAAATCAGCTAAATAGAAAATAAAGAAAAGGAGGGAATCAACAAAAGCAAGAGTTGGCTTTCTGAAGAGACAAATAGTAAAATAGACCTTTTGGCAAGGCTGCTGAAGAAAAAAAGAGAAAAAACAATCCCTGGTGGCTCAGATGGTAAAGAATCTTCCTGCAATGTGGGAGACCTGGCTTCGATCCCTGGGTTGGGAAGATCCCCTGGAGGAAGGCATGGCAACCCACTAGAGTATTCTTGCCTGGAGAATCCCCACGGACAGAGGAGCCTTGTGGGCTACAGTCCATGCAGTGGCAGAGTCGGACATGACTGAGTGACTAAGAACAGATTAAGAAAACCACAGTATTCTGAACGTGATGCAAATAAATGTGAAACATAGGAGAACTGGCCAATTTTCTTGAATGATTAATACATCAAACCTGATAAGAAATAGAAAACCTGAACAGACCTGTAGTCATTAAAGAAATTGAACTGATTTTTATTAATTTTCTCAAAATAAAAATGTCAGGTCTATATGATTTTGTTGGCAAGTTTTACAAATTGTTAGATGATTAGATAATGTCTCCATAATCTGTTACTAGTGATTTATTGGATATATACGGAGTGGATCAAAGAATTGAGGAATTTTTAAACAATTAGCTCTAATGAATGACAGAAATCAAGGAGGGCCCAGATATGTTGAACATTTTTGTAGGAGTCTGCCTCTGGGTTACCATTTCCAACTGTAACTATGTGTTGGCCTTCCTCTCTTATTGCAAGTGGATCTGCTCTGGCTGCTAGGGAAGTTGTTTTTGGCACTCTTTATCACCATGTCTTTGAGTCAGAGGAAATCTACTTACAGCAAAAACATCTTGGAGAAGAATTGGGTCTTATGAGCCAGTCTCTGAGTTAAATCATCAAAGGAATAGGTTACTGTAGTCAGATCAGTGTCACGTGCCCATTCCCCCATGGCCAGGAGGAGAGAAGTTGGATGTGATGTTAGAATGGAGGAACATCTTAGGCAAATAATAACTGTGATGAAAAAGGGAAATTCAACCTGGGAATTAACTTTGGGAGAAATGGTAAATTGATTTTTATATGCTATAGAGGCCACAGAGTGTATGTAAAGATCTTCAAATCAAAAGGCAAGAGACCTATGTTTCATGCTTATGTAGTTCTCCCTTATGATTACCTAATATTGAATAAGCAGTATACAGTGTGTAAAATATGATAGATTAGATGATTTCTAAAAATACTTCCAAGTCTAATATTTTATGATTAGATTCCCCTCTCATATCTCCAGAGTCTGGTGGAATATCTGGCATATAGTAGGTATTTGTTAAATATTTCTTAAAGGAACAAAATAATTATAAGACTAAGTTAAATGAGACTAACTTTTAATGAGGGGGAAAAAAGCATTCAGTCTAACAGTTAGGTGGTTACTGATGACCTAATAGGTGGCTTTAGGTATATCCCACGTAGTGAACCTGGAGTTGATTATTAAGGTTTTAGGCTATTTATATCTTAATGTCTTTTCCAGTTATTTAGTCAAAGTTATTCTTGTGTCAAATATATGAGTAGCTAGAAAACAGAATTACAGTATTATTGGTTTTTTAGCCATATGCAGTCCAGGAACTCAAAGCAGTTGCAGGTGTGATGATTACGGCGTCTCACAACCGCAAAGAAGACAATGGATACAAGGTAAACCTTGGACTCTTCATCTTTGGTTATTTCATAGTTCCTTTTTTATTTAAATAATACGTGCTGAGTATATTTTCTACAATGGGAAGCAGGGTTAGACATTGGAAACAGAAAGATAAAAACACTGAGGCTGCCCCTCAGAGAATGGCTTCCCAGGTGGCTCAGTGGGTAAAGAATCTGCCTGCAATGCAGGAGACACAGGAGATGTGGATTCGATTCCTGGGTTGGGGAGATCACCTGGAGAAGGGCAGGGCAACCCACTCCAGTATTCTTGCCTGGAGAATCCCATGGACAGAGAAACCTGGTGGGCTACAGTCCAAAGGGTCAGAAAGAGTGGGATACAATTGAAGTTACTGAGTACCACCACCACTCAAAAAATGTGTATCCTTACTGGCCCTTATTACGTCTCAATGTGTATTATTGTCCTTTATATACTTATGTACTATTACAAAAGTCTCTTCAGTGGTCTTTTTACTTCTGATATCTTACTGCCCTTGATTTCCCTAGCCCATCCCAAATCATCCTCTCTGCCATTTCAGAGATAAAATCATTTTGTACCAAGAACTTGAAGAATGAGTGGTAGTTTGAAGGAAGAGAGCTGGATGGTACTTTGACCTCATTCTCCTCCTTCCCCTCCAGTCTTCTGCTGGGACTCCCTACTGGCCACAGGATCTGTTTGACATGTCAGGCTTCATGGCAGAAAGCAGGGTGGGGACGGGTGAAGAGTGCTCAGAAGGGGCAAACAGAAGATACAGCAGTGTTGAACCAGCGTTTGGGGCTCCTGGCTCATGAGTCTATGATCTTATATTTCTTTTTCTTCTTGTGTAGAGGGGAGACTCCAGGCACACCGAGCTCTGGTTTACTGGGGAAAGAATATTTTATACTAATCTAAGATTTTGACCCTTGCCAGCTAAGTGGGGAGTATTACCATTTACAGAAGCAGTGAAGAAGCCTAATTCATTAGTTTGGGACATAATTAAGTTTGAGGGATTTGTGGGTCAATCAAACAGCAGCAACCTGTAGGCAGTTGAATATGGAGATCTGTTGTTCAGGGGAGAAATTTGGGATCACTGTACATATTATGTTAGAGCATTTAAGAATATTTGGAAGTTCTTTATTTGGATGGGCAGCCCAGAAACAGTGTAGGTTAGAAAAAGAGGTCAAGAATGGATCCCTAGGGAATATCAACTTCAAATGAAGGGAGAAAGAAGAGAATCTGGAGTCAGGACAAAGACAGGAAGAGACTGATGTTACAAAACCAAAGGGGTAAGAGAGTTGCAAGGAGGGAAAGGTCAATTGTCAAAGAAAGTAAAGAACCCAGATCTGTCCTCTGATCATCAGACTCCTACATCCAGTTGCCAACCTGATATCCATTGGGATGCCTAACATGTCTCAAAATTAGTATCTCTAGAACAGAGGCCTTGATTCTCCCACAACCTGCCATATGCACACTCAAATGTATTCCTCCCCAAGTCTTACCCATCACTATAAATTCACACTACCACCCACCCAAGCAAAAACAAAAATTCATTCTTGATTACTCTCTTTCCTTCACTCCAGACATTTAATTTTCTAACAGAATTTGTAGACAAATTCTGCATCCAAAATCTATGTAGAATATGTTTACTTCTGCCCATGTCTTCTCCCTCCACGGTTCTAAACCGTTGTCTTTGTCTGAACAACATCATCCTAGCTGGCCTCTTCCCTGCTTCCATTGTTCTTCCCTGCAGTCCATTTTCCACCAAGCAGCCAGAGGATCTTTTAAAATATAAACAGGTCATGTTAGCTTTCCTGCTAAATCCAATCTCCTTACCTTGGGGCTTACAGGACTCTGCCTCCTGCCTGCCTCTTCCACTTCATTCCGTTCAGTCCTCTCCTGTGCTCACTGTGTCCCGGTCCCACTGCAGCTTCTTTCCATTCTCCCGGTTCCTCCAGTATACCAAACCCTTTCCTGCCCTGAGTCTTTTGTTTGTTCCTCTGCTTGAACTGCTCTTCGCCAAATCTCACAGACTTGCTTATTTTCATCCTTAAGTTTCCTGCCCAGATGTTGCTTCCTTGAAGAGACCTTCCCTGGCCACCTTATCTGAAATGGCTTCTCTCAATGATCTTCTCTTCATTTTATTTATTTTCTTCACAGAACTTATCACTATCTATAATTACATGCTTTCTTTATAATGAATTATCTTGTTTGTTTATTGACTTGTTTGATCCTCCTCCCCCGCTAATTCCCCAATATAAGCTCATGGGTGGTAGGACTTTGTTTTGATATTTATTGTTAGTAAACATACTTGTCACAGAGTAGACCCTCAAAGATTTATTTTTTCTTAAAGTATAAGCACAAGGTAAAAAGTATAAAAGTTAAACATTATAAAAAGTTAATAAAGAATATTTTTCCCACCTCTTTCCCTGAGCATCCCTTTTCAGAAGCAAATATTGTTTCTGGTTTTAGTTTCCTTCCAGAGGTAATCTATGCCTGTGTAATCATACGAGTAGTATTGGTCAGTCCCTCTTTTTTCCTTCATAAATGTCAGAGTATTATATATAGTGTTCTGCACCTTTTTTTTTTTCACACAACAGTGTGAAACAGTCTTAGAGATCATTCTCTACATCAGTCGGTCTATAAATAGGTTTGCCTCATTCATTTTTAAAAACCTATATGGATGAGTCCTAATTTATTTAACCAATCCCTATTGATAAACATTTTATTTTGTTTCTAATCTGCTACTGCTTACAAACAGTGCTACAATGAATGTTTTTCTATATACATCTTTGTTCGTATACACAAGTAGATTTATATTATCATTCTATAATGATAGAATAGTGGTTAAGAGTGTTATGGACTGGGTTTGAATCTTACCTCCACCACTCAGAAGCTTTGTAACCTAAGATAAATTACTTAATTTCTCTATGCTTTGGTTTCCCCATCTGTAAACTGAGAGTGATAATAGAACCAGTATTTTAGGGCAAGAGTTAGGATTAAGAGAAATCGTGCATGAAAAATGCTTGTATAGTATCTGGCTCTGATAAATACTCGAGAAATGTTGCCTGTTGTTTTTATCCTTATTCTCTGTAGCTGCACTGTCCAATCTGATAGCCAACAGCCACCTATGATTACCCAACACTTAAAGTATGACTAGTCTGAATTGAGATGTGCTGTAAATGTAAAATACACACCAGATTTCGAAGACTTAATACAAAAAAGGCCTGTGAAATATGTGGTTTACATTGTGGCTGGCATTATATTTCTATGGCCCTGCTGAGCTGTAGAATAAGTTTCTAGATGTGAAACTTCAGAGTCAAAGGAACTGTGAAATAAAGTTTGTCATTCTCTATTCAAGGTGGTTGTTCCAACTGCTGCTCTCACTGGCAACATAGGAGGGTCTTTATCCCACACCGTCCATTATTGTTTGTCAAACCTTTTCATCTTTGCCAGTCAGATATGTGGAAATGTTATCTTGAATCTGTACCTGTCTTGTGAGTGAGGTTGAGCGTCTTTTCATACATTTATAAGCTATTTGTGTTCCCTTTCCTGAAAAGTCTGTTAAAGGCTTTACTCATTTTTGTCTTTGGTAGTTGCTCTTTGCTCTTTTCCTTGTAGATTTGTGAAAACTCCAAAGTAGCGCTTAGTCATCTGTCTTTCAGGTATTTCTCCACATATTATTGTTTACCTTTTGACTATTTTTCCATGCATGTTATTATGGTATTTTTCTCCATCTGGAAAAATTATTTCGGCATTTCAGTGGTATGATATTTCACTTGTACATTACTTTAGAGAGCTTCAGTATTTTTGTAATTTTTGAGTCTCTTTATTCAAGAACAGAATGTATTCTTCCAAGACTTCTTTTAGACCCTTTAGTAACATTTTAAAGATTTTTTATCTTTCACATTTCTTTTTAAGTTTATTCCTGGGTTTATTTTTTTGCACAGATTTCTCTGTTACTGTATCAGGGAGGGATGCTTTCTGCTACAGGTTCAGAAAACCCATAAAAGTGGCTAAAGTTGATAGGAGTTAATTTTTCTCACAACAAAAAATCCAGAAGTATGTGGCAGCTGGTATGGTTCTATAGCTCAATGTTGTTGGACCTAGCATCCCTGCAGTTTTGTTTTGGCCTTTTCTTCAAGTGCTCATTGTATAAGGGGTGCTGTACCTCTAGGCATCACATTCACATACAAGGCAGGGAGAAAGGCAGGGAGAAAGGCCAAGATTATTTTTCTCATGTTAAATAAATTTTCATGGAGAGCTTTCAGGGCTCATGAACAGGATCTTGCTGGTTGCTTGGAATGTGGGAGCATCCGTTCAACTGGATTTTTGGTTTTGTTTTTTAAATTTCTGCAGGAACCTCAGGAGTTTCACCAACTGGGAGCAATTTTTATGTTACTGTAGACCTCAGATTTGAAATTTTTTAATCACCCAGAACTTAAGAAAAGAGACATGCTACCTTATCATCTTTCAGTAATAGTGGGCAGAGCTTTTTCTGTTCTATATTTCCACTAAGAAATAGTAGACTTTATTTGGTGTGACATAAATCTAGTTTAATTTATAGCTGAAAAATAAATTCTTCTTTATCATATAACAGAACCACTTTATAATGCTAAAATTTCATAGTATCAAGTTTTTTCCATGGTTTCTTAGATCTGCTTTAGTATATAGTTATAGATCTAAGATTATGATTGGATGCTATGATATATACATATTTTAACAATGTCATAATGGTGCCCTGATTATATTTTACTTGTATTGTTATTAAAATGTACTTCTAAATGAGAAAATAATACAGAATCATTTTGCTGAAAAGTCCGTATGGAATCATTACCATCAATATCCTTAGGTATTTATTAAGTTAGTCCAGTGTTGACATTTTCTGCTTGACTAATTTGGTGTGCTTCTTTGTAAAGTCAAATATCCCTATTGTAGCTAAGAAAACATATGGCCAACATTTCAAGTGCTTATAGCTGTGTTTACCTATCTTCTAGGTTTATTGGGAAAATGGTGCTCAGATCACATCTCCTCATGATAAAGAAATTCTGAAATGTATAGAAGAATGTGTGGAACCCTGGAATGGTTCTTGGAATGATAATTTAGTGGATACCAGCCCACTAAAGAGAGATCCTTTGCAGGACATTTGTAGGAGATACATGGATGATCTGAAAAAGATCTGTTTTTACAGGTATCCAAGAGGGAATGTAGGGTAATGTTACCTTACCATAAGATTAACAAATAACAGAAAAATAAGGATAAAAATATGTTGGCTATTCATTATAGTAAAATTATATGTAAATAATACAGTTCATAGTAGTCAAAAAGTAGAAATAACCCAAATATTCAAATATTCACCAATAGTTAAATGGCTAGAAATATATTTGTAGTATATCCATACAATGAAATATTATTCAGCAGTAAAAAAGAAGTACTGTTGCATACTACAACATGGATAAATTTTAAAAATAGGCTAAATGAAGGAAGTCAGTCACAAAGGACCACATATTATATGGTTGTATTGATATGAAATGTCTAGTGTAGACAAATCTATAGAGATAGAAACAGAAAGTATATTAGTGGTTGCCTATGGCTGGGAAAAATGGGAGGGTTAGGGTGTAGTGGCTTTGGGATATGGAGTTTTTTGGGGGGTAATTTGAATTTTCTAAAATTGATTATGGTAATGGTTGAACAACTCTGTGAATATAGTGAAAACCATTGAATTGTGTACTTTAGGATGAATTTGGAGTATATTGATGGGTTTCCCTGGTGTCTCAGATGGTAAAGAATTCACCTGTAATGCAAGAGACCTGGGATCAATCTCTAGGTCAGGAAGATTCCCTGGAGAAGGGAATGGCTACCCACTCCTGTATTCTTGCCTGGAGAATTCCATGGACAGGGGAGCCTGATAGGCTACAGTCCGTGGGGTCACAAAGAGTCAGACACGACTTAGCCACTAACACTTTTAAACTACTTTTTAACTACTACTAATTATCTCTTCATAAAGTTGTTAAAAATTATAACTCAATATATGTATTCACTGTATGTAAGGAAATTTCCTCTAAAATTTGACTTTTCCTTACCAATTTCCGTGTTCCTATAACTATGCCATAAATAGCTAACACTGTTTTCAGAAAACATTGTGGTTTGTTGAGTGTAGTTTTCCTATCCTGACAAAATAGATTTTAGCCTTTTCTCGAGATTATTTTAATTATACCACAAGTAATGAGTTTTATGACATTGATTGAATGATATTTTCCTTTACAGGGAATTAAACTCAAAGACGACCTTGAAATTTGTACATACATCTTTTCATGGAGTCGGACATGACTATGTACAATTGGCTTTCCAAGTATTTGGTTTTAAGCCTCCAATTCCAGTACCAGAACAAAAAGATCCTGATCCAGACTTTTCTACTGTTAAATGCCCAAATCCTGAAGAAGGAGAATCTGTGCTGGTATATTTTTTCAGTATTTAAATTATGATTTAGTATATTAAAGTTCATCAGGTGGATGGGACTCTGACAATTCAAAGATTACTTACAGAAGCAAAAACTACTTTAGCTTACATCTTTTAAATTATGTTAGAGCCATATATTCTGTTTTGTTTGAAATCTCTATGGTGGATTTCCCTACTTCCTAGTCTTATTTTAAATTTAGCCAAACTAGATTAGCAGATGCAAACTATTACATATGGAATGGATAAACAACAAGGTCCTGCTATATAGCACAGGGAACTGTATTCAATATCCTATGATAAACCATAGTGGAAAAGAATATGAAAAAGAATGAATATATATATGTGTACCTGAACCATTTTACTGTACAGCAGACATCAACACAACCTTGTAAATCAACTATACTTCTGTGAAATGACGTTAAAAAAAATTAGCCAAACTCTATTCCTTCCAAAACTCATTATCACTAATGTAGTGCCTACATTTAGGAAAATGAACATTGAATTTAACATCTTCAATGTAATTCAACTTTTTGGGTCACTATTTCAGGAACTTTCTTTGAGACTGGCAGAGAAAGAAAATGCCCGGATAGTGCTGGCTACAGATCCTGATGCAGACCGACTGGCAGTGGCAGAACTTCAGGAGAAGTAAGTAGAACCTGTTATTTGATTAAAATCTTAAACTTTGAAAAGCAGTTTTTGATTTTAAGTCTTGCAGGCTCATTGGAAATAATTTTTTAAAAAATGAAAAGAAATCTCCTGTAAGCCCACGATCCAGAGATAACCACCTAGGTTGATATTTTGACATTTCCTTCCTGTTTTCTTCATTCAAATATTCAAGATATATTTGTTTTTTTATAAAACTGTGGTCACCCCATATATATATTAATACTTTTGTGTCTTATTTTCCACATAATATTGTACTATGAGCATTTTTCTCTATCTTTAAATATTATTTAAAATATTAATTTTTAAACTAGTGTAGTATCTCAACAGATTGCTTTATGAATGTAATCATTTCCTAATCATGGTTCTTTGGGTTGTTGTGTATTTTTGCCATTATAATGTCATGAAAAATGTCCTTACATAAAAAGGACACCATATTATAACTTTTTTCTCTTCAAGTAAGAAAATACAAGTAACAGTGTCATAGCTTTTCAAAGTACATTGCTGCCATTCCTACCCTAAGCTCACCCTGATCAGTTAGAAAAGTAATAGTAAATGTTTTCTCAAAAATCCCATAGAGTCTTTTTTAGGTTTTCCTTTGTGAAGGATGGTAATTTGTAGGTCCTGGGGTCAAGAAGTTTTAACGAGAAGTTACAAAGATCTTGACTTGAATTTTCATTCTCTCTACAGTGGTGTTTGGAAAGTTTTCACAGGGAATGAGTTGGCAGCCTTGTTTGGGTGGTGGATGTTTGATTGCTGGAAGAAAAGTAAATCAAGAAATGCTGATGTGAAGAACATTTATATGTTAGCCACCACAGTCTCTTCCAAAATTTTGAAGGCAATTGCACTAAAAGAAGGATTTCACTTTGAGGTAAGAATAGGTAATATCTATGTGCTCCTTTTCTAAACCTATTTCTGTAAGCTAAAGCTATCTCCCCACCAAAGTTGACTTTTATTGATTTCATTTCTAATTCCCTCTTTTCAAATTCTGTTAACACTTCAATAAAAGATTAAGTCTTTTTGATAGTTTGGAGACCTTGAGCCAAATTCATCCTATATGTGAGTTTCTGAAACTAAGATAAACATTCTTACAAATTGCATTAATGCTTATTTTTCCATACAACAGTATCTGGCTTTCTTACCAAGAAAATCTGGCTCCCAGTGACCTCATAAATAACATAAACTCCACTCCAAAAAAACTGTAGGTGTCATGACCGCTTGTTTAGCCCCTTCAGGTTCAGTCTTAAGAAACTTTTAAATTAAAAAAAAAAAGAAAAGAAAAGAAACTTTAAGTAGTCTCCTAAGTTACAAATTAAGACCCAGTGATCTACATCCAAAAAACGTAATGATTCTCTCCCAGCACAGATCATTAACCTTTGTGAACCTCGGGCAGTTAAACTGACCCCTTTTATAGCTACTGGGACTAATGCCAATTAAGTTGCTTTTCCTCTGCCCACTTTGCCAAATATCAGTGAAAAAGTCACCTCTGGGTGTTTTTCTTGAGCCACAGTCAGGCTATAGGTCTTAACACTAATAGGCTAACTAAAAGAAAATGATACCTTTCTTAATGAAATAGAACTTTCAATCTCTGGCTTTCTAAATTACAAATAGCAAAATAGAGGAAATGGAAAATTCATTCAAACCTAAAATTCTGAATTACTATTGTTGTTGTTCAGTCACTCAGTCGTATCCAGCTCTTTGCGGCCCCATGCACTGCAGCACACCAGGCTTCTCTGTCCTTTATTATCTCCCAGAGTTTGCTCAGACTCATGTTCATTGAGTCAGTGATGCTGTCCAACCGTCTCATCCTCTATTGCCCCCTTTTCCCCCTGTTGTCAATCTTTCCCAGCATCAGGGTCTTTTCCTTGTAGCAAGAAAATGCATAATGAGCACAAAAGAGAAAAAACATGCTTCTAAAGACCAATATTAGATATGTGCTTTCTTGTTTTATTACAGGAAGTGGTGCTGCAGAGATTTGGGGCTTTTTTTTTTTTCTCAGTGAAGAGGTGGAGAAGTGAATGAGAAATCTTAAATTAGTAAGAGAACTCTAGAGTCACTGTGTATCACATACTGTTTCTACCTCTAAAGCAGTTCATGTCTTTAAAATGAACACTAGCTCATCAGATGAAAAGTTCAAATCTAATTATCAAAGAAGAACCTACTAACTTTCCTGATGGTTTTATTTGGGCCACGGTGTTATGGTAAAAGTATACTTGGTTCAAGTATATGTTGAAATAATGTTGAAAGTGCGTTGTTAAAAAGCTTTATGGCCTTTGGTTACTCAGAGGGACTACATTACAACCTTCATAGGCACTTTTACATTTAGTGCTTATAATGCAACTTAAAGAGCTGTTTCTGAGAAGTGATATTGAATCCTGGCTCTCTCATATGCAGGGTACTCTTGGGCAAATTTACTGAACCTTCTGAGCCTCTGTTTCAGTAACAGAGTTTTTGTGATCATTGAAAAAGATAATGATGTAAAGCAACTATTACAGTGCTTGGTAAATAGTGTATGATCATAATATATGTGTGGATTTATGGTACTTTGTGACTATATACATCACCACTTATTGGATTATATTTGGTGAATTGTATCACTATTACTATACTCGATAAATAGCAGGTCATCAGTCGTGGCAGTGTATATATCCATGCACTTTATGACTGTATGTTTACCACTATATAAATTTTTGTAGACTGAAGACTATAACAGAAAATCATTATTGAGGTGTTATGTGCATTTAGTGATGGACTTTTCTCTAATATATATTTTTTTTGAGACAGTCACTTAACTAGAGTGGCCTCTTCTGCATTTCAGGAAACATTACCAGGTTTTAAATGGATTGGAAGTAGGATAAAAGACCTCCTGGAAAATGGGAAAGAAGTCCTTTTTTCATTTGAAGAGTCTATAGGTATGTAGTAAATATTAAAATATTTGAAATATGAATGAGAGCACTTTTTTCAAATATAGTAATTCTGTAGAGAATTACTTGAATTCTCTACAAGTAAAAAATTCTCTACAAGTGAAAAATTACAGAATTTTTGTCATCTGGTTTTACATTTTGAGTTATAAAAACTATCAAGAACTCAGAAATGTGTAGATACATTTCTCATCAGAAAAAAAAAAACCCTTAAAGGTCCCTTACATATGTTCAGTATCAGTGGGTTTCCTTTATTACCAGGCTCTTAAATGCATTGATCCTTCTGAAGAAATATGAAACTACTGAAATTATACATAGGCTTATATTTTCCTCCTTTTTAAAGGTGTTTTTTAATTCTTAGGTTTTCTGTGTGGAACTTCAGTTTTGGATAAAGATGGTGTGAGTGCAGCCGTTGTTGTTGCTGAGATGGCATCGTACCTGGAAACCATGAACATAACATTGAAACAGCAACTCATTAACGTTTATGAAAAGTAAGTTCTACTATTTGGAATTTCATGCTCTAATTTCTTTGGTGCTACTTTTAACTTTATAAACTTGTTTTGAGGAATAGTCATTCCTTTTTAAAAAGTACTGATATTGTCCGCATGAAGAACTGCCACTATCTGCTTAACACAATAATAGGCTTATCTTTAATTTGTACTTTTCTAAAGAGTGACTTGAAATCTGATTTTAACACTTTAAATCTTTGTACAGATATGGTTATCATATTTCAAAAACTTCATATTTCTTATGTTATGATCCAACTACCATCAAAAGTATATTTGAAAGGCTTCGCAATTTTGATTCTCCAAAAGAATACCCAAAGTTTTGTGGGACATTTGCTATATTGCACGTACGAGATATTACCACTGGATATGACAGCAGCCAGCCTAATAAGAAATCAGTAAGTACCTATATTTTAAAGTTTTTAACAATTTGTAATAATTCATACTACAGTAAAATGGAAGGTCAAGCCTGTGAGTTTCTTAAAACTTAGGATCCTTGTTTTTCTCCAGAGCAGTTGTAAGTTCACTAACTGGATCTGACTCTCACCCATCCTGTCCTCATCACTCCCCAAGGGTATAGTATACCCTGAGGGTGGGGAATGGGAAGGAGGATGAGAGACAGGATGAGGAAGGAGGGTGGGAGGGAGGGAAAAAATGTGATAATGCTAAATAATGTTGAAAATTTTTTAAGTCTAAAAGCCTATAATTTCATCATATGATACTGCTTTTATGTGGAATCTAAAAAATTAAACAAATGAACTTATTTACAAACCAGAAACAGACTCACAGACATAGAAAACAAACTTTTGCTTACAAAAGGAGAAAAGGGATAGGGGATTAAGTAGGAGTTTGGAGTTAAAGGTGGCTCAGTTGGTAAAGAGTCCACCTGCAATGCTGGAGACCTGGATTCGATCCCTGGGTCAGGAAGATCCCCTAGAGAAGGAAATGGCAACCCACTCCAGTATTCTTGCCTGAAGAATTCCATGGACAGAGGAGCCTGCTGGGCTACAGTCCATGGGACTACAAAGAGTCAGACATGACTAAGTCACTAACTTTCTTTGGAGTTAAGATATACACACATTAAATAAATGACCAACATGGACCTACTTCATAGTATGAACTATACTCAATATCTTATATTAACTTATAATGGAAAAGAATCTAAAAAAGAATATATATATATATAGCTGTACACCTGAAACTAATACAACACTATAAATCAACTATATTTCAATTAAAATTTTAAAAATAGAATTAAATTTTTAAAAGATGAATGTTTTACTAATCATCATAGCACCTAAAAAAATAAATGAATAAATAAATAAATGCCTATAATTTCAAAGCTATGTGTCTTTCTAGTTTTAACTTCCCTTTCAGTCTTATTCCCTATGAATGTGTGGCTTCCTACGTGGCTCAGTGGTATCCCTTTTCAACCTTATTTCCTATACCTCCAGCCAAATGGAATAACTTACATATACTTCTTATATATATATACATTAAAAAATTATTTTTCTATTTTTGCTCAAGCTTTTTCCTTAGTCCACTTTTTCTTCCTACTGCTGCAGATTCATACTTTAGCCATTATTTAAGACTTCATGCAGATGTCACCTCCTCCATATACACTCCAGGTCTCATAATCAGATATCTTCCTCCTGAGGTTTCTTTATATATTGTGCCTTCCTCTGCTCACTTATCACTTTCTATGTCATGTTACCATTGTCTTGTGCATGGCAGATTCATTTCTAATAATACCTTTATGCCTCTCAAAGCTCTTGCCTACACAGTAGGTGCTCAACTAACATTTAAATGCCATAGATTGCTGATTATATTTATTTTGTTATTATTATGATTGTTATTATTAACCTAAATTTCCATGTATAATGGTCTGATATTGTCTCAAGAGTCTAGGAGCATAATATATTTTGGAAAATCTGCAGCCTCTTATGTAGAATACTACCCATATTCCCTTTGTGTATTTTCATCTGGTCAACCAAAATTGGTTCTTCGTTGTTGTTATTCTGTCTGTATGCACGTATGTTTTTCTGTGTTTATAAACTACTTGAAAAGAAGAACCAAATGTTTTGCTTCTTTTTATTTCTCTAGTGTTGCTATGGTTAGAATAGCTCTTGGTATGATGCTTTTCCCCTCTTGACTCCCTTTAAAGTTTATGATATTTGTTATTCCAAGTGCTTTCCTATCTATTCTCCACTGATGCTTACAACAGATTTTGTAAGGCTTGTAGTATGGATATTTGTTAATCCCCTGGGGTCACATAGTGACTGTCAAAGACTTCCTGAGTTCTTTCTTCTCCAGCTTCAGATTGACATTCATCTGTGTGTTCAACAGGCATTTATCACAACCCTTCTGTGCTACACCGAGAAGACAGTAATGACAAAGACACTGTAGGAGGCTAGTAGGGAAACAGTCAAGTAAATTGATTACAAAATGATTAGGGGGTGCCTAAGAGTGCCATGAAAGAACATAGGAAAGACCCTTACTCAGATTTGAGGGGCTCATGCAGGACTCTGCAGAGGACTTTGTGAGCTGAGTTCTAGAGTTTGGGTAGGAGTTATCCAGATGTAGGAGGAACAGAGAATGTTTGAGGCAAAGGGAGCAGTAAGCGCTACGTCTGGAGGTGAGAAGTCATGTTTTCTTTCAAGGAACCGCATGTAGTTCTCTACAGCAGTAGTACGGGGTGCAAGGAAGGATGGCGTGTACGGTGAGTGGGTTAGAGAGGGGTGAGAAGATCAATTAGTACGCCGTTTCAGTAACGGAGATGAGAGATGACAGGAGCCTGAATGTAACATGGTAGCAGTAGTGAAGGAGAGAGCCTGACGAAGTTGAGTTAAATACAGGGTAGAATAACCAGGACTTGCTAGTTGGTGGTTGGTGAGTGGAACAGAGGGAAGGAAGGTTTCTGTCTTGAGCAGCTCGTAGTACCACTCACGGAGAGGACCAGGCTCAGGACCCCTGAGGAAAGGCTCCACCGTCAACTCCTCCACCCCAGTACAACCCCCATGGTTCCCTCGAGATCCCGTCACAGATTTGTGAAGATTTGTGGTGCAGGAAGAGTACCTGTGTTAATCTATATGTTGATGTCAGTAAAACTTCATTCTTGTTTAATTTTTAGGTAATTATATATATTTGCACCCCAGTGGATTTATTTTGCCTGCCCTCTAGGATGTGTGCACTCTGCTTTGGAGACTGTTGAAAAACTATCTGTGAAAGTGTCTTGAAATTGTAAAGCACTTTGCAAAAGGAGAGGTAGTTTGGACTTTGGGAGAGATAGGCCAGGTTTCAACTTCTTGCTCTGCCACTTAGCTGATTACCTTGAACAGGTCGTTTACCCTCTTTGAACCTTGTCTGTAAATTGTCAGTAATATTTACTTTGTAGGATTATTGTTGAGGCCTGGAGATCATGTGTATAAGGTATATAATCCAATGCTTCTATAATTATAAATAGTAAATGATACAGTTATGAATTATTATGAATGTAATCTTTTGTATTTTAAAGTTCTTTAAAATATTTAAAAAATTTTAATCGCAGTAAAAAAAAAAAAAAAATGCAGGGGCTTCCCAGGTAGCTCAGTAGTAAAGAATCTGCTGCCAGTGCAGGAGCCACAGGAGACGTAGGTTTGATCCCTGAGTCAGGAAGATCCCCTGGAGGAGGAAATGGCAACCCACGCCAGTGTTCTTGCCTGGATAACGTCATGGACAGAGGAGCCTAGCAGGCTACAGTCCGTAGGGTTGCCAAGAGCTGGAAACTACTGAATGACTGAGCATGCAAACAAAAATAACAAACACATAAAATTATCATCTTAACCATTTTTAAGAGTTCAGTAATGTTAATAATCACATTGTTGTGTAACAGATCTCCAGAACTACTTCATCTTGCTAAACTGAAACTCTATACCCATTAAATAAGTCTCCATTTCCCCCTCCCCCTAACCCTTGGCAACTGCCTTGTTACTTTCTCTTTCTATGAGTTTTACTGCTTTACACACCTCATATAAGTGAAATGTATTTTACAACTCTTGAAAATGAGAAAGGTACCAAGTGTAACTGAACCTTTGTTGCAATTCTGCCTAGGTGCTGCCTGTAAGTAAAAGCAGCCAAATGATTACATTTACTTTTCAAAATGGCTGTGTCGCTACTCTTCGGACTAGTGGAACAGAACCAAAGATAAAGTATTATGCAGAGATGTGCGCATCACCTGACCAGAGGTAGGAATCAACTTTTAAAATATTATGTATGTCTAAAAGCTTTCTTGATTTCAGAACTGATTTCACTTTGCTGTGCCACAGAAGCTAACACAACATTGTATAGCAATGACTCCAGTAAACATTAACTAAAAAATGCTTTATTAAGAGATGTAATTCACATACCCAATAGCTCACCCATTTAAAGTGCACAGTACAGTGGTTTTTAGTATATTCAGAGTTGTGGAAACATCACTGTAGTCGATTTTAGAACATTTTCATCACATCAGAAAGAAAGCCCCTTCCAGTGAGCCGTCACTCCCTTTTCTCCTTCTTCCCAGCCCTAGGCAACCACCAGTCTACTACTAGTCACTATAGATTTTCTTATTCTGGACATTTCATATAAATGGAATCACATAATATGTGGTCCTTTGTGACTGGCATCTTTTATTTAGCATAATGTTTTCAAGTTTCATCCATGTTAGCATGAATCAGTACCTTATTCCTTTTTTAGAAATTTTGTTTTCATGGCCCAGTGATATGCCACTGTATAGATACACCATATTTTTAATCTGTTTATTAGAGGAGGGACATTTAGGTTATTTCCATATTTTGGCTGTTATGAATAATGGTGGTCTGAATGTTTGTGGTCAAGTTTCTGGGTGGTCATATATTTTCTTTTAACTTGGGTATATATCATACTTACATAAGGAAAACTGCCGGGCCATATGGTAGTTCTATGTTTAACTTTTTGAGGAACTGCCAGACTCTTTTCCAAAAAAACTGCATTATTTGGGAACTGAATCTTAATTTTTTAGTGAATTTATATTCCTGGGAAGACTCTTTAAAGCTTGAACTATTTAGGCTAAGCATAAAGAAATGATCAACAAATAATTTATTCATTGCTAAATATTCATTTTCTATATTTAATATGATTTGATTTAATATGCTGAATTAATATCCTTTTAAGAGAGTATAAATTGTGATAACTTGACTTTAATAACGTTTAGAGGGTATTTAAACTTATGAGTAGTATCTCCTATAATGTTGTCATTGGTCAATACCTATTGGGGAAGGAGATTTTTTTTGGAATTACCTTCAGAGCAGTGTACATTAATTACTTAGTATTTCTCTAAACCTTTGTGTTTAAGAGTAGATTTTATTTCCTTTGTGGGGAGAAAATGACCTCCTGAAGTCATTCAGAGCAGAGTTTAAAGTAAATCAAGTTTAAAAAGAAAAAAAAGTAAAGCAAATTGAACAGTGCTATCTTTGGTTTGAAATGAAGGGCGATTATTAACGTAATAAAAATTAAATTTGTTGTGTAGCTTGTAAAATGACTGTGAAGGCAGTTTTAAGGAGGCTTCTGAAAAGAGAGATTTTTGGGGTAATGGCAGCTCTTCAGGTGATGACAGAAGGGAATACTTGGTATTTTTTTAAACATCTTACATTTTTACTTACATCTTTACTTACATCTTTACTTCCTAAAAGATATGCTGTATCATCCCATAATAATGTATAAGAGGTATGCATCAAAGTATTTCAGGAAGCCAGTTTATCTTAATACCTGGTATTGGTGTTCTGAGCCATTTAAATTGCCTGCTTTAGGAGCAGTCTTTAGATGTACTCAAACTCATCCATGTTTCATGTACCAAGGACCTCCTTTTAATGCAGTTCAATTTCAGTTTGTGAGAATGGTGTTTTCTGTGAGTGTGATTCCCCTCTTTCCACTTTTGGTCTTGTTTTGTTTTACCCAAGTGAATTTCTCTCTTGTTTACCAGTTACTTAATTATCCCATAAAGTATATGCACTCTTAAAAAGTTACAACAATTTAAGCACATTTTAAGGCTATGGAAATAAAGGATTTCAAAACTCTTAACCTTTTTCTTCAGTGACACTGCCTTACTAGAAGAGGAATTGAAGAAACTGATTGATGCTTTGATTGAGAATTTTCTTGAGCCCGGTAAAAATGGACTGACCTGGCGTTCTGTTTAGCATTCACCAGAACATCGTTGCTTTGCCCCGGTCCATGGAGCAGAGCAACCAAGAACTCCACGCATTGTACTCGTGTTAGCATTCTCTCTGTGTGTCATCTGGCCAAGTATCTTTTTCCTTTATTTTCTTTCTTTTTGGTTGGCTAGCTAAACAAACTGTATAAATATGAAATGAAATGGCTGGAAAGAAATCATTCAGATTTTTTCATAATCCTGAACAAAAGTCATTACATTAAAAGTATTATGGTAACACGTCATTCTTCCTTCAACAGAAACGAAATACAAATGTGCGTTTTCTTATTAAAGTGTGATTAAGCTTAGTTATACATTCTTGTGATTGTGTATAGCACAGTTTTTCTTAAAGGAAGATAAATGTTGTATAATTGTAGAGTTAGTTAAGGAGATGAATCCATAAGATTGGCAAGAAAGTGACACTGCTCCCAGAATACTGTGGAAAAGTGCCATTGTTACATCGCAGGTATTAACTTACAAATGAGAGTATCTGAAATAGGATATTTAGCATTTCTAGGTTAGAACAGGTGTTACAATTTGTGGTTTCAGCACCTCTGTTTCAGATGCTCTTGGTGCAGTGTAAATTTATTGTATTTATTTAAAATTCTAACATTTATCGAACATAAAACAATAGTGGCAACATTCCTAGTGGCTTGGTTCTTTCTCAGTGCCTGTTCAAGGCATGGTTTGAATTGAAATAGTGTTCTTCCACTGAGTATAATTTAACCAGTTAATTTGCAGACAGTTAAAGAAAGTCTTCCAAACTATATAGTTATTTCTCCTCTAAAAATAGATTGTTGATTTAAAAATCTTATGAATGTAAGTAAAAATCTTAATAAAAACAGGCTCAATATAACTAGCTAAGGATCTTCATGTTAGAATTGTGTTGGTTATCACAGCCTCTAAGTAAAGAAAACTACTGGAACTAAGAAAGGAGCTGTGAATTTTTAATTTAAAAGTCTGACATTGAAGTTACATTTTTACAAGAATATTTGTTTCTTTATCACATGAAGTAGTGCTCATTTTACTAAGAAATAAAACATCAAGATTTTAGATCTTACAAAACAAGCTACATGTTTTAAAACTAAAGTCCAGTTTATCCTAACATCTTGCTGACTTCTGTAGAGTTTTTTATCATGAGTACTATTTATCTCTTTTAGTGGGGGAAAATTTTTTGGGAGGGGAATGTCACTTTTGGTTGATTCTGCATCTCTAAAAAAGAGTTAATAGAGAAGTGTTGTTTAATCTTCTTAAAGTGTATTCTGTCCTGTATTGCTCACAGAGTACTTAGCACACGTGATATAGTTGAGTTAACAATCATGGGGCCTTGGATGTACATAATTATACTAAACAAATTGCCTGTGGGAGATAACTGGTATGAGAGAATTTATTTCCTAGAAAAATAATAATATAAAATTAGGCTAGAATATTTATTGAATCAAGATTTGATTTATTGCAGTTATCAGCTAATATTTGGCTGACTCCAGATAATCCAAATGTGATTTTCAAATTACTGTATTGCCACTATTGTTCATTTGTTCCTTCCTTACTTTCTTATAGCTGAATCTTGTGTGACTGTAGATAATAGAGCTAAATGTAGAGTACTATTCCTGAATGAGTCTGTTTCCAAAGGCTTTGCACTAAAGAAGAAATGTGTAGAATGTTTTGCTTTATTTGC
Organism: Cervus canadensis; assembly: GCF_019320065.1. Taxonomy (NCBI): domain Eukaryota; kingdom Metazoa; phylum Chordata; class Mammalia; order Artiodactyla; family Cervidae; genus Cervus; species Cervus canadensis. The sequence continues at coordinate 48,883,934 of NC_057396.1, read as the reverse complement.
TTTTAGGAATGTAGATTGTCATTTAGGAAATGGCCTATATTCTACAAAGTGGTATGAACAATGCTATATATATATATATATATATATGAAAAATGATGTATATTCTGTTTTAGTATCTGTGTTTCAGTGACTGAAGAACAAAGTGGAGCTAAAATGATACAATAGCTCATTCATAATCACTAAAGCCATGCTTGTCATTCTATTATAAAGAGAACAGTTTTGAATGCAACAATATAATGCAACAGGAGTCATCTTAATCAAGGTGAAAAGTCATTAAGGCTTGGATTCTTATGTCAAAAATTTAAATATCGAAAGTTAAAATTAAAATTTTACAAATGTTCTCAAAGAGTATAGATTGAAGGAATTATTTGATTCTAGCCAAGCTCCTGAGCATGATATTTAACAAGAGCTTGACATGGTAGGTGTATACGTGTCTAACAAAATAAATTCAGTGGCCCAAGACAACCAAGAAAAATAGAAGTACTGGCCAGTAGGGCTGAGCCTTAGGATCTACATTATCTTTTTCTTTATGAACAGTATCATGGAAATGAATGCCTTCTCATTAAGTGTGTAGATCAAAACTGATATTTTCTAGAGCTTTGGGGAAAAGAAGAGAATTAATCAGGCAAGATTAAAGCACTGGAAATAAACAGTAGAAATAAACAATAGAAAAGTCAGTAAAGTGGCAGAGAAAATGCTTCATGTGAAGAGCAAATTTACCACCTGAAAGGTGGGAAATGAACTGGCTGTGGGCAAGTTGTTTACTTGTTATGATGAGCAGATAGTGATGCTTTTGTCTCCTTTTATTAGTGACTGCTAAGAAGCAGCCAAGGAGGCCTTTGAGGAGTTAAGAAAAAGTACCCTTCATAGGATTCAGTTCCTGTTAGGATGTTGTGTTTTTGGATCACATGGAAACTGGAGAGGGGAGAATATAACAGAAATAAAAAGGAATGAAATATAGATTGATAAATAAGACCTATAAGAAAAAGCACAAAAGATTAAGATCATTTAACTCTGGAGGGGAGGATAGTTTAGTAACTCTTGAGTTATTATTTAAATCTTTTATTGAAGAACTCAAGAAGTAATATGAAAGACTGCTCTCCATCTCCAGCAGGGACAGTATAAGAGGGAATAAGGATTTTTTTTAATACAATTAAACATTTTAGTATTATGGCATATGCTAAAAAGCTGTTTAGCAATTTTTTAAAGTTCCTTCATTGAAATCTCAGGTTGGAACAAAGATGATACTATAAAGAGCATTGAAAGTAACATTTGAGTTTCACTTCACATCGGAAGAATTTAGCTCACAGGATAGTTTTTGTATATGTTGAGTAGTAGATGCATGAGTTCAGTCTTTATTCACTGTATAAAGACCTGCTTAATTAAACCTGTAAATTAAGTGCAACTTGAACACAATTCCGTTCATCTTGAAGAATGTATAGGATATTTGAGGAGTTTGTGTTAAATATAAATTATTATTACTTGGATGTTGTAACTTCAGCAGACAGAAAGGTTCTAAGAGAGTGGATGCTTTGGAATATCTATATAGGGAATAGACCTCCTATTTCTCAAGCAAGTTGCTTCTGGAATTGATGCAACAAAGATACTAGCTGAAGTTTAATGGAGAAATTGTTCTACAAACTGCTGCTGTTGGTGTTTCTCTCAGATGTTTTCCATTGATGTTTGTGATGCTTGAAAAATCCAAATTCAGCTTGGATAAATGTGTTTTATGCCTTTTTCTCTCTACCTCCCTCTTTCCCTAGGTGCCCTTCCACATTCTGTTACTGTGAAAAACTGTTGCCCTGTTACCTCACTTATAAGAAATCTTAACTGTATTCATTCAGAATGCTTTAAACTTATTCCTAAGCTGTTTTTGTTTATGGACTTTTGGTTATTTTGTTATTACTGTGAGAATATTTAAGACATTGTAAGAAGTAATTTTAAATCTATTGCATAATCTTTTTTGGTCTGCTTGGATACTACTGTATTTTAATTTATTACGGCCTTTTACAATTCACTTGTTTTCTGAGATTGTTCTAGAAACGGATGAAGAAAGACTCATACTAACCAAAATCAATGGTCAATTGATCTGGCATTTTATTTCAGGTTTCCTTGTACTTTGGGCATCGAAAGCACAAGATCTGAGGAAATAATTTTTTTTTTTACATTTGTCCCTCAAACCATCTTACCATAAACCATAAGGAGTCTAAGTGGAAAGGAAGGAATATCTCATTGTTGGACTCTACACAGCCTAAATTTACTCCTAGTTGGAAACAAAGTTAGTGTTTTCTGTTGGTTACTTTAAAATATTCACCATACTATTGAATTCATTAAGACATATCTTCTCTTTGTTAATTCAAGACTGTGTACTTAAAAAAGAGAGCATAGAAGAATGACTGAAGTGACCAAGATAAGGGCAAAGTGGCATATCTTTAAAGTTTGCTTCTCGAATTTTTCCACCAGCATAATCCTAAAGCAGAGGAGCATGAATGTTTTGGGGGAAGGGGCCTGAGAGCAAAATCAGAAGCAGCCTGCACTCGGAATTTCGTGTTTGGATTGAAAATGTGATTTTTGCATTCTCCGTAATAAAACTGTTTTAGTGAAAAATGATACCTTCAGTCTTTGTGGAAATTGATGCCACCAGAAAGAGGCACCGTGTTTATCGTATGGGCTCTCAGTTTTGTCCCCCATCCCCTGCCTCAATTGCTATATACCCCTGAGGGGACACACACTGACTCTAGTGTGACAAATATACATAGGACGTACATAAAATATTCCCTTTAGAAGGTGACCTTTGAAGGTGTTAATGCCAAATTGAAGTGACCTGAAACAGTTTTAGTAGCACCGAACCTTATAATATAATCCAAGGCGTTTACCAGTTTGTTCTCCTTAATTATTAGCATCCCTTGACTATGAAGGAGCACCTGACTCTCAGCTCCCTGAGAGCAGGGATCCTGGTTTATTATTTTTCATATCCACACCACCCACCACCTGTTATAGAGTACTTAGTTGGTGAAAATAGGAATTATGGAATTTTATTCTAAAGAAACAAATAGTTTAGGCAATCAAAAACATTACTTTTCTGATTCAGCTTTTAAAACAGTTCTCAATACTGATATGTACACTAAGTAATGTTTATTAAGCATGCACACTCTTAAATACTGTTTCTTTGGAGAGAGCAGAGCATATTCCTATTTTGGAATTGTATGTAATGCCTACTCTTTTACACTCAAAGCAAGATGTCAGCCAAGAAGGTTAAGAAAGTGTCTGTGTTAGTGCTGTTATAAGCCTACTAATGCTGCCTTCCAAGTGAGTCACAACGAATTGGATACTGTTTGATAAATTTTTGTCCAGTGTATGATTCATCATATATCTGAAGAGAGCCACCCAAACAAGATTTGCACCTGTATGTGATGAGGGCTTGTGTTATAGGCTGAAACAAACTCTCTGTATATGTCATTGAATATGCCAGATAAAATATATGCAGTTAAGAGTTAATTATTTTTCTGTATACCAGTAGTTCAAAATTGTACCCTTGTTTTAATAGTTTCTGTCAACATCTTCTCATTTTTCCTTACAGACTACCAGGGTGTATCGTAAATACTGCCTATGAGAATTTGCACTTTAAGTATTTGTGTGCGTGGCTTTAGCCAAATGAAGTGTTATCAGTAATAAACAGGTCTCTTCATAGGCATAAGTTTCTGTGTAATTTTTATTATCTTAGATATTACGTAGTTTATAAAGTTTGCTATCCAAACTGAACATGTTTTTGAAATATATTCATGATATACCCTAGAAACTACTTTGACCCTAAATGAGTAGTATAGCTCATTACTCAGTAAATATTTGGCTGGTTAGCCAAAAGTCCCAGAAGAAAGAACTAATACTAAATCTTTTTCCTTATTTTCACCTTCTCTCCTTTAATTGACCTAATTTGTCTGCCCATGCTAGCATCAACATAATAAAAAGTTAACGGTTTGGAAATCCCTCAAAGAAGTAACTATGTATCTGTGATAGAGTGGTGGTCATGCAGTTAGTTTCCAGGGTTGTTAGGATTTTGGGGTCCTGGTCTCCACTGCCTGCTTCCTGTGATCAGGTTCAAAGGTAAGATGAGTGAGAGTAACATTCTACAAGATCATTTTATCACCTTCCTTGTATATTCTGAAAACCATGCTAACCCCAGGCTTACCTTTTCCTCTATTTTATTGTTGTTTAAGCACGTAAACAATACAGCAAATTTAAGTAGTATTATTACCTGTCTTTGTAGTCTCCACAAGCATAGCCTTTTCACTACATTGCTATTGCCTAGAACAGTGCATGGCACATAGAAGGTATCCAGTAATATTTACTGGTTGAATGAACCCATCTCACATTTCTGCATGCAGAAGAAAAGCCCTGAATTCTGCTTTGATTCCACACATTGCACAGGGTTGCATGTGATGAGAAATATGCAGCCGTGATTCTACCCCCTTTAGAGATTTACAAACCCATTAATCAATATCTCATTCAGGCAACACCTACTTCTCACTACCTCAGGGTCATCTCTGCCCATGTCCTGTTGAAATCTCAAGCTAAGCATTTTCTTTCCACTTTCCTGGCCCCATATTTTCCTGGCTTGAAACCTCCAAGTCATCTTTGATTTATGCCACAGGATATGCACTAATGGACAAGTTTTTTTTTTTAATTGGAGTACTATATTAGTTGATTCACAATGTTGTTAGTTTCTGGTATGCAGCAAAGTGATTCAGATGTGCATGTGTATTTGTATATATGTGTGTGTGTGTATTTTCTTTTTATGTTCTTTTCCACTATGGTTTATCACAAGATGTTGAATATAGTGCCCTGTGCTGTACAGTAGGCCCTCGTTGTTTATCTGTTTTATACATTGTATTTGCTAATCCCAAACTCCTAATTTATCCCTTCCCTCACCCCTCTTCCCCTTTGGTAGCCAATTAGTTTGTTCTCTATGTCTGTGAACCAGTTTCCATTTTTATAAATCAGTTCATTTGCATCATTTTTTAGATTCCACATAGAAGTGATATTATGTGATATTTGCCTTTGACTTCACTTAGTGTGATAATCTCTAGGTCCATCTACGTTGCTCCAAATGGCATTTCATCCTTTTTAATGGCTGAGTAATATTCCATTTTATATACATATCACATCTTCCATGGATATTTAGGTTGTTCCCATGCCTTGGCCATTGTAAATCATGCTGCTATGAACGTTAGGGTGCATGTATCTTTTTTAATTAGTTTTCTCCGGATATATGCACAGAAGTAGGATTGCTGAATCACATGGCAACCCTATTTTTAGTTTTTTGAGAAACCTCCAGACTGTTTTCCATAATGATTGCACCAATTTACATTCCCATCAACAGTGTAGGAGGTTCCTTTTTCTCCACACCCACTCCAGCATTTATTATTTGTAGACTTTTTGAGGATGACTGTTTTGACCAGTGTGGGGTAATACTTCATTGTAGTTTTGATTTGTATTTCTCTAATAATTAGCAATGGAGAGCATATTTTCTTGTGCCTATTGGCCACCTGTGTTTGACAAGTTCTTTAACAGCCTCTGAAGGTAAGGACAAGTCCATTGGCCTGAGACCCACCTAAAACAGGGACCAAGAAGCTAATTTAACCTGAGATAGCAATAGGACTGTTATCATCCCCAAGGGAGAATTCATGTATATTTAGATGGAGATGTTTTAGAGGAGGGATTATAATAAAAAGGCTTCCCTGATAGCTCAGTTGGTAAAGAATCCGCCTACAATGCAGGAGACCCTGGTTGAATTCCTGGGTTGGGAAGATCTGCTGGAGAAGGGATAGGCTACCCACTCCAGTATTTTTGGGCTTCCCTTGTGGCTCAGCTGGTAAAGAATCCACCTGCAATGCAAGAGACCTGGGTTCGATCCCTAGGTTGGGAAGATCCCCTGGAGAAGGGAAAGGCTACCCATTCCAGTATTCTGGTCTGGAGAATTCCATGGACTGTATAGTCCATAGGGTCACAAAGAGTCAGACACAGCTGAGTGACTTTCACTATAATAAAAATGTTTATTTATTCTCCATCTTTCCTCTCTTGTCTTCCCCAAACTAGCACTTCTTCATTCCTGTTAGTGATATGACCGTTCTCCTGTTTATCTTTATTTCCCTCTCTTTACCTCTGGTTCTAATCATTAAATAGACCAGTCTTACATGTGATTTGCTTTAGATTATGTCTTTGACCCTTATTCTCTCTGCTTCATTCATTCATTTTATAAATATTTGTTGACCCAGAAATCTGTAGGAACCAAGGGCAGTGCAGAAGGCTAAGAAGTAGGAAAAAAGACACAGCAATCATGTTACTGCTAGAACAGCAGGTTCAAAACACTGTTCCCACTGCCCCACACCACCAGATCACCTGTATTTATTTTTGATGTCTTTGAATTCAAAGTATCCGAAGAGAAGGCCTCAGGGGCCTGGACTCTTGTCACATGCCTGCCTCCTGGCTGAAACTAGATCCTGGTAATGGAAGGATTTGACCCCTAGCTTTCTTCTGAATGGTAGCAGGAGACAGCGAGCTGCAGTTACCCTTCCATCAAGACACAGTGGCAGGAGGTTAACTCACCAGTTGAAAGTTGTGGTGCAGACCAAAGGTGGCAGTTGACTACAGTGCCAGACAGAGTATTGGAGGACAAGGAAAAGCTCCGGCACAGGGAGAGGAGGGACATCTTGAGCACAGAACACAGCACAAGCATGCGCAGAACCACGCGCACGTCAGTACCGCCATGTTGGGAGCAGGGATGTGAGCGGGGATTGGGGAGAGGGCCCCGCGTGCTGTGCTGCAGAACTTAGACTTCAGTCAGTAAATAATGAGAGCCATGGCGGGGCTTAAGCAGAAAGTCTCCAAGAGATGATGGTGGGGGCGGGGAAAGTATGAGAGAATCCACCACTGGAAAGAACCTTGAAGGTCATCTTATCCAATCTCGTCATTTTCTACCATATGACTACCAAATGGGATAAAGATTTGAACTTCTCCTGTGACAACTTGCCAAGACAAGTTATTCTCTTTGAAAGAAAGACTAGTAGAGAGTTTTTATTATGTTCAGCTGAAATCTGCCTCCCACAGCTTCTATTCTTTGGTTGCACTTGGAAACTCAATGTTATCCAAAAATCTGTTTCCTTGTCATTTGAAGGCTTTTCCCCTCAGTCTGAATATGCGTAATTCAGTAACTATTCCATGTGTGACCTGATTTTTAGATCCCCTTCACCTTCCTAATCACCCCATAGACAATTTCCTGAGAGCTGGGTCCAACATTAATATAATACCATATGGACTCTAGCCTGCCAGGCTCCTCTGTCCATGGAATTCTCCAAGCAAGAATACTTGAATGGGTACCATTCCCTTGTCCAGGGGATCTTCCAGACTGAGAGATCAAACCGGGTCACCTGTGCAGACAGATTCTTTACCGTCTGAGCCATCAGGGAAGCCCCCATAATACTATCTATATATATATGTATATATTTAATATATAAAATTCATAAATATATACTATAAAAATATAATTATATTAAATATATTTATATTTTAATATAAATTTTGTTTTGTTTATATAAAATATAAATTTTATGATAAATATAAACATATAAATTTAATGTATAAAATTTAATATATAAATAATATTAATATATATGCCAGCCCAGAGTAGAAAAAGGTGAGATTTCTAATATGGGAGCAGCACAACAGGTGTCAGGAAGAGGGCTCTGGCCTACAGCACACTCTTTTGTTGCAGGAAGGGAGGCCCCTTCCAGGACCCGAGAGTGGGCTTTTGTCTAAGAGTTGGAAATGTGTTGTCTGATGAGACACACAAGCTGACAAAGCAAAAAACTTTATTACGAAGAGGCGCCTAGACAGAGCAGGTTAAGGGAAACCGGGAGGTCTGCTCTGCCATGTGACTTGCAGTCCTGGGTTTTATGGTGATGGGCTTAGTTTCTGGGTTGCATCTGGCCAATCACTCTGACTCAGGGTCCTTCCTGGTGGCACATGCATTGCTCAGCCAAGATGGATGCCAGCGAGAAGGATTCTGGGAGGTGCTAGGACACGTGACATCTCCTTTTGACCTTTCCTGAACTCTTTCAGTCGGCGGTGGCTTATTAGTTCCATGTTCCTTACTAGGACCTTCTGTCATAAAATAACTCAGGCAAATAGTTACTATGGTGCCTGGCCAGGTTGGGCGGCTTCAGTCAGTGTGTTTCCCCTAACACTTCGACATCTTTTGCTTTATGAACAACTGCTCTCTTAATCCTCAACTCAAGCATCATCTTTTCCAAAAAGCCTTTCCTGGGGACTTCCCTGGTGATCCAGCAGTTGGGACTTTGCCTTCTAATGCAGAGGGTGTGGGTTTGATCCCTGGTCAGAGAGCTAACATGTCTCTCAGTCAAAAAACCAAGACATATAACAGAAGCAATGTTGTAACAAATTCAATAAAGACTTTAAAAATGGTCCACACCAAAAAAAAAAATCTTAAAAAAAAAAAAAAAGGCCTTTCCTGCCTGCCACCCACCTCCACCCCACCAACCACAGTGGGCAGGGCCCCACTCCATCCTGCCAGAACCCCCTTTGTTACAGCACTTCCCACACCACGAGGAAATGGTTTCTGAGTGTGTCAGACGCTCCCAGTGGATTGTGAGCTCCCCAAGGGCTGGAATTGGCTGACTCAGTGCAGTTCCCCAGAGCCCAGAACCGAGACAAGAGGATAATCAGCCCTCGGGGGGGGGGGGGGGGGGGGGGGGGGGCGGGGAATGTTCAGCTGAAGTGAACTGAATTGGAATTTGAGCTGCGTTACAAGGGTAAGTAGGCTGTGAATAAGCACAGGGGATGAGGCATACTTGGTCTATGAATAAATTCAACTTAAAGCAAAGAAAATCTACTGGTGACAACTGGGAGACAGGGAGACTTGAGACTTGCTGGCGGCCTTCCTGCCAGACTGGCTGCGGCAAAGTCATGAGCTGAAGTTGGAAGGGTGGGTAGAGACCAACCTGAGGCTAAATTAGGAAAGTTGGAGTAGGGAAACGGTAGGAGAGTGGGCAGGGAGCAGGCCAGAAAAAAATAGTAACTGGATTAGAGTTTTTTTTCAGCTGTTTGCTATTCCCACATCTGCATGCTTCCCCCTAGTGGACAGGGATCAGAACCTCTGCCTTGGAAGGAAGGCAAATTCTTCACAGTTAGGAAAGTCTGAGGGTCAGGTTGGGGATCAACTTGAGTCCACAGAGTGGATTCCTGCAGAACCCAAGTCATCTTCTTCCCCCTGCTTTCTTTCCCCCATGACCTGAGGGTGCCTGGATAATACTCAGTCAGTGAATCTTAGTCTTCAGCCAGAAGGAGTCTGTTCTACTTGTATTCAGAGAAAACTAAGGTCCAGAGAGCAGTGATCCTTTGATTTACAAAGCAGTTCAGGGGCAAATCTGGGACTAATACTCAGGTCTCCCAACTGGCAGTCCCTTTCTCCTTCTGTATAAATATTTAGTAACCAGAGCTTTCCATGTGGCTCAGATAGTAAAGAATATTCCTGCAATGCAGGAGACCCAGGTTTGATCCCTGGATCAGGAAGATCCCCTGGAGAAGGGAATGGATACCCACTCCAGTATTCTTGCCTAGAGAATTCCATGGACAAGAAGCCTTGTGGGCTACAGTCCATGGGATTGCAAAGAGTTGGACACAACTGAGCGACTAACACTTTCACTTTCAACCTACCAGGAGCAGGATCCTGAACAAAAAGTTGGTAAGACGTAACCCACATATTTAAAAAGACAAAAACAATTACAATGCAATAGAATTGCAGTAGTAAAACTAAGTATAGAATGCTGCAGGAATAGAGGAGTATCTTTGCTGGATCCTGGAAGGGCTCTAAACAATTGCTGGGAGCCTTGAAAGAATAGCTGCTGCTGCTAAGTCACTTCAGTCGTGTCTGACTGTGCGACCCCATAGACGGCAGCCCACCAGGCTCCCCTGTCCCTGGGATTCTCCAGGCAAGAATACTGGAGTGGGTTGGCATTTCCTTCTCCATGAAAGAATAGCTAGAGGTAGAGAAAAGAGGAAAGACCTTGCAGACACAGGAGACAAGAAGAAGAAAGCAGGAAGAAGCATCCTGCAGAGGCTGGAAAATAGGTTTCTGATCTCAGCCAATGGTATAGATTTTACACACTTTTTCTGGGTGAAATGTCCAAAGTTCCAACTATCACTCTGAAGTTGGTGACCTACATACAAGTCTATGTGTTTAGGCCAGACCTTTCTAAGCTTCAGAGCCAGACAGGATTTCAAGAAAAAGAACTGACACATGCTCTTGAGGCATCTTGAGGCTTAATAGTGCCACTGCTTCATTCCATAGGCCAAGAATGTCACAAGGCCACTTCAGATTTAAGGAATGGAGAAATAGTCTCCATCTTTTGATGGGAAGAACAGCAGGGTCACAACTCAAAGAGTATGGATTCAAGGAGGATTGAAAGATTGTGACCCTTTTTTAATTCACCACAGTATGTACTTTGTGACTGTAACTGTTCACATTCCTTGCACAGGCAAAATATGCTTACCTTCATTTCAGAACCCCTAAAAGTCTCTTGCTGTTATGTCATCAGGCTGTAAGTCTAGGATCTTATCATCTACATCAGGTTTGTAGGTGACTTGATGAATGTTGTTCTTTCTGATCTTGATACCTATGAATTTAAAAGACAGCAGACATTTCCATTCAAGAAGGAAAAGCATGAGAGATACATAATCATCTTTAAACAGAGGCAGTTCTGGACTCCAAGTTGACAAAATTTGTCAGGTCCCCTCTCCTGGGAGAGGGTATATTCCTTTCTGAGGCCTAAATTCTGCCCCCTGGGAGTAGTTCCCAGTCTATTGATCTCTGTGCTTCTTGCTCTGCCCCCTGGACTATGCTTTGTCCATCACCTTCCTTGGCTACTTCTGAAGAAGTGGCTCATATTGCCAGCTGAGTGGCAATTTGAATTATTTAAGCCCCTTTTAATCCAGGTTGGTGATATTCTCACATGTGTAACCAATTTAAAATTTTTGTGGGTCTTCTATGTATCTGATTGTAGTCTAATCCATACTCCAAATGCCACATTCACGCAATCGTTTTTGAGACATCTCTCAAATTTATCATTGCTATTTTGGCATTAGGTTTCTGTGGATATTGCTCTTAAGATTTCAAGAAGTCATTTTGTCTAGGAGTCTACTAGACATCACTTTAATTCTCTCGAAGGTCTTTACAAAGTGTGTTACAGCCACACCTTTGGTGTGATTCACATCTCTAGACTATATTTCCCTGTAAGAATTCTTCACTGGCTAGAGAGCCTCAAGATGAAGTTTTATTTTTTAAGGTAGTAAGTCCTGGCCCTCTCTCTTCTCTCTAAATTCATGTTTCAAGCAGGCCAGTTCTTTCTTTAACTCATACCTCTCTCCCTGTTATAAGGTTATCACACCTAGCTGGGAGCACCCAACTGACACTACATTCTCCTTAGAAATTTCCTTAGTTGGATCAAAATTTTAGTATTTCCCCCCATCTCCCCCTAGTTACCACAGGCAACAGTTTTGCCAATATAAAATACAGATTACCATTTTTCTAACCAGTCACAATTTCCTCATCATTTTCCCAGATTTCACTGTTTACTTGCCAGTTTTCCAGTCTCCACCCATCCCTGATCCCAAAGCCAATGCCATGAATTTTGGGACTTTTTTTAAAAAAAGCAGTATTTCAGACACCAGTTCTGTAACAGTCAACTTTTGCTGCAAAACAAACTACCCACAACTTTAGTGACTTAAAACAACAATTATTTATATATCTCACAGTTCTGCAGTTTGGACTGGGATCAGCAGGCTGGTTCTTCTGGTCTTAGTTGGGTTCACTTATCAGATGGAAGTCAGCTGCCAAGTCACCTGGGTGCTGGTTAGCTCAGGATGGTCTCAGGTGGGTCGGCCAAGCTCTGCCACGCTCCAGCAGGCGAGCCCAGACATGTTCACATGGGTGCCTGCATGGGGTTCCGAAAGTCAGGACTGAAGCATGCAAGGCCTCTTGAGGCCTAGGCTCAAAGCTGACACATTGTTCCTTTTGTTGTATTTCATTGGCTAAAGAAAATAGTAAGGGGAAATTGACTCCTTAATGGAGGGAGATGCAAGCTCACACCACCAAGGGTGTGGATACAGGGAGGAATAAGGATCATGGCTGTCTTTATAGTCTACTTTGCTTTCTCAGAGGCCACCCTCCTCTTGAATCTTTTGTGTCCTTCCCTTCCAAATTTTTAAATTTATGTATGTGTACATATATACATGCACACATATGGTATTATCTTGTCAGTTTTCAGTTCAGTTCAGTCACTCAGTCATGTCCGACTCTTTGCAACCCCATGGACTGCAGCACGCCAGGCCTCACTGTCCATCACCAACTCCTGGAGTTTACTCAAACTCATGTCCATTGAGTCGGTGATGCCATCCAACCGTCTCATCCTCTGTCGTCCCCTTCTTTGACTTTAAATGAATAGCTTCATATATACTAAAGAATTTATGTAACCTAAGTGTAAAATATAAAGAAAATAATACTTTTGTACCTACCACTCAGAGAAAGAAATGGAATTTTACCTATACATTTAAAGCTTCCCATGTACACCTACCTCCTAACTAAACATTCATTTCTCACCTGGATTATGCAGCAGCTTCCTAATTGGTCTTTCTACCTGTGACCTTGCCTCCTCCAATCAGTTCTACCCATTATAGTCAGAATGATCTTTAAAAAACAAAAATCTAATTGCATCATTCCTCTACTTAAAACTGTTCAGTTGCTTCCCATTGACCCTAGTGTAAAAGTAAGCTTAGAGTAGGCCCTTCATCATTTGGCTCCTGCTTTTACTTCATGCCTCTTTTTTGCCATGCATCCCTCCATGTGCTGCGTTTTTTCTCAAAACTGTTCATTGGTTTTTAGCCAAATGACTACCATAGTTCCTTGCACCTCCCCCGGCATGGCATATATCACCATCGTTCTTGACTGTTTACTTGTCTGTCTCTCATACTTGCTATAAGGACTCAGAGGACAGGGAAGTCATCTGGCTCCTCTGCTGTATTGCTGGTTACCAGGAACAGCACCTGGCACAACCGATGCTCAGTAATGGTTAAATGAATGAATGGATGAGTGGTAGGCTCTGGGGACAAAGAGACACTCCACAAAGAGCTAGTCCCTAGTCTAGGGGCTTTCCTGGTGGCACAGTGGATAAGAATTCACCTGCCAATGCAGGGGACACGGGTTCAGTCCCTGGTCCAGGAAGATTCCACATGCCATGGAGCAACTAAGCCTGTGAGCTGCAACTACAGAGCCTGCACACTCTAGACCCCGCATGCTGTAACTACTGAGCCCATGTACTGCAACTACCGAAGCCCGCGTGCCTAGAGCTGTGCTCACCAACAAGAGAAGCCACTGTAGTGAGAAGCCCTTACACAGCAACAAAGAGGAGACCCCACTCACAACAACTAGAGAAAGCCCGTGCAAAGCAGCGAAGACCCAGAATAGCCATAAATAAATAAATAATTTAAAAAAAAAAAAAAAAGCTCCTAGTCTATTGGAGAAGAGATACATACACTGAGGTATTAATCTTGTTTCTAAGCAGACAGCAAGTGTTTAACAAGGATTATGGGTTTGAGTTGGCTTCTAAATTTCACCAGGGGGCGCTATAGGAATGCCTCAGGTTTCTATAAAAGAGCAGGTAGGATCTTTTCAAGGAAATAACAATTTTCAGAGATGGTAGTGGTTGTTCTGTGTTAGAATAAACTCCCTATTCTGTCCATTTGGAAGAGCTATAACTGAGCCATCTGCAAATCTGAAGAACTGAAGTAACTTCTCTTGGTGTCCATTTTATACCTGTAGTGGTTCTTCAACTTGGAATCAAAAGAGCTTTGAAAAACATGATTTAATTTATCTTCCACACCAACTACTAAAAGCCAGAATAGGGGTTGTTGTTATTATTTTCATCTTAAAAGATGATAACTCTAAGGCTCAAGAGGTGAAGTAATTTTCCCAAGGAATCGCAGCTGGTAAATACCCAAGCAGGGACTTGAATCTGTCTTCCAAATTCAAGTGTATTCATTTACGAAAAATAGTATGTATTGAGTTCACAGCTCTGGAAAAGATGATAGGGCTACAGAAGCCTGGCCTCCAAATTCAATGTCTTAGAAGACAAGACTGTCAGAGCTGGAACTTTGGAAATCATCTAAGGAAGTGTTCTCAAACGTGCACGAGAATCACCTCATGAGCCTGTTAAAAATGAATCCTAAAAAAAAAAAAAAAAAAATGAATCCTAGACTTTGCCTCCCCTTCTCCTACATTTTGATTCAATGAGTCTGGTAGCAGTATGTCTCCTGAGCACATCCACTTTCCCCGCTATGATTCTGGAACAGATGTACTGTGGACCACGCTTGTAGAAACATCAGTCTATTGGTTTAATCCTTTCATAACACAAAGGAGAAGAGAATGAGACATGAGTATCCCAGAAACTCTTCTTGAAGGGAGACTGAGCCAGGAGCTGGTAATGAGCACCTGAAGTAATGATATAGTGGAAAGGGTACTCAGCTGAGAACTGGAGACCCTGGGTTCAATTTCAGGCTTTACCAGCTTGCTGCTGAATCACTAATCTCAATGAACTATGGTTTTCCCAACCATAAAATGCAAAGGAACAATACATACCTCGTAGGCTTATTGTGAGGATAAAGGAGATGAATAAGAGAAAAGACCTGGCAAAGGACGGTCACATAGAGGACCGTCAATAAACAGATTTAGTAGTAGGATTATTTTGAATGCTCTATTTGCTCTATTCATTCTTTTTAAATGAGTACCCACTATTGCCTGTTACTCTGCTAAGCACAGTCCTGCCTACATGAAACTTATGCTCTGGTGGAATAGATAGACATGAATTATAGAAAAAAGAAATTACAATTGTAATAAGTGCTACCAAGGGAAAATATAGGGGGTATTTTGATATTATGGGGATTCGACCCTAATCTGCAAGCAAATGAAAGATTCTTGAGGAAATGAGTCAAAGGATGAGTAGGAGTTAGTCAGAAATTACACATGAATCAGGAAAGAGGTTGGCAGGAGCAGGAAATGAAAAGGCCAAAGGCCAGCATGGCTGGTGTGGAGTGAGCAGGGGAGAATGGCGTGACATGAAGCTGATGACTTCTGGGAAAGCCTTTCTCTTCTCTGCCTTGATATTTATTTTGAAAGTCATGATCTTTTCCTCGATCCTTTTATTTCTGCTTTAACTTTCTATTTTTGCACTTAAAAAAACTAAAATAATAGTAACATTTCTTTAAAGCTAACATCATTTTTTAGTTTTTAGCATTCCGAAATAGAAATTGTGTAATAATACAGGTCAAAAAACAAACAAACACCCTGCTGAATACCAAACAGGAACAAAAATTGAACCTCACAAACTTAGGTCTCATAGAAAAGATCGATTCTATTGTCACATAAGTATTTGTTTTTGTAATATAATTTAGTTAAAATTCAGTTTGGCTTTAGTCAGATTTGGAAGCCTGTTGTTATTTAGAGTGACTTAAAGTCCTCTCTGATGCAGAATTAAAATAAAATATTATAATGTAGGAAATTCTGTTTGTTGGAAGATGTCTTGCCCACTGAAGGCAGCTATAAAATCTAGACAGAATAGAGCAGGCATTTGAGGACTCTATAGTCAGAGTGGGGGGGGAAGCCAGAACATGAAGCACCGCTGAACTGGCAGTGAGTTTCCTCTTTTTGATCCTCAGTAGGCTTAAACCTGTAAGTGGACCCCAGGTTGAGGACTGGGAAAGCTACAGGGGAAGCCCTCTAGCTCTGGCTCAAGAACAGGGAAAGAGGACCCTCACATTGATGTGTAGGGGTGGGGTTGGGGGTAACATCCACTTGTTTTTTATCTTTTGTTCTCCATCCTCCTGCACCCCTCCCACCAGGCAATCCTGCAGTGATGGGCCACAATGGAAGTGGTGGTAGTGAGTGCATATGGCCACCTAAAACTTCAAGTTATCTCATGTATTCCATTCACGCACATTAAAACCATATAAAATAATGCTGTAATTTTTTCTTCCAACAATCCCAGTAGGGTGGGGTAAACCGCTGTTGAATTTTTTTCTCCCTCTATCCTCCCGTGACTTGGCCCCAGATACATGAAAAATGCAGTGGAGAGGAGAGCAACTGAACCTCCAAGATTTTTGGCCGGAGGGCTCAAAAGTGGGGGGTTCAAAAGACTGGAAAGTATCAGAGAAATCACAAGAGAGGGAGGAGTTCAGGAGAACAGCCCCATAGTTTCTGACCTCACCCCTGAACTGTGCAAGCATCAATCTGATGCTAAATAGCATACCATGTACTTGGGTACTGAGCATGGAATGGGCCACTGTCCAGATCTGAAGCTGACCACTGGGTGGCGTACAACCAGGACAAATCTAAATAACATTGCAGAACTTTGAAAACTGGATGACATTTTGGGGTTTTTTTTGGTTTTTTTTTTGCTTTTTAAGTTTTTTTTTTCCATTTATTTTTATTAGTTGGAGGCTAATTACAATATTGTAGCGGTTTTTGCCATACATTGACATGAATCAGCCATGGATTTACACGTGTTCTCCATCCTGAACCCCCCTCCCACCTCCCTCCCCACCCCATCCCTCTGGGTCATCCCAGTGCACCAGCCCTGAGCACTTGTCTCATGCATCCAACCTGGGCTGGCGATCTGTTTCACACTTGATAATATACATGTTTCGATGCTATTCTCTCAGATCATCCCACCCTCGCCTTCTCCCATAGAGTCCAAAAGTCTGTTCTATACATCTGTGTCTCTATTTCTGTCTTGCATATAGGGTTATCGTTACCATCTTTCTAAATTCCATATATATGCATTAGTATACTGTATTGGTGTTTATCTTTCTGGCTTACTTTACTCTGTATAATGGCTCCAGTTTCATCCATCTCATTAGAACTGATTCAAATGTATTCTTTTTAATGGCTGAGTAATATTCCATTGTGTATATGTACCACAGCTTCCTTATCCATTCATCTGCTAATGGGCATCTAGGTTGCTTCCATGTCCTGGCTATTATAAACAGTGCTGCGATGAACATTGGGGTACACATGTCTCTTTCAGTTCTGGTTTCCTCGGTGTGTATGCCCAGGAGTGGGATTGCTGTGTCATATGGCAGTTCTATTTCCAGTTTTTTATTGAATCTCCACACTGTTCTCCATAGTGGCTGTACTAGTTTGCATTCCCACCAACAGTGTAAGAGGGTTCCCTTTTCTCCACACCCTCTCCAGCATTTATTGCTTGTAGACTTTTGGATAGCAGCCATTCCGACTGGCATGTAATAGTACTTCATTGTGGTTTTGATTTGCATTTCTCTGATAATGAGTAATGTTGAGCACCTTTTCATGTGTTTGTTAGCCATCTGTATGTCTTCTATTGGATGACATTTTGGAACCACAGAAGCAGGTCAGTACTTCTGAATCAAACTGGGCAAGCTACATGCTAAAACAAACAGCAAAAAAAAAAAAAAAAAATTACTATTATCCATTATATTTTTTTTTATGTCTGATCTTATTTATTTGTTACTCTTAGAACATCTCATTTTTGACTGGACTCAGAAGTAGAAGTTCTCAGAGACGACAGCCTCCGTCTCTTGGCAATCTGTTCCTGCCGTTTTTCTTTGGCCTCCTTCCTTCTCTTGGCCAAAAGTTTAGCATATTCTGCAGCCTCGTCTTTGTTTTTTCTTAGTACGCTGTTTCTTCAGAGCAATACGCCGGCATTTGTGTTGCAGAACTCGTGGAGTCACGAGACGCTGAATCTTCGGTGCTTTAGTCCTAGGTTTCTTACCTTCTTTGTTTAGGGGCTTTCGCACAACATACTGGCGGACATCATCTTCTTTAGAGAGATTGAAAAGTTTGCGGATTCTGCTAGCTCTTTTGGGACCCAGGCGACGAGGCACTGTAGGATTAGTGAGTCCAGGAATATCCTTCTCCCCTTTTTTCACGATGACCAAGTTGAGAACACTCAGATTGGCATCCACAATACAACCCCATACAGATTTGCACTTTCTCTCTCCAGTCCTCCTTGGTCTGTAACAGGAATGCCCCTTACTCAGTAGCAGGCGAACTCAGCCATGGGTCAAGACACTCTGCTTCATGGGGAAACCCTGCTTATCGTTCCCACCACTGATTCGGACCACATATCCCTTCCATTCTTCACCCAGAGCATCAGCAGCAACTTCTGTGGCCATACGCTTCTCCTAGAAGGTACGAAGTTTTTGTTCATCATCCACTTCAATGAGCTTCTGGCAGCCAGTGGCCGGAAAAGAGATGTTCAGCTTCATTCTGAAGTGGTCGACAGCCTCCAAGGTGCCACGAAAAAGAGACTATCCATTAGATTTAAATGAGATCTAGAAAAGAGTCGGACATGACTGAGCAACTGAACTGAACTGAGACATTTATAACATAATATTCAAAATGTCTGGGGCTTCCCAGGTGGCATTAGTCGTAACTAGAGGTTTGAAAGTTAGAGTGTTAGTTCCTCAGTCATATCCAACTCATTGCGACCCCATGGACTGTGGAGCACCAGGCTCCTCTGTCCATGGAATTCTCCAGCCAAGAATACTGGAGTGGGTTGCCATTCCTTCTCCAGGCAATCTTCCCAACCCAGGGATTGAACCCAGGTCTCCTGCATTGCAGTCAGATTCTGTACCATCTGAGCCACTGGGGAAACCCAGTAGTGGTAAGAACATGCCTACTAATGCATAAGACAGATATGGATTCAATCCCTGAGTCGGGAAGATCCCCTGGAGGAGAGCATGACTACCCACTGCAGTATTCTTGCCTGGAGAATCCCAATGGACAGAGGAGCCTGAAGGGCTATAGTCCATAGGGTTGCAAAGAGTCAGACATACTAAAGCAACTTAGCATGCTTGCATACATTCAACATGTCTAGTATTTAATCCAATGTTATTCAGCATATAAAGAACCAGGAAAATCCCCATTAGTATGAGAAGACAATCAACAAATGTCAAGGAAAAGATAACACAAATGTTTAAATGATTGAAGATTGTTATAAAATGCTCCAAGAAGTAAAGGTAAATGCTCTTGAAGTGAATGGAAAGGCAGAAAATGTGAAGAAAGAAGAGATATAAATAGGAGCCTAATGAAAATACAAACACCAAACTAAAAATTTCACAGTTTACTCAACAGCAGAATACACCTGACAAGGGAACAACTCAGTGAACTTGAAGATAATTCCATTAAAATCATCTAATCTGAACAACAGAGGGAAAAAGATTGTTTTTTAAATGAACACAGCCTTAATGACCTGTGATGCAGTACCTAATTTATGTCATCATAATTCCAGAAGATTTTGAAAAAGAAGTATTTGAAGAAATAATATATGGATATTTCCCAGATTTGACAAAAGACAAAGTGAGAAGTTCAGTGAAGCACAAACAGCAAGCTGAATCCAGCAACAAAGAACAAGTTTTATCCCAGAATGCAGTGTTGGTTTAACAAACAAAAATCAATCATTATAATACAAAATATTAATACAAAAGATAAAAACCACATGATCATCTCAACTGATGCATAAAACATATTTGACAGAACCATTAAAAAAATTAGGAGCAGAAAAGATCTTCCTCAACCTATTTAAAGCATTGACAAAAAACCCACAGCTAACATCATACTTAATGGTGAAAGACTGAAACCTATCCATCTAGCACCTGAAACAAGACAAGGATATCTTCTCTTGTCACTTCTATTCAACATTACACTGGAAGTTCTAGGAAAGTATTGATAAGTTAGTAAAAAAGACATAGCATCCAGATTCACATGGAGGAAATAAACTTCATTTTCCAATGTTTTGATCTTTCATGTATATAATTATAAGGATTACACACAAAACCACAATTAGACATAATAAGCAATTTCAGTAGAGTTACAGGACACAAGATCTGTATACAAAAATCAATTGTATTTCTATGTACTAACACTGAACAATCTAAAAAAATGAAATTAAGAAAACAATTTCATTTACTGTTGAATAATATCAAAGGGAAACTATTTATATGAAGCATCTATAGTAGGTAAATCCATATAGACAGAAGGTAGATTGGTGGTTGTCACATGGGAAGGAGATAGAGTGACAGCTAATGGGTATTTTTTTTGGGGGGGGTGAAGAAAATGTTCTAGAGTTCAATAGTGGTGGTGGTTGTACAACCTTGTGACTATGGTAAAAATGAATGAATTGTACACTTTAAAAATGTGAATTTTTATCGTATGTAAATTATATCTCAATTTTTTAATATATTTCAATTTTTAAAAGAAAAAAACACTTAGGAAAAGTTTAACAAAGTTATATATAATTATCTAGTTCTATCTGCCAAAAGGACCTGGGAGCAGAGACATTCCAGTTGCAATGAGCATACCTAGCACCAAGATCTTGGTTTCTGAATACAAGGAACCAGGGCTCATGGGGGGAATGCTTGATTCCAGGACAGGAGAAGTACAGACAAGTTGGAATATCTTGGAAGTAATAAAGTATGAAAGTCCTCAAGGAATAAAGGGAACATATCAAAAGGACACAGGAGCCAGATTGAAGGGGCTACCTCTGGGCAACTCTAGGGCAATTTAAGTTTCAAAATAAGCAAGTAATGAATTATAATTCATTCAATGAAATTCATGAGCCCATACTGATATCAAATAAGTGAATATATAACTGGGGCATCTCAGGATCCTTAAATTAATCACACCTGCAAATTTCCTTTTGCTATGTGAGGCACCATAGTCACAGGCTTTAGGAATTAGGATATTAGCATCTTGGAGGGGTGGGGGGCATTATTCTTCCTACTACAACGCTCAACCTTCTAAGAGCAGAAAGCAGGCTGAGATGACTACTCAGTTGCAAATACAGACCCTTAGTTATTCCAACATTGCCACCATAAGGGGACGTGTGATAAAGAGGAAGTCAGAATGGAAAGAGAAAACTTAAACAACTGTGGTTAAAATAGCTTTAATTTACAAATTTTACAAATACATATAACAATAAGAAAATAATGTTGGGTTCTGCCACCCTCAATCCTGAGGGTGTTTGTTGGAAAGGATTTGTGCAAGTTAGGGGCCTTGAAGCTTAAGCTTCAAAAGCTTCATGATAAATCTGCCTCTGGTAGCAATTAAGAAAATGGCACCCAGACCCACACCACCTGGGTTCAGGTTACTGCTCTACACTTACCGGCTGTGTATGTTGATTGTGTTGCTGTTACAGCTTGGGTTCTCCAGAAGCAGATGCTGAGATGATGCTTGAAGTGCAAGATATTGCTAGGGATCAGGGTCTGTGAAAGCACAGGGAAAGCAGAAAAGGGCAGAGGAAGAGGTCAAAGAAGAGGTCAAAGCCTTGGTCCATGTGGCAGGTGGACTAGAGCCTATCAGAGCTGTCTCATGTTGGGCCTAAATCACTGGGCTTTTATTCCCTCACCTTGCTCAGTCACTAGACGACTATTAACGCCCTTAAAAACTTCCACTGGTAAGATGCAGAGGGAGGTGAGAGGGAGGTAAAAAAGAAAAAGTTTCCATTGGATTTTCATAGCAAACAAGCTAAATTTCTTAGTATGACATGCAAAACCCCTTCACAATCTGATAGTCCCAGCCCCAAGGAATTTGTCATCATTTCTGCAACTCGAACTATTTTCCATTTCAAACCTTGGTATACGACGTAAGCACCTTCTCCAGGAAAGCCCATCCCTCCCTTGCAGTAGAACAGGTGCTAAATATTTGTTGAATGAATGAGTGAATCAACATTGCCTGGGAAAGAGGGGGAAAGGATAAGTAGCAGGATTAACAATGCTTTTGTTGGCTTAAATGACCATGGGTATGTCGTGCAGAGTAATGACCCAGGACCCCAGAAGTTTTGATTGTATAGGTCCTAGATTTGTCACGCACTGACCCTAATGGCCTTCACCCTCTTTACCTCCGGTCAAAATTCTACTCATCCTTGGAGATAGTTCAGACGTCAGGTCCTGTGTGAAGTGTTTTCCTTTCCCCTGGTCTGTCACAGCTCTTTATTCACACCGCTGTTACCATACCACAACGTTTACTCTCTTGATTTGTCCATCAGAATCCAGGGATGTTTCTGTATTTCCACCCCTTGATCCAGGGAGTGAATATTTTTGAATGACGTGGTACAGCCATAGACTGATGAATTCATTCCTCACCACACCCGTTGCCTTAATTTCCCCAAGTGTGAAATAGGCACAGTGGAAATGCTTCCCCAGGGATGTGATTGGGGGAGGCCGGGGGACACTGAGGCTGCAGGCAGCCCGCATGCTGTCCGAGGGGCAGGAAGGTGGGGGGTGGAGAGCGAGAGGAGGGGTTAGCGAGGAGTCGGGGGCGGGACCCAGGGGCTGGCGGGGGCGGAGCGGCGAGAGCAGCGCCCGGCGCGACGCTCGGAGAGGACGGGCGCGAGCGCCGGCGATGGGCCCCGCGGCGCGGCTGGCAGCGCTGTTGGCGGTGCTGGCGCTCCGGGCCGGGGACCCGGCCGAGGTCGCGGCGCGCGGGGACACGTTCTCGGCGCTGACCAGTGTGGCGCGCGCCCTGGCGCCCGAGCGCCGGCTGCTGGGACTGCTGCGGCGCTACCTGCGCGGGGAGGAGGCGCGGCTGCGGGACCTGACCAGGTGAGGGCACCGGGGGGCGGGGTGCGAGCCGGAGAGACTGAGTCTCGGAGGACGGACGAGGCCGAGACTTTGTGCCGCAGGGTCGGGGGTAACTCAGCTTCGTGGTCAGCCTGCTGGGACTTCGGACGCGGTGTCCAACCCGCAGACCAAGGTACAGTGGCCCAGTGTGACTCCCCAGAGCCATCGTCATCCTGAGGGGCTCCCCGAGACACCGTGTCACCCTGCGTAGGACTTCAGACTCCGCTGTAGGAACGTGCGGTGGAGCGACTGTGGGGCGGAGTGGAGCTTCACAAGGTACTGAGGCAAGCTGTTGGGCCCCCAGTTTCGCTGTTAACAGAGACACAGCGACTCTGAGAGAGTGAAACGGAGAGAATGCGGTGACACTGTAGCCACACGTGTGTTGACCATGTGACCCAGGGAACTGATGTTTAGTATGGGAGGACATTCTGTGACTGTGTATGAGATTTACATGTCATTGTGACTGGGTGGGCACAACCCTATGGATATCATGCGGAGTAATTGTCCAGGTCTCTATAGGAATAATGCTTCAGGTTTATCAATTCATTCAACATAGATGTTTGAGTGTCTACTGTGAACCAAGCACTGTTCCAGGCACTGGGGAGAGAATGGTGAACAAGACCCTACCCTGCCCTCTAAGAGCTTGGAGTCTGTAATATCATGATTGTTAATCTGAGATGTCTTCTCTTTACACACACATAAGAACTCTAAATACTATCACTGAGATGTACATGTGTATGAAAGTATTTGACAGCAGGAAAACCAAACCACTGGGCAAAACCATACTTGATGCTTGGAGATGCTGAGTGTAGCACACACTAATAGATGCTCAGCCAATATTGTTTTGCGATACAATCAATGAGAAAAACATCTACTTCTGCTTTATTGACTATGCCAAAGCCTTTGACTGTGTGGATCACAGAAAACTGTGGAAAAGTCTTAAAAAGATGGGAATACCAGACCACCTAACCTGCCTCCTGAGAAATCTGTATGCAGGTCAAGAAGCAACAGTTAGAACTGGACATGAAACAACAGACTGGTTCCAAATTGGGAAAGGAGTACGTCAAGGCTGTATATTGTCACTCTGCTTGTTTAACTTATATGCAGAATTCATTATGAGAAATGCTGGACTGGATGAAGCAAAAGCTAAAATCAAGATTGCTGGGAGAAATATCAATATGCAGATGACACCACACTTGTAGCAGAAAGCGAAGAAAAACTAACAAGCCTCTTGATGAAAGTGAAAGAGGAGAGTGAAAAAGTTGGCTTAAAACTCAACATTCAGAAAACTAAGATCATGGCATCCAGTTCCATCACTTCATGGCAAATAGATGGGGAAACAATGGAAACAGTGACAGACTTTATTTTGGGGGGCTCCAAAATAGCTGCAGATGGTGATTGCAGCCATGAAATTATAAGATGCTTGCTCCTTGGAAGAAAAGTTATGACCAACCTAGACAGCATATTAAAAACAGAAACATTACTTTCCCAACAAAGGTCCATCTAGTGAAAGCTGTGGTTTTTCCAGTAGTCATGTGTAGATGTGAGAGTTGGACTATAAAGAAAGTTGAGTGCCGAAGAATTGATACTTTTGAACTGTGGTGTTCGGGAAGACTCTTGAGAGTCCCTTGGACTGCAAGGAGATCCAACCAGTCCATCCTAAAGGAAATCAGTCCTAAATATTCATTGGAAGGACGTATGCTGAAGCTGAAACTTCAGTCATTTGGCCACGTGATGCAAAGAACTAACTCATTTGAAAAGACCTTGATGCTGGGAAAGATTGAAGGCAGGAGGAGAAGGGGATGACAGAGGATGAGGTGGTTGGATGGCATCACCGACTCAATGGACATGAGTTTGAGTAGGCTCCGGGAGTTGGTGATGGACAGGGAGGCCTGGCGTGCTGCAGTCCATGGGGTCACAAAGAGTCGGACATAACTGAGAAACTGAACTGAAACTGAAAATACAATCAACAAATTCTACTTTAGGACTTGGAACACTGAGGCACTGTAATCATGTATTGACTCTCTCAAACAATGAAAGATGAATGAGTGGATATAACACCATGGTATGAATATGTGCTGTGCACCTTCTCTTGGGACACTGAGAAACTCACAAAGTGAGAAACGGGTGTAACCACATAGTTACTTGAATATTTAATGCTGTATTTATATCCTGTGACCCTCAACTGAGCTGGGACAACAGAGGGTTATCTGTTGTCTCACAGTGTACTGCTTATAAAACTGTGAGTGAGTGTATGTGGTAGTAATACTGTTTTCAGGGCATATGGGAAGAAGGTGTGAGGGCCACTATGGCTATGTGGGAGAGCCCATGTAGAAGAGAGTCAGTGAGTGTGAGGAAGTATGTGTGAGAGATCTTGTTTGTTACTCAGTGGTAACTGAATGATGATGTAATTTGGTACATGCTTTTAAGTATGTAGCTTGTATATAAGCAGTTGTATGCCTGTTTAAATTTACTGTTAGTTTTATCTCGAAAGCTAAGATCCCACAAGGTGCATGGTGTGGCCAAAAATAGCATGATCACACAGACACAGACACACACACACACACACTATATAATGCATATAAGTGTGTATTAATTATTATAATCTGCTATACTCAGTTGCTTAGTTGTATCCAACTCTTTGCGGTCCATGGACTGTAGCCCGCCAGGCTCCTCTGCCTATGGCATTTTCCAGGCAAGAATACTGGAATGGGGTGCCATTTCCTACTCCAGGGGATCTTCCCAATTCAGGGATCAAACTCAAGTCTCCTTTGTCTCCCAAATTAGCAGGCAGATTCTTTACCACTAGCACCACCTCGGAAGCCCAATTATAACAATAAATGATGATAATTTTAATAATGCTTGTCACTCTTTGGAGTAGCATAGTTGCCTAGTATTCTGTGGGCCCATATTTACAGAGTAAAATGATTTAATTTGCGGAATCCTTGATGGTCCAGTGGTTAGGACTCTGTACTTCTGCTGCTCGGGGCCGGGATTCAATTCCTGATAGGGAGAACCAAGACCCTGCCAGCCACATGGTGTGACCAAAAAAAAAAAAAATTTCATTTTATTCTTAATCCATATTCATTGGAGTCCAAGTTCATTGGTGGAAATAGAACAGACTTTTTCCTTTGATTTGAGGCACCATCATGCTCCCTGCTACCAGTGTGCTTGTTCTCATAACTAGTAATCTCTCTATTTGGGTGGCTCAGATTGAGATGAGAGTCAGAATCCTGATGCTAGGCTTAGTAGGGAACAGAGTCAGAAGAGAGAGCTCATGATGTTGATCAGAGTGGCTGGCTAGAATTCCCCCCTCCCACCTGCATGCCGGTCTCCTTTACTGTCTTCTCACCATTGTAATTGTCACAAACTTGTCACAGTGGGAGGTCTTGCACAAACCCTATCTCATTTGATTCTCACACACAGTGTTTTGAAATAGGTTTGTATTACTCTTTTAAGCAAATGAGAAATCATTTTAAAGTGTGAGAACTACAATTTGTACCTTAATCCAAGATTATAAAATCTAGTAAGTAGCAAGGACTTCCCTGGTGGCTCAGTGGTGAAGAATCCATCAGCAATGCTGGAGACACCGGTTTGACTCCTGGGTTGGGAAGATCCCCTGGAGCAGGAAGTAGCAACCCACTCCAGTATTCTTGCCTGATAAATCCTATGGCCAGAGAAACCTGGCAGGCTCCAGTCCATATGGTCACAAAGAGTCAGACATGACTTAGTGACTAAACAACAGCAAAAAGTAAGTAGCAAAGCTAGGACTAGGACATAGTTCCTTTGACTGTTTCTTTCTATCACGCTATAATGTCCCTACTGCTTGCTTTGTGTGATATGCCAGGACGCTGACCAAGCCCCATAGCTGTTGAGGTTTAATGGACAGCTGGAGTACATAGTGGTTAAGAGTTTGGATTCAGGAATGTAACGTTTGTTAGAATGCTTGGCTCTGACCTTGGGCAAGCTCCTTTACCTCTTTAAGTATTAGTCTCCTAATCTGTAAAATGATGATAAAAATAGTACCTACCAATATGGGTTGTTGGAAGCGTTAACGGAAGCGTTAACTACCATGTAAAGGAAAGTATTAATTGCTCTACAAATGTTAGTTCTTTATGATTGTTGTTTAAGACTTGCTGGTGGAGCTAGACACAACTTTTGGCTCTACACAGTAGCTAGGGTTGTGAGAGCCCAGATAATAAAAAAGAATCAGAAAAATTCTAGAGTCTCTTCCCATATGACTTATGAGCATTTAATTTCAGAAAGCTTAGTTTGATAACTTAGAGACTGTCTGTTCTCTAGTCACTGCTCTAAAACCTGGTGAAATGTTTGCTTTTAAAACAAGAATGCTGGCAGTTCCTGCTCATTTTCCTATACTCACAATCTGGTGGTCTAATGTAACTTGAGATGTTATTTCTAAGGGGCCTAAGTTGATATTCTTTGAATTTCTAAAGTTAGAAATTAAATATTTTTTGATGTTGAAACTATACTCCCTACCCCAAATTGATGAATAAAATTTATACTAGTTACAATATATATAGCTATGTACTAATATAGTATTATGTATACTTGTCATATAATATTTAGATAGTTAACCCCTAGCTTCTTTTGTTGTTGCAGTTTTTAAAAAGTACCAAGATTTAGAAAGTAGTATCATCAGCAATGACTTCTGTGCTAGGAATTAAGCATTCAGAATGTCTCAGAAGAACTGAAACAAAGCCATTTATGAATTCCAAAGGAAAAACATGTTGAATTAAAACAGCCCATATATTGTGGTTGGGTAACCTGTCCCAAGCTATGTTTAATGCAGAGATTGGGTTGCAGCTTTTATGTGCAGATTCTTGAAGGAAAGGATCTGATTTTCCACTCTCCGCAGCATTTGTTAAAGCAAAAAAGCTGTTTAGGAAACCCTGAGGTTTGAATTCAGCATCCAGTAACTCGGTCTCTGAAAACCAGCTATTGGCTCAGAGGCTGGGCATAGGGCCAACGTTTGGATTCCAAACCAGCCTCAGATATCAGTTGATAGGTTTTTTCTTTTTTCTTTGTGTGACAGAATGATGACATACATGAACACTGAATTGAATTATGTTCTTCAGTAGAGATTAAACCTCTGTCCTAAATAAATTGACGCCATAATACAAAGTGGGATGTGAAGAGAACAAGGAGATGGTGCCTTTGATCTTCACCCCTCCGTCATGCTTCCTTTGTGCCTCAGTTTCCTCTGAGGCTTGTTATATTGGGTTGGCCAAAAAGTTCGTTTAGGTTTTTCAGTCAAGATGTTATTTTTTGGCCAACCCAATACAGTAGGTCTCAAGCACCAGATGAGGAGTTTGTTTATTTGGTTGTGGAAAAGGTGATGGAAAGAAAGAATAGAATGGTTGTGCTGAAAGCATCCATGGAGATCTTCTAGACTAGACCAGGTCTACCGTCTTATAGGAGAGGAAACTGAGGGATAGCTAGAGGCTGGCTCAGGATACCTCTCATGTCTCCTCCCAGCTCCTCTCCATGCAACTGTCTTGTAAAATCCCTGCCGCTCAGCCTCAGTTGTCCCTGGACACTTACCCTTCAGTCTGAACTCAAGCCCGAGTCTCTGCTTGTATTTTCGTCTAGCAGTGGAATATCTTTCACTAAGTAGTTCCATATGGAGCTGAAGCAGAAAATAATGGGTATTAAAAAAAAAGTCCCACACCCTGGAGGCTGGTTTAGTTTTAAAACCCTTGAGTAGGTTTAATTTAAAAAAACCCCTGTCTTAGGGATCAGAGATATCCTGGGACTTAACAGGCTTCCTATTTCCTCCCTGGGGCACCCAGGAGCAGACTGTTTTTCTTAGTTTATGCTTGAATTGAATACTTGGCTCACTAGAAGCATCTCTACCCAAAGCAACTATTCTGTTTCAGGCTGTGTTTATAGTTGAGGCCCCACCCTTGAGAAATCCTTAAGTCAGACTGTTTCAAGGGATTGAAATCTTGCACCTTACCCCCACCCCACCACTCCCTCTATTCCTCACTTCCATCCCTTTCCGCTCACTGAAGTCCTCCACTGTGGCCAGAAAATTCTTCTATTCTCACATGCTCTTCATACATTCACTTTGCACCACGCACACTTTTTCTTTTATTTCAATTGTTATTGTATTATTTTTGAAAATAATGTTTAAAACAAAGGGAAAAAGTGTTAGAGGGCAGGACTAGAACTCTTAAGTCTACCTTACTGTAACTAATAAATTTCAATAATATAAATCCCAATAGGGAATTAGAAATGGGATAACCATAGTATGCCAGGAAAGTAAACACACATCTTAATTGTATGAACACTCTTATAGGACATTGAGGAGGAGATAAATTAATGAAAAAGATGATCACTTCTGGCCCCTAAATTTCTGCCCCTTTACTGCAAATGTTGGCAAACCAGAAAGGTTGGAAGCGTGCTGAATAACCCACCTTTTCATTCCCCATTACAATCTTCACCAGTTTCTGTATGATTTGCTTCCTAAATATCTCTCTTGAAACCATTCCATTCTCTGCCCCCACTGTCACTGTTTTGGTTCAGACTGTCCTGTCTTTTGCTTACAGCTTTGAAATGGCCTCCTAACTGGTCTTTCTGCTCTGGTTACTTCCACTTCTAACCCCTTCTCCTCACCCTCTCACAGATTTATATATGTAACGTATCATAGTCCATCCCACTCTCACTTAAAATTTTGCTGCTCCTAATTGCACTCAGGGCAGAACCCAGATTTCTCAGCAAGGTCTGTGAGCTACTCCTTGCTTCTCCAGTCTCGTCTCCCCATCCTCCTAATACATTGCGTGCTCCAGCAATACTCAACGGTTTGTAATTTCCCTGCTGCTTCTCTCTGTAGTTTTACACATGTTGAACTGTCTCTGCCTTCCTGGAGGGAGACCTCCTTCTCATTATTTGCTTTTACCCATCAGGTCTCCGTTTATTATCTCCTCTGTGATACCTACTGTGATCTGCTCTGGCAGATGTGTGTACTTTTCCTCTAAGCTTTGTTTTAAATCTGGGGTTGCATCTGTAATGCAATTATTTGTGATCTCAAATGTTTTGAGATCAAGGTTATTGACTTATTCAAAATTTTGTACCTAGCTCATAGAAGAATATATTTTATTCATTCTTTCATAGAAATATATGTTGAACTTAGGAAAAGGGTGATAAGAGGAAATTCCCCCATGGTCCAGTGGTTAACACTCGGTAGTACTTTCACTGATGTGGCCCAGGTTCAGTTTCTGGTTGGGGAACTAAGATCCCACACACTGCATGATGTGGAAAAAAAAAAAAGTGATGAGAAATCAGCTGTTTTCTTGTTCATGAAATTCTTGATCATTGGACCCTGGTTTGCCTTTTTATCCCCGGCTTCCAGCATAGAGTTTGACTTCTAGCAAGCGAGTTACTGAATGATTAAATATAAGTCAAGCCTCTGTGCCTTTGGATACATTGGTCCCTGTTGGCTCAAAAAACCCACTCTCCTCCCTTCTTTGTTCTGATTCCATGGGAAACAGTATGGTAAAATCAATCAAGAACCCCAGCTTCAGAGTCAGACAGGCTTCAGTTCACTCCTGGCTTTGTTGTTTACCAACAGCATTGCTGTGTTTCAGTTTCCTCTTCTGTAAAATGTGCGTGATAATATCTATTCTGAGCATTTGGGGCGGGGGGAATTAAATGAGACAATATGCTTAAAACACTCAACAGGATGCCTAGTACATGATAAGGGCTCAATAAGTAGTAGCTATCAGTATTTTAACCAGTCCTTCCAAACTCAGATTAGGTGCCAGATCCTCTGTAACGTCCTCCCTTACACCTTCTAACTCCCACCTGGGTCAGGTGCCCTGCTTACAGATTGCCAGAGCATTTCATAGCGTTATATGCTCTCTTCTCTCATAGCACATACCACAGTTATTGTAATTAATTCAACAATGTTTTTTAAGCTTCTATCAGATTCTAAGTTTTGATTATAGAATAATGAGAGAAAAAAAGATCTTCTTATTTGTAACCTCCTTGAGAGCTCCACCCTTTCTTGCCTTTGGGTCTCGAGCATCTAGCATGATGCCTGACATATAGTGATTGAGCAGTGGAGACTGACTTGAATGAACAAATGAGTGGACCTACTTTTGTTGTGTTCGTCGTTTTCACCCTCTTTGTTCATGTTGCTCAGAATATAACATGAGTCTCAAGGGGTTCAGCATTTCATTTTTAGCTACTCCAAATGTGCCTTCACTTGGTAGAGCGGTTGTATTAGTGGCTGAGGTCATTCTACTCCTCTCTTTCAGATTCTATCACAAGGTGCTATCTTTACATGAAGATGCAGCAACCCCTGTGTCTAACCCTCTGCTTGCATTTACTCTCATCAAACGCCTACAGTCTGACTGGAAGAATGTGGTACATAGTCTGGAGGCCAGTGAGAATATCCAAGGTAATGAGGAGGAGGGCTGGAGGGTAAGAGAAGATTCTATCTCCTGACTTAGTAGAAAGGAGAGAGATTCTGATGGGATGTGATGATGGATAATGAAGTGATCTCCTTAGCTCTGTTACAGAGAACTAGGTTCTTTTGTTAATATGTTTATGCAATTTATGCAATTATAATTAGAAAGCAATTTTGTATCCATTATCTCATTTTTTAAAATACTTTTTTGGCTATACCGCATGGCATGTAGGATCTTAGTTCCCTAACTAGGGAGTGAACCCGTGTCCCCTGAAGTGGAAGTGCAGAGTCCTAACTGCTAGACTGCCAGCGAAGTGCCTCCATTATCTCATGTGATTTTCACCCAATCCTGTGAAGAACTATAGGTTATATCATCCCATTTACATATGTGTAAAAGTGATGTTGTCTATTAATTTCTGTTTTATTAAGTTGCCACTACAGTTCTGTAGTAAGATCACTTTCCTAATTTACTCTACTTTGTACTTGAAAGGCTTCCCTTGGGGCTCAACTAGTAAAGAATCTGCCTGCAGTGCTGGAGACCTGGGTTTGATCCCTGGGTTGGGAAGATCCACTGGAGAAGGGAAAGGCTAACCCACTCCAGTATTCTGGCCTGGAGAATTCCGTGGACTGTATAGTCCATGGGGTCGCAAAGAGTCAGACACCACTGAGCGACTTTCATTTTCATAATTGAAGAAGTTTGTCGACTTTGGGGAAGTTAAGAAGAAAAGTTTTCCCCTCAAAAGGCAAGACTCCCGGAGACAGATAGAATGGAACAACATGATAAAGATACTTAGTTTTTACTCTGGAATCTTTATTCCTCATTCAGAAGATTTATTACCCTGGGGACAAGATCAGATAAAGCATTATCTTTGCTCATGAAAATATTATGAACTTAGTGATTATAGTAATTAAGGTGATGATGCCTCGCTGTATCAAATGCTCACCACCTGTTTTTTGAGTGATGGATTGATGCTTTCATGACTTCCACAGCTCTCAAGGATGGTTATGAGAGGGTGGAGCAGGACCTGCCAGCCTTTGAGGACCTCGAGGGAGCAGCAAGGGCCCTGATGCGGCTGCAGGACGTGTACATGCTCAATGTGAAGGGACTTGCCCGAGGCGTCTTCCAGAGAGTCACAGGCTCTGCTGTCACGGACTTGTACAGTCCCAGGCGACTTTTCTCCCTCACCGGGGATGACTGCTTCCAAGTTGGCAAGGTAATGGTATTCAGAGGGAGGGCAGATTGCTCAGCTCTGTTTCTAGGGGATAAAATCACTATACTCTGATTGCTGTTATTAATACATATTTCTAATCCTGCCAGCAAAATTGGAAATCGGGCATTATTCTCCATTTTCAGATGAGATGAAAAAACTGAGGTTCAGAGAGGGTAAATGATTTGCCCAAGGTTACACAAGTTTAAGTAGAACTAAATTTTGAACCTGTGTCTTTTAACTCTGAATCCCATGCGGTCTCCATAATAGCTAGGGTAATCACATACTTAAGACACTCTTGAGAGTGAAGGAAGTGTTATTAGCCAGGCTGAGAGACATAAAATGGGACTATCTTGGGGAAAATGGCCCTTTGGTCACCATAACCATAGCATTCCAGTAGATGGACAGCCAAGTGGGAAGGAGAAGCAAGGTCAAAGGATGGGGGAAAGGAAAGGAAATGGTGATGTGAAGGTAAGATCATGGAAACTCAGCCTCCTGGGACTTCATGAAATCCCTTGCAACATTTCCTAGCCACTTAGAGATACTAAAGTAGTGTCAAAAAAACAAACCATTTGGGAATTCCCTGGTAATCCAGTGGTTAGGACTCCATGCTTCCACTGCAAAGGGCATGAGCTCGATCCCTAGTCAGGGAAGTAAGATCCCACAAGCCAAGTGATGCAGCCAGAACTAACCCCACATTGCTATAAGATTGTTTGAGAAAATAGACTTTAGGAACCTTCCATATGAGATGTTTAACTGATCTTTGTTTAGAAGTTCTGAGTACACTAGAGGTTATTTTACAATATACTCTTTGTTAGCCTTTGCCCAGAAGTAATGGGGTAAATCCTTTTTAATTTTGAAGATGCATACTGCAGGAAAGTGAATTTTTCCCAGCCCCTGCAGTATTCGTTAGCCAATCTGAGAGTGGGCCTCATGTGTCCTAAATCCAAGTTTTGAGGATACATGCTCCAAATTAACAGAGTGGGTTTCCCTAAGCCTCTCCATGTATAACTTTTCCTTTTCTGAGATCCTAATAGAATCAAGCTCAATCATCATGTTCATGGCTAATTTAAAATGAGGTCAGTTAAAACAGTTCCATATATGGTACCAATATTTGCTTCCTTAGTGAGATTTTTCTGAGACTAAAACCATATGTTGAAAATTCAGTTAAGTCATTTCCTGAAAATCTCACTGACAGTCATCATTTCTGTATTTACTTACTTATTTTGAAAGATAAAACATTTCAAATATAAGAAAAGTACACATAAAATAAGCAATTTTATCTATAATTGAGATGAAATATATGTTCAAATTTTGCTGTATTTGTTTCAGATTTTTTTTTCCAGATTTTTAAAAAAGAATGTAAAGATAACCAAATACACACTCCTTTTCCTCCTCACCACCCCCACCCGTGCTTTTCTTCCCTTGCCCAGGTACCAAGCGACCACTGTCCTAAACCAAATAGTGCTCTTGAGTCACTTAGCACCTTGTATCTGTGACATTTTATCCATGTTGCTGCATTTATCAGTTCAGTTCAGTCGCTCAGTCGTGTCTGACTCTTTGCAGCGCCATGGACTGCAGCACGCCATGGACTGCAGCATTTATCAGTAGTTCATTCCTTTCTATTGCTGAATAGTATTCTGTTGTTTGAATATACCACAAACTGTTTATCAACCTCATGTTGATGGATTCTTAGATTTGTTTCCAGCATTAGCTGGAATAACGCTGCTGCTTTATTGATGTGTCTTTTTGTGGACATTTGTGTTCATTTCTCTTGGTTAAATACCTGGGTTGAAGAATAAACATAGATAATTATTAGCATGTAGATAAGTCTGTTTTATCTACATGCCCTCAATTCCCTCCTCTATTGATTATTTTACTTTTCTTCTGAAATGCTTTATTGTCTAGTTCTTCTGTTCCACTGATGTGTCAGTTGACTCTTGCTCATGGTCTGTTATTTCCTGACATAGTTTATCATGTTTGATTGTGAGCCTGTTTTTAGCAGGATTCCTCCCCCACCGCCAAATAGAGTCTTTTTGCCCAGAATTATGGGAATATCCCTTCATAGAGTTTTGGGTTTTCTTCTTTCAGGTACTCTGTGGTATCACTAGCCTTAGAGTCCTTTCTTTTTCCCCCTCTACATTACATCTGCATGGCTTATTTATTTTATAACTGGAAATTAATACCCTTTGACCCCCATCATCCATTTCACCAGCCCCCTACCCTGGCCTCTGGCAAACAATCTGGTTCCTATATTTATGGGCTGGGGGTTTTTGTTTCTGCTTTTTTTTTTTTAAGATTCCATATGTAAGTGAAATCATATGGTATTTGTCTTTCTCTGTCTTATTTCGTTTAGCACCGTGCTTCAAGGTACATCCATGTTGTCACAAATGGCAAGATTTCATTCTTTTTAATGGTTGAATTATATGTGTGTGTGTGTGTGTCATTTTATTCATTCATTCATCTATTGATGGACACTTGGGTTGTTTCCATCATCTATTTCTCTGAATTGAAACCAGACAGAAACAAACCAACTTTCTTGTCTCCTTGTGGCAGTGGATAGATTTTTTTTCTGGTCAATTCTTTCTCTTCAAGTATAGTTTTTCATGGGTTTCAGTTTCATGACTGTGTCTTAAATCCAGTTTTTAAGTTTTTCGAGGTCTACAAAAGGCTCATGTACTGTCCTCCTATGGGCGTTATAACCTCAGATTACTAAGTACGGAGGTTACTAGGACTAACATCCACCCCATCCCAGGCAGCTTCAGCATCTGCTCATCAGCTTGTTACTTGGATTTTCAGCTTCTCTTTTATTTCTGGTACTTGGATATTTCCCAATCTTTCTAGAAAATATATGATTAAATACTTATTATATTTTATTCAAAATTTCTAAGTCTTTGTGGTTAAGGATGGATTCCAGTTACCTGTCTGCCATGTTGCTAAGACTTAAAGTTCCTCATAGAAATCTTAATTAAATAAATTGGTAACTTAGCAGGAAAACTTCAGTCATTTTTTGGTTATTCTTCAAATTAATCTTTCTCAAATAGGAAACTTAAGGACCAGAAAGATAACACAGCAGGCTAATGGCAGATGGGGGATAGGAATGGACTTGCTGTTTGGGCAGCAGAACTGCAGTATCTCCAGGTTCTGCTGTTTTTCTGCCTGTGGGGAATTATGCCTAAGTTAGATCATTTTGCAAGAGGCCTTCCAAGTCTGTGACTCTATAATTCCATGCTGTTTCCGACATCAATTTCCAGGAAATTCCACCTGCAGGTCTGGTCTTCTAGTTAACTGTAAGCTCTTAGGAGACAGGAGCTATGTCTAGTGCATGGGGCCATAGTCCCCACTTTCTGACATTTAACGAGCTATGAGAGCTATTCACTGAGCTCTCATAGCATTCCAGTGTCCACCTTCATTAAGGTGGCTAATGCATTGTATCACAATTACTGGTTTACTCATGTGCCCCTTGGTTGACTGCAAGCTCTTTAAGGGCAGGAACCTCCAGGTACATTATAAATACAGTAAATATTGAATAAATAAATGCATTTAATTCATTAGTCACATTGCTCCCAACAATATCTTCCTAAAAACATGACAGTCACATCTCTATTTAGTGAAGCCCATATAGCCTTTTTATGTTTATTCCCCGCTTCGCTTTGCCTTAGACTATAGTCACAATATACTACTTGAACACATTCTTGATTTTGGCTTCTGTTTCTACCGTTCTTTCATCATAAAATACCCTTCATCCCAATCTCTGCTCATTGAAATTCTTTTCCTTGTTTAAGGAAGACTCAGATGGCATTTTTTTCTTAATTTCTATATTTTTTATTGGAGTATAACTTTCCTGGTGGCTCAGATGGTAAAGCATCTGCCTACAATGTGGGAGACCCAGGTTCGATCCCTGGGTTGGAAAGATCCTCTGGAGAAGGAAATGGCAACCCACTCTAGTACTCTTGCCTGGAAGATCCCATGGACAGAGGATCGTGGTAGGCTACAGTTCATGGGGTCACAAAGAGTCGGACACGACTGAGCGGCTTCACTTTATTGGAGTGTAGTTGATTTACAGTGTTGTGCTGTTTTCTTCTGTACAGCAGATGAATCAGTTATACATACATATACCCACTCTTCAGGTGGCACTTCTTCCATGAAGCTTGCGGAGATTCTCAAGTCTCCACCTTTCTTTATGCCTCCACAGCATATCATACATATTTCTTTCAAGTAATCTTGCCATTCTGCTCAGTATTCTAGTTACTTCAGTTCATATTTCTCACTTCCCATTTTTGGCTGTTCTGGGTCTTTGTTGCTACACGTGGGCTCTCTCTAGTTGTGACGAGTGAGGGCTACTCTCTAGTTGCGGCGTGCAGACCCCTCATTGCAGTGGCCTCCCAGGTAGTGCAGTGGTAAAGAATGTGCCTGCCAATACAGGAGATGCCAGAGACGCAGGTTCGATCCCTGGGTCAGGAAGATCCCCTGGAGTAGGAAATAGCAACCCTGGTATTCTTGCCTGGAAAATTCCATGGGCAGAGGAGACTGGTGGGCTCCAGCCCATGGGGTCGCAAAGAATCTAACACGACTGAGCACACACATACCCTTGTTGCAAAGCATGGGCTCTAGAGCATGTGGGCTTCAGTAGTTGCAGCTTATAGGCTTCAGAGCATGGGCTTGGCAGTTGTGGCGCATAGGCTCAGCTGCTCCTCGACATGTGGAGTCGTCCCAGACCAGGGACTGGGCCGTGTCCCCTGCATTGGCAGGCTGGTTCTTAACCGCTGGACTACCAAGGAAGTACAATATAAATTTTTTAAATGCGAGAACACTTCAGTATTCTCCACACCTAGTTACATTGCCTTGTATATAACAGATGCTTAGTATATTTAACTTAAATGAGTTGGAAAGAAAACTTGCCTTCTTGGGTTTCAAAGGCCCCTCACATTTTTGCATTGTTATTTCCTTTCTCTACCTGTGGACTAAACTTTAGTGATGGTACTTATGTTCCCTGCAGGTGGCCTATGACATGGGGGATTACTACCATGCCATTCCGTGGCTGGAGGAGGCTGTCAGTCTCTTCCGAGGCTCTTATGGAGAATGGAAGACAGAGGATGAGGCAAGTCTTGAGGATGCCTTGGATCACTTGGCCTTCGCCTATTTCCAGGTAGGGGAGTAAGCAAGAGATGCACTCCTTTCATCACAATAAGCATAATGCTTTATATCTGCTTTTATCACTTTTTTAGCATTTTCATGTCTCTTAATTTATTTCATCTTCCCAACAGGACTAAATGTGTCAGGCAGGTAGTTGTTTTATTATTTCCGTATTTCTCATGTGAGTAAACTGAATCTCCAAAGAATTCCTAACTTGTTACAAAGTTCACAGAGGTCAGATTAGAGCCTGAGTCTATTTCTTCCTCAGTACTCTTTCCAATGCGCTGACTACTTTAAAATCATCATCTCCAATGTAGGAGGCAGTTTCTCACTTGTATCAGTAGCAGCTGCATTTACAAATGTTTAGTGGCTTCATAGTTAATGCAGGTCACTTTTTTGTACTCTAAACAATTCATAACTCTTGCCATGATATTGCCAATGTCAAGGAAGAAGTTTGATTGTTTCTTCTCCCATCTGCTGTCAAATCCAACTGTGATGTGAATCGTGTCCAGATACACAGCTGGTGTCATTGGTCCAGAGCATCAGCTCATTGCCTCCTGTAGGTGTTGTTTTTCATTGGTACCACTGACCTTTGATCTGTTGTGTCTCTCGTGAAAGCTCATTTCTCTTCTTGTGGGAGCTGCCATCCTAACCCTACGTCCACCAGAGTTGTATAGTCTTTAAGAATAGGCTGGAAAAATCACTACAGAGTCAGTTCCCTAGAGTTTCCAAAACTAATAAACCATTTCTGCTCCACACATTCCTTTTTCTTTCCCCCTTTTCCTGAGAAAGGGAGGAGGATGTGGGTGGTCCAAATCTGTGTGTTGTTGCCAAAACAGATTTATTCTCAGTGCTGCAAATGGTCCTTTTCCTCTCATAGAAGTTCCTGGCTCTTTGTTGTAAAACTTTCCAGGGTGCTCTTCCTATCTGTCCTGCTTAATTGCTATTAAAGCTGAAATAGAATCACTGTGATACAATAAAGGGTGAGAAGTAATTGAATTTTAATAGAAGAAAATGGAGAATTGATATGGAGACTCAGAGAAGATAAACTAAAGCAGCTCATCTGAAAGATAGAGTTTTAGATACAATGTCTAATAGTTTGGGGTTTTTTCCCCCTATGATAACTTAGATTTCTTGTCTTCTCACTTGTAAACTCTCCCATCCTACAGTTGTGCTTTGTCTGGTAAGTATTATTCATCTTACCAGGTGTAGCTCAAATGTCTCCTGTTTTGTGCAGCCTTCTTTAATTCTCTTTAGACCCCTCAGAATCTCCTTTGTCCTCTTATAGTGTGTGTGTGTGTGTGTGTTTATGCCACAATAATAAAACACATTGGCATTGTCTTATAGGCAATTTCTGGTCCCCTTTTTACCACTAGTAAATTAGAGATGAATGTTCCTCATGGATCTTTCATTATCATATAAAACTGTGTATATATACCACAAGAAGTATAATATGTCATATTATATGTAGTACTAGCATTTAACACATTTTCAGGATATGTTTTAGTAAAAAATCATTTCAGTAACTACGAATAATGAGAAACAGTGTGTAGTAACTAAACCATAGGCTCTGAAGTCAGGCAGACCTAGGTTCAAGTTCTGTGAAAACTTGGGTAACTTACTTAACCTCCCTAGACCTTAATTTTCTTTCTTTTTGTTTTAAAGCTTCAGTTTTCCTCTATGATCAGACTTTTCTTCTTTCTTCTTTTTTTAAAAAATACTTACTTACTTTTATTTATGTGTTTATTTGGCTTCATTGGGTTGTAATTGCTGGACTTGGGATCTTTGGTGCACAGGCTCAATAGTTGCAGCCCATGGGCTTAGTTACTCTGCAGCACATGGGATCTTAGTTCCCAGAGTAGGGATCAAACTTGTGTCCCCTGCATTGGAAGGCAGATTCTTAACCACTGGACCACCAGGGAAGTCCCTAATTTTCTTATCTTTAAAGGGTAATACTAATGATAATGTGGGAGTGTGGAAATAATTTTCCCCATAACCTTCTGAGTTTTTGGCTGAGTCCTCTCTGTAATATAAGACAGACTAGTAAGAGGAACAATAAACGTAAGTTAACTAACATGTATACCTCCTGTAGACACAGGAGATATTGGGGGGCAGGGGATGAGTAACTCTCTGAGGGGATCTAAACCTTCATCTTAAATATGATGTATCCAGCTAAAGACAAAAGAAAGAAAGGTATGGGGGAGCCAGTTCTGGGAGGTGACCAGACCAAGCAAGCAAGAGTAAGGCTGTAAGGTACCAATAGATTTAGGGTGCCTTCTCCATTGATAAGATTTTCTTGTGATGCAGAGTCATCCTACTCTTTCAGGTACACAGGGGAGAGAACCCTCACAAAAGGAGATTTCCATTGTAAATATAAATTTCCCTTATGAAAGCGTAGCTTCTACTCTGGTTTAAAAAATTTCTCCTGTATCTCTGATGTTTCTCAAAATAATTAGCTCAAAATAATCCTTATGCCAAAGAGGCATATTTGGGGATGGCCTATTCTGCTACCCTTTGTTGACTTAAAAAAATGCACAATGTGAGAGTTGTGCATCAGGTTTTATTTGGGGCAAAATGAGGACTGTAACCCAGGAGACAGCACCTCAGATAGCTCTGAGAAACTGCTCCAAAGAGGTTAGGGGGAAGGTCAGTATATATGTGATTTTAGTGAAAGGGGAGTGCATGCACTCAAACACATATTTTTTTTGCAGAAGGTTTCTGTTAGTCTTGAGGAGCAGTTGTCACCATGAAAATTTTGGTGCTTTTCTAGATATGAGGAAATACAAGAATTAGGCTTTGAAAATCAGCTTCTGAAAATATCTAACTATATGAAGACCTGTTCTGCCAGTTTTTCCCAGTGCACAGAGTGCCTCATTTCTGCTCTCCACCCTGGACTATTTTCAGGGGGGTGTCGAAAGCCAGTAGCTGCAGCAGCTCGTGATTTAATCTTTGTGGACGTAGATGGAAGTGCCCATGGCAAGTGCCAGTTTGTAGTTGGCACCTTCAGCGCTCACCTCAAAGGGTTGGCATGAGGATTAAATGAGCTAATACACATAAAGCCCTTAACCCAATTCATAACACATATGTTCTCAATAAATGTAAGCTATCTTTACAATATACACAAGTGTGTGTTCTCCTTTTTCATTGAACATTATTTACTATACACATTTCCAGAGAAATTTAACAGGGGTATCAAAAGTAGCTCTAACTGTTCTTGATAAAACATAATTTTATCTCCTGATAAAGCCCTTGAGTTTTAAAAATATATAAAATTAATATTTTAGCTTTATTCATCTCAAGGGGTTTGAAAATCTATAACCCTGAGTTAATATCTGACATTATAAGATATTAGTAGATTAATTAACTACCCCTCAAGTACAGAACAGAATAATTCATGATATTAACTAATTAGAAACAATCTATTTCTGAGGACTATGTAAAAATATAGAAAGTACTCCTGATTACACTGTAGAGGGAAACCATCAGGAT
The DNA here is from genome assembly GCF_019320065.1 of Cervus canadensis. Taxonomy (NCBI): domain Eukaryota; kingdom Metazoa; phylum Chordata; class Mammalia; order Artiodactyla; family Cervidae; genus Cervus; species Cervus canadensis. The sequence continues at coordinate 48,842,948 of NC_057396.1, read as the reverse complement.
ATGAAAATGTATAATAAATATGACTGTAACTGTGTACACACTATATATTATTCCAAAGTGCTTGAAGTGCCTGAGTTTCAGTGGAACCTTTACCCCCTATTTCTCATATGTTTTATAGTGTCCTTCTTCTTGCTTTTATCATTAAAAATGCTTTTTTTTTAACATGCAAAAGTGAAATGATCAGAAGTAAATACACGTCTAGTGACTTATCATCATTTCACAGCACCCAGAGCAGGATGACAGCCCACCCACCCCGAGTTCTGTTCCCCAGGCTTGTCTGGAAAGCTTGTGTTTACTTTTGACCATGTGTAACCCAAGGTTGAATGGCTGCAGGGAGAGTCATTGCTATGCAGTGGGAATGGTTCAGGTTTAGCTCTCCTTTTTCTTCCTCTCACTAACTTTGTGGATTCTCAGAAGTGCTGAACCTGGAGAACACATCATATTCTCAGTAGGATTGTTGCAGTTCCATATTAACATTTACTAATAAAATATACCAAAATAACAACACCCTACAATTATATGGGTTTGCATGCTTTGAAAGATTTGAGAGAATTTTAAGAAAGTTTATTTTCATTTATTTTTCTCCCTTCCCTGGTAAGGGTGGTAATAAGTCATTTGTAATTGAGGAAACTGAGGAGACCTGATTTGCATCAGGGCTGCAAATCCTGAGTTAGGACAGAGAACCTCTACATTTTATTCTGCAGCTCATTTCAGTGAGTCTTACTATCTACTATTGGTAAGCTTATTTTAGAGTTTTTTTTTTAATCCATTTAATGGTTCATTAGGGGAGATATCCTCAGTGCAGTTAACTCACTCTTTCCCTTTTCTTTCTTTTTTACAGGCAGGAAATGTTTTGTGTGCCCTCAACCTTTCCCGGGAATTTCTTCTGTACAGTACGTAATGATAAAAGATAACCAGAGGTCAGACCTGTGGGAAATCCCTCTTGCTCTTGGCCTTTCATCCCTGCAAATGAAGTATAGCTGTCTATTTTTATTTTTCAAATTTCATAATCCAAGGCACATTTCTAATTTTTTATTAAGTCTTAACATACTGTTCAGTGCACCAGGGGGAGTTTTTAAGTTCATTGGAAGTGCTAAGAAGATACCAGCTTGTGCCTTCCTCCTCCACCCCTATTGAGTCATACGTATTAGTGTTGCTTCAGTGGGGAACAAGTCCTAGGTTGGGAGCCAGTTTCTTCAGGGACATTTGAAGATCCAGGTTTTGGGAATAGACCTGGGAACGAGTGCAATCAATGAGAGCTGTGTGTGCAAGAAGGAGAGCGACTCAGCAGGGTTGTTCACTTTGGCTGCTCACAGAAAGATAGCAATTCTTCTCTTTATAGTGGAGCTCACTTTGCTATGCAAGCCTTCTGCCCAGCTGGCCACAGCGTTAAGCTTCAACCCTCTCAGGCAGCGCTTCACCAGAGTTAAACTAGGAGAGAGATTCACTAGCTTAACTCTGCTTAGATATTTTTGCTTAAAATTTTGGTGGTAGAGGGCTTCCCAGATTTTCTTTTAATAAGATGGATACTAAAAGATAGGTACATGTTACAGATATGTGTATATACAGATATGTATATGTATCAGATAGGTTAAGATACGTAATAACCATTCACAAAATTAGGTTGGCCAAAAAGGTCGTTAAAACCCTGAACAAACTTTTTGGCCAACCCAGTATTTATGAAGTATTTCTTGTAGGACTTCACAAATGTATGTATCACTTTTTAATGAATCCATTTAGTAACGTTATTCCTTTCTGATAGTTTGGCAAACAGTAGGATAAGGCAGTAGCTGTGTGGTCTGGAAACATGTGGACAGTTAGTGGTACTGACAAATTGATAACACAGCCCCTCTTTATTTTTTGTGCTTGAACTATTTAAATCTCTGCATATCCCAGAGAATGTAAATTGTGCACTATTAAAGGTGAATAAGTAGACACAGCAAATTGAAATTCCTCGTTCCATAAATGGTCTCGCAGTATTTTCATTGGTATTTTGGGCCCACTGTTTCTATTCCTCCAAATTTTATTTCTCCTTTGGTTAAAAAAAGGATGATAATTTCTGTCCCCTCGTTTGCCAGAATGATGGTAATGGTGGAAGTGGTTAAAAGCACATTGAGCTCCTCAGAGAAAGATGCTTTGGTGACCCTTACAGCAATGGAACACCTCCTTCTGAGATGCACTGAGATAATGCAGAGTCTAGCTGGCCATGGGTAGCTGCCAACTCATGGCGGATCTGCAACCAAAGTGGGCACAAACAAGACACAAGATCCCTGTCGGGACCTTGGCTAGAACCAAAGTCTAGAACCCCTTTGTCCCATAGTGCTCTGTTGTGTCTAGGCCAGGTCGGGATTCTGAGGAATCTAGTAGAGTTGGGAATGATTTAGCTTCCAGTTCTCTAGGGAAGAACAGAGTGAGTCTCTCTGCCGTAGGCTTTGGCTCTCTGGACTTCTCTTTCATAGCACTTTCTTGTTGTGTTTTGTTGTAAGTAGTTAGTTAATGTGTCTTTTCTCTGATAGACTCTAAACTCTGAGAGTTTAGCCTCTAGCGCAGTGTCTGGTACATGTTTACTGGAGAGTTACTGAATGGACGGGTGAATGAATGAATGATTGACGCTTCTTCCCTATACATAAAACTGACCATCACACTGTCCTGCAGCCCCGTCCTCATGATCCCTTGGTCTAAGAGTGTTCCTTCAGCTCTACCAGGCCCTACTTAATCCTTTTTAATACCTGGTACTCTGGGGGTGCGGGGCTTACACCCTCCTGTGCGTGGACATAGGAAGTTGTCCAGGTGCTGGTGGCGTGTAACAGTGAAGCTGCAGGAAACCTTGGCAGCACTCCCTGGGACCACTGTTTGTTAATCTGTTAATTTGTATTTTTCCCTGCTGATTTCTTCCAGGCCCAGATAATAAGAGGGTAGCCAGAAATGTCTTGAAGTATGAAAAGCTCTTGGCAGAGAGCCCTAACCAGGCTGTAGCTGAGACTGTCATGCAGAGACCCAATGTGCCCCACCTGCAGACCAGGGACACCTACGAGGGGTTATGTCAGACCCTGGGTTCCCAGGTACCATTTCTCATGAGAATAAAAAGGGGGAACCAGCTTGGGGGATGGGAGAAAAGGTAGAATTGGGACAATTTGAAGGGAAAAACTGATGCATTAAAAAAAAAAATAAAGTTCACTTGGATAGCATCAGTGACTGAATTCTGAATCTCCTGAATTTCAGGTTTTTTATGCTAGAGTTCCCGTAAATTGGTTTCCACTCCTAGACCCTTCTTCTGAGCTGATTCTAGTCTTTCCTTTCAGCCTACTCACTACCAGATCCCCAGCCTCTACTGCTCCTATGAGACCAGTTCCAGTCCCTACCTGCTGCTCCAGCCGGTACGGAAGGAGGTCATCCACCTGGAGCCCTATGTTGTTCTCTACCATGACTTTGTCAGTGATGCCGAGGCTCAGAAGATCAGAAGGCTTGCAGAACCATGGGTGAGTGTCCCCAAGGCCTGCTGAGAACCCCCCTTTGTTTCTTTGCGTGACTGATGTTCAGACGTGTGAGAACAGGCAGCCTGAACAACTAGATACTTCATCTGTTCAGGAGTTCAAAATACCAGTCATTCCATAAAACTAATCAGCGGTGAAAAAACTCACAGTCGTGGTTGCTTCTGGCTGAGAAAGGGTACAAGGGGATTTTCTGGGGTGTTCACAATGTGCTTTCAGTATCTTGTTAGTGGAGTACATGGTAGTATGTTTGTGAAAACTCAGCAAATGGTACTCTTGAGATCTATGTATATCACTGTATGTAAATTTAATCTAAAAAAATTAAAGGAAGCCCCCCCTCCCCAATATCAGTCATTCAATATAAGTGATAGAAGGAAATAAAGGGTGAGAGAATTCTCTGGTGTTTCAGTGATTAAGACTCAGCACTTTCAATGCCTCCCTGGGGCCTGAGTTTGATTCCTAGTTGGGGAACTGAGATCCCACAAGCTATTTGGTGTGGCCAAAAGAAAAAAAAGGGGGTCAAATGACAGGGGAAAGGAGAGATTTCCTAGCACAGAAAAAGAGTGTGAAGATTATTTAGTTAAACTTAATATTTTGTTAAAGAGAAATCCGAGGCCTGGAGAGGGGAAGAGACCTCAGGTCACATATATGGCTTGGCCCAGAATTGGAGCCCAGAGGTCCCGCTGATTGCTGCTCTGCTATTTGGCCTTCATGTATCAGTTAACTTAGGCTGTTACATTTGGTAATGTTGCAGGAAGTGGGGGGACCCCCTTCAGGGCCTGAAAGTGGGCTCTTGTCTAACACTCAGTAATGAATTGTCCAAGGAGATACGCATGCTGACAAAGCAAGAAACTTTATTGGGAAGAGGTGCTTGAGCGGAGAGCAGGAAGGTAAGGGAGCCCAGGAGGACTGTTCTGCCGTGTGGCTCGCAGTCTTGTTTTTTTTGGTGATGGGATTAGTTTCCAGGTTGCCTCTGGCCAATCATTCAGACTCAGGGTCCTTCCTGGTGGTGCACACATTGCTCAGCCAAGATGGATTCCAGCAAGGAGGATTCTGGGAGGTGGTAGGACACGTAGCATCTCCATGTGAGGTGAATTTTCCCAAATTCTTCTGGTTGGTGGTGTCTTGTTAGTTCCGTTTTCCTTATCAGAACCTCCTATTGTAAAATAACTCATACAAATGGAGCCTAGAGAATAGGCAGTTACAGTTAGGATTTCCTCTGACAGTAACAAGCAGCCCCCAAATCTCAGGGAGGACAACAGCAGTAGAGGTTGGCTTGGTCCTTATGTTATGTGTCTGTCTTGTGCTGGTTGCTGCTCTGCCCCATTCTGTCTTTACCCTCGGACCCAGCCCAACAGAGCAGCCTTTGTTTGGAACACTGCCATCTCATTGGAGAGGAAAAAGGCAAAGATAGCAAACTACTAGCTGGCTTTTAAAGCTTCTGCTTGGAAGCACCAGGCATTACTTCCATCCACATTTCCCTGGTTAAAGCAAAGCATGTAGCGAACACTGCAGTCAGCTTGGTGGGTATATCTCATTCTTCCATGGAGAAGGCTCTGCAGCCACCGTGCCAAGCTTTATGTTGAGGGGGAGGGGAGTTAGTCCTCCAGAAAGTGTTGTTGTTATTCAGCCCCTCAGTTGTGTCCAACTCTTTGAGATCCCATGGACTGCAGCATACCAGGTTTCCCTGTCCTTCACTAATTCCTGGAGTTTGCGCAAATTCATGTCCATTGAGTTGGTGATGCCATCCAGCCATCTCATCCTCTCTCACCTCTTTCTCCTCCTGCCCTCAGTCATACCCAGCATCAGCGTCTTTACCAGTGGGTTGGCTTTTTGCATCAGGTGGCCAAAGTATTGGAGCTTCAGCTTCAGCATCAGTCCTTCCAATGAATATTCAGGACTGAGTTCCTTTAGGATTGACTGGTTTGATCTCCTTGCAGTTCAGGGGACTCTCCAGAGTCTTTTCCAACACCACAGTTCAAAAGCATCAATTCGTCGGCGCTTACCCACTCCACTGTTCTGGCCTGGAGAATTCCATGGACTGTATAGTCCATGGGGTCGCAAAGAGCTGGACACGACTGAGTGACTTTCACTTTCACTTTCCAGCCTTCTTTATGATCCAATTCTCACATCCATACATGACTACTGGAAAAATCATAGCTTTGACTAGATGGACCTTTGTCAGCAAAGTAATGTCTCTGCTTTTTAATATGATGTCTAGGTTTGTCATAGCTTTACTTCCAAGGAGCAAGCATCTTTTAATTTCATGGCTGCAGTCACCATCTGCAGTGATTTTGGAGCCCAAAAATAAAGTCTGTCACTGTTTCCATTGTTTCCCCATCTATTTGCCATGATCTTAGTTTTTTGAATGTTGAGTTTTAAGGCATTTTTTTTCACTCCTCTTTCACTTTCATCAAGAGGCTTTTTAGTTCCTCTTTGCTTTCTGCCATTAGGATGGTATCATCTGCATATCTGAGGTTATTATTTTTTCCAGCAATCTTGGTTCCAGCTTGTGATTCATGTGGCCCAACATTTCACATGATATACTCCATATATAAGTTAAATAAGCAAGGTAACAATATACAGCCTTGACATACTCCTTTCCCTACTTGGAACCAGTCTGTTGTTCCATGTCCAGTTCTAACTGTTGCTTCTTGACCTGCATACAGGTTTCTCAGGATGCAGGTAAGGTGGTCTGGTACTCCTATCTCTTTAAGAATTTTCCACAGTTTGTCGTGATCCACACAGTCAGAGGCTTTAGCATAGTCAATGAAGCAGAAGTAGACGTGTTTCTGGAATTCTCTTGCTTTTTCTATGATCCAGCGAATGTTGGCAGTTTGTTCTGTGGTTCCTCTGCCTTTTCTAAATCCAGACTTGTATATCTGGAAGTTCATGGTTCACATACTGTTGAAGCCTAGTTTGAAGGGTTTGCACAATTGTGTGGTAGTTTGAACATTTTTTGGCATTGCCCTTCTTTAGGGTTGGAATGAAAACTGACATTTCCCAGTCCTGTGGGCACTGCTGAGTTTTCCAAATTTGCTGGCATATTAAGTGCAGCACTCAATGAAACTATGAGCCATGCTGTGCAGGGCCACCCAAGATGTGTGGGTCATAGAGGAGAGTTCTGATAAGATGTGGTCCGTTGGAGAAGGGAATGGCAAACCACTTTAGCATTCTTGCCTTGAGAACCCATGAACATATGAAAAGGCAAAAAGATATGACACTGAAAGATGAACCCCCCAGGTCGGTAGGTGTCCAATATGCTACTGGAGAAGAGTGGAGAAATAGTTCCAGAAAGAATGAAGAGCCTGAGCCAAAGCAAAAAACGATACCCAGTTGTGGATGTGTGTGATGGTGAAAGTAAAGTCTGATGCTATAAACAATATTGCATAGGAACCTGGAATGTTAAATCCATGAATCAAGGTAAACTGAAAGTGGTCAAACAGGAGATAGCAAGTGTGAACATCAACATTTTAGGAATCAGGGAACTGAAATGGATAGGAATGGGTGAATTTAATTCAGATGACCATTATATCTATGACTGTGGTCAAGAATCCCTTAGAAGAAATAGAATAACCCTCATAGTCAACAAAAGAGTTCAAAATGCAGTACTTGGGTGTGGTCTCAAAAATGACAGAATGATCTTGGTTTATTTCCAAGGCAAACCATTCAGCATCACAGTAATCCAAGTCTATGCCCCAACCATTAATGCCAAAGAAGCTGAAGTTGAACAGTTCTATGAAGACCAACAAGACTTTCTAGAACTAACACCAAAAAAAGATGTCCTTTTCCTCATAGGGTGCCGGAATGCAAAAGTAGGAAGTCAAGAGATACCTGGAGTAACAGGCAAGTTTGGCCATGGGGTACAAAATGAAGCAGGGCAAAGGCTAACAGTTTTGCCAAGAGAACACACTGGTCACAGCAAACACCCTCTTCCAACAATACAAGAAATGATTGTACACATAGACATCACCAAATGATCAATACTGAAAATCAAATTGATTATATTCTTTGTAGCCAAAGATGGAGAAGCTCTATACAGTCAACAAAAACAAGACCTGGAGCTGACTATGACTCAGATCATGAGTTCCTTATTGTGAAATTCGGACTAGAATTGAAAAAACTAGGGAAAACCACTAGGCCATTCAGGTATGACCTAAATGAACTCCCTTATGATTACACAGTGAAGTGACAAAAAGATTCAAGGGATCAGATCCGACAGACAGAGCGCCTGAAGCACTAGGGACAGAGGTTCGTGACATTGTACAGGAGGTGGTGACCAGAACCATCCCCAAGAAATGCAAAAAGGCAAAATGGTTGTCTAAGGAGGCCTTACAAATAGCTGGCAAAAGAAGAGAGGAGAAAGGGAAAGATATATCCATCTGAATGCAGTTTCAAAGAATAGCAAGGAGAGATAAGAAAGCCTTCTTAAGTGAACAATGCGAGGAAATAGAGGAAAACAATTGAATGGGAAAAACTAGAGATCTCTTCAAGAAAATTAGAGATACCAAGAGAACATTTCATGCAAAGATGGGCACAATAAAGGACAGAAACAGTGTGGACCTTACAGAAGTAGAAGATATTAAGAAGAGGTGGCACAAATACACAGAAGAACTATACAAAAAGATCTTAATGACCTGGATAACCACGATGGTGTGATCACTCACCTAGAACCAGTCATCCTGGAGTGCAAAGTCAAGTGGGCTTTAGGAAGCATCACTATGACCAAAGCTAGTGGAGGTGACAGAATTCCATTAAATTATTTAAAATCCAGGAATTGTGGCAAATATTTAGAAAGGTCATGCAGTTGACCTCACTGCTATACGTATGTTGCTTCTTTACAAATGGCACATAAGACAGTTTCAGAATTCCTGTGTCAAAGCAGACATCATGCCCTTCATGGTGTGCTGTTTGCCCTGGCAGCCAGACCGTCATTCATCACTAGAACAGAGCGTGCTGTGTGCTAGATGCTGTACTGGGTTCTGGGCTGTTACACGGAGGTTAAGTATTGCTCCCTCTGATTTCAGAGCTTCCTGAAGAAAGGGAAAGAGATATTTACAATGCACTGGGATACGTCCTGTAATAGCATAGGTGTTTGTGCTGCAGCAGCATAAAAAAGAGAACCTTCCTCCAAGGGAAAGGCAGTCAGGTGAAGAGCAGATGGGGCAGGGGGAGAAGAAAAACAGAGGCTTCCCCGTGGATGTGAGATTCATCCGAGTGAAAGGTGACAAAGGAGAGTCCAGGAAGACAGGCAGTCTCTGCACAGGCCTGCTGTGTGGTGTGTTCAGAGAGTAGGGGAAGCTGGGGGCTGAAGTGGGCAGGGGTGGGTATGGGAGGTGATGGGAGATGCAAGGTGAGACACAATTAGAAGCTCCAGAAGTACCACGCTGGGGAGTTTGGATTTTATCCCAAAAGCCAGGGAAAGCAGTGGGACAGTTTGAAATTGGAGAGCGCCCTGATCAGATCTGCAGATTTTGAGGGAGACTTTGGCAGCAGACATGAATTGGAGGAGAAGAATAGCAAAAATAATTCCATCTAAAAGCCCTTCAGACGAACCTGGAATCTTTGTACAGAAAATTTTTGAAGCCATTAAGCTCCCCATGAATTGGAATGATGTGTTTTCAATATCTTTGGTTTCTCAGTGAGCCAGCAGCAGCGTTTGGCCTGAAGTTCCCTTTTCCTCAGGACAACTCTGTTGCTGTGGTAACAGGACAGGCGGCCCACTTGGAGATGTTCATTTAATCCCCCGTGGCCAGGTCATCTGTCTGGCACGCACAGACCTTGCCACACTCCCTTCCCCCAGAAGTGTCTTGCCAGAGTTGCTGGTCCCTGTCTCGCCCTTGACTTGCCCAGGAACAAGTCCTGGGTGTGTGTGGTAGTGGCTGCCCCGCGGGAACCAAGCCACCTCAGTGGCTTGTGTTGAATTTCTCTGCTCCTGTTCACTGTCTGTTTCTCAAAAAAGAATTTCTCTGCTCTTTCATCATTCCTCCCCCATCTGCATTCTGCCCATTCTTGAAGACTCAGATGAAACCGGACGCCTCTTTTGGCTTCCTAGCCGCCCTCACCACTTTGGCCCACTTTTACAGATTCTTTCAGTAGGAACATTTTTTCCAGAGCACTTTTTGGGGTCACCTACAATAACCTTCCTCCTCTGAACTCAAGAGTTTTTGTCTCCAGTTGTTTGGTACTTTCATTTATTCTGCCATTTACATGTTGTCTGGAATTGCTCACAGTTTTATGAGTTAGTCCCTTGTCCCCCTCAACCAGACTGGAAGCTAGCAGGGATCATATGTTGTCCTTGAAATGCATGGCCCTGTATTATGCCTGTTGCAGCCAGAGCAATCTGCAACCGGTCACTTGCAACTGAGTCAAGCCCTTGCTTAAACTCTTTAATGGGTCCCTTTTGCTCTCAAATGATTACAAAGCCCCTTGGCCTGGCTACTGCCACCCTTTCTGCAGCATGCCCCCTTACACTGACATCCCAGAAGCACTAAAAACAACTTGTGTCTCCATGAACAGGCAGTGCTCTCACTGGCCTCCCCACACACTCCTCTCTGCCTGAAGCACTCTTCCCCCGGCCTCTTTTCACCTGTGTGATTCCAGTTGTCTTTTGGGCATCCTGGGAAGCCTTCCTGCCCTTCATAAGAATGGCTGGTTGTCCCTTCCGTAACCCTGTACTTTTCTAGTAGGGCCCCACTGAATGACTTATGGTTATCCTATATTGTGTTTACAGTGTCTAGCACAGTGCTTAGTCAGAGGACAACCAGGAAGTGTTTGTCCCCTCAAATGAATGACTTGTGGATGCACAGTAAATAATTGTTATTCAGAGTGTATAATGCAGTATACAGATAATTTACACAAATAATTGTGTAAATGCAGTGTGGCTGTGGAAGGGAGGGGGCTGGCAAAGTGGAGTGGAGATTCTGTAGGATTTGTTTTTAAACCGTTGATATTGTCCCAGAAGAGGAGCAGGGACTCTCCTCACTATGAAGGCTCAGGAGAGGAGCTAGATAGAGGACCACACAGAGATATTATCAGTCATTTACCGATTCTCCGCAACCTAGTATTGTAGAGAGAGAGGCTGAGAAGGCCTCCAGGAGTGTGTTGTTCACATGCTGCATTTTATAGCTGAGAAAACGGGTCCAGGGAAGGGAAGAGCAGAGCCCCCTCCAAGGTTCTCTACCTGGTTTAGCGGCAGGAACAGTAATATTGTTGAAGCCTCTGAGAAAGGAAAGGGTGCCCTGCGTTGCTCCATGCTCTACTCTGACTGCACACGGAGTGCCGGGACTGTGTCTTTAGGCTCAAGACTCTGGTTCATTCACTCCTGGATGCATTTCACCAGTATTTAGCACCTACTCCCTGCCGGGCCTTTTCTGCACCCTCGGGATACAGCACTGAAAAAGGACCAAGCGCTTGCCCTCATGGAGCTGACATTCTGGTGTCAGATGCAGAAGCAGACATCCTCATGTAGATATTATTTCTCTTTCTGTCCTTGGTACAGTATTTTTGCAATTAGAGGCTACTTTATTTAAAAATAATTTAAAATTTCTATCCGAACATTCAGAACAAAATAGAGACATTCAGTTGAATTAGTGACCTAAGACCTGATGGGTTGTTTTTTCCCCATAACAAAGGCAGCTGCAAGCAAAACAGATTTTGATTCTCTGTAAGGAAGGGATTTTATCTGAATTGTTCAGAAGGAGCAGGCTGCCTCTGAGGGTAGAGAGTGTCCTGTCATTGTCATTTAATTTGTCAAACACTAAAGTCAAAGCTTAGCTGACCCTTAGTCAGGCCCTGACCCAGACACTGGGATATAAAGATGAATAAGAAATAACCCTTAGGGACTTCTCAGGAGGTCCAGTGGTTAAGAATCCTTCTTGCAATGCAGGGGACATGGGTTCCATCTGGCTGAGGAACTGAGATGATCCCACATGCCATGAAGCAATAAACCCATGTGCCACAACTAGAGAATCTGTGTGCTGCAATGAAAGATCCCACATGCCGCAACTAAGACCCGACACAGCCAAATAAATAAATATTAAAAGAAAAAAGAAACAGCCCTTGTTCTTACAGAACTTACAGTCTTGCAGATGCAAAAGGGATTAAAAATCACTTTTATTTCAGTTCCAACAGACTTTTTTCAACATTTAGTATTTACCAGATATGAAGCTCAAGTTCATTGTCAACTTTGAGTTTTTATGTCACTTCACTTATTTTTTATTTTCAAGATCAATAGCTATCACTAAATTAGTAGCGAGTGCAAAATATCCCTTAATTAAGGAGAAACTGGTAATTGTTAGGCTTATGCTAAGAAAGGGGCATGTCTATGCAAATGAGAGTCCTTCCCTTTGCATGGTAACCACTTGGACTTTCTCTTACATCCTTCACACCAGTTACAGAGATCCGTGGTGGCGTCAGGAGAAAAGCAGTTACCAGTGGAGTACCGCATCAGCAAGAGGTAAGAGGGGTCCTTCCTTGGCAGGGACTCTGGTCACACCTGCTGGCCGCCCTGGCACAGGTGACTGAAGGTCAGCAGCAGTCATTCAGGTGCCATCGGAGATGCCACCGGAGAACCTGTAGTTCAGGTTTATATCTGTGCATTCTTGCTGAGAGGGAGCAATATCCACTCCCCTCACCCAAGGGCCTTTTACAGGCTGTTACATGGTCTGAGGACTTAACTGGGAGACCATTAGGGAAAGAGCTGGAAAAGTTCCTAAGCCCTAGACCAAAAATTAAGTATGTAGTTGTTCTCCTAAACAGGATTGCTTTTCCAGAAAGTCTCCTTTCAAAATTTGACTTACAAAATTCTAGTTCCACCTCCTGATTCATATTCAAAGCATGACTTGCCACCACTCAGGCAAGAGGGAGGGCCAGAATCTCTGGATCTGGTGGCTTCTCTAGAGGGGAAGATCCAGCTGCATTCCCTTCCCTCCATCCCTAATCAGCCCCACTGCAGCCCTTGGTTTGCACCATAAGGACAGTATGGATGATACAGTAAGAGGAGGGTCCCGACCAGAGCCATGGGAGACGGCGAGGACATCCTTGGGGAGAGGCCAGACCTCAGGCTGGGTGGATGGTTTTTGTAGTCTGGGAAGTGAAGTGAGTGATGAAAGCTTGGATTCAGAATCCTTTGGCTTAACTTACTTGGTCTGGTTTACATTAGGAAGTTATTTTCTAAGTTTTGGATCTTTTACATTAGGAAGTTATTTTCTAAGTTTTGAAAGATCCATATAACTTCAGCTTCATTGCTTTGCTAATCTTTCTGACATTGTAGTGTCAAGGGGAAAATTCAACTTTCTGTTCTGCTTTTAGGGGAAGGAGGTGGTATTCTCCTTACTTTTCAGGTAAAGAAACTGAGACCGTCATTGCCTCCCCTCATTCACCATCCCCAAGCCCAGCCACCACATTGCACTCATTTGAATTTTGGTTCTGTCCTCACAGGGCTTCCCCAGTGGCTCAGATGGTGAAAGAATCTGCCTGCAATGTGGGAGGCCAGGGTTCAATTCCTGGGTGGGAAAGATCCCCTGGAGGAGGAAATGGCTACCCACTCCAGTATTCTTGCCTGGGAAATCCCATGAACAGGGGAGCCTGGTGGGCTGCAGTCCATGGGGTCACAGAGTCAGACACGACTAAGTGACTAACCCTTTCACTTTCTGTCCTCACAGCTTCACTAGAACTTGTCCCTCAAAGGTCACCAGTGAACTCCTAATCACTAAATTATTTTCCTACACAGAAACCTCCACTGACTCTTTCTTATCCACTAAGACCAGATTCCTGAACCCAGGGTCCTCAGCTTACACAACATGCCCTGAGCCTGCTCTTCTTGCCTAATTTCCCGTTACTTCTCTCACAGACCAGATGCTTTCATGTTGATATATGTCAGCCCAGCACATCTGCACTTACACTATTTCTTCAGCCTGAAATACCCCTATGTTTTTTCTATCTATTGAAATTTTATGCACCCTTCAAAATTTGGCCTACATGTCCATCTTACTGCCATGCCAGTCAAAATTAACATCTCCCTCTGTGCTCCTCAGGACTTTAAAGGCTGGTTCTCATTTTTCTACTTCGATTTATACTCATTGTGTTTGTGTATATTTGTGTATCTCTTCTAATGAGCTCTTTGAACATAGAAGCCTTGTCTTGAGTACCTTTGTAAACCTTAGCGCCCATAGCATAGCACTATGCATGCACTCTATACAAAGGAGTAAACAAATTAATCCATCATTTATAGACCCATATGTGCCAGGGTACTTCCCTTAAGAGCCCTCATCATCTCCCTAGGAGACTCACTGGTTTGCTTCCTTACTTCCCAGGGACCTACATTCTGATCCCAAATCCTCCACTTTATCAGAACTTCAATAAGACATTCAGGAAAAAAGACTGAACTTTGCTCTTTGGCCTTTGACCTATCGTGGTTTGTCTTGGAGTAGAGCAGAACAGAGATTTTTCTGCGTTTTACAGCAATCACCAGCATATAACATACAAAGCATTTTCATAAGCATTGTCTGTCATGATCTTCATAAGTCTCTGTAATAGATATTATCACCCCCGTTTGATAGATGAATGCATTTCCTGTCCTCCCTGCCTGCCTGCCTTCTGGCAGTTGACATCATTCATTCATTCATTCACAGTTAGTCATTTCTGGCATCAGATCACTAATGCTTCAACTTGTGGTGTGTTTTAGTGCCTGGCTGAAGGACACTGTTGACCCAGTGCTGGTGACCCTTGACCATCGCATTGCTGCCCTCACAGGCCTTGATGTCCAGCCTCCCTATGCAGAGTATCTCCAGGTGGTGAATTATGGAATTGGAGGGCACTATGAGCCTCACTTTGACCATGCCACGGTAACTATGGGGTCAGTGACCATCTCCTGGGGGTAGGGAAAGAGGGTATTATTTATTTCTCTGAGGCAGAGCTCTAATAGGGCCCCCAGGGAACATTGAGTGAAATTTTAGAACAAACGTTCATGTTCTAGGTAGATCTGAAAGTCTTAGTTTCAAGCTGATAGCTGCTGATTCATCTTTTACTAAAACTCATTGAAGAACACTCTTACAATGACTGGATTTTATGACATGTAAATTATATCAGTTAAACTCTTCTGTAACAAAAGAATATGTCTCTTTGGCAAATAATTAGGAATTCCAGTCTTATGACTTGGCACGTTTACAGAATAATTATCTGTAACATTTTATATATTAATTTATTTCACTAAAAACCTGAAGATACAATGAACCACCAGTCCTTTCATTGAAAAGTGAAAGTGAAAGTCACTCAGTTGTGTCTGACTCTTTGCAACCCCATGGACTATACAGTACATGGAATTCACCAGGTCAGAAGACTGGAGTGGGTAGCCTTTCCCTTCTCCAGGGGATCTTCCCAATGCAGGATTGAACCCGGGTCTCCCACATTGCAGGTGATTCTTTACCAGCTGAGCCACAAGGGAAGCCCAAAAATACTGGAGTGGGTAGCCTATCCCTTCTCCAGCGGCTCTTCCTGACCTAGGAATCGAACCGGGGTCTCCTGCATTGCAGGCGGATTCTTTACCAGTTGAACTATCAGGGAAGCCTTTAACTACTAATAAGCAATTTAGTTTGATTAGTATACAGTTCACTTATATGTGTACCTAATAAATTGGTAAAAGGAAAAAAAAGTATATTGAGTAACTGCCAGCAAAGACAGGCACATATGTGACCAGGTATAGCTCAAGCTCTCTCCCATCTGTGACTCCCCCATTTTTCTCCTCCCTGTATTGTGGTGGAATACTGGTACCTTCTGGTTGCCACTCTGGTGCCTCCTGCATAAAATAATGATGTGTTCTATTTTTGTCTCAGTCACCAAGCAGCCCACTGTACAGGATGAACTCTGGGAACCGGGTCGCAACATTTATGATCTATGTGAGTCTTGCTCTGGAGGGACCGGGGTTACTTACTTAATGATTATTTCTCTCTCTTTTACTTTATGGTTTTCAAAGCAATATAAGATACTGATTTTATGTGATATTCACAGCAGAAAAATTTCCAGGATGTTTGTAAATTTCATATAGCACTCTCATTAGGCACCATAGGAGGAGTAAAAAAATACATGTAGACCTAACTGTGACCTTGTCGTTGGCTGTGATTAGGATGGGAAGTGGCCTTACGTGAAGGCCAGGAGATCCTGGGACCTGAACAACACGGGAAGGGGATGTGGTTCTCTTTCTTTGAGGTCCCATAGACTACTTGCTGTAGAAAAGCATGGACCTATAGATGAGGTCGTGGAGCTGTGAGGGTAAGAGAGGAGAGAAATGAAGCCTCTGAGATTATGAGAAGGAAGAACAGAGATGCCTACAGAGAAATTCAGTAAGTGTGGCTCTCTCATATGTAATGAAAAATTTCTTCCTTTTCTCCTTATAAAGTCTTCAGTTAACTCTACATTCAGTTCAGTTCAGCTCAGTTGCTCAGTCGTGTCCGACTCTTTGCGACCCCATGAATTGCAGCACGCCAGGCCTCCCTGTCCATCACCATTACACCCCTTTAAAACAGTAAATTGGCCTCTTCTCCTAGTTTCTGACCTGACCCTATAGAATTTGGACCTGGTCTTTATTATCTCACTGATCCTCTTCCTGTCAGATCATGTGGTTTTGCCTCCTTCTCTTTGGACAAGTCATAATATCAGCCATCTGTCATTTAAAGCATAAGATGTGTATTATACTGTTAAATATAAATGCTCTACATTACACTCTAAGATGAGGGCCTGGTTTCAGGCTCATTAGAGTAGCAGACACCCCCACCCTAGCATTCCCTCTTTCCTTAGTCCTGTATCTGGTCTCCACAGTGCAGCCAAGAAAGGATCGAGGCTAGCACTCTATAGTCTTATTGCTGGCAATCCCAACATGGCTTTTTTCACATGGCTTGGTTTTAACTTTCTGTAAAACTGGAAAGCTGCCACTGCCAGTGGTGTCTGGCCTCTTGTGGTCATTCTGAACATTCTGATCAGGCGGAGGGATGGCTGACGTCAGCTCTCCGGGCAGGGCACATGGCTTGGATCAGCAGCTAGTGCATCTCTGGTTGATGACTCAAGCTGGCAGGTGTGAAGTCATAGGCAGTTGATGTCTTTGGACATCCACCAAAGAATGGACTTCCAGGGGCCACAGTCTCTCTATTCTTTATCCCCCTAGTGTCTTCTGCAGCTGACTCCCTGATTACAGAGGCCTGGTTACTATGGTAAAGGTAGCATAGATGCAGGAGACCAGCAGTTTTAAATGGCAAGTGCAAAAGTGCATCTGTGTTTGGATTTTAAGCTTCTGATACACAGTGGAATGGCATGCATTTGGGTTTGGAGTCAGTTGGCCTGATTCAGGTTCTGCCACTTAACATGTGGCCTCAGCACAAATCACAATTCTCTGAGCTTGTTTTCTTGCTCTGCACCTCCCCTCAGGGCTGTCAGGGGGACCTGATGAAGTCAGGTGAGGGGATATCTCTCTGTGAAGTTTCATACAGTATGTTTTTATCATTCTATCCTAGAAAGCAAGTATAGGACCCCATGAAGGGGACTGTGGGACCTAGGAAGTGCTAGCTTATTCCCAGTTCTTTCATCTTCAGATTAGGGTTAAGACCATCATAAACATTTCTGAAGACAAGAGATAAGGTTTGTGGAGAATATAAGAATAATATTATAGGGGGAAAATAATCTTTAAGAAGTAGAGGATTGAGTTGAAATCAGGTTAGTGATTTCTGCTAAGGGCATGGAAGATCAGTCCCAGTACAAAGCAGTGGAAGGTTTACAGAGGGAAGATTTCCCTGCCCTCCACCAAGCTCACAATCCATGCCCTGCTCTGGAGCCTCACAGCACACTGATCCAATTCTCTTTTCAATCTGTTGTTTAAGTCCTTCCACCCGCCTGTGCTATGATACCACAGGTAGTGTGCAAGAGTGCCATATGATGGTTAGCCGCAGGGCCTTCATAGTCAGATAGCATTGGCTCAGCTCCAGTCCTGGCTTGGAGTTATGTGACCTTTTGTAAACCACTCAGTCTCTCTGAGACTTGGCTTCCTTATCCCTAGACTGTGAATAACAACAATCCTAACTAAGGATGATATATTTGTTGTGAGGAATAAGGATTTAGTATGATGCCTAACATCACTCACTGCTCACTCATCACTCACTGCTCACCTACCACTCACTGCTCACTCATCAATCTCTGCTCAATAAATGTCAACTATTATCGTTAAACTATAACAGTGCTTTTTTTTTCTGAATGGTAAAATGATGAATAATATAAATTATTTTAAAGTATTTTCCAGTATTTTTCAAAATGTTTAGGTTGTGTATTTCTTTGAAAATCAGTAAAAACTCTTCAAATTAAGTAAACATATCTATAATTCTAGAATATACTAGTGGTGAAGCTCTTTAGCTGAGGTTACCTGGAGAGGGTCTGAGTGATCTGGGAAACACACCAAAGGGGCAATCAGTAGTTCCTATGAGGTCCAGCTTTCAAAAACAGTAAGTGTTCTGTAAGCCATTGGTCATGATGCATTACTAGGCTGTGAAATCAATTTAGTGGATCTGGTCAGCATTTAAGAAACCTGAACTAGAAGACAATAAAATAAAATGGAAAATAACAGACAGTATCTCATGTAGTAAGAATGTTCTATGAAACTTAGGGACATGTACGTGTGTCTTGGGCTGTGATATAAACTAAATTTCTTCCTGAGGGTCTCAAAGCTTGGAGCTACCCATGGTAACCCTTAATAAGGATGTTAGCTGGAAGGGTAAAGAAAGGGGGGATTTCGAATGTCCTCGTGTGGCCATGTGGGCAAACACTGATGCCACTGGGTGGGCTGTCTTCATTCCTAAACTGGGTGATTGTGTTTCCAAAGTATTTCTCCTAGAGTCGAAATAGGGGCACACAGGAGGGAAATTTATGCAGAAATGACATCAGATGTCACATGGAGCAGAGTAAGGTAGTCGGGCTATTTCAACTCTGGCTTTCCCTCTGGCCTTGTAGTTGAGCTCGGTGGAAGCCGGCGGAGCCACAGCCTTCATCTATGGCAACTTCAGCGTTCCTGTGGTCAAGGTGAGTGTAGGTCTGATGCCAACAGATGATTTTTAGGATTGTTGGAACTAACACCTCAACTTTTGTGCTATCTGTGCTTGTACGCCTGTCTTGGGAGGGGGGCAAAAAAGAGGTCTTTCTTGATTCCCAGAATCAAAGATAGTTCCTCAGTTTTCTTGACTGCTGCATTTACTTATACCTCTATTTTTTTTCATCTTATTTACACTTGTATTACAAGTAGATGATTACATGTCTGCCTTTCTATTACAATACAACTCCTCAAAGGAGAGAAATCGTTTATTCCCCTTCAGAATCTCAGCAGCAACTGGTCCCTTCAGTCATTCTTTCAGTAAATAGTGGGGGCTAGAGGCACTCAGAGTACAGAGGAAAGGTCATAGTCCTTGCCTCCAGGAGCTCACGGAGAGGTTGACAGGCAGTAATGGTATACTGCAAAAAGAGCTATAAAGTCAAGCAAGGCATTAGAAGAGGGCCAGTGTGGTAAGAGGTTTACTTAATGAATGAGTATCTCCCCCAAATTTCAGAGCAATCAGTCAGTCAATCAGGGATGGCAGCCCTTAATTACTTCAGGAATGAAATGAAGACAGATAATTGAGATCGTGCCTCCTAGCACTTAGCACAGTGCCCAGCACATCCTAAGCATTCAATAAATAAATGCCGGGTATTTAGCAAAATTCAGTGGTTTGGCCAGGGATAAAGTAAGTGTGTAGGAGAGAAATCTGAGTATAAGAGGTAGAAAGAACATAGAAGATTTGGAGTCAGAACACCTGGGGTTGAGTCCTGACGTTGATCTTCTTAGTTACATTATTTAAAGCCCCTAAGCCTCATCTTCCTTGCTGCTAAGGTGGAAATGACAATGATGCCTGCTTCCTGGGGGTGTTATTAGGAAGTGCCTAAGAAAGGCTAAGCATCAGAATTAAGTTCTTAGTTGTGTGAAGAATATTTTGCTCCCCCTTGTGCTTTTTGTTGAGTGCCTGTCCTCAGTGATCCCGTGACACCCTGTGCTTCTCTTTCCCCTGGCACCTGTCAGTCTCCTCCTGGTTTGTTTTTATGTCTCTCTCCCACGAGACTATGAGCTCCCTGAGAGCAGAATTGATCATGATTTGTCTCTGCATCTACAGGGTCTGGAGTAGGGCAGGGTCTTTAATAAGCAATGCATCAGTGAATGAGCAATGGTAGCTTGTCTACCATTTTGTGCCATTTTATGTATTCCTTGCCCCCATCTGCATGGGCAGTTTTCTTGGTTAATGACATGCACGCATTTGTCCTCAGTCAAGTGCTTCCCTAGGACTGAGATTCTGGGCTGACCTTCCCTGGGGCGGGCTCTGCTTGCTTTCAGAATGCAGCACTATTTTGGTGGAACCTGCATAGGAGTGGTGAAGGGGATGGTGACACACTCCATGCTGGCTGCCCTGTCCTGGTAGGAGATAAATGGGGTAAGGCCTGGCTTTCTGGGCATGGGAAAGGGCTGAGGGGTTCAGGGGAAAGTGAAATAGGGGTTGGATAGAAAATAATATAGCCTTTCATTCCAAAAGCTTCATAACAGGGACTTCCCTGGTGGCCCAGTGGTTAAAACTCCGAGCTTCCATTGCAGGGGGCCTGGATTTGATCCCTGGTCTGGGAACTAAGATCCCACATGCTGCGTGGCCAAAAGAAATAAAGAAGAAAATCTCTTCAACTGAATAAAAATGAAAATACAAAAAATCAACTTTAAAAAAATTAAATGGAAAATAACAAAATTAGGGGGAAAAAAGCTTCATAACAATGCCACGTTATATTGAGGTGATCAGATTCTGGGCTAGCGGCCACCAGTACATTAGGAGGCCGTAAAGAGGAGGCTTCTGTCCTATAGTCAGTGTAGTAAAAGTTGACTGGCCTGACCAGATAGGCCCTGATTCCTCAGGACAGCTAAAGAAGAATCGGTGCAAAGTCCCACTCCTCTGTTCCAAGGAGAAAACCATCAGGTGCTTTCCCATGAGGAGAGGTCAGACAAGGAAGAGATACGTAAGTAAGGGACACGCTCACGTCATACATGTGTCCACTGGAACTTAGCTCTTAAGACAGAAAAAGGAGTAGAGGAGGGACTCTTGTGCTGAGGTGGACCTGACCAGGGGGATCCAGGCCTTTTCTCTTACTACCCTGAAATGGTACCCTGTGGGAGGAGGGGCTTTCAGGAGCTACATGAAGGGTAAGTGACCACAGTACCCATGGGTTTGAAAATTAAGTCTCTAGTAGATAGGACCTGTGGGGACTTTTTCCAGGGGCCACTGCCCTTCTTGCTCTTTATTGCTACTGGATGCAACATCTTGTAGTCCGTGACAGGTCTGGGACCAAGATGAGGCGAGCGAGTCACCGAGGGTATGGAATTTAATGACCCTGTGAGTATCGCCTCTGTCTGCTGAGCCTGCTCTTCTACCTCCCCGTTCTTCCCCAGTGGCCAACAAGTGGATACACGAGTATGGACAGGAATTCCGCAGACCCTGCAGCTCGAGACCTGAAGACTAAAGTGTTGGCAGAGAGAAGCTGGAGGAGTCCTTTGGCTTTCCAAAGAAGCCAGAAGTCAAAAACTAGGGTAAGAGAGGAGAAAGGGGAGCAAGCTTCTGGAGGAGGCCCTTGTCAGCATTGTCTGTTCCTTGCAAATGGGAGACAAGCAAGTGGTCTCTAGCAGGGGTCACCTGAGAACTTACATTGTTTCTCCTCAAGCCATGACTCACAGCAGAATGAACAAGACAAAGGAGGGGGCACGAAGGCTGGAGAGAGAAGTTTCTGGAGCTCAGACTGTCTGTTGGAAACAGGGCATATCAACAGTCTCCAGGGTTTGGTCAGTGGGGCTTTCGCCACTTGAGCCTTGACAACAGGGGCCCAGAAGTGGCAGTGGGGGCCCCTGCAGGCGGCGCCTCACTCCCACCTGCCCTTCTGCCCACTGACTCCTGCTGAAGGCTGAGCAGGGGGTGTCTCTGTATCAGGAGTGTACCTCATGTGATGACTTTTTTAAAAGCAGACAGTAACTTTAAAAAAAAAATGATTTTTAAATACAGCCATTAAAATGTTTTAATAGTCATAAAAAGTGTTTACAGATCATTTTTCACAACCATGAAACATTCTTACGTTGTAACGTTATGTGAAAACAGCAGAGCAAAATGTTTTATTTATGTATAATCTCATCTTGGCTCATCTCCCACCACTCCCCGCTCGGTGCATTCCAGACACATTCTTTCTATTTCTTAAAACCGACATCGGCCCCACCCTTCAGGTCTTTGCACTCACTGCTCCCACCGGGGCTGAGCCCTCCTCACCATTCCACTCTTGACTCAGTGTCGCTTTAGAGAGAACTTCTCTGACACCCGTCCTTCTAGCCATTTTGTTCACATAGACCAACTTTATTTTCTTCCTAACACTTTTCTCAAAGTTACTGTATTCATTTAATTGTGGTCAGTTGCCTGCCCTGCATGGTGAGTGCTTTAAGACCCCTCTCTACTTTGTAAACGCCTCTATTGTAGTCCCCACCTCACTGAATTTTTCAGTATTTGTTTATTTGCCTGGCTGCTTGCACTCCTTATACCTCTTGGTATCCCCCAGAAAAAGGTCTGTTTCAAATAAGTAGGCATTCAGCAAATATTTTTGGATAAATGAGTAAGAAGGCCTCCTTTGAGCTATGCTTTGGAGGACAGGTAGGATTTTTATAGGCAGAGTCTAATGAGGAGCAGCACTTCCCCGGCCTAGCGTGAGCTAAGGCTGCAGTGATGAGTGAGTGATACTTGAGCACTTGTGCAAAGTGAACATTCCAGGCAACTTGGCTCAGTTTCCCCAACAGGAGATGGGCTGTGTGTTGTGCTCACAGAGAAGCCTCACAGGTAAAAGGCTAGATGCTTAGATGCTGTGTTGCTTCTGCCCCCTCCCTGTATCACGCATGTCAGGATTTCTGCCTCCCAGAGCTCCGTGGGCCCCAAGAAAAAGGTTCCGGCGTGCTGATATCCGGGGTCCAGCAGGGCCTCTGTGAGCACCTGTCACCAGTATTTCTCCTGAGTGCATCAGGACTCTGGAAGCCCTCTTACTAAATTACTGTCACATAGGTGAGGAAAAACACTTTTCCCCTCCCCTTCTGAGTTCTTAGGAGTTCTGAGTTCTTACAGAGGTTCTGAAACCTCTTTAATAAAAGACATATTAACAAGAGGAAAATAAAGTTTATTAACATGTATATATCATATATACATGGGAGATACCCAAGGGAAAATGAGTAATTTCCCGAGGTGGCTTAGAACTCAGGATGAAATACTGTCTTAAGAGAGAAAGGAAGGAGGGGAGGTAAGCTTCTTAGATTTTTAGGAACAGTGAATAGCCCTTAAAAAGGGGCCCACAGACGGGAGATATGATAGTGATTGTCTGGGTGTGGTGTCCACTTGTGGTCTCTTCTCCTGTGCAGTTTCCTTGGATGGTAAAACTCTTGAGGGAATTTCAGACAATTGAGTTCCTTTTGGAGCATCTGTCTTCAAGCAGGTGAGGGGAGTTTAGAGAAAGGGGTGCAGCTGTGGGGTCCCAACAATGCTTAGTATGTAGGTAGCTATTTCTAAATAGGAGTGATTGTGGCTTGGTGCCTAGTTTGTTTATAATTTTGCTTTTCTTTCTTGCGCTGTTCTTCGGACGTTTTTCTAACAGCTTTCTCTCCAAACTCGGCTCCTGGTGTTGCACTTATATCCTCACAAGACTTGCTCCAGGGAAGATTCTTTATCTTAATGACTGTTATCATTGTCAGTAGTAACATACTGACCACGTACTCTTGGCCAAGCACTGTGCTAAGAAGTGAGGTAGGTGTACTTGCCTCCTTCAAGCCTCACAATGAACAGGTACTATTATCTCCATTTTATAGATGAGGGAAACTGAGGCAGAGAATATGTAACTTGCCTGAGGTTACATAGCTATAAAGTGGCAGAGGCAGGATTCAAAATACAAGTGTCTCCCCAAAGATCTCTTTTTTAAAATTTAAGATTCACACAACACTGTAAAGCAACTATATGCCAATAAAAAAATTTTTATAGCAATGAAAAAAATTTTTAATTGAAATATCATTTCAGGTATACAGTGAAGTGATTCAGTCATACAGTCATCTTTTTCAGATTCTCTTCCCTTACAGATTATTACAAGATACGAGCATAGCTCCCCGTGCTGTACAGTAGGTCCTTGTTGGTTGCCTATTTTATACATAGTAGTGTGTATATGTTAGCCCCAGGCTCCTAATTTACCCCCCGCCCTTTGCCCCTCTGGTAACCATAAGCTTGTTTTCTATGTCTGTGAATCTGTTTCTGGTTTGTAAATAAGTTCTTTTGTACCATTTTTTTAGGTTCCACATAAAAGCAATATCATGAGATATTTGTCTTTCTCTGTCTAGCTTACTTCACTTAGTATGATAATCTTTAGGTCCATCTATGGACTAGAAAGAAAGAGAAAATATGAATTACCAATTCATATTTACCAGTACTTAAACTGAATCAGTGTAAAACTCCCAACAGAACTCCCAGGTGGCACCAGTGGGAAAGAACCTGCCTGCCAATGCAGGAAACATTAAGAGACATGGCTTTGATCCCCAGGTCGGGAAGATCCCCTGGAGGAGAACATAGCAACCCACTCCAGTATTCTTGCCTGGAGAATCCCATGGACAGAGGAGCCTGGTGAGCTAGTCCCTAGGGTCAGACAGGACTGAAGCGACTTAGCACACACGCATCAACAAACAAGTCCAGCACCAGATGCCTTCACAGGCAAATTCTACCAAACATTTTAAAGAGTTAACACTTATCCTTCTGAAACAATTCCAAAAACACTGCAGAGGAAGGAACACTTCCAAACTCATTCTATGAGGCCACCATCACTATGATACCAAAACCAGACAAAGATATAACAAAAAAAGGAGAATATTACAAGCCAGTATCATTGATGTAGATGCAGAAGTCCTCAATGAAATGCTAGCAGACTGACTCCAGTAAAAAGGATCATACAACATGATCCAGTGGGATTTATCTCAGGGATGCAAGGATTCTTCAACATCCACACATCAGTGTGATACACCACATTAACAAATTGAATAAAAGTTATATGATCATCTCAATAGATGCAGAAAAAGCTTTTGATAAAATTCAACATCCATTTATGATAAAAAAAAAAAAACCTCTCCAGAAAGTGGGCAAAGAAGGAACCTACCTCAACATAGTAAAGGCCATATATGACAAACCCACACCTAACATCATACTCAGTGGTGAAAAACTGAAACATTATCAGGAAAAAAAAAAAAAGACTCCTTTTATTGCTCAGTTAACTACCCAGTTAACTGTTTCCTCCATCCACCTATAAGGCCAGCCACTTGGCTAGTCTCAGGTTCCAAGTTTTCGCCTGGCTACAGGCTGGGGTTTCTAGCAAACTGCTGGGAGAGGAAGCCAGCTCTAGGAATATGGGAGCCTCTTGAGTTTACATAACTTTCTGAGCCTTGGACCCAGACTGAGAATGTGTTGACTCTGGCCACTGATGGGACAGCCAGCTGGGGCAGGAGAAGAGTTGGCTTGAAGATTACAAACAAAACACTGTCCCTGCAGGAAAGGGTATGACTGCTGTTTGCTTTCTCAACTCCTGTTGTAGAGTCTTTTCTTGCTTTCCCCTTGTTAAAAGTCATGACCCTCTAATTCCCCAGCTCCAGTTCTGATGACTCAGGCCCTTGAATCCAACTTAAGGGTCCTTGGCACCTCACTGTCCAAATCAGTTTGTTTTGTTCATTCCACTTCTTAAAAAGCGAGCCTTTCTCCTCCTCTCATCCCTGCAGCACTTACCTAGTTCAGAATACCTTTGTCTTTTACCCAGACTACCACTGCCTCTTTACTGCTATCTAGTCCAGTGCCTGCAGTTCATTTCCACAGGTACCAGAGTGACTTTCCTTAGTGTCTGGCAACTCCCCGTCTTGCCACTATAGGCCTTTATATCCTGCCTCCTTCAACGTCTCCTGTCACAGCTTTTACTCCAGCCACACTGATCACACTCATCTACCGGCTGTGTCAGACTGACCTTCTTGGGCTTGTGCATGCTGCCTGCTCTCCCTGCAGTGTATTTCCCTTCTCCACCTCCATCTTGTGATGATGCTTCAAAGCTCAACTCAAATGCTACCTACTTTGTGAAACTATCCCTTGCCTGTTTCCAAAGAGGTTTAGTTGTCCCCTTCCCTTTGTACAGTGTGGTCACTGTTTCTATAATGGTCTTTCTAGACGATGAGCTCATTTAAAAGGCCTCATTATTTATCTCTGCCTCCAGAGTCAACTGGAAGTTTGGCACTGAGAAACTGCTCAGGTTTGCTTAATCAGCAAATAAATGCTGATTTATTTGTAATAGCAGCTTTAGAAGAGGATAACAAGAAGAAGTTGTGCCCAACTCTCCTCAGCCCTTTGAGTCTTCTCAATCTCAAGATTCTGCCCCCCAACATTAGATCTGTGTCTACCCCATTTGCCCACCTTCTTCTTTCAGGAAGTTCTCCTTGGACATTCTTTAATGTATGTGTCTGACAGATTGGCCTCTGGTTTGACCCAAATATGTTCCTTCTGGCTTTGTGGAAATCCTTCATTCAAAGGGTCCAAGGGTCTCCTTTATTCTCTTCCTGAGTTTGGGGTGCTGATCTGCAGGCTTCACAAGGATGCTACATCCAGCGCGTAGCAGGTGCTCCTTAAGAGTACATTATGTGGAAACCAACACAATACAATAAAGCAATTACCCTTCAATTAAAAAAAAAGAATACGTTATGTGAAGATATGAATGGTCTCGTCTCTACAAGGACATAGTGGAATGCTCAAAGATGCTGCCACCTCCTAGCCATGTCTGTGAGCAAGTCATTTCACATCTCTGAAATTCAGTTTCTTTGCCTTTAAATTGGGGGAAAACTGGATAGCTACATGTAAAAGACTGAAATTAGAACATTCTCTAACATCTTAAAGTGGATTAAAGACCCAATAAAATAAACTCAGAATGGATTAAAGACCTAAATATAAGACCAGATACTGGGCTTCCCTGGTGGCTCAGTGGTAAAGAATCCGCCTGCCAACACAGGAGACTCAGGTTCGATCCCTGGTCCGAGAAGATCCCACATATTGTGGAGCAACTAAGCCCATGTACCACAACTACTGAGCCTGTGCTCCACAACAGGAGAAGCTACTGTAATGAGAAGCCCCATGCACTGCAACTCGAGAGTAGCCCCTGCTCTCCACAACTGAAGAAAAGCCTGTGCAGCAATGAAGATCCAGCACAAAAATAACAAATAAGTAAAATTATTTAAGAAAAGACTAGATACTATAAAAATCTCTGTAGGAAAACATAGAACACTCTTTGACATATAATCACAGCAATATTTTTTTGGATCTGTTGCCTAAAGTAATAGAAATAAAAGCAAAAGTAAACAAATAGGACCTAATTAAACTTAAAAGCTTTTGCACAGCAAAGTACAGCATAAACAAAATGAAAGGACAACCTACAGAATGGCAGAAAATATTTGCAAATGATGTGAACCACAAGGAATTAATTTCCAAAATATACAAACAACTCACATAGCTCAATATCAAAATAACCGAATCCAAAAATAGGCAGAAAACCTAAATAGTTCTCCAAAGAAGACATGCAGATGGGCCAACAGGCACATGAAAAGATGTTCAACGCACTAACTAGTCAAGAAATACAGATCAAAACTACAGTGAAGTATCACTTCACACCAGTCAGAATGGCCATCATCAAAAAGTCTACAAATAATAAATGCTAGAAAGGGTGTGAAATGCTGGAAAAGGGAACCCTCCTAGGAATGTAAACTGGTGCAGCCGCTACAGAAGACAGCCTGGAAGTTCCTTAAAAAACTAAAACTAGAGTTGCCATATGATGCAGCGATTCCACTCCTGAGCATGTATCTGGAGAAGACGGAAACTCTTAATTTGAAAGATGCAGCCACACCAGTGTTCACTGCAGCACTATTTACTGTAGCCGAGACATGGAAGCAACCTAAATGTCCAGCAACAGATGAGTGTATAAAGACTTTGTGTGTGTGTATGTATACACAATGGAATACTACTTAGCCATAAAAAGAATGAAACAATGCTATCTCCAGCAACATGGATGGACCTACAGATTATACTGAGACAGAAAAAGACAAATATATGATATCACTTCTATATGGAATCTAAAAAAAATGATACAAATGACTTTATTTAAAACAGAGACTCACAGACTTCAAAAACAAATTTATGGTTTCCAAAAGGGAAAGGTCGGAGGAGGGGTAAATTAGGAGTTTGGGATTAATGTATACACAAAATATACACACATAAAGTAGTTAAACAACAATGACCTATTGCATACCACAGGGAACTATATTCAATATCTTATAATAACCTGTAATGTAAAAGAATCTGAAAAAGAACACATATATATAACTAAACCACTTTGCTCTACACCTGAAACTAACACATTGTAAATCAACTTAAATTTTAAAAAATATATACTTAAATTAAAAAAATGACAATTTATGTGAACTTTTAAAAAAATAATAAATTGGGAACAATAATGCCCATACTTCACAAGGATTCAAAAGATTAAGATGCAACTAGCACAGTATCTAATATAAAGTTAAGTGAATGTTTCTTAGTCTCCATCCATTAAGCCTCATCATCATCCTCTTGCCAGGTATCTGTACCAAAATGACCTCTGCCCAGTGTCCCCTATATTGTCCAGGAGGCAGTGAATTTGGACCTAATGCCTGCCTATCAAATGACAACATCACCTACCTCATAGGGTTGCCATGAGGATTAAATAGTTGTGTGTAAAGTGAATTAGCTGCTCAACTTTGATGACTATTATGACTTAACCTGGTGAACAAGGCTGTGTCCCTGAAAAACACACATTTGACCATGCTGCCCCCCTGTGGACAGAGTGCAAACAGCCCAGCAAAGAGACCTTAGTAGGCCTCTCCCTCCCACAGAAGGGCCTGGTGGAAGCACACAGAGGACACACAAGGGACTTTTCTTCTCCGCTAGGGAGCTCAGGCTTTACTCAGCTATATTTAGTGACCATCCAAACCAGAACTTCTCAGAATAATGTGCTTTTTGGAATGTAGATCAGCACTGACTCAACAGGTCTGGGGTAAGGACAAAATCTTGAACAAGCTTCCAGATGATACTTAATGCCACTGACCACAGGTCACTCTGAGTAAAGAAGGTCTTAACTATAATATGGGAGTGACATGACAGGAACTATTTATTAGGTGCTTACCCTACGTCAGTTACCGAGAGAGTTAACCTATATTAACTTGTGTAGTCTTCAAGACCCTATGGGGTAAATACTGTTGACCTCTATTTTTCAGATGAGGAAACCAAAGCATAAAGAGAGAAAAGTACTTAGCTATCTCATACATCCAGTAAGGGATGGGCCTTAGGTTCTAATTTAGGCAGCCTAGCTCCAAAACCTGCTAAGAGGACTCCAACAACATGTAGAGAATAGCCAGGGGAGGGGCTGTGGCAAGGACAGGAGGAGACATAGAACAGAGAATAGACAGCAGTTATGAGTAAGAGAGGAAGCCATCAAGGACACTTTGGCTGCCTTGTTTAGACCAGCGGAGAGATGGTGGAACCTATCACTACTGAGCTAGGAAATATGGGACAAAGAACAAGTTTTAGGGGGAAGGGAAGGTCAACTTTAGGAATGGTCAATGTGAGTGACTTTTGGTCATCTGGACAAGTAGACAGACCTGTGTCTAGAGTCGAGGAGGTGCTTGAACTTGTAGACAAACTTTGGGCATTAGCAGATGCGAAACTCTGAGAGCTTAAGGTCATGTGGACAGTGCACAGACTGTCCTGTTCTAGGCCAAAGTCAACACAGGACATAACTGGAAGAGAGAGGATTGGAATCTACTCTCCCTGGCTGCAGTGGAGGCTGGCTCTGTCCATTCTAATGGGGATTCTGGCTCTGAGGAGCAGGCAGAGCATAAGATGTTGATGGGCTGCAGGAAACAAACAGGCTTTTCTGGAGCTCTATGGTGACTAAATCCAATGAACTGTCCCCAACCCCTAGATCAACAGAAATAAGGACAACTCCATAGAGAAAGACCAGATTAAAGGTTGGGAGTTATTTATTTTCTTTAAACAAGGTCATAAATAACAAAGAAACAAAGAAGGCTTCGGACCCTGCAGCAGGATAGGGATAGGAAGTTGTGGGGTCAAAAGGTGGAGGGGGCTACGCATCACCTAAGACAGTCACAGAAAAGATGGGCTGCAGGAGACTGCCCCTCCCTACCCTTGGAAATGGCGTGCCTGGGCAGCAGGGAGGCTGAAGTGCTCTGATGAGGCAGCTGGAAAAGGGCAAATGTTGAGGATGCTGGACTGTACTGTTTCTATGAAGGGTGACATGGGAACCACAAACGACTAAGATAAGCTGTGGGTCTAGAAAAGGCAAGCGGGCACTCTGCATACCTCCAGGGACCAACTATGAAAATGGTTAAATCTGCTTCTTAAAAACAACTCCACGGGCCTTAGCCTGTGGCTTTGTGCATGGGCTGTAGTCAACCTGGTTTGCTCTATGGCAGGTGAGGGCTCAAGAGGCCCCTGGAGCAGCCTGGCCTCAGCCCAGGGCAGGTGCCCAGACATGTGGGAGTGGGACGTGGGCCCTCCGCAGATGGAAGGCCATGTGCTTGGACTGACTGAGCCTGGTTTTTCAGGCTAGTTTCTTGTGATGCTATCCACCACCCCTCCCCTCTACCTAAGGATGAAATCCTGACCTCTCTGGGTCTTCCAAGCCTAGAAGAATAAGACGGGGATAAAAAGGTATCTGACTGGTGTTTTATTTACGAGGGAAAAATCAAGGCCATCTTGCACATGGTCCA
Organism: Cervus canadensis; assembly: GCF_019320065.1. NCBI lineage: Eukaryota > Metazoa > Chordata > Mammalia > Artiodactyla > Cervidae > Cervus > Cervus canadensis. Next base: position 48,812,525 of record NC_057396.1, on the reverse strand, counting down.
GCCTGTGAGGCAGGGCAGGACCATGGCAAGAACAATCTCAAGGAACGGAGGTTCCTGTACCTGGGCAAATGTGGGGACCCAGGTACATTACCAAATGCCAGGAAGAGGGCCCAGGGCGGCGGTTCTGACGGAGGCTTCACCCGAGGCAAGGCAGGGAGGACAGGCAAGAGCTATCCTTGAACAGGGAAGGGAGAGGAGCTGGGGAGCCTTAGACTGGGGAGACCAATGTTGATCAAAGGCCCTGGAAAACAGTGCTTTGGGCAGGAATACACGAAAGGGTTTGTACATCTGGGGATGCCCGTCTACAGGGAGCCGGTGTCACATGGTCGGGCGGGATGGTGAGGAGGAGACAGCGGCATCACAGTGGCCTCTGGTGCGATGTATTTACAACAGAGCTCAGTGTTGAGGGAGGAAAGGAGAGCAGGTCACTAACAGCCAGGAAACACACTGTGAAGAGTGGAAAGAGAATGGAAAACAAATGTGACTGTCACTAGCTTACCCCGCTTACCCTGTCTCATCCAGGAAGCCCTCCCTAATGATCACTAAGGCCTTTGCAGATCTCGCCACCTCTTCTCAGCCCCATCCAGGGCTAGACACAGGGTGTGCTCTCAGCGTACAGCTGATCTGACCACAGTTCCAAATGGGCCAGGGCCCCCGGACACTGCTTACTGAGAGAAACTAAGTCTTTATTGTTGATTCCTGGGATCCATCAATGGCCAGTTGCTTGAGGGATGGTTTGACATCAGGGAATCACTGTGGCTCACTGTACCAGGCTCCTGTCATCATTTTCAATGCCCACCTTGCTCTGTCATCCACACTGCTTAGGCCCTGGCATTCAGAACTCCCTGATGTAGAAACTGTATTTATTTCTTCAACATTTTTTCTTCAAACTTTCTCAGGGTGGGGAACAAGTTCCCTTGGAACATCATCAGAATCAGAAAAGAGATTTTCCAACTGGCAGGCATGACTCTTCATATGGCCTGTGGGGCTCTGTGAGAATGGGGCCTTCTGCAGCAAAGACAGGGAGCTCCTTGAGGTGAGACCAGGACCATGTGGTTTGGGTCACCACGCCTCTCTTCCTCCTCCTCCTCAAAGAAATCTACTGTGTCTCCTAATCCGACAAACAATTTCCTAAGATGAGAGGCGTCCTTTTTCCTCTAGACCAGTGGTTCCCAAATGGGAATGACTTTGTCTCCCTTAAGACATTAGGTAAAATCTAGGAACATTTTTGCTTGTCACAACTGTGTGTGTTGAGAGGGTGCCAGTGGTTCCTAGTATGTAAAGTCCGGGGATATTGTTCATCATGCTACAGTGCACAGAAAAGCCCCACCACCACAAAGGATTACCTGCCTCAAATGTTAACAGTGCTGAGGTTGGAAACCCTGCTCCAGATCTCTACATAGCCTCAAGGTCTGCCTCACCTTCCTCGACAGCAGGGCGGGAGAAGGCATATAGAATTTTTCTAAGAGCCCGGAAATGGACAATTCCCATCCCAGCCTCCACAGGAAGGGGCATCTCAAGAAAAAGTACACATCACAAAGGGGGTAGGGGACTAGGCACCGTTTAATGTCAGTTTAGCAACAACTCACTGGACCAGAGCACACGGAAAGAACTAACCACAGCTTTGCAGAAACACACACGCTGGGCTCTGTGTTGAGGAGGAAGAAGAAAGGCATGGTGACCTAAACCAGGCAGGGGTAAGGCAGAGATATTTACAACCTTGCAAATATCTCTTTGTTGGGGTATTGCTGGGCTCTTTAAATCTTTGTACTTCCTTACCACTGGAATCCACCGATAGGCTCTGCAAACCTGTGCCGAATCAGGAAAGTGGCAACAGCTTCAGCTACCTGGAAAAGGGAGAGATATTCCAGGCCATGTTAAGGGTAGCTACAGGGTTCAGCCTTGGAGGTCCTATGGGCTTCTGTTGGAAGTTAAGGCGTTATAGTGGACTCATGGTCCTGCAGTTCTGGGAAGCCTGAAAGCAAAAGGACCTGAGTCCTGCAGGGATGGCTCCAGAAAAGTCAAGAGGAATGATGTGAAGGCTTAATTATCCCTGTAGAGTTACAAAGCACTTTTTTCCTAAAGGAGGAGCACATATTAATTCCTAACTGTGCGTGTATTTTAGGGAGCAGTGTCTACCACAGTTATTCCTTCTTCCATCTGGCTTTTGTGGATAATGGAGAAGTACAGCTTACAATCTTAACCACAGTGTGTCAGTCGCTCAATCGTGTCCGACTCTTTGCGACCCCATGGAGGAGGCTCCTCTCTGTCCATGGGATTCTCCAAGCAAGAATACTGGAGTGGGTTGCTATTCCCTTCTCCATCTTAACCACAGGGCCCTGGGTAAAAGAGCAGGGCGCCAGTAGCTCCTCAGCCCATACACAGAAAGGTAAGACCAAAAGCAGCTGTCAGGGAGATGGCTGGGGGGCTGGTGGAATTGCATGTGTGTAGGCTCCACAGCAGCTGCTGCAGGCAACACAGGCTGACTCAGGGGCTCATGCTGTCTTCTGTGAGATCCACAGTTACTCTCACAGTGGCCCTTTTACAGGCATCCAGCACCACGCTCACCTTGTCTGGAGCATCCTCATGGACCGCGTGGCCACACTGGGGCAGGACCTGCATCTGGAACTTCCCTGGGGAAGATATAAACCAAAGCCACCTCAAGGACTGAAATGGTCCTCTCCTTACCATCTCTGCAGCCTCACAGGTCACACTAGCAGGCCAGGACCTCCCCATCACCCCACCCCAACAGTCTGGACCCAGTTAACAAGCCTGTGAGGAAGATGGTAATACCTGACATTGTAACCTTGAGCAAATCATTTCCTTTCACTTCTTCCTTCTGCACCTACTTAATATGCATTTACTTTGGGCCAGACACATAGAAAGAAACAGTTCCTGTTTACGCTATAGTCTAGTGGGAGAGCAAAACATAAAACTCAGATTTTAATGCAGCATGTAGTTCCTAGCATAACACTAAGCACATGGAACTGGAAAAACACAGGAATTGGGCCTTTGCAATAAAACAGGGATCCAGGAAGGCTTCCCACATAGAAAAAGTAACTTACACAAAGAAACGGAGGATGAAATGGTATTTGCTCCTGCCTGAGAAGATAAACTTTGGCATGGTGCTCATGAGAGTTAACAATGAGGCTGGAGATGTAAGCAGGGGCCTTATCATTAAGGGATTTGTAAATTAAAGATTTTGAGATTTATTATTACAATAATAAGTTACCATCTGAGTGCTTAACTATGTTCCAGACAGTACTAAACACTTTTTCACACTGTCCTGTATAACACTGTAAGCTCAAACAAATGTGATCATTTTATTAAGAGTGGACAGAGATGACTGATAAAGCAAGATCTCTAAGGAGACCAAAGAATATGAAACCCACCCCTCGTCATCAAGGCCATGAGACATCCAAGCAGAGATGTCCAGCAGGTTTGATACATGGTCCAGGTCTGGACCTCGGGAGAGAGGTATGAGACGAGTCAGAGGTTTAGCTTTGTGAGTTATCAGGGTGTAAATGGGAACCATGACATTGCCCAGGGAGAGTAAGTAGAAAAGAAGGAAAGTCAAGAACAGAATCTGCTTAACCTTGGCCCTGGAGTTGGCACCTTTTTTCTTATAACCCAAAGGTGCCAATGCCTATTGACTTCACCTTCACCAAGCCTTTCATCTGTACTAAAGCCAAGAGCTTCCATGAAATTGGTTCCACTGCCTCCACAGTCATCTGGCCAACACACCTGAACCTGAGCACATGTCACTTTCCTACTCATTACACCTCACAATCCCTGTGAGGCTGCCATCAATTTTCTCATTCTACAGACTGAGGCAGGTCAAGTAACTTGCCCAGGGTGAAAAAAAATTAGTAGGAAAGAAATAGTACTCAAACACAGTTCTCCCAACCGTAGAGTCCTTGCTTTTACCACCTCATCATGTTGTCTTCTAAACAGAACTTGTATCTTTTTGTATCTGGGTTATCTTGGACCTTTCCCTTTCCTAAGAGTTCTAACAATAATAAAAATACTGACCAGTATTCAGAATATCTCCTTTCATAATATATCTGCACACAGTACTTTATAATGCCCCTTTCAAAGACACTGCATCACTTTAATTCTTACAATTCTGAGGTCTATGTGGTAATATAATTCCCATTTTTAGACAGAAAATTTCCACATGACTTTGCCCATTTCTCTGCCCTCAGGGGACCTAGGAATGTAATTTCTTCATAACTTACCTTGCATTTGGCCTATAGTCAGATCTTTATCCAATCTATCAACACCTAGAATAAAATAGAATCCACAAGTAACTTACTTGAAAAGGCTGTATGAAATAGGTTTTGCTGTTATGAAGTAAAAATTGTTACAAAGTGGTAAACATGATGACATTCTCAATTCATGTTAATGCCAATCCTAACTTCCTGAGGGTATAGTCTCACCACATGAAGCTTTCAAGGCTGAGGTTCCTCATAATCACTTTGCTTGTTTAAGCTGCTTTCTGAAAACAGGTTTTACTTTTTAAATTTCCTTTTTACTTAGAATATCCTTATACCACTCAAGGAGAAGGACTTGGGTTTGACCAGGTACAGAGACCAGGCCAGAATTAGGTCATCCCTGGTGGATGCTCATGCTTAGTTAGTTATGGATTTGTCAAAGGAAGGAGAAAGGGCACAAATGAGTAAGGATGGTATTTCACTTTGGAAGTCACTACCCATATGGTAAACGCTTTTAACAAAGACATAACTGAGATGACAATATACATATGCTGCTAGGGACTGACTTGTGTCTCTCCCCCCCCCCCGCAAAAAAATTTTATATGATGAAACCCTAATTCACAATCAGACCACATTTGGCGATATGAAGGTAATTAAGGTTAAATGAGGAAGTAATTAAGGTTAAATGTGGTCACAAAGGTAGGGCCCTCATAAGACAAGATTAGTGTCCTTATAAGAATAAACACCAGACAGCCTGCTCTCACACACTCTGCCACATAAGAACATAGTGAGAAGGTGGTTGTTTGCAAGCCAGTAAGAAAGCTCTCAGCAGAACTTGACAGGCTGGAACCCTTATTTCAGACTTACAGCTTCCAGAATTGTTTAAGCCACCCAGTATTTTGTTATGGCATCCCAGGCTGACTAATACATACACATGCACACTTACCAGCCAGGAGCAACAATTTAGGAATAGGACAACTAAGAAAGAGATTGGATAAGCCTCGGAACCAGCCATCCCAGTATTTTTCTGTTTTTGCCAGTTCAATTCTCCAAGTGTATGGATGGTCTTTCTTGGTCTAGAAGAGTAAGAGCAAGTTTTGAGTCTCTGAGGGCAACCCCAGAAGGAACAGGATAAAAACTAGGTCCTTGGGAAAAGGAAAGGGAAAGAAACTAGCACATATTAAGGGCTTACCATGTCCCAGACATTTTAATATACATTTAATCCTTATAACAGCCTTGTGACATAAGTTATTGTTGTACTTGCATGTTTAGGTGATTAGAAGTATACTTTTTACTTTTATTAGTTTCAGTGAACCTAGGAAACTTTCTTAAGATCACAACGCTAGTAAACTGGTACAGCCAAGATTGAGCTTCTTATACTCATCTGGTAATAACACATTATCAAAAGAATAACTACAAAAAACACACTGCAGTATGGAAAAATGCTTATGACATAACATTAAGTGAAAGAAGCAGAGTACAACATGTCACCTAAGTTAGGATTACTACTGGAAAAATATGTATGCTTTGAGAATGAACTAGAAGGGAAAACTGAAAATATGTTGATAAAATATTTTTTCTTTTATTTTTATATATGACAATGATACGATGTAAACATTATGCTAGTGTGTGAGCATGCTCAGTTGTGTCTGACTCTTTACAACCTCATGGACTGTAGTCCACCAGGCTTCTCTGTCCATGGAATTCTCCAGGCAAGAATACTAGAGTGGGTTGCCATTTCCTTCTCCATATGTATGTTTATATAAACAGTAATTTATATATAATTTAAATAGTAATTTTAAAAAGGAAATGAACAAATATAACAAAATCTGTTAAATCTCAATATAAAGTAGATGGCACAGAGTATGTGCTCATTAAATACAAGCTGAACAAATAAAATGTTCTCTACACTTTTTTGCATCATGTAAATTTTGAAATATTATAACTGAAATAAGTAACTGGAATACCACATCAACCACAATATGAAAATCTAGAAGTGAACATGAGACAGCATATATTGTGTTAATGATCCCCAGATGGTTAAGATGTTCATGTTACCCAAAGTGATTTGTAGATTTAACACAATCACTTTCAAAATCCCAATGGCATTGTTTGCAAAAATAGAAAAATGTATCCTAAAATTCATATGGAATATTAAGGGATTAATATTTATTAATTTATCCATAAAATTCAAATGGATATTAAGGGATCCCAAATACCAAAACAATTTTAATAAAGGTGAACAAAATTGGAGGACTCATACTCTATTTCAAAATATATTACAAAGTTACAGTAATCAAAACAGCACAGTACTGGTATAAAGATAGACAAATAGAGCAAAGGAACAAGCTCAAGAACCCAGAAATAAACCTCACATATATGGTGAAGTGATCTTTGATAAGCATGCTGAGACCATTCAATGGGGAAATGACAGTTTTTTCAAAAAACAGTGTTGGGGAAACTGAATACCCACATGCAAAAGAATGAAGTTGGATAATATATAAAAATGAACTCAAATGGATTAAAACCTAAATATAATAAGAACCTACAACTATAAAATAAAGTTGTAGGTTCTTACAAACTTTTCAATAAAGCAGTTTTAAAAAAGAGATTTATGCATAAAGAAACATCTCTTGGACAACTGAAGCTTATTCAAGAACCAAAATAACGTTTTCCCTTTTTTTCCCTGTATTTTAACCATTATATATTAGAGTCCCCTCATCCCCAATAAAAATGTATAGCTTGTTTTCTTTTACAGAACAGAATGTATGCAACTACCTCTTATGTATGTCTCAGGGCCATTTCAAACACAACTTTTTATACTGTGCTAAACAGAGATGCCCCTAAGAAGCTGTGCCTGGCTTTTTCTGTTGTTGTTGCTACATTTAATTGGCATTACTAACATTATCTCCATCATTTTTATTTATTTTTCCTTTATTGCAATATCAGTGACATACAACACTGTTGAAGGTGTACAACATGTTGATTTGACACATGTATACACTGCAGTGATTACCACCATAGTGTGGTAACCACCCCTATCATGTCACATAATTATCATTTATCTGTGGTGGGAACAGTTAAGATCTAGTCGCTTAGCAACTCTGAGGTTTATCATACAGTATTGTTGCCTATAATTACTACGCTGTGCATTAGATTTCCAGGATTTATCCACTAGCTCCAAGAAGCTGTGACTCCGGGGGTTTCTCTGTGTCCTCCCTCAGGCGGAGACTGTCTAGCTAAGTTCCTCACTGATTGATGTGCCTCAGTTTGCCCTCCTAACAGAACTGCTGGAGTTCATAAAACCCCATATATTAGGGCCTATAAAAATGATAAGAAAAAAATGAGTTGGAATTAAAAATCAGAGGATCTGAATGTGTTTTAGTACTAACATTTACATGTGACCATAGGCAAGTATCTGCATCTGAGTTGCAAAATTGTTAATATTTACAATGCAGAGCCAAAATGAGAACTAGAGTTGTTAATGTGAATCATTCAGTATAGATCCTAGCACACAAAAGGGAAAAAGTAACTGACGATTTGTATCAGAGTCTCAAATCCACTAAACACTATTTGATTACCTTGGACAAGTCTCTTCATCTCTTGAGTCTGTTTCTACACTGTTAACATGTGAGAAAAGCTCTCTCCTCATCTCACAGACTGTGGGAGAGCAAACTGATCACACATTATTCATAATTTTTTGAACTCCAAAAAGGTACAAAGTATTATCTTAAAGATGACAAGAAAAGCCTCACTAAATTAAAAATACTGTTTTAAAAAATGTATTCTCCTCCTTGCTGACACCAGCATCTCCAAATGCAAAGGAATATGTGGTGTACACAGAGTCCATTCCCTGTCATTAAGATATTCATAATCCATCCCTAAAAGTCTGTGGCTCACACTCACTAATCACTTATCAGAAAAAGCACCCCTTCCCACTACCATCCTCAAATCAGTTGCTCAGCAAGTTGTCACAGAACACTTACTATGCACACAACCTTAAGCTCTATGTTGAGGGAAATTCACACATATCATCAGTTCCTTCCCTCCAAATACATAGGTTATTTTTGGGGGGGAGACAATGCTTGTTATTAGAGGACACTGAACCTGTATTATAGGGATGACTATTAGAAAACCATATATTATGAGTGTGGCTTAAGAAAATCAGTTCTATGGCAGTCACAAGTTCAGAGAAGAAAGTGCTAAGTTGTGTCCTACAGACTCTCAGTGCTATACTGCAGAGGGACTAATATAAACTGAGGTCGGAAAGCTTCCCAAGGAGATACACCCTGAAAGATGGGTAGGATCTGATCGGTTCTGTGTAGACTGATGGTAGGAAATGGGATTTTTTCATGAGATAAACCACAGGAACAGAAGTGGAGGTGAGAAAGAGCCTGATGAGAGAGCAGTTCTCCTGAGGGCAGGGTAATACTGTGAGTTTTATGTTCCAATTTGTCCGAGTTATCAAGAAGTGCTTTATGCTTTCAGCCAGAACCACCATCTTCCAGTAATTCGCCAAAATGACCAACACAAAAACAAAGAGAAGGGGCACCTGCTACATGTTCTCTAGGCCTGCTACATGTTCTCTAGGCCTTTTAGAAAACTTGGAGTTGTTCCTTTGGCCACATACACGCAAATCTACATGAAGGGTGATACTACAGATATCAAGGGAATGGGTACTGTTCAAAAGGAATGCCCAACAAATGTTACCAGAGCAAAACTGGGAGAGTCTACAGGGTTATCCAGCAAGCTGCTGGCATCATTGTAAATAAACAAGGGCAAGATTCTTGCCAAGAGAATTAATGTGCATATGGAGCATATCAGGCACTCTAAGAGCTGACAGCTTCCTGAAATGTGTGAAGGAAATGATCAGAAAAAGAAGGAAATCAAAGAGAAAGGGCCTTGGGTTCAGCTGAAGCACCAGCCTGCTCCACCCAGAGAAGCACACTTAATGAGGACCAATGGAAAGGAGTGTGAACTCCTGAAGCCCATTCCCTATGTTCATGGCATTTTGGGTGTAAAAATAAAGACCTGGATTGTAAAAAGAAAAAAGAAGTGCTTTATATCTTACAGTTAATCTAAGTATCTATTATGATAGTATAGTATCTTTGTCTCTTAAAATATCTAATGAATGTCACCTTTCTTTCCCCACCTTACACACTATCCCATCCTTCTAAGAATACTGACTTTCACTCACCTCCATGTCATCTTCCTTTTTCCTCTTGTTTACTGACTCACTTCCTTCTTCGTCTTCTTCTTCTTCCTCTATGATTCCTTCCACTATAGACTTTGAGCCTTCTGGACTTGTAATTCCTTCACACCTAGGTATTAAAAAAAAAAAGTGCTATCACACACCTCTCTTCTAAACATAAATTACCTTAGAGAAGCGGATATTTTTGGCTTTTTATAATCAAATACTAGTTAAAACTTAACAATGTTCTGGGAGGAGGGTGTGAAAAATGTGCATTTAAAAGTATACAAAAGTAGACCAGGGCTGTGGAAGGTCATGACCAACATTTGACTATACTCCAAGGGCTGGTTTCTGGTTCTTGCACCAATGCATGTTTTGTCACTCAGTCATGTCCAATTCTTTGTGACCCGAAGGACTGTGACCTGCCAATCCGTGATCCACAATCCACGGTCCACGGGGTTCTCCAGTCAAGAACACTGGAGTGGGTTGCCATTTCCTTCTCCAGGGGATCTTCCCCACCCAGGGATTGAACCTAGGTCTCCTGCATTGCAGGCGGATGCTCTACCATCTGAGCTACTATTGACCCACAGAAGGTAGTAACCATTTCCTGAGGCATGGTGACAAGAGTTTCATTGGCATTATCTTATATAATCCTCATAGCAATCCCTTAAAATAGCTCTGAAGAGTTAAAAAATTGTCCAGGATCACTTAGCTCATGAGTGGATGAGGCTGGGAGGCAGATCCAGGCCCAATTATAAAGCATGATGTTTTTCTACTGTACCCTGTTTATAGTACAAGGCTGAAACAGATTGGTAAAAGGCCCCCACATATAATTAGCTGACAGAAACTGGCAATTACAATAACCAAGGCCAGATAAACCTTGGAGATTAGTGCATCTGATCCAACCAGTTATTGTTGTGTTTCATCTAAAAATAATATCTTTTTAGTTTATATAATTAGGTAGAAAAATTATTACAGGTACAGCTGGTACCATAATTTCTTTTAAAGAGAACTCCTTGAACAAAAATACATTGACAGGTGTTAAAAGTAAAACCTCAAGAGCCTAGGTAGCAGCTAGGGCCAAGGTCTGTTCTTCATGATAATTTGTCATATTGCCCTTGAAAAAGGAGAAGGGAGACGAGGAGAGAGAACAAGCAAGATAAAGAGAGACTGGGACAAATTGAAGGGTCAGTCAAACTTTGGTTATAGATTTTTTAAGAATGGTCACTTCTGTCTTCTCTACCAAACCTTCAGTGATATATATGTTCACAAGTGTTTTGTTAGGTGGGAGTTTTCTTAGGAGCGTGAGGTGTCAAGTTTCACAATTAGGTCAAAGTATTAACGAAACAATATGTGCTTTGGGCTTCCACAGCAGTAAATTGGGAGGTTTAAGGGAATTATAACTAGATCAAGAAGGGCAGGAAGGTTCCAGTGGGTATCTAAATGACAATTAAAATGCAGATTTTTTACATACATAGTTTTACCTATTTAGAGAAAACATCACTTGAAGTAAAAATGTAAAGATAACTGAACTACCTGAATACAAGCCATGTAACTCTTCACTGCTTAAATCAGATCTCAAAATATTCAAGCATTGAAAAATGAGCAGTCTCACAGCTTATTTAAAGCCTCTGCATTGTGCCTGCCAGATATTAAACTACTTAAACTGCTCTTTTGGATATAAAATCCATCCTGTAGGCCTTAAAGTCAAACACATATAGGAGTTTGAGTTCTAAGAATATGAGTTCTATCATTCATTAGCTATGTGATCCTGGGAAAGTCACTTGACCTTTCTGAACTTCCATTTCCTCCCATATAAAACAACAGTTACCTTGAAGAGGATTTCTACCTCTTCAAATGTAAGGATTAAATGAGATAGTGCAAATGAATGAATGAAATGAATGAATGGAAAAAAAAAAAAAAGACAACCAGACATTATGTGCTTCCTGATAGCCGTACACATCACCTATTGCTGTTGCTATTTAGTTGTTAGTTTTATCTGACTATTGTGACCCCATGGACTGTAGCCCACCAGGCTCCTCTGTCCATGGTATTTCCCAGGCAAGAATACTGGAGTGGGTTGCCATTCCCTTCTCCAGGGGATCTTCCCAACCCAGGGATTGAACCCAAGTCTCCAGCATACATCTCCTGCGTTGCAGGTGGATTCTTTGTGAACAAATAAAAAACCAAAATAACAACAAACAAATCTGAATTTGATCAAACTTCTGACCTAACTGACAATTTGCAGAAAACACAAGGAATAAAGGAACATGTTAAATTACACCTTGAGGAATCAATCAGCAAATCCAGATTGTGGGAGATTCTACAGAGCAAACAACCAGGTTTCCTCAACAAATAAATTGCCAGGGGAAAAAGAGAGACAGAAGGGTAGCCTATAGATTAAAATATACTTAAGAGATTTATCAATCAATTGCTATATATAAATTCCTATTATAGTTCTGGTTTGAACTAAAAAAAAATTAAGACAATCAGATAAGTAGATACTAAAGACATTTGATGATATTAAGGAATTGTTAATTTTTTTAGGTGTGATATTGGTCTTGTGACTGTGCTTAAAGTATCCTTACCTTTTAGAGCATACTAAAATTTTGCAAAGGAAATTATATCTGAAATTTTTTTCAAAATATTTTGTCCTTAGGGGAAATAAATAGGGGCACAGATGAAACATGAGTTCATAACTGTTGAAGGTGGGTAATGGGTACATTGGGATCATTCTATTATTTGACTTGTGTATGTTAGAGAATTTTCCATTATACAAGGTTTTAAAATTACATAGTGTATATAAAATGCCTTGCACAATGCCTGGCAAAGAGCAGGCATTTAATAATGCCATTATCATTTTCATCAACCCTTGTACTCCCTGTCTGTCCTGGTGGGCAACCTTTTCCCAATTCACCTGAAGTTTATTTTGTGACTACACAGCAATACCCAGGACTCATGTAACCCTATCTAGGAGGATCAACTGGGCTAAATAATCTTTTGAAGTCAAGTGTTAGTTGTTCAGTCATGCCCAACTCTTTGTGATCCCATGGACTATAGCCTGCCCAGCTCTACTCTGTCCATGGAATTCTCCAGGCAAGAATACTGGAGTGGGTTGTCATTTCCTTCTCCAGGGGATCTCCCCAACCCAGGGATCAAACCCAGGTCTCCCACATTGCAGGCAGATTCTTTACCATCTAAGCCACCAGAGAAGTTAAATAATAAATAATCTTAGCTCATCCTTAAGATCTGACTTTCACTCAGGCTATGCCAAAGCTTTTTATAACGTGATTTCCTCACAACTAGGTTTGGCTTAGAAGGAGACTGTTACCAGAATGAAACCATGGCTGCCAGCACCAGAGTGAACACTTAATGCCCTTTCTCTGGTATTCTTCATCTTTCAACACCTATCGTTGTGCTAATAAGGTAATTCATTATTATATAGAACAGGTGTCCCCGACCTCCAGGATCTAATATGCCTGATGATCTGAGGTGGAGCTGATGTTATAATAATAGAAATAAAGTACACAATAAGTGTAATGTGCTTGAATAATCCCCAAACCATCCCCTCCCCGCCCCCCAGTCCATAGAAAAATTGTCTTCCATGAAACCAGTTCTTGGTGCCAAAAAGGTTGGAGACCGATGATATAGAAGACATTATTTGGCTTTGGGATTTCTGCAAAAAAAAAGAAGAGAAAATCTACACAACTGGCCAAACTGAGTTCTCTTATAAAAATTATCTAAAATAATGAAGGTATTCACCAACATAGTAGAATAGATGTATGACCAAAAAAGCAATATATAATTCCTCATTATGTTTCAGCCTCTAACCAGTGCAGGGGAGGAAAAATAAAACCTACTGTTTGACTTGGCCAACCATTGAGACACGGGCAGACTCCAGATTCCGAATCTGGCCACTCTTCACACTAGAAAAGTGAGACAGGAGAGAGAAGGTTATTCATCTTTATCTTATCATATCAGCAGGGTCAAATCAATAATTTTGCAATTCTGTGGGAGCTACTAAAAAGGTGTGGTTATCAATGTAGCTTACTATGGAGATTACCACTACTTCCCATTTCGTTATTACGGTGATATACCAAGCAGTAAAAATTAAGGCACTGAAGTCACTTAAGTCCTGGCAATATTTACCAAGAGGTTGATACCATATCCCATGCCTGAGCTCAAGAAGCACATAATTTAGTGGGGAGAAAGAAACAAAACAAATATTTTAATAGAGTAAGGTTCAAAGGAACCTCATTTATTCTGAATGAAGTCAGAGAAAACTTCCCAAAGTCTTGCCTAAACTCAGGACTGAGGATAAGTGGAAAACAAGAGAGGGTGGTCAAAGCAAAACAGGCAGAAGGCACACTGTGAACAAAGGTACTGTGATGTGAAAAGATCAGTAGGACGATGATCTTAGAGGGAAGAGAGCAAGGAGGAACAGGGGAGAGTAACGGGAGAGTGTGACAGAACAGGACAGGCAGGGGTTAGCTCCTGGAGGGTGTTACGTGCCATGATATAGAGGCTTAGGAGCTCAGACCCTATAAATAGAATAGTCTTCTCGGAGTTGACTAAGGGCCAAGAAAATGACTGCCTGTCCCAGGGGACCTGAAAACACTGCCTGAAGCAAGCCACCAGAACACATTTCTTTAAATCTCATTTTTTAGCTTAAAAAAATCACATAAAATTTTATACTGTAACCCCCTTTAGATAATGACTTTGTTTCTTATTTTAATGATAAACAGAAGCAATCAGAAATACTATTTCATTTTTCTACCACCAACTGAATCTACAAATCCACCCATATTTATAATCACATACTCTACCTTGAAGAGTACTGAATATATGAAGTTATTTCTGTTCCTATTCAAGCCCAACGTTGGGCACTGGTTCAATGCTCATTTGTTCATGAAGATCTTGTTCCTTTACTTATCCTGTCTCTTATTTGTGTCATTTTTTTCTCTAGTAGATATTACATAAAACATTTAGTGGATATTATAAAACATCCTTTAAAAACATCTTCAACCCCACATTCACTTCTAGATACTACCTTACTTCTCTGCTCTTCTATCTCAAAAAAGTTATCTTACTTGCTTTCTCCACTTTGTCACCTCACATCCTTTCCTCAACCAACATTCCCAACATGCATCAGCTTTTTATCCCCTACTTACTTTCGGAGATTTCCTTTGTCAAGGTCACCTTCATCAGGCCATTCCTAATGGTCATTTCTTAGTCTTGACCTCACTTGATCTCTCAGCAGCATTTGACAAAGATCATTTCTTCTTCCAAAAGTGCTAACACTCTCTTGCTTTCCTTCTATCTCACCAACTGTGCCTTTTCAGTCTATTTTGATGGATACTGCTTTCCTTCCCAAGCTCTAAATACTGTAGTGTATCTCAAAGCTCAGTACTTACATCTTTTTTCTATCAACTAAATGATTGCATTCAATCTTTTCTTTTTTTTTTGCATATTCAAAGAGAATATTTTTATTTGACCAATAAAAGTCCTGATTCCTGCCCCTTGCCTGCCCTCAAATCTGCTGCTCTTTGTCTCTATCATTCATCAATTGTTGGGTTAAAAACCTAGTAGTCATCCTTGAAAGCTGCATCTCCCCTCACCTGCTCTCCCAACACACAATCCATAAGGCAATCCTGTCAGCTCTACCTTCAAAATACATTCCAAATATGACCATATAACTTCCTCTGTTGCCATCACAGTCTATGCTGACCATCACAGTCTATGTTTCCTAACCAATTTCTCACTTTTGTTATCACCCTTCCTCCTCAACTGCTTCCCCTATTCTGCTTTCCTCAGAGCATCTAGGTGGTAGAACCAAGATCCGAACCCATTTCTGACTGCAAAGCCCAGGCTTTTAATGACTACACCCTATTGCCTCTTATTTGCATGACCGAGAGAACAAAAGCAGAAATTCACTTTGCTTTAAATCTTTACTGGATTAAATAGATTGGTCTTGTATTTCAACATCTTGTCCCCACCTCAAATCTGGAATAACCAAAATGGCCACGAGTCATAAACTATTCAGATATCCCTCAGACACAAAATAAAATTACCAAAAAGCTGGTAGTATTCTTCCTGATTCTTACGCTCAAAAGATATCTAAAAATCAGTGGCTCTCATAGAACCCAGAACATTTTAACATTCAACAAAGAGAATGCTTATTCTATCCCACATCTGATACTAGAATCAAGACTCTATCTCCCCTTAAGAGAAGGTGCACCATGACCCTCAGACTGGTTTGGGTACTTATCTTCTGTACCTCCTTCGTTGTGTTGTGTTTATATAATTACTTGTATGTATTCCAGTTTTTTGATGAAAGGAACTAAGCCTAATTCATCCCCAGTTCTTAGGTCAGGTACTGATACATCTTAGGTACTTGAAAAAAAAAGTGTTAACTGAATAAATTTTAAAGGTTATCTGTGATAATTTTTTCACTGGTTCTTACTTGGGGGGGGCAGGCAGGATGCCCAAGGTACATGTTGAGCTAGTAGGAGTTGTATTCTCAGTGTGGCTGCTTCAGTGATCTTTGGTACTTCCAAGAGAGCATCTTACATCATGGTAGTAAACAGGGGAAGCACAAGCAACCATATCAAACACAAACATCATTCTGGCAAGCCATATTTGGCATAAGATCCTCTGTCCTAGGAGGAATCCCTAAGATACATTTGCCAGGTTCTTAATTCTCACTTGATATCTCTGACTCAGTAAATAGATACATTCTGCCTGCTAAAGCCACCTGCAGTATGGTATATGTTATATGAAAGTACAAAAGAAATAGAGAATAGCTTCTGATCTTATAATGCAGAAAGAGCATTAAGACAGAAATAAAAATTAACAATATAAGCACATCCCTTAAAGAAAGACTAGAAGACTTAAGGGGTAAACAGTACAATGTAATATAGACTTGAAGGTTTTTAGCAATTTTGCTGAGGGAATGACCAGGGAGATTTGGAGAAGTTATAGGAAGTGTTCTGGAGAGCGGACTAGAAATGGATTTTGAGGAATAGGTAGGAAGAAAGGATACTGAAGACATTTTATCCCAAAACTGATCTCTGTAGGGGAGGGACAGTGTTTTACTCATATTTGCATCATTACCCTTTAGCACAAAGTGTTCAATAAATACATGTTTAATAAATGGTCAAATAATTTATTGAATTAGTGAATAAATTAATGACTGAACAGTCTTTACTTAAGTGGAAGCCATAGCCAATTCTGTCAGTAATTTCTATGAAAACTAGTAAAGGGTTTTTATTTAGGCCAAACGCAAATAAAAACCGAGAAGGGAACCTACACCCATCTGTTTCTCCACCTTCTCTGGAACAAAGAAAGTGAATACAGAATCATGGCATATCAGAGGTGGAAAAGGCCTTACAGTCTTGTTTAGTCCAAAATCTCACCTTAGAGATGGGAACAGCTAGACAGCAGATAATCCATAATTGTTAAGATTCTAGGAGGTACTATAGTATATTAGAAAAAGGATGGGTTTCAGACAACTGAGCAGTCCAAAATGTTTATTTTTTAAAACTGCTCTTTATATAAATGTTTCCATACATATTACAACAAAGCTGAGGCTTGGAAACTGAACCATTCCCTTCAACTTGGTGCTTGAGCTGATGAAAAAGAAAAGCTAAACCTAACATTTAAAATATAGACAATAAAATAAATAAATAAAATAAAATATAGACAATATAAATTTGTAGGTTACCTCCATTCAATGGCATTCTCCAGAGACTTGAAGGTTTTAGGACGACCACGTAAGAAATTCTGCATGCTATTAAGTGCATCCATGGCTGTACCTAGATGTTAAACAAAAAATTTTAACCACAGCACTTAACATATTCTGAGTCAACATAACTTAAAGAGTCAACTATATACTATATATCTCCCCTCAATGACAGAGTTAAGTGACACATGGAGGGAAAAAGCAGTTTAAGAAAATTCAGAAGACTGATGTGATTACTTCCTTCTAAGATGTCCTCCAATGACTTTTGCCTCCTGGTATTCAGTAGTCCCTCCACATTGAATAGAGCTGACTTACACAAGCAATAGTGTGACTTCTGAGGCTGGATCAGAAAAAACATGGCAGTTTCTTTTTAAATAGTAAATAAAACTATGGGATGTACATACAATTGAAATATTATGCAGCCATAAACAATGTTTATGTAGAGTTTCTGATGGCATGTAAAATGATTATATAATGTGAGGTGTGGACAAAATGAGTGACGGTGTGAAAAGTACAAACTTCCACTAATAAAATAAGTCCGGTATGTAATGCATAGCATGGTGATTATAGTTAATAATACCATATTGCATATGTGAAAAGTTGCTAAGATCTTATAAGTTCTCATCACACACACAAAAAAAATCTGTAACTTTGTGTGATGACATACGTTAACTAGATATATTGTGATAATTTCACAATATACACATATATCAAGCCATGATGATGTACATTTGAAAAATTAAATGTCAATTATATTCAAATAAAAAAATACTTGGAATGCCTTTGCTACAAAATAACATTTAAAGACATTTAAAAAAGATACAAAAGACAGAGGGACATACTTCAAGATGAAAGTCAACAATAAATAAAGACAAGATAACAATAATCTACCATGGATATCTTTTATAAGTCAAAGATTTTGATTTAGTCAGCACTAAGAAAACTTACCTTCCACAACATCAATCATGCACAGACCCAACAGGCTTGGCACCAGGCTGGACGATGCTGTGTGGACTGCAATAGCACCGCCCATGCTATGTCCAATGAGCATAATTGGAGGAGGGAGGTCCCCATACATGGCTTCAACCACATTGCCAACATCTCTGCAGAGAAGGAAATAAAGCAGGGCATATTACTCTCTAACAACACTGTAAAAATGGTTTTCTTTCCTAATTCTCTCCTTTGGTCTGTAACTAATAATCCCAGGGCTGTAAAGGTCTAATAGACCATCTTGCAAATGCACCTAAGTAAACCTCCTAACACAGTCCCCAGCACCTATACAAGAAGAGCTAAGAACCAAAACTTTGATTTCCCTTTACATCACACTTTCACTGTTCCACACATTTAGTACAATTACATAAATATCTACCTTTATTTTAAACCTAAAATAGGCCTGAAACTCTGAACAATCATTCAACTGCTCTATGCCTCAGTTTCCCCATCCATGAAATAGGAAAACAATTTTTTTAAGCATTATAATGTAGCAGTTTGACATCACCTGCAAGATGAACTGCAGATCTAGTTTATTTTTTACTGTGTGAACTTGGATTTGTTACTTAATCTCTTAGAGTTTCAACATCTATAAAATGAAGATAAGAAGATCAACTACTATTCTGGATTGCTCTGAGGATTACTGAGACACTCAGTAGTGAAAAGAGTACTTTCATCACTTTACTTTGAAGAGAGTAAGGTGTTATACAAATATTAATTATTATTTATAATTTGTCATGTAAAGTTGTTTGAAGTATGAACGCAAATTTAGTGTTCTGAGAAATCAGAAAAATGTTCAGAGCTAATTTTTACTGGCTTCTGTTCCAGTCTTTATTATTTTTTGTTGTTGTTGTTCCAGTCTTTTATTACAAGTGAACCTATTTAACAAAGTCAAACCCCAAAGATTTGAAAAGGAGAAGTAAAGCAGAAACTTTGTTTTTCATTTGTGTATGGGCCTTCTTTGCTATAGGAAGAGTAAGTAAGGTGCGTTTCTAGAGACCACTGGCTCTACTGTCTTCTGAGAGTGAGTCAGTCAGTCAACTTCAAGCAGTTTGTCTTGCTGAGTGTCACTACATACCTCAGGCACTCACGCACTGTCAGCCATATAGCAGCTGTGAATGTAGGGACACAGTCTTTCAAATATGGTTCTCCACAGTATTCAGAATGGCAAAAATAAGTATTATTATTTCTGAAGAAATTAATCTTAAAAATCTCAAACAACAATTAGAGACATGAATAGGATAGCTGCAATATCTACAGACAATGTGAATGAGAAATAAGCAGGCCACTCAACTTTATAAGCAAAAACAAATAATTTTTAATATTCCCTCAGTTAAATTTAAGGCTAAAAGTTTTGGTTTGTTAGGTTTAATGAGTAAAATAAAAGGATGCTATGAAAGATTATCTAGTTAGTAACTGGATATACAATTTTGGTAGATGCTATCTAGGGGGATCCTGTCATATTTATTAATACTAGTTCATTTCCTGAGAAGCAGTATAGCGTATCACAGACATGACAGAAAATGTAGTATCAGAGTAAGCTGAGCTTGAATCTCAGCTCTTCTACTTTCAGTGGAGTTTCATTTTTACATAGAGTTTAGGTTCTAAGTTGATGTGAAAGGCAAAACCCATCTGTCAGGGCTACTTGAAAACCCACCAACTGCCCATTAAAATGCCCATTTTAAGATTTTTGTTTCACAGAGTGATTGAATTCAGAAACAATATAAATGTTTTATTGCTTCACCTATTTCAGCAAGAATCCAACTTGTTGGCTCTTCTGATTCTTGGTAATTATCTTCAACTCTTACAGAAGGTTTTAATCATTTATTTTCTTTTGAACTTTTTGTGTGAGTTATCAACTTATTATCTCTTAGCTCTTATTCACCATTTACATGTTCCGCAATAACTGGATGAGGCCTTTCAATATTTTTCCTTTGCTAGCTGGCAAGATGTCAAGCTATGCCAGTGGAGGGCAAAGGAGAGATACTGCAGAGAGGGTTTTGTTCCCGGTGTGCACTGACCCCACAAGCTCCTGGAGCTTGTCTAGCATCCAGGATCTGCAGCACCCACAGCTCTTCTGGTGACCAGCTCTTGCAACACAGAAGGTTTCTCCAAACACTCCATCCCCCCATCCCTAGTGTTCTTTTATTCTCCCTAGATTTTTGAAGTATAATTGGTATATAAAAATGGTACATAATTAATGTATACATTTGGTAAGTATACACTCCTATTATCATCACCATGATCAACTCCTGTTATCATCACCATGATCAAGGGAATAAACACATCCATCACCTTCAAGATTCCTTGCACTGCTCATGTGTGTGTGTGTGAATGCATACATATGCATGGTAGAAAGACTTTACATGAGAGCTACCCTCCTAACAAACTTCTAAGTGCACAGCATCATTAACTAGGCATCATGCTGTACTGCAGATCTCTGGAACCATCCCTGGTAATTCTGCTGCAGACTGCCTCTGGTGAGACAACTCCATGTGAACAGCTTCCCCGAACCCAAAAGGGCAGATTTCTGGCAAGTTCTGGCATCAAAGTGACTTCTATACCTTCAGTAAGCCATCACTAGTGCCCTCTCCAACAAGGTCTAGATCTCAATCTTTTCCACTCAGGTGCTGTCTCAGTCTGAGGGGAAATAGGAAGTGGCTGCTTCTTACATCTGCTATTTCTAGTCTTTCCTTCTGTTTTTCAAACTTGTTCCCAGCTTTACTGAGATGTAACTGATAGATAAAATTATAATATACTTAAAAAGTATACAATGTGATGATTTGACATATGTATACACTGTGACATTGATTCCCATAATCAACTTAATTAACCTTATATTCTTTAGAGCTCTTACTTTTTACCAGCCAATTCCTCATTACTCCAGTCCCGTTATAATTAATAAATCTTTATATTAAGCTTTCCTTGTTTATTACTATCTGATTTCTCTCTCCTGATTGTCCCAGATTCATACATGATTAGGCAATATTTCCTTAAGGTCATCATCAATTCTTTAATTTCTTCTTGAATGTCAGTCAAGCTATCACATCCTTGTCTGGCTGACTGGCCACTTAGAAGATATATTTCACTTTTTTGTACCCTTTAAAAATCATCTGCAAATCTTTCTATGGGTATTACATGCTTGATTATTTCAGGCTTTACTGTTCTCATATTACAAAGGAAAAAATGAGGGAGCAGATTCTTGGCTCTCCTTTCGTGGTTTCTCAGGCACATGATTATTGAGCTGAATGGTTCTCACACATTGTTATTTCTCTCTCTTTGCCAAGTACTATGGCTGAATGATCACAGTTCAGGTCCATTAACTGTGTGACCTCACACGGTTAGTTACTGTGCCAGTTTCCTCATTGATAAAAAGGTGACAAAATTTACACTATGGATTAAAACAAATAATTTATTCTAAATAAATGTTTAATTTACACTTAATAAAGCCTGGAAGATAGAAATCACATAAATAATATCTACTATAACAATACAATTTTGGCCACATGAGTTTGGGTTCTGAAGGAAAAACAGAACTTATGTCCAGATTCAACTTTACTTATATTGAGATTCAAGCTGCTAAAGTAAGAAGGGACAAGGTATTTTTGGTGCCAAAAAAATACTTGAGCGCGCATGCATTAAACACATGAGAGAGCACGTGTTAAAAGCAAGGCAGCTTGAAAAAGCCTGTTTACAATACAGAACGTTGTGTGTGTATGTACTCAGTCGTGCCCAACTCTTTGTGACCCCATGGACTGTAGCCCACCAGGCTCCTCTGTCCACAGAATGTTCCAGGCAAGAATACTGGAGTGGGTTGCCATTTCCTACTCTAGGGGATCTTCCCAACCCAAGGATCAAGCTCGTGTCTCCTGCATTGGCAGGCAGATACTTTACCACTGAGCTACCAGGGAAGTCCATACAATACAGAATAGTGGTTCCCAAATACCAGTCATGGGACTGGCTGCATCAGATTCCTTTATAGAAATTTATCAAAACATAAATGCCCAGACCCACTGGTAGAAGCATTAATTCAAAAGCTGTGAGGCAGGGCTGAATGATCTGTACTTTAAATCATTTCTCAGATAATTCTGATGAATGGCCAGGTTTGAGAGCCACTGTAGGTGCTGTACTCATCTTTTACTTTGCAGTTCAGAGTATAATCAGTTAATTCTTTAATACCTTGTTCCCATCTTACTATAAAGCTGGAAAAGGCATGTGGACAGGAATCTAAGAATATCCTAGAGGGCCTTTTGTAAACAACTATTTTTCAAGCTTGGGTCCCCAGTAGATATTCAGATTTTATTCAACTGTGTGAACAGAAGGAAACTTTTCAAAAGCTAATACAGACTAAACTGTTCCCTGAAGAATTTTCAGGGCATCATTTTAAATGATGACCATCATATTGAATATACCAAGAAACTGGAGGTTTCTTTCAATATTAAGTACTAAAGAAACACCAGATAAAGAGGAAAGAAAAAAGAAGTAAAATGTTCTCTGTTATTTATTGTTCAACAATCTCACCAGGAGAGCCATAAAGATATATTATTATTTATGGTAGTAATGTAAGCCAGGTGATTGTATAAACATATTACTTACTTTGCCATTGTTTCCGCAGACAGGTCTTCAGAATTCCTGACTTTTGTTTCACCTAAAAAGAAAATATTTTAAAAATAAAATTCCCAAGGAGATAAATGATAAAATCAGAGTACTGGCTTCCAAAAATCTCACTTTAGGATAATGAAATGGGGACTTTATAATTGTACATGATAGACACAGCAAGGATTTTCTGTTACAGATGTATCTTTATGAAGAAGGATAATTACAGTAGCAGATTTTTCCACATTCCTTATACACCACCAGAACTGGAATTTGGTCACATTAGCAGACATTTTCTCAACAAGATATATATGTGTGTGAATTTATAAAATATTTGTGAAAACTAAAAGCTAGGATTTCCCTCAAAATGCCAAAATGGAAATGACCAAACCCAGTGAACTTTTTAATACTTTACACTATTCAAAAGGGTTGGCAAATATGTCATTGAGTCAGTGAGTAATTAAGAACTTCACTCACCATGACCTCGAAGATCCAAAGCCACAATCCTACATTGAACTCTACTAATGATTGCTGCCTAGGAGGAAAACGGAAAGTATTAAGATACATCAGGGTTAGCAAAACTTTCCCCATTACCAATGATAACTTTGTTGGGTGAACTGCCATCAGAATTAAAGGATCCCAAAGGAATCAAAGGAATTCCCCTTTGAAGAAAAATTTTAAAACTAATGACTCTGTTTTTTTAGTACACATTCTGGCTCTATCCCAACTTCAAAATATGAAATCCCTCTTTAAAATTTAACTCTTCCTAGCTTTCCATGAAACAGAATAAGCACCTCTAAGCAAAGCCCCTCTGAACTCTGCTATCACCTGTGATTTTCATCCACACTCACTGGTTATCTTTTCCCTATTCTAGAAGGGAAATTCTCTAGATAAGAACCAGTGAGTCAGTCTATATCTTGGTTCAGCATATCACACAAATGTGACACTCAGATAATGAAATAACCTTGAAAGCAGCACAAGTCATAAAATCTACCAAAGATTCACTTAAGATAGAGCAGCAGTACACATAAGTTTGTGCCAATTAAAAATATATTGAAAATCATAATATCATAAGCAAGTACAATTTTATTGGTTTAAACAAACCTGAAATTGAGGATCTTCTTCCTCAAATGAACTAGACTCTTTGACAGTAATACATCACAATTAGTGTTAGTAAACGTCATCGACACTTTTTTAACTTTTAAGAAAAAGATAGGACAACTATCTAGGCTAACTCCTACATTTCATGAATGAGGAAACTGAAGTCAAGAGAAAGGAAATTATTTTCTTGGGATCATACAACTAGCAGTAAAAATAATACCAGAACCAAGGTAAGCTACTAACATAACAGTCAATGTATAACATAAAACAAATCAAAGCTCTTAAATCACATTTTCTCATTTTATTTTTGACTAAACATTTTTAATATATTCACATTATAAAAATATAGAAAATTAGTAAGAAAGAGAGGAGAAAAAAGCTCATGATTTGCCATCTAAATGTCATCTCTTTGGATGTTCTCTATGATCTTTTCCCCCAACTCTGCTGAAATATTATTGACATATAACATTTAAGTTTAAGGCACTGGATGTGATCATTTGATACATGTGTATATGCAAAATAGTTATCACAATAACCTCCAGCCTCTCACATAATCATCATTTGTGTGTGTGGATAACATTTAATATCTATTCTCTTAAAAACTTTCAAGTATTAATACCATACAATTAATTAGTCACTATGTTGTACACTTAACAGATTCCCAGAACTAATTCATCTTACAGCTGGGAGTTGGTACCCTTTGACCAACATCTCCCCATTCCCCCACGTCCTCAGTTCAGTTCAGTCGCTCAGTCGTGTCCGACTCTTTGCGACCCCATGAATCACAGCACGCCAGGCCTCCCTGTCCATCACCAACTCCCAGAGTTTACTAAAACTCATGCCCATCGAGTCAGTGATGCCATCCAGCCACCTCATCCTCTCTCGTCCCCTTCTCCTCCTGCCCCCAGTACCTCCCAGCATCAGGGTCTGTTCAAATGAATCAGCTCTTTGCATCAGGTGGCCAAAGTATTGGAGTTTCAGCTTCAGCATCAGTCCTTCCAAGGAACACCCAGGACTGATCTCCTTTAGGATGGACTGGCTGGATCTCCTTGCAGTCCAAGGGACTCTCAAGAGTCTTCTCCAACACCACAGTTCAAAAGCATCAATTTTTTGGTGCTCAGCTTTCTTCACAGTCCAACTCTCACATCCATACATGACCAATGGAAAAACCATAGCCTTGACTAGACGGACCTTTGTTGGCAAAGTAATGTCTCTGCTTTTTAATATGCTATCTAGGTTGGTCATAACTTTCCTTCCAAGGAGTAAGCGTCTTTTAATTTCATGGCTGCAGTCACCATCTGCAGTGATTTTGGAGCCCAAAAAACTAAAGTGTGACACTGTTTCCACTGTTTCCCCATCTATTTCCCATGGGGTGATGAGACCAGATGCCATGATCTTAGTTTTCTGAATGTTAAGCTTTAAGCCAACTTTTTCACTCTTCTCTTTCACTTTCACCAAGAGGCTTTTTAGTTCCTCTTCACTTTCTGCCATAAGGGTGGTGTCACCTGCATATCTAACGTTATTCATATTTCTCCCGGCAATCTTGATTCCAGCTTGTGCTTTATCCAGCCCAGCGTTTCTCATGATGTACTCTGCATGTAAGTTAAATAAGCAGGGTGACAATATGCAGCCTTGATGTACTTCTTTTCCTATTTGGAACCAGTCTTTTGTTCCATGTCCAGTTTTAACTGTTGCTTCCTGACCTGCATACAGGTTTCTCAAGAGGAAGGTCAGGTGGTCTGGTAGTCCCATCTCCTTCAGAATTTTCCACAGTTTATTCCCACCTCCTAGCCCTTGACAATCACCATTCTAATCTCTATTTCTATGAAGTCAGATTTTTTAGATTCTACATGTAACGGAGAACATATATTATTTGTCTTTATCTGACTTATTTCATCTACCACAACGCACTCAAGGTCCTCCATGTGGTTGCAAACAGCAAGATTCCTTTCTTTTTCATGGCTGAATATTCCTGTGTGTGTGAGAGAGACATGTTTTGCATGGAGTTATTCAGTTTTCCCAACACCATTTATTTTAGAGATTATCTTTTCCCCATGGAGTCTTCTTGGAGTCCTTGGAATTTTTGGTTTCAGTAAAGTTGAACTTATCAATCTTTTTCTTATGGCTTCCACTTCATGTGGCTGCCCCACACCATATATTAATGTTCTTATCATCTTTTAAAATTCAGTAGTTTAATCCATTTGGATTTTTTTATAATAACCTATTTTTATACATGGGCTTATTTCTGGATTCTTTCTGCCAATACCATACTACTGATAAGAGTTTTAGAATATGTTTTTGTTCATGTACTGTTGAAGCCTTGCTTGGAGAATTTTGGGTATTACTTTGCTAGCGTGTGAGATGAGTGCAATTGTGCAGTAGTTTGAACATTCTTTGGCACTGCCTTTCTTTGGGATTGGAATGAAAACTAAGCTTTTCCAGTCCTGTGGCCACTGCTGAGTTTTCCAGATTTGCTGGCATATTGAGTGCAGCACTTTCACAGCATCATCTTTTAGGATTTGAAATAGCTCAACTGGAATTCCATCACATCCACTAGTTTTGTTCAGTGATGTTTCCTAAGGCCACTTGACTTCGCATTCCAGGATGCCTGGCTCTAGGTGAGTGATCCTACCATTGTGATTATTTGGGTCATGAAGATCTTTTTCATATAGTTCTTCTGTGCATTCTTGCCACCTCTTCTTAATATTTTCTGCTTCTGTTAGATCCATACCATTTCTGTCCTTTATTGTGCCCATCTTTGCATGAAATGTTCCCTTGGTATCTCTTAATTTTCTTGAAGAGCTCTCTAGTCTCTGCCATTCTATTGTTTTCCTCTGTTTCTTTGCAATGATCACTGAGGAAGGCGCTCTTATCTCTCCTTGCTATTCTTTGGAACTCTGCCTTCAAATGGGTATATCTTTCCTTTTCTCCTTTGCCTTTCACTTCTCTTCTTTTCACAGCTATTTGTAAGGCCTCCTCAGACAGCCATTTTGCTTTTTTGCATTTCTTTTTCTTGGGGATGGTCTTGATCCCTGTCTTCTGTACAATGTCAAGAACCTCCATCCATAGTTCATCAGGCACTCGTCTATCAGATCTAATCCCCTGAATCTATTTCTCACTTCCACTGTATAATAGTAAGGGATTTGATTTAGGTCATACCTGAATGTTCTAGTGGTTTTCCCTACTTTCTTCAATTTAAGTCTGAATTTGGCAATAAGGAGTTCATGATCTGAGCCACAGTCAGCTCCCCGTCTTATTTTTGCTGACTGTATAGAGCTTCTTCGTCTTTGGCTGCAAAGAATATAATCAATGTGATTTCATTGTTGACCATCTGGTGATGTCCATGTGTAGAGTTTTCTCCTGTGTTGTTGGAAGAGGGTGTTTGCTATGACCAGTGTGTTCTCTTGGCAAAACTCTATTAGCCTTTGCTCTGCTTCATTCTGTACTCCAAGGCCAAATTTGCCTGTTACTCCAGGTGTTTCTTGACTTCCTACTTTTGCATTCCAGTCCCCTATAATGAAAAGGACGTCTTTTTTGGGTGTTAGTTGTAGAAGGTCTTGTAGGTCTTCACAGAACCATTCAACTTCAGCTTCTTCAGCACTACTGGTCAGGGCATAGACTCGAATTATTTTGATACGGAATGGTTTGCCTTGGAAACGAACAGAGATCATTCTGTCGTTTTTGAGATTGTATCCAAGTACTGCATTTTGGACTCTTCTGTTGACTGTGAGGGCTACTCCATTTCTTCTAAGGGATTCTTGCCCACACTAGTAAATATAATGGTCATCTGGTTAAATTCACCCATTCCAGTCCATTTTAGTTCACTGATACCCAAAATGTTGACATTCACTCTTGCCATCTCCTGTTTGACCATTTCCAATTTGCCTTTGATTTGATTGATTTCCAATTTGATTCACGGACCTAACATTCCAGGTTCCTATGCAATATTGCTCTTTACAGCATCGGACTTTGCTTCTATCACCAGTCACATTCACAACTGGGTGTTGTTTTTGCTTTGGCTTCGTCTCTTCATTCTTTCTGGAGTTATTTCTCCACTGATCTCCAGTAGCCTACTGGGCACCTACCAACCTGGGGAGTTCATCTTTCAGTGTCCTATCTTTTTGCCTTTTCATACTGTTTATGGGTTTCTCAAGGCAAGAATACTGAAGTGGTTTGCTATTCCCTTCTCCAGTGGACCACATTTTGTCAGAACTCTCCACCATAACCGATCCATCCTGGGTGGCCCTACATGGCATGGCTGATAGTTTCATTGAGCTAACGTTAACTTCCACTATCAACTACTTACTTACCGTGAACACAGCCCAGGAAAGGGCAGAATGGCCTCCTCCATGCAGAAGGAGTAGGACTGGACCCTCTGAACCACTCTTGTAAACTCGAAAAGTGTATGAATAGTTAAAGATAACATAACTAAGCTTTTGCTCACTGAAATTTTTGATTACTTAATTATGATGATACCAATCAGAAAATTCAGACAGGACTAAGCTATAAGCAAAGCTACAGCCTTCCAAGCTTAAGAGGAACTTACGGAGAAGTTTCTGAGACACCAGACCTGTTTTTGAGGCATGGGAGCTGTGTGACACTTTTTCAATTGAAAAAAAAAATACACCGAACTATTCCCTTTGCCCTAATGAGGACATAATTCCTGGTTTCTAGACAATAAACTGGTTCAACTCACTTCACTCATGAAACCGTTCCTCAAAAGATATATCAGTTTCAGGAATTTAATTTCTTAATCCCTTCCCATGTATTAGACAATTATAGCCAAGTAAGATATTAATAGTCTTACAAGTAACATCCCATGTTGTGCAAGGAACAGACGGAATAAAAATGAAATAAACAGCAAAAATAAAGAACATTTTAGGAACTATACAAATCTTTGTAGACACTATAAATTTATTAAGGAATAAGCGAGTTTGCAAAGGATATATCCTTGCCAGTTTCATTCTCTACTTCTACATCTTCCATGGACTCAAAGTACTGACTCCAAGGAACAGGAGAAAAGTCCCGCTTTCTTCCAGGGCTAAGGGTAAGAAAAAGAGAGAGATTACAAATAAAACATAGTCATGCATGAAAAGATAAAATCTTGATCAAAATATTAAACCTGAAATGAAAACAGCATTTCTCATAAAGATATGAAGAGTTTTTATACAGTAAGTATTACATTAAAATGTGTTTTGAAAAGCTCAAATATGTATAAAAACTTTAGGATTTTAGGAAATTCATTAGTATATTTTAATCACAAACATATTGCATATATATACACAAGTTCTCTCACCTTATTCTTGGCTATAGGCTCATTCCTATCCTTTCAACCCAGTTTAATATTGTTCCTACCACAATAATTTTTGGTCACTATTGCTTCGTCATACCTTTAATCTTCCTTTTTTTTTCATGCTTCTATGTCATTTCCCAACCAAATGGCAAACTGGCCGTATCAATACCTTGAATTTCTGGGCATTTATTTGAAGATAAGCTTACACATAACTGAAATGACTTATCTAGTCAATGTACCATTGTCTGTTAGAGAAAAACTGAAAATAACCTAAGTATCAGCAGGTAACTGATTAAAATAAATTTTGGTATATAGAGAAACAATAGTTATAAAAAGCAATTATATATTGATAAAATTCCTTATTTATAGATATGATACACTGTGAAGTAAACAAACATGATGCACATACTACCATATGGGTAAAAATGGGAAATACATATAAATACAATTCCTTATGTATGTTCAGACTATCTCTGGAAGTATACTGATATAACATTGATGGTAACCTGGGAGGGGAACTATGACTAGGAGGAGAGAGGAACAATTTTCAATGCACATCCCTTTCTATCTTTCTATTTTTGAACAATGTATCATTTAAAAATATTAAATCATTTTAAAACAAAGCTAATCAATAAATATCCACCTACAACCTATGTCTTCAACTTTGGATGGAACATAAGAAAGAAAAACCCTAAGTCTTCCTCTATTTCCATATCTACTCTTCTTTCCAGTAATGAAGGAAATTCAGAACTCTTTTACGAGCAAAACATTAACTACTGCCTGAGATCTTACACATGCTATGGGACCAAACCGCGGGTATGTATAAAGTATAATATAAAGTCCCCTTTAAAAATTTAAGTGATAGAATGTCAACATTTGGCTGTTTGCCTCTTTATGTGTCCTTTAACTTGGTCCTCTATTCCTATAAAGTAGTATTTACATCCAAAAAAAAAAAAAATTTAAGTGAATACAGAAGTACTCTAGGTTGACTATAATACGGAATGAATTACAATGAGGCAGCTGGGCAATCAAGGATGTATTCTCTCAACAGTCAAGTATTTATTGAATATCATTTTCTACTAGGCACTGAAACAGATTAGTGGGTCTCAATCCATGTAATAAAATTACCTGGGAAGTTTTTAAAAATACTGATGCTTAGGTCTAACTCAAGAAATTGATTTAAACCATCTGGGATGTGGCCTAGGTACTGATAATTTTTAGTTTTCCAAGTTGAGAGAGAGATGCTAGAAATACAAAGGAGAGTATATGGTTTGCAGTGACAGAGGAGTTCAAACTCCTCATTAGTTCAGTTCAGTTCAGTTCAGTCGCTCAGTCGTGTCCGACTCTTTGCGACCCCATGAATCACAGCACACCAGGCCTGCCTGTCTATCACCACCTCCCGGAGTTTACTCAAACTCATGTCCATTGAGTTGGTGATGCCATCCAGCCATCTCATCCTCTGTCGTCCCCTTCTCCTCCTGCCCCCAATCCCTCCCAGCATCAGGGTCTTTTCCAATGAGTCAACTCTTCGCATGACAGTTCCTACCACTGCCCTATAATTCCTAACACAGTATGAACTTGGGCAAATTCAACTGATCTAAACTCTTTCTGCCTTAAATTATAGTGACTAAGTAAAATAAGATATCTTTTAAAAGAATCAAATAAATCTGGTAGTTGCTCAGTAAATGTGTAAACCTACCTTCTGATAGAAAAACTTCTTCTGTGGAAGTAAACTACAACTTTAGACCTATTTTTCTGGTTTGCTGGTTACACTTGAATTCCTACTGGAAAACTAAAAGCAGAACTCTTTAATTTTACTCACACTCACAAACTCATCTATGCATATATTAATTTGAGTATATATAACAACAATAACATGGCATGCCAAACATATTATTATAGATTCTAAGGATCTTGAATGAAATTTTAATGTCTAGACCTAGGATATGGTAGCAGTAGTACTTAACATCTGCTGTACACAACAGTGAGTCACTGTTCCAATTTACAAGCATAATTCGATTTAATTCTTACAAAACTCTGAAAGATATTTTTATCCCCATTTCACAGATGAGAAAACAGATTAGATACACAAAGCAACTTGCCCAAGGTTATACAACTACCAAGTGGCAGTAACAGGATTCAACTCCAGTTCCATCACTCTTCAAAGTCTCTGTACTTTATTCCAATGCTGCACTAATTCTCAGATTTTTAAAAAAATATATTTCTTTGGTTGCGTCAGGTCTTCATTGTGGTGCACAGGACCTCTGTTGCATCACGCAGAATCTTTCATTGCAGCACGTGGACTCTGGTTGTGGTGCAAGGGCTCAGCTGCTCTGTGGCATGTGGGATATCAGTTCCCTGACCAGGGATCAGACCTGCGTCCCCTGCATTGCAAGGCAGTTTCTTAACCACAGAACACCAGGGAAGTCCCCTTCAGATTTTTTTTCTTTCTCACTCTTTCATTTATACTTCTGAAAAGTAATAAGGCTTTATTTAGGGCATATTATCAAAGGTTTCCTGTTCAGAATCTAGATATGATTAACTTTGCCAAGGCCACAGAAACTTTCCAAGTTGGCCAGGCACAAGTTAAAGAAAAAGTACTTTCTACAATCAGAAATTATTGCCAGGAGAACAGCCTCCACTTCTATCTAATCTTCCTTTTAAAAAAAAGTTTCAGGGACTACCCAACTTTCCCAACGTATGAGTAATTCCCATTTAGTTTAAAAGGCAATAATTTACACCTCAAAATGCTGCTCCTACTACCACAGAGATTTTTCAGGCATACTCCTAACATCTGCATTTCAACACATAATTGTTTATATACTCCAAGACTTGGGGACATTTGGTAATTTAGACAAGAAGTAAAATAGTAAGGACCTTGTATGAAAACTAGTTCTAAAAAATACATGCACCCTAATATTCAGAGCAGCACTATTTACAATAGCCAGGACATGGGAGCAACCTAAATGTCCATCAACAGAGGAATGGATAAAGAAAATATGGTACACATATTCAATGGAATATTACTCAGCCATAAAAAGGAATGAAATAATGCCACTTGCAACAACAAGGATGGACCTAGAGATTATCATACTAAGTGAAGTAAGTCAGACAGAGAAAGACAAAAACAGCGTATCACTCATATGTGAAATCTAAAAATACGACACAAATGAACATACCTATGAAACAGAAACAGACTCACAGATACAGAGAACAGACTTGTGGTTGCCAACTTGTGATTGGGGATGCAGGCGGTGGGGGGAGAAAGGATTTCAAGTCGGGGATTAGCAGATGCAAACTAGTATATATAGGACAGATAAACAAGGTCCTATATATTCCATGATAAACAATAGAAAATATATATTTATTTATAACTTAGTGACTCTGCTATACAGCCGAAATTAATTCAACATTGTAAATCAATTATAGCTTGATTTAAAAAAAAAAACCCTTGGCCTATATGTTAATCTTAACAATCTATTTCCAGCAGAAAGTGGAAAAATTTTAAAGGGGATGAAAAGAATGAGGGGCTACTGCACTCTTAAAACTTTTAAAATCTAAATTAATTTTCCATTTGCTAGACTAAAGCTTTGTTCTGCCATTATTAATTGTGCGACCTTGGGCAAGTCACTTAACTTCTCAAGGCCTGAGTTTCTTCATGTCAGATAGGTTTGTAGCATCAGTTTTATAAGCTTTGTTATGAGGATTAAAGTAGTCCTTTGGCTACTCTCAAATTACCCTGTTCTATTCTCTGGTGGCTCAAACAGCAAAGAATCTGCCTACAATGCAGGAGACCCGGGTTTGATCCCTGGGTCAGGAGGATTCCCTGGAGATAGGAATCTTTTCCATGGCAACCCCCTCCAGTATTCCTGCCTGGAGAATTCCATGGACAGATGAACATGAGTCCAGTGGGCTACAGTCCATGGGTTCACAAAGAGTCAGACACAGCTGAGCAACTAACACTTACTATTTTTGTCATGGAGCCAATCATTTTCAAAAATTAGTTTATTCCTTGGATGTATGGATCCCAGTGAGGCTGCAGAAGGAGAGGGTGGTGAACTGGGAGAACAGGACTGACATATACACTATCATGTATAAAGCAGGTATCTAGTAAGAACCCTACTCTATAGCACATGGATCTCTACTCAATGCTCTGTGGTAACCTACATGGGAAGAAAATAAAAAAAAACTCCATCTTATTTGATAGAACACATCCTCCATTAGCTTCCTGAGAAAGGGGAATTAATTTTGAAACTTTGCATGTCAGAAAATGCTGTTACCCATTTTTACACTTGACTGACAGCTTTCTTTGATATTGAAATTTTATGTTACAGACATTTCCATACTGTGGAAGGAAGTACCTTGATAGATTCAACTTTGGAAGTGTTGGCTAAAATTATACGTACATTTGTATAAAAATGTGAATATATAAAAAATAAGTATATATAAGATCACATTTATATAATTACATTTTTAAAACATATACAGGGAATTCCCTGGTGGTACAGTGTTTAGGAGCTGGCACTTTCCCTGTGGTAGCCTGGGTTCAATTATTGGCTGGGGGACTAAGATCCTGCAAGCTATGTTGTGTGGTGGGGAAAAACACAAAAACAAAAAACAAAGGACACCACTGAAAATATGGAAAATCATAGATCTGATAAGGAACTTGTATCTAGAATATATAAAGAACTCATAACACAAAGATAACCCAATTTCTTAATGAACAAAGGATCTGAAAAGACATTCTTCCAGAGAAGATATACAAGTGGTCAATAAGGACATGAAAAGATATTCAGCATCATTTAGTTATTAGGGAAATGCAAATCAAAACCACAACAAAGAACCACTTCACATCACTAACACAGCTTTTGACAGAAAGACTGCCAATGACAAGTGTTGGCAAGAATGGAGAGAGTTAGAACCCACATCCATTGCTGATGGGAATATAAAATGGTACAGCTGCTTTGAAGAACAGTTTGTCAATTCCTCAAAAGGTTAAACAGAGATATCATATGATCTAGCAATTCCATTCCTAGGAAACTTCCCAAGGAAAATGAAAACATCATGTCTACATAAAAACTTGTATGACAATGTTCACAGGGGCATCGTTCATAATAGCTAAAAAGTAGGAACAACTCAAGTCTCTATTAACTGTTGAACAGATAAATAAAATTTGGTATAAATCCATACAATGGAATATTATTGGGCAACAAAAAAAGAATAGAGTAATTCAACATGCTACAATAAAGATGAACTTAAAATATTATGGTAGGCAAAGAGCTCATTCACAAAAGATCACATATATTGTTTAAGTCCATTTATTATAAATGTCCAGATTAGGTACATCTATTGAGAAAGAAAACAGATGGCTGCCTAGGGCTTGGAGGTTTAAGGGAAAGTGAGGACTAAAAAGCAAGACATATTGCTCATGGGTATAAAGTTTCTTTTGGGATGCTAAACATGTTCTAAATTGACTATGGTAATGGTTGCAGAACTTTGGGCATATGCTTAAAAAAAAACATTGTACATTCTAAATGAGTCAGTTGTATAGTATGTGAACTCTATCTCAATTAAAGTGTTAGCCAAAAATGAGAAGGGGAACATTTAATTATATCATTACTACTCTAATAGAGAAAACAATGAAATTAGAAAAACACAGGTCAGATGAGACAAAATACAAAATAAGATGGCAGAAATAAATCCAAATGTATGAAAAATAAACTAATTACTCTAGGTTTTAAATATCTTAAGATGAGATTTTTTAAAAATTTCAAAATATATACTTTTTAAAAAGAGACAAAAAGTTCTAAAATAAAAAAAGATGGACAAAAACATAGTAGGCAAATATTAGACAAAACAATTTTACATTATTCTTTCTCAAACTTTAGGGCATTTTTCTATCAACTTCTAATTAAGTTATTGCTGTTGAGTTTTTTTAATTTATAGATTTTCTATCATTTCTTACCAATATATACTTTTAAATTTTTATTTTATATTGCAGTTGAGTTTTAAAGAATCTTTTTATCCCCCACATTTCTAAACTTTAATCTTAAAGTAGAACAAGCTTCTTCTTAGGAGATCCCTTAAACTTTCTCTTCTATTGAATTATATCAACTATACATGTTTTTATTCCCAACATTTACATTTTGTTCTCTGAAACCAGGTTCCTTTTTTTTTTTTTAATAATAGAGCATTCTCTTCTTGTTTCACAGATGCCAAACTGTCTCGTCTCTAACAAGAGATGTTGGTTGGGGCGGGGGGCGGGGGGGCGGGTGTTTGGTTTTTTGTGGGGTTTTTTTGGCTGTACCCCAAGGCTTGGCTTGCAAGATCTTTGTTCCCCAATCAGGGATTGAACCTGTGCCATAGCAGTGAAAGTGCCAAGTCCTAACCACTGGACCACCAGAAAATTCGAGATGCTCACTTATTTAGTATTTTATTTTGTTCTATGCACTACTGTTTCCTTTTCTCATTTTGTTTTGGTTTCTGTCTTTTGTGTTAGAGGCCTTCCCTGGATTACTGGTGATTCTATGAAAAAGGAGGGGGAAAAAAAAAAAGAAAAAGGAGGGTTTGTTGACTACTGAGTATCACTGTACAGTTATCAAGTAGAGACCCGGACTTTTAAATGAGGGACTCTTCCCTTTAAATATCAATATCTGCATGTCTTTTCTCTTAGGCCAGCCATTTCTCCAGAGATAAATCCTCCAATCTTCTGCTTGGGCCATAAAACTAGCTGTGAGCCTTCTGAAAAGGATGTGAAGAGTCTCATTTGTTCAGTCAACAAATAGGCATTAATAAGCACCTATGAGATATTATTTTAGGCACTGGGAATACTGCAGTGAACAAAAAACAAAACCCCTCCTCTTGTGTTTACACTTAATAGGAGACATGGGCAAAAGTTTGCAAGGTGGCAATAAGGGCCATATAAAGTCAGGAAGCAGGACAATGAATATCAGAATGGGAAGGAATAAATTTTAAATCAGGTGATCAGGGAAGGCTTCTTTAAGCAAAGACCTGAGGAAAGTAAAGGAGAAACCATAACATATTTAGAAGACACAATTATGTACTTTCACTTAATACCTGTTTCATCCAGCTGCTTTATCCCTCTCATATCCCTACTGTCTCTAAATCCAGAGCCACTCTGGTTCAATTTTTCCAGAAGTTAACCTGTCTCCCATTATTGAGAAATTTATTTTCAATAAATAGAGGG
The DNA here is from genome assembly GCF_019320065.1 of Cervus canadensis. Lineage (NCBI taxonomy): Eukaryota > Metazoa > Chordata > Mammalia > Artiodactyla > Cervidae > Cervus > Cervus canadensis. The sequence goes on along the minus strand of NC_057396.1, from coordinate 48,776,192 downwards.
AAAGGAAAAGATCTGGGAGTCTAATGGAGTCAATCAATCCTATTTTTAACCCCCTTTCAGAGGTACCTAGCATCTACAATTCCTGAATCTTTATGGGGTTGACATATGGATTAACTTCAACTTTCATTCTCTTTCTACAGTTTGCAGTTCGCTCTTCCCTGTCAGTGAATTAACAGTTTTCAACTTGCCATCTTCCTAAATCCTGCTGGTATCTTACCTTCCCTCCTCTTCCTTGTCCTTTGATTATTCCTTTTTCCAAGTTACTTTACTATAATTTCAAGGGGCTTGAGGAGAAAATGGAGATGAATTAATGAACTAATTTCAACAACTCTCTAGGGTAGCTGCTATTATTCCTCTTTTGCAAATGAGAAAGCTAAACCCAAGAGAGGTTAAATAACTCATCCAAAACCATAAAAAGTAGCTCAGCTAGGGTCATTTCCTTATTGGTTTTTAATACTACCCTCAAAATAATATTAGGTTCTCTCTCCATTCTTAAAATCATCAAAGCTAACAATAAGCACCCAGAAATCCCCAGGAAGAAGTGGAAGAGGATTAGTTCCTGCCATAGGGATAATGATTGGTAGAGGACTCTTAAAGCAAGTCTGAGTACCACGGAGACTAAGAAGAAAGTCAAGGTTTACAACTATAATTATAATGATGGGACAGAGCAGAAGGGTGGAGTGAAAAGGAAGAATCAAAGACAATTCTCAAGTTTCTCTGAAGTCATTCACAAAGAAAGAACAGAGGAAACCTTATAAAAGAGTTCCAACTTAACAAAACACTGATTTACCAGGTGCTTGAAAATTCTACATCCTACTCCTAATACTTCTCTGCGTTGGCCACTGATGAAAATGTTCCTTATTAACTGGGCATCATAGAATCCAAAAATGGAAATAGCAGGATCTTACACAACGTCCTGTATTAGACAAGAAAGGATACTTATGGCCCAATATACGACTGGTTGTATGAATGAAACCTTACCTCACTTAAAACCACTTTCAGATAAGATATTTAGTCTATGGGAACTTCCAACCTGCTGAGTCAGATCACACAAAAACCTGCTTTGTTTCAAATGGATGGATAAAGACAATGGCTGCAGCACAATAACAACTCTAAACTTATACTTCTGATAATTAAGAACTGTGCTTTACCCAAGTTAGAAATTTTTCTAAATTTTATTTCTACCACTCACCCAATATAAGAACAGCATAAGTAATAACATCTTTTTCAAAAACACTAAAAGTAAACAGAAAAAAGGATATAAAGTGATCCGGCCTCAAACAAAAACACAACCACTGAGATATCAGTAATGAAAGCAAAAAAGCAGGCAATAGAACACTTTATGACAGTCTACAAAGATCAACTGGAGTTGTTCACTCTTATTACTGATGCGTGGCCATTCTCAGTCATCAGAACACGTGGAAGCTACTATTCTGCTTAGATATATCACAATAGGAAGAAAGAGTTTTGAGATCAGAGCTTAAAGGCCAATAAAATCCTTATAGAAAACCCTAATATTTCAGAACCAGTGGTTCTATAACCCCTTCCCTAGACTCATCTAAATGCCATGACGATCCAGAATAAAAGACAAACAGCAAATATCTTTAGGGTAATTATTTAAGGGATTTTTTCCAGTCACAACTTGCTTATATAAGCAGCTAACTTAATTTCAATTAAAGAGACCTCTGGGTATGCCTTGAATGGCAGGCCCTGATACACTTTCTGGGCATGAGGGAAATCAGCAGGCCTGAAATTTTCATCAATGAAAACTTGCTTCTTGACCTCAAAGAGCTAATGCTTGGAGGGAGATAGGCAAGTAAACAGTCACTGTATACTATAGCTATGACAGAAATAAGCCTAGGGTACCATAAGAGCTCACAGATGGGACATTCAATCTTGTTCAGGACACTTATGGGGATGGAACCAGGTCAGAGAAGGATTCACAAAGATTACATCTGGTGGGAAAATTTTGTTAAATCAAATGCTATAAAAATTGGAAGTACCATTTTTATTAAACAATGACTTGGATAGGGAATAGGCAAAAGTACAAACCTTCTAATTATCAATAAAAAAGTAATTTCCCAATATTCAGTGGAAAAAAATGTTAGTGTATTCTCCAACTTAAAAATGGCCTTATATTTCAAAGGTTTGTAAAGTAAGTTGTTGGAAAAACTGAAGTACATTTCCTCTGATTAACAGTATTATAAAATATTCGTAGATTCTCTGAGAAGCTCCATCCCCAAGTCTAGTTAGCCATAATATGTTACAATGCTATTTCTGATGAAATTCAGTTAATAATAAGCATGTAGTTCACGTGATTCACATAGAAAACTGAATTTAAATTGATATTAATATATCTTGAACCATGGTTCTTAGGCTTAAGGAAAAGCTGGTTTAATTAAATGGATGAGAAGGATTAAATGAAACAAACCAGACACACGTGCATTTGTGCTGGGCACTTGACAAGCATTATCTAAATTTAATCCCCACAACAACCTGGATTGCATTTTCTTAACAGGATAAACATAGAGGGATATAAATATGGAATCATAGAGGGATATAATAGGGTACAAGTTCATTTTTATATACTGTTAATAATCACAGTTTTTTTTTTTTTTTAATAATCACAGTTTTAAAATTTCACTTCTATGCTCAAGAAGTCTGGCTCTTCCCTCATATTTACTTCCCTACTAAATTCAGGGTGCACAATTCTAAGCTGATGAAAAAACGTCATATGTCCACTGTATCTGAGCATCATTCATTCATTGATCAAATGTTTACTGACCTCCTGTGTGCTAACCACTTTGGGGCTAAAACACAAAAGGAGATTACTGTTAAATTAGTGAAGACTAAGCAAAATAAATCACAATCAAGTTGTGAGATGAAATAGTGTATGTACAAGGCACCACTGACTGATGATAAACCATGATTTTTCTAACACTAAAAAAAAAAGAGTTACCGGGGAATTCCCTGGTGGTCCAGTGGTTAGAACTCTGCACTTTCACTGCCAAGGAAGCAAGTTCAAGCCCTGGTCAGGGAACTAAAAAAAATAAAAAGCTACCAACTAAAGTATGCCACAATACTTTATCACGCAGAATTCATTTTACATTTCTTTTTATAACTTTATATCTTTAGTTAGCTATTTTTGGCTACTCTGGGTCTGCATTGCTGGGTGTGGGTTTTGTCTGTTCTGGCGAGTGGGGGCCACTCTCCAGCTGCAGTGCACAGACTTCTCATTACAGCGGCTGGCTTCTCTTGGGGCAGACTACAGGTTCTAGAGGGCGGACTCAGTACTTGTGGTGCAAGGACTTAGCTGCTCCATGGCCTGCACAATCTTCCTGGGCTTCATAGGTGGCTCAATGGTAAAGAATCCACCTGCCAAGCAGGAGACCTGCGTTTAATTCCTGGGTCCGGAAGATCGATCTCCTGGAGAAGAAAACGGCAACTCACTCCAGTATTCTTGTCTGGGAAATCCCATGGACAGAGGAGCCTGGTGGGCTACAGTGCATGAAGTCACAAAGAGTTGGATACGACTTAGCAACTAAACAACTAACTACTCTCATAGTAAGGACTTACTTCAGTTCTGGAGAATAAGAGAGAAAAAGTGTCAAGTTTTGTTAAAGTAAAACTAAGCAACACGCACGAATCTTTATATACAAGAGACAAACTCCAAGCATGAGTTTCAACCTTATGAGCATTTTAAATCGCAAATTAGTCAATGTACTTGTAAACACTCACAATACACTCAGCCTAAATGCTTGGTGTTGAAATAAAGTATTGATTCTATTTATGAACTGAAACGACTTTCAGAGGAGTATCACTTAAATTACCCCATCTTAATGCAACTGGTGAGGAAATAAGGTTTCTTTACAGAGTGAAGCTAAACAGGTCTAGGATTTCAGTTTCTCATTCAGTCAGCACTTCAGCAGCCAGCACGTGAGACACCCAGGAAATTAAGACATGATTCCTACCATTAAGAAGCTCACAGTCCTGAGTAGACAGCAGATCAATAATTACAGGAGTCAGAGGGTTAAGTGTTATATCTACAGAAGACTGTGGGGGCATAGAAGATGTGCTCCTTGACTACTATGTGATAATGCCTACTAGGAGATAATGACCAAAACCAACAGAACTGTATGACCACTATGCATCAACTGTTAAGGAAATAAGGGAGAGGAAGAAGAAAAAGAGAGAAGAAAATTTTTTCCCTGCCTAGACACAAGGAATAAGAAATAAAAGTTGTATGTTTTTAGGTGAATGTCTCAAATCCAAATAGACTTATTAGTATTTCAACATCTACTAGGCTGCTTAAGTTTGTTAGGAGGGCAAGTAATGAGGCATGAGCTGCACAGTAGCAGTTCCTAGTCATTGTTGTCACAAATTCTCCAGCTTAGGAGTCTTCTGGTGGGGACAAAATACTGAAGTCTAATTGCAGCCAGCTATTTAAAGCAAGACACCACTGCACTTATATAAAAAAAAGAAAAGTTCTCATTAGCAACACTGAAGAGAATGGCAAGAATGGAAAGGAAGGCAACCAAATGGCTGTCTGGGATGATGAGAGTTCATTACTATTGATAAGGGCATCTTATTAAAGCAGATGACTTAGATTCTAAAAACTGTGTACTGGATCAGATTATTAAGAGATCATCTAATTCAAATCTTACTTTATGGGAAGGAATAATTAGCTGTCTATTATACAACAAGTTGGATTTTGAATTCAGCAAGAAAAATATTCCCTTTTAAAAATGTGAAAGACTCAAAGACATAAATTTCCCAGAGCCACTCTCCACAGCACTAGAGCTTAAACTCAAGCATGTCTGGTGCCACAGAAGTCTTTATAGAACACTTCAGAGTTCCTTCTGAGGCCCAGAAAGAGGAAGACTTGACCAAGTCACATGGCTTATTAGTGGCAGAGATAGGATTCCCACTTACACCTGGAAAAAGTCCATGGCAAGGACATACACAGAGACACAGTGGAAAAAGACTGATGGTAAACAACTTCAGCCTTCTGCCATGATTTATAATGACAAGAATTTTCAACATAATCTCTTATTCAATCTTCAAAATACAGAGTTGACCCTTGAACAACATAAGAGGGGCTGGGTTTGGGGGTGTGTGTGTGTAACCCTTCATGCAACTGAAAATTTATGTATAACTTACAGTTGGCCCTGCGTACCTGTGGACCCTCCATATTTGAGATTCCACAGATGCAATTTCAACCGACTGTCAATTGTATTAAGTATAGTACACCTGACCCTTCCACAAAACAGCATGAACTGCATGGGTCCACTTACACAAGGATTTGTTTTCAATAGCAAATACTGCACAAGCGTAATGGTAAATACAACACAAGTGGAAGTTGGTTGAAGGTGCAAACACTAAACCATGGAATATGGAGGGCCAACTATAAGTTATACCTGGATTTTTCACTGTGGGGAGGGTCGGCACCCCAACTCCCTGTTGTTGAAGGGTCTATGGCATTTACTATCGGAAAAAAAAACCTCATGTGTAACAGGACTTGCTCAGTTCAAACCACTGTTGTTCAAGGGTCAACTATATAGGTAGTATGTGCTTGGGACTGGTTGTCAAAACTGAATTTGAAGGACATCTAAGTGTGGTATATAAATGGGCCATCCTTTTAAAAGAGCTCTTTATTACTTAAAAGTTTCTTCTCTAAAAGTAACTATTTCACAGTATAAAGGAAAAAGTTTTTCCTAACCAATCAAAGGTGTTTCCTCAAATCTGACATCAAGTAACATGACAAGAAAGTCTCGTCAGGTTAAAAAAATTCCAATTACCCACTTTAGGAGAAACAGATTTGCTGGCAATACGTCTAGCAAAAATGGAAAAATGGACATTCCATTCAGAAGTGCTCAGGTCAAGGGACTCAAAAGTGGCATATAGGGGAGAGGGAGAAAATGGGGGAGGGAGGGAAAGAGAGAAACCACTTCCTAAACCTGTGCTGTAAAAAAACCAGTAGGGAATCTGAAGTCAGATTAGCCTGTTCCTCTTGTTAATATCAGGACTGAGAGCAGTTGCTGTTTACTCTCTACTCCAGACATCCCTTTCCCACTTCCCACCACTCTCTATTCCCTTAACAGAATTCCAAATAAACAGTAGCTAATAAAGATCTTTGTTATCTCTCCTCCAGTCCAAAAGAATGAATCAGAATTGGTCTAAACCAGTAATCGGAAGAGGCAATGGCACCCCACTCCAGTACTCTTGCCTGGAAAATGCCATGGATGGAGGAGCCTGGTAGGCTGCAGTCCATGGGGTCGCTAAGAGTCGGACACAACTGAGCAACTTCACTTTTATTTTTCACTTTCATGCATTGGAGAAGGAAATGGCAACCCACTCCAGTATTCTTGCCTGGAGAATCCCAGGGACGGAGGAGTCTGGTGGGCTACAGTCCATGGGGTCGCGAAGAGTCGGACACGACTAAGCGACTTAACTCACTTTCAGTGGCACATGAACAGGCTGATGGAAAAGGAAAGAAAATTCACAAACAGACCCAAATCTACATAGAAATTTGGTGTATGATAAAGATGTCATTTTAATTAGTGGGGGAAAGGAATAATTTTTACTGAGGTGAAATTCAAATAACGGGATAAAGACTTTTTAAAAAATTGTGTTACACAATTGGATAGCCTATGGATAAAGACAAAAATGGCTTCCTAAGTGGCTCTAGTGGCAAAGAACTCACCTACCAATGCAGGAAATGCAAGAGACGTGGGTTTGATCCCTGGGTTGGGAAGATCCCCTGAAGGAGGAAACGGCAACCCACTCTAGTATTCCTGCCTGGAAAATGCCATGGACAGAGGCACCTCGAGGGCTACAGCCCACAGGATTGCAGAGAGTCAGAAGCAACTTAGCGTTCAAGTACGCACAAGATAAAAAAGATAGACCTGTTCACTTTGCATTTCAAGATAAACTTCAGATGGATGTAAAAAAGAAAGCATACAGGTCTCAGGGAGAAAAACATATGAATTACTTTATAACTTGGAAGAAGGAAATATCTTTCTGCAATCCAAAATCCAGAAGCAATGGGTTTTTCTACAGAGATTTGAGTATATTAAAATTCTAAAACGGAACTTTTTACATGGCAAAAATTATTATAAGTAAGATGGCAACTCGGAAAAATATTTTTTAACACTTATAAGGAAAAAAACCTCCTAATATATAAAAGGCTTCAAAGCAATTCCATTCTTAGGTATACATCCAAAGAAATACAAACATTATTTCCACACAGAGATTTGCATGTGAATGTTCACAGGATCATCATTCATAAGAGCAAAACACTGGAAACCCAAGTCCAGGACTGAAAAATAACTAAATTGTGATATATCTATACAATGGAATACCATTCAGCAGAAAAAAAAAAAAAAAAAAAGAATGAAGTACTGATAAATGCTACAACATAGATGAAATTTGAAAATATTATGCTAAGTGAAAGAACCCAGTCACAAAAGGTCACATATTGTATGGTTTTATTTATATATCTCCAGAACAGGCAACTTCATGGACACTGAAAATAAATTAATTGTTGCCAGGGGCTAAGGGAAGGGAGGGTGATGTGAATAGGTAAGTAGTTTCGTTATGGAATGATGAAAACATCCTGGAGTTAGTGATGATTGTACAACCTTGAACATACTAAAAATCACTGAACTGTATACTCTAAAAGGGTAAATTCTACAGTATGTGAATTATAAATTAACTGCTTGAAGTTGATAATTAACATAAACAGATAAACTCTTTCAGTAACTTATGATTTAACTCTTTTAAAAAGTAACTTAATATGCAACCTTGAGCAAATCACTCCATTTTGCCTCTTCTTTCTCTATCTGTGGTAAGCAGTTCCTTAAAGCCTTCCTAAGAGGCCCTGATGTTTGTAACACATTTAAGAAGTTGAATGAAAAACTGTCTGATCAGATACGAATAAATACACAGCTTGAAGGGGAAAAGGCTGACATTATAAGATACTGAAAGAAGAGCTTCTATTTCTTAAAGAATGAGCCTTTCTCATTGTTCTTAACATAATCTACTAGTTACCATTGCTTAAGAGCTTGTGTGTCAGGAAGCATAACTGCTTTTCATATGTTATCTCATTCTCACAGCACTCTAAGGTAAGCAGAAGTATCCCAGTTTTAGAGTTAAGAAACAGACTATGAGAGGATAAATGACTTAACTAAAGTAAATACTCAAGCTAGCCTTCAAACTCAGATCATTATCACTTCAAACAACCATCTCTTTTGCACCAAGGTATAATGAGAACTGGGTTCCAGAATCACTGTGGACGGTGATTTCACTGCAGCCATGAAATTAAAAGACAACTGCTCCTTGGAAAGAAAGTAATGACGAACCTAAACAGTGTATTAAAAAGGAGAGACATCACTTTGCCTACAAAGGTCTGTATAGTCACAACTGTGGTTTTTCCAGTAGTCATAGTCATGTATGGATGTGAGAGTTGGACCATAAAAAAGGCTGAGCACCAAAGAATGGATGCTTTTGAACTGTGGTGCTGAAGAAGACTCTTGAGAATCCCTTGGACAGCAAGGAGATCAAACTAGTCAATCCTAAAGGAAATCAACCCTGAGTATTCATTGGAAGGACTGATGCTAAAGCTCCAATACCTTGGCCACCTGATGTGACGAGCCAACTCACTGGAAAAGACCCTGCTGCTGGGAAAGATTGAAGGCAGGAGGAGAAGTGGGTTGCAGAGGATGATATCGCTAGATGGCATTACTGACTCAATGGACATAAGTTTGAGCAAACTCCGGGAGAAAGTGAAGGACAGAGGAGCCTGGGGCGCTGCAGTCCATGGGGTCATAAAGAGTCAGACACAACTTAGTGACTGAACAACAAGTAAGAACAACAATAGTAACAAAAATCCAATATAAATCTGGGTTTCTGAAGTCTTGTTTCTGCCACTTAATATCTGTGATATTAGGCAAGTTAATGAACATTTGAATTTTCTCAATAAAAGAAAATAATAACCTTCGCCCCAACTTACCTCATGGAATAATATAAAAAAGGGACTAATATATATGTGTCATTTAAAGCACTATAAAACTATAAGAGATAATTGTAGAAACAAAGTACTTACTATTGATGATCCAAAACCATACTGAAAAATGACTTACAGTCTCTCTAATCGTAATGGAATGTACTAAAATAGTGACTTTCAAAACACCCTTAAGCACACCACATGAAATAGACTAAATGTTTGTGCCCCCAAAATTCACGTTAAATCCTAACTTCCAATGTTACTTTCAAAGGTGGAGCCTTTTGGAGGTGATAAAGTCATGAGGGTGTAGCTCTCATAAAAGTGATTAGTAACCTTATAAAAGAGACCTTATAGAGCTTCCTTTCCCCTTCCCACAGGTAAGGACACAGTGAGAAGACTGCCATCTATGACCAAGAAGCAGTCCTCACCATACACGGAATCTGCTGGTGCCTTGATCTTTGACTTCTTAGTCTTCAGAACTCTGAGAAAAAAAATATGGTATTTTTTTTATGGTAACCTAACAGACTAATACCAGTTGCAAGCAGGGCTCTAAAGTCAGAGTAGTTCCAAAAGCTTTAAAAAGTTCAAAACCACTGTTCTGAGCATCATCTAGTGGCATCTATCAGGGAACAATAAAACCAGGATTTCAGGCTTTACCCAAGAAATAACATACATAAAGCTACTGCCACAATGCCTGGCACACAGTACTAACAAAAAGAAAAAAGTAATTGCTATTATAGCTTTATCCAGTAATACTTTGGAATTACTAAATTCAATTGGAAAAAAATAAATTATGGACACTCAAGAAAAACCAAAATCTCAAAACCACCCTGAATATGCAAACACAGCTAAACAAGGTTTACTGAAACTGAAGGCAAGAGATTATGGAAAATAGTTGAAAGAGTAAGTCATATAAGATACTGTCAAAGGAACAGTTCCAACCTGAGAGTAAGAGAAAGGCTGGGGAGTGGAAAAGATGGGAAGATTAAAAAAAGCAAGTGAGAAGAAGTTAGAAATGCAGGATGATTCAAAACTGGCGGAAGTGAGACTTTATAAACTAGGACCGACTTTAAAAAAAGGAAGACTGAATTCCAGGGTATTTGCAAAGGAATAAGATACATAACTCAAATTAACTATTGCCAACAATAATTATAAACCCAAAAAACACAATGGGTCTCAGAGTCCAGAGATCCAAGTCCTTAGTGGCCCTACTGCCAAGCTTCTAGGAAGCATAAGTATGAGGAAGATTTGCATTTCAGTTTTCTCATTTATTAAGAGAATATACTACTCCCTGCTTCCTAGTTTACCTAACAGAATACAGAATTCTCCAAGGCTCAGTTCCCTCAACCATTTGATGAAGCAGTAAAACCATTTCAAAGCTCTCTTCCAGTTTGATGACTCTAGGGAAGGAGAGTCTATATTATCACTAACATTAGGGTTACATGAGGCATGCCTATGTTCCAATAAGGAAGTAAAAATTCAGGAAAATAAGCCCCTTGAGGAACACATAAAATTCACCAATAAATGCTCTTCTTTTCACAGTACTATAAAAAAGCATCTTTCTAAAGAACTTTATTTTCCAGAATAAGCAGTTAACCTAAATTAAGAGGATCAAAGCATCTATTTAAAGAGGTTAAAGTGAAAGTCACTCAGTCATGTTCGACTCTTTGCAACCCCATGGACTGGTCCATGTAATTCCCCAGGCCAGAATACCGCAGTGGGTAGCCTTTCTGTTCTCCAGGGGATCTTCCCAACCCAGGGATCAAACCCAGGTCTCCCACATTGCAGGTAGATTCTTTACCAGCTGAACTACAAGGGAAGCCCTTAAAGAGGTTACTGCTGCTGCTAAGTCGCTTCAGTCATGGGGACTCTGTGCGACCCCATAGACAGCAGCCCACCAGGCTCCTCTGTCCCTGGGATTCTCCAGGCAAGAGTACTAGAGTGGGTTGCCATTTCCTTTTCCAATGCATGAAAGTGAAAAGTCAAAGTGAAGTTGTTCAGTCATGTCCGACTCTTCATGACCCCATGGACTGCAGCCCACCATGCTCCTCCGTCCATGGGATTTTCCAGGCAAGAGTACTGGAGTGGGGTGCCATTGCCTTCTCCGTTAAAGAGGCTAAGTTACTAACAATTAAGCTAATCAGTAGATTTTAGTACATGTGCTGCTGAAGTGGGCACTAATCAGTAGATTTTACTTTCTCTTAGCATTTTTCTTCGGTTCTTCATCTTCAGAGAACTTGTTTTGCCAACGTGAGAAGCTAAGCTCTAAACTTATCTGAAGCACATATGGTTATTAAAAAGCTAGTATTTTTATGTATTTTCACAGGAGAGCACTGGAATACTGAAAGACCAAAGTTTAGATTGAAAAAGGCAGCAACTAAGATACATATCAACAATAAATGCTACATTAATTTTATAGTCCAGGTTAATTTCCCCCAAATAATCTACTACAGATCAGCTTCCAGATCCTCCATGATCATGTTACAGTCCTACCTTAGTCTTCCAAAGTCAAAACAATCTTCATTTTACCTTACATGCAGCCTTCTGCCACCTCTTTGTACTGTGTGCATTCACTGACCTACCTTCTACCTTCATCTGTCAAGGTTTTCTCATTTTTCTACTCTGTCCCATGGTCAGGTCTCCACTTAAGTCTTTGTTTCCTTCCCCAGTTTTTCCAATCATTCTCACTACCCCTCTACCCTCCTGTTTTAATTTATAGGATTCTCCTTTCTCTCCATTCCTAGGACCTGTTTTCACAGCACTGTATCTCCTATCTTCGTCTCCTTTTTGGTAAGCTTTTGTACATGTTACTTCTTCAGAACCTAAGATTTTTCTTCTCTAGTCCTTATTCCAAGAATATCTATCAATCCATCTCTAGAATTCCAAATAAACACTCTTGATTACCACATACCTAAATATTTTTTCTATCCCTTACAGTCACTAGTCTCCAGAATCCTGTCTGATACTACACACACACCTCAAAACCGACTACCTGATCAATTACCTATTTTTGAGCAATTACCTCTCCCAGGTTCAACTCATTACACTCTCTCTCCTACATCTTAGATCCCCCAACCTGGCCCAGTTCATTCAACAACCTAAAATTCCAAAAGCCAACACAGCTCCTCCCATTCCAGTAAATGGTGGTTTCCCCCAAAACATTTTAAGCTGCTACTCTCAATACTTCACTGAGTTTTATCAGACCAGTACATAACTTCCACCAGACCTACTTGCCCTGCAAAAATCAATTGCCCAAATCTTCCTCTTTAACCTTTCCAGACCTTCTCTCTGCAGTAAGCCATTAGTTAAACCCTATTCCTACTCATTTCTCAATCTCTGGAGCCCACAGTCACTCTCTAAACCCCTGCGTGCTCTCTCTCATCACTCCTCCCCTTACTCCCTACCCTTACTTCTCAGCACATTCCTGTCACCCCTAACAGTCTTCCTGGCTATGTTCTCCATCTTTCCTTAAGCCTATTCCCCACACTTTCTCAGCACCCCTTAAGAGACCTAATCTCTAAGTCATTTGCTCACTCCCTGAATATGCCTCTTCACCTTTAGAAACTCTCTCCAGAACCTTCTGCTCCCTAGTTCTCTTTCCTTCTCCAACCTTGCCTCAGGCGTCCCGTTTCCCCCAGCTTCTTTCTATTATCTAGTTCTCACAGAAACTAGATAAGGATTTACTCCTCCCAAATCTTTCCCTAGGTCTTCTCCTAATTTCCCTCAACTTTTCACTTAGTCATTTCCCATTTCCCTCAAGCATCCCTGAATGATTTCCCTCCACGTTTGTCACAACTCTTTTTCCTTTTCTCAAACCTCCACCCGTTCTTCTGAGGTGCCTCATACATCTCTTAAACTATCTTCTCAGCTTCCTCAATCTCTGCCTCATTCCCGTCTCCCTCCAATACTATTTGCCCTTTAATTTCCAGTGACTTGGCGCCTCCCCTAGTTCCCAGGTCTGCCTTCTACTTCATGTAAACGTCTCCAGGCCGCCGCCAACATTCTCTCAATCCTTAGCCTGCCTTGCCATGCCACTCTAAAGGCCGAGAGCCACCATTCTCCAACGGTCGGGGCCGGGCCTCTAGGGAGAAGGGGTACGGGTCACGTACCCCATTCGCATCTTGGCTCCGCTCTGACTGCCCCCGCTGCCGGGTAGTGGAGGGCGAGAGGGCAAGCGCCCAAGATGCATACTCTTCTCGAGGGCCGACATGAAGGGCAGGCCGCAGGTAGTCGAACAGTAGCCGAAGCTTCGTCCCACGCTAAGTGCGGCCCAACCGGTCACAGCTCGCTCCCCTAGCGACGCCCTGTAGCCTTTAGACAGCACCCAGCTACCGGCAGCACCGCCCACCGGCTCTGTAAACTCCACCCCCTCGCCCCAGCACTTCCACCGGAAGTGCGCAGGAACACTCTACAAAGGGAGCTGGGTAACGGAGTCTCTGACCCTTCAGACCCCTACGAGAGAACTCCACGACCTTCGCCGGAAAGAGAAGCGCTCCTATGTACCCTGGGAAATGGAGTCCTCAAAGACGGCATCCTACGCTTGCGCAGTTGGAGGCAACCGCGTTCAACCCTGCAGAGGTAGCGTAGCAAAGCATCCTGGGTGTTGTAGTCTACTGGTGGGAAAGAGTCTTGGCGCCTTCTTTTCTCGTCGCTTCCCAGAGACTGTTAAAGAAAGAACCACTTCTTCCTGCCTCCCAGGCTGCCCAGCGGCGCCGGTTGCCGGGGAACGCTAGCGCCTTGGGAAGGGATGGCGGGAGGCTACAGCTTAGGTGCTGGAGCCGTAGTTGAGTTGGTGAAAAGCTCGGGATCGTCATGAAGCAACGGAAAGCTCAGGGGCCTGGGGGAGGCCGTAGCCGCAAGAAGAGAGGTAATCTGAGCGACCAAAGGTGGAAGAAAGCGTAGTTGGGCGATTGGGCGGAGTTTGTGGAGAGGGGCTCTAGGCATTCTAGGAAGACCTCCCACAGCCGCGTGTTAAAAGAGCCGGGAAGAGGATTGCGGAGGGAAAATAAACCGGGGCATCGGAAGCTTAAAAGAGAGCATTTGACCCTCCCGCGAATGGAAACGGTATAGGGGCTGGACTAGGGGGCAAAGTGGGTGGATGACTTGAATGAGGGGAAGGCTTGCAAAGGAAGAGAACGAAAAAAAGTGTAGGTTTTGTTTTGGTTTTTACTTTTTAAAAATTGAGGTATAATTAACATATAACATTATGTTAGTTTCAGATGTACATTTGGATTGGATATTTGTATATATTTCGAAATGATTGCCAGTTGTCTCGTTAGCATCCGTTACCATACATAGTTACAATTTTTTTTTCTTTTGAAGAGAACGTTTAAGATCTACTCTTTAGCAACCTTCAAATATACAGTACACTACCGTTATAGCCACCGTGCTGTATCTTAAATCCCCGTGACTTAGGAATGTTTTTCATAAACGTGTGGGGGCAGGAAAAGGGGACGTAGAACTTTGCAGGTCCCTATGGGACTGGAAGAAAAACAAGTTGGAGAGTATGTCGGTAATCCTAGTAGGCAAGGATCACGTTTTAGGCCTTACTGAATCCCCCAAAACTAGCACACAACAGGACTCGATAAATGTCAGTTGAATGACTGAAGTGTGAGGCAATTATGAATCATGAAGGGCCACAGATGGGAGTAGAGAAAAACCAGTTATGGAGGAGAGAGAAATAAAGACTGGGGATTGACAGTGTGGTAGGGGGTGAGGGTATGAAGATCTCTGAAGGATTTGAGATGGTGAAAATGTTTAACAGGAGGACTTTATCAGTTTAGTCCACTTCAGAAGATGCAAGCTCACCAGGAGACCAGGGGAATGTTAGCTTCAGCAAGAACAGTCACCCTGGGAACCCAGGGCAGATCAGGAAACAAAATTGAATCTCTGCAGAGCTGCCTTGAAACAAAAACTGGGTGACTCTGCCTTTTTACGTTATAGGCAAAGAGGTATTTGGAATAGTGATAGTGCATTAGGCCCCTGGGTTGAGGACTAAAGCTGCAGTCTAGAAATGAATCTTATCTGTTGTTTAAAGATAACTAAGGCAGTTTTGAGGCAATGTATTTCCTTCCAGGAATGATGCAAGATATGAAACAGAAGTGTGAAAGTGTTCAGTGCTGTGCTACCTACCTCAAACCAGTCAAGAATATTTGGTTGATAGGAGGAAAATCAAAATTGAAATAACATGCTAATGTCCTTCTCATTATACCATGTGCATATACAGTAATAGTCGTGCACACGCCTGTGTATAATTTTTGTATTGAAACTACTTATTCATAAATATTATGGTGGGTCTTCAGTCAAGAAAGCGGAAGAGGTGTTCTCTCGGAAATCCAAAGTATTAGTTATATAAATTTCTGATCTGATAGACTTCAGTGTATTTTCTTCTTGAGGCATGACCACTCTCCAAAGGAAAAGTGAGAAGAATAGAAAGGTGTGTGTAATATTGGAATAAGTTCTTAAACTTCCTGTAAGTCATGGTTAAAAGATACTGTGAAGGGGAAGACAATCAGGGTCATTAAAGGAAAGCTTTATAGAAAGTCAGGGTTAATTGCCTTCTTTACATGTTACTATCCGTCTAAAAGCCATAAATATTATGAACATAGCACTATGCTAAAGAATAGTGGCAGAATCTAAAGGTGATACTTTCTGTCCTCATTGATTATATGATATTGGCAGGAAGAAAAGACACAGTTTAAGGTGGTCTTTATGGAAGCACTGAGTTGTATGGTGTGCATTTCATTTGTTAATTGACAGGAGTTGATGCTGTTTATATTTAGTGACAGTTTTAAAGTATGAGAATTAGGTAAAAATAGCATCTTTAAAACTGGACATTGCCATAATCAGAATAGCAGTACTTGGAAGAAAAATTTTAATCTCACTTCAGAGGTATTTTAAAATCTATATATTGTATCGTTCATGGTATCTGGTCCCATCACTTCATGGGAAATAGATGGGGAAACAGTGTCAGACTTTATTTTGGGGGGGCTCCAAAATCACTGCAGATGGTGATTGCAGCCATGAAATTAAAAGACGCTTACTCCTTGGAAGGAAAGTTATGACCAACCTAGATAGCATATTAAAAAGCAGAGACATTACTTTGCCAACAAAGGTCTGTCTCGTCAAGGCTATGGTTTTTCCAGTGGTCATGTATGGATGTGAGAGTTGGACTGTGAAGAAAGCTGAGCACCAAAAAATTGATGCTTTTGAACTGTGGTGTTGGAGAAGACTCTTGAGAATCCCTTGGACTGCAAGGAGATCCAGCCAGTCCATCCTAAAGGAGATCAGTCCTGGGTGTTCATTGGAAGGACTGATGCTGAAGCTGAAACTCCAATACTTTGGCCACTTCATGCGAAGAGTTGACTCATTGGAAAAGACCCTGATGCTGGGAGGGGTTGGGGGCAGGAGGAGAAGGGGACGACAGAGGATGAGATGGCTGGATGGCATCACCGACTCAATGGACATGAGTTTGAGTAAACTCCAGGAGTTGGTGATGGACAGGGAGGCCTGGCATGCTGCGATTCATGGGGTCGCAAAGAATCGGACACGACTGAGCGACTGAACTGAACTGAACTGTATCATTGTTGTTTTCATTTAGTATCTTTCAGTTAAAGAATCGTTTATACTACTATGTCTTAAATTGGTGTGTTCTTTCCTCACAGTAACCTGAATCCAATCCTGAACACTAACTAGTTTTCAGGGTGGCTTAGGTGACCAGATAGGTTATTCTGTGGTCTGGTTTGCTAGTTACTTCTCATATATTAGGATAAATAGAAGTAGCCTTCTCTCTGTAGAGATTAAAATATTTTTATGTGTTTTTCATTCAAAAAGAAGATGATTTGTTTTCTATATTTAGACTAAATTTTGACTTTGTATTCTTGGATTCCTCCACAGGTTTAAGTGATATTTCTCCATCTACAAGCTTGCCGCCCTTGGTTGAAGGCCAGCTACGCTGCTTTCTGAAACTTTCTGTTAATAAAGTCATATGGAAGATTGCAAAGCCTCCTGCTTGTGTGCTTGTCCGGGTGAGATGGTGGGGAGAAACATCAGAAGGAACCCTCTTTTGTCCCAGAGATGCATTGCAGACTGAACCAAAAGCTGTGAGAACAACTACACGTTATGCTATTCGCTGTGGTCCAAAGCAGTTTACCTCTTATCTAACAGGTATGTTTTTGTCTTGTCATTTCATCTGCTTGCGTAGTAAGACGCATGTAGCTATGTCATTAACAGTAGGTATTATTATGTTCCTAGTAGCGGTGGCACTGTTAGTTATTGAGGATTCAGAGACGTTATAATTGCCATCATCATTTAGAGTATACTATGTGCTACCAGTTGATAGATATTATTTCTAATCTTTAATAACCCTGAAAGATAGATATTTTCTCTGTTTTATAGACAATGAGACTGAAGTTCAGAGAGATGAAATGAATACTCTATATAAGGTTCTATAGTTGATATATGGCAAAACTAGAATTTGAACCCACTTCTCTCTGACACCAAGACTCATTCACTTGTCACTACATTGTACTTCTTTAGGTAATAACTATAATCTCTACTCTGGAACTTCCATTATACTCAAGGGAAAAATTTACTAATAGTAAGGATATAAAATTTAGTAATAAAAATTTACTAGTAATACAAGATAATACATGCTAAGTACCAATTGAGTGTTTTAGTGAGTTAGTAGTACAGGTTTTCAGAGAAGGGAGGATCCCTCTACTGGGAACCAAGAGCCAAAATTTCATTTCTGTTCAAGGAAGGCATTCTGAATATACTGTGTTATTTCTCTATTCAAGTCAAGCTTTCATATATACATTTTAGATGATGGACTTATCAAGTCAATTCAAGTCAGTAAAAGGCATTTATCATGTAAGTATTGTTGGGCTAAGAATACAGGAGAGCCAGAGGTGAATTAAAGATTAACTTGTGCTTAAGTTTACATTCTTTCCAGAAGAAAATTTTGAAGACATCAAAATATAAAGAAAAAACTCAGTTATTCAAAAAATATGTTTTTTTGAATAAAAAAAATAAAATACTTAGCATGCATCAGACATTGTGCTTAGGTGCTGTGGAGATTATAAAAATGAATCAAAAGATTTAATCCAAATGGTATCTAATTCTAACTAAATTAACAGAGAAGTTTAGTTATGATATTAGGTAGAAAGTGATAAGAGCTTTTAAAAGATACCCATAAATATTTGATTAAGAAAATTAATGAGACATAGGTGAGCCTGGATGTTAGTAAATAAGCAACAAATGTTGATACATTTCTCGTATTCTATACATGCACATTATTTTATACTCTACAGAGCACTTTTACACCTATTAGTTCATAGAATTTCCTGGTAACTTACATGATTAGATAAGTCAGGGACTGTGATATGTTAAGTAATTTGCCTAAAGTCATATAACAGCCATTAAGCAACTGCCATATAAAAGGATTCTGTGCTATGTGTTTTATTTACAATACTACCATTCCTCACAGCCATGATATAGGTATTATGATGCCTATTTTATAGACAGCTGTGGCTTTCACAGAAATAGACTATGAATATCAGAGCCACAACACAATCACAGTTCTTCTAATTGTAAATCCAGTGCTCTTTTCACTACAGCATTCAACAGATGGTGAAAATAAATCATTTTCTTAACTTTGGTAAGAAAATATTCAGAAGTTACACTGTTCTGAAATAATCTCAAATTGCATATGCATGCATTGTATAAATTGGGACCATGAAGGTGTTAAGTCAAAGCAACCAATTGAAGAATCCAATTAAGGAGTTTATTTCCATTCCTTTTGGTTCTAAGTGCTCTCAGCATTTCAGTCCTCCAGATATTATTGAGGAATAAGTAATAAAATACTCCTGAGAAGCAGGGACCAGCTGCTGCATCTATATAAGAGAAGCCTTTTGTCCAGTTCAAAACTAGATATGGTGAGAATTTAAAAACTGAGAATTGTTACTTTTTTATGTCAAAACTAAAGCCTGAATCCTTGCCAAATATGTTAAAAAAAAATACTCTTAAAGGTATTTTCCTTATCAAATAGTTGATATGCTAGCTATTTCTGTATAATATTTTCCCTCCATTTGAGATATTTATCGTTGCTTTTCTCTAAAACTTTGTTTTTTTAATCTTGGCTTCACTCTTTCCCACCCCCTGATTGATATGGTAATATATAGTTTATTTGAAAATAAAGTGATTTTTTTTTTTTTAAGTAAAAACATTTGGTAATGTGTACTCCTCTGCCCACTTCCAAAAAAAATAAATAAATAAATGAAATCTGTCTGCTGATGTTGTAATTGTTTCTGGTTAGATATGGCTGTGCTGGTGCTGGAAGTAATCACCAAACTTGAACATCTTCCAGTTGGTAGAGTTCAGATCAGTGGACTAGCCCAGCTTTCTCCAACCCATCACATCGATGGATTTTTTACCATTGTTTCACCAACATCTAAGAAACTTGGAGAACTCCAGGTAAATATATAATTCTCTGCTACATAGAGTAGAACTTTAGGGGCACAAATATTTGAGTCTGTTTGTAGAATGGGAAGGTACATGACTCCCAAGTACCCCGCAAATACCCACTCCATGCCTTTGTTCTTACCCAATGACTGTTTTGTACTTATTTCCCACTTATCCATATCCTCTTAGTTCTCTACTGCCCATCTCAAGTTCCAAGAATCCTTCACAGCTCCTTCTGCACTCATTCTTCTCTGTGCTCTCTGTTACTTTTATAACATGAATTACATAATCATTGTTCAGTTATAATCTTACATAGTCTCCAAAATCATGTATCTGTAGTTTCCTTTTAATTTCCTTTCCTTTTAGTTTATAGATTCCTTGAGAGACAGGACAGTATTTTCTTCTTTCTTTGTTTTTCCCCACAGCTCCTAAGGTAGTGCCAAGCAGTAATAGCTTGTTTGACTCATTTAAGTGGTATCTTTGATGTTCATTCATTCATTCAGCCTACATTTTTTTTAGTCTGTTATGTGCCATTAATTTAGGATACAGAGATAAGAGATCTCCTTTCAATTAGTTTTCCACAGTCAGGTGGGATGAAATAGAAAAGAGTAACAAATAGAACACAGTGTGATACATACATAGTAAATATATGTACTAGATAGTGGGAAAGAACATAGAAGGGTCCCTTTCTGAGGGAGACTCTGGGAGTTCTTCCTGGAGAAATCCTTGAGAAATGTGGTGAGTTTAATACTTTGTCAAATATATTCTAAAATATGTATAGAAATTTAAGCAAATATTTAAGAAAGCAGTTCAAAAAAGATGAAGAAAGAACATATAACATTACCAGATGTAAGAATTTGTTATAAAACCATAAGCACATAATTGTGTCAAAGGAAGAGAATGAAGTCCAGAAATAGATTTAACGAAGTGAAAGAACTTGGGCTTCCCTGCTGGCTCAGTGGTGAAGAATCTGCCTACAGTGAAGGAGCCTCAGAAGACTCAGGTTTGATCCCTGGGTCAGAAAGATTCGCCTGGAGGGAGGGAATCCTCCTCCAGATCCCCTGGAGAATCCCATGGACAGAGGAGCCTGGCGGACTACAGTTTGTAGGATCACAGAGTTAGACACGACTGAAGAAACTGATTGTGCATGCACGCAAATGAAAACTTGGCACTTTCTATACTCTTTATCATATTTTTATTTATAATATTATTTAAAGATAGTGACACCTTATAGTGGTAACTTTGTGGTAAAATGAGACTGGATTACTCCTGCTTTTCTCATATGGTACAATATTGCATCAGACCAGCAAAAACAGTTTGGCATTGTGTTTCAAGAGCCATAAAAATGATCATATATCATTTACATTAATAATTCTACTGCTGGGGACTTGTATTAAGGAAATACCATAAAAATAGAGGAAAGTAATATGCTTAGGACTGGTTATGGAAATGCACTTCTAATATTGAAAATATTCAAACAATTTCATTAGACAATATTAAGACCAAAGTCTATCAGTGGAATATTTTGTTTCCATAATAGATAAAATTATATTGTTAGGATTGTGTAGCAACATGGAAAAATTATTTTGGATTGATAACAGAATTGAAAGTGTACTCACATATATGCATATGATCAGTGACTAGGGAGAAAAAAACAAGGGAAAATAACACAATTGAAATACAGAATTCTAGGTGGGTTCTTTTCCTATTTTTTAAAAAATTTATTCATTTATTTTTGAGTGTGCTGGGTCTTCATTACTGCACACAGGCTTTCTCTATTTGCAGCGAGCTGGGGCTATTCTCTAGTTGTGGTACACACGCGTCTCATGATGTGGTGGCTTCTCTTGTTGAAGAGAATTTCTCTTGTTGAAGTGGGCTTTTGGTACATGGACTTCAGTAGTTGCAGCAGTTGAGCTCAGTGGTTGTGGGTCAGGGGCTCTAGACCACTGGCTTGGTAGTTGTGGTGCACAGATCCAGTTGCCCTAGGGCGTGTAGAATCTTCCTAGACCAGAGATCTAACCCGTGTTTCCTGCATTGGCAGGTAGACTCACAAGCACTGGACCACCAGGGAAGTCCTCTTTTCCTATTTAAATTAGATATAATTCACATGCTATAGAATTCACCCTTTTAAAGTATATAATTCTGTAATTTTTAGTATATTCATAAGAATGTGCAACCATCATGATTATCTAATTCCAGAACATTTTTATCACCCCAAAAAGAAACAATATACCCCTTAGTAGTCATTCCCCTTTTTACTTTCTCCAGCTCCTGGCAACCACTGATTTACTTTGTCTCCATAAGTTACCTGTTCTGAGTATTTAGTATAAATGATGTAATATGTAGCCTTTTGTATCTGACTTCTTTCACTTAATATAATGTTTTAAAGGTTCATCCATGTTGTAGCATGAACCAGTACTTTATTCCTTATTGTAGCTAAATAATATTCTATTGTATGGATATATCACATGTTATTTATCCATTCTTCAGTTGACAGACATTTGGATTGTTTCAACTTTCTGACTTTTATGAGTAATGCTGCTATGAACATTTGCATACAGGTTTTTTTTGTGAACAGATGCTTTCAGTTCCTTTGTATATACCTTGGTGTAGAATTGTGATCATGTGGTAGCTGTTTAAACTTTGAGGACCCGCTGGACTGTTTTCTAAGGTGTTGGATCATTTTTTTCCCCTTATTTGAATGTCAGCTGATAAAATAATACTATATGTTTTTTTATTTAAATATCATTGGACTTGTTGGAGAATTGTTTTTATAGAGTCTTAGAGACAGAGGTCAGATTTTGAAAGATTATGGAATAAGTAAATGCATAGTAATTACAGTGAAGAAGTAGAAATAACAGAGACTTCTACTCTCTAGAGAGAGATAGTGTAACCTAATGGATATAGCACCAGACTTGGACATGGAAAAATTGGTTGGTGTTCATTTGTACTCTCTGAGTTTCAGTATCTTATTTTGTAAAATGAAGATAGTAACTTTTACCTTATAGCCTTGTTGCAGGGATTAAGTAATATGAAAAACAATGTGGAAGCACTTAACATGGTGCCCAGGCATATGAGAGTCACATATAAAATTTACTTGAATTGTAGAGGAAAAGATTGATAGTGGGTGGTAGAATTGAGAAATTTGTTGATACTTTAGAAGAGGAATTGGCACACTGCCTAGTGATCTGAATCTGGCTTTCTAACTGAAAGCTTTCTTATATTTTTAAAGGGTCATTTTAAAAAAGATTGTTCAATCCAGCTGAAAATATTTACCCTCCGCCCCTTTACAGAATGAGTTTGCTGACCCTTTGTAGAGAGTAAGAGACCTGATTTGTAGACCAAGAGAAAAGCAAGTGAAGAAAGATACTGAAAATAAAAGAGGATAATTGAGCAAGGTTAATTATCTGGAAAAGGTCAGTTTTCATTCCAGTCCCAAAGGCAATTTCAAAGAATGTTCAAACGTACAGTTGTACTCATTTCACACACTAGCAAAGTAATGCTCAAAATCCTTCAAGCTAGGCTTCAATAGTATGTGAACTTAGAACTTCCAGATGTACAAGCTGGATTTAGAAAAGGCAGAGGAACCAGAGATCAAATTGCCAACATCACAAAAAAAAAGCTAGAAAATTCCAGAAAAAAATCTACTTCTGCTTCATTAGCTGCTGTAAAGCCTTTGACTATGTAGATCTCAACAAACTGTGGAAGATTCTTAAAGAGATGGGAATACCAGACCACCTTACCTGCCTCCTGCAAAACCTGTATGTGGGTCAAGAAGCAACAATTAGAACTGAACATGGAACAATGGACTGGTTCTAAATTGGGAAAGGAATACATCAAGGCTGTATATTGTCACCCTGCTTATTTAACTTATATGCAGAGTGTATCATGCAAAATGCTGGGCTGGATGAAGCGCAAGCTGGAATCAAGGTTGCTGGGAGAAATATCAATAACCTTAGATAGGCAGATAACACCACCCTAATGGCAGAAAGCAAAGAGGAATTAAAGAGCCTCTTGATGAAGGTGAAAGAGGAGAGTGAAAAGGCTGACTTAAAACTCAGCATTGAAAAAACTAAGATCATGGCATCCGGTCCCATCACTTCACGGTAAATAGATGGGGAAACAATGGAAACAGTGACAGACTATTTCTTGGGATCCAAAATTACTGCGGATGGTGATTATAGCCGTGAAATTAGAAGACGCTTGCCTTAAATATGGTGGTGGTCACTTGCATCTGAACATAGTTTTGGCCTTCCTTGTTGACTCAGCAGTAAAGAATCCACCTGCCAATGCAGGAGACACTGGTTCTATGCCAGGGTCAGGAAGATCCCCTGGAGAAGGAACTGGCAACCCACTCCAGTATTCTTGCCTGGGAAATCTACTCCAGCTAATTTTTGCCACATTGGAATGGGGACCCAGGATTGTTGGAACTTCTGATTTTTCAAGAGAAGCCAGAAATTAAAATTTTTACCTAAAATCGGTTTTTTTAATCACCGTTAAATAATTTTTAAATCTTAACAAATGCTATATTGACCAGCATAAATCTGAAAAATAGATATACTAGTTTGCTCTCTCCAATACTGATAGATGTTGTAAATGTAGAAGATGACTGTGGGCAACTTAGTGCCAAAGAGCATTGAGTCATTGAGAGAACACTGATTTGTGTTCTTAAGGATATTTCATTAACAGATGTGTGAATCATGTGGTATATTCAAGGTATTTGTGGTTGGCATGGAATCTAGAAAAGATGTGGTATATTTGGGCAGTAGAATGATGATCTGGCAATGGCACCATAAAGGAATAAGTTAACCTCCCTTATCCTAGCTAGTAAAAGAAGTAGTTTCCTTTGGAGAAACTTTGGGGGAAATGAGGACACTTTAAGAGAGATGTTCAGTTAAAGTGTAAAGTAATAAGGTAGTTCGTACCCAGTAGAAGCTCTGCAGGGCTCAGTGAAGGGGTTGTCAAAGGAATGAGTACCAGGGTGAACTTTGATTGGGGGCAGAGCATAACTGCTGTGGACTGAAATGAGGATCTGCGAGATGAACACAGGAGTGTATTGGGT
The DNA here is from genome assembly GCF_019320065.1 of Cervus canadensis. NCBI lineage: Eukaryota > Metazoa > Chordata > Mammalia > Artiodactyla > Cervidae > Cervus > Cervus canadensis. The sequence continues at coordinate 48,751,665 of NC_057396.1, read as the reverse complement.
ACACTGTACGGAAACAGAGGGGTTAGGAGTGGAGATTGCTTGGACTGGTAGGAATTACTGAAACAGTATTCTGTTTTACACCTGCAAAACTTGACTCATGCTTTTTTCTCTGCCTGGAATGTTTTACCTCTGTCCCCACTCAACTTTATTGCTCACTCATATTTAAGGTTCTAAACCCAAGTATTTATTTTTCAGTCCTGGAAGCCATCTCTGGCCCTTCTTACTCACCTCTTCCCCAAGCCCAGACCCCTCTTTTGTGTTCCTGCAGCACCCAGTACACATATTTATCCTTAAAACTCATCATTTCATATTAAAATTACTTCTTGTTAAATTTCCCTACAAGACGGCTTCCCTGGAGGCTCAGATGATAAAGAATCTGCCTGCAATACAGGAGACCCAGGTTCAATCCCTGAGTCAGAAAGATCCCCTGGAGAAGGTAACAGTAGCCCACTCCAGTATCCTTGCCTAGAGAATTCCATGGACAGAGGAGCGTGGTGAGCTGTAGTCCATGGGGTTGCAAAGAGTCGGACACTTCTGAGCAGCTAACCCTTTCACTTTCACAAGATACTCTGATCCTGTGGGTCAGATTGCATGTTTCATTATCTCTTTGCCCCAGGCAAGTAGCACAGAACTTGGCATTGATCTCAAAAAATACTTGTTAATTGAACAAAGGAGTTAGACCAGCACCTATATTTTTATTGTAAAGTAGGTGTGGCAGGTACCTGGACTTGCTTCCCCCCCCCCCCCCCCACTGGTAATAGAGACCATTGAGTTGTTTTGTAACTAGTTCAAATTTTTTAAGGAAAAAGCAAAACTATGACTAGCCAGTAGGTCATTGTTAAGGCCAGGGACTCTATCTTTATTCTCAGTGTCTCCTTTGTATTTAGAATACAGTGGCTGTCTTTTGGCAAGTGATAAATGGTAGGGGACAATTTTCTGACACATTTGGGCAGCCAGGATTTTATTTGGGCAGCCAGGATTTTATGTGATCCTCTTACAGCAGTGACTGCACGAAGTATTTATCCCACTGCATTCTGGTCATTTGAAGAAAATCTTGATGAATAGATTTAAAGGACTTTGTGCTACCTGGTTCATGAACAAAGTTCTCATCAAGACCCAGGTGTGTTTACTGAGTCTCTGCCTTGACAATTTCTCCACACAAATTACTCCATTGAACTTCCCAGAGACTTCTTAAAATGTTTAACTGAAATCTTTTTTAAATGTTAAAATGTTTAACTGAAAATTTTTGCCTTAGGCCATTCATCATTATGTGACTCTCTTTGGCTCCTTTAACAATTCTTTCTGCTTTCTTTGTCATTGTAGCCTAACTGAACACTGCTTTTTTTTTCTTTGGGAGTACATTATTCAGTTTTTTCTCTAAAGTTTTGCTTTAGGCTCTGTTTTACTTTTTACTCCCCCATTGGACTTTGTTTAGCTTTTCAGAGAACCGGAGAGTTTTTCAGTAGAGTGCCGGAATTCAGTGGAGTGAGATGATAAAGGAAACTTCAAGAAAACTAAAACTTTACATCTTACTGTTCCTCCCTCTTCACCCTGCCTCCTCCCCAGCATAGAACTAGGGCCTTATTTTTCTCAAATAACTAGCAATAAGGATGCAACAAGTTGTTTTTTTATTTGTCAGACCATTAGTCATTATTATGCATACTTGATGTGTGCACTAAGTGTGTGCTATGCTGATTAGTCTACAGAAAAATGAATGAGACAGTCCATGCTTTTGAGAAATTCATAATCTAATTAGGATAACAAATAAACTGAAAGTACAAATCCCTCCTTTAAGCATCTGCTTTCTTTTTTAATCTTCAAATTAGGATAATATACTTTCCTGACAGAATTGTATCATCGCATTAGCTTCTCTATGTGGGGAATGTAGCACAGTTTCTGGCCTCTTATAGTATTCAATAAATGGTGGTTATATGAATGGATAGATAACAGAGTAAGTAGAAAAATGGAAAACGGAGTGGCCATAACATCTCTGCCTAGACACAAAAAAGTTTTCATAGAGGAAATAATACTGGAGGAAATCTGCATATAGAGGCATAAAGGAATGAAAAATAAGGTAAATTTAGAAAACTCTTAAGTAATTAGTAAATCTAGAAGAGGGAGATGGGGGAGGAGAGCACAGTGAGAGATGAGGCTTCTGATGTAGGCAGGAATTTGAACTTGATCCTATAAGAAATGGGGGTCATTAATTTATATTAAACAGTTTAAAAATTAATCAGTGCTAAAAAATAAAACTTCTAATACATTGCATGTCTCTTTCAGGTCTCACTTGCTCTGGAGCCTTTGTCAGAAACTTATGACAGCTACAATCCTCTTCCTACCACTAACATGACAGAAAATGTGCTTTTATCTGAGCAGGGATTCAGAGAATATTCTGAAGCAAGCAATACTCAATTTCTGGTTCCATCAAGGCTTCATAGGATCCCTACTACCAAAATTGATGGAAAAGATTTAGCAGCTAATAGCAGTAGGTCAACCCCGCCAAGGTAATTACCACACCTAATACCAATCGGTCTGTCAGCTAACTCCCACTGAACGCATAATGTTTGTCTTTCATTTGTGGTTGCTTAAAAGACTAAAGGTAGTCATTTCACCAAATAAGTATTAAGTACGCACTGTTTCCTGGTGCTGGGCATAGAAATTAATAAGAGGCAGTTCCTGTTTTATAGATGGCTCATAATCTAGTGAGGAGGCCAATACACAGGTAAATAAGTATGTCTAAGTCATATAGAGATGCTATGATGGGCAATGAAGGGAAAGAGGGAAACGGCAGTGTTTTGTGAAAGGGAATGAAGGAAGAAAGATAGATTTTGATTTTAAATAATTATCAGGCATTTGCTTTGTGTCAGGCTCAGCACTGAGCTTTTTGTTTCATTGTCTCACTTTAGCCACAACCATACCATAGGTAAAACATCTATTATTTATTTCATTTGGGAGATGAAAACAGATTTACAGAGTCTGAGCTACACTGCTATATGCCACTGATCCACTTTCTGTCTCTGATGAAGTATAATGTTACCATAATGGTTAATATACTGCTGAAGTTCTCCTTTATTTTAAAACAGGGGGAAAGATCACTTGTACTTTGCAGAGAACTCGGATACAATAAAAGACTCTTTCGGTGGACTCCAGCACCATCTTAATTCAGGACAGAGTTTAGAGTCTGTGACTCTGAAAGGCAAAGCCCCACGGAAGCAGATGTCCCTTCTCAACAGTTCTGAATTCCAGCCTCAAATTAGCACAGTTGCCAAGAGTCACAGTGACTCATGCATTCTTTCTTCAAACAACCCCCCTACCAAGGACCTTCTTTCAGGTATGTATATATTTGTGAACTGAGACTAAGCTATATTTATTGGGACTCTGCTCGTTAAGCAACATACAAAGAGAAGCAAGACTTCTGTTTGAACTAAATAGGCAAATAAAAGTGAGTAATCTTACTAGAGTCCAGAATCTCTAACCATTGAAGGGCAGCTCTATTAAACCACTGAATTACTTCTAAATAATTACTTCTAAATAATTATTGGGTGCTTATAATTTTAAGTTTAGAGAAGGCCATTTAAAGTGAACCTCAGTATGCAAGGAAAGTCTTTATCGCAGAAAAATATTAGTCCTTGTTTTTTTCCAGATAATTCAAAGCGAAGAAGAATTTTGTCTCCTCATCAGAATTTACTTATACCATTGTGCAGAGGCTAGTACTAAATCTGTTTCATATTCTGAAAATTGTTGGTTTCACTGGGAACATTCATTGTACAAAAACTGCTAATCTTAAGCCTGGGAGTTAAATATGACTGACAACCAAACAGAAATAGAAAGGAGTCAGTTTACATGTGTAAGAACTTAGACTGAAATTTTAAAAGAAAATAGCAACTGGATCGGATTACCTCATGTTGGAGAGTGGTATTATAAAAGCAGTTTTGGTACCTTGTGTTGCACTGTAATAGTCAGCAATATATCTCTGACATCAACAGCATGACATGAATTTGTTGCCATCCTCACAAGTAAAATTTCCAAAGTAGAATATCTATGACAGTAGTAGAAAAGTCTTTTAAATTAAAACTGCTTGGGTACATAATTTACATTAATAAGGACTTTTTTAAATGAAGAAAAACATTGTGTTCATATTTTTCAACTAAAGTGTCTGTGATCCCCTATTTTAAAAAATATACCCTGATTATAATATTTTATACTTTAATACAACCCTAGGCTGCACTAACAAAGAAAATTGTCCCACTATACTCAGCACTTGTCGTCTCACACCTAAAATATTTTGTATAGACCTGGGAACCAGATTTTGAGAACCAGGCTTTCATTAAGCAGTTATTTATTCACCACTTATCAAATGTCTGACACTCTTCTAGGTGTGAGGAATACAGCAATTTATTTTTTTTTTAAAGGCCCAAAATCTTACCCTATGGATCTTCTATTGTAGATGGGAACAGATGATAAACTAGGTAAGTATGTAGTGTTAGATGGTGATAATGGCAGTGGGAAAAAATGAAGCAGGGAAAAAGAGGGAATGCTGTTTTATACATCTTGGCAAAGGAAGGCCCCTTTAAGAAGTTAATATTAAAGATCTATAGAAGATGAGTTCCTTCTAAGGAGAGTATCTAGACTAGAGTACTCATTTCACATGCTAGCAAGGTAAGGCTCAAAATCCTTCAGGCTAGGCTTTAGCAATACGTGAACCAAGAACTTCAGATGTACAAGCTGGAGTTAGAAAAGGCAGAGGAACCAGAGATCAACTTGCCAACATCCATTGGATCATTGAAAAAGTGAGAGAGTTCCAGAAAAACATCTACTACTGCTTTATTGACTATGCTAAAGCCTTTGACTGCGTGGATCACAACAAACTGCGGAAAATTCTTAAAGAGATGGGGAATACCAGACCACCTTACCTGCCTCCTGAGAAATCTGTATGCAGGTCAAAAAGCAACAGTTAGAACTGGACATGGAACAACAGACTGGTTCCAAATTGGGAAAGTGCATCAAGGCTGTATATTGTCACCCTGCTTATTTAACTTGTATGCAGAGTACATCATGAGAAATGCTGGGCTGAATGAAGCACAAGCTGGAATCAAGATTGCCAGGGGAAATGTCAATAACGTTAGATACGCAGATGAAACCATCCTCATGACAGAAAGCAAAGAGGAACTAAAGAGCCTCTTGATGAAGGTGAAAGAGGAGAGTGAAAAAACTGCCTTAAAACTCAACAGTCAAAAAACTAAGATCATGGCATCTGGTCCTATCACTTCATGGCAAATAGATGGGGAAAAAATGGACAGTGAGAGACTTTATTTTCTTGGGCTCCAAAATCACTGTGGACAGTGACTGCAGCCATGAAATTAAAAGACACTTGATCCTTGGAAGAAATGCTATAACAAACCTAGGGAGCATGTTAATTAGCAGAGACATTATTTTGCCAACAAAGGTCTGTCTAGTCAAAGTTATTGTTTTTCTAGTAGTCATGTATAGTTGTGAGAGTTGGACCACAAAGAAGGCTGAGCATTGAAGAATGGATGCTTTCGAACTGTGGTGCTGGAGAAGACTGTTGAGAGTCCCTTGGGTAACAAGGAGATCAAACCAGTCAATCCTAAAGGAAATCAGTCTGGAATATTCATTGGAGGGACTGATGCTGAAGCTGAAGCTCCAGTAGTTTGGCTACTTGATGCAAAGAGCGGATTCATTGGAAAAGACCCTAATACTGGGAAAGATTGAGGGCAGGAGGAGAAGGGGGCAACAGAGGATGAGGTAGTTGGATGGCATCACTAACTCAATGGACATGAGTTTGAGCAGACTCCAGAAGATAGTGAAGGACAAGGAGCCTGGTGTGCTGCAGTCCATAGGGTCCCAAAGAGCTGGACATGACCGACTGAACAGCAACAGCCTAGACTAGGGAAGGAACCACCACGAGATATTTAGCTTTAAGAAAACAGCTAAACAGCTACCATTTATTGAGTATTCATTATTGCTAGCTACTATGCCAGGTGCCTTATACATATAAACTTAACAAAAACCGACTGAGGCTGGAATTGTTCAGTTTAGTCGCTCAGTCGTGTCTGACTCTTTGCGACCCCATGGACTGCAGCATGCCAGGCCTCCCTATCCATCATCAACCCCCAGAGTTTACCCAAACTCATGTCCATTGAGTCATGATGCCATCCAACCATCTCATCCTCTGTCGTCCCCTTCTACTCCTGCCTTCAATCTTTCCCAGCATCAGGGTCTTTTCAAATGAGTCAGTTCTTTGCATCAGGTGGCCAAAGTATTGGAGTTTCAGCTTCAACATCAGTCCTTCCAATGAATATTCAGGACTGATTTCCTTTAGGATGGACTGGTTGGCTCTCCTTGCAGTCCAAGGGATTCTCAAGAGTTTTCTCCAACACCACAGTTCAAAAGCATCACTTCTTTGTTGCTCAATTTTCTTTATTGTCCAACTCTCACATTCATACGTGACTACTGGAAAAACCATAGGCTTGACTAGATGGACCTTTGGTCACAAAGTAATGTCTCTGCTTTTTTAATATGCTGTCTAGGTTGGTCATAACTTTTCTTCCAAGGAGTAAGCATCTTTTAATCGGATTGTTATCCCTTTTAATGGGATTATTATCGTTATTTTAAAATGAAGACATAGACTCACAGTTTTAGGGAGTTTCTGTTCTATCAAGGGGGACAGCTGCTTCTTGGCTCCAGTTCATTGTTATCTTAGACTCTAAGGCAAGGTCCTTGCTTCAGTCCCGTTGTACGTTCATAGTTTTCTTAGACCTGCTTTAAAAAAAAAAATCAAGAACTCTGCTGGCCAACTGTTCAAGCCAAACAAAGTGTGCCGGTTGCAACCCATGGGCTGCCAGTGCGCAAATCTCTTCCATAAGGGTTACTAGGATCATTGGGTTTAAAGATAAAACATGACAGATTGTGACTAAGTCTGAGTTAATAGTCCAGTATTCCTACCTGTGCAAAAATGGGAAAGGATAGCTTCAAAAGATAGTGAATTCTTTATCACTGATAATGGTCAAGTGTGGGCTGGATAACTTTGTGATGGGACTCTTACAGATGGGATTAAATCACCAAGTAGACATCTATCTTTAAGATCCCTTCCAGTCACGAGACTGTGGATAATGAAGATTTAAGTGGACCACTTTAGTAAGTAGGTCTAGAGCTAAGGTCTTGGAGGATTATAATAAATACATAAACCTAACCACCTTCCTGGTCTTTATTAAACTGACCTCATGAAAGGGGATACAGAGCTAAATTAGTCATCAAGGTAGTATTTATGAAACACTAAGTACACATCCTACTTATAAGAGTTGGGATTTAGAATAGATAGCAAGGAGTAGGAGCAAAAACCAGAAGCTCTATACCTCGCTGTTTAGCAAGGGCTGTGCCCATGTCATGTAAGAAATAAACAAGGGAAACATTTGTCCTAAACTCACTTAAGTGCCTTTCCTTTGTGTTCAGAAAATGATTATTGAGTTGAGGTGCAGGAAGATCCCATGACAGCTTTCTTAGTGTAAGAACCAGCTTCCTCTTATGATGAGGAGCTAAGGTCTTTTTGTTGCCATGCCTTAGACTTTAGAGAAACTTTTCTAAGAGTGCTTGTTTCAAGGAAGAAACCACTTGAAAGCCAATGAATGGACCATCCTTGCTCAGATTTGTTCACTTGTTGCCATCAGTGTTTATTTCTTTTTTAAAATCTGCTATTGGAAGAATCTTCAGTGCCTATTCTTATTCAGATGTTAATAACTTAATTAAATCATTCTTAAAATATTACCATTCCAGGGAAGTTTTTATTTAGCAAAAAATGCAATTCAACAGATAGCTTTTGAGTGCCTATTTTGTGTCAGCCATTGTTTTGAATATTGGGGTTATAGTAAGAGATAAGTCCCTGACCTTAATGAATTCATTCTAGTAAGAGAAATAGACTCTAAAGCAGATATGATATAATTATATATGATATATACAACAGTAGAAGTGTTTATTAAAACATTTAATGACCACATATAGTATAATCATGTGTGATATATTACAACAGTGGAAGTATTTATTAAAACATTTAATCAGGGAGGGAAATGGGAAGAAGGTTCAAGATGGAGGGAACATATGTATACCTATGGCAGATTCATGTTGAGGTTTGACGGAAAACAACAAAATTCTGTAAAGCAGTTATCCTTGTTAAAAAATAAATGAAGTGAAAGTTGCTCAGTCATGTCCAACTCTTTGTGACCCCATGGACTATACAGTCCATGGATTCTCTAGGCCAGAATACTGGAGTGGGTAGCCTTTCCCTTCTCCAGGTTATCTTCCCAACCCAGGGATCGAACCCAGGTCTCCTGCATTGCAGGCAGTTTCTTTACTAGCTGAGCCACAAGGGAAGCCAAAAAAAAAAAATTTTTTTTAATCAAATTCCTGATGTGTACCAGGCAACAAGGATACAGAGACTAACAAAAGCCAGTCCATCACCTCAAAGTTGGTTGGGTGAGATAAACAATTTTAATACTGCATGGTAATTCTTTGATAGAATGGAATACCTAGAACTTTGAGAGCACAAAGGAAGTATTGTGTTTAAGGAATTAAAAATAGTTGTGTATGGTTAGATCATAAAATACCATGGCAGTAGAAAAACTATTTTTCTACATGGCCCTAAAGTCAAATGAAGTTTATTATTGACACTGCTTTTTATTAACTACTTTATTCAAGCTTTTATTGAGTGTGCCTATCTCATTAAGGAAATGGCAACCCACTCTAGTACTCTTGCCTGGAAAATCCCATGGACTGAGGAGCCTAGTAGGCTACAGTCCATGGGGTTGCAGAATCAGACATGACTGAGTAACTTCACTTCACTTCACTTCACCTCATTAAAGACCTTTAAACCATATCAAATTAAGCCAAGTATTAACTGGAAACTAAAACAAGGAGGACTTCATGTCATATAGCAAGCTTCTTTTTCTTTTTTTTAATTAATTTATTTTAATTGGAGACTAATTACTTTACAATATTGTGGTGATTTTTGCCATACATTGACATGAATAAGCCACAGGTGTACATGTGTTCCCCCCCACCCCACCCCGCCATCCCTAACCCCCCTTCCACCTCCCTCCCCATCCCATCCCTCTGGGTCATCCCAGTGCCCTGGCTTTGAGTACCTTGTTTCATGCATCAAACTTGGACTGGTCATCTATTTCACATATGGTAATATACATGTTTCAGTGCTGTTCTCTCAAATCACCCTTACCTTCTCCCATAGAGTCCAAAGTCTGTTCTTTATATCTGTGTCTCTTTTGTTCTCTTGCATATAGGGTTGTTGTTACCACCTTTCTAAATTCCATGTATATGTGTTAGTATACTGTATTGGTGTTTTTCTTTCTGACTTACTTCACTCTGTATAATAGGCTGCAGTTTCATTCACCTCTTTAGAACTGACTCAAATGCGTTCTTCTTAACAGCTGAGTAATATTCCATTGTGTATATGTACCACAACTTTCTTATCCATTCATCTGCCAGTGGACATCTAGGTTGCTTCCATGTCCTAGCTATTGTAAACAGTGCTGCAGTGAACATTGGGGTACATGTGTCTCTTTCAGATCTGGTTTCCTCGGTGTGTATGCCCAGTAGTGGGATTGCTGGGTCGTATGGCAGTTCTATTTCCAGTTTTTTAAGGAACCTCCACACTGTTCTCCATAGCGGCTGTACTAGTTTGCATTCCTACCAACAGTATAAGAGGGTTCCCTTTTGTCCACACCTCTCCAGCACTTATTATTGTTTGTAGACTTTTTGATGCAGCCATTCTGACCAGCATGAAATGGTATTTCATTGTGGTTTTGATTTGCATTTCTCTGATAATGAGTGATGTTGAGCATCGTTTCATGTATTTGTTAGCCATCTGTATGTCTTTGGAGAAATGTCTGTTTATTTCTTTGGCCCAACTGGGTCATTTGTTTTTCTGGTATTGAGCTGCATGAACTGCTTGTATATTTTGAAGATTAATTCTTTGTCACTTGTTTCATTTGCTATTCTCCAGTTCTGAAGGCTGTCTTTTCACCTTGCTTATAGTTTCCTTCATTGTACAAAAGCTTTTAAGTTTAAGTAAGTCCCATTTGTTTATTTTTGCTTTTATTTCCAGTACTCTGGGAGGTGGGTCATAGAGGATCCTGCTGTTATTTATGTCAGAGAGTGTTCTGCCTACGTTTTCCTCTAGGAGTTTTATAGTTTCTGGTCTTACATTTAGATCTTTAACCCATTTTGAGTTTATTTTTGGGTATGGTGTTAGAAAGTGTTCTAGTTTCATTCTTTCACAAGTGGTTGACCAGTTTTCCCAGCACCACTTGTTAAAGAGATTATCTTTTCTCCATTGTATATTTTTGCCTCCTTTGTCAATGGTAGAGTGTCCACAGGTGTGGATTCATTGCTGGGCTTTCTGTTTTGTTCCACTGATCTATATTTCTGTCTTTGTATAGCAAGCTTCTTTACCAAATTTTCAGTGCTAGCAGACCATGTTTTCCTCATCCTTTCTCATTTAATAAACAAGATAACCATTTTCTGGCTGAATCCCAAAGAGGTTTTTTTTAAAAATAAAAATGCATACAGTGATTTCTGAATGGAATATTGTATAGCCATTATTTATATAGAAAAAAAGTTAATGTATATTGTTAAGTGAAAAGGCAATTATAAAACAGTATACATCATATACCATTTTTGCAAAAGAAAAAATTTATACACACACACACACACACACACACACACACACACACACCTATACAGGAATGTGTATGCATAGATTAATAACTATACAGAACATATCAAAATGTAAATCATTATTCATGGGTAGTGCCATTAATGGGAATATTAATTTTCTATTGCTATATAACAAGTTACCACAAACTTAGTGTCTTAAAAATAATACCCATTTATTAGTCACAGTTCTGTGGATCTGAAGTCCAACAAAGTATGGTTGGGTTTTCTGCTTAGGGCATCATAGGCTAACATCAGGTTGTCAGCCCAGCTAAATTCTCATCTGAAAGCTCTGGGGGGAAAATTCACTTCCAAGTTCATTCTTGTTGACAGAATCCAGTTCCTTGCTATAATAGGACTAAGGTCCCATATCCTTGCTGGCGGTCAGCCAGGGTCCACTCTAAGCTCCTAAAGGCCATGTGCATTTCCTGCCATGTGGCCACCTCCATCTTTAAGACAGCAGTGATACATTGCATCCCTCTCATGCTTTAAATCTCTGACTTCATATCCTGCAAACAGACAGAGAAAACTCTGCTTTATAATGGTTTGGGGTGACCAAGATAATTTCCCACTCTTAAGGTAGATTGATTTGGAACCATAATTACTTCCATAAAATCCCTTTACAACATTGTCTAGATGAGTAAATCACTAGGAAAAGGCATGTGTATACCAGTGACTGGAAATCTGAGAGGAACTCTTAGAATTCTACCTACATCATTTCTCAGCCTTTTGGATAAGATCAAGTGAAGAATTCTGCATACCATAATTGGTAACCTTTATTTTTCTTTTACTTATATTTTCATGTAACAAATTGAACATATGATATTTCAGGGTTTTTTGGGGTTTGAGTTTTGAGTTTTGAAGCTATATGTTGAATTCTTTATACTAAAAAATGTTGAATGTTTATGGATCTGTTTGGGGTTTTTTTTTTTTTTGGCCTGACTACTGTATCTTTTTTATTTTTAGAAGCTATAAAAACTCTAGATCAAGATAGACAAGCACTTGGTATCTAGATTTACTTTACCTCCTAAACAACTGTGAAACCTCAAGAAAATAATAATTCTTCCCAGTGTTCCTTGAAATAATGCCAGTGGTCCTAAGCTTTTAAAAAATCTAAGAAAAGGTGGGATCATATATGTATAGTGATGTAGAGTCATCCTGGTTATACTGCATGATGTATTGGGCAAATGACACATCCTCTGTTCGTCAACTTTTTCATCTGGAAAATGAAGGAAATAATAGTACCCATTTCAGAGGATTGTTGGAAGGGTTAAATCAATTCCTATATATAACATACCTAGAGAAGTGCCCAGGAAGTGGTAAGGGTTCAGTAAATGTTATCCACTGTAATTGTTGTTGTTGTTGTTACTTAAGGATGGGAAAATTATTTTACTAAATTTATTATGTACAACCACCAGTTGGAAGAGTCAGTGCATGTATTGCATGTACAACTGCAATAAGGAGATCAGTCTCTGTGGAATAGAGAGACTCCATTCACTGCTGTAGTGCCAACATCTGAAATAGTTCACATAATAGAAGCTCAGTAAAAATTTGTTGTAAAGTGAATGTCCTCAAGGGATTCTCAAGCTAGTGGGGAAAGTACACAAATAAGCAATTATAGTACACTATGGTAAGTTGTGTGATAGAAGAACAAGGGCTAAATATTGCAAATATGTCTGCTGGATTTAGATTTCTTATGTTCTGCTTTTGCCCTCTTCAGCTCTGTTAGAACAAGGCAATAAACTGCGTAATGCCATGGTGATTTCTGCAATGAAATCAAGTCCAGATACTAGCATGTTGTTGGAAGAAGTTCATCCTTCTATGAAGGAAGATTTTCTTAGAGCATCATCAGAGTAAGTTATGGGATAAACATGAATTCCAGTAGTTCATTTCCTAATAGTTGTTAATGTGTCTTTTTTGTCAAGATATGGACTAAATAATCTTGGAAATGTTCAGCAAGTAATTTTTTAATGTGGTGGGAAAGAAGCCTAAACTAGGAGTTAAGATACTCAAAATCTAGACCTAGGACCTCCACTTGCTAAATATGTAAATGACTAAATTCTTGATCTTTCTCAACCAGCATGCTTGTATATAAAATGGGTATATTTTTTCTTCCCTCTCTTACATAAATGAAATGAGATTCTAATGTAGGAAAAGGCTTTGTAAATTGTGAAGTTTTGTATATATTTAAGGTAAAGTCTAAAACATTTCAAGTCTTCCATGTTGAACTGTCTACGTGTATACTTCTTAGCTCATTAAATTCTGATTTAGATTTTCCCATATGTTAGCCACTGAAAACATTTTTTTTCCTTCCTTAGAATCAAAGCCTTATCTAGGAATCCAGTTAAAGACCACATTGAAGATCACCTCCTCCCTCCAACAGAGAATACACTTTGGAAACATGACTCAAAGGCTGATACTGGAGCCATACAGCTGCTGTTGGGCAGGTAAGAGCTCCTCACTCTCCTTTCTTTTAAATTTTTCCTACAATTTATTGTGTATATTGTTAACAGATTTATCTTCCTAAAGCAACAACACTTCTTTCGAATAACTAAGTCATTCCCTTGTTATTCATTACATATTAAATCATTATTCATTATCTACTAAATTAAAAAAAAAAATCCAATCTTTAGCCTTTTATTCTTAGCATCACTTATAGAATGGTCTCCAGTCTACCTTTCCATTCTTACTTCTCACCTGTTTCCTTAACACCAGTGTTAGCCTTGTATATTGAAGAGAACATGGATTTTAAATAGACACAGTTGAAATTTGGGGTCTATCTCTTATTACCTATATGGCCTGCACAATTAGTCAGGAAAAAAAAATAAAAGGGTTCCAAATTGGAGAGGAAGAAGTAAGACTGTATTCACAAGTGACATGATCTGGTATGTAAAAAATCCCAAAGAATCCACTGTGAGACAGATTGCAGAATAACACGATAAGTCAATTATATTTACTTGTAGTGACCAATCAAAAAATAAGATAAATGGAATTCCCTGGCGATCCATTAGTTAGAACTCAGCGCTTTCACTGCCAGGGCTAGGGTTTTATCCTTGGGCAAGGAGCTAAGATCCTACAAGCCATGCAGTAAAAAATAAATAAAATTAAGAAACAATTCCATTTATAATAGCATTGATAAGAATAAAATACAAACAAACAAACAAAAAAAAGAATAAAATAAAAATAAATTTAACTGAAGAAGTTTAAAACATAACTGCAAATTGTTCAAAGAAATTAAAGGAGATCTAAATAAATGGGGAAAATCTCATGTTCATGATTCAGTACAATCCCTGTCAGATTCATAGCGGACTTCTTCATAGATATTGACAAGCTGATTGTAATTACTATGAAATTACAGGGGACCCAGAATAACCAAAAGAACCTTAAAAAAGAAAAAAATAGAAGGAGTCATACTTTACTATTTTAAAACTTACTACAAAGCAAGAGTAAGCAAGTCAGTTTGGTACTGGCATAAGGATAGACATATAAGTGAATGGAATAGAATTGGTAGTCTAGAAATAAAGCCATATCAACTAATATTCAACAATGGTGTCAAGACCATTAAGTGGAAGAAAGAATTGCCTTTTCAATAAATGGTGCTGGGACTGCTGGCTAGCCACATGTGAAAAATGAAGTTGGGCCCTCAAACCATATTAAAAAAATTAATTCTCTATGAATTAGATAGCTAAATGGAAGAACTAAAACTGTAAAACTCTTAAAACAGAGATAAATCTTTGTAATCTTGAATTTGGGAAAGGATCCTTAGATATGCATCAGAAGTACAACCAACAACAAGAAAAAATTGATAAGTTAAACTTAAGAAAATTAAAAATGTGTGGGCTTCAAAAGATACTATTAAGAAGTGAAAAGATAATCACAGAATGGAAGAAAATATTTACAAATCTTATATCTGATAAAAGACATATCTAGAATATGTAAGGAACTCAACTTAATAATAAATAATCCAATTTAAAAGATAGGCAAAGTTTTTACATAGAGATTTCTCCAAAGAAGATAGTAAGGTGGCTAATAGCATATAAAAGTTGTCAGCACTGTTAGTTAGCAGTCAAGTGCAAATCAAAACTGTAAACAAGATACTACTTCATACCCACTAGAATCAGTTCAGTTCAGTCGCTCCGTGTCCAACTCTGCAACCCCATGGACTGCAGCACACCAGGCTTCCCTATCCGTCACCAACTCCCGGAGCTTGCTCAAACACGTGTCCATTGAGTAGGTGATGCCATCCAACCATCTCATCCTCTGTCATCCCCTTCTCCTCCCGCCTTCCGTCTTTTCCAGCATCAGGGTCTTTTCCAATGAGTCAGCTCTTCACATCAGGTGGCCAAAGTATTGGAGTTTCAGCTTCAGCATCAGTCCTTCCAATGAATATTCAGGGCTGGTTTCCCACTAGGATGGTTAGCATCAAAAAATCAGATTAAGTGTTGATGAGGCTGTGGAAAATTTGGAATCTTCATAGACGGCTGGTAGTACTGTAAAATGATGCAGCCACTTTGGAAGATAATCTGTCGGTTCCTCAGTTGTTGCACATCAAGTTATCATATGACCCAGCAGTTCAACTCTCTAAGTATATATCCAAGGAAAATGAAAATATAAGTCCACGCAAAAACATGTACATGAATTTCAATAGTCATAACAGTAAAAAATGTCTATCAGCTGATTAGTAGATTTTTTAAATGGAGTATTATTTGGCCAGAAAAAGGGGGAAAGTACTATAACATGCTGCAGCATGGGTGAACTTTGAAAAATCATGCTAAATGAAAGAAGCCAGTCACAAAAGAGCACATAAAGATCAAGAATCCAGCACAGGGGCTTCCCTTATGGTCCAGTGGCTAGGAAGCCACACTCCCAATGCAGGGAGCCAGAGTTTGATCCCTACTTGGGGAACTAGATCCCGCATGCCAGAGCTAAGAGTTTGCATGCTGCAATTAAAGATCCCACATGCTGCAACCTGAGTGCCACAACTAAGACCCAATGGAGCCAAAAATAAATAAATGTTTATATATATTTTTTAAAAAGACTTTTCTACCAGCTCCATGGAAGGCAATGGAGAGTTACTTTCAGGATTCTGAAAACTTTAATTACCGATCTCAAATTCCATTTCCAGTCAAACTATCAGTCGTGTGAGGGCAGGGTAAAAATATTTTCATATATCCAAGGACTCAAAAGATTACCTCTCGCACTAGTTCTCAGGAAACCACAGGCTATTCTCTGCCACAAAGAGAATCTAGGAATAAAGAGCAAGGCTTGGAGTCCAAGAAGCAGGGGATGTAATAGAGAAAAAAGAGAAAAGGAGCTTTATGGTCTGTGTCCATGTTTAGAGCAGACGCTGCTTGTGGAAGCAGGACAGGGCTTCTGTAGCGATACTTCTAAGGAGGGGAAAGGATAGGTGGAAACACATTTCTCCTGTGTTTGACCAGATCGAGAGGAAATGTTCAGTTCTCTTGGAGAGTTCAATAATGAAGTAATAATTGGCACATAGAAAGCTACTTTAAACAAAAACTATTTGTTATAAAACAGTTATTAAAACTGTTATAAAGCAGTTATTAAAACAAGAAAAGCTAGACGTTGTAAAAAAAAGTGTAGTAAATTATACTTGGCTCTGATACGATGTTAACCCTGAAGATTAACAACAGAAAACTGTAATATAAATTTGAGAAGATGGTGGAAAGGGAACTCTGTTTCCAAGAATAGTGATTTAAGAGAATGGATCCTCCACATTTCATAATAAAAGTCCATAAATCATTTAGAAAAGTTAAAAAATCAGAAAATAGCAGCACACATGTGTTACTTAGAAATATAAAGGTAAGTACCAGCAGAAACAAGGAGTTGAAAGTGATTACTTCAAAGGAGGCAGGCAGCTACTGTTTCTCATTATGTCTTATGATCCTATTTGACTTTTAAAATATGTACATGTACATGTTTTCCTTGATTAAAACATGATTAAGAAGAAAAAGAAGAGAGTGGGCTTGTCTTGTAGCCAAAGAATACAGACAAATTCCAGGCCCCCTCTCCTTTTTTTCAACTTTTATTTTTCCTACCCTCCCAACAGGAACCCCGGAAAAGGCAATGGCAACCCACTCCAGTACTCTTGCCTGGAAAATCCCATGGACGGAGGAGCCTGGTAGGCTGTGGTCCATGGGGTCGCAAAGAGTTGGACATGACTGAGTGACTTCACTTTCACTTTTCACTTTCATGCATTGGAGAAGGAAATGGCAACCCACTCCAGTGTTCTTGCCTGGAGAACCCCAGGGATGGCAGAGCCTGGTGGGCTGCCGTCTGTGGGGTCGCACAGAGTCGGACACGACTGAAGTGACTTAGCAGCAGCAACAGGAACCCCAGGCCACTGGCCTGTGCAGTATAGCTCTGACCTCTCTCAGTTTCTGTATAAGTATGTCCTAAGTATTGCATGGAGGGAAATGGCATGCTTTTTTGATGTGTCGTAGACAAGAATACATTCAAAGAAATGTTAATTTGGAAAAATAAGTAAAAAGTGGAGGACTATATACTGAGCAGTAGAAATATTCATAACTTAAAGGGTTCCAAAGAGGGGAGAAAAGTGACTAGAGGGGAGAGGGGATCCATAAGTGGCAAATGAGAGTTGTGTAGAACATCAAGAAGAGCTTCAAAAAGGAGCAGTGTTCACAGACTGCAGAGAAGCTGTGTGGATTGTGAAGTTGTTAGTTGGATTTGAGCAGTTAGGAAGTTGTTCTTAACCTTTGAAAGAAAGATTACTATAGATCAGTGGTTCTCAGCTAGAAGCCAAGTTCCCCCCTATCCTCACTGTATGGGACATTTGGAAATGTCTGAAGATACTTCTGGTTATCACACCTGGAGGGACTGCTTTTAGGCTATTGGCTTCTGATGAGTAGAGTCTGATGAGTAGAGATCCAGAATGCACATGGTAGCTCCCAGTAACAGTGACTCATCTGACCCAACATGTCAGTAGCACTAAGATTGAGAAGCTCTGCTACAGGTTAAAGAAAGGAACACTTATTGAACATCTATTTGTTGAGCATCTCTGTTCCAGGAATTTTAGGAACACGGTGTAATTTGAAGGTGAAAAGTGAAAGTGAAGTTGCTCAGTCGTGTCCGACTCTTTGTGACCCCATGGACTATAGCCTACCAGGCTCCTCCGTCCATGGGATTTTCCAGGCAAGAGTAGTGGAGTGGGTTGCCATTTTCTTCTCCAGAGGATCTTCCTGGCCGAGGGATCAAACCCAGGTCTCCCAAATTGTAAGCAGATGCTTTTCTTGAGAAAGAAGGGGGAAAAAAGTATAGCAGCTGCCTTGAAAGGGAAGCAGAGTTGAAAGAATTAATTGAAATGCTTAGCTCAGTGTTTGGCATATATTCAGTAATTAACATGTTCATTAAGAATCAATAAGTTTATTTGTAGATGTTTATTAAATGCTAATTAGAAGAAACTAAAATTAAATATACATGTATTTGTATGCTTATCTTTCTTATTAGTTTACAAACTCTTTATAAGTAGAGTATCTATTTTACTTATTTCTCCACTCCACATAGAACTGATCTTTCCATAAATAACCTAAATACATATATTTTTGCTTAATAGAAGAAGGTGTGTTTATGAATTAGTCATTCTTCACAAAAACAGTATATAACATTTAACTCAATTGAATTATAGTCCGCTCTTTACTTTTTTTCTCTCCCTACTAGACCTCGAGCAGCACAAGAGTAGAACAAGTTAGCTTAGCCATCTCCGTACCATTCAGGACCTAACATCATGCCTGGCACATAATAGGTGCCCAGTAAAATATTTGTTCAATAAATGAATGAGATCACAATCAGTGTCTGTAATGCAATTTTTGAGTGCTAGTTGTTGACATCCCAGAGGAGGAGGAATATGATATAAAAGTATTAGATAGTCTTCTATATAATGTAAGTCTCTGTTTCATGTATTTTCTTCCATGTTTAGAACTTTAGAATGTTTAGCAAAAAAAAGAATAACAAAGATGAAACTTCTTTTAAAGTTCTGTTTTCTTTTTCTTATTTCTGCAGTGCTGAATTGTCCCAAGGTCGCTATTGGGATGGCCTAGGCTCTCCTCCAGATTCCCCATCTCCTGGCAGTGATGTGTATTGCAGCAGTGAGCCCAGTGACCCTCAGTATGACCAGAGTCTCCTGGAGAACTTATTTTATACGGCACCTGTAAGTTACTGAATCTGAAAGCTTAGGAATTGGAGAAATTAATTAAATAATTACTTCTCTTGTGTTAATCATAGAGTTATTAATAATATTAGTGGGTGTAGGCACATTACCACTTGCCAGACAGAAAGCTATTCATTTTACATACTTTAATTATAACAACAGTCTAAAAAGGAGGGTGTTACCTTCTTTCTACAGATGAGGAGATAAGACTAGTAAGATTAATTATTTTGTCCAAGTACACATATAAATAAGTGTTAGAACCAAGATTCAAATTCAGGTTTGCCTGAGTCCAAAGCCTATGGTCTTGATATATTATATGGCTTCCTTAGAGCTCTTTGAAGGAAGAGCTAATGTAGGTATACTCTCAGAACCACCCTTGACTGGTATCTTTTCAGATACCTCTACTCATGGGGAACAAATATCCCTACTGACCCTTAAGAAAGAACATTCTCTTTTCAGGCAGTTTTCGCATTTTCAAAGTTCTTTCTTATATCAAGCTATATGTTCCATTCATTGATTTAGCATCTTCTGGAGTATATGGTGGAGAAGGAAATGGCAACCCACTCCAGTGTTCTTGCCTGGAGAATCCCAGGGACGGGGGAGCCTGGTGGGCTGCCGTCTATGGGGTCGCACGGAGTCGAACACGACTGAAGCGACTTAGCAGCAGCAGGGTATATGGGGCTTCCCAGGTGGCACAGTGGTAAAGAATCCACCAGCCAGTACAAGAGATGCAAGAGACTAGGGTTTGATCCCTGGATTGGGAGGATCCCTTGAACTAGGAAATAGCCACCTACTCCAGTATTCTTGCCTGGAAAATTTCACAGACAGAGGAGCCTGGCAGGCTACAGTCCATGGAGTCACAGAGTCAGACACGACTGAGCCCACACAGAGTGTATACAAAATAAGTTCATTTACTCTTCTACAAATAATACTTTATATTTGTGAAGATTGCTGTCGTATTCCCTATTTTCTGTTTCTCCAGGTCAGCACAGATACCTGAAATACAATGTAGTTTTATATCAGCTCAGTGGAAAGACTGAGAACTACCAGGGTACAGAAGAAGCAGGGAGAACTTTTACATGAGATTGTCAGGAGGGAGCGTCATGAGGGATAAGGGATTTTAACTGAGACTTGAAAAATAGTTTCAGAGCAATAAAGGATGTAAAATAGGAATAGAAAGAACGACCTGTTTAGAGAAGCAGTTTGTGTACTACCCAGGCATCTAGTTTGATTGGGTAAGAATTCATGTGGAGGGGACATCAACAAGGTGAGCTAGCACACTGCAACCAGTCTGTGAAAGTATTTGAATACTAAGTGAGGAGGAAATGACATGACCTAAATAGTGTTCTATCAATGTTAACCTGGCAATTATGTAGGCGGCCAGCTGAGAGGAGAATAACAGGAGCAGATAGGAAGCCATTTTTGGTATTGGAAGCATGAGACAGAGAGAAAGACAGACAGAAAGAGCCAGAATGAGAGTGGTAGCTAGCAGTGGGGTTGGAAAAGAGGAGATGGATTTAAAGGACATTGTGAATTGTTAGGATTTCTTGACTTTCTACAATAAAAGTCATCACTGATACTGTTACCCGTAGGAGAAGAGAAAGGGAGCTTACTTTGTTTTTTAATTGGAGGATAATTGCTTTATAACTTTGTGTTGGTTTCTGCTATACAACAACGTGAATCAGCCATAAATATAAATACATTTCCTCTCTCTTGAGCCTCCCTCCAACCCACCCCATCCCACCCCTCTAGATTGTCACAGAGCACTAGGCGGAGCTTCCTGTGTTTTATAGCAACTTCCCACTAGCTATGGGAACTTACATTGATTACACATTTTCTGTGTGCCAGAGAATTTATGTTACCTGTTATTAAGAACTGTCCAAAATGTTTTAAATTGATTATTTCATTTTATTCTTTTGCTAGCCCCATGAGATAGTGTCATCTCTTTTACATAGCATGAAATAAAGGCTTAAGAGATGTTAATTGTTAGTAATTATTTATAGGTGGCAGAACTAGAATTCTTACCCTGGTCTGGCAAAAAGCCCATGTTTTTCCCCCTAGAGCCCATTACCTCCTGAGCCTTGAGCACTGCATTAGAGTGGTGAAAAAAATTAGTCTTTGCACCCATATAGTTAGGTGATACTGTACAATCATTTTGCCTCAAACTGTAGTAAAAATAGAGGCTTTGGAACCCATGGAGATCAAGATCTGCCTCTACTACTTACAGCTGTGAATCTTGGAGAAGGAAATGGCAACCCACTCCAGTATTCTTGCCTGGAGAATCCCAGGGACAGAGGAGCCTGGTTGGCTGCTGTCTGTGGGGTCACAGAGTCAGGCATGACTGAAGCGACTTAGCATGCATGCATGCATTGGAGAAGGAAATGGCAACCCACTCCAGTGTTCTTGCCTGCAGAATCCCAGGGACAGAGGAGCCTGGTGGGCTGCTGTCTGTGGGGTCGCACAGAATCAGACACAACTGACGCAACTTAGCAGCAGCAGCAGCAGCTGTGAGTCTTAAAGGCACCTAACTTCTCTCAGCGTTCATTTTCTCATTTGTAAAAATTGAGGTGAGAATGCCTTATAGGAATGTAATAAGTACTAAAAATACACATGCAACATTTAACATAGTACCAGATACATAACAGGCAATCAGTAAATAGTCGTTGTTATTATTATTGAGAATTTGAAAGAAGAATCTAATTTTGTTTATTTTCTTTGAACTGAACTTGCAGGTTATTTTTATGAACTTTGGGTTATTTTTGTGTAACCAAGAGAAACATAGGATTGTCTCCCTAGTATCAGTTCTTTCTTGATTACTACTTTCAGAGAAATGTTTTCATTACCTCTGTCCACAAAGCAGTTATCTTTTAGTGCCTCTCTTCTCTTTTCTGTCCCTCTATAGAAATCTGATACCAGCGTCAGTGATATCTTCAGTGAAGATGATGATGTCCCTTCTAAAACAATGAGCCAGTCAAAAGCTCTTGCCAGATCTCCTAAGGGTCTAGAGTCAAATGATCATAAGTCGAAGAAGGAGATGGGTAAGAAAAATAGGTGAGCCTCTTTATGAATGCTTGTTTAGAGGCAAAAGCAAGGAAAGATGATTTTCACAAGATCTCCTCATGTGAAATGACCTGTGTTTGCCAACACTGTCAGACTGGTTAAGTGAATTACAGTAATACATTAAGTATTGCAATCCTTAAACATGTAATAACATGAAAAAATGGATGTAGTAAAATGGTTAAGAGAGAAAGCAGAATTCTGGGTTGTATTTGTACTCTGTTACACTTAATGTAGAAAGTATACATAAAGAATGCAAATGAAAAGGAATACACAAAAGTAATGATAGTAGTTTATATTAAAGTAGTAACTGAAGTAAAGTCTTGTTGAAAACCTGATTCTCTAATATCAGTTTCTGTACTTGTGTGGAGATAAGCCTTTGGATTATAAGAATGTTTTTATAGTTTTTCAGATTTTTTCACTGTAAATTAGGACTAAGGCCGTTTCTCAGTCCTTGATAACTTGTGCATTAAGATGCCTGCTGCCCTTCTTTTCTCCTGTTACCTGTACAAACTAGATCATTTCATATTTGGCTTCTGACAGTCTACCTTACTACCTATATGAACTCCTTTCAGAAATCTTGTTGAACAGCAGATGCTATCAGAAACTCCAGAAGATGCCCAAGTGATGACACTAAGTGTGGATAAACTGGCCCTTCTGGGTAGAACACATTCAGTCAGAATCATCATCGAAACAATGGGAGTTCCTCCAGATAGTCCTCAGGATACCTCTGGCAAAAAAACTTTTCCTGGGAGACCACCTAAGCTGACGTCAAAAAAGCGGTATGTCTCTCACATGGGAAAACTAAATTTGACATTTCTGGAAAGTGTTTGCGATGAGAGGAAATAATTATATTGTACTTAGTGTTTTCATATGCTTCATCAATCAATAAAATGTACTAAATCTCCCACTAGGTCCCAAGCACGAAAAGTCTGAGAATAAAGAAACTTAAGAGCCAGGCTCTGTTCTTCCATGCCTTACGGTCAGCAGGAGAGAGAAACATTTGAATGGCTGCTATAATAGGGCTTTAGGGGCCAAAAGAAATGTTTTATATGAAAAGTGCTGTAGATACTTACCTGGCAGGGGAGATACCATGATCACGAAGGTGGTTTTCCCAGGGCGAGGCTTGTCCATTGCACTCCGGATGTGCTGACCCCTGCGATTTCCCCAGATGTGGGAAGCTCGACTGCATGATTTGTGGTGGTGGGGGACTGCGTTCGCGCTTTCCCCTGAAAAAAAAAAAAAAAGAAAAGTGCTGTAGGAACACAAGATTGGTGAAGGTTTTGAAAAGAGGAAGTCCTCTGAGCACCTGGGGTTCTAAAAATAGGGCCTTGAAAGATATGTAGGATTTACCAGAAAATAAGATTATTATCTGGTTTGTTTTTTAATTGTTTTGATTTTTTTAGCACCTTCTTTGTGGAATATCACTTTCCTGTGGGTTTTTCCAAAAATGGATTGACAAAGACCACTTTGATTACTGAGGTGGTTCGACTTGCATCCAGTAAAATTATAGATGGAGGTAAGAGAGAATTTGATTTCTGCTCCTTAGACATTTTGACTTTGGGAGGATTTTTGAATCTGTAATTACTCATATACTCCTATATTATCATAGAATCTTAGAGGTAGAAAGAATTTTGAGGTGACTTTATCTTATTCCTTTACAAGTGAGGAAACTGGCCCAGAGGTTTATCCTGTCCTCAGGCTATTCTCATGCAAGGCAGTGACATAGCAGTAACTATAACTCAAAACTTGATTCTTAAATCACATTCTTGCAGCTATTATTGTTTTTCTTTTCTTCCCTTTTTAAAATATCTTTATCAAGATACAATTCACATACCATGTCATTACCCATTTGAAGTATACAACACAGTGATTTTTAATATATTCACAAGTTGTATAACCATCACCACAATCTTAATTTTAGAGCATTTTTATCCCACCTAAAAGAAATCCCATACTTACTAGCATTCATTCTTCAGTTCTCTCTTTGCCCCCTTTCACTAAGCAACTCCTGTCCTACTCTGTCTCAATTTTCCCATCCTGGACATTTGATTTAAGTGGAATCATATGATATGTGATTTTACTGAGTGGTTTTTTGACTTGCAATAATGCTTCAACTTTCAATGTTTAAGTTGCTTTCTATGCGTTGCTATTAAAAACAGTGCTTCAATGAGTAGTATTGCACATATATCATTTCTTACTTGATGTATTTCCAGCCCAAACATTAAAAATAAATACCCTTAAAATAAATCCTTATTTGCCCTTAAAAACAGCACCTAAAAAAAAAAAAAAAACAGCACCTAAAGTAATTTAAAATACTCTTTTACTAGAGTCATTTGTTTCACTTTCTCCATCACCTTAAGGAAGAATTAGGACACTTAGATTTTTCATATGTTTTCTGTATACTTAAATTATTGATAGCAACAAAAGGTACTGTGTAGGTTTGTTCAAAGCATTTGAGAGTGTATAGTTGATTCTGCTGGCTGAAGTATGTTTGAGAAGCTTTAATGCAATTAATCTGCTTTTATCAAACCCCAATGCAAAGAAAAATGTTGGATTCTTTTCTTAGGTCTTCCCTCTTCTACCTCCTTCTATCCATATGACATTTGATGAGCTCCTTAAAATTTCTCTGAGCCTCACATTCCCCATCTATAAAATTGAGGTACAGCAAGGACATGGTTCTGATATACATGAGTTTCAGTTTACATAGTATCTACAAAGCAAGGACTGCCTGTATTACACAAGGGCTTAATGTACAATCAGATAGGATGATGAATGTAAAAGCATTAAACTCTAAAATAGCATGTAACTAATAGTAGTTTACATTTGGGGGGCACTAAATTATCAGTGATTTACATACATTAATCATGTGATCCTTTAAAACACATAAATATAGATGAGGAAAGAGGAAGCTAAGACATAAATCAATTAAGTAACTTGTCTAAGATAATACAACTGATTTATGGTTGAACTAGAATTTGCACCTAGAACTTTTTTGATTCCAAATTGTGTGTACTTAATCTATATTGCTTCTCATGCATTATTATTGTTGGCCACAGAGACTGAGTGTTCCTTTTGTCATTCTGAGAAGGATAATATGGGACATATGGAATAAGCATCAAGTCAAGAATTGGAAGAGTTCTAGCTCTAGTTATACCAGACAGTTAATTCTATGACCCTGGACACAATGGCCTTTCCATCTCTGGGCCACTCTCAATGACATGCAATGGACAAGATATTTTCAGTATCTCCTTCAGCTCTTTTAAAAAACAAAGTCTTTTAGGGATATTGCTAGCAATTTGTTTACATGAATTTCTTCTTCCATTATTGCCTTAACTCACTTTTAGTTTAATAATGAGCTTAAGAAGCAGAATTATGTAAGAAATAAAATAACAGTGCCAAGACATACTTAAAGTAGTAAGGAGAAATCCGAGTAGCACCAGGTTGATATAAAGTTCTTTTTGTAAAAGAGATTTTATAGTGTTTTAAAGGTTTCATAGTGTTTTAAAGTTTTAAAGTGCTTTTTTAGCTGTTACCTCAGTTGATCCTCTCAGCACACCAATGAGGCGTAGGTGTTGTCTTACTTCTCTTTCCGTGGTGGGAGAAGCAGGGAAACTGGTCTAGTGAGTGTGGGCTTGCTGGGACCAGACCTTTTGTTAACAGTTCCTGTGGATGGATCCAAATAACAAGGCCCAGATCCTGTCCATGAGTACCAAGAGAAATAGAGTCAAGAATTAAGATGGCAAGGATAGAGATCAGTAGATCAAGTGGGCTGTTTGAATGAATATTAGAGATAGTGGATGCCCTGTATCTGGGCATTTTTGTGTGGGTTCTTCAGATCCATTTTAAGGGTCTAGAAGTGAATGAACTGGAAGATCGTTTTACAGGTGATAAATTGTGGCTAAAGTGGTTCTTTAGAAAATAACAGAACTTACTCATATATCAAATGATTCTACCCCACATTCCTGTTTTAAAAAAACCTGTTAAAGCCCCATAGCAGGGAGCACAGACTCAGATACTACCATCATTTTATCCCATTCACACTTGCTATTACAGCAGAAACCTTTTCCTTTCTATCTAAAAAACAGACTCCATTCTGCCCAACACTGCAAACAAACATCACACTTGTCCAAGTGTGACAAGAGAAGTCCCCTAGTCTTCAGTCAGAAAATAAACTCATTTTCATTATTATAGCTTTTGATTCAGTTCTTCTCTTCATTTATCCCTCACTGTCCAGCCATCTCCCTTCTTTCATTATACTACCTATCAACTTGTCTTTTAAAACACTAAGCCATACCTTATACCCAGTGAAGTGTATGGTATGTCTCTTTACACATCCAGTGCTCATATGCTTGACACTGATGATTTCTCATAGCAAAGCAGAGCAACGTAGCCCTCCTTATCTTCTCTGTACTGTACCCAGGATTTTCTCTTTGTCTTTGTTATTTCAGTCCTGTAGAGGATAGTCGCTCAGTTGTGTCCGACTCTGTGACCCCATGGACTGTAGCCCGCCAGGCTCCTCTCTCCATGGAATTCTCCAGGCAAGAATACTGGAGTGGGTTGCCATTCCTTCTCCAGGGAATATTCCCAATCCAGGGATTGAACATGGGTCTACTGCATTGCAGGCAGACTGTTTACCATCTGAGCCACCAGGGAAGTCTACTATTAAGAGACATTTCTACGTATAAAGACAGATCAACTTAAAATGGCTGATTCATGTTGAGATTTGATAGAAAACAACAAAATTCTGTAAAACAATTACCTTCAATTAAAACAATTTTTTTAAGTATCAGCAGATATATCCTTGCTGCCACTGCTAAGTCACGTCAGTCATGTCCGATTCTGTGCGACCCCATAGACGGCAGCCCACCAGGCTCCTCTGTCCCTGGGATTCTCCAGGCAAAAATACTGGAGTGGGTTGCCATTTCCCTCTCCAGTGCACGAAAATGAAAAGTGAAATGAAGTCACTCATTCGTGCTAACTCTTAGCAACCCCATGGACTGTAGCCTACCAGGCTTCTCCATCCATGGGATTTTCCAGGCAAGAGTACTGGAGTGGGTTGCCATTTCCTTCTCCAATATATCCTTGACTTGACTTTATAATCTGTAGACAATACATTAGAATATGTAATGAATCTGTACACCTTTTCCAAAGTAATACCCGAGATAAAAATAACAATAAAGTTATAAATGGCTGTTATCAATCATATGAAATAATTTAGATGAAGCTTATCTCTCTTAAAGAGATGGGGACTAGGAAGGTGGTCAGGAAGGAAATACAATGTGCTTTTAACTTTGTATGAAAAATAATGTTCAGTTCCATGTTGCTGCACATTGTTCTGTTTTTGCCAAATAAATCCTCTCCTTCAAAGTACTGTCTGAATGCTTTATTAAAACTCTGCTTCTGGCCTTTGTTTTGGAATCTGTTCCTTGTGTAGCCACCTCCTGTTCACTGTCCTCTGAAGCTTCTACTTCTTTTCTGCTGTTCCCTGACACCTCGGTTGCCCTCACGCTGTCCCCTGAAGCCTCAGTTGCCTTCCTGCTGTCCTCAGAAGTTGTGATATTCTTCCCATGGTCCTTCCAGCTCTGGTTGCTCCACGGCCACAGAAAGCTGCCAGCACCGTGAATCATGCCACTTTTCCTGTACTTCTGTTACTGATGCAGTGGGGATATCAAAGCAAACACCCTGCTTTCCTTTGAGAAAGACCATTCCCTTTACTTTGGAATCAATATCCTCATCCAGTTGCTCTTTTAAGTTCTTTCCAAGCATGACGAATGTTTGGCATTTCCATTGAGCACCACACGATCATGGTCACAAAGCCCACATCTCAGTTAAGGAGCACTGGTCTACCGACATAGCACCAAAATGTGGGCCAGGACTGCTGCCAGAGCTTCCACGGCTCCCTTCCCCTCAGTCAGCTTCTCAGCTGACTGCTTGAAGTGACTAATCATGGTGGGAGGCACAGAGTCAAAGTCCTATAACCCTAACATTTCTGTGAAATTACACTGACTGGATTTCTAAAAGAGATTTTAGTTAGATTTGAAAGAGAGGTGGGTGGTATCAAGGCATGAATTGGTGAAATGGTTCTAGTTGGATGGTGTGACATGTGCTTACGTGTCTGGTTCTCCTTACAGTGGTGAAATTCCAGCAAAGATCTGTGTTTCCAGTACAGTTTGGTGGCCCAATGATCAAACACTGGTGGAATTCCAATCTCACTTTCCAAATTTACACAAAGAAAACCCCACAGAAAAAGGTACTTCCAAGTGATTATGACTTTTGCCTTACCATTTAGTCACACCAGGGATTTGGAGCATACTTAAAATTATATTTGTATCTTCAACTAGAAATTTCTGCAGGCTCAAACACTAGTAATACTTACAATTTATTGTCTATTACTATAATTTTAAATTTCCGTTTAGTATTTATCATAAGCTAGATATTATGCTAAAGGCTCTGAATGGATATTATCAAATTTAATCATTAAAACAAGTCTGTGAATTAGGTACCTGCTATCTTCAATTTGATGAAAAAACTGAGATTTAGTGAAATAACTTAGGTCTAAGCTCACCCTAATAATAAAGCTAATAAAAGACAAAGCCAGGACTCTATCCCAAGTCTTTATAGATCCTAAGTTCTTAAGCTCTTTGCTATGCTCCCTGCTATGGAGAGTTGACTATTTGGATTGATACAGAATAGCAGCCTTAATTTGAGGCTCTACTTTCTTTTTTCAGACAGAATATATAAGGTTTCCATCCCATATCCAAAATAATATATTGTGGATAGCAGTTTTATCAGCTAATTCCAGCTTTATAAAATCCACTTGCAATTGGTACAACAAAAATCAATAATTATGTCATGAGCAGTTGTTACTTCCTTCAATTAAAAGAGTAGTTTTTATAATATTTGACCTCTTTGATATGGATAGCATGGAGAATGCATCTTGTTTTCTTTTTGTTTGTATTTTCAGGGGATTTAAATAATATAGGTTCATTTTGGAAGATACAGCAAAATAGGAGGAGAAGGAAAAATATAATTTCAGAACCTTAAGACACCTTTATAAGCATTTCAGTGTATTTGCATTGAATCAGTAGTTAATGGCTTTTTCTAATTATAAAAGAATTATGTTTTTAATAGAAAAATATCTTTAAAACACAAAAATCACCTATAATTTCTTCACCAAGAAATAGCTGTTGTTAATATTTATGTATGTCATTTTTATCTTTTTCAAATGAATACAGTATATGTATAAATCTTTGACAGTATTAGGATAATTTTGTATGCAACTTTTATCCTTTTTTTAATTTAACATTGTCTTAAGGATTTTTTTTTCAAATATATGTATTTATTCTTCCACATAATTTTATAAATATGTGAAGGTTTTACTATATGTATATAACTTAATACCCTATTTCTCATAAACATAACAAAAAGTGTTCATATTATTTCAAATTTTAGTAAAAATTATTGTAGCAGCTGTGTATTCCATTCTAGGAATGTGGTATAACGAATAATTCCTGATTATTGAACATTTAATCATTTCAAATGTGGTATAACGAATAATTCCTGATTATTGAACATTTAATCATTTCTCATTGTAACTTTTAAAATATACATTTGCATATAAAATTATTAAGTATTATTATTCAGTATAAATTTCCAGAAGTGAAATTACTGGGCCAAAGAATATGAATATTAAAAGCTTTTTATATTTTTTGCTAAATTTGCTTTCAGAAGTAACGCTGCCAGTTTATATTCCCAACTTTAGGCACATGACAGCCTCTGTTTCTCCATAACCTTGACAGTATTGGGTATATTTTATAGTTTTCTTAGTTTTAATGACAAACATTTGTATCATCTTAATTGCACTTTTTATTTTTAAGAGTGAAATTAAACATTTTTTGTAAGAACTAACTCTTAAAAAGAGAAAAAAATAATCTCCTAACTTCTTTCTAACTCCTGAAACCCTTTCTAGTCTTTCACGGAGAGGTGGTGAAACCCAAAAGGGAGACTACAAAGGCAGAATATGGGCTCCCACTTAAGAGTTGCTTCAGTCAAATAATTAAGCTATTGACTTCATAAAGCATGGATTCCTTTATAAGTCATCATATGTTGTCATTTTTAGTCCCTGTGGCTCCTGTTTAATTTAACCCAGACTTTTTCTTTCCTTCTTTTCTCAGCCGGAAGTCATTGGTTCCGCATCACTTCCTTTACGAGCTGTCATGCTGTCTGAGCTGCTTTGTTTCAGTGACCAGCTTCCAGTACAACAGGAGAAAGGTCAGACTCCTCTTGGCCCCATCAGGGTAGGTATATACACATTCAGGGAGTCAAGTATTTATGGAGCATGTGTTACTGGCTGGGCCTGAGAATGTAGCAGTGAACGAGAAGACCAGCATCTTAACTTTTGCAGCTTATGTTAAAATAAGATAACACAAGTTCTGCGAAGGAGCTAAAGGGTGTGCTCTGTGATACCCTGGAGGAGGGCGTGGCAACCCACTCCAGTATTCTTGCCTGGAGAATCTCATGGACAGAGGAGCCTGGCGGGCTATAGTCCATGGGGTTGCAAAGAGTTGAACCCAACTGAAGCAAGTTAGCATGCACACACATATGACAGTAAGTACCTGGGAGGAAATAGAAGATGGAAAGATGTCTCCAAGGAGGTGACATTTAGGTGATAATTGAAGAATGAGAGGAAGAGACCACCGAGGAAGATCATTCCAGAGAAAAGAATGGCACATGCGAAGACCCTAAAGTGAGAATGGGCTTGACTTCATCAGGGGTCAGAATGTTGCCACACAACAGTGAGCCAAATGGGAGATTGGCTAGACAGGCAGGAGTCATATTGTTCAGAGCTTTGTAGTAAGAGTAAAGGTCTTAATTTTATCGTAAGAGCCAAGAAGAATATTGAAACAAACATGAAAGTAATACCTGATTTACATTTTAAAAGATGGCCCTGTGGAGAATATTGTAGGGTACAGGAGGGAAAATAGGGAATCTATTGCATCCGGAGAAGAAATGATTGATGGTTAGGATTAGAGCAGTGGCAGTGAACAAGGAGAGAAGTGACTGAGTTTGTGTCTGCGTGCTGAATGTAATTCGTCAGAGCGAGAGTTCTTTATTTAGAAGCATCAGTTTCTTAGGTGGAAGAAATTTTTTTTTTTTAGAGCTTACCCTAATCATTTCTTTAATTGAAGTATAGCTGATGTGCAGTATAAGTTATGGGTGTACAGTATAGTGATGCATGATTTTTAAAGGTTATATTCCATTTATAGTTATTATAAAATATTGACTATATTCCCTGAACCGCACAATATATCCTTGTTGCTTATTTTACATTGTACATAGTAGTTTGTGCCTCTTAATCTGCTGCCTCTGTTTTGTTTTTGCCCCATCTCTCTCCCCACCACTAATTTGTTCTCTGCATCTGTGAGTCTGTTTCTTTTTTGTTATATTCACAAGTTTGTTGCATTTTTAGAGTCCACATATAAGTGATACAGTATTTGTCTTTCTCTGTCTGACTTATTTCCCTTAGCATAATACCCTCCAAGACCACCCATGTTTTTGCAAATGGCAAGATTTTTATTCTTTTTTGTGATTGAGTAGTATTCCATTGTATATACACCATCTTCATTATTCATTCATCTGTGTTGGATACTTAGGTTTCATTCATATCTTGGTAATTGTAAATAATGCTGGTATCATTGGGGTGGATGTATTTTTTCAAATTAGTGTTTTTGTTTCTTTCATATATGTATCCAGGAGTGAAATTGCTGGATCATATGATAGTTCTTTTTTAGTTTTTTGAGACACCTCCATACAGGTTTCCACAGTGGCTACACCAATTTACATTCCCATTAGGTGGAAGAATTTGAATGTGTGGCTTCAATATAGCTTTGTCCTGTTGTCCTGGTGGGCTTTTGAAATCATCACAGCCATGCATAAAACATTTCCATGGCTCCTTACCACCCACAGGATAAAAGGGCCCATCCTATGACCCCAGCAGACCACTGCAGCTATCTCTCTTGCAGCTTCCCTACCAATAGCCATGTCAAACTATGTAAAGGATTGCCAAGGTGTCATGCTGGCTTATGCATTCGTGCTTTTGTTCTTGATTTTCGTACTGCTTCTCCTTGGAAGCCCTCTCTGCCCTCTTTCTGGCCTCCTTAGTAATAAATACCGTTTAAAGACTTGTTTCACTTATCATTGAAAAAAATCAATATAACATTATTCTTCCCCTACCGAAGTCTTGTTTTTTTGCTTTCTTAGTCCATTCTGAGCTGTAAGGTTTACAATCAGAAAGGAGTAATAAATAGAACTGATGGACTAGAAATTGTTTCTATCCTGGCTTTGTTGAGAGAAGTACTGTTCTAGATAGATTGCTGTCTATATTCAATAGAGGAAAAGAATTTTGCTGTGGATTTCAAATAAAAGGTACAACAAGTCCCCATTGTCTCTAGTAATTCAGTCTCATAAAATAGTGACCATTTTCATTCTTCATTTATCCCACATCCTTTTTTACTTTTTAACATTTTTAAACTTTGAAAAATAACTTCAAACTTAGAGAAAAATTGCAAAAAATAGTACAGAGAACTCATATACCCTTATTACCTGAACTCAGCAATTATTCTTCATGTTTGCTTTATAACTATCCACCTCTTCTCTCTCTCTCTCTTTTTGTCTCCTTCCCCACTCTCTGTCTCTGTACACATACACAATTTCTTTCTGAACTATTTGAGACTATGTTACAGACATTAAACTTTTCTCCCTGAATTCTGTGTGTTTTTCCTAATAACAATTAGGAAGATTGTTATTCTTGGGCTTGCCTGGTGGCTCAGCTGGTAAAGACTCCTCCCGCAGTGCGGGGGGCCTGGGTTCGATCTCTGGGTTGGGAAGATCTCCTGGAGAAGGGAATGGCTACCCACTCCAGTATTCTGTCCTAGAGAATTCCATGGACTGTATAGTCCATGAGGTTGCAAGGAGTCGGACACAACTGAACGACTTTCGCTTCACTTCCTAATAACAAAGGCAGAATCATACATAATACTGTACAGTAATAAAGATCAGTTTAACAGCAATACTATATTCTATCTATAGTTCATACTCAGATTTCACCAGCTGTACCAGTACTTCCCTTTGTAGCATTTTTTTCCAGCCCAGGATCATCTGCTACATTATTTATTTATAATGAATTAAATTTTGCTTGTTACCTTTATTCATATAATATGTAAGAGAGCTTGCATGTCTTACATGATATGTAAGATAGGGTAGCTGATTCCGAAGAAGGGAAGAACCTTTAAACAATTAACTAACCTCAATTTACATAATGGTCTTATTTGCATAGCAAATAGGTAGGGTTTGATTCTAGGCCATTAACAGTCATTAATAAGTGAAACTGTGTTAGAAATACTACTTGGGTGTGTATTTCAGACTCAAGAACCAAACATCTGTTGCATTTAAATGTTGTCTCTCTCTAATTTCCTTTAGTCTGGAACAGTTGTGCTGCTCTTCTTTGTCTTTTAGTACTTTACTGTTTTTGAAAGTAAGGCCATCTAATTTTCCTTGTTATGGCTTCTTAGATACACCCAGCCTTTAAAAGTGGAAATTTCATTTCCAAATAATGGGCTTTTGTTTAAAGTATCGTTAATAATAATTTCTCATTTTGATATTAATTTCTCATTTAAATGCTTTCTTCTCTGCAATCACCCTCTGTATAGTTTTGGGGTTTTTTTTTCCCCAGTAATAAGGATACTTTATTACTTTTGATGAGGCTTTTGATGCCTAAGTCAAAGATATCTCTTGGTAAGTGTCACATTACACTTGAAAATATAAGGGTTATTTTCAGATATCTTTTGCTATTGATTTCTAATATAATGACACAGTGATAAGAGAACAGATTCTATTTGATTTCAATACCTTTAGACCATGAAATTTTTGCACCTTATTTTATGTCCCTGGATATGTTCCGGTGTCTCCCAGTTTATAGTCTATGGGAGAACATGAATAGAATTTGTAACCTACTATTGTGTGAAAATTGTATAAATCTTAATTATGTTTAAAAAAAAAGTAAAGTCAGTTACTTTGTACAGTGTCCTCCATTTGGGGTTTATCTGAATGACTTACTACTGTGATAATTGGAAGGATATGGTTTTATATGGTTTTCTAATGTCACCATTGACTCCCCCACTCCCTGTGCATTTATTAATCGTCATTCTACACAGAAAAGTTGAACCTTCTCCCTTATTTGTTGACAGTCGTATGGACTCATGGATTCTGACATTCAAAAGCTTATAACCCACTACTATTATTATTCATTTTGAAACTCAGATTGTCCTATATTTGTCCAGTGGGAGCCCCTTCCACTGAATTCTGTCCTTTCAGTAAGTCTCCATTCATTTCTGAGCACTTCCCTTTTTTTCTGGCACAAGATGGTGTTGTAGGCTCATCTTGTGTTATTGATGAATTATCTGCTTAGCTTTTCTTAATCCTGGTAAGGTAAGGCAGTCTATTAGTGTTCTTACTATTGCAATATTTGAGTATGAATTAATTTATATCCTAACAATCTGATGCTGCTTCTAGCTCCAAAATTCTGATTCCGATTCTAGAAGATATCCCTATTAACTTTCTTCCTTTTATGTTTTCTAGGTAACTGTGGAGCTTGTTTTAGATAACAAGGATTTCACTGGTGTCAATACAAAGTTGAGTAGCAACACCCAACATACCCCACTTAGTGCTCTTACAAATCCAGATAAGACACTGCCAGAAACTATTCAAGATGTTACTTGTACCAAAAACCCACAGATCCTAAATCAAAGTCATGAAGAAACTGTAAAGAAAATGCAAAATTTGATGCCCCCCACCCCAAAGTCACCTAGCCCTTACATACCAAATTATTCAACCTTCATGGCAGCACCAGCCTCTCATGATTTGGTAAATGAGATGAATGGGTCAACAGAAGAGAGTGCTTTGCTATTGCATGTGCTATTGATGGTGCCAGATGGAAAAGATTTCATTACTGGAGAATCTGAGAAACAACCATCAAGTAATGTTTATTTAAATTGCAAACTCTTCAGCACAGAAGAAATCACCAGATCTGTCATTGCATGGGGCACAACAAAACCAGTCTTTAACTTTTCTCAGGTAAATTTGTACATGTCTTAATGTTCCATATGCATTAAGGATGAAGATGGGAGTTGGGGAGGGAAGAGAAGTCTGTTTCCCAGATCATAATTACATTGTAAAGGAACTAGAGAATGTTCAGACTGGGAGGATGTTTATAATTATCTGGTGTGCAGATCCAGCCCAGTATTGGTTGGGAGGAATAAAAGACATTGCCAACATTTTAAAACATTTTGTGTCTTTCTTTCTTTCTGTTCTGTTTATATGGTTTCCTGCTATTTCTTTTCCCTGAATTCTGAGTTCTATTTCTTTGTTTCCTCTAGGACTTTGATCAGTTAAACTTTTTTCTTTTCTGTTTCCAGTCTCTTATTATTTATTTTTCCTTTAGACTCATTTATTTCTCTGCTGATTTAAATACTCATCTTACTTGATTTCTCAATAGAATTTGATGCTGTTGTTTAAATTGTTTCCTCCCTTGATTTTTGTGATTCTCTCCTCTTATTTTCCTTCTGACTCAACAACTGTTCTTTTTCCGTCATTGAGCTGGTAGGAAAACTAGGAAAAGGATTGTGACCCCAGCACTTCTCCCTCTCTCCTACTTTTAATTATTAGTATCCCTGTTCATTACTATATGCTTAGCATTCTCCAAACCAACCCTCTTTTCCCCATGGTCGCCTCATCTACTCCCATAGCTTCATTTATGTGAAGATGACTTCCAAATCCACACTTCTTTGTAGGCCAGGCATTTCCCTCTAGTTCCAGATCTCTGTGTCTAACTGCCTTCTGGTCATCACCACCTAGATCTCTCAAGAGCCCTTTCCTCTTGGCACCTAACACATCCCCTGGCAAATTGCAGGTATTCAATAAAGTTGTGTAAGTGGAAAAGTAATTCAGATGTATTCAAATTTGAATTTATTTTTCCTTCCAGGTCTGTTCCTCTTCCTCCTGTCTGCCCTAATTCATGTTATAATTCACTTAGAAACCCAAGCAGAACCTAGAAGTTGACCTTGAGTCTTTCTTACATAATGACTTACAAAGTCCAGTAGATGCTACAAACTTGATTATCTCTGGAATAACTTATCTTATCTGTCCTCCATTGCCACCGCTTTCACTCAGGCCCTCGTTCCTGTTCCAAATAGCTCTCCGACTGTCCTACCTGTTTGTCTCTACTTGTCCATTCCTTCTTCTGTGTACCAACAGTCATGATCTTTCTAAAACACTAACCTGAATATTTTACTTGCCTGCTTAAAATATTTCAGTGATTCCCCATAGCCTTCAGACTAGAATTCAAACCCTAATTTGGACTATAAGACCCTGCCTGTACTTCTCCAGTGTCCTCTTCTCTGCACACTAGATAGTCCAGCTGTGCTCAACTCCCTGCAGTTTTCTAAATATCCTCTTTTCCCACCTGTGCCCCAGAAGCCCTATTTAGATGAGCTTTGTCATCAGAGAATTCATGCTGTTTCGTATTTGGCCTTTGTGTGTCTGTCTCTAAACAAGGCTATGGCTTTAGACTGAGGATACAGAGTGGGTTTTATTTTGATGTTTTCAGCTCCTAGCACTGTGCATGGCAAATAGGCTTTTCGTAAATGCTTATTGAATAAAAGTATGAGTTAATACTTTGTCTCAGATGTGGGGTTTTGT
Organism: Cervus canadensis; assembly: GCF_019320065.1. NCBI lineage: Eukaryota > Metazoa > Chordata > Mammalia > Artiodactyla > Cervidae > Cervus > Cervus canadensis. The sequence goes on along the minus strand of NC_057396.1, from coordinate 48,714,920 downwards.
TTTGTTTTGTTTTTTGGTTGTCCCTCTCCCCAGGTGATTCCTGTCTCTCTGTCTTCCAAATGTCTGGAAAGGCTTAAGAACAATGTGATGATAATTGAAACTTGGAACAAGGTGCGGAGCCCAGGACAGGACAAGCTTCTCGGGCTGGTGAAACTCCCCCTCCATCAGTTTTACATGTCATTCAAGTAAATAGGACCTTTTGAAGTATTCTTTTTTTACATTTTTAATTTTGTATGAACTTGAATAGGAGTATTTGCAGTTTGTAAACATATCCAACCCAATAATTCCTTGGAGGATTTTTCTCAATTTCACTACATTTGCTGCTCTTTCTCCTAGGTTATAGCAATCATACAGATACTGCTTTCCATGTTTCAGGCCCTATGGTAAGAACCTTACATACATCAAGTCCTTTTATCCTCACAACAGTCCTCTGAGGCAGGTAAATTTTATTTCCCCTGTTTACAAATGAGGTAACAGAGGCACAGGAAAGTTAAATAATTTGTAATATGTATTAAAGTAGTGGGACCAGGATTAGAACCCAGAAATCTGGCTCTCTAGTCCACTCCCCTCACCAAAAAGCTCAGCTGCCAAAGTTTATCACCTCACAGAACTGATGGTTTATCTCTGTCACAAACTTTAGTTAGTGTAGTTTGCATCAACCATTTGCAAGATTTCTATAGTGAGCATTGTCTTTTAGACCTTCAGATTTGACTGCTGTACCTCATTTATCACTACTCAAACTTAGATGGATATTGATTTATCTGAAAATCATTTCCATCCTCAGTACAAACTGTTCAGTTTTTGTTTCAAGGTACTGATTTTTAATTATTCTAGAACTGACCTCTTTCCTAACAACCTTCTAATGGTTCTGTGTTTTAAATGCTGCACCTTACACTTTGCAAAGGGCACTGTTGTGGGCAGTGTCTCACATGAGCCTTTCTATAACCCCAGGAAGTATTATCATTATCCCCATTTTACAAATGAGGAAGCTTATCATTTAACTTGGAGATGTCAGCCTTTCTGGCTTTCTTTTTATCATCTGTAAAATGAGGGTGATGACAGATATCCTACCTCCCTCTTGGAGCAGTTGTGAGGATCCAGCGAGAAAATAAAGGAATGAGCCTCCAGTGAACAGTCTAGTACTTACATGATGGTAACATTGGGAAGCCTGGTCAGGCTAAGGAGTTCTGCTGGAATCATGGATGTCGTTCTCAGCTGAAGGCGTTCAGCTTTTTCCCCTTTTTTGTTGTGGTATTAGACTGGTCTGATATTCCCCTTTCTTTTTCATTTCCTTAGACCCCTTTCATTGCTGAGTGTGTAGAACAGTAATAGCTATCAGTTACTAAGCACTTATCATGTTGGCATTTTATATCAGTTATCTCAGTTTAGTCCTAACAGCAGCCCTTTGATGCAGGTTTTCTTACCTACAGTTTACAGATGTGGAAACACTTTCAAAAGTTATACTGATTACTTAGTCATACAGCAAGTAAGAGGCAGATGTAAGATTCAGCATGGTAATGAAGAGCATTTAGACTTTTTTCTCATCTGTGAATAGTGAAGAATAGCAACCTTTGCCATGTTAGAAGGATTAAAGGAACTTAAGTGCTTATGACATAGTAAGTACACAGTAAATTAGCAGATATTATTTGTAATATTACTCAAAACTTATCTGCTGGACTCCAAAATGTATATACTTTTTCTAGTTGACCACTGCCTACCTCTAAAATATTCTTTTCAGCAACCCTTGGGGCCATGATGATACAGAGATAAGTTAAACACATCCCTTCCTCCTCAAATTGCTGCATTTGGAGCTTATCTGCCTGTCATTTTTACTTGATGGATTACGGATAGAATCCTATTTTTTCGAACCACCATTACTTTTCTAGTTGTAGGTCCGTTTTTAACAAACTGAGAAAACAAGTAAAAAATGAAGCAACTCTATGACGTGATTGATGACTGTTGTCTGCTCACGCACAATTTCTCTCTCTTTAGAGATCCCAAGGTTTCTCGCCTGCTGCTTGATGCTCGGTATCCAGTTGTTGCTGTCGACAGCTACATGCCTGTGATTGACGTGTTCTCAGGCCACCAAAATGGGAGTCTTCGAGTCTTTTTAGCTATGGGCTCTTCAGATCAGATAATAGCACTACAAAGATTAAAGAATGAAGAAGGAACAGTTACTCCCTTCAGCCCCAGGCCAGCCCATTTCCTGGACCAGCCGTCTGTAGCATCTGTTGCTATGGTAGTAACCAAACACTTGATTGTTTAGAAAAAACATAATCTTATTTTAAGGCTTACAAGGTGATGCTTTGATAATTGGAGTGAACCTAAATCTGCCCTAAAAAAAAAATAGTCTCAGTGAAAAAAAGAAAAGGTAATCTGGGGGAGAAAATGGGGATGGGGTGAAGAGTGATCCTAAATGTAAACTGGCAAAATATTCTGTTTCTTGACCAAATCCATGTTGCAAAGTTTTCAAGTGACATTCTTAATTTTTCTACTCATAACTTAAAAGTAATTTGTTTTGTACAGTTGTTCAGTTAAGAAAGCACATTGACATACTTTATTGTGTTTATTCCCTTATACATGAGGTAGGTCATTGTCATTCTATTTTTTAGGTAGTGAAATAGAATTAGAGTTTATATTACTCATCCAGGGTCACGTAGCTGAGAATGGGAGAATTGGTGTTCAGACGCAGGTCTTCTGACTCTTAAGTCCACTATATCTTGTCCTCCTGTATCTTACATTTGATGTCTTTACTAGAATAGCCAAATCTCAGTCTCCACTGTATGTTATGTTTTTTAATCTGAATCTAAATGACAAATTGATTGCCTCTAGCAGAGAAAGAACTATTAGGAAAATATCTATTAGTAGGCTATTGTTTATTTGTTATGAACTCTGAACTTTTTCTGTTTTATATTTATGTCTATCAGTAGATAATAGTGAGGGGAGTTAATTTAAAAATGACATAAAAGCACAAATAAAGCTCATCTGTTTAATATTCCCAAGTCTTTTTTAGGTGTTACGTCATGCTCACATTGCAATGTAAACTTAGATTTTGTTAAATTTCATGCCAAAGGTTAAAAAATGTTACTGAGTCCTTAAAAGGTTCATTTCAGTTCAGTCGCTCAGTCATGTCTGATTCTTTGCAACCCCATGGACTGCAGCACGCCAGACTTCCCTGTCTATCACCAACTCCCGGCGCTTATGCAAATTCGTGTCCATTAAGTCGGTGATGCCATCCAACCATCTCATCCTCTGTCATCCCCTTCTCCTCCCACCTTCAGTCTTTCCCAGCATCAGGGTCTTTTCCAGTGAGTCAGTTCTTCGCATCAGGTGGCCAAAGTATTGGGGTTTCAGCTTCAGCATCAGTCCTTCCAATGAATATTCAGGATTGATTTCCTTTAGGAAGGACTGGTTGGATTCTCTTGCTCTCCAAGGGACTCTCAAGAGTCTTCTCCAACACCGCAGTTCAAAAGCAACAATTCTTCGGTGCTCAGCTTTCTTTATAGTCGAACTCTCACATCCATACATGACTACTGGAAAAACCACAGCTCTGACTAGACAGATCTTTGTTGTCAAAGGAATGTCTCTGCTTTTTAATATGCTATCTAGGTTGGTCATAACTTTTCTTCCAAGGAGCAAGCGTCTTTAAATTTCATGGCTGCAGTCACCATTTGCAGTGATTTTGGAGCCCAAAAAAATAAAGTCTGCCACTGTTTCTATTGTCTCCCCATCCATTTGCCATAAAGTGATGGGACCAGATGCCATGATCTTCGTTTTCTGAATGTTGAGCTTTAAGCCAACTTTTTCACTCTCTTTCACTTTCATCAAGAGGCTCTTTAGTTCTTCGCCTTCTGCCATAGGGTGGTATCATCTGCATATCTCAGGTTATTGATATTTCTCGTAGCAATCTTGATTCCAGCTTGTGCTTCCTCCAGCCCAGCATTTCTCATGATGTACTCTGCATATAAGTTAAATAAGCAGGGTGACAATATACAGCCTTGATGTCCTCCTTTTCCTATTTGGAACATAAATACAGTTGTTTCTGCTTCTGCACTCCGTGTCTCTTATCCAGTCTAGTGTCTGCAGAACTGAATTACTGTAATACTGCATGGTTATATTAAGAAGCTGCTATAATTCTGAGGGGCTTTTTTTTTTTTTTTGGCCTGTACTCTTCTCTAGAGAATCAAAGTACAAATTTTCTGTTTCCCTAAGGAACTTTTTTGAACAGCTGTCACTGACATATGCTTCTAGATGCCAAGGCAAAGACCTAATGCGATCTCTGTTCCACATATTTTGGATTAGTAGTTAGACACTTAAACACATAAAAATCATATGGTCTGACCCTTATCTGAATCCTGAATTCCCCTTTGGTGAGTATTCCTAATAATCACTTAGCTAGTGTCTGCTGAGGCTGTCTGGAATTGAGGAAAAGAACACTGGCTGTGGAGTCACTCTACCTGAGTTCAGACCCTGGTTCCACTATTACTGGCTATACATGTCAAATTAATATTAATAAGTGCAAGGCTCAGAGTAAGTAATAAATACATTATTGTTATTAGAAGTACCTTCAGTAACAGTATATTTACTACCTCTCCTCTAATAAACACTCTGTGTTACTCCTAGCGTCATTAAAAAGAATAATTAACATAATTAATACTTAGCTGCTTCAAATATGTGTTCTTTATCCTGTTAAGGAAATAGCCTTCTAAGCATACAAAGAATCAGAAACATCTGATTAAATTTTATCAAATACCCTTTCAGCCTTTATTGAGGTAGTCACTTTTTTCCTTCCTCTATTAGTGTACTGGATTACATTTATGGATTTCCTAATATTGACCAAGTCTCACTGTCTAGAGTAAATGCTCCCTGATCTGATTACAGTGAGCAGTCGTGAGATTTATACACAATGAATATTAAGTATCTGCTTATTTCTTCATCTCTTCTCAGACTGTACAGATAATAAGCGTGAACACTCTATACAAATTACTCTTTAAAGCTCACCGGCATCTCTGTTTCATTTCATAGGCAGGGGACCATGGAAATGGATTGATGGAGCACCACTTTGAACTCCTTGTAGACAAGGTTAAAGGTCTCACCCCTCTTCAGGCTACAGTCTGGGGAGAAGCAGATTGTTATGTCCAGTACTACTTTCCAGTTCAAGACTCACAGTCCAATGTGCTGAAAGGACCTGAGTTCCTTGAAAATGGTAGGTTTGGGAGATTAGACCTTGTCATTCTTGTGTGGCTCTTTTATTGAATATACTCAGAGATTTTTCTTCCTGAGTAAGTCTTGTGTTCCTCGGTATTTCTAGTCTTAGCTGAGCAATGCAGGAGACACCCTGAGTTTTTGCTTTTCTTAAATTGTTTCTTTTAACATTTTATTTTGATTTGATTTCAGATTTATGGAAAAGTTGCAAAAATAGTACAAAGAATTCCTGTATACCCTTTACCTAAATCCATCAATCATTTACATTTTGTCTCATTTAACATCATTTATAAGCCTATTCACTCTTATCTATTAACATACAGTTGACTCTCATTATCCACCGTAATTATATTCTGTAAGGTCATCAAGAGCGCTAAATTAAGAGAATACTGAACCATTGTTTCTAGGGGAAATATGTACATATACATATCTCACATAGATCATAATCTTAAATCCTAAAGCAACTTACCGTGGTAGATTCTAGTGTCTTTATTTTACAGAAGAGAAAGCAAGGTTCAGAGTGTTAGTGACTGCGGCCACCCCACTAACAAGTGCCAAGGTTGGCATTTAAACCCTGTCCAGCTGGCCTTAATGTAGAGCTCTTGCAGTACATTGTACTGTCCCTTACTACATCTATCCTCTGGTCATCTCTGAGAGCTCAAACAAGAGGACGAAGTGTCACCTTGTTTGATTGCAGCTGGGAATGAGCAAGTTGGGTGACTCAAATTTTCTGTTATTCTGAGCATGTCCTTAAGTAACTGAAAGTGCTGCCAGGATTGGTTTTGAGGTTCAAATAATGGACTTGTACCCAGGATATATAAAGCACTCTTAACAAATCAGTAGTAAAATGACAACCCAATTTAAAAACGGGCAAAGGATCTGAATAGACACTATATAGAAATGGCTAATAAGCACATAAAAAGATGGTTAATATTATTAGTCACTTGGGAGATAAAGATCAAAACAGTCACAAGGTACCACTTCATACTCGCTGAGATGGCTATATATATAGGTTTTAAATAGATTAATAAGTACTGGTAAGAAAGTAAAGAAAATAAAGTGCTGGAGCTCTCACACACTGTCCACCAACAAAGGAATCTCTTCTGTATTATCATGGCACTTCAGGAGACCATAGCTACTAGGGAAATGGACCTTGGTAGGAGTAATGCAGTCAGAAGATACAGATTCTGGTTCCAAGTCTGTGACCTGCTAGCCCTAAGATCTTTGGATTGACTGTGTAACCTCAAGGTATCTGTACTCTCATCTGTAGCAGGAGAAATACCTGCTTTCTTTTCCCTTGGAGAAGGGAATGGCTACCCACTCCAGTATTCTTGCCTGGAGAATTCCATGGACAGAGAAGCCTGGCGGGCTACAGTCTATTGTGAGGATAAAATTGAATAATACTGGATATTAACATTCTCTCTTACTACATTTAAGATACTTGATGATGTGTTGAATTACTCTGAATTTCTTATCTTTTCCAAAGGAATCACCCTGAGGCCTTTCAGATCTGCAACCACACTCTGTGTTCCAGACCCCGTCTTTAACAGTGAACACCGTCACTCTCTCCTGTTGCCAGCTGAAGTTCCAGTGCAAAGGCTCCTGCTCAGTGCCTTCTCTGCACATGGGCTTGTCCCTGGAGGTGGAGTTCAGTTTGAAATCTGGTGCAGGTACAGTATGGACAATCCATTCCTGTGCCTAGGAAAGAAGTGCATAGTCACAGAACATCCTTCCCTTAATTAGCTCTGGTTGAATTGTAAGTAAGCAAAGTAACCCCTTCTGCCCTGTTTAATGTTATTTAAGAGCTTGGTAGTGACTCTTATCCAGCTTTTACCATAATCTGTTAAATTATTAGGCTTTAGGGAGCAGTTTGTATCTCTTGCTTCTAACCACTACTTACATTTGGAAGAGAAGTTTTCGTTTTTATCTCCTACTGTCACTTAACATGTATTAGTCACCTTTCTTCTGCTCCTCTTTTTGCCTTACATTGTTCAGGCCCTCGCTATATCATGCCTCAGCTATTGTAATACCCTCCTAACTGGTCTCTCCACTTCTAGACTCATTTCTTGTAATCTGTTTTTCCCATCACCGAAAGACTAGCCTTTGTGAAATAATAATTCCACTCACAGCACAGAACCACCTGTGCTGCAGGATGGATGTTGTCAGGGGCGGCTACTCCCAAAGGGCAAAGCCAGATGCTGATTCCTCAACAGAAAACCTGTGAGAAGCTGGGCTTTGTCTTGAACACAGAGTATAATTTATGGGGTTCCTTCTGCAGGTTATGGGCAGTAAATCCAGCCAGACACAACCACAGCTGCATACCACAAATACAGAACAATCAGGCTCCAAAGAAAACTAGATACTGAAAGCTTACCCCTGGGACAGACTGAATCATTTGTCCACCTAATTCTTTCAACTGACAGCTTGTGCTTTTGTGGCTTACAGATACTATTATCCTAATGTGAGAGACCAGATGGTTGCCAAAGGAACCTTGCCATTATCGAGGATCTGTGCCTTGGTAACCATGCAGCACCGTGAGGATGGGGGCATACAGACCTTTAATCTCCCTTTAACCCCCAGGTTTGAGAATAGGAAAGAACTGAGGAACCAATCATCAGGTAATTTAAGACATTTACCTTTCCCTTTCAAAGGCAGTATATGTGAATATCCCTTTTCTCTCTAATTTAGTGATTCTTCACATTTTGTGGTACTTACCCTTTTAAGAATTTGGTAAAAACTGAGGCACCTTCTCTTAGAAAATGAGTAGAATACATACTGCAAATTTTGAATATAATTTTAGAAAATTCATAGTTATGTAGACTATGTACGTAAATGTTGCTTGTCTCATCTCGCCTTTAACTTCAGTAGCATTTGACAAGCCCTCATGACACAAATCCCAAGTATTATGTAGGTATACTCAGAGAATTATTATTCCAAGGCAACATGATGTAGGATTGGGAGAAAATAACATGAACTGGAAATTCACTGTGAGGGAAGAGAGAGTCAGGATTTAAAGTTAAAAGGGATTAGTTAGAGCTGGAGTTTTGAATTCTATCCTATTGGTTCCAGTAAGATGACCTATCCTCCAAATACATCATGAATAACTAGAATGAGCCTCATAAATCAAGTTACTCTTCCCTCTTACTGGAGAGGATCTGCCCAAACAAAAGGCTTTATCTTGTTAGATTAAGTTTGAGTTGTTCCTCCTGACTGTCACTGATCAGCTTGTTCTGTTGTTCCTTAAAGCTTTCCCTGGGGACTTCTCCGGTGGCACAGTAGATAAGAACCCACCTGCCAGTGCAGGGGCTGTGGGTTTGATCCCTGGTCCAGGAAGGTTCCACATGCTGCAGAGCAAGTAGAGCTCAAGAGCCGGGACTGCTGAGCCCACGTGCTGCAGCTGCTGAAGCCCGTGAACCTAGAGCCTGTGCTGCGCAGCAAGGGAAGCCACCGCAGTGAGGCGCCTGCGCACCGTAACTGAGAGGAGCCCCCACTCTCTGCAACTAGGGAAAGTCCACATGCAGCACCTGAGACCCAGTGCAACCAAAACTAAGTAATCTAAAAACAGTGTTTATTTTTATTTTTGGCTGCACTGGGTCTTCATTACTATGTGAACTTTTTCTCTAGTTTCAGCAAGTGGGGGCTACTCTTTGTTAAGGTGTGTGGGCCCTCTTGTTGCAGAGCCTAGGCTCTAGGGCACATGGGCTCAGTAATTATAGCACTTGGGCTTAGTTGCCCTGCAGCACGTGGCATCTTCCTGGACCAGGGATCAAACTCATGTCCCCTGCATTGACAAGTAGATTCCCAGCCACGGGAATACCAGGGAAGTCCAGGAGAATTTTTATTAAAAGATGGCATGTGAAGGTGTTTCAGGTGGTGGTAGTAGGAGGGTGATAGAAATGTGTGAGTGTAAAAACCTTTTAAAGATTTTAGAAAACCAAGATTAGAGTCCATCTCAATTCTATAAATTAACTAGAATTACATTATGCCTGTTAGTAATGTGATTTTTGACAAGCAGTTGAATCTCTGAGCCATAGTTTTCATAGATATAAAGTGAAAATTGTGACTTCTATTCTGCTTTATTAATCCTAAAGTACAATAATATAATGTGATTCTGACCATAGACAGATTGTTTCACTGCTGAGGCCCCTTACTGTTCGTTAGGATTATAGTGTTTAATCTCTTCCTTCCTTCCTGACTAGGACTTAGGGTTTGGTAGAACAGAAGATTATTTCAACCAACCTTTTCATTTTTCCTTTCACCCTCATTCTTCAGGTTTACTGGATGTGGGCCTAAGGTACAGGCGTACTCCAAGGACAGCAGAGGGAGTTCTCGCTGCCCGAACTGTCTCCATCTCAGTCCAGATAATCAGAGCCTGTGGTTTGCAAGCAGCAGCCAAGTAAGTTCACCTTAGAAAAGCAATTCTCAAACCAAACCTTTCTCCACTGCAGTCCACATAATTTGTAATGCTCAGATAACATATAACTTCCTTGGGTACAATCTTCAGTTTATTAACCACAATTCTGCTCTTTTCTTTTTCTCTTAAGAAAGCACGTAGGAATATAAGTGAATAAACCACTTGCAAATGTTGCTGTTTTAACTGTTATTAGCAACTTAGTTCCTTGACCTTGTCCAGCAGTTTGTCCTCTACCCTGCTGCTGCTAATGTATAGTCGCATAAGTCATGTCTGGCTCTTTACAACCCCATAGACTGTAGCCCACCAGGGTCCTCTGTCCATGGGATTCTCCAGGCAAGAATACTGGAGTGGGTTGCCATTCCTTTCTCCAGGAGATCCTCCCGACCTGGGGATCGAACCCAGACCTCCCCCGTTGTAGGCAGATTACCATCTGAGCCACTAGGGAAGCCCTCTACCCTACTCACCCCTTAACCCAAGGTCAGAACCTATGCCCTCCAACCATGCCAAGACCAATCACTATTATAGATCCTCTGTAGTCTCATGTTTAGTCTGAGTATCAACTTCTGTTTTTCTGGCTCATTCCCCTTTAGTCTGTTCTCAGTACAGAAGACAGTGAGCTTATTAAAACTTAAATAGATCTTGACACACATCTACTTAAAACCCACTTAAAATGCCTTTCCATCTCATTTAGAGTAAAAGCCAGAGCCTTTTAAATGCCTGTGAGACCCCACATGATCTGACTCCATTATCTTTATGACCTCCTCTCCTCCTGGTAGTTGCGGCTCTGCTCACTTCACTCCAGCCACTGGCTTTTTCATTGCTTCTGCACACTTACTCTTCTTCCTCTCAGGGCCTTTGCCTTGCTGTTTTCTCTGCCCAAAATACTGTTTCTCTGTATAAACAGCATGGCCCTCTCTTGCCTGCATTGCTCATTCTTCTCTCTACTTTGGATGTTCTTCCTTATTTTGTCCTCTAAACAAACTTCGATTTTCGTCAAGGCTTTGCAGCCTTCCTCCATCTCTCCCTACATGTTGATAGAATTGGTGCTTTGTCCTGTCTACTAGCTCCATGTTGCAGCACATAGCAGTCTGTTTCCATTACTTGCAGACATGAGTTTTCCTCCACTAGGCTGTGAATTCCTCTGCATGCACACACTGCCTGAACTCTTCTCTGTACCCCCACCACAGAGCATTATTCCAGCATATAACAAGTACTCGGCTAAGAAGGAGAATTAGGGACTTCCCTGGTGATCCAATGGCTAAGACTCCATGCTTCCAATCCAGGGGGCTCAGGTTCAGTCCCTTGTCAGGGATCTGGATCCTGTATGCCACAAGTAAGAGTTCATTTGCTGCAAATAAAGGGCCCATATGCCATGACTAAGACCCGGTAGAGCCAAATAAATCAGTTCAATGTAGTCGCTCAGTGGTGTCCGACTCTGAGACCCCATGAACCACAGCACGCCAGACTTCCCTGTCCATCACCAATTTCCGGATTGTACTCAAACTCATGGACATTGAGTCGGTGATGCCATCCAACCATCTCATCCTCTGTTGTCCCCTTCTCCCACCTTCAGTCATTCCCAGCATCAGGGTGTTTTCAAATGAGTCAGTTCTTCACATCAGGTGGCCAAAGTATTGGGGTTTCAGCTTCAGCATCAGTCCTTCCAATGAATATTCAGGATTGATTTCATTAGGAAGGACTGGTTGGATCCCCTTGCAGTCCAAGGGACTCTCAAGAGTCTTCTCCTACACCGCAGTTCAAAAGCATCAATTCTTGGTGCTCAACTTTCTTTATAGTCCAACTCTCACATCCAAACATGACTACTGGAAAAACCACAGCTCTGACTAGATGGACCTTTGTTGGCAAAGGAATGTCTCTGCTTTTTAATATGCTGCCTAGGTTGGTCATAACTTTTCTTCCAAGGAGCAAGCGTCTTTAAATTTCATGGCTGCAGTCACCATCTGCAGTTATTTTGGAGCTCAAAAAAAATAAAGTCTGCCACTGTTTCCATTGTTTCCCCATCCATTTGCCATGAAGTGATGGGACCAGATGCCATGATCTTCATTTTCTAAATGTTGAGCTTTAAGCCAACTTTTTCACTCTCCTCTTTCACTTGCATCAAGAGGCTCTTTAGTTCTTTGCTTTCTGCCATAGGGTGGTGTCATCTGCATATTTCAGGTTATTGATATTTCTCCCAGCAATCTTGATTCCAGCTTGTGCTTCCTCCAGCCCAGTGTTTCTCATGAGGTACTCTGCATATACATTAAACAAGCAGGGTGACAGTATACAGCCTTGACGTACTCCTTTCCTGATTTGGAACCAGTCTGTTCTTCCATGTCTAGTTCTAGCTCTTGCTTCCTGACCTGCATACAGATTTCTCAGGAGGCTGGTTAGGTGGTCTGGTATTGTCATCTCTTTCAGAATTTTCCACAGTTTGTTGTGATCCACAGTCAAAGGCTTTGGCATAGTCAATAAAGCAGAAATAGATGTTTTTTCCGGAACTCTCTTGCTTTTTCGATGATCCAGCGGATGTTGCCAATTTGATCTCTGTTTCCTCTCCCTTTTCTAAATCCAGCTTGAACATCTGGAAGTTCATGGTTCACATACTATTGAAGCCTGACTTGGAGAATTTTGAGCATTACTTTGCTAGCGTGTGAAATGAGTACAATTGTGTAGTAGTTTGAGCATTCTTTGGCATTGCCTTTCTTTGGGATTGGAATGAAAACTGAGCTTTTCCAGTCCTGTGGCCACTGCTGAGTTTTCCAAGTTTGCTGGCATATTGAGTGCAGCACTTTCACAGCATCATTTTTTAGGATTTGAAATAGCTCAACTGGAATTCCCTCACCTCCACTAGCTTTGTTTGTAGTGATGTTTCCTAAGGCCCACTTGACTTTACATTCCACCATGTCTGGCTCTAGATGAGTGATCACTCCATCGTGATTATCTGGGTCATGAAGATCTTTTTTGTATTGTTCTTCTGTGTATTCTTGCCACCTCTTAATATCTTCTGCTTCTGTTAGGTCCCTACCATTTCTGTCTTTTATTGATCCCATCTTTGCATGAAATGTTCCCTTGGTATCTCTAATTTTCTTGAAGAGATCTTTAGTCTTCCCCATTCTATTGTTTTCCCCTATTTCTTTCCACTGATCACTGAGGAAGGCTTTCTTATCTATCCTTGCTATTCTTTGGAACTCTGCATTCAAATAGGTATATCTTTCCTTTTCTCCTTTGCCTTTCACTTCTCTTCTTTTAACAGCTATTTGTAAGGCCTCCTCAGACAACTATTTTGCCTTTTTGCATTTCTTTTTCTTGGATGTCTTGATCCCTGCCTCCTATACAGTGTCACGAACCTCAGTCCATAGTTCTTCATGCCAAATAAATAAATATAAATACATTTTTTTAAAAAAGAATAACTAGATCATGATCCTGAAGCAAGCTAGCTCACTTTGGACATGAATTCAAGAAAGATGCAAATGCTGTTTAATTTGGTCCCTGTTACAACTTAAGAGTCAGAATATTTACCTGTAACTTCATAGTCGCTAAATAACTATTGGGATTACTGCCATGTGAAATCTGATGTGAAAGTAGCTGGTAATATGTTCAGTCTAATTAATACTTTTCCTCACTGAATTCTCCAAATAGACTTTTCCAGTAACCACTCAAGAACATCTTAGTGTTAGTAAGATACCAGGATGGTTTTTTAATCATGTTCTACCATATAGTCAAACTTCTGATGGTTTCTCATTGTCAGTAACAGTGGTCTCCTAATTTTAATTCTACATTCCTATTATTATAAAAAAAATTAGCATACTCTCTAAACATGTGGATACTTATTCATGTATGAGTCATCTTCATGTACTATTATACTGATATATATATTGTTAAGAGTAGTAAAACTTTAATATATGAAATAACAACTCTAGAAATTTTAATAATTTTTTTCTTATGCCCGTATAGTTTACTCTCTGAACCCCCTATATGGTACTCACTACATTCTAGGGTAGTGGTCCACAGGATAAGGTCCAACCTGCTTGCTCAACATGGCATTCAGGGCCCTTCAAAATATCTTAATCTGAGTCTTGAAAGAAGAGTAGGAGTTAATCTAAATGCCCAAGAAAGCTGAAAATTATTCCAAAGAGAAGAACATGTGCAAAAGCCATGGAGGCATGAAACTTACATATAATGGAGTACCTGTTCTGGGTAAGACCCAGCCTATGTCAGAATCATAAACATAGTGTTAAATAAATTAATTACTATGTAATTGACATATTAAAAAGCAGAGACGTTACTTTGCCAACAAAGGTCTGTCTTGTCAAAGCTGTGGTTTTTCCAGTAGTCATGTATGGATGTGAGAGTTGGACTGTAAACTAAGTTGAGTGCCGAAGAATTGATGCTTTTGAACCGTGGTGTTGGAGAAGACTCTTGAGAGTCCCTTGGGCTGCAAGGAGATCCAACCAGTCCATCCTAAAGGAGATCAGTCCTGGGTATTCATTGGAAGGACTGATGTTGAAGGTGAAACTCCAATACTTTGGCCACCTGATGTGAAGAGCTGACTCGTTGGAAAAGACCCTGAATGCTGGGAAAGATTGAAAGTGGGAGGAGAAGGGGACGACAGAGGATGAGATGGTTGGATGGCATCACCAACTCAATGGACATGAGTTTGAGTAAGCGAGAGTTGGTGATGGACGGGAAAGCCTGGTGTGCTGCAGTCCATGGGGTCGCAAAGAGTCGGACACAACTGAGCGACTGAACTGAACTGACAGAAAGGACTCAGAATTTCAGTACTCAGATCTCAGAGAGACTGAGTAATAGATAAGAAATTCAGTAGTTTCTCTCTCTGGGAATTCATGGGGAAAGTCAGATTAGATGGCAGGCAGTTTTTTTTTAAGTCCTGCATCTGATCTGTGTTGCACTTTGAAGAAAAAAGGGCAAGAAGTCAGACCAGGCAGTGGAATGTCCTTGTAGTAGCACTCTAGTAGGCAGATGAAGATTGTCTCCTTCATACACACGTATGCTATGACATCTCTATTACTAAGAAAACACACTGTGGCACTACCACAGCCTAGATAGGAAACACATGGTCTGTGAGTGTTCTTGGTGGCCTCGTGGGAATGGTGATGTTTCTTAGGCAGTCTCCTGATTTCTGATACTACATCCTTCTCATTTCTGATATTCCTCCCCTTCTCCCCTACAGGGCTTTGGCTGAGCAGGAACCTGCTCTGCAGTTTAGTGCCACAGTCGGGGTCAATGCCTTTGTCACCACTCACCTGTCCTTCCTGCCCAAGGGAGAACAGCGCCAAACCCGGCCTGTGGCCTGTTCCTTCTGCCCCGAGTTCTCCCATCACAGTGAGTTCTCATGTAACTTGGTGACCCAGCACTGCAGTGGAGAAGCCTGTTTCCTGGCAGAGCTGTTAGAGTTTGCAGAAGTTACTTTTGCTGTTTATCATGAAGATACCAGATCAGGTGAGGACAAATGGCTCATAGCCACAATTAAAAATGTGACTGTTTTGAATGGTATAGCGTTTCCAACTTACTTCTAAAGGGTATAGCAAAAATATGTAGAATATGTATTGCGTGTGTTTAAGAGAATGTAGAGAAGTAAAGCAAATGTGTCAAGTTGTTAGCAGGTGAATATAGGTGAAGGATATATAGGAGTTCATAAGTATTCTAACTTTTCTGTATGCCTGAATTTTTCAAAGTAAAATTATTCAAGTGTGGGTATACACATACTTAATGATTTAATTTAAATGATTTAGAAGGCATTCAAGATTTGACTGGAGCAAGATGATCTCTAATGCACCTTCCAACACTGAAATTCACTGAGTGTAAATGGGTTCTCATATAGCTGTATTGTAACACAAGCCCTTTAGTCAGTAGACCACCAACTAATTTCCCTTTTTTTTTGTTTAACAGCCAGTGATATAACCAGTATCCATTCATTCAAAGATTATCTGCTTGGAGTAGTAAAGATTCCAACAAAAGATCTGCTGATCAAGAGATCTGGTAGGGATCCTGGATTATCACTTTCTAATCCTGTCCTTTCCTGTTCATTTCCCTGCTCGAGAGGATCTTGTTTGGCTCTCTTGCAAGATATGAGGGGAATAAAAAGACCCCTTAACACATACTTCTCAATTCTGCCAAATTACCTCAGAAGTTTTCTCAAAAATATTTTAAGTCCTTTGCTAGTTATTTCAGAAGTCTTCTAATAAAGCAGAGAAGCTCAAAATACTGTACTGTCAGTCATCTTCCCCCAGGAAAGGGAATGATGATGATATTACTTATAATAAATATGCCAATACCTATTGCATTATATAGCACTCTGTAAAATATTTTCTCAGATCTCATTTGAACCTCAGGGTAACTCTTACTGTCGGGGATACTAGGATTATCTTCATTTGACAGATGAGAAAATTTAGGCTCACAGAGTTTAAGTGATTTGTCAGAACCACACAGCCACGTAGTGGAGTCCTGGAAATCAAATCCAGGTTTGCCCATTCTTTTTCACTATACTCTTCTGTCTCACTGAAGAAGAAATGAGGCTGTCAGATAGAAACCCGAAAGAAGGTACAACCACCAGGACAGCAGTCTGGAAATGTTGGTCCCATCCTGCTTTTTACTAGCTCAGTGACCTTGACCTCTGAGTCCCACTTACGTTGTAGATGAAGACTGTTAATGATAACAAGTCTATGAGGTAGAACTCAGTGAGATAGGATATGTAAAGTACCTGACACATAGTAGGCATTCAGTAAACGTTAAGTTTTCTTCTTTTGCCCATCTTCCTCCCTAGGATTATATGATCTATTTTCCAGAATTTTCTCACACATCTCCCAGTTTTAACTGTGAATTGAAATTTGAACAATACTCAATAAGCAAATACTATGTGCCTGCCAGAAAGAAGTCGCTACAACTTGATAAAGGGTTCAAATCTCACTTCTGTCACTGTTTGTGATCTAGGACAAGTCGCTTCATCTCTCAGCTCCCTAAATGGAATCTCTAAAAATGGAAGTAATAAGATCTTTGCAGGATTAGTGAAGCATTCAATGAAGTTATACATATAAAAGATCTCTGCACAGGTCTGGCCACATGGTTTCTTTCCTTCTAAAACTTAGTACAGAGTTTGTCAGCAAATAGGCACCATCCGAGAAATCCCATCTCCACAAATTAAATTTAACCACTTGGAAATAAACCTTTTGATAATTTAGAATGTAGCATTTGTCCTTATAGTCAGTTATTCTAAAGTGAACATTCTGTTTTGTTTCCTCCTGCCAGAAATCTCAATTATAGAATCACAGAGCCAGAGGAATGATCCTATGCAGCAGTTCTTAAGTGCTAAAATGGTGTGAAATTATTTGTGTAATTTATATTTGAGCATTTTTCCGGGCCAACTTTCGTTACTGCCAAAGGGATCTGTGACCAAATAATGTTAAGAACCACTTGGTTGTGAGGAAATTAATACCCAGTGATGAGAAATTACTAAACCAAAGCTGTAGGTTTTTAGACTAAAGTCAAGAGTCTCAAAGATGTACATTCTTATTTCAGCATCCTCGTTTTGTAAGTGAAAACTTGGAAGGCCCCCCAAAATTAAATGCCTTAAGTCATAACACCGTAAGTGACCTTTGGCAAATTCATCTCAGTAAGTCTGAATCTTCTCATCTATAATTTTAATTAATAAAATCTCAGAAAATTGCTGTGAATATTATATCAGTCTATAAACTGCTTTACATAATTATGAAATCCAAAAAGCTCAGAAAATTATAAGTTTTTTTTTAATTAGTTAAGCAGCCAAACCTGACACCAACTGCTTAGTCTTTATTTTCTGACTTAGGCCGCTTCCTGATTATACAGTTTTATTGGAGCACACTGTGCCCATTCATCTGCATATCATCTATGTCAACTTTCTCACTACAACACAATTGAATAGCTGCAACAGAGACTATATGGCCAAAAAGCCTAAAATATTTACCATCTGCCCTTTTAGAGAGGAAGTTTACCAACCCCTGACCTACATGACCACTGACTAGTACATAGTATTCAATTTATGTACCATATTAATTTCTAAAATCTGAAAATTTTTAAAATTGTAAACAAATCTGATGCTGAAGATTCTAGATAAGATATTATGAATTTATAATAGGTGGATTGTAGACTTTAAAGCCAGCTGTACCTGGATTCAAAGCCTAACTATATGGCCTAGTAGCTGTAACAACTTGGGAAGGTCTCTGAGCTTTCATTTGCGCATCTGTAAAGTATGGATTATTGTCCTGTTTAAGCCTTCCTCAGCAATCAATGCAAAGAAATAGAAGAAAACAGTAGAATGGGAAAGACTAGAGATCTCTTCAAGAAAAGTAGCGATACCCAGGGAACATTTCATGCTAAGATGGGATCAATAAAGGACAGAAATGGTAGGGACCTAACAGAAGCAGAAGATATTAAGAAGTGGCAAGAATACACAGAAGAACTGTACAAAAAAGATCTTCACGACCCAGATAATCACGATGGTGTGATCACTCACCTAGAGCCAGACATCCTGGAATGTGAAGTCAAGTGGGCCTTAGGAAGCATCACTATGAACAAAGCTAGTGGAGGTGATGGAATTCCAGTTGAGCTATTTCAAATCCTAAAAGATGATGCTGTGAAAGTGCTGCACTCAATATGCCAGCAAATTTGGAAAACTCAGCAGTGGCCACAGGACTGGAAAAGGTCTGTTTTCATTCCAATCCCAAAGAAAGGCAATGCCAAAGAATGCTCAAACTACCACACAGTTGCACTCATCTCACACGGGAGCAAAGTGATGCTTAAAATTCTCCAAGCCAGGCTTCAGCAATACGTGAACCGTGAACTTCCAAATGTTCAAGCTGATTTTAGAAAAGGCAGAGGAACCAGAGATCAAATTGGCAACATCCGCTGGATCATCGACAAAGCAAGAGAGTTCCAGAAAAACATCTACTTCTGCTTTATTGACTACACCAAAGCCTTTGACTGTGTGGATCACAACAAACTGTGGAAAATTCTGAACGAGATGGGAATACCAGACCACCTGACCTCTTGAGAAACCTGTATGCAGATCAGGAAGCAGAACTGGACATGGTGGAGAAGGAAATGGCAACCCACTCCAGTATTCTTGCCTGGAAAAGTCCATGGACAGAGGAGCCTGGCGGGCTGAAGTCCATGGGATTACATGACTGAGCATGTGTGCACAAGGGTGGAGGGAGATGGGTTGGTAGCAATAAAGTGGTAGAACTGATAAAAAATAAAAAAGAACTGGACATGAAACAACAGACTGGTTCCAAATAGGAAAAGGAGTACGTCAAGGCTGTATATTGTCACCCTGCTTATTTAACTTATATGCAGAGTACATCATGAGAAACGCTGGGCTAGAGGAAGCGCAAGCTGAAATCAAGATTGCCGGGAGAAATATCAGTAACCTCAGACATGCAGATGACACCACCCTTATGGCAGAAAGTGAAGAAGAACTAAAGAACCTCTTGATGCAAGTGAAAGAGGAGAGTGAAAAAGTTTGTTTAAAGCTCAACATTAAACAAACTAAGATCATGGCATCCTGTCCCATCACTTCATGGCAGACAGATGGGGAAACGGTGGAAACAGTGGCTGACTTTATTTTTCTGGGCTCCAAAATAACTGCAGATGGTGATTGCAGCCATGAAATTAAAAGATGCTTACTCCTTGGAAGAAAAGTTATGACCAACCTAGACAGCATATTAAAAAGCAGAGACATTACTTTGTCAACAAAGGTCCGTCTGGTCAAGGCTATGGTTTTTCTTGTGGTTATGTATGGATGTGAGAGTTGGGCTATAAAGAAAGCTGAACACCGAAGAATTGTTGCTTTTGAAGTGTGGTGTTGGAGAAGACTCTTGAGAGTCCCTTGGACTGCAAGGAGATCCAACCAGTCCATCCTAAAGGAGATCAGTCTTGGGTATTCATTGGAAGGACTGATGTTGAAGGTGAAACTCCAATACTTTGGCCACCTGATGCGAAGAGCTGACTCACTGGAAAAGACCTTGATGCCAGGAAGGATTGAGGGCAGGAGGAGAAGGAGGTGACAGAGGATGAGATGGTTGGATGGCATCACCGACTCAATGGACATGGGTTTGGATGAACTCCGGGAGTTGGTGATGGACAGGGAGGCCTGGTGTGCTGCAGTTCATGGGGTTACAAAGAATCAGACACAACTGAGCAACTGAACTGAACTGAACTGAATCCTCAAAACTTGACAGGGTTATCAAGAAAAGATGTAGTATATATAAGGGCTTCAGGTGGCACTAGTGATAAAGAACCCGCCTGCCAATGCAGGAAACATAAGAGACGTGGGTTTGATCTCTGGGTCGGGAAGATCCCCTGGAGAGTGGCATGGCAACCCCTGAAGTATTCTTACCTGGAGAACCCCAGGGACAGTGGAGCCCGGTGGGCTACAGTTTAGGGTCACAAAGAGTTGGACACAACTGAAGCAACTTATAGCACAGTATGTATAAAGTATAAGAGAATTTCTGACACATAGTAGATACCCAGTAACAAGTAGCTAATATTTAAAATTTTTATTTGAAGTCTAGTGCCTGGTCCTCTGTATGTGTTCAGTAAGTGGCAGTTCCCTTGGTAAAAGACCCATGGCTAGACATCTCTCAGATCTCCTGATCCTGTCCCATGCCTTCTCCATTGTACTCATCGTATCATGATAATATTTCCTCTTTCAGAGCTCTTCCAGAACCATTATCTCATTTGACAATCATAATACTTTTGTCTGGTAGGCAAGATTGGCACTGTTTTTCCCATTTGTCAGGTAATGAAATAAGGCTAAAAGATATTAATGGCTTACCCAGACTAAACCACTAGTTTTGGGCTGAGCCAAGGAGAAAATTCAGATCTTCTGGCTCCTAACCGTTGTTCTTCCACCTGATTTCATTGTCTTTCAGTGGTCAGATGAAACAGACTTCAGTTCACTGTGGGTTTGTGTTTTCTTTTCTATCTTGAACCAGGGTGATGGTGGCTCTTAGGCAGAAAGTGGGTTAGTCTTTTTACTTTTAAAACAATAATTGAAAATCTTCCTTTTCTCTCATAAGGGATCACAGGATGGTATCCTATCATTTTCCCAGAAGAGGGGGTCCTGCCTCATGGCTTGGAACTCATGCAGAAGATTGTGGGTGGTCTGGAGCTTTCGGTTTCCTTCACCCATCCTGGAGACAGAGAGCGGGTATTGGAAGCTGCTGAGCTATTGGGCTGGAGCTTTGAGAATAATCTGAAGGATTCTGTCAAGATGGATGAAGAGGAGCCAGCCACTGTCACCATCTCCACCCCAAGGCTCTGGCTGCCCATCCATTGCGTGCTGCTTGCCGGCCACAACCACATTCATAAGAATACATATTGCTACCTCCGCTACAAGCTGTATGATCAGGAAGGCTTTTGGACCCCTCTCAAGAAGCCTAAGGAATCTACAAACAAAAAGCAGGTCATGGTTACTTTCAAGGCATCCAAAAGAGCAGAAGTCACTCGGAACCCATCACTGCTTTGGTACTTCAGAGAGGAGAGGTTAGAGATCCAAGTGTGGCGGGCTTATGGCAATGAGAGTGTGGAGAGGCCCCACCAGACAGACAGCTGGATTGGCTCAGCCTATGTGGACTTGACCAGACTTGGGGAGAGGCCAGCAAGGACGCTCACTGTCAGTGGTAAGTGATGAACAGCCTTAGCTCTTGTGGTTTGAGCGCCTCTGTTCTGTGACAAGCACCATGTGAGATACCCTCTATGACATTATTTTATTTGGTACTCCCAGAAATCTATGAGACAGATATCAAACTCATTTTTCAGTCATGAAAATGGAGGCTCAGGTAGGTTGGGTAAGTGCCCAAGGTCACATATTAGTAAGTATTCTGTCCATTATTGCATGTTGAAAGATTAATAGTAATTTAGTAATGCTTCTTGAGAGTAAAGAGATTTCTGAAAGAGGTCTGCTTTAAGAAGGGCATTATCTAGTGACATTATACCTTAGTGGAGCCTAAGGTATACTGTCTAAGATCTAAGAACTGGCTCTGAACTTTTGTAGCCTTAAAGTACATCCAAATTCATCAGATTGTTATACCTAACACAGTGCCTAGAACACTAAGTCTGCAGTTAATACATGTAAAATAAGAATGAGTGAATTTAATCCCATGTATAAGAGCCTATATGATAATCTAAAATGTTAGTTTTTAAATACACTGAGAAGTGTACCTGCTAATGAGATTAGGATATCCTTTCTCTCTGGTCAACACATCTTAGAATCAGAAAATCTACATGGTAATTAACTGGTTCACAAGACAGAAAGGAAAAAAATTAGTATTTTGCAAGTGGCACTATGGGTGCTTTTCTTTCAAGCATTTGTTCAGTATTTGCTCTATGTACATGACCCTGGAAATTCAAAAGATACGTCAAAAATAGTTAATGAGCTCGTTGTCTAATGGGAGAGTAGAGTAGTAAATACATACAGTGAAGTGTAAGAACTATGAAAAGGTATTCTCAGTGGCCCTGTGGGAGCACAGGGACACAACAGATCTTTGGTCCAAGGATGACATGTCAGTGGAAGTGATGCCTGACCTGAGTTTCAAAGGATTTAGAAATAAGAAAAGGGGGAGAAAACAGTTTTCTAAATGGGAACAGCATGGGTGAAGGCACAGAGGAGGAAGCAGCCTGATACATTTTAGGTCTTGTAAGTAATTTGGTGCTGTTGGATCACAGGATATATAGGTTGGGAAATGGTGGGGAAAGAAGCTAGAGAGGTGAGCAGGAGGATTGTGTGGGAAGCCTCTTCTAAGCAGGAGAGTTTAGGCTTTTTTCTCAGAGCTATGGAAAGCTATTTTAATGAGTTCTGAATAGAAGAGTGACTCAGCTTTACTTTATAGAAAAATAAGTCTGGCAGCTATGCTACAGAATGAATTGAAGATGACCAGACTAGACTCTTTACAAATGTCATATTTATAAACCTTAATATTCCTGTAAGATAGTTTTCCTCACTATACAGTTGAAGAAACTGGGTCACAACCCTGTCTTAGCTCTGTTAGCCTTGTGCTCCTACGCTGTTACTGAGCAGGTAGCCCAAGCTAAAGGAGGACTGAGTATCAGGGTGATCATCCTAGATTCTCTGATTCTCTCTGGACCCAATAGGTATAATTATGACTCTGGTGAGCACCTCATCAAATGCCGTGTAGAGTCACTTCAGAGAGACTACAGAAAAAATCCTTGAAGTATGCAGAGCTCACTTGAACTAAAGTTCATAAAAATAGGCTTATAACTTCACTCTGCTGAAGCAGGTGGGTTTGAGAAACTGAATATAGATTTAAGGATCAGAACTTGAACATAAAAAATTATTTCCCCACTCCCCGACTCCTGTCAGCTTTTTATCCACTTGTAAAAGGGCCTTATACAAAGTGTAGCATTTTATGTTTATTGAATGGGTTGCAATCAGTTCATCTAATCATCCATCCAACCATCTTTCCAAGTACTATTAAATTTCTTGAGGATAAGGATTTAACAGTGTTGCTTTTGGTATCTTCCTTTCTATGACTTGCCCTTATTTTGTGCCTGTGATAATCCTCATAATCTACACATTGCATGGGGAAAAAACAGGTTGCCTAAAAACAGAAAAAGACAGGGAAGACTTTCTCTTATTGCAATCTGTGAATCAGTAAAGTCCATTTTCCTGAATTGTTTATTGTTGTTCAGTCGCTAGATCGTTTCCAACCCTTTGTGACCCCATGGACTGCAGCAGCACATCAGGCTTCCCTGTCCTTCACTGTTTCCTGGAGTTTGCTCAGATTCATGTCCACTGAGTCTGAGGCTATCTAACCATCTCATCCTCTGCTGCCCTGTTAATTGGAATGAGTCTTATGAAGCAAACTTTGAGATTCTGAAGAAACTATTAGTGCCCTCTGCTCTATAAATAAATCTCATTTTAATACCCAGCAAACCAGAAAAGTTATATCCCTGGGTTTAAATCTGCCACTTATTGGAAAAGTCATCTTGCCAGGTTACTTAACCCCTCTGAGATTCTAGCACATGAAAAATACTCAATAGATACTCCCTTTTCTTTTTGCCTCCTGCCACCACCTCTTTCCCTTACAAATGATCTTCAGGGCTACTGCCAAAACCTATTTATTTGGTGAAACAGGCTAAATTGAGCATCAAGTCAGATTCCTAATAAGAGGCCTAAGAAGAGGAAACAGTGGGACTTATGGAAGAAAAGACAGGCTACTCTTGATTTCATCAAATGTTAAACTTTTAAGAGACTCCAGAAGTCATTTAAGTCTAGCTACCCCCTCTGCTCATGGATTCCTTCTATGGCAGCTGTGCCTGATAGTCATTCAACTTTGGCTTAAAATCCAGCCTCTCACTGCTTTCCATTATTTCAGATAGAGTTGGGGGGTTGCGGGGGAGACAGTAAAAACTCTCACAGTGTATATTAACCCCACAGTTTCTTTTGCAAATTGGTATGTTAGGGCCTGTGGCCCTACCAAACAAGAGAGGACCACAAGCACCCTCAGTGAACATCTCCAGGTTTAGAAAGTGTTCCTGCTTGCCTCAATTTATTCTCCTCCATCCTCTTGCAGGTGTTTATCCCCTATTTGGACGAAACGCTTCCAACCTCTCGGGAGCTGCCTTGAGAGTTCATGCGGTTCTTTCCTCTCTTTCTTCACACCCTGGGCCCACTCATGAGCTGGACTCCATGGACTGCAGCAGCCACAGTGAGTCTGAGCAGGTCCCCAGAGGAATTGATGAGATCCAGCTCTCTCCACCACATGGCCACCAGAAGTCTCCAGCCTCCACCCAGGTCCCCTGCAACACCACCACTGCTGAAGTCTGCCCAGCCCAGGAGGGCCCTCCTGAGTCAGATGGAACTTTCACAGTCAGCATTCTGGTAGAGAGAGCAATGCACTTAAGCTTGAAAGGTATGTTCTTCTCACTTATCTATAAATAGGTATCTGACTCTGCAGGCTACAGTCCTGTCTTCATAAATCTTTCTAATCATGACAGGGTCTGGAGGAATTGCTAATCATCTTAATCAGTAATAATTATATTTCTCAAGCCTAAAGGTTTAAGCAGTATGAAAGCCTTTCTGAACCTAAGTGGACCTTGTTAGTTATCTTAATTTTGTATATCATAAATTCCTCAGTCCAGAAACCAGAGTATCAACTTAGATACACCTCTTTTTCTTTTTCACCATCAAATCCTCAGATCCATTAAATTGCTGTGTTTCTGAAATTTCTGTTAGATCTCTACCTTTGTCTCTATCCATACCAACTTTGTCCCTCTTCAGTATAGGGCCAAGGATTCTTAGCACTGGATCCATAAACCCTCAGGAATCCAAGGATTCAAGTCAGGGTAGATGATCTTGGATAGGAAAATAATTACATCTTTATTTTTATTAACCTCTAACTAAAATTGAGGCTTTCCAGGTAGCCTAGTGGTAAAGAATCTGCCTGCTAAGCAGGAGATACGGGTTTAATTCCTGGATCAGGAAGATCCCCTGGAGAAGGAAATAGAAACCCACTCCAGTATTCTTGCCTGGAAAATCCCGTGGACAGAAGAGTCTGGCGGGCTACAGTCCATGGCATTGCAAAGAGTTGGACACGACTTGGTGACTAAACAGTAGCACAGCAGCAACTAAAATTGAACATTTCTTCCAATTGTGAGTGTAGGCAATAGAGCCTAGTAATATTAACAGTACCTGTGATGCTGTCAACTATAGAAATCACAGGTATTTTCATATCCCATTTTAGTTACTGCAGTTATCTTGGAATGTCGTTTATTCCTGTCATTACTGCAAAATTACAGTAGTTATTAAACCAAAGTAATTATTAAACCTAAAACTTAATCTTGTATATTAATAAAACACATATATTGCTGTGTCCCAATTTTTTAATGTTTTGGTAACTTTGATTTCTTTGTAATCTTATGTATTTTACATTATTCATTAAAAAAAAAAAAAAAAACTACTACTAGAAGCAGCCCACAGACCTCCGCAGATGGCCGGAGTGCTCCATGGCACGAGGAACCCCTGCCCTACATTTTTCTCGCCCTCCCCCTACTTTTATTCAGCCTCGTAATCTCTCCTAAAATTTCCCCTTTTGCCATCACCCTTCTCTTTTGCCTGCTTAATTCTGATTCCTCTCTCAAGACTCAGCACAAACTTCACCATTTACCAGAGTTTCCTTGATGTAAGGGGCCACGACCTATTTGCTCTCTTAGCACTTTTGCCCTTTTTATCATAGCGTATATTGCAGTACATTAACGCTAACATTATTTTCATGATTTTTTTCTCTACTAGGTAGGAGCTATTTAAGAGCAGAGACCTTATCTCATTCATTTATTCATTCATTAAGCAACAAAACATATTCTGTTTGCTGTGTGAGCACTGTCCATGGTGCTGGGGATAAAGCAGTGAACAAAATGACAATAATAGCGCCCTTATGAAGCTTACATTCTAGTAGGAATATATTCAGCCCTGTATTTCCAGGCAATAAGTTGTGTATGTTTGTGACTTTGAGCAGTTATTGTCTCTCTGTGTCTTGAATTTCTCATCTGTAAATGGCTGTGGTTATCAGTTCTGAGATGTGTGATTATTCTGAGAGCTACAAATCCATAGCTTTGTGAGTCTAGAAGATTTCAATATTTATCTTCTGATTTGGCCTTCCTGCTTGGCTCCTGCAGATTCTGTATTGCCTCTGAGTTTCTGCTGTGTATCCTTATTACTTTGGAACAGAAACAAAATTCACGCTCACAGTAACTGTTGTCTGTCTTTTATTTCTATTTCTCCATATCCATACTACCAACAGGTGTTACTTCCAGAATTACAAGCTTCTACAAAGACCCTGAGGTTCTCAACCTTCTCATCACCTTTGTGTGTCAGAGACCTTGAAGCATTCTGTCTCAGGACAGAATCTTCTCCACATACAATCTTGCTGTGCTATATTAGAGATACTGAGGTCCTGTATGAGTCACAAAATTAGGAAACAGTTTTCGCTTTTTGACCGTCCTACCAATGCAGCCCATCTGTGACAAGTCTGATAAGGAATGAGTTTAAGGAAAGCACAAAAAAGCCTTGATTTTTGCAAAAATTGTTTTGGTGTTTGTTTTCACATTGAAAATAAAATTTAATGTGCAAAAACATGGTTATGTTCCGTTTTAGGGGTTGTCTCCATGTTGCAAAAAGCAAATATGCTTGTAACTTCTCAGTTAGACAGCAAATCGCATTTTTTAAATATGGCTTGACAATTAGTAGTGATTTATTGAGCATCTCTTTGTAACAAATTCTATTCTCACTTTTGTACATTAATTATCTCATTTAATCCTTACCACTGTCCAGTATTCTTGGGCTTCCCTTGTGGCTTAGCTGGTAAAGAATCTGCCTGCAATGCAGGAGACCTAGGTTCGATCCCTGGGTTGGGAAGATCTCCTGGAAAAGGGTAAGGCTACCCACTCCAGTATTCTGGCCTAGAGAATTACATGGACTATATAGTCCATGGAGTCACAAAGTTAGACAAGACTGAGGGATTTTCACTTTAATCCTTACCACAAAGGATTATTTTATGAGCAGATTACAGTACATACCCATTTTATAAATTAGGAAACTGAAGCTCACAAAACTGAAATGACTTGAGTCACACAGTTGATAAGCTCTACAGAGCTGGAATTTTAATTCTAAAGCCTGACCTAAAGGAATTAATTTCACCTAAAGCCTGTGCTCTTTGGTCTAGTGCACAGAGTCTTTACCATCCTGCCTCTCAGGATGTATTTATCAGTTTATCTGTGTTTATCATTTAGTCCTGCTTACACTCTGTATTACCAGGGTAATTGTGTACTGTATGTCCAGTCCTGTGCTTATGCTGCAAGAATGGTAGTTCAGTTCAGCAAGCAGTAAATCTGTGCTAGGCCAGTGCCAGGTACAGAAAGTGCAGAGCACTGTTTATAATAGCCAGGACATGGAAGCAACCTAGATGCCCATCAGCAGATGAATGGATAAGGAAGCTGTGGTACATATACACCATGGAATTTTACTCAGCCGTCAAAAAGAATTCATTTGAACCAGTCCTAATGAGATGGATGAAACTGGAGCCCCTTATACAGAGTGAAGTAAGCCAGAAAGATAAAGAACATTACAGCATACTAACACATATATATGGAATTTAGAAAGATGGTAACGATAACCCTATATGCAAAACAGAAAAAGAGACACAGAAATACAGAACAGACTTTTGAACTCTGTGGGAGAAGGTGAGGGTGGGATGTTTCAAAAGAACAGCATGTATACTATCTATGGTGAAACAGATCACCAGCCCAGGTGGGATGCATGAGACAAGTGCTGCGGCCTGGTGCACTGGGAAGACCCAGAGGAATCGGGTGGAGAGGGAGATGGGAGGGGGGATCGGGATGGGGAATAAGTGTAAATCTATGGCTGATTCATATCAATGTATGACAAGACCCACTGAAATGTTGTGAAGTAATTAGCCTCCAACTAATAAAAAAAAATTAAAAAAAAAAAAAGTGCAGAGCAAATGGCACACAGTTTCTGTCCTCTCAGAGCTGATAACCCAGATAAGGGGATGTGATGAATTGACTTGATTTAGAAGGGCCGTGGACACAGTGGTGGCACCATGGTGACTTTCTTTCCCTTCTAGTCATAATATATAGCAAGCCAGTCCCTGGCTCATGCACCTTTCTTAGCCTAGATTCCTTTCTCCCTTCCCCAGTTACCAGTTACCAAATTCTTGCCAGCATCCTGCTCCATCGTTTTGTTCCAGCCATGCTGGCCTCTTTGTTTTTTCTTGAACGTATAGGCAAACTCCTGCTTTGAGGCTTTTGAATCTGATGTTCACTGTGTGCCTGGAACATTCTTCACTTTTGTCCTGGCTTTACTGAAATCATTGGCTCAGCTAGACCTTCCTTGGTCACCCATCTAAACTTACAGCCTCACCCAACAATACCTGTCCCTTTTTCCTGCTTTATTTTTGTCTATGGCCTTTAAATAGTGTATTTTGTTTATCTTCCATCTTTCTAGGAAAAGATTAAGTCCTACAGAGACAACAGTTTTTTGATTTATTGACTGCTAACTCCCCAACACCTCGAACTGTGTCTAACACATAATATAAGCAGTAAATGTTAAATGAGGAAGCAGATGAATCTGAGACCTTGTTCAAATGCCCTTTCTCTCCTTTTAATATGTTCTCTGCTTCGCCTCTCCTGCAAGAAAGTTGCTTATATGGAATTTAACAGAGGATAAGTTGCAGGGATTAGATTCATTCAACAAATAGGTATTAAGTTCCTGCTGTATCCAGCACAAGGCATAGGATCATGTCCTCTTACCCAGAAAGTTTTATATCACCTTTTCTCTATTCTCACTGCTTCCTTGCATGTTCAGGCTTCAGGAACTTAGATTAATGGGATTGCCCTCTCAGTGATTGCTGTGAACAGTATTCTCTTTCAGTATCTTCTTCATTCTACTACTGAGATTATATTGTCTGGTCAACAAATGTGACCTCATCTGTCCAGTTAAAATACTTTGTTGACTTCATGTCACTGCAGTCACAGTGGCCTAGCACACAGAGTACTGCCATGTGGCCTAATCAGTCTTTCCAACCTCATCTCTCACTGTTTCTTATATTAGGCAATTCACTTTTTGCCAGTGCCCCATCCTCTATCATGTTACCCTTGATCGTGGTCTTTTCTCTACCTGGAACACCTTCTCTCTTATTCAGTGAACTTGCTCCTCATCCTTTAAGAGTAAACTAGATGATACTAACACTTTGCAGCCTACTGACCACTCTATTAGTAGAAAACTTTCCTCTCTGTTCCCAAAACTTCCTTATTCCACCACCATCCCTACACAGGTTTCCTCCTTCATATCACTTATTACTCTGTACTGAAAATGTTTCTTAATGTGTCTCTCCTTAGGCTGCCTGTTCCTTGGGGACAGGGACTGTGTGTTTATTCCTGTATCTCAATACCTGTGTCTTCATGATGCAGCTAAGCAGGCATAATGTCCTTTTGTTTGTGAATACAATACTCGCTGCCTTACTCGTATTTCTGGGATGAGTTACAGATCTGTAAATCACTTGTTATTTTGCCTCTTTCTGTTTAGCCAGGGCAGATTAAGCATCAGAGTGGACACTTTCAGAGGTCTCTTGTCTCCCAAGTCCTACTCTCACAGTGATAGGCCCATATAGTGCTTCCCCTGCAAATATTGATGGTTCACTCAGACCCTGTGCTGGGCCCTGAGTGTACAGACCTGCGCATCATCTCTCTGAAATGTGCTTCCAAATGATGATATGATAGGAAGACTTCTGGGATGGAATTCAGAAGACTGGCTTCTGGCCCTAGCTAAGTCATTAACTTGTATAGTGACTTTGGGCAACCCATTTCTCTTTTCCTCAATTGTAAAATGTAATAGATAAGATCATCTCTGAGCATATGGAGCTGAGGGCAGCACTGTAAGTCAGCTATAAATTGCCAAGTTCTTATGAAAATCCTGTGTAGATGCTTCCTTAATATCCATATTGACCATCCTGCCTTCAGCAGTGTTCTCAGTGTGTCTGTCCCTCTCATGCCTTAGAAGCGTCTTCACTGATGAAGGAAACAAATGACTCTTTAGTGCAAAGCTGCAGGCAGAGGCTTCATAAACAGCCCTGAATTATGCCTTACACCTGAGACAGTGTAGTCCCCACTGTGGTCCTGGTTCTGAAATACAAGAGTTTCTTGGATACTTTTGTTAGAAAAAACTCTGAGAAACCTTCAAGAATCAGCTTCAGTACTCATAAGATTTGTGTACTTATACTAGACATGACCAGTATCTCTAGCCCTGCCTTACAGATGAAACCATCAAGGAACAGAGAGGTAAAGTGATTTGAGGTCATTTAAATTATACCCAGTGAAAACCAAAACCATCTTCGGTATCATCAGCCTTTAGAGGCTGTCTTTCAGCTACCCAGGCAGGGTTAGGGGTCCTTCTGCATTCCCACAGCCCCCTGTGCTCTTGGTATAGTCTTTATCTTATTGTATTATAATTATCTGTTTGTGTCTGCCTCCAGATCAAGAATTAGATCTGACTCATCTGTGCATGTAAGCCACATTGCAGGTGTCAGTTAATGATAGCTTAACACAACTGAGCTAAGTTTTTATTAATGTACAAATCTGGGCATTGCTTGAGGGAAAGTTTCCATCTATTGACTCCAGGCCAGAGGGAAAGCTTTTCTTTTAACCAGGTAGAATTAATTAGGAGTATTGCAATGGAATATCCCTGGAATAGGAGTTAGGAAACCTTCAGTTGACCAGATGTGTGACGAGCAAGCCACTTTACCTCTCTGTTCCTTGGTTGCCTTGTTTGTAAACTAGAGATAGAGACACCATCTTATGTGATTATCAGGGATGTTATCAGCTCAAATTTAGTGTGGATAAGAAAACTTATCCACACTAAAATAAGGAGTTATGGGACTTCCCTGGTGGTTAAGATTCTGAGCTGCCAGTGCAGGAGGCACTGATTCGATCCCTAGTCAGGGAACTAGATCCCACATGCTGTGTGGTACAGCCAAAAGATTTTTAAAATTAAAAAAATAAGGAGTTATTACTTTAATCCCATTGGAGAAATTATACCATTTTTGATGCATAAAACTACTACTTTCCACACTTAGGTGAAACACAGGAAATTCAGTGAAGACTCTTATTAAACGGTAAGGGTGGCTCATCTCAAGTCCTCTTAACTGCTCTCAGTGTGTGTCCCAATTCAATAGGAGGTATAGCTGTTTTCATCTCGGCTGCCTCCAAAAGTATTTCAGAACTTGACCTTTCAAGGAAGGTAAACAGGCCCAGCCAGATTTCCAGCTGCAAGGGGAGAGCCAGGGAAACCTGATAGACTTGCTCTCCCAAGCTGATTTCTTTATCACCCGCCTGTTTGGCTGAAAGGAGTATCTCTGTTCAAGACTGAATAAGGAACAATTTTTTTCCAAAGTAGAAATAGTACTTCTGTTTCACGGCCTCTAGCAAATGGCAGCCTCAAAAGTAGTGAACCTAAAAAGAGAGGGTTGAGGTATGAGAGAGAGATCTGAGCAGTATTGGTAGGTATCTAGCATCATAGAATTTATCGTAGGTAATTATCAAAGAATTTGAGAGTATATGTTTCTGATGAAGCAACTTGATGCCCAGAGGGTCAGAGTGAAACCCCCAATATATCATGCTAAATGAGTGCAGAGTACACCGGAACCGAGGAGTCCGGTCTCTCAGAACTCCAGGTGTCCTCTCTGCTGAGCTCTCTGGGCACTGCCCTGAGCAGCTGCTGCAGTCCTCTGCAGGTGCACACCGCACACAGACAAGGCCGCTTCTCTCTCTCCTTCTCCCTCTGTGTCTCCCATTTTTCTTAGTAGGTCTCAAGTTTAGTAGGTCTCTCTTCAACCCTGGCAACCCTCTCAGACCAAGGGCAGCAGGGAGTCTGCAAACCATTCTGAAGAGCTGTGGGCCTACTCTGTGCATTTAAGAGACTCTTAGTTTAGTGAGGGAAACATAGACACAGATTATTATAGAATCTCCCTTGCTGTGAGGATTTGTGACATTTTAATGGAAGAAATCAGTTGAGAAACTTGAGACCTACTTAAAAAAATGGGAGACAGAGAGAGGGGGCTGAGATTGAGAAAGAGAGAAATGGAAGCTACATCAGGGAGAGTCTAGTTGCCGGAAACAACTCACTCCAGCTGTTTTAAACAGAAGTTTAATGTAGAATGTTAAGGTACTTGAAGGCACTGGAAGGGCTCAGGGAGTTGGCTCTAGGCTAAGCTTTCAGGAAAGAACCAGTAGATCTTTTAAGTTAGAAATAACAGTGCCAACAGTGCAGTCCAGGGATCAGGAAATCACCTCTGTTACCATTGGGCCTCTGGGGACCCAGGGACACAACCCCTGAGCAGGAAACTCAGTGTCATCCTTGCTAGTAGCAAATGGAAAAGGAACGTGTCCTCTGCCTCCCGTCTGCCTTCCAAATCTGTTATAATGGCATCTAATACATAGAGACCAGTATGTATCCATCTAGCATAGCAGAGTCGTGACCGTTTCAATCTCTACAGTAAAGGAATACAAAACAGTAAACGTAAGTGAGGGTGGATGCTGAGCAAGTCAGTCCATGTAATACTGTTAAGTTTCACGAAAATAAAAAAAACTTTTTAAGACGATAGCTCAGTAGATAAAGGTAATACTAGTGTTATTCTATACATTTCACATTAGTAATTTATTGATTTCTATTAGCTAATCTTTGATTACTGCCATTTTATTAGAATCATTTTTTTTCCTGCTCTTTCAAGAATATGCTTGTAAACTGGTTTGACCAGGTTGTAGCCAGTCTGTCTGTACCCCGGTTTTTTTCATCTATATAATGAGAATAATAATATCTTCCTCATAGGTTTGTTGTAAGGATTAAATGAGTTAATACACGTATAGTTCTTAGAAAAATGCTGGCACACAGCAAGTGATATATGTTATCTACTACTATTATTTTTAAGGTTATATACTATGTGACTCCATCTATGTGATAATTTTTTTTTACAATTTTTTTATTTATTTTTGGCTGAGCTTCATTGCTTCATGGGCTTTTCTGTAGTTGCGGTGAGCAGGACCTCCTCTAGCTGTAGTGCGCAGGCCTCTCGTTGCGGTGGCTTCTCTCGTTGTGGTGGCTTCTCTCGTTGCGGTGGCTTCTCTCGTTGCGGAGCACAGGCTTTACAGCACACAGACTTCGGTAGTTGCCGCTCATGGGCTCAGTGGTTGTGGCCCGTGGGCTTAATTGCTCCACAGCATGAGGGATCTTTCCAGACCAGGGATCGAACCCATGTCTCCTTCATTGGCAGGCAGATTCTTCACCACTGAGCCACCAGGGAAGCCCTGTTATTTATTTTTAATCCTTACAACATCTGAGGAGATGTTAAGTACCATACACGTCGTTTGAAGACGGGGTGACCTAGATAGGCCTTGCCCAAGGTCACACATTGCCAAGTCACACAG
Source organism: Cervus canadensis (assembly GCF_019320065.1). NCBI lineage: Eukaryota > Metazoa > Chordata > Mammalia > Artiodactyla > Cervidae > Cervus > Cervus canadensis. Next base: position 48,681,289 of record NC_057396.1, on the reverse strand, counting down.
AATGTGTGTGGCAGAGCTGTCATTGATCATCAGACTTTTAAGTCCGGGTTCTTTGCAGTTCTATCTTTTTCCTCTTAATCCAGTGTTTTCCATCATCCCACAGAGTATAAGGAGATGGGAGATGTTGTTTCTTGCTGGATGGTATTTATGAACTGAACCTTGAAAGAACAGTTTCAATAGCAGAAACATTTCAGACACAGGGAATAACTCAAAGATCCAAAGGTAGAAGATAAGAATGGTTCTTCTTGTACCTGTATAATGAGAGGCTTCCAGCACATTCTTTTTTGGTAGCCTAAAGTTTAGTCACTTCACTGTTTCCTATTTCAGGGAGCCCCTTGACACAGCGGAAAGTATCAATACCCAGTTGTTGTGTATCCTTTGTAACAGCTGATGAGCCATCTCCTATCTACACCCAAGTGGTTGAAAACACAGATTCCCCCATCTGGAATTTTCAACAGCAGTCAAGGTTTGTATTTTATGATGTACCATCAGCCTTCCAGAATCTGCTTTCTATTCCAAGAGACAGACTCAAAGTGAGGCATATAACAAGACACTACAATACTGAGCAGACTTGGAGAATGCTTTCCTTATCAAACAATTATTTAATCCTAGTGCTTACGAATTCACAGCTAGTGGTGGTTTAAAGCTTTTGTTGTGTGTTTTTTAGCTCTACTCAGTACAACTCAAAAATTATTCAGTGGAGTCCTCTTATTTGCTCTGCTGTATTCTTGGGCAGTGGGAATTAAAGACAATGGATTAAAACAGTCCCTATAGAAACCTCAGCTAAGTGTGAAAGAATGTATACAAGTTATCTAGGTGAAGAAGGTGGAGATCTCCGGAAAGGCTGTAGATTATAGTGAGGTCCAAATTATATGAAATTTGGAAATATTACCTCATGGTACATGGTAGGTACATAACAAATGTCAGATCTGATTTGAAAGCTCAAAAACAGAGGAGGTGGAGGAGTCCTGTCAACCACGTGGCCTGCAGCTCAGAGGTTGGGGGCTGGCACAGAGCCAGGCTCTCCTCCCTTTTCTGCTGTTACCTGTTTCATCATAATTAAAAGTGTGAGTTCTGTTACTAATTATTGTTAATATTATCTTTACACTGCATCACCTTTTGTAAAATTTAATTCTTGTCCACCAGCACTAGCCACACACATGGTATCTGATCTGCTATTTTCTCACAGTGTTTATGTACCTAGTTGAATCTCAGAGGTTGCTCACATGTTCAGTGTTTTTGAAATTTGAAAGGTTGACCTGAGTCAGGAACTTTAACTGCAGTGACAATTCAGTAGTGAGAAGATGTCTAGAAGATGTCTAGATGTCTAGAAGATGTCTGTGGTGAGCTACTAGAAATTACAGAAATTCTGGCCATAGTGGCCAGTACTTTATCTAAAATACCAAATCTGCCTTCAAAGGTAGGCAATCAGAGGGTTAAGCCCAGCGTAGGTGCTCAATAAACATTCTTTTCCTCTCTTCTCACTGCCTCCACCTACCACCACGAGACATGAGAAGAATTCTTACCTGTTCCAATAAAATGGGGGTCACGGGTGTTGGGGGAAAGAATACCACGTCCGGGTTGCATGTTTTCAGTTCTTGACAAGTTACTAGTTACATCACCTCTCTGAACTTCCATCCCCTGCTTTTAGAGGATAAGAATATATCCTAGAAGATGGTCATAAGCTTGAAAGGAAAGTGATTTGCAAACTTTAAGATACCCTTCAAATCTGGGTTTCATCCTAGAGAAGCTTCCTACACAGTTAATTTATGCTTGTTTTACTTACTAGGCTTTCGAAAGAGCTTCTTTTGGACCCACAACAAACTCTGGTCTTCAAAGTTTGGCATAAAGGAGGTATGAACTGTTTCTTTGGTTATAAAATAAGTCCACATCATATTAATTTGCCAGTCTTTTTCTTTTCTTAACCAAGTAAAACCATGGCACTGGTGGTGCTGGGAACACATATGTGTGTTAGAGGTGATCCCGTAGAATAGCATGTCATTCCCTGGTGGAATTTAAATCCTTAGAGGCCATATCATTTTGTTTGACTGCTTGCTTTGTTTTTATTAGTGAATGGCAATATATTTTTATACCTTTAGAAATATCTCTAATCTTGTAAGGTAAAAATACAACTAGTTAGATTTTATATATATAAAAACTGAGGACCAAGAAAGTTTAGTGGCTTGACTAAGGTCATATACCTATTAATTGATGGAGCTAGGCTTCAGACTCACTTCTTTCTCTTTTTTTGGCCACACGCAAGGTTTGCAGAATCTTAGTTCCCTGATCAGGGATTAACACAGGTCCCAGCAGGGGAAGTGCCAAGTCCTAACCACAGGACAAACAGGGCATTCTCCTCAGACCCAGTTCTGACTGGCTGTTTAGCCTTTACTGTTTGTACTTCACCAGACTAGTAAGATTGAATAATTCAGAAAAACAAGGTGATTAGGACATTCAACTATCTCACAGCTCTTAGAAAATTTTGTCTCACTAAATCCCTCCTTACAAACGTAGCTCCTTTAAGATTCCTGCTGGATCTTGGTTTCCAAACCTTCAGTGGTTTTGAGTTATCTATAGCATCATAGTGTTTGCTTGCCAATGGGTAACCCTAAAACCTAATAAAGACCTGAGGGTAGTTAGGGGGTAAAGGAGATCGACTCACCAGGCTCCCTTCTTGTGCTCCTCTTTGGGAGTGATGCCTTGGATCTGGTTTTGATGATTGGTCCCATGCTGCTGGCAAGGATTCCCAACCCCGCCCAACCTCATTAGTGGGTCAGGAACTGACCATAATTCAGTTTTCTCTAAATCATTACAAGGAATTCTTGCTATATTCAGCTCAGCACAACACTCCTCTCTAGTTTTCTATTTCTGTCTTCTCTCTCAAGTATTCCAGATTGTCAAGCAGACCAGGCTTTGCCTCAGTTCAACACTTACTTCAGCAGGAAAAAAGAGTAAACTTTGGTCTTATGCAGATCTATATTCAAATCTTGGCTCTGCTATTTACAGACTGTATGAACTGAGATAAATTGCTCTACCTGTTTGAGTCTTTGTTTCCTTATTTATAAAATTAGGATTAATAGAACCTGCAACGCAGGGTTTTTGATGGAGAAGGAAATAGCAACCCACTCCAGTATTACTGCCTGAAAACCCGATGAACAAAGGAGCTTGGCAGGCTACAGTCCATGGGGTTGCAAAGAGTTGGACACGATTTAGCAACTGAACAATAACAACAACAGTCTTTGTAAGGGTTAAAGATAATTATATAAAGTATTTGGGACAAATTGGCACTTAATAAATGGAGCTATTTTTATTATTATGCCTACTATGTGTAACGTACAGTGCTAGGGCTGTTAGGTATGGAGATGAAGAAAATACATTCCCTACCTTTCAGGACCCCTAGACAATTGTGTAGAAGCCCAGAGTAAAGGGGGACAGAGCTCAGCCAGCTCTGTCTCTCAGTGTATGTAGACTTGCTTAACTCCATCCTTTTCTTAACTCCATCCTTTCCACACACATTGAAGGAATCTGTTGTAAAAGGTACTCAGACCAGACCAAGCTGTGTTCAATAAATATTTGAGTTCCTACTCTATGCCAGGAACTGTGCTAAGTGATGGGGATACAAAGGTAAATCAAGACATACGGGATGCTCTGGTAGCAGACATCTAACCCAGACTTAGGATGTTAGAGAAGGCTTTGAGGGGCATACCTCTGATGAGAAATGAAGGGACCTGACATTGTATGGTCAGAACGGATAGCAAATACAAAAGCCTAGAGTAAAGAAAGAGTACAAGGGAAGTTCAGGATCACTGGAGCATAAAACTGCAAAGGGAGAATGTGGGATTGACTGATGAATCTGATATTAAATTTAACTTACAGGGACTTCCTGGCAATCCAGTATTTAAGACTTTGCACTTATACTGCAGAGGGTGTGGGTTTGACCTAGGATAACTGCATGCTTTGTGGCTCAGTCAAAAAAAAATTTTTTTTAATAATAAATAAATTTAAGTTGCAGTTTGTGGGGTTTCAGTTCACTGACCAGGGATTGAACCTGGGCCACAGCAGTGAAAGCCCAAAATCCTAGTCCTTAAGCAGCCAGGGAACTCCTGATTTTTTTTCTTGATGGTCAGTTTAGCCAGATTTCTCCTCCACTGTGTTTAGGATGAAGTGCTTTCATGTTAGGCAGAACCTTCAAGTGGGGTTGCCTAAAGTTATTATATAACAAGAACAGGTTACATCTTTGGTAACCAAAGAGAACAAGATTAGCTTTCTTTGAAAAGCAAGAATATCTTTGGAGAACAAATCAATGGCTCTCCATCATTCTTCACCTGCAGTGGGTAAGAATTACATGACCCCTACTCTGGGGAAAACAACTTCAAATGTTCCTACAATCTAACTTTGTCCAGGTTAAAGAGAATCTTAAATCTGGTTCAGCACTTCTCCTATATATGAAACTTGAGGCCCAGGAAATTAGAATAATGTGTTTTCAAGTCAAAGCCACATTTAGATTTGCTGTTGTAGTACACTGCTTCTTAGTCTCTCTCTACAGTGGCCGGTTCACGCATGCTCTCAGTGGATGTCTTATCTAGTTCCTGTAGTGCAGGAAGAGGCTATGCCAGGTATGGAAAGTTTAGGGAACATAAAGTGAGTTATACTTGGTCTCAGCTTTTAGGTAGGTCCCAGTCTAGAGAAGAGCAAACTGTGTAAACAAATGTTAGACAGTGTGTGTTGAGTCCAGTGTCAAAGGAATCGGGAAACTCATGACCACTCTTCTTGAAAATTTGCGTTCCTTGATTTATTCAGCAAATTGAAAACTGAGAATTGTGTCCATGTTTGGTAGAATCAGTCCTTGATTCAGTGTAGGGAGTGGAGCCTTTACAAAACAGGAGCATGTAAGGGGACGGGTCTGTTTGTCCTCAGCTACTTTCATGTTAGAAGTGAGAAACAGTAAATCTGAAAATAAAGGTCATTGCATGGTAGCTCGTCCAACCAAGAAGAGGTCTTCTCTGTCATTAAGAGCAGCCTGAGCCCAAACTCATTTTGTACCCTGTACTGGTTTTTTACGGGGTTGTTTGTCTTCTGTGTGTGTGTGTGTGTTCTTAATTAAATATAATACATGTGTATGTTATAGAAAATTTGAAAAATACAGAGAACTATAAATAAGAAAATGCAAATCATTCATAATTCCAAGAGTGGTTTTTTTCAAGACCCACTTCCCTAAGGAAAATCAGTGAGACCTGGTGCCCTAGGGAGAAGAACAAGTGTCTCTTATGTTTAAGGGATGTTTTCCAGTAGCCTATATGAAGAGGACAGAGCCTAACCCTGCCAGCTTTTCCCTACCATACAAAAAAATATACAGTTGGAAAACAAGCTATGGTTGCCAGTCTCTTATCCTCGTTATCTGTACTCTCTGTTGATTGTGGAATCACTGAACCCTCCCACCCCCTAAACCACCTCTGTGCCACCTCGAAGCCCCGTGGCAAGATGTGCCCGGCCACACTGCCCAGCTCTTCTTTCTCCCCCACAGATGAGGAGAGGGTGATTGGCTTTGCCTCTGTGGACCTTTCCCCACTTCTCTCTGGCTTCCAGTTTGTCTGTGGCTGGTACAACATCACAGACTTCAGTGGAGAGTGCCAAGGGCAGATAAAAGTTGCTATCTCCCCTTTGGAGAGTTTGATTCATTTCAAAGAAGAAAGGCAAGCAAGACGTGTGGTGGGGAACCCAGGATCACTGGTATGTATCTTTATTCACATCCTTAACCAATAAAGTTCTACTGAGCAAAACCTATAAGATAATTTACATGTGTTTGGTACTTTCCAGTGTACAGAATGCATTTCTGGTTTTTTTTTTTTTTTTTTTTTTTTTTTTTTTTTTTTTTTTTGCATTTCTGTTTTATAATGACTTCATGATGTTTTGGGGTGAAAATGTTCTGAAATTACACGGTGGTGATGGATGCTATTGAAAAACCACTGAATTGAACACTTCCTTTCAAAGGGTGAATTTTATGATACATGAATTAAATCTCAATTTTTTAAATAAAATAAGGTTAGATAGAGTGTGGAACCTGAAACCACATTAGATAAACTTTAAAAATAAAAAGTGACGGTAACATCTTTGGTCTCTTAAAAAAAATGAGAAAATGGGAAGAGGGAAATTGATGTTAGTAAGTATAGACAACTCTTTCAGGGAGTTTAACCGTAAAGGAAAAGAGAATTTTCCAGACTGTCCCAGATAGGGGAGCTCTGTCAAGGGCAGACTGTGTCACGCATGCCTGATCCAGGGTTTGGCAGAGTGGGGTTCAGTAAATGTCAGATGAGTTACTGAGTGAATAAACGCATGCATGAGAATGACAGTTTAAATAATCCCGTTTGTAGGAGGGCATTTTCTTTACATCAGCCCGAGTAATCATGTGATAAGAACTATCACAGCCAGATTATCCTCACATGTAAAGAAAATGTAAGATATCCAGCCAGGGGTTCACAAACTAGATGGAGGAAACAAGAGCATAAATAAAAATAAAGCAACTTTTAAAAAGCAGTCTGACATTGTAGTTTGTAAAATGGGGATGATAATAGTACCTCCCTCATAAGAGTGATATATAAATGAGAAAATACATATAAATTGCTTGGTACAGTGTTCAACAGAAAATAGTAAGTTATACCTATACAATAAGTTTTACAAATTTATTTATACTGCTTTATTCCAAAAGGATTTGTGACAAGTGTGCCGTTTTCTCATTGCTTCCGCAGACCCCGGTGTACAGTACCTTCTCCTTCCCTGCCTCTGCTGTGTACACTGCATTCCCTGGCTGCACTGCGGGACAGACCCCAGAACTGCCTGCTCACCCCTCATCAAAGGACGTTGATTTCTCCTCTCCTGGGAGGTGAGTGATTTCTTGATGACAGGAAGAGATGGGGTCCAGAATGGAAGTGTGCAAAGTAGCTTGTCATTTCTCTTTCCTTTATTAGGGGAAGAAATGAGAAACAGGCAAAGACTAGTGATCTTCTTTCATAAGCCCAGGGAACCCCAAGATCATATGAAAACAAAATTTTTATAAAATTAGGTACTAGAAGTTTTACTGCTATCAAAAGGATAGTTTCAGTGCAAGGGATTCGTTTCTTCTCAGAGACCTTTAACCTTCATGCCTAAAATCAGTCATCAGCTATGTGAGAAACATATCATGACCTTTCCCCTCCCAAACCTATGTGCCAGGTTATTGTGTAAAAAGCACCTGGCGTTCTCATTTCACCAAACTAACTGGATATGCTTATGTATATTAGGGCTAGAATATATTCCATCCTGTCAAAGGATAGAATCTAAGATTTAAGGTTGCTTCTTTCCACCCCACTCTCCTCAGGCCTTAGTGCCATTTGGCATCCCTCTGCCTCCATCAGTCTTTTCCACGTCTCTCTCTTCACTTTAGGGAGAAGGCAAGGGATCGTGTAGCAGCCACTCCTACAGCAGCAGTTACTGAGGAGACCATTTATTCCAGGAAAGATGCTGTTATACTGCTTAGCCACGCAAAGGCGTGTCTCAGCACTGTGTAGCTTTTCCACCACATGAAGAGAGCCTCTGCATAGAAGGAGCCCATGTATCTGTGAAGCCCTAGTTTAGAAAATTTCTGTTACCTGTTTTATAGATGTTACATTGAACATAGCTAGTCAATGAGACAGTCAAAGGAATCTCAAAATAATTATGCTGAGAGAGAACAGCTAGACAAAGAGTACATTGTATGTGATTCCATTTGTATAAAATTCTAGAAAATGTGTACTAACCTGTAGTGACAGAAGGCGAATCAGTCTTCAGCCATAGCACCCTGAACATGCCCGATCTGGTTTCTGATCTCAGAAACTAAGCTCGAATGGGAGAAAGCAAATCAGTGGTTGCCTAGAGACAAAGCAGGATGAACGGAGTGGGAAGGAGGGAGGAATTTTGAAAGATAGGAGGAAACTTTAGGTGTGATGGATATGTTCATTATCTTGAAATGGTAATGGTTTCCTTAGAGGTACATTTGTGTCAAAACACATCATACTGTACACTTTAAATATGTGAAGTTTATTGTATATCAGTTATACCTTAATAAAGCAATGGTTCTCAGACATTTCCACTTCAAAATTCTTTTATACTCCTAAAAATTGCTGGTGACCTCAGAGAGGTTTCTGTAGGTTTTAACTGTCAGTTTTTACCGTATTATAAATTTAAACTGAGAAACTTTAATGTCTTACAGTTCTTTTAATTTTTATTGAAATTTAATTGATTTACAATATACAATTTTATTGAAATATAGTTGACTTACATCATGTCAGTTCCGGTGTACAGCACAGTGATCCAGTTATTCCTTTGCAGATTCTTTTCTCTACAGGTTTTCACAAAATGTTGAGTATAGTTGCCTGTGCTCTACAGTAGGTCCTCACTTTTTTTATTTCTTGGCTGTGATAGGTCATTGCTGCACGTGGGCTCTCTGTAGTTGCCATACGTGGGGCCTCCTCTTTGCTGCAGTGTGTGGGCTTCTCCTCGTGGTGGCGCCTCTTGTTGTGGAGTCCAGGCTCTGAGTGCGCTGGCTTCAGTAGTTGTGGTCCATGGGCTTAGTTGCTCCTCAGCATGTAGGATCTTCCTGGCTACTAGGGATTGAGCTGGTGTCTTACATTGCAAGGTGGATTCTTAACCACTGGATCACCAGGGAGGCCCTATCTTTTTTTTTTTTTTAATGTTTTTATTTTTTTGGCCTCACTGTGTAGCACGTGGGATCTTAGTTCCCCAGCAAGGGATCAAACCCATTCCCCCTGTATTGGAAGTGCAGAGTCCTTACTGCTGGACCACCAGGGAATTCCCAGTTATCTATTTTATATATAGTAGTGTGTATATCGGAGAAGGCAATGGCACCCCACTCCAGTACTCTTGCCTGGAAAATCCCATGGACAGAGGAGCCTGGTAGGCTGCAGTCCATGGGGTTGCAGAGTCGGACACGACTGAAGTGACTTAGCAGCAGTAGCAGCAGTGTGTATATATATTAGTATGCTAGTTTTATATATATATATATGTTAGTTTTATATATATTAGTGTGCTAATCCCAACCTTCTAATTTATCCTTCCCCCACCACCCCAAATTGAGAAACTTTTAAAATGTAATATATAAAATCAGTTGTATTTCTATACATCAGCCATGAATGATCCAAAATGAAATTGAAAAAATGAGTAGATTTACAATACCGTCAAAAAGAATAAAATACTTAAGAATAAATTTAACCAGGAAAGTGCAGAATGTATTTTCTGAAAACTATAAACCATTGTTGAAAGAAATTAAAGTTCTAAATAAATCGGAAGATATCTGTGTTCATGGATTAGAAGACTTAATATTGTAAAAATGGCAGTATTTCCCAAATTGATCTATAGATTCAACATACTCCCTATATCACAAGTCTCTGCTGGATTCCTTATGGAAATGGGCAAGCTAGTCCTCTAATATTGTGGTTACTGTTATTTCAGATCTGTGTTTTTAAAAAATCACTGAGGCTATAAGGTAGAGAATTTATAAAAGGAGAAGGAATAAAACTGTAGGCAGAATTACTCAGGAGGTAATTGTAATCCAAGCACTTGAGCCAGTGAAGCTAGAACTGTGGTGATGGGGATGGATCTGCAGTGCCATGTCAGGAGGGTGAGTTGTTTGTTGTCACAAATTTATTGTTTTCTTATCGGTTGGGAATATATTTTGCCCCCACTTATTTTCAAACAGAAGTGGTACCACAAGAAGCCAGGCATCACGCCATGAAGAGCATGTGCAGAACATCCGCCGATTCCATGAATCCCTGCAGCAGGCAGAGGCAGTCTTGCCAAATGACGACAGACTGACCACCTCACCCTTGTCCTCCCGTACCTCCATTCTGACTTCTCTCAGGTGAGACTCTCCACTGAGAAAAGACACGGAGAACCATAGTGGAGCACAAGGTGAATGGGCAAAGGCAGCCTGCAGTATGTTTTCCATTAGCTACCACTGCTCTGGGATGTTTTGCAGGGGCTTTCATGTATGTTCATGTCAAGGTGGACCTGGAACCTGTCTCAGCTTGGAGCCTTCCATCCCTTCAGGGGGCTATAGTACTGGCCCAGCTATAAATACAGAAACTTTAGATGAGTCACCAAATAACCACCCTCACATCTACTCTACAATTTACAAAGCCTCATCCTGCCTCCTGTCTTTATCCTCACAGCCACTGGGTGCTTCCAGACCAGCATCTGCCCTGTTAATGCTTCCCTGTCTCTTTCTTAGCTCAGTCAGCATCTGAGCCAGAAAAGCACTGTGAGAATTGGAAGGATCTTTACAGATCATCTGGACCAGCCCCTGGTTTACCTAGTAAGAAGGGTGGTGCAGTGGGAAGGATTTGGCTTCAGAGTCAGATAGACTTGATTTCCAATCATGGCTCTGCCATTCCCAGCAGAGGAGACAGCTATGTTGCCATTATAGTTATAACCATGGTATGTATGATTAAGATTCCAGATTTCCTGACCAAGAGTACATGGAGGAATGAGTAACATTCTAGGTTGGTCATGGAAAGATATAAAGAAGTCACATTTGAACTGGTCTTTAAAGGAACAAGTCAACAAATGTGAAGGGCATTCTGTTCAGGAAAAAAATGTTGTAAGGAGCATGAAACAATAAGCCCAGTTTGGGAAAGCAGTGAAGTTAGAGTGAAGCTGAGCATAAGATGTAAGGAGCAGGACAAGTTCTGTGGGAGGCAGATCTTGAAGGGTATTGAGCATCAGGCTGTTTGGACTTGACTTTCAAATGGAAAGATAATAGGGCTGGGAGGAAGAGCATGTGTAAAATTTGACAAAACAAATATTAAAAAAGGATTTTGTTTTGAAAAAATTAATAACCTATTGTTTGATTTCATAAAACAAACTCAAAATGAAAGATTAGCAAAATCTTTTTTGGTGGGACATGGGTTAGAATGGACTGATCAGTTGCACTGTAGACTGGGGAACTGCTCAAACTTATAAGGAAGTAATATGTTCACTTTCTCAGTTTAGTAAGATGCTAGAGACTGCAGGCCAAGTAAAACCATCAACAGTTTGGCTGCATTTTATTAGATCATTCACATGACACACTGGAACCCAATGAAGAAAGAGAAAAAGGAACTCTACTTTGCCCTGGAGCAGTTTCTCTCAGCCTCAGCACCTTTGACATCTGAGCCATGTATTTTGCCTCTGGGGGCCTGTCCTGGCATTGTAGGATATTTAGCGGCATCCCTGGTCTCTGTCCACCAAATACTAGTGGCACTCCTCCCCAACATGTGACAACCAAAAATGTCTCCATATGTTGCCAGATGTCCCCCTGGGGCTAAAACCATCAGGCTACAAACCACTGCCCTAGAGGAGTGGTTCTCAAAATTTAGTGTGTTTCAGAATCACATGAAGGGCTTGTTAAAACAATGATTGCTGGAACCCACCCGTAAGTTCCTGATTCAGTAAGTCTAGGATGGAGCCCAAGAATTTGCATCACTCAGGTGACGCTGCCTCTAGTCCTAGAGCCAGGTTTTGAGAACCACTGCCATAGACAGATTCTCTACAAAAGAGATGAAACAAGATACTGTCAATTTTGCATTACTTCTTTGGGTTCACGAAGCCCTAAAACAAGTGTTTCATTTGAGTCACAGCAATCCTGTGAGGCCTGCAGGGTGAGTATTACCAAACTTTTTTCACAGATGAGAAAATTGCAGCTTGGTGTCAATAGGTTCCATACCCAGAACCTCAAACGAGGGCAGTTGGGTTGGCATATTTTCTAAAGCTTCATCAAGTTTACATATGTCTGCATGCTCCTGCTTCAGGTATTTAATCTGTGTAGCATAAACCCAGATGTAAACACCTAAGTAAATCTACTGTGATTTGATAGAGTTGTGGCTTCTAGTGATAGACTAAGGATCAGCTTTGTCCTCTCATTTAATTTAGATTCAACTCTAAGATACACAGACTGTTCTTAACAAAAGGATAGACTTTCTGTTTACTTCACAGGTGTTTAATGTCTGTGTTTTGCCAGTCGTGCCAGGCACATTGAGAAACCTAGAGAAATAGAGAAGTTTGATATACTGTCTTCTGTTACCAGATGCTCACGGCCTAGTTAGGGAAGCTAAACTAACTAACACATAATGAAAAAACTAAGGGAAATTTTAAGGCAGAAGGTTAGATGCCAAGAGTGAAGGAGTTGAAGGGAGAGATGGTCCACTGATTTGGGGCAGTGGACTCTGAAAGGGAGAAATATGACCTACACCTTAAAAAGTGAATAGGACAGGGACAGAGAAGAGAGCAGCTTGAACGCAGGTTCTGGCATGCAGAGGTGTGAGGCAGAAATGAACCCAGTTAGAACAGAGCCCATTTACTATAATGGAAAAAGCATAAGTCTTGGAGTTCCAATTTCTGAGTAACTGTGTGCTACTGCGTGTCTAGACAAATCATTTAAATTCTCTGAACCTCACATTCCTTATTTGTAAAACAGTAATTGCTGACCTCATCTGGTTGGATGAGTATTAAACAAGATAATGTATTTGAAAGCATAAAACATAAAATCCTATGCAAGTGAAGGTGATCATGGTTGGTATAATTTCTCATTGGAATAGTAAGAATGAATGTAGCCCCATTTAAGATTTTTGAATTAAAGATTTTTAAGTTATTTATTCATGTCTGTTTATCCATTCAGCATTCATTTTTTGTGCCAAGCACTGTCCTAGGTGCAGTAGATACAAAGGAGTCAGCACAGAATTCACATCACATTAGGGGAAATTGATGTGAAACAAATCATGTGGTTGAAGAGTATAGAAAGAACTGTAGAGCACAGAGGAATGGCCCTTAAACCAACTTAGAGGGTCAGGGAAGGCTTGCTATAAGAGGTCATTTGTTTGAAGGATCAAGAGTGGTTGTTGTTGTTTAGTCACTAAGGCATGTCCTCCTCTTTGCAACCCCATGGACTGAAGTATGCCAGAAATGGCTTTAAGGTAGTACAGATCAGTGCTAGCCCAGAGTTAGGGAAAGTGAGGACTGGAATGATGATAAGAATGTTTCCTTATAAGGAGGTAGAATATTTGCTAGACATGAGAAGAGGAATTACATTAGCCAGACAGAATGAGGAAAATGTCCTAGGCAGTGGGATTGTAGTCGAAGGATGAATTGGTGGATTGGAGAGAGGGGGACCCTGCTGTTAATAGATCAAGTGAGAGTAAGTTCCTAGTTCAAGCAATAGAATGTCAAGGGAACATAAAAGATGCTCGTAATCCTAGTAAATGACCCTTTTGTCTTCTCCCTCTCTTTTGCAGGAGGAATCTGAGTGAGCTAGATCAGATGCAGCGGTACTTCAGCCAGAAGCTCACCAAGCCTTTACTCCCCCTCAGCCCTCAGACCCACACTGCCATCTTGCAGTGCCAGGAGAGTCAGACGGACCGTCTTCGGCCAGCAGCCAGCAGCCTAGACCCTGAGAGCCAGTGCATCCTGGAGAAATCCAATAACCTGGTGTTGCAAGTCAGCTCCTTAATCACGGGTATGGCTGTTGTTGAGTTACTGTCACTGGGTGCTTATTCAAAAAGCATTTAAATGTGTGCAGACAAGCCCTTATGACAGATAGAGACCAACAACTGTCACCATCTTACTTGCCATCTTCCTTTTGGAAAGAGAGAATGTGTGCAATGGAAAGAGCACTAGACTAAGAGGCATGAGACCCGAGTTAAGTCCTTGGTGGGTTTCTGGCACGGCCGTACTATTTGACTATGAGGATGTACTTTGCCTTCTCGAGCTTCAGTTTCCCCAACCAGAAAAAGGGTGGGGGGGAGTGGGTTCGGTGATTTCTGCAGTGGTAGTTTCTGAACACATGCCACTGTATTTTCTGAAAAACTCAACTACAAATATTAAAAATTTTAATTCTCAAGGCCAGAAGACTGCATTTTTAGCAAGCACCCCAGATGATTCTAGATGTTGGTAGTCCACAGTCCACCCTTTCAAAAACCCCTTAAAATGGTAATTCTTGCTTTACTGCATTAAAATTATTGAGAGAACTTTAAAAAATCCAGATCCCAGGCTGCACTACAGGTCAGGTATATCAGAATCTCTGAGGGTGGGGCCCAGCCATCAGGATTTTTCAAAACTCTCTGGGTCATTCTGTTCTGCAACCCAGACAGAGAGCGCTCTAGAACAAGTATTTCCAACTTGCCTGAGCATAAGAATCACCTGGGACACATATTTTGAAATATGAATTCCTGGGTCGTGCTCTGCTCCTCTGAATCAGAATCTAGAGTTAAGGTCTGGAAAACTGTACGAAGCACACCTGGGGGAATACTGAGAAGTCAACTAGATCAGCATCTTTAGCCCTCACTTGGTATCACTTTTGCTCAAGCAAAATGTGTCGATTCTACAGAGGGATGAGTAAGTTCAGTTTTTTCCCTTTAAAAGGAGGAAAAAAGCCACCATGGTTGCTATTAGACACAAATCTAATCTTCTCCCAGATATATAACCTGTTGGTAACCAGGACCACAGATGTGTGCTCTTTGGCTTCCACTTGCTTGGAAATAAGCAGTCAGCTCTTTATTGATCACCAACTATGCCAGACATTATTGTGTTTCTAGTTTCAGCAGTATACAGTGGTGGACAAGACAGGCATTGTCTGTGCTTTCATCAAGCATACATTCTATGGTCAACCGAAGAAGCTGCCCCCCAGAAAGAAAGCATAAGAGCACAAAAGAAGGAGGCTTGTTTGAGGTGGAGGTGAGAGTGGATTAGGGGAATCCCTTTAAAGGTTAGAGGTAAAGAGAGCAAGGAGAATCAAAGGCTTAAAGCTGAAGGGCGTTAAAGGCAAGCTTGGGGGTTTAATCTTTATTCTGAAAGAAAATGGGGAGTTCTAAGCAAGGAATGACAGAAGGAGAACTGATTTTCACAAGGAGAGAATGAATGTTGAAAGGAGCTACTGATTGCCTATGTATGGCCTCATTTATGTTCATTCATCTCATGTATTTTTCACCATAACCCTGTGAAAAGGGTGGTGTTTTATCATGTTGTAAAAATAAACAGACTTATGATAGTTTGCTCGTAACCACAAAGTTGACAAGTGACAGTAGATATTTGAACCCGATATTGGCTCCAAAGCCTGTGCTCCTTTCACGCTGCCTCCATTCTCTCGGTGTATCTCCCTTGCCTTACCATTTGGGTGATGGGTATTTCCTTGCTTTTATTTTCCAAGTAAATAGTTCTAATAATTGTCATCAAATAGGTAAATAAGTGGATTCTCATTTTGGTTTTTGATATAGGTAATTACTGACGTAAATGGAAGCTTGAACATGCCCACCGGGACTCCCAGCTCCCAAGAATTCCTGAGCATGAGCAGATAGTCTCTGAAAGCGTTTCCGCAGATGTAACCACAGCTATAAATAGATTAGATTTTGGTCCTCTGATATTAGAATAAAGTGCTAGAAATTGTATTGCCTTGAATATAGTTTCATTGATTCTTGGGAGTGAATTAACTATTATCTTTGAGATTTATTCGAAGTCTGATTGCAAGACTCCATCTGAAACTGGAAGCTGGTGTGGGAGAGTTGAGTGGTCTGTGGCCATACCTTGTAGTAAGAGTGATATCTGTTACTGTTCAGATCTGCAGACTCTCACCAGGAATTCTCCAGGATCTGTGAGTTCTCACCAAGCCAGGAGTAGAAGCAGAGAAGTCCCCACCCTCCCAGACGCTCAGGACAGAGGAACCATGCAAGAACGGAGCACAAGTCCAGACCTGCCATTGGCAAGAGCTCCAGATGAGGACAGGAACTCCCCACCTCCCTCTGCTCTTAAGGAGACTTCAAGTGGAAGAGGAAAGCTTCCTGAGGCCCTGGAGCACACGGAACCCATCACAAAAGTGCAGAGCACTGAGGACACCGAGGCAGGCCCGGCCTTCAGTGATGAGGACTATGAGGAAGACGTCATTGAGCCCAGGACCCTCAATGAGATCACCACTGTGACAGACAAAACTAGCCCGTGGTCCAGTTTCATGTCAGATGCAAGTGACGGCATGAGCCCTCAGCCTGATGAGGTCCACAGGGAAGGCTTCTCTTGTCCTTCAGAGTCTTTCCCCAGAGAGGAGCTCAGGGTCAGAAGTAGCTTTCTGTCCAGCCCAGAAAGGACTGTCAGTGCCTACTTGCATAGGCAAGGTTCTCCAAGCCAAAGTACTTTGTCTTGTGAGGGTGTGGCCTCTAAGGCCAGGGTTGGAGAGCCTGCCTCAGCAGACCCACAGCTCACCTCCCACATGAGACTCTCAGGAGCCCAGCAGAGTGACACTTGTGTTGGATGGCGCTCACCAAAGGCAGACCAGGACCAGGGCCCCAAGCCACAGTCCCAGGCTAAGAAGGAAGTGGCCTATGATGAGCTAAGTGATTCTGCTGATAGCTCCGAGAAATTCCCTCTGCAGCCAGCATCTGAAAGCAGAAGGGAAAACCATAAGGAGCCACCCATCACTTGCCCTGACATCAGGCAGAAGCAGACAACCTCTGGGTCAGAGGTGTCCACGAGTCAGAGCCTCCTCCTGTATCCTTTGGTGTTTCCCCCAAGTAACCCCTTAAGCCATCTTTAGGCATTTTGGATGCTGGTATTTAGACCAGCCACATGAGTGAGCTGTGCCCCCCCTCCCAATCAAATGCACTCAGAGGCATAGGAATCCCCTTTCTACTGAAAACTCACCTGCACTGACCAGGTGCTATGATTCTACCATTATCATCAGGCCTCTGAAGCATAATGCTTTGCACTGGCTTTAGATGTTGGTAGCACATTCACTGGGCTTCCCTTGTGGCTCAGTCGGTAAAGAATCCACCTGCAATGCGGGAGATGGGGTTTGATTCCTGGGTTGGGAAGATCCCCTGGAAGAGGACATGGCAACCCACTCCAGTATTCTTGCCTGGAGAATCCTGTGGACAGAGGAGTCTGGCGGGCTACAGTCCATGGGGTCACAAAGAGTCAGAGCGACTAAGCACAGCACATTCATTAGCCTATCCTAGCCTGATTTATCTGATTAATTTCGGGTATTTTACACCTGAAGGCAAAGCTCTGCATCTAAGGTTATGAGACCATTAATCTCAGTTGAAATTTCAGGGGAGGGTATAGAGAAAGGGGAAGAAGAGTCCTACCAGTGATTGAGCATTTACCATGTGCTGGGTGCTTTACATACATTCCAAGTTCAGTTATCACAAGTCTTTAAAGTTGGTATCTTTTTTTTTTTTTTTAATATTTGTTTATTTTGGCTGCACTGGGTTTTAGTTGCAGCCTGAGGGGTCTTTAATTGTGACATGTGGAATCTAGTTCCCTGACCAGGTGAACCCAGGCCCCCTGCATTGGGAGCTTGAAGTCTTAGCCACTGGACCACCAGGGAAGTCCTTAAAGTCAGTATCATTTCTGTTTTGCATGTAACGAAACAAAGACTCAGAATTATAGTGACATCTACTATTTAATTTTTTTTTTTAGGCAAGGGATGGGGCCTTGGTATAGGGGGAGTGGGTACCATTGAAATGGTCTTGCCCACACCCCCCAGGATGGCAGTGTTGGTTGGGAGAAGTGTGTCTAACACTCCCTCTCTTCCTCCTTTAAAATGCGGATGGGCATGTTATGGGGAAAGGAAACCAATTAGGACCATCAGTAACCCTCTCATCCATAGCCTAAACAGCTGATTGATCAGCTCACATGATATCCCAGTGACAAAGAGGTTATCGCATGGCCAGTGGGGGAGCAGGCTGCCTTTGTGGCACTTTGCAGTGATTTCTCTGCTAGAAGTCAGGGACCTGGCTTCAACCCTTCGAGACCCAGCTCTTACTACTTGTGTAACTTTAGGTGTATAGTTTAACCCTTCTGAGCCTCGATTTCTTCACTTATAAGATGGAGGTAATAATCCCTTATCAGACTGTATGCTCCAGGGAAGTCAAGGGCCTTGTCATTCTCTGTGTCCCCAGACATCGCACACAAAAAAGGTCAGTAATATAGACTGAAGTGAGCTATCAGTTTCACAGGATTCTTGAGAAAATCAAATGAGTGGGAACATTTGTACATACCACACAGATGATTCTGGATGCAAGACAGACAGAAACCTGAGGGTTGGGGAGTATGGGCTCAGGAGAGACTTAAGCATGAAATGGCTGGAGGCTGAGCACTGAGAGCAGTCTCTCGAGGTTGTTTCTTGCCTCCCTCACCCGGGCTTCTACCACCTCTGCCTCTGCAGTCAGTTTCTGTGTGCTCAGAATTTATGGTCAGTGGAGGAGCAGTCACATGTGCCCAGGTCCCAAGGGTACTGCTGTAATTCGGGCCTTCCAAACTTCATTCTTCCAAAAAGTAAGTATACCCAGGCCCTGTGCTATGTAATTGCAGGCCCAAAAGCACAATTGATAAAGTGCTGCACTCAATATGCCAGTGAATTTGGAAAACTCAGCAGTGGCCACAGGACTGGAAAAGGTCAATTTTCATTCCAGTCCCAAAGAAAGGCAATGCCAAAGAATGCTCAAACTACCACACAATTGCACTCATCTCACAAGCTAGCAAAGTAATGCTCAAAATTTTCCCAAGCCAGGCTTCAACAGCATGTAAACCATGAAATTCCAGATATTCAAGCTGGATTTACAAAAGGGAGAGGAACCAGAGATCAAGTTGCCAATATCCGTTGGATCATAGAAAAAGTAAGAGAGTTCCGGAAAAACATCTACTTCTGCTTTATTCACTGTGCCAAAGCCTTTGACTGTGTGGATCACAACAGACTGTAGAAAATTCTTTTTTTTTTTTTTTTTGGAAAATTCTTAAAAGAGATGGGAATACCAGATCACCTGACCTGCCTCCTGAGAAATCTGTATGCAGGTCAGGAAGCAACAGTTAGAACTGGACATGGAACAACAGACTGTTTCCAAATAGGGACAGGAATACATCAAGGCTGTATATTGTCACCCTGCTTATTTAACTCATATGCAGAGTACATCATGTGAAAGGCTGGATGAAGCACAAGCTGAAATCAAGATTGCCAGGAGAAATATCAATAACCTCAGATATGCAGATGACACGACCCTTGTGGCAGAAAGCGAAGAAGAACTAAAGAGCCTCTTGATGAAAGGGAAAGAGGAGAGTGAAAAAGTAGGCTTAAGATTCAACATTCAGAAAACTAAGATCATGGCATCTGGTCCCATCACTTCATGGCAAATAGATGGGGAAACAATGGAAACAGTGGGAGACTTATTTGGGGAGGCTCCAAAATCACTGCAGATGGTGACTGCAGCCTTGAAATTAAAAGATGCTTGCTTCTTGGAAGAAAAGCTATGACCAACCTAGACAGCATATTGAAAAGCTTTGCCAACAAAGGTCTGTCTCATCAAAGCTATGGTTTTTCTAGTAGTCATGTATGGATGTGAGAGTTGGACTATAAAGAAAGCTGAGCACTGAAGAAAAGCTGAGTGCTTTTGAACTGTGGTGTTGGAGAAGACTCTTGCGAGTCCCTTGGACTGCAAGGAGATCCAACCAGTCAGTCCTAAAGGAAGTCAGTCTTGAATATTCATTGGAAGGACTGATGCTGAAGCTGAAACCCCAATAGTTTGGCCATCTGATACAACGAGCTGACTCGCTGGAAAAGACCCTGATGCTGGTGACGATTGAAGACAGGAGGAGGAGGGGACAACAGAGGATGAGATGGTTGGATGGCATCACCGACACAATAGACATGAGTTTGAGTAAGCTCCGGGAGTTGGTGGTGGACAGGGAAGCCTGGCGTCCCGCAGTCCATGGGGTTGCAAAGAGTTAGACACAACTGAGCGACTGAACTGAACCGTGCTACATAATAAGTGCAGAGGTTTGAATCAAACCCTACCTCAAGAAGTTCCCATATTAGGTAGGAGACAGGTAATGACAGCAGCAAATTAAAACAGTACTTTTCTCGTGGGGGTTTTGTGAAAATTAACAATGTAAACTACTTAGTATAGTGCTGGTAGGTAAACAGTGTTCAGCAAATGTTAGTGTATGGTTGGTCAGATTTACACATTAAAGAATTCTCCCAGTGCCTTGTAGAGGGTGGGTAGGTCAGGAGAGACCAGAAGCAAGGAGACCAGGTAGGAAACTTGCAGTAATAATGACAAATAAAGTCTGACCTAAAGCATAGACTGCTTTATGATGAGGGAGAAGGGGAGGGATTTGATAGGATTAAATAGGGGCAGGGGATGAGAAAGACAAAAACGGAAAGATATGACTTAGAGATTTCTGTCACAAGTAGGTCATTTACCGGGTAAGGAGCAGCGCACAGTTAATTTGGAGGGAAGAAGCAGATTTCCATTTTGCATATTTGCATTTTCATTTTGCCTGTGAGAGGAGGACATGCTGGCTTGGAATTCAAGATGAGCTCTGCTCTAAAGGTCAGTGTCTCTGGAAACAGACGAGGATAGCAGGGAGAGAGGGAAAGGGAGAGCCACGCAAGGCAGATCCCTAAGGATCACCAGCACATGAGGGCAGGGGGAGCAGAGACCAGCACAGAGGAGGCAGTGGAGGGCTGGTCAGAGAGATGGGGGTAGCAGTTTCAGGGAGTGGTGGTCATCACCCTGATGCTCAAGGCGGTTCCAGCAGAAAGTGGGCTGACATGTATTCGCTGGCTTTTGTGTTAGGAGGACAGTGCAGAGGTAGGGATGGAAAGCAGGTTTCAGTGGGGGAGGGAACCAGTGGTAACTTTTCCCTCTCAACTAGGGAGCCAGGAACAGCTGACACTGATGGAGTACATGCTCTTTATCAGGCGCCATTCTAAGCACTCTGCATGTATAACATCATTTAATCCTTAAAAGGTATAGTTATTATATCCCATCTAATAGGTGAAGGAACAAGCCCAAAATGTGAACTTGCCTGAAGTTACCGTCTAATATAAGACAGATTACTGATGGAGTAGTACCCTTAGAAAGGCAGTTGGTGCCGGGCTGAGAAGGGGAGTTTTGTGTTTCAGACACACTCTGAACCCCTCACAGCAAAGCTGTTCTCCCCACAGTATCAGCTGACTCTCAGGCAGAGTCCCCAGCAGTCAGAGCGGCAACAACAGCTAGGCCCTACCTCACAGAGCCCTCTGAGGAAGTCTGAGTTCAAAGGGCTCTTTTCTTCATGGTCTCCAACTCCACTCCCACCCTCTCTGTAGAAAATTCGGGGACTTGAGCCAAAGCAAGAAATGCCTTTCACTCATTCTGTAGATATTTATTAAACATTTATTGTGTCCCAGGTACTATACTAGGTGACAGGAATATAGTATGAAGAAGAGCTCATATTTGCCCTCCTCAAGTTCAAAGTCTAGCATTAGAGCAGTATTAGACCAGTTTGCATCAGAACCTCACTTAGCTTACTTAATAGAAACAAAAATGTAGACCATCAAAGTAGTCCCCTCCCCGGAATTCCCTGGCAGTCCAGTGGTTAGGACTCGGTGCTTTCATTCCATGGCCCAGGTTCAGTCCCTAGTCGGAGAGGTAAGATCCTGCAAGCCTCGGGGAGGGGCCAAAAAACAGTCCCCTCCCAAACTCAGTCAGTGCTTTGAACAAATAGTACTGGGTGTCTCCAGAGGATACAGAGAAGTGCGACTACAGTACCTGCCTTCTAGAGCTCACGTCACAATGGTGGATCGGCTGTGCCCACTTAGAGCCATTTCTGGGTGTGAGCACAGAACACCCAGTAGGACAGGCCCTCCTTCAGTGCCCGGCACCACCTTCCATCCTAAGGCACTGCCCTGGAGCTGCCTTCCCACGCCCACCCTGTCAGGTTCTGACCAGCAGGCCCTCAGCAAGAATCATCCAGTGCTTGCTACCTGTCAGCCTCATGCGGGCTCTAAGGAGTTAGTGAGGTGACTGAAGGAAGTACAGTGGCACTGCCTTTGTGAAGCTTAGTGAATATTGAGGGAAACAAATGGAGAATCATATCAGATTAAATAAGGATTAGCCTTTGTTTCATGAAGGCTATGGTTTTTCCAGTCGTCATGTGTGGATGTGAGAGTTGGACTGTGAAGAAGGCTGAGCACCGAAGAATTGATGCTTTTGAACTGTGGTGTTGGAGAAGACTCTTGAGAGTCCCTTGGACTGCAAGGAGATCCAGTCAGTCCGTCCTAAAGGAGATCAGTCCTGGGTGTTCATTGGAAGGACTGATGCTGAAGCCAAAACTCCAATACTTTGGCCACCTCATGTGAAGAACTGATTCATTGGAAAAGACCCTGATGCTGGGAGGGATTGGGGGCAGGAGAAGGGGATGACAGAGGATGAGATGGCTGGATGGCATCACTGACTCGATGGACATGAGTTTGAGTAAACTCCAGAAGTTGGTGATGGACAGGGAGGCCTGGCGTGCTGCAATTCATGGGGTCGCAAAGACTGAACAACTGAACTGAACTGACTGAGCCTTTTTTTCAGACTGTGCTCTGGACTAGGAAGGAGGAATTATTGTGGGCTATAATTTAGAGAAGGCTTCCTGGAGAAGGTGAGATTTGAAGTGACCCATAAAGTATAAACTGATCTATATCTATACTACATCTGTACCTGTACCTCTAATGGAGTTCACAGGGTCTTCTCAGCAGAGGGAACCACTTGAGCAAAGGATTCGTGGACAGGAGTAAGTTGGGTGGGGCTGGGGGAATAAAGGAGTGGTTGAGGTCAAAGGAAACGGGTCAGGAGACGATTTCCAGGTATTTGTGTCCCTTAACTACCTTTACAGCCCAGAGCCCGTTGTGGTCCCCAACTTCTTTCTACCTCCCCAGCAGTTGGAGGCCTCCCTGCGGATGCTCTCTGTCTCCGCAGCTCTGCCACCGCCAGCCACAACAGATCAGGTAAGAGGATACCCAGCTGACCTGTTTCCTGTAGAGTCATTATCTCTTCAGTGAAAGCGTACAGAATGCAGAGTGGCCCCGGCCACACTCCTGGAAAGGTGGTCACAGTGGTCACTCTCTTGCGCTGAGCTTATTCTGTGGGCACAACAGTGAAGGAGCTCAAGAAAAGTGAGGAAGTGCACATGTGTAAAGAGCAAGGCATTGTTAGCTAAGATGACAGGAGAATTAGCACGGAAGCGTAAAAACAGAACTCAGCTAAAATACGCATACTGAGTGCTGCGGAAGCTTCAAGCAGGAGATGCAGAGACCAGATTATTCATCGTGCAGCCAAATTAGGTGCTTAGAACCTTGGTACAAGTCCTAGCTGTCATCTATTCTTCCTTGGCACAGCACCTAACTTTTCTAATATCTATTTCTCGAAATCATTCAGCATATATTTACTGAGTACCTGTGCTGTATCAGGCATTGTGCTAGGTGTTGAGTGTACAGTAGTAAATAAGGCAAATTCCCAGTCTTAATGGAGTACAAATCGTAAACAAAAAATATTTACCAACTGTGATGAGTACTAGATGCTCTGAGAAAGAACAGGCTGTCTGAAGAGGCAGTGTTTAAGCTGAAAATGATGATCATGGCAGTGCTGGCCAGGTACCCCACACTGTTTGAAGCACTTTGTTAGCACTTTTACTTCAGCAGCCTTATGAAGTACATCCTTGTATCTCTTTTAAGGTGAGAAAACTGAGGCACAAAGAGGTAAAATAACTTGGTTCACACAAGTAGTGAAGTGGTAGAACCAGAATTGGAACCCAACCATTTTGGTTTCAAATTCTGTGTTTCTAACTACTGTACTCTGCTGAGGAGACACAAAACCACTGCCTCATGCAGCTTTTATTTTTAATTCCCCTTTTTATTATTTGGGCATGGGCACCCAATTTATAAATGAAATTTTGGAGTAAATTTCTGTTGGTTATACAGTCACAATGGTTAAAGTCATCTCACCTGCAATCCAGGGAAGACTTTTTTTTAAAATTTTTATTTTATATTGGAGAATAATTGATTTAAAATGTTTCAGGCATATAGTAAATTGATTCAGTTATATATATATATATCTCCATTCTTTTTCAGATTCTTTTCCCATATAGGTTATTACAGAACATTGCATTCCCTATGTTACACAGTAGATCCTTGTTGATTATCTGTTTTATATTTATTAATAGTGGTGTCTATATGTTAATCCCATACTCCCAGTTTACCTCTCCCACACGCACACCTTTTGTCTTTGGGAATTGTAAGTTTGAAGTCTGTGAATCTATTTCTGTTTGGTAAACAAGTTTTTGTATCATGTTTTAGATTTCCCCATATAAGTGATATCATATGATATTTGTCTTTGACTTAATTCACTTAGTATGATCAACTTTAGGTACATCCATGTTGCTGCAAATGGCATTATTTCATTGTTTTCTATGGCTGAGTAATATTCCATTGTATGTCTCCCATATCTTCTTTATCCATTTTTCTGCCATTGGATATTTTGGTTGCTTCCATGTCTTGGCTATATTAAGTAGTGCTGTGTCTGTATACTGTGCTGTATACTGGGGTGCATGTATCCTTTTGGATTATGGTTTTTCCCTTGATATAAGCCCAGGAGTAGGATTGTTGGATCTGTTGGATCTGGATTGGTAGCTCTGTTTTTAGTTTTTGAGGAACCTCCGTACTGTTCTCCTTAGTGGTTATACCAATTTACATTCCCTTTTCTCCACACCCTCACCAGTATTTATTATTTGTAGACTTTTTGAGATCCATCCAGTCCATCCTAAAGGAAATCAGTCCTGAATATTCATTGGAAGGACTGATGCTGAAGCTGAAACTCCAATACTTTGGCCACCTGATGCAAAGAACTGACTCATTTGAAAAGAACCTGATGCTGGGAAAGATTGAAGGCGGGAGGAGAAGGGGATGACAGAGGATGAGATGGTTGGATGGTATCACTGACTCGATGGACATGAGTTTGAGTAAACTCCAGGAGTTGGTGATGGACAGGGAGGTCTGGTGTGCTGCAATCCATGGGGTCACAAAGAGTCGGACTAAGCGACTGAACTGAACTGATGATGGACATTCTGACCAGTGTGAGATGATACCTTATTGTGGTTTTGATTTGCATTTCTCTGGTAATTAGCAGTGTTGAGCATCTTTTCACGTACTTTGGCCTTCTATATGTATTCTCTGGAGAAATGTCTGTTTAGATCCTCTGCATTTTTTGATTGAGGTCTTTGTATGTTTTGGAGATTAATCCCTTGTCAGTTGCTTCATTTGCAAATATTTTCTCCCATTCTGTGTGTTGTCTTTTCATATTGTTTATGGGTTCCTTTGATGTGCAAAAGCTTTTAAGTTTAATTAGGTCTCATTTGTTTATATTTTATTTTCATTACTCTAGGAGGTGGATAGTAGAGCTTTGAAAAAGCCATTTTAGAGAATAATACATGCTGTGAGCAAAATGTATTAGCTTATTTGTTAATTATAATAGCTAACTCCTATTTAATGCTTACTATGTACTAGACATTATTCTAAGCACTTTACATGTATAAACCGATTTAATTCTCCCAAGAACCCAACCGGAGAGGTACTATTGTTATCCCTACTTAATAGATGAGAAAACTAAGACTAATACAGAACTTCCCATACAGACCTACAAGGTATTGTAGTTTTTATTCTATAGAAACTGAGACACATATAAAGTTAAGTATGTTCTCACCTGCCCAGGGTCTCCTAGCCAGTAAAGAAAAATGTATGACTCCAAACTGTGCTTTCCATTGCACCATTTTAAAATCATGACATTCGGCTTACAGTATAGTTTTCTAGCTAATTTACCTTCTTTCTGTAGGTCTCCTTTTGCAGTTAACATTTGAACATTTTTTGTGCTCTTCCAGAGCCTACTTTGATGACAGATGGAGTCAGTCCAGAAGTATCCTGGAAACCTGGGGTATAGTCCTAAAGAGATGTCTGTTCTTTCATTGGTTTCCTTCCACTTCTCCCTCATCTACCCCAGCACCATTTTAAGGACACCTCGTTTATTTGGCACATGGATCAGTCTTCAGTTCCCACACATCTCAGTTTTTATCAGATATGTATTCCTGTCCTAGAGGAGGAGAGGTGCAAGTCCCCACCAGGAGCTTGCATTTCTGGGGCCTTATTTCTGCCCTGGCTCAGGTCACTGGTTCATCCCCTTCTGCTCTGCATCTCCCCGTGCATGTCCTTTGTATCTACAGCAGCACTTACGCCAGCATAGCAGGGCCGTGTCCAGCACCAAGCGCAAGCTTTTGAGCAAGACCACCTATGAAGTGAAATAACGAATCTGCCACGTAGCTTGGTGATCTTTGGCAGGGGACTTGGCCTTTCTCTTTTTTTTTTTTTTTTTTGAAGTAATATTAGGCTAATATAATTCTTACCTAATAAGAGGATGATAAGAATTACCCTAGAGGAAAAAAAAGCAGACACTGTTAGTTTTCTTTCCCTCTTCCCCTCCCAGCCAAGTGGGTGAAATGTCAGTGAGTTGTGCCCTGTAGGAAGGGAAGCCTTTGAGTCACTGTGTCCAAGCCAAACAGAACTGCTCTTCCTGCTTTTGTGTTTCTGCCTTCATGATGTGCCAGCTCCTGGATGACTTATTGTCTTCAATCTATTAGATATAAATACAAAGGATGGGAGGGGAAGATACAAGAATGTTTACTTCAGTTAACAAGCACGTCTAGTTCTGAGAAAGATAAGCCTCAAACACTTCTCAGCCTTTTCCACTGTTATCTTGGGTTGCGTTGGGTCTCTGTTGCTGCACGGTCTTTCTCTGGCTGCGGTGCGCAGGTTTCTCCTTGCCATGGCTTCTCCTGTTGCAGAGAAACTCTAGTGCACACGGGCTCAGTAGTTGTGGCACAGAGGCTTAAGTTGTCCCGAGGTGTGTGGAATCTTCCCAGACCAGGGATCCCTGAATTGGCAAGCGGACTCTTAACCACTGGATGACCAGGGAAGTCTGCCTTTTTTCTTTCTTGCCCACAACAAAACTCCATGGTTTGCTGCTGTCAGAACACCTGTCTCCTCAGGACCTCATCTTGGGTCCTAGTTAGGGTAGCCAGTCATCACAGTTCACCCAGAATTGTCTCATTCAGCACTGGATGTCCCCAGGACCCAGGCAACATCAGGATGCTGGCCATCCTCACTGGTTATGAGCCTCTCACTACTTGATGTGTTTGTAGCAGTATGTTTTCTCCGTCCTATGCTCTTGGCTTCATTCCTCCTTTACACCCTGGTCTCAGCCTATTACAGTTTCCCTTCAGCATGAAGAACCTCCTTCAGAATTTCATACAGTGCAGACCTGTGGGGAACTGATGCTGTCAACTTCAGTTGGCTGAAGATATATTTTACCTTCATTTTACAAACGTATTTTTTTCCCACTGGATATAGAATTCAAACTTGAATTGTGTTTGTTTTAGCATTTTACTTATTTATTTTTGGCCACTCTAAGGATCTTGGTTCCCTGACTAGAGATTGAACCCAGGCCCTCAGCAATGAAAGCTCTGCATCCTAACCATGGGACCACCAAGCAATTCCATTTAGAACTGTCCCTCCACATTCTACTGACTTCCATTGTTTCTGATGAGAAACAACTGTAATTCTCATTGCTGTTGCCTCAAATGTTATATGACCTTTATTCTTTGGCTGCTTTTAATATTTGTGTGTCTGGTTTTTAACAGTTTGACTACAACCGTACATAGTTGTAGAGGTAGGGGATTGGATGAGGAAGAAGAGCACATAGTCTATTCAATAATATTGATGATGCTTTAGTTCTTAGGTTGGATTGTGGATTTATAGATGTTCATTTTTATTATGCTTCATAATTTACATATGTTACATATTCTCTGGTATGTTACACAGTGAAACACAAAATCATATGTAATTTAAATTTTAAGAATGATTGAATGGTGACAAAATAGAGACACCAGCTTCTTCCATAGATTTGGCTAGGAATATGGATCGGAGTAGCAGCTGAGATGGGAAGTTTGGTTTTTGTTTTTATGAGAAAGGCTACAGTTTTTTCTGAGTGCCAAGTACAGTGACCAGTAGAGAAAGAGAGAAGAGGAAGATGCTGGAGTGGGAAAGAGAATAAAGAAACTACGCCCTGGGTTGTAGAGATTGCATGAGATCCAGAGCATGTGTGGGTTAGCCTTCTGAGAAGTAGAAAACTCACCCTGCAGCATCCAGGCAGGCAAAGAAGGCGGGTACTAAAGCAGATGGGACTAGATGTGGTAATGGAGTTTCCCATTTGATAAAAGCTTCTGTTTTCTTGTCTTCTGTTTTTGGTTAGGTTTCAGGCACAGTCAACAGCTCAAAGTGAGAGGTAGGCAGGGGAGGGCCGGAGCCTTGTCCTGTATCCCCAGCTTGAGGATTCCATCTATTTTGCCTCTTCCTAAGGCCCTGACTTCCCTGGTGGCTCAGATGGTAAAGCGTCTGCCTGCAATGCGGAAGAGCTGAGTTCAGTCCCTGGGTCGAGAAGATCCTCTGGAAAAGGAAATGGCAACCCACTCCAGTACTCTTGCCTGGAAAATCCCATGGACAGAGGAGCCTGGTAGGCTATAGTCCATGGGGTCGCAAACAGTCAGACATGACTGAGCAACTTCACTTAAGGCCCTAAAGGCTCAAGAGGAGCCTTTGAGAGGCTGGACTCTTCTCAAGCAGTGTCCTGGGACAGCTATACAGTAGCTCACCTGGCTTCACAAGATCTAAGGGAAGGCCCAGTCCTTCTTCCACACTCAAACAGTGCACCTGAAGCCAGGAACTTAACTTCCCAGACAGTCTCCACTTCCAGCATTTGTGAGACTGGTGTTTTCCCTCTGTCCCCCACAGTGTAGTGGATACAGGACTCTGTGTGACCTTTGTCAGATCTTCTGATCTTTCTGAGTCGGTGTCATCTGTCAGATGGGGTTATAAGGCCTGAAAGCCTGATTGTACTGAACAGAACCAGGTGTCACACAGAGAGTGTAGGGGGAGTTCTCAGCCCTCCTTCCTCATGACTGTTTGATCTTCTGGCTTTCACCTCTTCAAGAAGCAAAAGAGGGAGAAGGATGGAGGGTCTGGCAGGAACACTCCACAGCCATCCAGTGGCACATTTGAAATTATTGGGTTGGCAAAAAAAGTTTGTTTGGGTTTTTCCATAACGTGCAGAAAAAAATCCAAACAAACCTTTTCGCCTACCCGATACTTAGGAATCAGTCAGGTTCTGCTATTTTCTGCTTTCTCTTCCTTCTTTGTGATAAAGTAACTCTTCACCAGGACAGCTCCCTGGTTTTGTTTATAGTTACATCTGATTCTGTTTGCTTTGTTGCCAGGGGCAAATTAATTTTATCAAATTCCCTAAAAAGGAGGTAGAGGGTGCAACAGCATTAGTGTATGTGTTGTTTTCCCCAGGCTTACGTCTTCTGCTCTTGCAAATGTTTCTTTGGGAAAGTCTCAGCCACTTCAGTTATTACAGTTTGACTCTCGAACCCTTACTTTCAGCCTAGACTTCTCTGCCATGCTGTAGACACATGTGGGTCCAGCAGCATCCTGAAGTCTTTTAGTTGATGTTACAAACAGTTTGGCACATCCAGAACTTGAGCCTGTTACCTTCCTTTGCACACCTGCCCCTACTACGTGCATCCCTTATCTCAGTAGATGCGACCACCATCCTGTAGTTACCCTGCCGGAGTATATGTGTCATCTTCCCTTCCTCCTCCCCTCCTCCTACTCTACCCCCCACACCTACAGCCGTCTATCACCGAGGCCTGTTAATTCTGTCCCCTAAATATTGTTGAATCCACTCCTCACCATTCCATTATCTCGTCCCAGTCATCTCCTCCACAGCTGTTTCTAACCAGTCTACTCATTCCCACTCCCTCCCACTGCTGTGCCTCTCCAAACTGCATCTCCACCAGCCTTGCCCGCTGTAATGGACTTTTACCACACTCTACTCCAGAGGATGGAGGGATTCTTCAAGGTTGTCAAAAAAAAAACTTCCATATTCCTAAACCAGTTATTCAGTCTGAGTGCCCAGCTTATTTGACCTGTCAGCAGCATAGGACACACTTGGCCTCTCTCCTGTGAACAGTTGTTTCCCTGTTTAAACAGGCATCAGTGCTTCTCGGTTCTTCTCCTCCCTTGCTGGCAGCTCCTGCTCAGCCGCCTTTGCTGGTTTTCCTCATTTCTTCTACTTCCTCATTCTTCTACCCGTGAATACACGGGTGACCCAGGATGTGGTCTTATACTTCTCTATTTGCACTTACTTTCTAGATGACCTTGTCTGATCTCAAGGCTTTGAATCCCATTTATACATTGAAGACTCACAATGACCATCTTAGCCCAGACCTATCCTTTGACTCTAGGTTCGTATGTCTGGCTGCCTATGTAGCATCTCAACTTGGATATCTAATAGGTATCTGAAATTCAGCATAACCAAAACTCAGTGCCAGAGTATTCCTGAAATCTGTTCTTCAGTCTTTTCCATCTCAGTTAATAGTATTCTTTTTCTGGTTTAGTTGTTCCTGCCAAGACCCGTGGAATCCTCCCTGATGCCTTGATTTCTAATCCACCAGGAAATTCTGGCTGCTCTGCCTTTAAATTCAGATCTAGCTACTGCTGACACTCCCAGCATTACTTTGTCTAAACTGCCATCATCTCCCATCTAGGAGCCTCCTAACTTGCCTTTCTGCTCCTGCCCTTGCCCCTTGCAACCCACTCCCCATACAGTTTCCTGTTAAGTTTTTAAGATGTTAAGTAAATCATGAGTCATGTGACTCCTCCACTCAGAACCCTCCAGTAACTTAACCATTGATGACTAGGAGAGCCCAAAGTGACCGGAGGACAGGCAGGCCAGGGAGTAGGAAAGTAGTTAGGGCCTCAAACTTGAAATGTACATCTTTCAGCAAATTGCAAAGTCCTGAACTCTGTACACAAGTAGAGAAGGAGCCGTGGCCCCTTCCTCACCCCCACGCTTCCACACACACCCACACCCGCCAAAGCTTACAGTTCCCCAGGGGATTTATCTGTATATGTTAAGTTCTACCAACTCCATCAAGTTCGTTTGTCTAGTGTAGAAATGCTGGACCTGGTGCCATGGACCCTGTCTTCAGGGAGGGCACAGTTCCTTGAGAGGCACTGGCCACCAAACTACTCAACTAACTTTCTCAAATGCCATTTAGCCTATATTAGTACTTACCAAAACAAAGAGAATGAGTACAGGGAAAGGCTGACAGAGCCATGTGGGGCGGCATGAGTAGACGTCAGCAGAGATGAAGGAAAGGCTTTGCAGGCTGTGGATATAGAGAAAAGAAACCTCTCAGAGAATCAACAGAATGTGGTAACTGGGAGGTACAAACAATATGTGCTAGAGAAGAGGCCAGAGATGGGGCAAGATCAGCCTGGGTCGAAGCAGTCAGAAGAGAAAAAGAGAAAAGCAAGAGTCAAGCTGTCATCTGAGTCCCTGGAATAACCGCAGGCCTGGGGCCAGGTGCTATTGATCATGAGGGGTCCTGTAGGAGGCGGAAGTCAAGACCAGGCATGAGTGTCCCCTTGAAAGCCTTCAGTTGCCCAGCCCTCTCCCACCCTAGAGGTTTCAGACATCACAGGGATCAAGGTTCTCCAGGCCAGCTGGGGAGCTGGGAGCACACCTGGTTTCTTTCCTGGCTCTGCTGCTGGCCTTCTGAGGTGCCATACACACTCTGGGGAGGCAATATGGACCTAGTTTGTAGCTGTACCTCCCTCAAAGACTCCCACACAGTTTTGTTTAGCGGTTAAGTGCATGGCCTCCAAATAAGACAGCCTAAGTTCAGAACTCAGCTTTGCCACTTTCTAGCGGTGTCACCTAGCACAAGTTACCTAACTTTTCTGTGCTTCAGTGCCTTTATCTGAAAAGTGGGTGTAATAGTACCTGCCTCCTAGAGCTTGTGTAGCATTAACTGAATAAGATGTTAAGTGCTTAGAACAGTTTTTAGCACATGACATATTAATGTTAACTATTTTTGTTTTTAATCATCATTATTATTGAGACAACTTCCCCTCTTATGCTGTTACATTTTGGGAGAACTAGTAAGAAAGATACAGAGAGATAGGGACCTCAGCAGAAGATTAGCACCAGGGGCAGGAAGACAGGATGCTAGACCCCACAGGGCAGCTCCAGAAGGATGGAGGGCAATGGTCAGAGCCCTGGCAATTAATTGTGTGTCCAGTTCAGACCCTGAGCAGAGGTCAGCACAACCCACCGCCCCTACCTCAGGGTGACAGAACCCTAGCCTCAGAAGTCTGTGGCCTGCTTACCTCTGAGTCCTGAGGCAGCTTCTTTTCTCCCAGGAGCTCAAATAAGTTTTCTGTCCTTTGGTTTCCCTTCCGCAGCCCAAAGCCATTTAAGAGAAACACAGTCTTGGTGGAGGAACCCAGCCTACCACAAGATCACCAGACTGGATGGTTGGAGTCCAGGGGAACTTCCTGGCTGACCTGCCCCTCTTGGGGCAAGAAGCCTGACCTGTTGCCTCCCTATTTCAGCTACCGAGTCCCTAGCCCTCTGCAGAGCCCTCAGAGGAGACCCAAAGGTCAAAGCGTTTCTGATTAAGGCCACACAAAGCTTTAGGGAGGAGAAGAGCTCTCTGGCCAAGGGTGTACAGAAGTCAGGGGACACAGCCACAATTGGCTGGTGGCCCACCTGGCCCACATGCAGTCAGCAGGTACCTAGAGGGAGAGGGCCTGCAGGGCCACAAACAGGTGTTCGGCTCAAGTTGCCTGAGCAGCTCTGAGGCCAAAGTCTTCCGGGAGTGTCGCTTTACTCTTTCCTGCCCAGGAACCAGGACTTTTGAGCCCTCTCCCTGGCAGTGCATGGGTTCAGAAGGCTGAGGCGTCTTGATCTAGTCCAGCTTCCTCATTGTGCAGATTAGGAGACTGAGGCCTGGGCTGAGGGGTAACCCAGGGCCTGTGGAATAGGTCTGTTTTCAGGGAAGCCTTCTAGGAGGAGGGGAGGGAGGCATCAGGGCCTGAGGAAAGGTGGGAGTGTGTAGGTAGTGAGAGCCACATGACCAGAGCTCTGCGGCAGGGTTACAGGGGCCCTTGGAGTACGGAGCCCCGCCATGCCGCAGCCAGGCTCCGTGGTCAGATTTAGGATTTGCCTGTCAGGGCTGGGCCCCCGGCCTGCGCATCTTGTCCTCACTTACCCCCTGCTCTGAGTTGCAGCTGCTGAGTCTGCTACTTCCTGCAGCACAAGGAAGTCCTAGTCTCAGGCTTCAGAGGGGACTCTGGGCGCCACCCCAGGGGAGGCAGCCAGCCAAGGGGGTGAAAGGTGAACAGGCGGCGGCGGTGCTGAGCCTCACTCAACTCTGTCAGCAGTGCTGTCCAAGCCAGAACCAGGCGCTGTTTACTTGGAGTTTTCAGCTCTAGAAAGTTTTACTTCCGGCTCCTGAGTCATTGTTTATGTCATATAAGGGATCTGTTCTGGAATAAAAAGCAACTTCAGCCCCGTTGCCAGGCCCAGGAGCTCGCTGGTGGGGGGCAGTAGGAGGGGAGCGTGGCCAGTGCTGGGCTTGCCTTGGGGGGTGCCGCACCCACTCGCACTGCACCTTAAGTGCAATCTGAGAGCAGCAAGTCTTTGTTCTGCTCTCCGCTCTGGTGCCACTTAGCCCTTCCCTTGAGAGGATGGCATATCAGACCCGAGCCTTGGTCATGTCTGAATTGTATTTCAGTTTCACAGTAGACGTGGGGCAAGGAAGGGGAGTTCTCAGCTCCACTTGGTAATGAAGGTACCAGGACCCAGAGAGAGAGAGTTTTGGCCTCAAGCAAGTGAGGGAGTTGAACTGGGCCGCAGCCCAGTGTTCCTCCCACTCCACCCCACCACCTCCCCTCTGAGAAGGTCCAGGGACACCCTGAAGCAGGGGTAAATGGGGGCACCTGCACCCACCACCTTCCAGGGAACATGTGGCCTATTTAGGGACATCCATCTGGGGACTGGATGGAGGGAACCCAGAACACAGGGGCTTCGATCAGATCGCATTTCAGACCAAAGAAGAGGGCTAGAGCGTTCTGAGAAGACATTGCATCACAGGGAGGTGGCCAAACAGGAAGCCACGGTCCGAGAGAAGTCCCTGGGTTACAGGGCAGCTCCTCTTGTATTATCTGCTCATCTTGATCTGTTCTCAGATGAGGAAACCAAGGCCCAGAGAAGAAGTGACTTGCCCAAAGCCACTTGGCTAAGAAGTGATAGAGCCAGGACTAGAACCAGCTCCCTGGCCAAGGTCGGAGAGCCCCAGCTCCTCACTTTGAGGAGCTCCAGGAGGCCCCATGTTTTCCTGCCACCACTGTTCCTTACTTGTTCCCTGATGCTTTATTTTCTCCCAGTGGAGTTCTGCCTTTGACACTGAAACTCCTTTGAGACATCAGTCTCAAACAATAGACTGAAAGGCCTATCCATGTTCATGACCTGGGTGCCCAGAAAAGAGCAGGTCTCCATATTTGGAAGTGGAAGAAGTTAATGGCAGACCTGCGTAGATTGGATGGGGCAGTCAGACCCCTGAGGTACTGCTAGGCTTAACACACAGATCACTAGGAAGTCCAAGAGGAATATGGTCAGTTGCTCCCCAGACATTCAGGAACTGTAGCCCCCTCTCTCTTGGCATGTCTTCTGCTCTCCATTTCTGCAGTCAGCCAGGCCCATCCTCACTGTTTTCCCAGCAAAGACATTCCACACCTTTGCTCAAGTCTCCATCTAGAACATCCTTCTCATAGGCTTTGTTCAGATTCCACCTTCATGTTGTTTTAAGTCCCTCTTCTGGAAAGGACCCTTGTGGGGACTTCACCCCCCATATGACATCCTCAGTCTGATGATCCTGCTTCAGTGTTGGCTCCTCCTGCCTCCCCAGGAAGGCTGAGACTCCTCAAAGCACAGGCCATAGTGACAATTTCCCAGTGCCCCCAGAGCTCCAGCGAGGAATAGTTGTATATGTAGGGTTGCCCTATTCTGGGCAGCTTCAGTTATCTGGGGAGGAGACAGCCTCTTGCGGCAAATATCTCATTCATTTTTTCATTCATTCCAGAACCGGTGATGGCTCAAGCTGGAGGGGAGACAGATGCTGACGTACCCCACAACCACAGAGATGACGCTTGGAGCCTGGGAGCTTGCCCAGCCCCTCCAACGTTGTATGTCCTGGGGTAGCAGCCCTGATGAAGAAGGAAACTTTACTGTTAGGACAATTTTAGACCCTTTGGAGGTCAACATAAGCCAAATGCTGCTGACCTTCCACAGCTCTGCCCAGCCCAGGACACAGAGCCAAGCCCCGCCCTGTCCGTCCCTGGGTCTGGGCCTTGCAGATAAGCGCCCCCGCCCCTGCAGGTTGCTGGGCCCGGGTGTGGGTATGGGAAGTTGCCTGTGGCTGGCTCACAGATGTGGGCCCAGCTAGCACGTATAGGCCCCGCTCGTGCTGCTCCCTCCAGTGGCATGACCTCACCCCACCCCATCTGTGCTGAAACCCTGTGTGTCTCGGATACCACGTCTGTGTGAAGCTGCCCTGTCCTTCCCACTGTCATGAATTTCTCTCTGTGCTCCCAGGCTCTGAGCTTCATCTCTGTGGTTGTGGGGTACGTCAGCATCTGACTCCCCTCCAGTTTGAGCCATCACTGGTTCTGGAATGAATGAATGAATGAATGAGATATTTGTCGCAAGAGGCAGTCTCCTCCCCAGTTAACTGAAGCTTTTGGTCACCATGGCTTGACGCATTCACTGGTCTGGCAGCTCTCAAGCTCCCATCTCAGGCCTGTCCCAGTGGGAGGGACAGCATCAGACTCCGGCCATGCCCTGCAGGAGCACTCAGTCTGGAGGGAGAGGGCCTCAGGCAGTGGCTGAGTAGCTGGCCTCCCTGTCCTGAGGCATTAGAGGGTGCAGGTACCATCAGCACAGGATGGGTTTCCTTCTTCCCCTTTTAGCCTCGGCCTGTCTGGGAGATTGGGAGCAGTACACTCTCACCTCTGCTGAGCATGCCCCGCCCCGCGCTCCGTTCTGCTCTCAGTTCTCCAGCAGAGAACCTACCTGTGGCCTCTCGGTGCTGAGAGCTTGTCAGGGTGTATGCCCTCCCTTGGCATTTAGAATCCCAGATTGGTGGAGACCCTCAGGGTTGCCTGACTTCCATTCCCCCTATCATCTCCAGGCTGCTATTTTAATTCTTGGAATAGTTCTCTGTCTTGCCAGCTCAACTCTGAGCTGTGGAGGTCAAGAACAGTTGGTCTCTCTCTTCCTCTCACCGTAGACAAGGTGGTGAAATGAAGGAAAGAAGGGCTCACTCAGTATTACTGATCCCAGAAGCAACTGGAGCTGGGCCTCAGTTTCCCATTAGCAGAACTACTAAGGAGTAGGGAAGTAGTCTCCACCTCTAGGATCTCCACCAAGCTGGTTCTTGGTGCCTAGGGAGTGGTACAGTGTGCTTCCAGCATGTGGGGACAGGGAGGAGATACCCATCCACGGGACAGACTGCACACTGTGAAGTCAGCCAAGTTCACCTGCCTCTTCCTCTGCCAGGCCTCCACCTCCGCCCGAGGGCCTTGCTCTCCGCCACCAGCCTGGGGTGGCTTTCTTATATCCTTCAAGCTCCTTCAGGGCAGGAACCCAGCACAGAAATAAAGGATTGATTAAACAAATGGATGAGGCATAAAAGAATCCAAAGAACCATGATGCCATAACCCAAAAGCACTCACCTTAAAGGAGGAATTAATGGGACTTCCCTGGTGATCCAGCGGCTAAGACTGTGCTCCAGTGCAGGGGGCCCAGGTTCGATCCCTGGTCGGGGAACTAGATCCCACATGCTGCAACTAAAAAAAAAAAAAAGATCCTGCATGCTGCAACAAAGCAGACTGAAGATCCACATGCCCCAACTAAGACCCAGCGTAGCTGAATAAATAAATAAATATTAAAGGTGAGGGGATTAGTGATAGCCATCAGCCCAAGACAGGGAAATGTTTGGTAGCAGGGCCGTGGGTATGTGCTTCATGGCACCTGGCAGGTCACACACAGGACACCCACATTTCAGAGGATGAATGACTTGTCTAGACTCATGCAGCGAGAGACAACCCCTCCTCCTCCAGAGGCACAGAGGAGTCTGAGCAGCAGTGAACATCTTAGCTCTGCTACTCTGGGGGGGTGTGTGTATCCTGAGTTTAGTTCACCTGAACTGTCATTTCCTCATCCATCCATGCACCACATACCAGCCTGCAGAGTCGAGGTGAGGGTTAAACACACACAGGTGTGTGAGTGCCTTGTCAGTCAGTCAGCTCTGTACCAGCATCAGCCGAAGGAGCAAGAGACGAGGGGAGTCAGAGTTGTGCTGTGTGCGCAGTGCTCACCCCGCTGACCTCTTCCTCTCCAGGACAGGAGCACGGCCACCAGAGGGTCCCTGTCCCAAAGGCCTTGTCGCCCCAGACCCAGCTCGCTGCCACCCACCCTGCCTGAGGAAGAAACTCGCAGGATTGCACGGATATTTTCTTCCCAATTCTCCCAGAAGGACTAAGACAGCCCAAAAGACTGAGGGAAGGATGACCCGCCCACTCATCCTCAGCCTTGTCCCGCTTCCTTCAGGGCTGTGAGAGCCCTGAGACCACCACCAGCCTAGTTCCTGGACACCAGTCATCCCAGACTAGAGGAGCATCCCAAACCGGGGCTGTGTCCACCTGCCAGGACTTCCGCTTCCTCCAATGGTGAGACAAAGGCAGGACACAGTGGATTCCAGTGCCCAGGTGGCCCACCATCTTTTGACCAGGGGACCCAAGTAGGCATCCTTCAGCTGGGAAACTCCTCCCAGTGTCCTCAACAGAGCCTGCTGCTGACACGAGCCTACCCTCTGCCTGAATATGATGGGCCCTTTTGCCTTAAGGGTTGGGGAAGGTGGGTGGAGAGTTTGGGCATCGGGCATAGCCAGGGAAATCCTAGGACCACTTCCAGTTTATTTGCTTGGGAATAAGGGTATTTTATAGGTAAAATTTTTATGCTATGTTGAATTAATCAGTAGGAAAGGAGGGGGAAATTACCTCCTTCAAACTTTTTATCTGATTGTCTGAAATTCTAACCATGCTTTTAACTTATTGTTTTTACCCAGCTCTGAAGGTCATTGTTCCTGCCTGTGTTTGAATAAAATAATACTGGTATTTCTGTTCTGTGCAGAAGTGTTTACCGGGTTGGCCTCTGGAGTGTTAGGAATTTGTTTGTGCTCTAACAGCCAGAGAGAAAGCTTGACAACCATACCGGCCCTTGGAGAAGCTCAACTGGAACCAGGGGGCCAGGCTCACCACGAGACCTCTGACTCTCCCAAAGATTAGGTTGGTCCAGATTGGGGTGACACCTAGTATTTCTTCTGCTGGTTCCTCAAGTCTGTCAGCCAAGTAAAGGGGTCTCATGCCACAGGCTTGCTTGAATCCCCCGTCTCTCTGGGATGAGTACATAGCTCTGGCGTAGACTGTCAGACTCCACACATTTGAGCAGCTACTACAGACAGGGCCTGTGTGGAGAGGATTAGAAAGGGGCAGAGGGGAGGGGAGAGGAGGGAACAACATGGAGAGCCCTGCTTTCCACCCTCAAGCACAGGTCATCTCAATCTTCAGAGCAACTCTACAACCTACATACTATGGTTCGCATCTTATAATTAATCTGAATAAGCTGAGAATAGTATTCACAGCTCAACAGACTACATGACTTGCCTCTGTTCATGTACCTAGGAAGTAAGTCACCACATGAGACACCTCCAGACACATCAGAAGGCTTCTGTGCCCAGGGTACAGTCAGTTAAGGGTTGTGAATTCAGGGAGTTTGGGGAGGTTGCCGGGGGGGAAACCATGTGGACTGGAACAGTCAGAGAAGGCTTCCTTGAAGTCCGGGGGTAAGCCAGCAGGGCATTTGGGGCCACATGCAGCAGCGGGGAAGAGCAGAGAGCGGCCTGGTTCTGCTGCTTCCTGATAGGTGCCCTCAGGCCTGACTACGCCTCTGTCTGAGCCTCTGTCACCTCCTCTGTAAAGCAAGATAACAAGCCCAGCTTCAGTGGGTCGCTGCGAAACTTAAATGAGATGACATTTGTGAAAGTGCTTCGCCTGCACTTGGCCCTTGGTGGAAGCTCAGGAAATGTCAGCCCCACCCACTCCTCCCCCACTGACCAGAGCAAGTCAGTAGACAGGCGAGTTCACCACTAACTGTGAGACCGGCAGGCCGGGCCCCAGAGGGGACCCAGAGGAAACACAGGCTGCCTTCCTCATCAGTCAAGGGCCCTCAGACCAGCGTATCCCCTTCATCTGTTCATCTGGGCCCCTAACCTTCAGGCTACCAGCTCACCCTCTCCCCAGCATCTCCCTCTCAGCTCACCAGCTGCCTTGAAGATTTCAAGGCCCAGGTCTCCACCTGCCTTGAAGCCACAGAGAAGCTACAGAGGGGCCATCAGAAGTCCAGGCCTGAGAGGTTTAACCTCAGGTGAAGAACATTCCTAAATCCTGCTCCAACTCCTGTAAATAACTCAATGGGGTCAAGTTAGGATAAGGACTCCTGCTCAGGCCAAGGGCAGCCTCCAGTAACACAGAGGCACCCTGGGGGTCTGAGCCCCCCTCCACTCTTACAGAGTCTTTACCAGCATCTTCTCCCCAGAAAGTGGCTGTCTTCCCCAACACCAGCTCAGAAGCACCCTGCCGAGCGTGCAGCACAGGGTGCGGGCACAAGGTGCAGGCTTGTTCCCACCACAGCCGAGAGAACCAGCCGGTGTCTCCCCACTTCCCTCTGCGCACCTGCTCCCCACCACAGAGCCCTGAAAAGGGGTGCTTCTGATCTCCCAGAGGCTGGTTGATTTCAACCCATAGCAGCCAACTTGGAACTTCTAGCACAGGCTGGATTCTGGGGAAACAGAGCCAAAGCAGACAGGGCTCACCCTGCCTCAGCACCCAGGCCCACATGAGCTCAGCTGCCCACAGTTTGGGTTTCTCCAGGGCCCACTGCCCCTATTTACCCCTCCACACCTCCTGGCTGCAAGTCCCCCACCACCTCCAGACTGCCATTCTCAGGTGGAGCCAAAAACCTCCTTCCAGAGCCCTCCCCACCTCAGCGACCCAAGCAGCCGCTCCCCTTATAGGACTAACCCAGCTGCCTGTTCTGTTGACAGGGCAGGGCCTGGCCCGAGGAGGAGGACCTTGGTACTTGAGTATTTGGACCCGTAACCACTTGTACTGTGGCCACAACGCTGCGCCCAAGTCTAGAAGTGGCCTCTGTCCCACCAGATTAACTCCCACCCCCTCCACCTCTCCCTCTCTCCTCCCCTTGCCCTCCCTCTTTCCTCGGCCACCTGGTTCCCAGGTTCAGACTTGCCCAACCCTTACCCTCAGTGCCTGCCACTGGCTGCTGCAAGGGAGCCTCCCCTCCCTTCCCCACACACCCTCCCCAGATCTCTTTAGCTCCAGTGGTGTCCATGCTGAAGCCTCCAAGTGTCACGTCATAGAGAATAGTATTCACAGCAGATAGGTCCAAAGTACATTATCATTTACAGGCTGGAAGTCAGGCCCTGCCACATAACTGTATGACCTGGGCAAGTCCCTTTCTCTCCCTAACAATCAGTTCTCTCCTCTGTAAACTAAGCATTAAAATGCATGAATCCTCAGTCATAAAAAGGCATGAAGTGCTGACACATGATCCAACAAGGACGAACTCAGAAAACACTATGGTAAGTAAAAGAAGCCAGTCACAAAAGGTCACATTTTGCGTGATTCTATTTGTATGAAATGTTCAGGATAAGCAAACCTATAGAGACAAAGTAGATTAATGATTGCCTGGGCGGAATCCTGGGTTGGAGGGAAAGGAAAACAAGTGACACTGTTGATGTGTACGGAGATGTGTGGGGAGGGAGGTAACGAAAATGTTCTAAAATTGTGATGGCTGCATAACTGTGAATACACTAAAAACCACTGAATTGTACCAATTAAACAGGTAAATTGCATGGGAATTATATCTCAATAAAGCTTTGAAAAAAAAGACTCCTAATTGTACCTGCCTTGTAAGAGTTGTGAGAGAAATTATGTAAAGTTTCTAGCACATAGGCACCAAGAAATGAGTTAGCATCACCATTGTTCCTATTAAGAGGAGGCCCAGGGGAGCCCTGACCAGTCCATCATGGCAGCCTTGGCCTTTGGACTCTCAAAAGTGGCAAGTCCAACCCCCACCACCCCATATACACCCTCATCACCCAAAGGCGCTCTTCTTTCATCAACTGGAATGGGGTGTTTTAAAGAAGCTCAAGTCAAGGGAACTGAAGCAGGTCTGGAACTCTGACCTCCCCCCTCACCTCTCTGCCCTGCACCAGCCGCCTCTGGTCAAGTGACCAGGCTGTCAAGTAGCTACTCCAGGGTAAGGTTTCAGGTCAGCCAGAGTGTATAAAGATAGGTGCCAAGCCAGAGGCTGCAGAGACTCCAGCAAATGGCAAAGGGGCGATCAGATCCCTGCTGCCGCCTCCTGGGACGGAGCCCTGAGGAGCCTTAAAGAGGCCCCATGCTTCCGCCACCCTGGCTGCCCCTACAGGTAAGACCCCACCCTCCTCCACCCCATCTTCCTTCTCCATGTTCTCCCCAAAGGCAGCTGGCAGCCAGAGCTGGTGGCACACAGCGGGTAGAGACTGAGTCGGGATGAGGGAAGGGCAGCCCTGATGAGGGCACTGTTGGGGCTGGGACTCCACCCCCTACTCCTGTCACTCACCAAGGACTCACTTCCCTTTTGCTCTGCTGGCGGCCTCAGCTGTGATTTTGCAAATCCCCAAAGATAAGATGTGGTTTTCTCCTTAGTCTGGCCCAGAGTCCCCACAATTCCTCCAGAGCATAAAGCCCTTTCCCCAGGAGGGCCCCCCTCCTGAGTAGGGGGGGCTCCCCGACTCAGTGGGCATACAGGAGAGGCTTTGCCGCGAAGGTGGGGTCGAGGGCATCTCAGAACAAACTCTGATCCCTGCTCCAGAGCCACCACGGAGAACTAGTTTCTAATGCAGATTCCCAGGGCCCGGCTCAGACCTGAATCTTGGGCTGAGGGCCAGGAATCCAGTCTGTAAACAAGCGACTCCAGGTACCCTGAGCTCCCTCTGAGACTCTGGGAGATGGGACTGGAGCAGGTGCCAGACAGACTGGGCTCTAATCCCTCTCCATCCCTCTAGCCTTGTGACTAGCTGAAGCCCTCAAAGCTTCGGGGCCCTTGGACCCAGACAATCATAGCAACTATCTCGTAGCCTTATAAAGGGGTTGAATTAGTCACTGCCTCTAAAGCCCTCAGCGCAGTGTCTGGTGTGGGAAGTGCTCAGCAGACGTTAATGGGGCACCACTACTCTGGGTGTGCAAGGCGGGAATGCCCCGTTCCTCGTGCCCCAGCAGAGCACAGGGAGGCACTTCCGCTCTACACTCCACCTATGTCAGTGGGATAGGTCTCCTGGCCACTAGGGCTTCCCAAGTACCTTTTCAGGAGGCTGGAATAAAGGAAGAGGTTGGGGAGCACCAGCCCGAGGATCCCTACCTCTGCCCACCCTGGTGGCCTCCCCCTGTCCCACCCCAACGTGATCACTGAAAGTCTAAAGCCCACCCCGCCTGAGTCCACGCCCATCCACTCCGCCCCCCGGGGGGCTCAAGACTGCCTCTGGAACAGGTTCCGGCTTGCCTCCTGGCTGCTGCTCCTGACCAAGGCCAGACTCCAACACCTCTGGTGCACCATCCCTTCAGCCTCACTGGTCTCAGAGCCTCCACTGGCTCCCTCCCTGTCCAGCCCCGACGCCTACACCAGCCTGACCTGAACACAGGTCTGATGGTGTCATCCATCAACTTGAAAACACCAGCCAGCCCCCATTCTCGCTAGATTAAGTACAGCCAGGGCATTTGAGCCCCTCCATCAAAGAACACTGTGGGCATCTCAGCTTCTTCCCCATTTCCCCACCTCAGCCCATGGGGTCTCTTGGTCGTCTGGTCCTCCCTGGGCCCCTCTGGCTCCAGGCCATCCAGGTACCAGGCTGCACAGAGAAGTGGGATAAG
This sequence comes from Cervus canadensis, assembly GCF_019320065.1. Lineage (NCBI taxonomy): Eukaryota > Metazoa > Chordata > Mammalia > Artiodactyla > Cervidae > Cervus > Cervus canadensis. The sequence goes on along the minus strand of NC_057396.1, from coordinate 48,638,433 downwards.
TAGCTCCTGTCCTTGCTCTGGGGCCCCCATCCAGGGAGAAATCACGGCAGTTAATGAGCTAATTCTAGGGACTTCCTTGACTGTCCAATGGTTAAGATTCCATGCTTCCACTGCAGAGGCCACAGGTTCGATCCCTGGTCAGGGAACTAAGATCCCACATGCCATGTAGCCAAAGCGGGGCGGTGGGGGGGGGGGGCGGGGGGAATGAGCCAATTTTAAAGAAGGTCTGGGACAGAGGCAGCCAAGGACCAAGGAGGTTCCGAAGGGAAGCCATATCTGATGGTTCAGCCCACTGGCTGGGGACACAGGCTCCCCAGGGAGACAGACCCAGCCCAGAAGGCACAGTTCGTGAAGTGCTCAAAGCCACCCAGTGGGGCCTGGCCCATCACAAACACTCCACACCAGGGGCCAAGGGCAAGGAGCGTGCAGCCACACGGCTCTAGGGGTCCCACCTCTGTTCCTCAGTTTCTAACTCTGAGAGCGGAGTAAAAATACCTAACTCAGCAGGGTTCTATTGGAGCCTGGGTGGCCACCAAACATTTTGGGAAAGGGACACTCATACAACCAATAAGAGACATTAGAGAACACACCGCCCAGGGGCCTCTCCGCCCTGGGAGTCAGGCCCTCAGACCCCTGAGCAGCCCTGCTCCTGTCAGAGGGGGAGATGGGCAGGGGAAAGGCCAGGGCCTGAGGGAAGAGAGGCTGACGGGATGAGGGCACTGGGAGCTGCTCCTGCACTCACTCGGACACATGCATTCCAACCCCAAAAGATGAGCCAGAGCCTCCCCACCAGGGACCAAGCCTCCTGGCAGTTGCTGGGCTTCTATTGGGCAAATGGGAAGGAGGATGGTGTTCCCTCTGCTGGTCTGCCATGCTGTCCCCTCAACCAGGCTCAGCTCCACATCAGCCCCTCAGGGAGCAACACAGAAAAGCAGAGAGATAGGCTGTGGGATGAGCCCTGCAGGGGGATCCCAAGCCTTGACTGTGACAGGCACCGGTCTCGGCCTCCCCGGGTGCATTGTCTTCTTCTGCCAGCCTGGACAGCAGTGCCCACCAAACCTCCTCACCAAGCTGTTGTTGCACATGCTTAGCACTTAAGTCCCCAGAGAGTGGGGTTGCATATAATTCAAAGGGCTTTGAATACCCGCAACAAAAAGGCAAGATGGTGGACATCCATTCTACCACATCCATTGGGGCCGCTGAGTGGAATGCACAGTGAAGGGGGTCTTATTGCCACCACAAGACCCTGGCTGCAGTTCTGTGAATTTGAGGAAGTCTCTCTCCATCTTAAGCCTCTCTTTTTCCCACCTATAAAATAGATTGAAATACCATCCTGCCCTCTTTCCAGCACCGTTTCAAGCCTAGGAGAGCAGAGCGACCCATGCTCTGACACTGGAGACCCTGAGCAGGCCAACATCTCTGAGCCCAAAGCGGGGAGAGGAGAGAAGCTACCCCGCAGCCAAGTGTGAGAATTCAGTGAGACGGTGTGTAGCGCTCCGCCCCCAGAGTCTTGTGCCCCGTGGCCATTCCCTCCTCCTCCTCTGAGCCTGCCCCGCACTGTCTCACAGAGCACGCCCTTCCCTGCGCCTGGAGCCCCCTCCCACTTCTCCAGCTGCTGCAGTCTTGCCCACCTTCCCAGGCTCTCCGCCCACCCCTACCATGTTGATTTGGGATGGCAGGACCTAAAGTGATAAGGCTGGGCGAGCTCTCCATACACCAGCGTATTAAAAAATACAGACATCACTTTGCTTACAAAGGTCCATATAGTCAAAGCTATAGTTGTTCCAATAGCCATGTACAGATGTGTGAGTTGGACTATAAAGAAGGCTGAGCTCTGAAGAATTGGTGTTTTTGAACTGTGGTGCTGGAGACGACTCTTCAGAGTCCCTTGGACAGCAAGGAGATCAAACCAGTCAATCCTAAAGGAAATGAACCCTGAATATCCATTGGAAAGACTGATGCTGAAGCTCCAATACTTTGGCCACCTGATGTGAAGAGCCGACTCATTGGAAAAGACCCTGATGCTGGGAAAGATTGAAGGTGGGAGGAGAGGGGTTGACAGAGGATGAGATGGTTGGATGGCATCACCGACTCAATAGACATGAGCAAACTCTGGGAGATAGTTGAAGGACAGAGAAGCCTGGCGTGTTGTAGTCCATGGGGTCGCAAAGAGCCAGACACGACTGAGTGACTAAACCACCACCATACACCAGGGAGCAGGCCTTTCCCAGGAAGCAGCTTGAGGCTGGGGAAGGAGAAGAGGGTTGTGGTGTGGAGTCAGAACCAGGTCTGTCTCTGCCTGAGCCTTTATACAATGAAGACCACTTCCAATGGGGAAGGGAAAGGGCAGGGCGAGGATGGCAAGAGGTTTGGGAGGAAAGCGACCTGTTCTTATAAGTCAAATCCACACAGCTAAGACAGCCCTGCTCAGGCTTTTCACTTACAAACCCACTCCTGGTGCTGAGGGGAACCTGGGGATGGGCCTGGAGGGCACAGGTCCCATGCCCTCCCCTGGCCTGTCTCCTGCAGCTCCCTCCATGCACTGAAGCCCAAGGCTGGGCAGCAGCCTCTCTCCTTGGACCTCCACTGGGCCCTGGAGGGACCAGGCAGAGCCTCTGGGACCATGGTTGGACTGAAACCTTCAGAGAGGCCCCCCACAACGGCTGTGAAGTTCCTGGGGGCGGGCACGGCGGCCTGCTTTGCTGACCTCCTCACCTTTCCATTGGACACAGCCAAGGTCCGCCTGCAGGTAGGTGCCCTTTGGCCAAGGGTCACTGTTCCCAACAATGGAGGGGCTGAGTTCTCCACCAGGGCACCTGCGGCGTCTGCCCGCCTGCCCTTCCTCACAGAGAACCCTGAGCAGGTCACTCACTATCCATGACCCTACCTCACCATCCCCTCATCACCATCACCCAAGATCTTAATTCCTTGGCAGGACGTGCCAGGGCCCTTATATGGCCTTGCCCTAATTTGTAAGCCATAAAGTGAGAAGTAAGGAATTACCGTGTGAGCTTGGGCAAGTCACAGACAACTTGTAACGAGAAAAACCATCACCCTCCATTTTACCACACTATGTACAACAGTTTGTGGGCTGGCCACTGCTACACAGAACTGTCATTTTTACTGAGATGTGACACTGTGACCATGCTTGTTCCAAGGTCCAGCCCCAGGCAGGGCCCCCTGCACACAGCCCCACCCACCCCCCACCCAAGTCCTCATACTCTGCGGGGTGTCCCTCAGATCCAGGGTGAGAACCAGGCGGCCCAGGCAGCCCGGAGTGCCCAGTACCGCGGTGTGCTGGGCACCATCCTGACCATGGTGCGCACCGAGGGCCCCCGCAGCCTCTACAGCGGGCTGGTTGCTGGCCTGCAGCGCCAGATGAGCTTCGCCTCCATCCGCATTGGCCTCTACGACTCTGTCAAGCAGTTCTACACTCCCAAGGGATCAGACCGTGAGTGCTGAGGGGTGGGTCAAAGCAGGATCTAGGCTGTAGGTCAGGAGATCAGAGCGGTGCAGACTCAGAGGCAGAGCTGGGGCATGGAAAGCTGGTAACAAAGGCTCATGAGGAGACTGAGCCTCTGTCAAGGAGGATCCGGAACCCTGGCCTGGGAGAGGTGGGCATGGGGCAGGGGCAGCCCCCAGAGACCAGCATCAGGCCTGCAGAGGTGTGGGGTAGTACAACACTGGCCCACTTGCTCTCCTCCTCTCCAGACTCCAGCATCATTACCCGGATTTTGGCGGGCTGCACCACGGGGGCCATGGCAGTGACCTGTGCCCAGCCCACAGATGTGGTGAAGATCCGCTTTCAGGCCAGCATGCATACTGGGCTGGGGAGCAACAGGAAGTACAGTGGGACAATGGATGCCTACAGGACCATCGCCAGGGAGGAAGGGGTTCGGGGCCTGTGGAAAGGTAGGTCTGGGCTCCAGGCTTGGGGCTCTTGGGCAGCGTCTTCTCCACCCGAGGGCTGGGACAGGGAACTGAGCAAGCAGAGAGCTCCCATCAGGACTATTCCAACAGATCTAAAGGAATATCCTAACATATCCCAATGTGCCAGCTGACCTGCCATACTGCCCCAAATTCAGTTCAGTTTACCAACCCTTCACCACGTGCAGGGCTGTGAGGGAGACAGAAATGAACAGAGGATACCCTCACAGCTCCCAGTCACAGAGGGGAGGGGCCACATCAAGGAGCAGCCATTCCACAGGGCAGGATGTGCTGGGTTCACACAGAGGTGCAGGCCATGAGGGCTTGGGGGGTTGTGGGGCAGAGGCGATGTGAAAGCTGGGCCTCAAAGTTCCCGTGAGCTCCCAGTGGGTAGAGAGGAAGAGAAGGGCCTCCCCAGCAATGGCCTATGAGGGGTGACTGCTGGGCATGGAGAAGAAGCAGAGGCCACTGGGTGAAGCAGTCATGAGGAGGGGGCTTCCTTGGGAACAAGGCTTTAAGGTTCCCTATGTGTCTGAGTGGTGACCACCTTGACAAATAATGTTGTCTCTCCCACATGTGGCCAGGGGTCACATGAATCTTGCAGAAGAAACCAATGACACAGTGACGGTTAAAGGCAAGACACCTGAGTCACAGCCTTACTTGCTGTGTGCCTTCCTGGAGCCCAGCCCTCATCTGTGAAATCAGCGGGTAGTCTCAACCCTAAGGGCCCTGCCATGGCTGCACCCTGTCACTGTTTCAAAAGTCTACCATTCCTCTTCCAAAGAAAGGCTTCCTTTTCTAGCTATAGCCAGGTCTCAGGGAGGCATATTTTAATTTTGATGGATGTTGCAGTTTATCCTCTGAAATGTGGCCCAAACACACACAAGTCTCTAAGATGGACATGGATAATCTGAGAGTTTTTAACATCGGAAAGGAAAGTGTGGAATCTGCCCATCTAGGGTGGGCTCCTTTCGACCACTGGAATGAGACACCATATCCCCCAACTGTGCCTGTGTCCTTGCAGCCAGGGGGTCCACTTCTTCTATTTCCCATTCATTAGCCCCACCCCCTTCCTGACAGGAATTCTGCCCAACATCACGAGGAATGCCATTGTCAACTGTGGTGAGATGGTGACCTATGACATCATCAAGGAGAAGATACTAGACTACCACCTGCTCACTGGTGAGGCCCTGGGCTCCAGGCAGATAGCCCTCCCACAGTCTGGAGGGGACTGGGACTCCACAGAGTGGGCACCACCCACAGGCAACTGGGCTTTAGAAGGAGTGGAGGGAGGCACGGTGCCCAGTACAGCATTAGGATGAGAAAGGAGGAAACCCAGACAGGAGGCCAGAGACCTGGGTTCCAGCCCAGCACCATTACTCCTGTGCACCTTCAAGCAAGGGTCACCTTCTCTGACTTCAGTTCCCTCTAATGAGGCGGTTGGGCCGGATTAGCTTCCAACTCTGGGACAGCCCAGTTTTGTGAGTCCTTATCAAGAGCTCCACCTTGGCACTGCAAGAGAGTTGGAAAACACTATCCTCATACTTGGGCTTCCCTGGTGACTCAGACAGTAAAGAATCCGCCTGCAATGCAGGAGATACGGGTTCTATCCCTGGGTCAGGAACATCCCCTGGAAGAGGAAATGGTACCCACTCCAGTATTCTTGCCTAGGGAAATCCCATGGACAGAGGAACCTGGTGGGCTACTGTCCAGGGGCTCACAAAGAGTCAGATATGACTGAGCACAAGCACTGGACTATACTAACCTCACACTCAAGGAGTTGAGTTTCATTAGGGACAAACAATGAACACACGTGAAACAGAAAACAAGGGCCCTCTTCATCTCACAGCCCAATATCTGCTCTTCCCCACCCCGCGACAGACAACTTCCCCTGCCACTTTGTCTCTGCCTTTGGAGCTGGCTTCTGTGCCACCCTGGTGGCCTCCCCAGTGGATGTGGTGAAGACGCGGTATATGAACTCGCCCCCAGGACAGTACCACAGCCCCTTCAACTGTATGCTGAAGATGGTGACCCAGGAGGGCCCCACAGCCTTCTACAAGGGGTGAGCTCCCCTCCTGCCACCAGCGCACCCTCCTAGAGAACCAGGCCTCCCTCCCCATTTCCCTTCCTCCCCTCCATGTAGAGTGTGTCTGCCATGGGTTCACCTAGAAACGCAGTGTTGAACAGCACAGATATAAATGCCACAAAAGAAAATTACAATATAAAGACCTAAGGAAATATTTTTTTGAAAAGAGGGGACCAAATCTGAATTGAAGATCAGGGAGGCTTATTTGAGAAAAAAAAAAGGGGGTCTAGGCATAGATCCAAGTGCATCCCCAAACACACAGGCAGGGGAGGAGGAGGAAAAGGTGCTTGGTAATCCTGAGGCTTTTCCCTGACCCTCTGCCATCACTGCGGATCACCACTGCCGACAGCCCATGTGCACGATGTGCTTCACATATTCTTGGCATTTACAATTCCCTCTGCATGGAAGCCGTTCCTGTGCCATCCACGTCCTCTACACCTTACTGTCCTTCAAGACTAGTTAAAATACCACCTTCTCTGTGACACTCTCGGGTACAAATATTCCCCCTCTGTGAACTTCAGCAGTACTTTCTTGATACCATTTTTACGGTACCCACCACTTCCTACTTTGTAGGATGGTATTTGTAAGTTTAAATGATCCCCCATGCTACAGTACAAGTTCCCTGCAGCTAAAGACTGGCTTATCCAGCTGACCCTTGAACAAATGCCAGGGTTACAGACATGGACCCAGTGCAGTTGAAAATATCAATACATGTACAACTTATAGTCAGCCCTCCATATACGCGGTTCCTCTGTTGCCATGGTTTCTGCACATCCCTCGTTCCACACCCACAGATTCAACCCATCTCAGATCATTAGTATTTAACATTTTAAAAATAATGTATAAGTGGACCCACACAGTTCAAACCTGTGTTGTTCAAGGGTCAACTGTATTCATCTTCCACTTCCCAGAGTCCCCAGCACAAAATCAGCTCTCTATAATAAAGTTATGAACAATCACCATGACCACCAAGTCACTAAGCATGAGGACTCGGGTTAACACTTCACATATATTATCTCCACACTCCCCCTGAACTGGGCTATTTCTCCCCATTTACTGAGGAGGAGAATGAGACTCAGAAAGGTCACAGAACTTGTCCCAGCTCACAAAGTTTAAACAGTAGAGCCACGGCTCAAACCCTGACCTTTAGACATCACCCACTCCGTCCCACACTGAGCTCTTTGCTTGGTCCTCGTACCGCCACCATTGAGGATGGTTTTTTGACACCCACCGTTATTAGGCCCAACAAGCACACATGTCCTTGACCCCGGGATGATGTCACGAAACTGAGCTTCAGCTGACAGTTCTTTTCCTATAAGTGCCGCCATCAGAAGGTTCTTCATCCCACTTGTCTTGGCTTGTACTTTCACTTGGCAAACATTCCCTGAGCACTTCGTGGGTGCTGGGCCCTGTGCTGTGCTTCTTTTGAAGAGCAGCTAACAAGCAGGGGACATTTATTGAGGATTTACTAATACCGAACCCTGTCCATTATCATTGAATCCTCTCGACAATGTCCTCCAGTTACAGGTAAGTAAACTGAGGCTGAGAAAGATTAAGAAGCTGGTCAAGCTGGGATTTGAACTCAGGACCATCCCCAGAGTTCACATGTGTTGCCCCCGTGCCGTCTTCCCTGTGAGGGGCCCAGGCTGAGGGTTCAGGAGAGGCCCTGGTGTCAGATTCTGGTGCCCAAGCCAAGTCCCACAGAGCCAAGAACAACCAGCCCGGCAAGGAGAGGAGCAAGCAGAAGGAGCAACGTGGGCCAAGGTGTGGGAGGAAGGGTCTGACAGGAGCTGAGAGAACCAGGAGGGGATTAGCGGAGAGACAGGCTGAAGAGGAGGGCAGGAGCCAGGCTCCTCCCTGAGTGGGTGAACCACAGCTGAGGTGAGGATTCTCTCCCTGTCACAGGACAGGCAGGCTCTTGGGAGATTAGCTAAATTGGCGTCAAGTTGTTTTCGCCTTGCGATGCCTCCAGGTGGAGGCAGGGGCCTCCTCAGGGGTGGCTGCTTAGGTTGTAAATGAACCCAGAAACACTCAGCAGCGGAGTGGAGTCAGGTGGTTCCAACGGAGCTATCTCAGCCTGGTCTCTGAAGAGAAACTGGCAGCAATCATAGCTACCTGATAAAACTGTGAGAATTAACCGCCTAACACGGTAACCCGGCCCAAAGTGCTAGTTTTCTTTCCTTGCCTGACTCTGACTTCAGCCTAAATCCCTTCAGTAGAGAAGAAAATGACAGAACCATCTCAGAAGTGCTCGTGACTAACAGGAGTTCAGCACCAGCACCGAGCGGGGAGGGCACACAGATCTCTGCGGGACTCCAGTCCACCCACCTGACCATGTGGTTGTCTCTCTCATCAGATTTACACCCTCCTTTTTGCGTTTGGGATCCTGGAATGTGGTGATGTTCGTCAGCTACGAGCAGATGAAACGGGCCTTGATGAAAGTCCAGATGCTACGAGACTCTCCATTTTGATAAGACAAGGCTACTTTGTATTTAACTAGGACAAAACCAGTTAAGATTGGAATAAAGCAGTGGGTCCATGCCACAGGGACACAGACCCACACATGTTTGTTTACGGAACTGTTTACTTGATGATGACTCAAGAGACAGAAGAGGAGGAAGGATTGTGGTCTTCAGTGCTTTGTCTTAAGAACACCTTTGTTTTACACTGACAAGATGGAAAATAAATTATATTAATTTGTGAAATCCATTAGGTTGGATGCCTAACATTTAGGCAAGGAAAAAAAAACAAAACAGATCTATTTGGGTAAAACGGAAGTTTGCATACTTATATCCCCTGGAAGATCTGATTAGATGATGAATTATAAACAGGACTGCAAGCACGGAACAAGAGTGGCACGCATTTACCTTGGAAATCAGCTAAGGAGTCTAGTGGGACACCACCAAAGCAACGCAAAGACTTCTGACTGCAGCCTTGGGTTAGCCACAGATCATCAGCTGTATTTGTTATGTGTCTGCGTGTAGAATCCATTGGGATTGTGGGAAATGTGAGAAAGAAAACAAAAGAGAGAAAACCTAGAAACTGGGTCAAAGGAGCATGGCTGGGCCAGTGTGAGGCTGAGACCCATAAAAGTTCGCTGACAACACTGGAGAACCAAGAGGGCAGCCTCAGTCTCCTTTCCTGTAAAATGGGAGTAATAATCCCTTTCCTCCTCCCACCTCCCTTGGGGTGTTTATGAGGATCAAGTGAGAAGCTGGGCAGAAAAGCACATTACAAAAGCAAAAGCTCTGGACAAGTGTGCATAAAAGGACAATGCCTCGGAAAAGATTTTGTTGATTAGTGAGGAAGTGCCAGGGAAGAAGTTTTTGAAAGACACAGTTGCCTAGAGGTGAGACCAAAGGAACCAGGGACTCAGGGGGCCAGGGGTGACAGAGAATGGTGTACAACTGCTGGAGCCCCACTCCCAGGCAGCCCCCACTCCCCCACTGGACTGTGAGGCACCTTGAAGGGTGTGGAGTCTGGGGACAAAGAGGTAAAAGCTGGGCTGAGAGTCTAAAGTATCAGGACTCAGAATTTTTGAAAATTATCATGACTCAATAAAGGAATTCACACCTTGAGTGTGGGAATGAAAACAGTCACTTTTCTGCCTTCTCTTTCTTAGGTGGAATTTCCCTTTCTCACTTCAGGCATCCTGTTCAGCAGTGCAGGGCCATGCCTGGCCCCTCACACATACACTGCCTTCTGCGCTTCTGCAGGCCGGCTGCTCTGCATTTTAAGGGTTTGGCTCCTCCATCTATAAAAGGCAGGCTTGAACCAGATGACCTTCTCCTAAACGTAACTGGATATATTTCATGTTGATAACTGGGATCCAGGAGATCAGTTTTTTTCTGGTTCTTAGCAGCTTGTGTGGCTCTGATGACAGAACTGGGTTCCAACCTCACTCACCCACCCACACACACACAGTTACTAGCAACCTAACCATGGGGAATCCCTGCATCATAGAGTCCTCCAGAGACGTGGGAAGGACAATCCGCACCTCACAGGAAGGGCTCAGTGATGTCACCCCTCCCTTCCCACTCTGACTCCTCTGTATCCTGGGGAAAAATGAATATCCACTTACCTTCAGCACTTTCCTAAATCTAAATCGTAATTTGAGATCATTTACATATACAAACTGGAAAGTCCAAGCAAAACCAAAAAATTAAAAATCATTTTGATTTAATGTCTGGTTTGGCTTTCAAATAAAAACCACATTTAAAACTTTTTCTTTTCACTTGACAGAATATACAAATCATTTTTAAACACTTGCTCTTGATTTGTAAGTTGCTAGAGGCCAAGGACTGTGCCTTCCATGAATTTCTATCTGGAAATATTAACCCATCATCTGCCAGAGCATACTATTTAGATGATGCTGCTGAAACAGGATAAATGCTTCTGAGCGATGTTTTGATTGGAATCAGAAACCCAGTGACTTTCAGATTTTTGGGAGAGGGAAAACAAGACCGGTGGGAGGTCATCTAAGGTTTTCTGGACAAAATACTAGATCTCTTTCCCCATTTCTTAAAGGCGGAAGTGGAACCAAGTGACCTCAGAATAAAGTTCTGTGATTTTAAGAACCAAAAGACAGCTTCTGCCAGCCACTTCCCACCGTCTCTGCCACCAGGAAGCCATGGATGAAGACTCACAAGGTCAGATCATCAGCTGAGGCCCACACTCATTCCCTCACTGCACACTCACTGACACCTACCTCCATCAAGTCATTCAAAAGTTTAGCAAACTTGGACGTCCCTGATGGCCCAGAGGTTAAGAATCCTCTTGCCAGTGCAGGGGACATGGGTTCAATCCCTGGTCTGTGAAGATTCCACATGCTTTGGGGCAACTAAGCCCACGTGCCACAACAGCTGAGCCTGCAAGCTCCCTAAAGCCCTTGCTCAGGGCAACAAGAAAAACCACTGCAATGAGAAGCCTGCGCACTGCAACTAGAGTAAGCAGTCCCCTCTCAACAAAACTAGAGAAAGCTGGCATGCAGGAATGAAGACCTAGTGCAGCCAAAAATAAATAAATAACATTAACAACAATTTTTTAAAAAAGGTTTACTGAATCAAATGTGTCCTCTTGCCTGAGCAGTAAAACTGATGTACTGACATCAGGTTGCGGTGAGGGAAAGCGCAGCACTTATTGCAGGTACCATCAACGAGTCCAGAACAGCTCGTGCTCAAAAAGCTCAAATTCCCCAGTGGACTTCAGCAGAGCATTTTGAAAGGCAAGCTGAGGGAGGGGCATCCCAGGGTCTGCGATCAGCTTGTGCACAATTCTCTGATTAGCTGATGGTGAGGAACAGGGCTGTGTCACTGGTGCTAACATTATCAATCCTTAGGCACCAGGAGGCCTGGGGGTAGCATGCTCATCAAGTAGTTAATTCCTTCCATTTTGTGGGGGGTTTCCACATCTATAAAACAACTCAAGAAATGTGCATCAGATACTATTATTAGGTAATATTATCTAGGTACGTCAGAGAGGATCGAAAGCAGATGATATAGAGGAGGGGTCTGTCCCAGGAAGGCCCCATGGGGTCTCGCTGGGTTAAAAAAAAAATCTGCTTTCTCACAAAAAATTTTTTCTTCTAGTATATCAGGAAAAATGAGATAGTCTGGCCCCTGACTCAGTCACATTAGTGACATAGTGGATTACTGACTTCATAGAAGTCTTATCAGTAAAAGTAATATTTTTAAAGGAATATTTTATTCAGGAAGAATGGATGTTAAGTACAGAAATATAATTATACCTCTATAGCTGAGTTCATTTGTGTCAGGACACTTTAAAAACTACAGAGTGGGGACTTCCCTGGTGGTCCAGTGGCTAAGACTCTGAGCTCCCAGTGCAGGGGGCCCAGGTTTGATCCCTGGTCAGGGAGCTAGATCCCATATACTACAACTAAGACCCAGGGCAGCCAAATAAATAAATAAAATTTAAAAAAAAACAAAGTACAGAGTGCTATACAATGAAAGTATTCATAGTGCCTACGTTGTTAGCCACACATTTGACTAGGTGTTGAGGTGAACAAGGCCAGTGATTCGTTCAGGGAGTTCACTGGGGTGATGGATGGCCGAGCAGAAAAGACAAATAAATGATACAGCATGATGAAAGCCACTGTACAGAGATGCACAAGGCACTCAGGAGCAGGAACACAGATGAAGGATACCTAACCCGGTTTAGGAGCCAGGGAGCTTCTTTGGAGAAGATACCTAAAGGATAGATAGGAGTTATCCAAACAAAGGAGGGGTTGAGTCATTCTAGGAAGAGGGAGTGACTCATACACACAAAGGCCCGGAAAGAAGCAAGAGCTAGGGGCAATCAAGTATTGCCAGCTGTCAGTGCCGCTAGGTTGCAGAACTAAAGGGAAGCAGTGAGAGAGATGGGCGTGAAGAGAAAAACAGGGGCCCTGAAAGGCTAGAGAAGTCACATATTATGGACTGAATATTTGTACCCCCAAAATTCATATGTTGAAGCCCTAACACCCAAATGTGATGGAATTTGGAGTTTGGGCCTTTGGAAGGTAATTAGGTTCAGATGAGTTCATGAGGGTGGGGCTCCCATGATGGAATCAGGGTCTTTATAAAAAGAGGAAGAGAGACCAGAGCTCGCTCGCTCTCTGCCACATGAGGACATGGTAAGCCGACTGTCTGCAAGTCAGGAAAAGGACCCCCCCACCAGGGAGCCTAAAGGACGGGCACCTTGATCTGAGTCTTCCCAGCTTCCAGACCGATGAGAAATAACTCCTGTTGTTGAAGCCACCAGGTCTGTGGTATTTTGTTATGGTAGGCTAAGCTAAGACACCACATAAGAAGTCTGGAGTATTTTGAGGGTAGTGTGGAAACACTAAAGTGTTGTAAGTAGGAATGACAGACTGCAGGGCAGAGAATGAATTAGTAGAGTGGACTCTGGTCATAGGAAGATGAAAGTGTTGTAACCCAAGCAACAGTACTGAAAGTGGTAATTAAGTGAACAGACTAGTAATCAAATCAATAAAAGATTCCATTTGGAAGGAGTAGTGAGATCCTGCTTTCCATGCTTTTGGGTATAAACCCAGAAGTGGAATTTCTGGATCAATTGCTAAATCATTCTACTTTTCTATTTTTGAGGGACTTCCATACTGCTTTCCATGGCAGCTGTACCATTCTACATTCGCACCAACAGTACATAGTGTTCCAATTTGTCCCTTCCTCATCAACACTTATTTTCCATTTTTAAAAATAATAACCATCCTAATGAGTGTGAAGTGGTATCTCATTGTGGTTTTGATTTGAATTTCCCTGTAATTAGTGATATTGAGCATCTTTTCATGTGCTTATTTGCTATCTGTATATCTTCTTCGGGGAAATGTCGATTCAAGTCTTTTGCTCACCTTTGAACTGGATTTTTGTGGTTTTCGAGTTTTAGTTCTCTATATATTCTGGACATTAACCTTTCATGAGATATGTGATTTGCAAATATTTTCTACCATTCTGTAGGTTGTCTTCTTACTCTGTGATTTTATCCTTTGATGGACAAAAGATTTTAACTTTCATGAGGTCCAATTTGTCCATGTTTTCTTTTATTTCCTGCGCCTTTGGTATTATATTTAAGAAATTATTGACAAAGGTAATAATGTGAAGCTTTTATCCTGTGTTTTCTTCTAAGAGTTGTTTTTTTTACAGCCAGAATGAAAAACTTTATCAACGGGTTTCAACAAGAAAATGAGTGGGTACACATAGAAACATGGACAGCATCTCCCCCAGGAGCAGGCAGGGTAGGAAAAGAAGGTGGGGGTGAGGGGGGTAGGCCCAGGGGATTCCCCTCTGTGCTTCAGCAGCTATGGGATCTCAGGGTCAGGGCCAGATTCCCTCCGTCCAGCTGCAGGCCAGACTGCATCGCCCAGGGAAGCCCAGCACCGCAGCTGATGGCAGGAGGCTGAACAGCCACGGGTGAGGCCTAGGGCAAGGTAGATAGAGAGGCCCAGGCTGTGTACCCTCTAGGCTGATATCACCAGGGGGGCGTCATGGGCTGCGGGTTCTGCAGATATGACGTCACCACAACAGAAATGGACAGCATGAAGCTACTCATCATCTGCTTCATGTCCTCAGAGCTCTGGGAGTTGGCAAAGCTGATGAAGGAGCAGTAGACAGCGACCCAAGTGCACCACTTCAGCTTAAGCATGAGGCCACACATGCTGAAGATCATGCCCAGCAGGTTCATGTAGTCTGGTGTCGGATCATCCAGGGCTGGGTTACACTCACTCGGTGGGGGCTTGTACCTCAGCACTTTGTTGGGCCTCCGTGGGTCCGACATATTGTTCTCGGACAGAGTGAGTCAGAAGTCCTTCTAAGAGTTTTATAGTTAGTTGTTTTGTTTGTTTTTGGCTGCATAGCATGCAGAACTTCCCCAATCAGTGACTGAACCCAAGTCCCCTTGTATTGGAGGAACAAAGTCTTAACCACTGGACCACCAGAGACGGTCATACAGTTCTAGATCTTATGTTTAGGTCTTTGATCCATTTTGAGTTAATTTGTGTATATGATGTTAGGTAAAGATCCAAGCTCTCTCTAAATAAATTTTTAAGAGATTAAAAAAAATTCCTAAAGTAGAGCTTTGCCTTTGAGACCTAAAAACAATGAATAATCTATTTTTTGCAGGCGGTGGGGCACAGATGTCTTGAGTATTCAAGTATACATCTCAATTCATGTAAATGAAGTGAGTATGAATCTTGTAATTAAAAAATAAGTTAGAATTCCAGTTCTTGGACTTATTAGCTATGTGACATGGCTCAAATTCTTGGTATTCTTAAGCCTCAGTTTATTTACCTATGCTAAGTCTGCCAGGCTCCTCTGTTCATGGGATTCTCCAGGCAAAAATACTGGAATGGGTTGCCATTCCCTTCTCCAGGGGATCTTCCTGACCCAGGGATGGAAGCTGCATCTCTTATATCTCCTGTGTTGGCAGGTAGGTTCTTTACCACTAGCACCCCTGGGAAGCCCCCTTATTTACCCATAAAATATGAGTAATAATTTGACAGCAAAAATCTGCAGTTTTGTCATCTAAAAATGGTAAACTTTGTAGGAAACAAACTGTATTCTCCATGCACTGTTGGCAGAAATGTAAGATAGTAGGGCCACTTTGGAAAATTTGAATTTTTAAAAATATTAAATACATATTTACCATTTGATCCAGTCACCAGAGAAATTAAATTGTATGTCCACACAAAGATTTGTATATGAATTTCCATAACAACCTTACTCATAATAGCCTCAAACTGGAAATATGTAATCAACTGGTGAGGACACAAACAAAATGTTCTGTATCATTGTGATGGAATACTACTCAGCAATAAAAAAGGATCAAACTGCTGATACATGCATCAACATGGATGAACCTCAAAAAGCATTATATTATATGAAAGAAGCCAGACACCAAAGACTATATCTCACTTACTCTAAAAATTATAGAAAATGCAAAGCTATAGAGACAGAAAGTAGATCAGTGGTTATCCAGGGCAGAAGGTAAGAGAAGGAAATGACTGCAAACAGATAAAACACAACTTCGGGGTGATGGAAGTTTTAGGGGTGATAAAACTGGATGGTGGGGACTTCCCTAGTGGTCCGGTGGCTAAGAATCCACCTTCCAGTGCAGGGGACACAGGTTCAATCCCTGGTTAGGGAACTAAGATCCCACATTCCACAGAGCAAACAAGCCCATGCACCACAACTAGAGAAGCCCACGTGCCACAACAAAGACCCAGCACAGACAAAATTAAAAATAAAATAAAAAATTGGATTGTGGTTATTGCTACACAAAAATATAAAATTACTAAGAATTAATTAAATCATACACTTAACAATGAGTGAACTGTATGGTAAGTTATACCTCAATAAGGCTGTTAAAAGTGAAAAAAGTTATTCTTAGCTCTTGGCAGTACTACTGTAATAGACAAAAACTAGACACAACTGAAATGTACCATCAACAGTGGAGTGAACACATTGGATACACTCACACATACAGACTATACAGCTCTGGCAATTAAAGATCTACAACTTCATGTAACTTGGATAAATCTCACAAATACAATGTTGAGTGAAAGACACAATACAGTACAACTCCATTTATATGATGTTTAAGGACAGGCAGTGGCCACAGGACTGGAAAAGGTCAGTTTTCATTCCAATCCCAAAGAAAGGCAATGCCAAAGAATGCTCAAACTACCACACAATTGAACTCATCTCACATGCTAGTAAAGAAATGCTCAAAATTCTCCAAGCCAGGCTTCAACAATATGTGAACCATGAACTTACAGATGTTCAAGCTGGTTTTAGAAAAGGCAGAGGAACCAGAGATCAAATTGCCAACATCCGCTGGATCATCGAAAAAGCAAGAGAGTTCCAGAAAAACATCTACTTCTGCTTTATTGACTACACCAAAGCCATTGACTGTGTGGATCACAACAAACTGTGGAAAATTCTGAACGAGATGGGAATACCAGACCACCTGACGTGCCTCTTCAGAAATTTGTATGCAAGTCAGGAAGCAACAGTTAGAACTGGACATGGAACAACAGGCTGGTTCCAAATAGGGAAAGGAGTATGTCAAGGCTGTATATTGTCACCTTGCTTATTTAACTTATATGCAGAGTACATCATGAGAAATGCTGGGCTGGATGAAGCACAAGCTGAAATCAAGATTGCCAGGAGAAATATCAATAACCTCAGATATGCAGATGACACCACCCTTATGGTAGAAAGCAAAGAACTAAAGAGCCTCTTGATGAAAGTGAAAGCTGCTGCTGCTGCAGCTAAGTTGCATCAGTCGTGTCCAACTCTGTGCGACCCCATAGATGGCAGCCCACCAGGCTCCTCCGTCCCTGGGATTCTCCAGGCAAGAATACTGGAGTGGGTTGCCATTTCCTTCTCCAGTGCATGAAAGTGAAAAGTGAAAGTGAAAGAGGAGAGTGAAAAAGTTGGCTTAAAGCTCAACATTCAGAAAACTAAGATCATGGCATCTGGTCCCATCACTTCATGGCAAATAGATAGGGAAACAATGGAAACAGTAAGAGACTTTATTTTGGGGGCCCCCAAAATCACTGCAGATGTCGACTGCAGCCATGAAATTAAAAGAAGCCCAATCCTTGGAAGAAAAGTTATGACCAACCTAGACAGCATATTAAAAAGAAGAGATATTACTTTGCCAACAAAGGTCTGTCTAGTCAAAGCTTTGGTTTTTCCAGTAGTCATGTATGGATGTGAGAGTTGGACTATAAAGAAAGCTGAGCACCAAAGAATTTGACGCTTTTGAACTGTGGTGTTGGAGAAGACTCTTGAGAGTCCCTTGGGCGGAAAGAAGATCAGTCCATCCTAAAGGAAATCAATCCTGAATATTCATTGGAAGGACTGATGCTGAAGCTGAAACTCCAATACTTTGGCCACCTGATATGAAGAACTGACTCATTGGAAAAGACCTGATGCTGGGAAAGATTGAAGGCAGGAGGAGAAGGGGATGACAGAGGATGAGATGGTTGGATGCCATCACCGACTCAATGGACATGAGTCTGAGTAAGCTCTGGGAGTTGGTGATGGACAGGGAGGCCTGGTATGCTATAGTCCACGGGGTTGCAAAGAGTTGGACATGACTGAGCAACTGAATTGAACTGAACTGAACTAACAGGCAAAACAAATATTTGGTGTTAGAAATCAGTATAGTAGTTACTCTTTGGGTAAATAGTGACTGAGAAAGAACATGAGCTTTTGTTTCTGGGCTGTTAATAATGTTTCTGTTTAAATTATTTTAATTTTGTTGAAGTATAATTGACATATTATATAATTAAATAATGTTAATAATGCTTCTTGATGTGTGCAAATTATATAGAGACATTCACTTTCTGAAAGTGTGTCCAGCTGTATACTTATGACTGTGCACTGTTTAATGCATATGTTATACTTCTATTAAAAAAGTTTACTTAAAAGTGCTCTTAACTTGAAGAGATCCCTGGTGATCTCCAAGGTGTACGTGTGTGTCTGTGTGTGTCTCTGTGTGTGTAGGGATGATGAGAGGTGCTAGCCAGATAAAGATCTGAGGCAAAGTGTTCCAGGAGAAGGGAACAAGCAGTCCACAGGCCCTACAGGAAGGGGCTTGGCATGTTCAAACAGAAAAAAAGAACTGTGTGGCTGGCATATAGTGAATGAAGAGATCAATGTGAGATCATTCATTTATTCATTCATCAGATACGTAAGAGTTGTGCCAGAAGCTAAGCCAGAGGACAGCCAATTGTTCAGAAAGTTTGGCAGAGAAAGAAAGGAGAAAAAAATAGCCACTGTAAAGGGGTAGGAAAGTCCTAAGAATATATTTTACACACAAACACACACAGTAGAAGAAAGGAAAGATTGAAGATAGGGGGGAAAGTCCCAGAAAACAAAGAAGCGTAGAATAATGGATACAGGTGGGAAGGATCACTCTGGAAAGTATATGGTAAACCTAGAAATAAGAGTCACGTAGGCAAGAATTTTGAAATGGAGAGAAGCAAAATGAAAGCATTCTCCATCCTTTCATTGAAATTTGAGAAACAGTCACATGTGAGAGTAGTAAACCTGCAGAATTATTTACAAGAATGATGATTTTAAAAACCCTTTTTTCCTTAAAGTGTAATTTAATGAAGAAACTGAGATCCTCTGATGCATCCCTGACACTGTCCCCTGCCATGGTGAGCTGTCCGGAGCCCTCACTGTGCGGCAGCCCAGGGGACTCTAACCTGTGAGGCTCCAGGCCTCCAGCAGGCTCCCCACCAGCTGCCCCAGGGCCTTCCTAGACAGGAAGTTGCACATCAAGCACAGCCACTCACAGAGCCAGCTGCCCGCTAACACATGATAGGGTCTTGGAACTTCACAGAGGAAATATGCAAAGCAGATTGTCCTCTACATACCCACAGTCAGTTATGATACAGAAATATAACTTTAACATGTCAAGAAAGATGAATGCAAATGCTCTGAGGAACTATTTAACAGTCAAGATGATTTTAGGCTGTACATTTTACCATTTATTGAGTATTAGGGTAAAGGGCCTGAGGTTAACACATTATATTATACTGAGATTATAAAGGACATTATGAACAATGTGAAAAGTTATGCTTTAGGAGTTCCCTGGTGGCCTAGTGGCTAGAATTCTGGGCTTTCACTGCTGAGGCCCAGGTTCAATCTCTGGTCACGGAACTGAGATCCCACAAGTCAAGTGGTGTGACCCTAAAAAAAAAGTTAGGCTTCATTGCCCATTTTAACTAGGACTGACAGTTTAAGTTTTCTTGGCATAAAAAGATAGCAGTTCATTGGTATTCTGAATCAATGTAGATCATTACTTTGTTTTGAAATCTGAGGAACAGTCACATCTACCAATAAAGTCAGTGTGATCATGTGTGCTCAGTCGCTTCAGTCCTGTCCAACTCTTTGCAACCCTATGGACTATAGCCTGCCAGATTCCTCTGTCCATAGAATTCTCCAGACAAGAATACTGGAGTGGGTTGCCATGCCCTCTTCCAAGGGATCTTCCCAACCCAGGGATGAACCTGTGTCTCTTGCATTGCAGGCTGATTCATTACTGCTGAGCCACTGGGGAAGTCCAATAAAACCAGTGGAAACTGCCAAAAGTCATCGTGGAGTGGTATAAGCCAGAGAGATCTCAAGAATGACATAAAGATATGCATTTTGCCTGAGACATATGCTCAACTCTCTCCATCACTATATTACAATATGCCACATAGTTTATATAACAAGTAATGTATTTTAATGTGTTAATATCTTATAATTTTATTCTCTTGACTGTTTTATAATGAATTGAGTTCAAGATGACTAGGTGATAACTTTGAAACTCTGTATTTCTTTCAATAAATGAGCATATGAATGTTGCAGAGCTTGCATATATCCTTGAGATAGACATATCCCTGGCTAAGAATGTTTTCATATATTGTTGCTTGGACTTTGCCCATAAGAAGAGACATAAGTAATAAATGTGCATCAATTACATTCATCATGGTGCAATGTTCTATCTGCAAAAAGATTTAAAAGTGCTTTCTATCCTCAAAAGATACTCCTTTTATAAGATGACACAGAAAGTAGGAATCCTCAAATAGAAGTTTCATCAACTCTGATACTGATAGAAATAGTCAAGATCCAGCTGACACAGCCAATATAAGCAACTTGGTTGGATCTATATACAGGACTCACAAAGCATATTACTGCTTTCGTATTTGACTCAGCACTTTCCTTTGTAATGATGAGAAATCTTGTACCAAAAGTTGACAGACTTTCACATAAATCTCTGGACAGCTTCCTTATAGGACTAAAAAATACTAGACTTCAAATCACTGATGATGAAGAAAAAGTGCAAACTTGCAGAGATATTTTAATCAGGCAATCACTCTGAGAAACATCACACTGTCTCTGCATCATAATAACAATATAGTCAAACAACTATAGTCAGAAAAATCAATTATGGTTTTCTTCTGAATTTCTTAAAAAGTATGAAAGCCTTCTTGATTTGGACCCTGTGACTTTTATCAGAGTTCTTTTTTTTAATTAAAATTTTATTAATTTATTTACTTTTGGCTGCACTGGGTCTCTGTTGCGGGCTTCTCATTGCAGTGACTTCTCTTGTTGCAGAGCACGGGCTCTAGGTGTGTGGGCTTCAGTAGTTGTAGCACAGGGGCTCAGATGCTCCACAGCATGTGGGATCTTCCCAGACCAGGGATTGAACCCATGTCCCCTGCATTCTTAACCATTGGACCACCTGGGAAATCCATGCAGCAGAGCTCCAAACAAAATTACACAACGCTTGTTTCTATGATTCTTCTCACTAATGAATACAGACCATCAGCAACAGTACTCCTCAGAATATTAGACCAGTTATCCAGAAGCCACTGCTCAGAAGTCAGATGCCCATTTCTTTTACTTTGGTCAAAAGTAGAAGACTTCAAAAACTACCAGATATATTTCAGAGCTAATACTGAGCATTAATGATATTTTGGAGTCATAATCCTGAAGTAACTCCTACTTCAGATTAGCTCAGATATTAAGTGATAGGATGAGAAAAACTTTTTCCATTTGATTAAAACAGAGCTACAAGGAAAGTTTGCTTGCATCAATATGAATGTTCATTAAACACTGCAAATATTAAGGAAGAAAGTGGGCTTGTAAGGATTTCTATGAATATGTCACCACATCTAAGCTTCTAGTCAACATGTAAACAGAAAACCTGGTGATGCTTCTGATGAGGAGAACTTGATTTAACTTATTTAACTTCTGGCTCTGAGCAAATGAAGAATCCTGTGAAATGGTCATTGAGGAAGCCACAACAGGTACAACAACAAAACAAGACTCTGATGTTGCCACAACAGAAGTGACTGGTTTCCTCTTGAGCTGTGCTTTGAAATTCCACTATTTGGCTCTACATTAAACAAGTTTGCAGAAAAACTGCTACATACAACCAAGAAAGCTTTTAAAGACCCTGACATTCCAGCAGAAAATTCTCTCTACTTGTCCTTAACTTTGTTCATTCATTCAAGGAAGATGTTTCAACACTGGATATTCACACAGAAGTCAGCTTTCTCAAGACTGCTTTACCATCTTAGGCGGATATGGGAGTTCCACTTCTTGGAAAGATTGTAATATTAGAGATGGCATCTTAGCAGAATAGTTTAGAGGGTCATCTCCCTTATGTCTCACTGCTAGTTTTCATTGGCTATAATTTAGTTACCCCATTTGTTTGTTGCACTTGGTGTCTTTTTTTTTTCTTAAAGTGCCAGTTGCAAAAACCATTCTGCTGGTGCAGTATAACTTACCATTAAATGATGCCAAAAGTGTGTTGTATTGCAGTTTGGCTAACATTTAATTTGCCAGGAGTCTTGCTCATTACAGCATATCCTAATGCAACAAAGAGCTCCTTTTTTTTTTTTTTTTTTTGTTTAAATTGATCCCTAGGTTGTTGGTTTCTTTTTAACACAGAACTTTTTAGCAATCAGCACTGTATTTTTATTTTCAGGTAAACCTACTTTTCTCCCCCCTCAGCAAGCAGCACAAAGGATCTTTGTTCCCAGATCAGGGAAGGGACCCAAGTCCCCTGCAATGAAAGCATAGTCTTAACCACTAGACCACCAGGGAAGTCCCTACATTTCTTTTTCTTAGTCTTAGGATAAACCTTGTAGGTTTTATGATAACTGTAAACATTTATAAGCAGTCACTGAATATTGTAGTGGAGATTTTATATAACTTAAACAAACCTTGTTTACTTTTATATTTTATTATCTACATTTTGGGGAATAATGGAAAGGGATTTGACTCTTCCTATGAACAGACTTTTTGGTATTTAGACTAGAAAGAATATAAAACAATAAACACCCATTACTGCCAGAAGA
The DNA here is from genome assembly GCF_019320065.1 of Cervus canadensis. Classification (NCBI taxonomy): domain Eukaryota; kingdom Metazoa; phylum Chordata; class Mammalia; order Artiodactyla; family Cervidae; genus Cervus; species Cervus canadensis. The sequence goes on along the minus strand of NC_057396.1, from coordinate 48,616,036 downwards.
TTTGATGACACATTAAGAATTGCTATGGAGGGAATTCCCTGGTGGTCCAGTGGTTAGACTCTGAGCTTTCACTGCTCCCTGGTCAGGGAATTAATATCCCACAAGCTATGCAGCTGTGCATCGAGTCAAAAAAAAAAAAACAAAGTCCTGTGGATACCTAATAAATTATGTGCATCAGCTGAACTTTGTTGAAGGTATGCAAATAAGTATAATTTAACTTTGATATATTGAAGATATGCAAATCAGTAAAATTATGTATAATTTGACCTTGCTGTATAAGGTCTTAATTCAGACTATAAAAGTTCACTCACATTTCATAAGAAATTTTGGAAAACATTCTCTCTTTTTTTAATGCATTTAAAGAATCTGCCTGCCAAGCAGGAGACGTGGGTCTGATCCCTGGGTTAGGAAGACCCCCTGGAGAAGGAAACAGCAACCCACTTCAGCACTCTTGCCTGGGAAATCCCACAGACAGAGGAGCCTAGTGGGCGATAACCCATGGGCTCACAAGACTCAGACAAAACTGACCAACTTACCAACTAAACAACATCCTTAAAAGGATGTTAACATGGTTTGATTTGCATTTGGTTTTGTTTCTCTCTCTTCCTCTTTTTTTTGGGGGGGGAGGGGTAGCAGCATTATTGAAATATAATTCACATATCACACAGTTCATCCACTCAAAGAATAAAACTCAATGCTTTTTAGTAAGTCAAAGTTGTGCAACTATCACTACAATCAATTTTAGAACATTTTCATCACCCCAAAACAACCACACCCCCTTAACATGTTAGTTGTCATGCCCAAATCCCCCCATCCCCCCAGCTCTACTTTCTGCTTTCTCTATAGATTTGCCTATATAAATGGGAACATACATTACGTGGTCTTTTGTGACTGTTTTTTTACTTAGCATGTTTTCAAGACTTATCCATATCATAGCAGGTATCAGTACTTCATCCATTTTTATTGCTGGAGAGTATCCCATTGTTTGGGTAACGGCATTTTATTTAACTATTCAACAATTGGTGGACATTTGGTTTATTTTCTACTTTTGGCAAACATCCTAGTTTTAAACAAAGTTTATGTGTAGACTTTGTCATGTTAGGTTTTTCCTTTCATAGACTGTCTAAGGAAAAATAGAACTTTTTCATTTTGGTAGCAGTGGTTGCTCCATGCTATCATCTTGATTTAATAAGTTTTGTTTAGTTTCTACACCAACTAACATAAAGTTGAATTTGATGTTTGCAAACCAAGGACTATGATTTGAAGTTAAAATCACACATTGGAAGCATTGAGGCTATGTCTTCAGGTCAAAATACTCTAGTGATAAATCTACTATGAAGACCTTATTTTAGGCAATCTAGATATTAAACTGGGGCTTCCCGAGTGGTTCCATGGTTAAAAATCTGCCTGCCAATGCAGGGGTTCAGTTCAGTTCAGGTCAGTTCAGTCGCTCAGTTGTGTCTGACTCTTTGCCACCACATGGACTACAGCACGCCAGGCCTCCCTGTCTATTACCAACTCCCAGAGCTTACTCAAACTCATGTCCATTGAGTCGGTGATACCATCGAACCATCTCCCCCGCTGTCGTCCCCTTCTCCTCCTGCCTTCAATCTTTCCCAGCATCAGGGTCTTTTCCAATGAGTCAGTTCTTCACATCAGGTGGCCAAAAAAGGCACTGGTGTTTCAGCTTCAGCATCAGTCCTTCCAATGAATATTCAGGATTGATTTCCTTTAGGATGGACTGGTTTGATCTCCTTGCTGTCCAAGGGACTCTCAAGAGTCTTCCCCAATACCACAGAATTCTTTGGCACTCAGCTTTCTTTACAGTCCAACTCTTACATCCATACATGACTCCTGGAAAAACGAAAGTTTTGACTAGACAGACCTTTGTTGGCAAAGTAATGTCTCTGCTTTTTAATATACTGTCTAGGTTGGTCATAGCTTTTCTTCCAAGGATCAAGTCTTTTAATTTCATGGCTGTAGTCACTATCTGCAGTGACTTTAAGGCCCAAAAAATACTGTTTCCATTGTTTCTCCATCTATTTGCCATGAAGTGATGGGACCAGAGGCCATGATCTTGGTTTTCTGAATGTTGAGCTTTAAGCCAACTTTTTCACTCTCCTCTTTCCCTTTCATCAAAAGGCTCTTTATTCTTCTTCACTTTCTGCCATAAGGGTGGTGTCATCTGCATATCTGAGGTTATTGATATTTCTCCTGGCAATCTTGATTCCCACTGTGCTTCATCCAACCCAGCATTTCACATGATGTACTCTGCATATAAGTTAAATAAGCAAGGTGATAATATATAGCCTTGACATACTCCTTTCCCTATTTGGAACCAGTCTGTTGTTCCATGTCCAGTCCTAACTGTTATGTCTTGACCTGAACACAGATTTCTGAAGAGGCAGGTCAGGTGGTCTGGTATTCCCATCTCGTTCAGAATTTTCCACAGTTTGTTGTGATCCACACAGTCAAAGGCTTTGGCACAGTCAATAAAGCAGAAGTAGATGTTTTTCTAGAACTCTCTTGCTTTTTCGATGATCCAGCGGATGTTGGCAATTTGATCCTTGGTTCCTCTGCCTTTTCTAAAACCAGCTTGAACATCTGGAAGTTCATGGTTCACGTATTGTTGAAGCCTGGCTTGGAGAATTTTGAGCATTTCTTTACTAGCATGTGAGATGAGTGCAATTGTGTGGTAGTTTGAGCATTCTTTGGCATTGCCTTTCTTTGGGACTGGAATGAAAACTGACCTTTTCCAGTCCTGTGGCCACTGCTGAGTTTTCCAAGATTGCTGGGATATTGAGTGCAGCATTTTCACAGCATCACCTTTTAGGATTTGAAATAGCTCAACTGGAATTCCATCACCTCCACTAGCTTTGTTCGTAGTGATGCTTCCTAAGGCCCACTTGACTTCGCATTCCAGAATGTCTGGCTCTAGATGAGTGATCACATCATCGTGATTATCTGGGTCATGAAGATCTTTTTTGTACAGTTCTTCTGTGTATTCTTGCCACTTCTTCTGAATATCTTCTGCTTCTGTTAGGTCCATACCATTTCTGTCCTTTATCGTGCCCATCTTGCAGACACATGTTCAATCCCTGGTCTTGGAGGCTCCCATGTACTGTGGGACCACTAAGTCACTGCACCATAACTACTGAGCCTGTGTGCTGCAACTATGGAAACCCAAATGTTCTAGAACCTGTACCCTGAAACAAGAGAAGTCACTGCAAGGAGAATCCCCTGCATTGCAGCTAGAGAGTAGCCCCCGCTCTCCACAACGAGAGAAAGCCTGCACAGCAACAAGGACCCAACACAACCAAATAAATAAATAAAATTAGTTTTTTAAATAATCAAAAAAATTATTTTAAAAAATGACAATTTTTTAAAACGGACATTTTTTTTAAATGTATGGATCAATTTCATCTCTTAAATGTTTTTAAAGAAATTCAGCTTTTATATCATTTTTTTAAAGTATGATCATCAAATTTCCTTGATTTCTTTTTTAAAAAATGCAATCAGATAACTTTGTATTTGTTTGGGGAGGGGAGTTAATATGGCTAACAATATTCTTGGCAAAAAAATACCGGAGACATTTGAGATCTTTTTTTCTCATGTTGGTTTTCATTACCTAATGTTTTCAGCTTTCTCTGCCATTCTTGCTTTTTTCTCATTTTCAGTGTTTCAATTTGTTTTAAAACTTTAAATTTTCAAAACTATAAGTACAGTGGATTGCTTTCCAGCATGATATTAACACTATAAACTGTGTCAAATTGACTACTGGCATATATAACATGAGGCTTTCCAGGTGGCACTAGGGGTAAAGAATCAGCCTACCAATGCAGGAGATGCAAAAGAAATGAGGGTTCAATCCCTTGGTTGGGAAGATTCCCCTGGAAAAGGAAATGGCAACCTACTCCAGTATTCTCACCTGGGAAATTCTATGGACAGAGGAACCTGGTGGGCTACAGTCCATAGGGTTGCAAACAGTAAGACACACATATACAACATGTTTACAAATAAACTGGGATATATATGTTTTTTTCAATAAACTATATGTGCAACAGGTTTGTAAAATGCACTTATCTGTACTCATTGTACATCCTAAAAGATGATGCTGTGAAAGTGCTGCACTCAATATGTCAGCAAATTTGGAAAACTCAGCAGTGGCCACAGGACTGGAAAAGGTCAGTTTTCATTCCAATCCCAAAGAAAGACAATGCCAAAGAATGCTCAAACTACCGCACAATTGCACTCACCTCACATGGGAGCAAAGTAATGCTCAAAATTCTCCAAGCCAGGCTTCAACAGTTCGTGAACCATGAATTTCCAGATGTTCAAGTTGGTTTTAGAAAAGGAACCAGAGATCAAATTGCTGACATCTGTTGGAGTATCAAAAAAGAGAGTTCTAGAAAAACATCTATTTCTGCTTTATTGACTATGCCAAAGCCTTTAACTGAGTGGATCACCACAGACTGAAGGGATGGGAATACCAGACCACCTGACCTGCCCCTTGAGAAATGTGTATGAGGTCAAGAAGCAACAGTTGGAACTGGGCAAGGAATAACAAACTGGTTCCAAATAGGAAAAGGAGTACGTCAAGGCTGTATATTGTCACCCTGCTTATTTAACTTATATGCAGAGTACATCATGAGAAATGCTGGGCTGGGTGAAGCACAAGCTAGAATCAAGATTGCCGGGAGAAATATCAATAACCTCAGATACGCAGATGACACCACCCTTATGGCAGAAAGCCTCTTGATGAAAGTGAAAAAGGAGAGTGAAAAAGTAGGCTTAAAGCTCAACATTCAAAAAACGAATATCATGGCATCTGGTCCCATCACTTCATTGCAAATAGATGGGGAAACAGTGGTAACGGTGAGAGATTTTATATTTTTGCACTCAAAAATCACTGCAGATGGTGACTGCAGCCATGAAGTTCAAAGACACTTAATCCTTGGAAGAAAAGTTATGACCAACCTAGACAGCATATTAAAAAGCAGAGACATTACTTTGCCAACAAAGGCCTGTCTAGTCAAGGCTGTGGTTTTTCCAGTAGTCATATATGGGTGTGACAGTTGAACTTGAAAGAAAGCTGAGCATAGAAGAATTGATGCTTTTGAACTGTGGTGTTGGAGAAGACTCTTGAGAGTCCCTTGGACAACAAGGAGATCAAACCAGTTCATCCTAAAGGAAATCAATCCTGAATATTCATTGGAAGGACTGGTGTTGAAGCTGAAACTCCAATACTTTGGCCACCTGATGCAAAGAACTGACTCATTGGAAAAGACCCTGATGCTGGGAAAGATTGAAGGCAGGAGGAGAAGGGGACAACAGAGGATGAGATGATTTGATGGCATCACCGACTCAATGGACATGAATTTGAGTAAACTCCGGGAGTTGGTGATGGATAGGGAGGCCTAGTGTGCTGCAGTCCATCAGGTCGAAAAGAGTTGGACACTACTGAGTGACTGAACTGAACTGAACTGTACCCATTGTGGACAAAGAACATCTGCCAGAGGAGTAAACAGAGGATGTTAAGACCATCAAGCCACCCACCACAGTGCACCCTGAGGTGATTCAGGATGGCGAAAAACAGGATACTGTCCCTAGATAGTTAAGGTGCATATCAAAAGAATAATTTCATTAAGTCCAGACTGCTGCATCTTCCCATAGTGCTAAAGTCATTAACTTGAGATGTCTGTTTTTTCTTTAATTAGCTGTAATCTTTTGTTGTTCAACTACATGGGTTTGTTTTGTTGTTGTTATTTTTGCAAGAACTCCTGTATACCCAGGTGGCACAGTGGTAAAGAATCTGCCTGCCAATGCAAGAGACGCAAGAGACTTGGGTTCGATCTCTGGGTGGGGAAGATCCCCTGGAGAAGGAAATGGCTACTCACTCCAGTATTCTTGCCTGGAAAATTGCATGGACAGAGGAGCCGGGCGTGCTGCAGTCCATGGGGTCGCAAAGAGCTGGACATGACTGAACACTGAGCACAACCTGTTCCTCAGAGGTATCTGAGAGGCTGTATCCCTGGCTTACATCCTCATTAATGCCCCAAGTAAACATCATTCTCAACTTTTAGGTTGCTCATTTTTTACAGTTAATACTATACGTTCTTCTTTCTCCATAAGACATCTATCTTATGACTTGGATAAGTTGCTTGCTAAAAGTCCAGAGGTACAGTGTCTGTAGCATTGTTCTCATCTGCTTAGCCCATTCCAAGGAAAAGAGAATTTAACAGGACTTCTTAATCCATATTGAATCCTGGTGATACCTATTTCCCTTTTTAAATGCCCACATATCATCCTTCTAACAGTCCCTTGAATTTTGCTAGGGATGAACAAATATCTCACAGGTATGGAGCCTCTGAAATACAGGCTCTTCCCAATTCTGGCAATCAGGTAACACTTTTATTTCCAGGCTTTTGGTTCTACTCTATTTTTCATGTCTCCTCAAAGATCACCAACCAGTTCAGTAGTCTCCCCCAAAATTTGCGGAGCATCCTGGGAATTTGTTCATCACAGCCAAAGACAGAAGCTGATGTACAAAACCTAGGCCAGCAGTGGATGGGAGACTCCAGTGCCAGAAACAAATTTTTGGCTTGATTTCAGTTTCCTCCAGGAACATGTGCTCACTGTGTTTTTTCTTTCATGCTATAATTATCCAGTCCCCTTCCAGCTATAGTCTCCTGGCTGACAATTCCCTCTGCTTATGGAAAATACCCGAATGGAGCTGATTGAGTTGGGCTTAAACCATGGTTCACCATTTCCTAACATTGTGACCCGTGTGGCTCAGTGGTAAATTAATCTGCCAGGGCTTCCCTGGTGGCTCAGATGGCAATGAATCCACCTGCAATGCAGGAGATATGGGTTCGACCCCTGGGTCAGAAAGATCCCCTGAAGGAGGAAATGGCAACCCACTCTAGTATTTTTGCCTGGGAAAATCCCATGGAGGAGCCTGGTGAGCTACAGTCCGTGGGCTGGCAATGAGTCGACTGAGCACAAGTACTGGACTTAGGAAAGTGTGACATCAGGCAGATGATTTAACCTCTCTGGCACTCATTTGTAGGTCAGAGGTTGATACCAGCCTCACAGGGTTATACAGAAGTATCCACAAGGAACCCAAACATAGTAACTGCACACACTAAATGTTCATCTTCCCAGATCCTCCCATTACACTTTCCAAGGGTTCTTTCAACAGCAGGCCAAACAGCTGCAATTGAAGAAAAACACACACCTGAAAGTAACCAGTTAAACTTTACCCAAGAATCTTACTGAAGGAGATAGCCCACGAGAGGGCCTCTCAGATACCTTTGAGGACATATTTGAAAGAGGTTAAGAGAAAAGCCAAGATAAATATTTTGCTGTAAAAAAAATGTATGAACATCAAAAAATTAGTCAATCATAAAGAACAGACATCTCAAATTAATGATTTTAGTGGTTTTCTGTATACAGGAAAATGTAACATTCTGGATTCATTTAAATTATTCCTTAGGTATGGATCTTAACTATGGAAGGCCAGTAGTACCCAAAGCAGAGAATGCTTCCTGTTTTCCTCCATCCTGAATTCCTCTCAGGGCTCACTGTGGTTGGGTGGTTACAGTGGCTAATAGCCAGAGCATTACAGAACTGAGACGGTGGGCAACTTTGTTTTTACTAGGATGGCAGACAACGTCCACAATTTCTCACAACAGTCCCAGACAGCCTACAAGGCTGAAAAGAGGCAGTGGGGGACAGAAGGTACACAAAAGTAGGGACACAAGAGTCCAAGGGCGAACATAGAGTCCTTCTACACTCCATGTGCACGTGTTTGTCCGGCCACAAGACACAATTACCGGTTGTTTACATGTCTTACCCCCAAAAGACCACCAGCCACCTGAGGGGCCAGGTTCCTCGCCTACCATCCCTTTCTCATGCTGGGGCCTAAGCACGAAGCACATCCAAGCCCTGTTCGGCCTTCTCACTCCGGCTTTTCACTCGAGGGGCGCCAGCCCGTTGGCTCGTCTGTACGTGGGGGCGGGAGCGCCACGGTCGGTACCCCCGCCCCGTCCAGAAGTCCCCCGGGAACCCAGGACAGAGCCCTCAGGCGGCAGGAAACGCAGCTGCGCCCAACGGCCGTTGGCGGGGACAGGCCACCTGCTGCTGCGAGGCCTGTCGGGAGGCCCCGCCCCAGAAAGCCCGCGCTGGCGCCTGGGGAGAGCGAGCGGTTGGCGGAAACACGGGTGGCCGAGTTGCGGGTAGCGAACTGGGCCCGTGAAAGCACGGAGTGCTCTTCTTCTACCCGAGCCTTTGGGCGTTGTTAGAAAGAGCCGCGGCTAGGGGCCAGAGGCGTGTATGACCCTGGGCAGCCTCTGCTTCTTCCCGCGCATCAGTCTTGCCATCTTCACAATGAGGTTGGCGGGGCGACGGGGAACCCTATGGGGTACAAAAGGGCAGGGACCGAAGCCCGGAAATGGGAGTGAAAGAAGGCGCGAAGACGACCTTGGGCGTGGCGGTCTCCGCTGCTAAAGGGTCGCCGCCTAGTCCTCGGAGCCCGCAAGCCCCGCCCCCGCCCAGCAGGCTCCGCCCCCGCCCAGCAGGCTCCGCCCCGAGATCTAAGTCTCAGGGCACCCTCCTCCTACCTCTCTGCAAGCCCCGCCGGCCGCGCCTTCGGATCGAGTTCTTTCTGCGCTTCGTGGACGCGCCCTCCGCCCGCCGACCGACAGAACTGCCTGTACCCGCTTGTTCTCCTTGCGACCCGGTGAGCCCGGCCCCGGCCCGCCCCAGTCCAGCACCCGCAACACCTGCCCTCCCGCCACTCCGGCCGAGGGGACCCACGCGCCACCTTTAATTTCCCTCCTCGCCTCCCACCCTATTTTGTATTTTACCATTTTGTCTTTTTTTTTTTTTTTAATCTCTCTTCTTTCACTCTTTTCCTGTCTTGCCTTTGTTCTTTACCTCTAGCGCTCAAAAGGCTGTAATATAAGCCCTCTCCTCTGCCAGGGTAGGGGGCCTTCAGCGATGATCAGAAGGACCTCTCCCATTCCAGGAGGCTACAGGCCTTCCTAGAGCTCTTTCTGCTGGTAGGAGCTTTGAGCTGCTTGATATGGCCTCCGCTGGGCCCATTCCAACCTCTCTAACCTCCTCAAGCCTGCTCTGGGCCCTAGTCTCTAAACCATCCTGATGCCCCCTCCCCACCTCACTTCCAGCACTTCCACTCACCAAAGTCTGCTGTGTTGGGGGATGCTTCCCCAGAGTACTGAATTACACTAAAGCAGAAATCTGAAAGAGCAATGTGTGATACTACTAGGTCAGACCGGGGAGGGAGGACTTCTGGGTTCATCCCTTCCTCCCATGTGTCTGTCCCTCTTCTCCACTGTGTGGACTTAATTAGTCCCCAGCTGCCCTGTGGGAAATGGACCCTGTTCCCTGCCCTCACATCCCCCAGGCAAGGACTGAATACGCTAAGGTGCCTTGGGCAGATGGCCTTTTCCTTTTACTGGGTTTGTAGTCCTTTTAAGGCCCATTTCCCTTTCTAAACTCACCTCCTTTCCTCTACAGGACACATAGTATGACCATTAGGTATTTCGTCTACCAACCACTTTCTATGGAAAACCAAAGGGATCAGGCCATGATAGCCACTGGCAGCTTTGAAGAACGGGACATCTTTAGAGAAGCTTGACCTTGAAGGCCTCAGCGTGGGACCCAACAAAGCCGGTAAGAGTCCAGTCTAAGGGAGGAGTCTTCTACTGCCTCAGCCCTGTGGTCTGGGGGCGGGGTCAGCAGGATATTAACAAAAGTAACTAGCACCACCATCCCAGTAAAGTCACTCTTAGAGCTCACAAAGCACTTTCCTATATCCTTGGTCTTCTTCTGGCCCTTAAACTGACCCTGACAAGCCAAGGAGTATAATCCCCATGTTACAGAGGAGGACAGTGAGGCCCCAGTGGAACAGTGATTAGCTCCAGGAAATCAGCAACAGAGGAGTACCTAGTGTTCTAAATACATATTGTTGACTCAAGCCTTTGACTACCCTTGAGATTTCGATTAGGAATCAGATATATATTTTGGTATGTCCCTAAGACTGCGATAATCAGGTGAAAGTGGTTATTTGCTGGTGAGTAATATATGATTAATTCTTTCCTGTTAGGCCTTAGCTTAATTTAATCTTCTTAGTAGGGTCTTTAGCACAGGGACCTTTGCTTCCCATACCTATGTCTCTGAAGGACCTGACTTATGGCAAACCCAAGGCAATATTCAAAATGGCAACTTAGCCTTTGCACTTGTCTCCAAGATGGGCTGGGTCTTATATTTCTCTGACCCTCACAACACATTGCAACCTAGATCAAGGTCAGGAAATGATTGACTCATGTTGTTATCATGTCTCTGATGCCCAGAAGGGATGCCTTTTTTGCCTGAACCTTCTCAGAACTGTCATATTGTCACAAGAGAACTGGGATGTTGGACTTCCTCATGAAAGGTCCTGCCTGTGCCTGGGGCTGAGAAAACAGGAAAGAAATGACCTGGGCTCCAGTGTAAAGCAAATTGTATAAGCTTTGGAGCCTGCAGACAGGACTCTTACTAAGTTCCTTCACAGGGCTGCTCTGAGAAGTAAGTGAGCTAATAGAATGTGCCAGAGGGGTGAGGAAAGGTGTGGAGCACTTCCTGGGGGATGAGAATGTCAGGGCAGGGGCTCTGGGGGTTCGGGAACACCTTCATCAACCCCTTCCACTGCCTGAGTGCAGCCTTCACTGAGCCTCATGTGGGCCAGGGAAACATGAATAAGGCCAGCAACCAAGTGGTGAGTAGCCTTTAGATTTCCCGTTTGCCCAGCCACCTGGGATGAGAGGCCCAGGAGGAAGAAGCCTGGTGAACATTTTGCTTCCATCGGTCTGTGTGTTCACTACTGTCACCACATCATTCCTCTGTTGGCCAGCTCTTTCCTCACAGCCCCAGCAACAGGGATAGCCAATTAGGTGGGGCTCAGAGTAGCCACTCCTGGTCAAAATAAACTCAGGGGAGAAAAGCAGGTCACCCTCCCCCATTGGGGTGCTGGGCTCACTTCCTCCCAAGGCAGGGGAGGAGGGTGTTGTTCTAGTTCTGAGAACAAAATGGAGGTTTTGGTTTCCTTTGTCATTCTTTATAGCTCTGACCTACACTACTTCCTCATCCCCCACCTCTCATGAAGACATGGCTCCCCCTGTATTATAGGAGGAGAGGAAACTGGCCAGAGAGGGAATAGTTTTCCCTGTGTTACACAGTAGGCTGGGGGAGGGAGGAAGATACTCTTAGCCCTAAAAACTGCACAGTATCCTTCAAGGCCCAGCTAAATGTTACTTTTCCTAAGTCTTTTCTGACTACCCACCGTTTCTTCTCTCACAGTGGAGGTGGATGCTCCCTCCTTTGAATTTTGAGAATGTTTCTGCAAGCCCTAAATGCAGCTTGAAACACCTGCCCACCCCCAGTGCCAGACAATAAGCCTCCCTCTAGGGTAGATATTGTCTCAGTGAACCAGCGCTGGGCAAAACGAACTCATTGAAAGAGTGACTCTAGAGAGCCCAAGCTGTGTGTGGGCTGGTGGGGAAGAGTGAGACCGAATTGAAGGGGCTGAATAGGTCTTGTTCACTCCTTTTCTTCTAGACTTAGACAATTCCAGACTCTTCTGCTTAAGACATCCAGGGCATAACGCCTGTGGGTTTGTACCTATCAGGTCTTAGTCTGGCTGAAACCTTTCCCCTCGTCTGCCTGCCCTCTAGACAGAGCTGCAGAATCAGGAACATGGGTGGGCATCAGTGACATCTCTGTAGCCAGCAGACAAAGAGCTGGGCCAGTGCCTGTTTGCGAGGCAGTACTAGGACAGCTGTGATCCAGATACTCCACGTGGTGAAGGAGAAGACTTCTCAGGCAGGAATTACTTCTCCAGCCCCTGTTTGAGTACCTGTGGAGCTCACTCCTATTTGCCCTCAAGGGGCAGCTCTGAGCCCTTGCTTAGGGGGATGATGCTATCAGAGAAGGTAGGGGCAGGATAGTAAGAAGAGAAGGTCTGGAAGTTCGGCTACTGATGGACCTTATCTCTCCTTGGCTTAGCCTCCGGCAGAGTTCCTCTGTCTCGTCTTGTTGCTGACAGAAGGTGCCTCTTCTCCAGTTTTTGTTCATCTCCTGGGAGGTTGCAGGAATCATCATTATGGTTGGGTTCAAGGCCACAGATGTGCCCCCTACAGCCACTGTGAAGTTCCTGGGGGCAGGCACAGCTGCCTGCATTGCTGACCTCATCACCTTTCCCCTGGATACTGCTAAAGTCCGGCTACAGGTGAGCGGATGAGGCCTGCATTTCTGAGGGTGGCTAGTCTGCTCCCTCCCCAAGGCACAGACTCCTCAAGGGCCAGTTTGTGGGGTTTTGGGGACTGTAAATTTTAGAGAACAGAGATGGCAGGAGATGGGGAGGGCAACCACCTGCCTTGGCCTTGCAGATCCAAGGAGAAAGGCAGGGGCCAATGCAGGCTGCGGCCAGTGCCCAGTACCGCGGGGTGCTGGGCACCATCCTGACCATGGTGCGCACGGAGGGCCCCCGCAGCCTCTACAGCGGGCTGGTCGCCGGCCTGCAGCGCCAGATGAGCTTCGCCTCCGTCCGCATCGGCCTCTACGACTCCGTCAAGCAGTTCTACACCAAGGGCTCTGAGCGTGAGTGTGGAGCTGGGCCATAGGCCTTTTGGCCTGTTCTCAGTGATGGTCGATCCTAGTTCTTCCAGCCGCACAGTTCCTTTAGGCCCTAAGACCTCTAGGGAGAATTTCAGATCAGAGGAACTGAGAACTAGACGTGTCCCTGATTATTCTGATGATTCCCGGGCTGAGTCAGGCTCTGAGCAGGGCATCAGCTCATCCCGGTTTTCACAACCACTTCGGGAGCAGGTGGTATCATCCCCGTGTTCCAGCTGGAGAGGCCGAGGCATACCTGAGGTGGGGGAGGGGACTCGGCCAAGGGCTCACAATGAAGAGCCAGAAAACTCCCAGGACTTTGCTTTCAAGGCCAGTGGTCTTCCATTTCACCTTCTCAGCACACCATGTCCACCCTCCATTTTACACTTGGGGAAACTGAGAACCCAGACTGAAAGGTTTCCTTTTCCCAAGATCACATGTCAAGGAGAAGTAGATGAGGGATGAGAACCCAAGTCCTGTGAATCCCAGTCTGAGAAAGCCTTTCATGTTTGTCAAACGGAAATGAGTCTCAGGAATTCCCTGGTGGTCCATTGGTTAGGGCTTTCACTGCTGGGGCCTGGGTTTAGTCCCTAGTCGGGGAACTAAGATCGTACAAGCTATGCAACGCAGCCCAAAAAATAAAAGTTTCTGATTTCTCAGGGCCATTTAGTGAGTGAAATGAAGTGAATAGAAAGGCTTTATGAAAGAAAATAGCAGTAAACCTCATTTTGTCCTGTTCCTTGCTCTGTCCCAGTGCCCACAGTACATAATAGACACTGTATGATGCAAGATGTTCTTAGAGCAGAGCTGGTCTGGGTCTTATTAACAGGGGACAGTGAAGACAGATTTCAGTGGTGTGGTTCTGGTGAGGAGAGGTGGACACTAGTGGAAGCCCAGCTGGCCACTGACCCCCATGGCTTTCCGACAGATGCCGGCATCGGGAGCCGCCTTCTGGCAGGCAGCACCACCGGTGCTTTGGCCGTGGCCGTGGCCCAGCCAACGGATGTGGTGAAGGTCCGGTTCCAAGCGCAGGCCCGGGCTGGAGCTGGCCGGAGGTACCAGAGCACTGTTGAGGCCTACAAAACCATTGCCCGAGAGGAGGGGTTTCGGGGACTCTGGAAAGGTGTGTACCAGCTGTTTTCTCTTCCTCGTCTTCCTCTTCCCCTACTGCCTGGTCTCACATAGACACCCTTTCCTCCTGTAGGGACATCTCCCAATGTCGCTCGCAATGCCATTGTCAACTGTGCTGAGCTGGTGACCTACGACCTCATCAAGGACACTCTCCTGAAGGCCCACCTAATGACAGGTGAATTAGGGGAGATGATGCTGGGTCTCACCCTTCCCCCAAATCAGGAGCCAGTGTGGATCTGCCTGGAGACCACATCCTTCACCCTATTTCCCCTTTGCTTATGCAGTGAGTTTCTCTCACTGAATTGCCACCAGCTGGGGTGAAGTTGCCACCGTGCACCTTGAGGCCCTGAGGCTACATGGGCAAAACGACTCTCAGAGGCACTGGGAGAGGTTCCCACTGGAGTCTCTGGGTCTAAAACCACGAGACCGTAGTTACTTCAATCATCTCCTTCTGGAATTATCGGGGGAGGTGTCCTGATGCCTCCTACTCCTCCTTGGCAGACGACCTTCCTTGCCACTTTACTTCTGCCTTCGGGGCGGGCTTCTGCACCACCGTCATCGCCTCCCCTGTCGACGTGGTCAAGACGAGATACATGAACTCTGCCCTGGGCCAGTACAGCAGCGCTGGCCACTGCGCCCTCACTATGCTCCAGAAGGAGGGGCCCCGAGCCTTCTACAAAGGGTGAGCCTCTGACCTGCCCCTCCCAGGTCCAGGCCTCCTGCCCCCCGTACCTGTCACACAAATGAGAGAACCACTGGGACTGAGTGGCAACCACATGTCAGCAGTTTCTGATTCTGGTCCTGGCATTCTCATGCTCTTAACTCCTCCTTCCTGGAGCTGCTATCATGCCCGTTTTATGGGTGTTAAAATGGAGACTCCGAGGGACTGTTGCCCACAGCCCACAGCTCCATTTCTTGGGTCATCCCGACTTCCTGGGAGACAGAGCATCTGTCAGGATGCCAGGGCGAACTAGAGATGACCTGTATTTTCTCCCCCTCTAGGTTCATGCCCTCCTTTCTCCGTTTGGGATCCTGGAACGTGGTGATGTTCGTCACCTACGAGCAGCTGAAACGGGCCCTCATGGCTGCCCGTGCTTCCCGGGAGGCTCCCTTCTGAGCAGGTGCTGACCTGATCAGCATTGGCTCCGGCTGCAGCCTGGCCCTGCTTCCTTTTTCTTCCTCCCCTTCTCCCCTTCCCTCTATCCATCCCTCTCTTCTGCTCCCTTCCCCCTCCCCACGTTCTCACCCCTCAGCTCCCCTGTAGCCTCTCACAGTCCAGGTGGAGTTGACCCCAGCTGACACTGTGGAAAGCCTGGCACCAGCCAGGATCTCAAGCCCCCAGTCCCCTAGAAAGCCCTCAGCCTGACTCTTCATCCTGCTTCCTGCCCCCAAGCCCAACTAGCACGTCACCCATAAAACAAGCTCAACCTTGGCGTCTCCTCCCTCTCTATCACCACAGATCTTGGTCTAGTGGGCCCTTTTGGCAGCTGGTGGGCAGGGGAGGAGCCACCTGACTTGGAAAGGGGGGTGGGCCCATCTTCCTCCAGCAGTCCACTCTAGGTGAAGGCCATCTGGTCCACCTCTGTCTCCAGACCAGGCCAGGGCTGAGATGGGAAGTGAAGGAGCAGCCTGGAGCCCACAGTTGCCTGGCTCTCTTGCCAGACCACTTGAGCTTTCACTCACCAGCTCCTGGTACTCCAGCACCTGCCTCCAACCCCCCAGCAGGCCCTGGGCCTGTTATTCTGCAGAATGAGTGTTCCTGTTTGCCCTGCATCTCCTGTGCTGCTTGGAAGAGTTAGAGGAGCTTGGGGATCTTGGATGCTGTCACTTATTTTATTCTACTTTATAAATGGGAAACCCACCTCCCCCAAGTCCCAGGCCTAGTGAGAGCAAGTCCATCCTCCACAGTCACACCTTAGGAGGCAGCATGGGCTACAGCAGGCTGCAGAGCAGACATCCAGCCTCAGCCTGAGGAGTCTTTCCATTTAGAGTTTCACCCTCACCCCAGGCTAGAGATTCCAGGCAGGGAGGTGGTGACAAGCAGGGGTGTCAGCCTCCCTGCCCCTCTTCCTGCTACCTGGCCTTAGTCAGGAAAACAGATGGGCAGAGCTATTGCTATTTCAAAGGTTTGGGGACTCTGAGGTTCCAGAATCTCAAGGCATCTCATGCACAGCTGAGCCTTGGAATTAAGCCATCCAGGCCCGTTTTATAGATGTCTGAAGAACCTGAAGGCTGGGACAGGTCATGCAGGCAAGGACACATAGGAGATCTGCAGCTGAACTCAGTCTACGAACCAGATTCCTCCCTCCCCCTTCCCCCCGGGAGTCAGTGCTGGGGTCCTTCAGGAGTCCTGTTAGGCGGCTGTGGAGCCAGGCCCAGAAAACATGACCTTCCTGCTTTAGTCAGCTGGTGCTACCAGGCCTTCCCCACCAGTCAGAGTTGGAGGCTGGGCCCTTCAGTGCTCGGGCAAGGGGTCCTGCATGTTAGGGTCGTGGAGAAGGAAAGAGGGCCCAGGATTCCTCACCTTACTTCTGAGCTGAGGTCTCACAGTCCCCAGGAGGGACAAGGTTGGGTGTCATGAATCAAGCCAGGGTGGCAAGGGGTCAGCCTAAACGGAATCCAGTCAGTGTGCCTAATGCACCCTAATTCTCACATTAATCCTGTGAGACAGGCTATTCACTGTTTTGCACCAGAGGAAACGGGCAGTTTGTTGCCCCAGGCGTGATTCTCAGCTGGCTTATTGACCAGTCTTGTGTTTCAGACACTGGTTTGGGCATGAGAGCACCAGACTTCATTGTTCTAGGAATGATCCTGAGACAGGAGCTGGGAAAGGTGGTAGGAACACTGAACAGCATACCAGCAGGCCTCAGTAACTCCTCCCTCACTGCCTGTAAAATACCAGACACACAGTAGCACTAAAGACCACATTGACCTAATAACAATCTCATAAATGGCCCTCATCAGGCCTGAAACCAGGCTTCCCTGAGAATCTCACCATAAGGAAGAGGTTAGGAGCAGGCCTTGCTGCTGGCCTAGAGGAGAGCTAGACTGCCAGAGTTTCACCAGGCAGGTCCTCACCCACTCGCTATCAAACCAGGGCAGCTAGTACCACCTCTCCACCTAGGTCCTGCCTCATGGCAGAGTCTGCGCCACTCCTCTGGTTTCCACTCAACGTAACCCTGTCCTTCTTGGGGACTATAAGACCTCAGCTCAGAAGTAAGGTGTGGAATCCTCCGCCTGCAAGACAGGGATTGTAAACAGCTTCAGAGAGGTGAAGCGATTTGCCCGAGGGCACACAGCTGGCAAGTAGAACCCCTGAGGGTGTACCTAACTCTGAAGCCCACATTCTTTAATGAACCATGGGTCAGATTCTACATCTCAAGGTCTGCGGCCTTCTCCCTGATGGTTTAAAATGGCTTAAGCTAATATGATATTTTGAATGGTGTAATCAAAGCAATATCTATTCTATGGGGCCCTCTTCTGGCCCACCTTTTTTTTTTTTCTTTTTTTTGGGGGGAGGGGGCTGCACTGCGAGGCTTGTGGGATCTTAGTCCCCCAAATAGGGATTGAACCCGCCCTCTTGACAGTGAAAGTGGAGAGTCCTAACCACTGGACCACCAGGGGATTCCCTCTGGTGTCTCTTAAGTCACTCCATGTAAGTGCCCACCTTCTCTGTCATAAGCTTGAATCTCTCCTAGCTCAAGCCCAGACTTCAGTGAGGGGTGCCTCCCCGGGCACAGAAGGCAGACTGGGGAAGCAGGTGTGGTCTGCACAAGCCCAGGTGGGCCTGGAGGCTGGCACTCCCACAGGCCATATTGGCAGCAGTGCTGTAACCCTGATACCTATGCCATGAGTTCACCAAGCACCTTCACATCAGTGAGTAGCCTGAGGAGGGTTATGGGTTCTGCTTTACTAACAAGATGGATAATAATGTCCAAAGGGGCGGGGGCAGGATTAGAAGCAGAGCCCAGTTCTAAGAACCTGCCAAGTTCTAGCTCAGGACCCACTGCACAGAGCCAGCAATGGAGACTGGCAAGGCAGAAACCTAAGCCACTTCTGGCACGCTGTCCTTGGTGCTGCCTCGGAGCAGAGTGAAGCTGCGAGAAGTGGCCTTCAAGGTTCTGATGGAGCTTTGCCACTGAGCCCTGTGTGACCTGGGACAAGTGTTTTGCTCTCTTTGTGCTTCAATTTTCCTGAGTACACTGTGACTATAACACACTAGAGACTGCCCTTCCAGAGAGCATGTGTCATGAGAAATAGATCTGGGGACCCTCAGAGATGATGCAGCACTGCACTCCACTATCAAGGTGGGAGCACAGAGGCTCTGAACCCTCAGAGACCTGGCCAGGCTCACATAGCGAGGATGGGGTCCCAGCTCATTTTTTTGGGCCCTGCCCTTGCCTCTGCTCCACGAAAGGGCTGTATGAAGCTCTCCTCCATCTAACACATAACTCTCCTGGGTGTAGCTGGAGGATAGGAAATAAAACTTTATTGTGTCAGTTCAAAAATCCCATGCCATCCAGTCCTCATGTCCTGTCTGTGCAGTGGGCGGGCTCCCCTGCACACCCTGAGGCTGGGTAGGGGTGGGGTCAGGCGCCGCTCACCTTCCCCTACCCCTGCTCAGGCCCCAGCCCACCTGAGTTACATCAGCAACGCCTGGCGCAGCATCTGCTTCTTCTGGGGTGTGAGGCGGGTGGGGAACTGGATGTCGAAGTAAATGAAGAGGTCCCCCTTCTTGGTGGGGTCTTCTGGCAGTGGCATCCCCTCCCCTGGCACCTTCTTGAAGTACTTGGGGCTGAGACAGGGGAGGATGAAAGAAGGGAACTCAGAGGGCACCAGAGCCAGACATCTGCCCCTGCTCACATAACCTCAGGCATGCAGCAGTCACCAGCTTCTAGAACCAGTGGCAGGGGAGAGGATACTGGCTTGTTCCAGACAGCTTGCTCCCTGGAAATCCATTTACACTGAGTCTCTGATGGAGGATTCCAGGAATCTCATTTAGATGGAAAACAGGACAAGGAGGGAAGGAAAGTGAGCAGACCCTGGGTTGGAGTGGGGAGTGCTCGGTTGCCAAGCTTCCCACACAGAGGACCTTGCTGGGGAAAGGGCTTGGGGGATGCAATTCAGAGCTCTGGAAATTCTAGAGGATGAAGACAACAGGGATTTCCTAACACTGGGGACCCCTGGCCTTCACAATGAGGCACTCCATTTGTCAAATGAATGCAGCCCACAGCTTGGCCAAAGTGGGGGCTGGATTTCAATCCCTCTCACTCCCTTGTGCTGGGTGCCACTAAGGACCAGGAAGCCCTTCTCCCATCTATTGGGGCCCAAGTGAACGGACTCACTGGATGATGTCATTGATGGGGATGTTGAGCAGACGGTCATCTAGGGTCTTCACCTCCACGGTGCAGCAGGTCAGAGCCTAGGGGACATGAAGGCCAAAAGTGGGAGTGGGGAAGGTCCCTATGTCCATTCTGTTTAGAAGGTACTTTATGAGACTCTCCGACGCCAGGCTCTAAGCTGGACCTCAAAGAGACAAAAGGATGTTCAAGGACTAACAGGTGAGTAAGCTGAGCAATTACCTGCCCTCAGCAGTTCACAGTCTGGGAGAAAAGAGTAACAATGGTGTATGTTATGATAGAGGGAGGTAAAGGGGTTGGTGGAGCCCAGGTGATCTGCCCACCCTTTGCTCCTCCACTTTGCCCACTCACCTTGCCCAAGGGGATGGAGTTCACAAAAAAGAGGTTGTCATTCTCCCTGCGGAAGCGAGGGTGTAGCTTCTCTTTTACAATGAAGATGATGTCGGCTGGGATGATGTTGGGACCCTGGGCAGGGGAGGCCAAGGGGTGACAAGGACTAATTGGCTATGTGACCTTGGCCAAGTTCCTGTCTATATTGTCTCCAAATCTTCATCTGAACAACAAGGAGATTAGACCAGTTTTTTTTCTGGAAGCGCCTTTCCATTTTGGCCTTAGAAAGAAACCTACTCCAATGGCTACACATACCCACCCCCTCCCATCACCCTCCCCTTGCCATTACTCTGCAGCCCAAGTAGATGCAACCCAGCTGGAGGGCAGAATACTGGGTTGGGGTCAGAGTACTGCCTGCAAGACTGTCCTGCCAAGCTTCATTAAGTCCCAGAACTCTGTTGGAACTCCTGTGGGCACTCGGAATAGAGGAATCAGACTGGCCCCTACCCACCAGGGCTTCCAGTCTGGGTGAAACAGGGACACAGTGAATCCTCAAGACTGAGATAAAGGGAACCCAGAGGTGGGAGCTCAGAGAGAGGTCAGGGAAGGCTGCCTGGAGAGGGGAGCTTTAGAACTGGGTGGGTTTGTTTTTTTTTAATTTTATTTTATTTATTTGACTATGCTGGGTCTTGGTTTTGTGACATGTTGAATCTAGTTCCCTGACCAGGGAACCTGGGGTATGGAACCTGGGCCCCCTGCACTGGGAATGCGGAGTACTAGCCACTAGACCACTAGGGAAGTCCTAGAGGTAGGTCTCGAAATGGGTTTTCGGAAGTAGGTGTTTCATAAGTGAGAAAGAGGCAAGAGATATGGAAAGAGGAATTCATTTCTCTGGCTCCAAAGATACCATCATTCCTTTTCTTTTCAGAACTTGAGGAATCAGCATGCTTTGGACAATAATTTTATATTTTTATTTAAATAAGTATTTAATTTAAAATTATTATAAACAAATGGCTTCTGAGTAGCTCCTACAATTGGGCTTTACTCAGAGAAACACACAAGAAAATCAGGAAGGGTACTTCCCTATGGTCCAGTATCCAAGATTCCACATTCCCAATGCAGTGTCCTGGCTTTGATTCTTGGTCAGGGAACTAGATCCCACATGCTGCAACTAAGACCCAGCACAGCCAAATAAGTAAATAATTTTTTGAAAAGAAAATCAGAGCACTGATGTTAGGACTAGGATCTCCTTTCAGCTCTGGTGCTCTTGCCCTGGGCAAGTCCCTTCTCTCTCTGGGCCTGTTTCTCACTCTGCAAAATGAGAAGACGTCCTGGGTGACCCACTCACCAAGGCACTGTGGGAGGCTCTGCCCCTCAGAAGGGGCATTAGGGATCAGCTCATCTCCCCTGCAGACTGGTCTCCCTTCCAGACCAGGGCTCCCAGGGACCTCCTTCCTCCTCAGTATTCCCATCACATGAACCCAGGTAACTGACCTTAAACAGCTTTCCCAACCCTCACCTGGTCCCCTTCCTTCTCGAAGGTGATACGTGTGCCCTGCCTCCAACCAGGCTTTACGTCGATAGTGAGGATCTTGTCCTTGATGGTAGAGGAGTACCCATCCTCGTTCAGCACCTGTAGCAAGATGATGGAGAAGGAGGTAGGCTCAGGATTTCCCAGCTGGCTTTTACACGTGTGAAAGATGCTCCATGGGATCTGTGTGCAGCTCAGTCCTCCAGCAATGGGGAGGACCTGTCTGAGCCATCCCTACTCCCATCCTATTCCACTGGAATCAAGAACTTATGATTCCAGGATGGCAGGACATGTCATGGGGTTGGGGCCTGAGGTGCCAAACAGTCCCCAAGAGTTGATCAAGGTCACAACTCCAGCCCTAGAAATTACATGGTCTTAGCGACTAACAGACACACGGTGAACATGCACTCACTCTCCCACC
The DNA here is from genome assembly GCF_019320065.1 of Cervus canadensis. Taxonomy (NCBI): domain Eukaryota; kingdom Metazoa; phylum Chordata; class Mammalia; order Artiodactyla; family Cervidae; genus Cervus; species Cervus canadensis. The sequence continues at coordinate 48,594,588 of NC_057396.1, read as the reverse complement.
CCAGAGGCTCTGACCTGGAGCCTCTGGCAGATCTCTTAATCCCAAAGGGAGAAAAACAACCGAGGGCAACATATCTTGGCCTCCCCCAAAGCATCCCTCCGTCGTCCATCTATTTCCCAGTCACATGCCCAGATGGGTGCCCTCCATCCATGGAAAGCATGGCTGCAGCTGGCATCTCCTCTGCTGGGCAGAGGTGTGAGGGGTCTTGCTTGGGTGCCTAGCACAGGGCTGGACCAAGGGCCAGGGCCAGGGTGGGGTCTGGGACCTGAGGCACTGAGGGTCTTCTTCAGCCAGTCTGCTTGGGAAATGTGCCTTGGCCCAGCCTCCATGCCCACACGGCTCCTTCTTACTCCTGAGGCGAACACCCAGATGAAACCTGGAGGGGACCGTCAGGAAACACCCAGAGGGCAGAATTCACAGGAGACTCCTACCGTCCAGAGCCTTCCCACTTCCCTCAGGGATGGGGCTGAGCTGAGAAGGGAAAGAGTTGGTCCCAGTTAGGAAAGCACACAGGGGATTTCTACAGGAGGAAAGAACTCGGCTGAAGCCCTCAATTGTCCCTTCCAAACTTCAGATTTTAGAATTTGACCATCCTGGGGCTCCAAATCTAAGATTCCATGCTTCTGTGAGACCATAGCTGAGGTCCGCACTGAGGATCAGGGAGGGGGTGACCAGCAGGGTTGGAGGGGATAGAAGACGGCTCCCAAGTACTCACCCTTCGGGAGATCTTAATTTTCTTGGTGCAACCAAAATATAGGTCCTCCAGGGACAGGTAGAGGTCTCGTTCGATTGGAGGGTCCTGTTTCTTGACCCCTCGGCCCCGGAGTCCCCCAAATTTCATGTCTACCTCATTTCCTTCTGCATCAAAAAACTCTGCAGGAGGTGGGGACAGGTGAGGCGTAAGAGAAATTGTGTCCAGAAACTCAGATTCACAGACTATCCCTCACCTCTTCAGTCCCCAAGTGTAATACCTAGCCTCCCATTCCCACCTCACAGACTCGAGGCCTGTTTGGCCCTTGTAATAGGGAAGCACCTTTGTATTCTATTACAAGGTAATCACTAAAGGGATATTGCCTGTAAGCTTAAATTATACATAAAGGCTCATCTCTGGGAAAAGGAAATGGCTACCCACGCCAGTATTCTTGACTGGGAAATCCCACGGACAGAGGAGCCTGGTGGGCTACAGTCCATGGGGCTGCAAAGAGTCGGACACTACTTAGCAACTAAACTACTGGGAACCCTGCCTCCCAGGTGATGAATATTAAGCTAAAATGCCTTTGCTCCGCTCACAGGGGACATGCTGACCAGGCTCACCTATGATTGACTGCAGGGAGGAAGAAATGAACACATCCTCTCCTAAGGCTGACGGAAACTAGGAGATGTTTGACTTTCAGTTCAGTTCAGTCGCTCAGTCATGTCTGACTCTTTGCAACCCCATGAACTGCAGCACACCAGGCCTCCCTGTCCCATCACCAACTCCTGGAGTCCACCCAAACCCATGTCCATTGAGTCAGTGATGCCATCCAACCATATCATCCTCTCTCGTCCCCTTTTCCTCCTGCCCTCTATCTTTCCCAGCGTCAGGGTCTTTTCTAATGAGTCAGCTCTTCGCATCAGGTGACCAAAGTATTGGAGTTTCAGCTTGAAAATCAGTCCTTCCAATGAATACCCAGGAGTGATCTCCTTTAGGATGGACTGGGTGGATCTCCTTGCAGTCCAAGGGACTCTCAAGAGTCTTCTCCAATACCACAGTTCAAAAGCGTCAAATTCTTTGGTGCTCAGCTTTCTTTATAGTCTAACTCTCACATCCATACATGACTACTGGAAAAACCATAGCTTTGACTAGACAGACCTTTGTTGACAAAGTAATGTCTCTGCTTTTTAATATGCTAAGTTGGTCATAACTTTCCTTCCAAGGAGTAATGTCTTTTAATTTCATGGCTGCAGTCACCATCTACAGTGATTTTGGAGCCCCCCAAAATAAAGTCAGCCACTGTTTCCACTGTTTCCCCATCTATCTGCCATGAAGTGATAGGACTGGATGCCATGATCTTAGTTTTCTGAATGTTGAGCTTTAAGCCAACTTTTTCACTCTCCTCTTTCACTTTCATCAAGAGGCTCTTTAGTTCTTTACTTTCTGCCATAAGGGTGGTGTCATCTGCATATCTGAAGTTATCGATATTTCTCCTGGCAATCTTGATTCCAGCTTGTGCTTCTTCCAGCCCAGCACTTCTCATGATGTACTCTGCATACAAGTTAAACAAGCAGGGTGACAATATACAGCCTTGATGTCCTCCTTTTCCTATTTGGAACCAGTCTGTTGTTCTACGTCCAGTTCTAACTGTTGCTTCCTGACCTGCATACAGGTTTCTCAAGAGGCAGGTCAGGTGGTCTGGTATTCCCATCTCTTTCAGAATTTTCCACAGTTTGTTTGATCCACACCGTCAAAGCCTTTGGCACAGTCATGTTTGACTTTACTCCTCCCCTTTTAGTATAAAGGAAGGCTGAATTCTAACTCAGGCAAGATGGTTCTTTGGGACAACGGGTCCCACCAACTTCTTGGTCTGCTGACTTTGCAAATAAAGTTGCTATTCCTTGCCCCAGCAACCCATCTGTCAATTTATTGGCCTGTCCTGAAGTGAGCAGTACAAGCTTGGACTAAGTAAATCCTCAATTGCAGATCCAAGGATAACTATCTCTTGAGGCTCTCCACTGCTTCATCCTCCACTTTAGACTCCCTTCACCCACACTTCCCTACCTCCCGTCCCACCCCTCCCCTCCCCCAACTTCGGGCAAGTGCTCCTCAACTCTGGCTGCCTCAGGAGAGAGAGGAGTGTCCTCTGGTGGCAGTGGTTGGTAGTGCCAGAAATGACGTGTTAGCTTTTGTGGAAGCCGGGTCACAGCATGCAGCCCTCCCTCCCCTCCCCCAGACTTTATTTCTCCTCACTGTTCAGCCCAGCTCAAGACTACTACAGATCTCAGACTCAGGTTCCTATAAAGTCAGCAGCTGAGACAGGGGAGAGGCAGGGTTAATCACTAACCAGTTAGAGAGGTACCAAGATGTCCCCAAACTCCTCTTTCCTCAACTTCTTCTACCCCTGCCTAGCTCTATGCTGTACAATAGAATCTTATGCAGCTATTAAAATAAATGAGGTCGATCTGTATGTAATATAGTGTTTAATAAGATAATCTCTAAGATATAAGTGAAAAAAATCAGTGTAAACAGTGTGGTCTCATTTCCTTAACAAGATGAAAGGCTATGTGAAAATAAACATAAGCTCATAATGCACAGAATATTTCTAGAAGGATACATAAATTGTAACAATGAGTGGCTACTTCTGGGGAAGGAATGGAGGGCTGAAATTTATTTCTTTTTCAATAAATAGGGTTTTTAAAAAATACCATGTATTATATATACGGGGCTTTGCAGGTGGCTCAGTGATAAAGAATCCATCTGCCAATACAGGAGACAACAGGAGATGTGGGTTTGATCCCTGGGTCAGGAAGATCCCCTGAAGAAGGAAATGGCAACCCACTCCAGTATTGTTGCCTGGGAAATCCCATGGACATAGAAGCCCGGTGGGCTACAGTCCACAGGGTCGCAGTCGGACACGGCTTAGCGACTGAGCATGGATGAGCACACACTGTATGTATATTTCTTAAAGTGAACAATTTAACTACTCACAGAAAAGCATCTTCTACAGCTACATCCTTCCCTAGTAAGGCAGAGGGGCAGGCAGGGCCTCTTACCATTAAAGGGGTTATCTCCTCCAAAGAACTCGTGGAAAACCTTTTCTGGGTTGCCATGGAAGACGTAACCAGTTGTCCATGGGGTCTGCGATCCAAACTCCAGAGGAATTCCGCCCTTCAGACCCTCCTCTCCAAACTTGTCATAGATGCCTCTTTTCACAGCTGTGGATACGCGTCACCTTGAGAAGGGGCCAGCATGGGGGCTAAGAGAGCTGGAGGGCTGGGAAGCCAGAGGATATGGGGCAGAGAGGAAGAAGCAGGCTGAAAACAGCCTTATTTCTAAAGTGCTTGCTGTCTGGAAGTCTTTGGAGGGAGACACTAGAAGTTAGGGATTTAATTTCACTGTGGGTGGACCTACGTATGGCCCCATAGCCCAGAGGAGAGATGAGAAAAACTGAAACTTCCTGGGGAGGGTTGGGGATTGCAGAAGAAACCAAGAGACTGAGGGTCGGGCTATTATCCTGGGGTTTGGTTTAACTCAGTCATTACAGCTACTGTCTTATGTGGGTAAATACAATCCTAGTGCCTTGAGACTATAGGATATAAGAATTCAAGAGCTGCCAAATTCTAGAGCTTGGAAATCTTAAGAGTCCAAAGTCCTGAAAAGTTGGGGCTGGGGAAACTTTAGTGATCTTCTAGCCACTCTTCTGCACAGTATCCACACAACCTCCAGGACAATATTTAGGGAACCCACGTGGGCACTGCACCCCACAGAGGCAAGGATCTCTTTCCCCAGGCTTCAGGTTGCCACAGCAGAGAGATTTCCTAATCACAGACCTCTCTCTGTCCCTTGGTACTTATGCTGTCCTCAGGGAGAGAGATTTGGCTTCTTGGTAATCTGGGGATAACTGGGTGTGTCTGCCTCAGCCTTAGCCTTCTTCCCTGGGCAGCAAGCATGTCACTTTGCATCCCTGCAGGGGACAAGTGAGGCCTGGGGGGTGTTGGGGAGCCCCTGCCCTGGGTCCTGCACGGCTGAGACTTGAGAAGCAGATCAGCCTAATCTGGGGGCTCTCCACACCATGTCCTCCACCTTAGCTTGTGTCTACTTTGCTTAGATTCTGGGCCGGGAAGAGGAACACTTGCTCTCCATTGGGCCCCCTCAGAAAGCCTGACACTCTTCTGAGTGAGGAATGACATTAAAGGAGACGGGGGACAGAGGAGCCGCCCTCACGCTCAGCCCCAGTCACTCACGGTCGCTCAGCACATCGTAGGCCTCTGCTATTTGCCTGAATGTCTCCACTGCACCTGGCTCAATGGACCTCAGCGGGTGGTTCTTAAGGGCAAGTTTCCGGTACCTAAAGAAGAAGGATTAACACCTTGAGGCACAGTCCAAGGCTCAGAGCTGGTTCTGCTGACGGCTGCCTGCCATTTGTACAGAACCTGAAGTGGAAAAGCTGAGTATCTTTGGCTCCAAGTTTTCCTTTGTCCCTTACACCCCTGTTCCAATGAAAACTCACACTGGCTTTTCGTTCTAGATAATGTTTTCTTCTTGCCTCTTCATTTCCACAACTATTGCAGAACCATGTCTTCCTATTTCCAGTTTCCTCCCCACTCCAGTTTATTCTGTGTGCTGCCACCAGTTTGATTTCTCTCTTTTTTTTTAACTTGCCCTTTTAAAATGCTCCTTGACCAAGTCACTCTCCTGCCTAAACCCTTCACTGGTTCCTCCTTTGTCTTTTTTTTTTTCTTCAAGGAGTCAGGATTCAAATCTCATGCAGCTCCAGAGTTTCTCTCTTTTTAAAACAACAAAAAAGTTTTGTTTAATATTTATCTGGCTGTACTGGCAGGAGAAATCTTTAATCTTCATTTTGGCATTTGAGATCTTTTAAATGATGCTTTTCAAACTCTCAGTTGCAGCCTGTAGGATCTAGTTCCCTGACCAGGGATCAAACCTGGGTCCCCTGCATTAAGAGTGTGGAGTCTTAGCCACTGGACCACTAGGGAAGTCCCATAAAAACTTAAAAAAAAATTTTTTTTTGGCCATACTGCACAGACCAGGGATTAAACCCAGGGCTTCCCTGGTGGCTCAGAGGGTAAAGCATCTACCTGCATGTGGGAGACCCAGGTTCGATCCCTGGGTTGGGAAGATCCCCTGGAGAAGGAAATGGCAACCCACTCCAGTATTCTTGCCTGGAGAATCTGATGGACAGAGCAGCCTGGTATGCTACAGTCCACGGGGTCGCAAAGAGTTGGACACGACTGAGCGACTTCACTTCACTTCACTTCATGGCAGTGAAAGCGCTGAATCCTAATCACTAGGCCACCAAGGAAATCCCCGCCCTTTGAATTCAGTATAAAACCCCAATGTCTCTAAGGTTTGACCCCTTCTCGCTCTGCCCTTCTCACTCACTCTCCTTCCATGCTGCCACAACCTCTCCGGCTCTTCTCTCCAGGCTCCATACTCTGCACACTGCACTGCTCATGCCTTCAACACTCTCCTACTTTTACCTGGAATGATCAACCCTCTCCAGCCCCCTTCATCGCCTCCTGGCAAATATTTATTCATTTTTCCACATTCAACTCAGGGGTCTGCTCCTCAAGGATGCCTTCCCTGACTGCAGCCTCCATTCTAGATTAGATTTCCTTTCCAGCAGCGCCAGTGCCTTCGATGCTGGTATTTAGCACACAGTCTCCAGCTGTTTGACGGGTCTGTCTCTCCCACCAGCCTGTGAATGAGTCCCTCCAGCTGCTGTGTCCAGTTCTGTGTCCTCAGCGCCTCTCACCAAGTGCAATGAGCAAATGAATGACATGAACTCACCATTTTGCTGTGGGACCACTCTGACTCTTAAGTAACAATTTTCTCTTCCTGAGCTGGGTCTGCTCTTCTGCAACTTTGTCTCCATCCACAAGGGTCACAGTTCTGCCCTGGGGCCTCACAGATAGAATCTGCTCTACCTTGAAAGACTTGAAGGCAATTGTCACAACCTCCCAGAAAGTCCTAAACCAGCCCTTCCCACTTATAAAGGTTGTAGTTAAGTATCAGAATTGCAATAAAACTCTAACACTGAGTAAAAGTAATGAGGTTTCAGAAGAGTTCAGTTTTTCATATAAACTTGAGGGATTTTAAGATGATTCTTGTGGCACCTGCTTTCCTGAGTGGGAGAGAAAGGGGTGAAGTCACAGCCTAGGAGTGGCAGCCTAAAATGAATAAGAAGTTAATAGCTGGGTGATTATGAATCACTTCGGTACTTTTCTTCATTATATGTTTAGTCTTTTGGGGGTGTGTGTGTGTCAAAATCTAGGTATTCCCATAAGGGAGTGTCTCAAATGTGTGATTCATTCTTTAAGAGTTATTTCAGGGAAGAAGGGTTAAAAACTGTTGTTTAGAACATAAATGCTTTTTAAATCACTCTTTATAAGACATGGTTCCAGATGCAAATGACTGCTCTGCATTTTCATCTCATTATCTCATATAATTCTATTTCAGTACCACAACAACTTTTTTTTTTTTTTTGAGAGATGGGAAGACTGAGGTTCAGAAAGGTTAAGTAATTTGCCGAGGTCCTACAGCTAGCAGGTGAGAGAACCTAGGTTCAGACCTGGCTCTTTCTAATGCTTCAGTCAGTTCAATTCAGTCGCTCAGTCATATCTGACTCTTTGCGACCCCATGGACTGCAGCACGCCAGGTTTCCCTGTCCATCACCAACTCCCGGAGTTTACTCAAACTCATGTCCATTGAGTCGGTGACGCCATCAAACCATCTCATCCTCTGTCATCCCCTTCTCCCGCCTTCAATCTTTCCCATCAGGGTCTTTTCCAATGAGTCAGTTCTTCATATCAGGTGGCCAAAGTATTGGAGTTTCAACTTCAGCATCAGTCCTTCCAATGAATATTCAGGACTGATTTCCTTTAGGATGGGCTATTTGGATCTCCTTGCAGCCCAAGGGACTCTCAAGAGTCTTCTCCAACACCACAGCTCAAAAGCATCAATTCTTCAGTGCTCAGCTTTCTTTATAGTCTAGCTCTCACATCCATAAATGACTACTGGAAAAACCATAGCTTTGACTAGACAGACCTTTGTTGGCAAAGTAATGTCTCTGCTTTTTAATATGCTGCCTAGGTTGGAAACAATGCTTCTAATGCTTCAGTTCAGTTCAGTTCAGTTGCTCAGTCGTATCCGACTGTTTGCAACCCCATGAATCACAGCACGCCAGGCCTCCCTGTCCATCACCAACTCCACCAACTCCCGGAGTTTACTCAAACTCATGTCCATTGAGTCGGTGATGCCATCCAGCCATATCATCCTCTGTCTCCCCTTGTCCTCCTGCCCCCAATCCCTCCCAGCATCAGGGTCTTTTCCAGTAAGTCAACTCGTCGCATGAGGTGGCCAAAGTATTGGAGTTTCAGCTTCAGCATCAGTCCTTCCAATTAACACCCAGGACTGGTCTCCTTTAGGATGGACTGGTTGGATGTCCTTGCAGTCCAAGGGACTCTCAAGAGTCTTCTCCAACACCACAGTTCAAAAGCATCAATTCTTTGGCGCTCAGCTTTCTTCACAGTGAAACTCTCACATCCATACATGACCACTGGAAAAACCATAGCCTTGACTAGACGGACCTTTGTTGGCCAAGTAATGTCTCTGCTTTTTAATATGCTATCTAGGTTGCTCATAACTTTCCTTCCAAGGAGTAAGCGTCTTTTAATTTCATGGCTGCAATCACCATCTGCAGTGATTTTGGAGCCCCCCCCAAATAAAGTCAGCCGCTGTTTCCTCTGTTTCCCCATCTATTTCCCATGAAGTGATGGGACTGGATGCCATGATCTTAGTTTTCTGAATGTTGAACTTTAAGCCAACTTTTCACTCTCCTCTTTCACTTTCATCAAGAGACTCTATAGTTCCTCTTCACTTTCTGCCATAAGGGTGGTGTCATCTGCATATCTGAGGTTATTGATAATTTCTCCCAGCAATCTTGATTCCAGCTTGTGCTTCCTCCAGTCCAGTGTTTCTCATGATGTACTCTGCATATAAGTTAAACAAGCAGGGTGACAATATACAGCCTTTTCCTATTTGGAACCAGTCTGTTGTTCTATGTCCAGTTCTAACCGTTGCTTCCTGACCTGCATATAGGTTTCTCAAGAGGCAGGTCAGGTGGTCTGGTATTCCCATCTCTTTCAGAATTTTACAGTTGGGCTTATCTTTATGCTTTCCAACTGCCATTTCTCCTTGTGACATTTCCCTAGACAGGTCTCACTGACCAACCAGATGTTATGAACAGTGGGTGACATCACAGACTGTCCTGAATTGTTCTCTAATTGATTCATGAGTTTGTGTCTTGTTTCTCAGCCACACTGTAGACTCTCTCCAGTTAGCTCACTGAGATCCCCTACTGGATGTGATCCATGGTAGGCAACAATAGTAGGCAAGGTGTCTGAACACTGGCTCTGCTAGTACTAGGCACATGGTCCTGGGATGATAATGGTACCTACCATGCAGGCCGTTGTTAGGATTAAATGAAATGATAGTAGGTCCTCAGAACGGCATCTGCACAATTCAATGGAGTGTAGCTATTGTCACTATCCATTAAATTGTCCTAGATTCCTCCCTTTTTCTTTACCCTACAATGATCCAATTAATAACTAAGTCTATTCCCTCTTCTCTCTCCAGCTCACTGCCCTGCTTCAAGCCTCATCTTTTCGCCTTGATTATTGTGACAGCCACTGAAGGGGTCTCTCTCCTTCCAATATAGCTTCCACACGCCCTGTATGTCCCTTTTTGTAACATTCATCAAGCTTACTGTGACTTATTCAACATCTGTATTCATCAACAAAATTAAGCTGCACGTCTGATTCACAATTGTGTCTCCAGCTGCTGAGACCACACTGAGCCCACATAATAATCACCAAAAAACATTTTTTCAGAAAAATGTTCTGATTCCTGCTCCAGATTTCTCAGAAATACCACAAAGTCCCCGAGACTTGATGGAACTATTCAGAGATGGGATTTATTCAATACCAAAAGCCCACGTGACAGAGGAATAAAATTTATAATACATGTATCTGGCCAGGTCACTCTCCTGTTCGCAATCATGTGGGTCTCTACAATATTAAGGGTAAAGTCTCCTTTGTTCTCATTTTATTGCTAGGAAGACCACGGTACCCAGGAGAGCAGACATGGCATAGAGGGTAAGGGATGATGAACTGGGAACCCTGACCCAACCCAAAGCCAGGATGTGGGTGTGCAAGAAGTAAGAGAAGGAACATGGTTTACCTTGCCTGCCCTAAACTGTGCAGGAAAGTTCAGTTTGGAAGAGATGAGGGTGGGGCCTGTCCCAGCACAACCCAAAAGCTTTGCTCCTGCCCCAACTTACGCATTCTTGATCTGAGCATCTTCTGAATTGCGAGTGATCTGGAGCACAGAGTAATAATCCTGGCCCATGGCTGGCTAGTTGTCAGTCGGTGGATAGTCCTGACTCCAGCGGCGGGTCTGTTAGTCTGCATTCCTTGGTTGCTCCTGACAACCGCACAGGGGCACTCTGGGAGTTGTAGTCCTTCCTTCCTAAGCAAACCCCCTTCTCACCTGTGCCTGTAGAGGGGGGATTGAGAGAACTAGGACTTATTCTGTGAGCCTGATAAGAAACCAGAGTTTCTAGGGAGCATAGAAATTGGTTTTAATTAAAAGTTTTCAGAACAAACAGATTTGGCTATTTTTAAAAAATAAATATTAAAAAAAAATTTTTTAAAATAAATAAAATAAAATAAAAAATAAATATTTTAGAATGTTTTCAGATTTTCAGAAAAGGTGTGAAGATAGCATTCTCATATGCCCCACACCAGGTTTCCCTTATCATAAACACATTACACAAGTGCGGTACGTTTGTCAGAAATAATAACCCACATCCATCCATAATCTATGGGGGTTTCCCAGGTGGCGCCAGTGGTAAAGAATGCATCCACAAACGTAGAAGACACAAGAGAGGCAGGTTCGATTCCTGGGTTAGCAAGATCCTCTGGAGTAGGAAATGGCACCCCACTCCAGTATTCTTGCCTGGAAAATTTACATGGGCAGAGAAGCCTGGTAGGTTACAGTCCATGGGGTCGCAAAAAGTCAGACATAACTGAGCAACTGAGCACATACATAATCTATAACATAACTCCATACTTTATTCAGATTTCCTAGTTTTCACCCTAGTGAAAAAAACCCTAGTTTTGTTTTTTTTTTTTTTTATCTCCTGTTCCAGGATCTGATCCAGGAAATAACATTACAATTACCTGTCATGTTTCCTTAGGCTCCTCTTGTTTATAGCTATTTCTCAAAATTTCCATGTTTTTGATGACTTTGACAGTTTGAGAGTATTGGTCAGGTATTTTGCGGAATGTCTCTCAATTGGGATTTGTTTGATGATTTTCTTATGATTTAGACTGGGGTTGGGGTGCTTTTGGAAGGAAGACCAAACAGGTAAAGTGCTATCCTCATCACATCAGGTCAAAGGTGTGTGCCATCACGACTTATCGCTGAAGACGTTGACCTTCCTTGATCACCTGCTGAGGCAGTGTTTCTCGGGTTTATCCATTTCTGGCTTGTACTCTTTGGAAGGAAGTCATTTCATAACCCACCGGTAAAGAGCGGGGAGTTCCACTGCACCTCCTTGAGAGCAGCAGTGCCGCTTTCCTCTCAGTCACCCACACCCAGCCACCAAGCTCAGACCATTTTACCTCCTAGACATCTCTCAAGCTCCTCCTCTGCTTGTCCTTCTCCCAGCCATGGCCTTGCTTTGGCTTTCTTCTCTCAGCAAGGCCACCACGACTTCCTTGCTGTCCTGCCACCTTATTTCTACCCTGCCAGGACCTCACTCCACTGACTGCCCAGTTAATCCAAGCTGTTCATCCTGGCACACAGGCACTCTGTGATCTGCCCCCTCGTACCTGCTCTTACCTCTCACACCCACCTTGGCACCAGCAATTGCCCAGATAACCATTCCCTCTCTCACACTCACCTGTGCTGCCCCCGCTGCTCAGACCCTCCCCACCACACCCACCACGAACCCTGGCTTCAACCCAGGTATTTTTTTCTTATGAAATAGTCTACATGCACAGGAGTAGCATTAGAGCATTTGTTATTGAAAGACAGTGGCCCCTGTGTTCCCCTCCCTACTTATCATTCTCTTGGTCTATTATTTTATTATTGAGTTGGGCAAAAAGTCTGTTCAGGTTTTTCCAAATCATTGAAGAGAAAAACTAGAATGAATTTTTTGGCCAATTCAATACTATGCCATGTATCTGGTGGTGTACTGGTAAATGTTTAACAGGCTTACCAGAAAGGAAAAAAAAAAAACCAGCCCTGAATTATAGTATTTACCAATTCCTCTCAGGTTGGCACAAGCCATCTCCACATACCACTGCATGTATCCCAAACATATTTACCTTTTCATATTTTAAAACTTTCTAGAAATGGTATAATCTATGCAAATGGTGTGTTGGTGCATGTGTGTGACATCTTCATAGTGGCTGCTTAGCATTCACTGCTGATCCTGAATATTTGGGCATGTGTGTCAGCTCTGCAAGATAATGTCAGTTTTCTGATGTGGAGATTCTAATTTACAATGGCAATATAGTGGTATGTGTGTGTTCCTTTTTGCTCCACATTCTCACAATTCTTGGTGTCAAAGTTTTAAATGTTTGCTGATATAGGTGTGAAATAGCATCTCACTGTGGATTTTAACTTGCATTTCTTGGTGGAGGTCTTTTCATTTTTATTGCCAATTTTTTCCTTCGTTGTGAAATGCCTATTTACATGTCCATTGTCTTTCTGGCAGTGATTTGTGACTCTTTGTGTTTTATGTTTCTTTGCTGATAATATAAAATACAAACCCCTTCCACCTTGGAGCTTGTCTTTTTACCATTTTTTTTTAATGGGGTCAAATTTATCAATCTGTTTCTTTTGGGTTATACTTTTGTGTCTAGTTTAAGAAATATTCCCTGTACAAGGTCATAAAGATCTTCACCTGTATATTCGTCCAAAAGTCCATTTGACTTTTAAATCTTTAATCCACTTAGAACTTACTTTTCTGTATATGGTTCCATGTAGGTTTTTTCTTTTCGATATCCCATTGTTCCAGAACCATTCATTCAACAGTCTGTTGTTTTCCCACAAGTCTGTATGACTGCTGTGTTAAACACAGATATTACATAGATGCATGGTTTGTATCTGGACTACTGCTACTGCTCCATGGGTCTGACCCTGGGTCAGCACCTCACTACAGCCCTTCCTCTTCTCCTCCTTCTTCCTCAGGAGTAATTTATCTAGGTACTTAGCCTCCTATTCCTCTCAAAGGGAAGTGTGTTCTTAAGAAAGGAACTAATATCAGTCATACAGGGAAAGAGAGGTGCTACATTTTAAAACTCATCTCTAACTGTGGATGGAAAATCTTGATGGTTCCCTGATGACATTTCAGATACTAACAACTGAAAGAACTCTCCTGGGTCCTCTGAAGCCACACTACTACAGAGGAGGGCCTGCCTTAAAGTATTATAGAACTTTCATGTTGTTTGAGGCAAAAGATCTATTTTAGGTATATTTGGAAGTGACAAAACACACTTTTGGAATTGGGTCAAAGGACAGAGAAATCAACTAGAAAGCTAAGAAGTAAAGTGCAGGTGTTAGGTGAGTTGAGTGGTCACAGTGACCATATCTTTTTTTTTTTTTTTTACAGTGACCATATCTTGATGTTGCTGAGCTCACATGCCATCTGTGTGACTTGAAGGAGGTCTACTTAGTGGCCCCAAGTTTAATTTTACCTGAATAAATGGGAGTATTAACTCCACCACTGAGTTGGTGTGAAAATATTAAATAAAACTATACAAAAGCATGTATCACATGGAAGATGCTGCTGCGTAGAGTCAGAGCCAAATCCTGTTAGCAACTAGCTTTATGACCTTAAAACAATCATTTCTTAGCTATAGTTGTCTGCTTATAAAATGAACATACAAACATACATACAAATATACATAGTTGTCTGCTTGTAAAATGAAAATGTGGAATTACTCTCTATTTTTTTCATTTCTGAGCTTTCTCATGGATTTAATTTGCGTTTTTATTTAACTACTAATATTGAACATTTTTTCTTGGGTACTGGCCATTTGTTTTACCTTTTTTTTTTCCTGGTCATGCAGCTTGTGGGATCTTAGTTCCACAACCAGGGTTCAAACCTGGGCTCCCGCAGTGAAAGCGCTAAATCTTAAACACTGGACTGCCAGGGAATTCCCTGTTTTACTTTCATTACCAGGAAAAAACAGTTATTAAACTCAGAGGGGGCCTCCTCTTTTCTCTTCTCCGCCATCCTATGTGCGGTTGAGTTCTGTCCGCACCATGTCTTCTCACAAGACTTTCAGGATCAAGCGATTCCTGGCCAAGAAGCAAAAGCAGAATCGTCCCATTCCTCAATGGATTCGAATGAAAACTGGCAATAAAATTAGGTACAACTCCAAGAGAAGACATTGGAGAAGAACCAAGCTGGGTCTATAAGAAGCCTCACATAAAAAGTGGCACACATGTTAAGATCACTTATTTAAGCAGCCGTATCACAGTGAGAACATCACTACTGTAATGCTTGGCTCCTGATGTTTCTTATTTCCTCACTATCAGTCTGAGACCAGTAATAAATATGATACGTTACGTTGGAAAAAAAAAAAAAAAAACTCAGAGGGTTGGGGGAAGGCTTTGCTTTATCTGGGACTGGCTGAATGCAAACGAAGAAGGAGACTCTAGTGGAACACCAAGTGTGCAAGGGCCGTGGCGAAAGGGAAGGAGATGACCTGGGTGGGTGGAAGATTGGTTACTCACAGTGGTATTGAGCAAATAAGTGAATACATTGAGAATTACGAGAGCCAAGCTTCTCATTGTTGGAGAAAGGAGGTATATATGTAGAAGGTGGAGCTGGATTGTAATTGGTAACATCAATGTGAACTCATGCTTTTTAATATAATGTAGATTGATGGATGTAGAAAGAGAGATGTACAGATGTAGTATCTTCTGACAGGGCCTAGAAGCAATAATACCCCAGGAGTAAAGAGCATATTATTGCCCAGATCTTGATTTCTGAATACAATTCTCCACTAAAAGAAACCAGCGCTATTTAGACAAATGACTGATTCCGGGCCTGAAGTGAGAAATCATAAGTTGAGGCTTGACAATCTTACGGGGCAGAGAATGTGCAACAGCTCAAAGAAGGATGAAAAAATGTTAAAAGGACATAAGATACAGCTTGGAGGAGCCCCCACTGGCCCAAATGGGACAATTTAAATATCAAAATAAATCACAGTAACAATGGATTATAATCTATAGAATAAAAGATGAATCTATGAGTTATCTATAATAATATATCTAAGACAAATGAATGAGTGAATGAATAAATAATTCAGGAAGAAGGGAAAGTTCTTCCTTACAGTAGAATGCTGATTATAAATGTAAAGAGAATAATGGAATTAGAAAACCACCATGTGGCAGTTATTATAGGAATAACTGATTCAGACAGAAATCATTAAAGAATGCCAAAACTAGTTGATACAAGATTGTTGAGGACTAGGATATTCATATAGTCTCAAAGTAGTTCTCCCTCAAATACTAAATACTTATTAACTTTGCTGTGGAGAAATCACATAGATACCATTTTAATTGACTTAACATTATCTGACTAAAATAAAAAGGATGGACAAAAACAAGAGCTGGCAAGGGCATGGAAAAATTAGAACCCTTATGCTGGTGGGAATGTAAAATGGTGCAGCCACTTTGGAAAATAGTTGGCAGTTTCTCAAAACATTAAACCTAGAGTTTACCATATGACCAAGCAGTTCCACTGTTAAGTACATACCCAATAGAACTAAAAACATATGTTCACAGCAGAACTATTCAAAATAGCTAAAAAACAAACAAAAATGTAAACAATCCAAATGTCTATCATCTGATGAATGAATTAAAACACTGTAGTACATCCATACAATGGTGTATTAGGGTTCTCCAGAGAAAGAGCCAATAAGATATGTTTGTGTGCATATAGAGAGATTTATTTTAAGGAATTGGCTCATGCAATTATGGAGGCTTGAGGAGTTCAAAATCTGCAGGACAGGTCTGCAATGCAGTAGGAGACCCAGGGAAGAGTTGCAGTTCAAATCCACAGGCAATCCACTGGCAGAATTCCTTCTTGTTGGTGGAAGTCAGTCTTTCTCTATTAGGGCCTTCAACTGATTGGATGAGGCCTTATATTATGGAAGGTAATCTGCTTTACTCAAAGTTCACTGATTTAAATATTAATAGCTCCCAAAAAACACAGAAACATCCAGAATGTTTGACCAAATATCTGGGCAACACGGTTCAGTCAAGTTAACACATAAAATTAACCATCACAAGCGGGTTAAAAGAATGAAGTACTGATGCATGCTATTAATACAACATTGATGAACCTTGAAAATTTTATGCTAAGAAGCCAGACACAAAAGGTCACATATATTCCATTTATATAAAACATCCAGAATAGGCACATCCACAGAGACAGAGTCCGCTGATCAGTGGTTGCCAGAACTAGAGCACGGGGAGTGACTATTGTAGTATATGGGGTTTCTTTCTGGGGTGAGGAATGTTCTGGAACTGGTGGTGATGGCCTCACTACCTTGTAAGTAAATATACTAAAACCCACCAAATTGTGTAATTTAAAAGGGTGCATTTTTTGGTTTGTGAATTCTATCTCCAAAGGGAAAAAGGAAAGTTAATACCAACCAGTAAAGAGACAAATCAGCACTGCCTGGCTCCCAATACCATGCTCTTAGGATGGAGAATTACTTTGGGAATATTCCTGCCCAAATATACAACCTGAATCTAATCATGAGGAAACATCAGACAAACCCATAGTGGCCTATGTTCCAAAAATATCAGGGTTATAAAAGGAAAAACTGAGGAAGTACTCCAGACAGAAGCCAAATAAATGCAACGTGTGATCCTGGATTAGACCCTGGACCACAAAGGAAAGAGTGATCATAAAGGACATTGTTGGGAAAACCAGCAAAATTTGAATGGGGTCAGCAAACTGGATGGTAGTAAAGGATTAATGGGGGTTTCCTTGTTTTGATAGATGTACTGTGGTTATACAGGAGTGTCCCTGATTTCAGCAAATGCATATTTAAGTACTGAAAACTGAGAGGACATAACATTTGTGTATTACAAGTGATTCAGAAAATATATATATATAGCATATATAACCTGTGTTAAATATATATATATATATAAAGAGAGAGGGAGCAAGAGGGTGACAAAGCAAACATAATAAAAAGTTAACAACTGGGAGATCTGTGTGGGGATATACTGGAATCCTTTGAACTATTCTTATAGCTTATCTGCTAGTTTGAAATTATTCAAAATGGAAAGTAAATTTAAAATATATCCACAAAGAGATCTGTTCAAGAAAAATAAAACTTTTCAGGGCTATGGTGAGGACTGTGCCTGGCACACACTATACGCTCAATAGCTACTGCCACTGCCGGTTTTTCAGGTCTGAGAAACAGTAGTACTTTTCACGAGAAGTCACAAGGGGGCATCTGAAAACCAGGAAACAAAAGTCTAAGCACAGAGCTTCCCTGGGCCTGCAGTATTCCAGATGAGGGTTGTCAATACTTCCTCACCCAGAAAGCACTCCTCGACTCAAAAGAAAGACTCTGCTGCAAACTGGGGATGATTCCATTCACAGTAAATAAGGTTTGGGGTACCTGAAAGCTAGCCTTTGCTCCTTCTGTTTGGGTCTGGATTTCAGGACAGCTGTCAAGAGTCACTGCATCCCTCACAAACAGGATGTCAACTCGAGATCTGCGAAAAGGGGTTCGTGAATGTGATGGTAATAAACATGAACGAGTCCTGGAATGGAGACTCAAGAGACACACTTGCTGTGTGAACTCAGTCAAAATCTTCCTCCTCCTGTTTTGTTAACCTGACTTCTTAAAGGTTCCCCCAGACCTCCTAGCTTTCAATGTTTCTGAGCTCTGGAATATGTCCTCTTGAGTCTATCTGATCCTATAACAAATCATTCCGTGAATGAAACTGCTCTAGTCCCTGAGGTCTCGTGACCACACAGTGTAGTGGAAGGAGCATAGGTCTTGCAGACACATTGAGAAAGGTCCAAATCAAGGCTCTGGTACTTCATTTCTTGAGCCTCAGTTTCTTTATCCTTTAAACAGGAATAATACCATTTCCTTTTTAAGAATGTTATGAGGATTAAGTATCTAAATACAGTAACTAGAACAGAGTAGATATCCAGTAGATATTCAATGAACTACAGTATTTTATTTTCAATTTGGTTTAGGCAAAAGCAGCTAGAAGGAAAACATAGGATTTAAAGTTCAACTGTGTTCAAGTTCCTACCCTCTATGACCCTTGGCTAATCACTAGATCTCTTTGAGTCTTACTAGCAGTCTTTTGTTGTTGTTGCGCTGGTGCAATATGCAGGATCTTATTTCCCCAACCAGGGAACAAACCCATGCCCCCTTGCAGCGGAAGTGCAGAATCTTAACCACTAGACTGCCAGGGAAATCTACACTTTTTATTAAAAAGAATGAGGACAGTCCAACTGTATTGAGATATAAAGAACTCAGAGACACTACATGAAAATAAACCATGGAATATATATAATTATGACTCCATTTTTATGTTTAGGGAAAAAAAGAAGTGACCATGTTGTACCCTTGCTTTAAAAAGTGTTCTGTGGCTCCCCAATGCCAACCAAGTGAAGCTCAAGCTCCTTACCTGGCATTTAAGCCCCTTCACTATTTGGACCCTGTCAACCACTTCAGCCTCATCCATGAGCACTGAGTTCCATCTATGACTAAATTGTCCTTCACCATCTCTTTTTGTCTCTCATATTTTAGCAGGAATTAGAATCACCTGGAAATCGTTAAAATACTGATTGTGGGCCCCATCCATAGCATTTCTGATTTAAGTCTGAAAAGGGGAGGCAGTTCCCATAATTTCTAACAAGTTCCTGGGTGATCTGATATAGCTGCTCTAAGAACCACACTTGGACAGCTGTCAATTTTACAACGATGATTCAACTTCATCACCTGTATAAAGGCTAACCAATCATATCAGTTTGCCCAGGACAGAAAGTCCCATATAGCAGAAGACCCCTTAATCTGAGGAAAACTGGGATGGTGGTTACTACCCTTCCTGTATAAGAATCTTTCCCAGGTTGCACATGGGATACTTACTGCTACTGTCAAGTAGCTCTTCCCTATAGCCAGGCTGATAGGAAGTGCCTGAGAAAGGAATCCCATCACCGTGACTGACTTTTTGCTACAGAAAGAATATTTAACAAAGTTTTTCAAATTCAGATTCCTCCATATTCTCTTTATTTCCTCCAGAGAACAGGCTTTAGTTCTCCAGTCCTTGTAAACACTGAACACAATCAGTGTGGAATCACACTATAAGCATCCATTTCCTTGCCCTATGTGCTGGGCTGAGTTTAAGGGAGAAGTTGGGACAAATGCAGCGAGCACATGTGAGCTTCTTACTCAGTTCAAAGTGGGTCTTGTCATGGAATGACAGCTCCACATGGGCCAAAGCAGCTGACTTTCTATTGTTTCCGGAGGGTACCCAATACAACAAAGGTCACTCATGGTCGTTCCATGGTCCCTGATGATGTTTCTGCTCACTGTTGATCAGAGTCAATCCTTTTCATTTACTGGGACTCCTCTTCCCAAGGGGTCAGAGGTCAGAGAGCTGATAGCGTCGCACAAGACCATCTCGACAACATGTGTAGATCTGCTTCTCCCATGTGGCTACCTGGAACACAAAGAGTTCACAGCTCAAAGGAAGCCTGGGGTTCTTCCACTTCAAAAACATAAGTCTTGTCATTGACCCCTACTAGTATAAGGGAGTCTGAGAAGATTTACTGACTCCAAAGACAAGAATTACATCCATTTTTTTTTTTTACATCCATGTTATATATTTTAAAAATAGCTGACCAGAATCAAGGGAGCTCATGAGTACAGAACAGAGAAACTAAGTGGCCAATTGGAGAGAAAACGGACTAGTGTTGTACATGGTTTAGAGCAGAGGGGTCTATACAGGGGAGCAGATGGTCCACAGAAAAGCCTGGGTAGAAGCGGGCGGCAGGGGATGAGATGGTTAGATAGTATCACTGATTCTATGGACTTGAGTTTGAGCAAACTCCGGGAGATGGTGGAGAACAGGGGAGTCCGGCAAGCTACAATCCATGGGTTCTACAGTCAATGGGGTCGTAAGAGTCAGACACGTCTTAGGGACTGAACAACACTGCCTCCTCCAGAAGAGGGCGCTGTCACATTAAACCCTAAAATCTCTTTTGACAGAGCTTAGGAATAGAGAGGGGGTGCAGCTAAAATTAAGTTGGTCCCTTACATCTGTTATTAAAGTATACGTGGAAGCCTTCGGGGGAGGGAAAAAAAAAAAAAGGAAGGCCTAGGTATCCCCGAACCTCATAACATTATATGCAAAGAAGTTCTCAATAAGTGCCTTTTTAAAAATAAATAAATAAATAAGTGCCTTTTATTCCTGAGAAGGATTTCATCAAATTCTCGAAGCAGTCTGAGACAAAGATTAAGAACCATTAATTTAATGCAAATAGCATGAATTCTGGAGTTAATTTTAATCACAGGTGTGCCAATATGTAGCTGCATGACCTAGGGCAGCTTTCTCAACCCCTTTGGTCCCGTTTCTTCATTAATAATATCAAAATGATGTGTTAATTCACAATATAGAACACTATGCAGGAATTTTTAAAAATGAAGTATATCTATAAGCATTTGTCTGGAAAGAGCTCTAAAATGTTAAGTAAAATAACCCAAGTCATACAGCAAACATAACAGGATGACCCCAATTATGTATAAACTAAAGACAAAACTATTATTTACATAACTACATAAACAAAGGTCTGAGCACAAATTCTCCAAAAGCAGTCTTAAAAGATACATGACAAACTATTAATGCTAGTTACTTTAGGAAACAGTGGAACCAAAAGTCTTAAAGCAGACTTTTAAGTCTGCACAGTTCTGCACTGTTTGAATTTTTATACATGTGCATAAATTATAAAATTTTTTTAAATATAAGAAAATAATAGGAATAATAATATCTATACCTCAAGGTATGATAACAATGATTAAATATGATATGTAAAACAGCTAGAACAATGACTGGTCAACAAACATTATTTTCCCTTTCATTTTTCTCTTTCCTCAGTTCAGTTCAGTAGCTCAGTTGTGCCCGACTCTTTGCAACCCCATGACTGCAACACGCCAGGCCTCCCTGTCCATCACCAACTCCCGGAGTTTACTCAAACTCAAGTCCACTGAGTCGGTGATGCCATCCAACCTTCTCATCCTCTGTCATCCCCTTCTCCCGCTTTCAATCTTTCCCAGCATCAGGGTCTTTTCAAATGAGTCAGCTCTTCGCATCAGGTGGCCAAAGTACTAGAGTTTCAGCTTCGACATCAGTCCTTCCAATGAATATTCAGGACTGATTTCCTTTAGGATGGACTGGTTGGATGTCCTTGCAGTCCAAGGGACTCTCAAGAGTCTTCTCCAACACCACACTCTAATCAAATCAGTCTTGAACTTAAATAACAACAACAACAATAAAAGTAATATTTACAGAATAGAGTTTTCATATGCATTATTTCACTGTTATCCTCATTTTATAGATAAACTGACGGACTGAGGAAGTAAAGTGATTTTTTCAGTTTCTAGAGCCAGTAAACGATGAAGACACTCTGACTCAATTATTTCTTTCTGTCCCATTCCTAAGTATTTTATTACCCCTAGTAATCACAAAGTTTCTGGATTCAGTCCCCTCCAAAGCCCTGGGTCCCAGGTGAAAATCACCCAGGCCTGGTTTCATCTCAGGTCTGTACCTTGTACACAGGTTCACAGTCAGCCCCAGTGAGCTCAATCACATAGTCTAAGTCTTGCTGGACAATGAAACAGCTTCCATCACCTAAAAGACAGAAAACTTCCTCAATATTTTGATTTATTTCTGTACATCACTAGCCTAAAGAAAATTGTCTTAAGACCCAGAGTGGCAGACAGGACTCATGATGGGCCAGATATGAGGTCCTACAGTGACTCCCTAAAATGCTGGGCTCAAGAGGATTTGAAGGCCAAGTGCAAGCTCAATGGGAAGAGTTGTCTTTGATTAGCAATAACCACCAACAGCACAGAGCAAGCAACTACAGGCTTATACAAGTATTTGCAATCTTATCCTAGACAATGATTTTTAACAGGTAATTTCCCTATATAAATGTTTTCTTTAAGACAACTATGCTCCCAGGGACTTCCTTGGTGGTCCAGTGGTTAAGAATCTGCCTTCCAATGCAGGGGACATGGGTTCAATCCCTGGTCAGGGAACTAAGATCCTGAGTGCTGAATGGCATAGTATCCAAAAAACTTAAAAAGAAAAATAAAGAAACAGAAGTTAAAAAAATCATCCATATCTACCACTCAAAGATAAATACTATTCACAGTTTAATGTCTTTTTCTAACCTTTTCTGTATAAATTTTTATTTTATATGGTTGAGAGCACATAGCATAGAAGAATATCTTTATGCATAAAGTTTTTTCTATATTAAGACTATGACTTTATACAGAACTCTGGAAAAGAATCAAAAGATATACCCCATGAACTGCAGCACGCCAGGCCTCCCTGTCCATCACCAACTCCCGGAGTCCACCCAAACCCATGTCTATCGAGTCAATGATGCCGTCCAACCATATCATCCTCTGTCGTCCCCTTCTCCTCCTGCCCTCAATCTTTCCCAACATCAGGGTCTTTTCCAATCAGTCAGCTCCTTGCATCAGGTGGCCAAAGTATTGGAGCTTTAGCTTCAACATCAGTCCTTCCAATGAACACCCAGGACTAATCTTCTTTAGGATGTACTGGTTCGATCTCCTTGTAGTCCAAGGCATTCTGAAGAGTCTTCTCCAACACCACAGTTCAAAAGCATCAATTCTTCGGCGCTCAGCTTTCTTCACAGTCCAACTCTCACATCCATACATGACCACTGGAAAAACCATAGCCTTGACTAGACGGACCTTTGTTAGCAAAGTAATGTCTCTGCTTTTTAATATGCTATCTAGGTTGGTCATAACTTTCCTTCCAAGGAGTAAGCATCTTTTAATTTCATGGCTGCAATCACCATCTACAGTGATTTTGGAGCCCCCCAAAATAAAGTCAGCCACTGTTTCCACATCTATCTGCCATGAAGTGATAGGACTGGATGCCATGATCTTCGTTTTCTGAATGTTGAGCTTAAGCCAACTTTTTCACTCTCCTCTTTCACTTTCATCAAGAGGCTCTTTAGTTCTTCTTCACTTTCTGCCATAAGGGTGGTGTCACCTGCATATCTGAGGTTATCGATATTTCTCTCGGCAATCTTGATTCCAGCTTGTGCTTCATCCAGCCCAGCGTTTCTCATGATGTACTCTGCATATAAGTTAAATAAGCAGGGTGACAATATACAGCCTTGATGTCCTCCTTTTCCTATTTGGAACCAGTTTGTTGTTCCATGTCCAGTTTTAACTGTTGCTTCCTGACCTGCATACAGGTTTCTCAAGAGGCAGGTCAGGTGGTCTGGCTTAGAGGTACAGGGAGGTAAGAAAGTACAATTACTATAGCTCTTCCTGTGCATTCAAGTTTCCACACACAAACCTACTTAATAAGCCCAAGCTTCATTCCCATTTTGTCTAGGAAGCCATCTCTAACCACCCAATACAATAAACCCTTTCTCCATTGACCTCTTGTAACACTTACTATTGCTCTGACACTTGCACATATCTTTCCCTATACTATAATTCTAATTTTGGTGAGTGTGTGCTTCGCCACTGGATCATGATGATCAGAAACACTTTTTTAGGAGGGCATAGGGCAAGGGTTATGAGCAGGGCTTCCCTGATAGCTCAGTTGGTAAAGAATCCACTTGCAATGCAGGAGATCTGGATTTGATCCCTGGGTTGGGAAGATCCCCTGGAGAAGGGAATGGTTACACTCCAGTATTCTAGCCTAGAGAATTCCATGGACTGTAGAGTGGCAAAGAGTCAGACACGACTGAGCAACTTTCACTTCACAAGAGCAAGGGTTAGTTACAAGAGTAAGAAGAAACTATAACTTACAGAATATCTACTTTATGTCAAGTACCTATTTTATCTCTAAGTAGAGACTTAGAAAAGTGAACTCATTCACCAAAGATCATAGGATGATGAGATTAAACCATACACAACTGCCATTTTTACATAAATATAAATTAACAAATAAATAAATGAAGATCTATTCACTAGGTCTTCATTGCTGCATGCAGGCTTTCTTGAGTTGCAGTGAGTGAGGGCTACTCTTCATTGCAGTGCTCAGGCTTCTCATTGCGGTGGTTCTTCTTGTCGTGGAGCACAAGTTCTAGGCATGGGGGCTTCAGTATTTGCAGCATGCAGGCTCAGTAGCTGTGGCACATGGGCTCAAGAGCACAGGCTCAGAAGTTGGGCCGCACGGGCTTAGTTGCTCTGGAGCATGTGGAATCTTCCCAGACCAGGGATCAAACCTGTGTTTTCCTATCCACTGGGCCACCAAGGACGTACAACACCACATCTTCTTAAGCAAGTCACCTGTTAACGGACATCTGGGTTGTTTCTACATCTTGGCTATTAGAAATATTGCTGCTATGGACATGGGAGCACATGTATCTCTTTGAACTAGTTTTTGTCTTTTCTATATATATGCCCAGGAGTGCGTAGGATTGCTGGATCATATGGCAACTCTATTTTCAGTTTTTTTAAGGAACCACCATACTGTTTTCCATGGTGGCTGTACCAATTTAGATTCCTACTAACAGTGTAGGAGGGTTCCATTTTCTAAACACCCTCTCCAGCTTTTATTCTTTGTAGACTTTCTGACTGGTGTGAAGTGATACTTCATTGTGGGTTTGATTTGCATTTCTCTAATACTGGCATTGCTGAGCATCTTTTCATGTGCCTGTGGGCCATCTGTATATCTTCTTTGGAGAAATGTCTATTTAGGTCTTCTGGGCACGGCATATATTACATAATTCTGATCAATGACGTAGGAGATTAGTAAGTCTGCCGGGTTGCTCCTGAGGAAATGTTTCTCATTCTTAAAAGGGATAACAATATGCATGTTATGTGAAGATAAGATTTGCTGCAGCTATCCTGCACTGTAACCTTGAGGGAATAAGACTGAGGACAAAAGCTAGTATGCTAAGGAGGAGAGTGCCAAAAAAACAGAGAAAAGCTGCGTTCTTGATTTTATTTCTTCTTTTCTTGTTAAAGCTTTCATTAATTTTTTTAATTCAATACTTTTTTGGATTTTACCAGTCTTTAAACATCCTGGATACAATCCAGGATACCACACTGAGTGAGCTGTCAATTTTTCTTAGTTTCTCCACTGAATTTGTTTTCAAATCACTAAATTAATATAATCTGGAGCCACCATAAATCTGGATGTCTTGTAAATGAAGTACTACATTTTCTGAATTATTGAAGCCATTTTCAGTTGAGTCTTCTGCTACTAACAGCCAAAAATATCCTAACTGATACACTGAAGTACTAAGGTAAGATGGTCCCTCCAGGCCTATAGGCCAGTCCTCCTCACCTAAATCATTCCTATGAGGATTCAGCGTCCCCTAATGGACACCTTCTTCCATGCATTTCTCCCAACCCCACTCCCAAACTCCATTCCAAATATTCTGTACTGCTTACACCAAGGTACTCACTCACTTTACCCAGACTGTCTTTGTAAACCATCAAACACAGTACCTACTGTATGGTAGATAGGCAACTGAAGGACAGATCCCTTCTTTCTGCCCCCTTTCACTCATCTATGACTTTGAATACACTACAGCTTTGGCCGTCAATGTGCATTATTTACATCTCCAGTTGGTAAAATAGTCATTGGATTAAATGTGGCTTAGTCCATGAAGGGGCTTACCAGGTCGCTCAGTGGTAGAGAACCTGGAAGATCCCCTGGGGAAGGAAATGGCAACTCAATCCGGTATTCTTGCCTGGGAAATCCCATGGACAGAGGAGCCTGGCGGGCTATAGTCCATGGAGTCGCAAAGAGTTGGACACAACTCAGCGACTAAAGCAAACAAGTCCACGAAGACATGCCTGCAGTACTCCTACCACTCAAGTTAGCTGTTCCCCACATTCCCATACAGTATTCTGCTGCAGTACTTATCAAACTGTATTCGAGCACATGTCCACATGTCTGTCTGCCTTACTATGAGCTCCTTTAGAGCAGAGACTGTAACTGATTTGTTAACTGAATTCTCAATAATTTGTAATAAGAGCCAGTATATTTATTCTGACAATGTTTACTGAGCACCAGTTACATGGTGGACACTGAACTAAAATGCTGGGGGCAACGTGATAAGGCATAGCCACTACTCTCAAGGAGCTTACATTGGAGGGGACACAGATAATTACAATTAGGGTGTTAAACGTTATGTGAAAAAGCACAATATGCCAAAGAATCATGGAGGATGATGCCCCTAGCCCTGCCACAGACCAGGAACTTAAACCTGTGTTTCACTGAATGATATAGAACCACCTCCCTCAATTGGCCCCTGGACCCACCTTGGCTAGCAATGAATCCATCTCTGAAACTCAGCAGAGACATAACTGGTGCTCCTGATCTGTGGATGACTTGTACTGGAGTCCTAGGATACAGAATAAATGGAGCAATTTTACTCTTTCCCTTAAAAAGCAATACTTGCCTATATTCAACCTACAGTACTAACTGCATAACAGCACACTGGACAAATACGGACAGAGATTAAACATTCATACAGTTTCTTTCCTGGCAAGATCCTTAGATGGTAGATCAAAGTAGTCCATTCAAAACCACCTTGGAGGGAATCTAAACATGTCTCTAAATGTGTTAATGAGCTGAATGAACTAAGTAACCACTGATATTTCCAGTTTTTAGAGGAAGCCTGACAAGCGTTTAAGATAACAATGTTAACAATATGTTAATCTCTTTATAGACAGAATTAAGTCAGCTGTGATATATTAAAATTGTTAGGACTCTGTAAAATCAAACAGGAAGATGAGAATAAATTTTTATAATTGATGATTTTATAATTTTTATAATTATGAGATTTTATAACAGTGATCAGATTCCTTATCTCTATGGAGCAAAAAAAGTACAAAAATAAAGTAACTTAAATTATGGAAGAGAAGGTATATGCTAGTCACTCTTTAGCTGAAATTTTTTCACTGCTCTTGGAATAAAGTCCAAACTCCTTGGCATGGTATATAAGTCCTTTCTAAGCAAATTCCAGTTTTCCTGTCTGGCATGACTTCTCATCACTACTCCACTGGCAGGGTATATACTTGTCTTGTCAGACTACTCAGAGATACCTTACAGTGCCATACTTTCACATGCCTTCATGCTTCTCTATATGCTATTCTACCTAAAGCAGGTCCTTCTTTTCTCTACTTGGTAACTTTCTGCTAGACAAGATCGATTAAAGCTGCATTTCTTCAGAGCAGTCTCACTTTCTTTTCTCTCCTTCTTGGTGCTTCCTCAGATTCTTGAGATCACTAATCATACTGTGTCCTAACAGTCTTTTACTTGTCCATCTATATTATTAGACTCCAAATGCCTCAAAGGCAGAGTCTTTATCTTTTATTTCTGTTGTGTGGTGCCCTGAACAAAGCTTAATGCCTACAGGAGCCATTCAATAAGTATCAGTTGAACAAAGAAAGGAAGCAGAAAGAGAAAGTGACAGTAGAAAATGTTAAGTCCTGGGACAAACAGGTTATGGACTCTTTTTGGATACTGTAAGACCAGGATAAAGCCTATATAATTATATAAGATAGGTTATGATCACAGCCAAATAAAGAATCAGAGCTGGCTTACTTGAACTATAAATGATCAATCTCAGGCCAACCCAGATGTAATACCATGAAGAAAATTACTAAGGTCCTTAAAATTAAAGGTTTTATACAATTATTGTAAGTGAGATGTTAGTTCATTATTTAAGCTTAATTTACAAAGCAATCATGACAGTATGAATCAAATTACCTTTCAGTGTGATTCCAGGAATAATTAGAACAATCAGACAATTCACACTGGAAAGCCTTTATAAATGGAAAAATATACCCTTGATTCAACAGCAATCTATATGCCAGATTAAATCACTGTGAAAGCCAATAAAAATTTCCACTCTGCAGAAGACCTGCATCATGCAAATGAATGGTGACTCACCTTGGACTCCTTACATCCAGCTGATAAATGTTTCCATCCTGTGTCCCAGCCAATAGCAAGAAGCCAGAGAGAAAAGTACAGCAATTGAAGGCATCTGAGCCAATAAAGAGGAACAGCTGGGAACAAGTAGGAGACAAAAATGCTGTTTAAAGATTCGTTTCCAGGAATAAACAGGCACCAAGAAAAGAAGAATTTTACTATTTTTAGTACAGAATTTCTTTCTTCTCCTTTTAAGAACTCCTGATCTAAACTAAGTATTCACCAACAACTGAGGGGGAAGCACTCCCAGGATTTCAGGAACCTGAGGCTGGCTGAGGACTTAAGCAGGTTATATAATATCATAGTCTAAGGTAACAGTTTTCACACTATTTCCCCTCAACACATTGACTCATGGGATCCTCAACACCAAAAATAGTTCTTTTTCCTGTTTTCAGCACAACCTTCCATTTGCTATTCACATATTTACGTTTTGCTTCAAGACACTGATGACAATCTTTTTTTTTTTTTTTTTGATGACAATCTTTTGAAGGTAAAGAAACACACTTAATGTGGCAATTTAAGAAATCACAATTTACCCATGTACTTAAGAAAATAAAAAAGTATTAGATTTTAATTTCTTACTATTAGTTCAAAGAGTAAAGTTTGAATGTTCTAAAAAAAAAAAAAATGAAAGAAAGAAACAAAACAAACAAAACCCTCTGACTTCCTTTTGGAAGTAAAAGCCAGCATGGAAATTCAGAGTGCAAAGGCAGTATGATCAAAGACAGTGATGCTCCCAGAACAAACTTTGAAAATGGAAACATCACCAGCACAATGAAGTAAAGAGACGAAATGAAAATACAAAGCCAAACCAAATCATTAATGTTGTCTGGGTGATGATGACAGCAACTGGAAAGAAATTTAGAAAATCTAATCTAAAGGAACTCCAAGTTTAATTAAGAGCATAGCCTGCTTGGCAAAATCCCAGGAAATGAAGGAAGAAAACCCCATTCTATAAGAGACATTCTGGTCACTAATTAATTGAGAGCCCTGAATGCATGAGAACTTTACTGAAAAAATCTCCACATTACCTTACAGGAGGAAGAAAATCTATAGAACCTCATCATTTTACATACAGCACACTAAGGGCCAGTGGGAAAGTGACTTAATAAAGGTCACAAAGCAGTAGGTCATTTAATATTATCACATAACCCTACATACAAGTCCTACTATGACAAGTTTAGTGATGAGGAAACAGGCTCAGAGAGGTTAAGTAATGAGTCCAATATCATAGCCATTAGGAAGAACTAGGATTTAAATGTTGCCCTTATCCCATACCACATGCTCTTAATTACTATACTGTACTGCCTTTCACACATGTAGCTTCCGCAAAAGGTGAACATACAGAGAAATTAGAAATGCTTTTAAAACAGCTTTCCAAGAATCAGTGTGGCCGAGGTTGCCCAGTGTTCAAAAGTCTTAGAGGAACCACTTGCCGGCTGCCTGCTCTGCAGTCCCAAGCACTGAAGTTTCTTATCTTCTCGGGCCAACAGCAGCATTTTCGACTCTGTTCCAACCTCTCGTTCACCTGCATGACAGATGAGCTATGTCAATAATGGGCTAGGATGATCAGCTGGCAGTACTCAGAAAACATAGCTATTGACAGCTGTTTACTGAATTACTCTGTTAGTCATTTACTTATTAGTTTTAAAAAACATTTATTATGTTCTGTATCTTGACATATTATTTACATGACTGTACATATTTGTCAAAACTCACAGAACTGTGTGATTTAAAAAAAAGTGACTTTTACTATATGTAAAATATACCTCAATAAACCCAAGTTTAAAATATTATGATTATCAAGTCCTTTGTAATGTGGAAAGATACCATATTTGGAACAATGTACAGAGTACAATGCTAAACAAAGTAGGGCCAAACATATGTAACAATATAAAAGGAGGCCACTGGAGGAGAGGAGGGACACAGGAGAGTAATACAGCTCAATTTACATTTTTTTAAAAGTAATTTTATTTATTTTTGGCTGTGCTGGGTCTTTGTTGCTGTGTGGGCTTTTTCTCTAGTTTTGGCAAGCAGGGCCATCATCTAGTTGTGGTACTCGGGCTTCTCACCGTGGTGGCTTGTCTTGTGGAGCACAGGCTCAATAGTTGTACATGGGCTTAGTTGTTTCACGGCATGTGGGATCTTCCCAGACCAGGGATCGAACCTGTGTCTCCTGCATTGGCAGGTGGATTCTTCACCACTGAGCCACCAGGGAAGCCCTGGACTTCTGTTTTTTAAATGAGCGTGATGATTCCTATGAGAATGGATTACAAAACAGAGCAGGCAACAGATAATGGCAGACTGAATCAGGATGCTGGCAGGAAAATGAGAGACCTGGAGGGAGAGGATGAGATGGAAAAATGAGAAACATTTTGAAAGTAGAGATGACAGACTTTGCTGATGTGGGACAAGAGGAAAGGCAGTGGTGGATCTTGAATGAATCTTAGGCTTTGGGCTTAAGCAAGGAGATGGTGGTGCCATTAACTGAGATGGAAAAAAAAGATTTGGGGTTGGAAAAAATCAAACACTCCATACAATAAGTTCAAGCTGTCTATTAGACATTTAAATAGAGTCTAAAATGCAAGTAAAAGATCCATGCTTTAGATATATTTTTGGAAATCACCAGCTTAAATACAGTACTGAAAGTCATGGAAATGATAAGATCACCTAAGACAGTAACTGCAGGGCTGAGGGCCCTCCAATATTTACAGGTAAAATAAAGGAAACATACAAAAGGAGACTAAGAAGCAGTAGCCAATGAGCTACAAAAAAAGCAGCGTCATGTGGTGTTACAGAAGCCAAGAAAGAACAGTGTCCTGAAAAGAAGAGTGTACTATGCTGCAACCTATTGAGAATTTGGAAAGATAACCACAGAGAAGTAACACTGGATTACACAACTTGGAGTCGCCGGTGACCTTGACAAGAGCTGCTGCCAGTTAAGTAACTGGGGCACAAACCCACCTAAGACAGGCTGAAGAGTAAGTAGGAGGTGAGGGAATAGAGAAAACAAGAATACCTTCATTTAAACCAACTGATTTTAAAAAACTCAACCTTATTTTAAGTAATATCTGTGAAATTTTAGGTTTGAAGTGAGATGTGTGTGTATTAATATATAACTTAAAAATGAGTACTGCCTGAAATGATCTTGTTTACCACTAGCTGTACATGCATCACACTTTGGGGAATAGACTTTTCCTATTAATCCATTGTGGTGCTAGTGGTAAAGAACCTGCCTGCCAATGCATGAGACACAGAGACACAGGTTTGATCCCAGGGTCAGGGATCTCCCCCGGAGAAGGAAACGGGAACCCATTCCAGTATTCTTGCCTGGAGAATCCCTTGCCAGAGGAGCCTGGTGGGCTATAGTCCACAGGGTGGCAGAGTTGGACACAACTGAAGCGACTTAGCAGACACACATTCCATGGCTACTCAGTTCCTGTCTCTTGGATTTCCTTTCACAATCCATTAATTCCCAAAGAGGGGCCAGGCTAGTAGTCATAACAGTTTTAGTTCTTGGACCATAGTGCATCTATATGGGAACTTTAAGAGAATGAGGAGAATACTGTCCATAATGAGGGGCAAAATTAACCCAAACGTACAGGGGAATACTTAGAGCAGTTTTATTCATAATTGTCCGAACTTGGAAACAACTAAGACGTCCTTCAGTAGATGAATGAATGAATAAACGGAGGTACATTCAGACAATGGAATACTGTTCAATGCTTAAAAGAAATGAGCTATCAAGGCACAAAAAGACCCAGAGGAACCTTAAATGCATATTACTAAGTGAAAGAAGCCAATCTGAAAAGGCCTTTTATGATTTCAAAACATTCTGGAAAAGGCAACACCATGAAGACAGTAAAAATATCAGTGGTTGCCAAGGGTTATAGGAGAGAAAGGAACAAATTGGTGGAGCAAAGACAATTTTTCAGATAGTGAAATTTCTGCATGATACTATAATGACAGATACATGACATTGTACATTTGTCCAAACCCACAGAATATACAACATCAAGAGTGAATCCCAATGTCAACCTTGAACTTTTTAATGATGTATCAGTATAGGTCTATCACTGTAACAAATTTACCACTCTGTGGGGGACACCAATAATAAGGGAGGTTGTGTGTTTGTGGGGGCGGAGGGTATACTAGAACTCTACTTTCTGCTCAATTTTATGTGGACCTAATAGCTCTAGAGGCAGAGATACTGGGAGAAAAACAGTCCTCTGTTTCCATCACAGAAGCAAATATGTTATAATCACAGGAAAATAAGAAAAGAAGGCAAGTTGCCTTATTAGGACCTTTATCATTTTGACTCACCAGAACTATCATTCTACTCACCTGTTTCCCCCTACGAAGCTTACACCAACTTCTGGCCCAGCCAAGCATACCTTTACCCAATGGATAATTTTACCTCCATACTGTTTTTTAATGTGAACTGACTACCTCTACCCCTGCCCTGGTCCCATTCTCCCATCTTTCCCAGTTCAACTTGAATCCATCCTGCAAGGTTCAAGTCAACTTCTTTTGTGACTCCTTTCTCATCTATACTGACCTAAAACACTCTCCTCTTAAAAAACAAACAATTATACTTGCATTCAGTGAATCATTATTTTAGCCAAAACTGCATTGATCTCTGTTTTACAGGCATTAGCCTCAACTGCTAAATTAAACTGTACTTACTCAAATGTAGTAACTATGACATATACTTCCTTTGTAAATTTAAAGCAACACAAACGTAGTAGATATGCAATAAATATTAGTCTTACGATAAAAACAGAAATACCTACAGAGCAGGAAAGGAGGAGGAAGAAAAGGAGGAACTAAGGCAAACACTGA
Organism: Cervus canadensis; assembly: GCF_019320065.1. Taxonomy (NCBI): domain Eukaryota; kingdom Metazoa; phylum Chordata; class Mammalia; order Artiodactyla; family Cervidae; genus Cervus; species Cervus canadensis. The sequence continues at coordinate 48,561,737 of NC_057396.1, read as the reverse complement.
AGGAATCTAAGGAAACAAATTCATATATTGTCATCAACTCACTGGGCATCTGCTCAGGGGAGCCGAGGTTTATGGAGTTGTCAGCAGCACCCACAGCCACTCCATTGATGGAAGAACCACAGTCTGCAATGACTCCCAGGCAGGCTGAGCGCCCACAATCCCAAAGTCGTGCTGTCCCATCCCGAGAAACAGATACCACATTCTTCCCCCGATCAACAATGGCTGTATCCAGGACACCTGGCGAGAGAAAAAGGAAAAGACCATAAGGAGTAGACAGTGAAGGAACTAAAGGGCAGAGTACATGCATGGATCTGCATAAATGACTATTTCTTTACAAAAGAGTACTGGATATGTACTATATGCTGGGCACTTTCAAGTGCCAGAAAAACAGAAATAAATAGAACAGAGTCCCTGTTTCCCAACAGTTCAAAGACTAGCTATGAGAAACAGACATGGAAAAAGGAGTTTTGGATTTAACTTTTAGTGGCATGTATCTAGAGCAGTGGTTTTCCAGGTTTTTTTGTTGTTTTTGGCTCTAAAACATGTTTTTTAAAAACAAAAGTTAAGAAGTCATTTTAGGCAGTTCAGTATGAAAATTACTGTCTTAAAAGCTCCTGGTGCTTCCATTGAGGAGTAACTGAAAGGGTTAGTCCCCTCTTCATAAAAAAGGATGTGACTTCTCGTCTGGCCAAGATCAAATAGCTCCATTCCTTCCAGGTCCTTCCCTTAAAACTGAAAAAACCTGGACATAAGACAACAAGCAAGCTCAGGAAGGTTGAAAGATGTAAGAAGAAGGCAGTTCACCTAGGGACCTCAGGACTTGAAGAACAACAGGGAAATGAGTTTCCCTGCATTTCCTTACTGCCTCCCATATACTCTAGACAGGACACTGCTGAAGCCTCTAACATAGAACTGATTTTTTCTTTAAAGGCACAAATAAAAATAATAGCAAAAAACAACAACCAAACAACTCCAAGGAAAGTCTGTTGTCTCTAGGCAGAAGATTGAGAAAAGGGTGGCCTAACAGAATAGAAAACATTTTGGCAATATCCATCTTCCTCAAACAGCAAAAGAAAAACTGCTACCTCCCCCGCTTAAAGTTTCAGTGGGGCTGAACAGGGAGTGATCTTCCATCCCACCCCCGCAAAGAAGCAGGAGACAGAACTCCAATTTTCCCCACCCAGCGATGCTGAGCAGGTCCAGCAGGGCACTGTCAGTGGGGAGCTGAGCCTCGGGGGAAAGAGGTAATCTTTCCTGAGGGAGCAGGAAGTACCACTCCACTATCCCCAACCCCTCCCTTGGCGTCAGTCCGCAGGGAACAGAGCTTATAGGCCCAGGGGGAGGCAAGGAAGTGGTGTACAGTTGAGGTGATGCAAGTTGGTGCCCCACTTTCACCAGGAAGGCATCAGCACGATCAGGGGGAAGCTGAGCTTCTACCTCACCTGTTTGCAAAGAGATAGTGTGAGCCAGTGCTCCACCTTTGCAAGAGCAGTGTTATTAGAGGAACCCAACAAGAAGCTGAGTATTCACACCTCCTGGGCCCTTGCATCATACCTCAACAGGGGACTGCCTGCTAAAAAAGATCAAACAAGATTCAGAGTGTTATAAGATCCAAAATGTCCACAGATTTTATAATTTTCGAAGCCCTTGTTACCTATTATCTATGCTATGATCCCTGGCCTCAGGAGCACATAGCATAAAAAGGTAGAGACAGTCATGGACATAAAGAGCTACAATTCAGGGACATATGTGTGGTAACACAGGACTGCAGAGTAGAAAGGGAATGAATCCGACCCTATGGTGATACAGGCAGGGCTAGTACTTGCTTTATTAAAACCCATTTAATTATCCTATTATAGATACCCAATAAACACTTGCAGGCTGACCAAAGGTTACTGAAGTAAACACGTGCTCTTTGGCTTGTTCCTATTTTTCTCAAGATGAGACAACTTCAGATATACAAACCTTGACAAAAACTCAACATAAGGCACAAGAGATGGATGATCCATGCGGTTAACAAAAGGCCTCAACTCCTACTGGAAATTTTACTCTGAAAGCCTTTTCCAGAAAAAGATGAATTTATAAAAAGTGCCGCAAAAAAAAAAAAAATGCCGAAAATTGAAAAAGTAGCCAATTTGGGGCCTGTTTGAGAAAATATGATAGAGACAACTCAGGTAGGACCTAAGTCACAGGGTAAGTTTCCAAATATATGCAATTTAAAATAAAAATTAAAATAAAATAAAAAATTTTAAAAAAAATTAAATACAATTTATGTAGCTGGTTATGGTTGTTGAAAAAATAAAATGTAATCGTCATAATTATATATCAACTGGATAAGGGCCAAATAGATAAGCTTTTAAAAGTAGCCTTTCCCTCAGAAGTAGACTGAAGAAGGTAACATGTCTTATTGCTATTTTACGATTCTTATTTATAACAAATTTTGTAATTGTAAAGTACCTTAACTTTAGAAAATTCACCTTTCCATTCTATTTCCATAATACAGCATTCTAGCTAGAAAAGGATTTTAATCTTTTTAAGAATCATGAAGAATCACCAATAGGAACATAAGGAAGGGCCTTCAGCTCTTACCAAGATATCAAAGATCTATTTATATCCTTACTGGAAAGTTCCAACCACTATTTAAAAATATTGAGTTCCATTAAGTGATACAAAGTTTAAAGAACAAATAGTTATGAAAAATATGTACCCATGGAGGATGCTACTGTGGCTAGGGAGCTGTGAATGGTATTATCTGTGTACAAACTTCAACTAATACTCAGTAAAGAGGTTGAAAGTCTTCCCTTTTTATGAAAAGTAGAGTGGAAAACTATCACCCCCCTCTCTAATAAAATGTCACTCACAACATAGTGGTATCTAGTGTGGGTCTCTTCACTCTTAGGGGGAAGAATAAAAGAAAGAGAAGCCTTATAGGAGCAGGAATCTGTGAAGAATGACTTTAAGAAAAAGCCATAAAAGGAGTAGGAATGCCTTTGTAAGAGGAGTAGTCATACTTAACGATGTAACAGAGCTGCCAAGGCTTTAGTTATCAAACCAAACAGACACAGGCCTTCAACATATAAACCAACAAGAAAAAAAAACTGCATTCAAGAAAAGATTCAGCTGATTGACATATAAACATCCTAGCCAAAGTCTGGGAAATAAAGAATGAGTTACATTAAACTATGCCTGAATAAATATTAGTAAGAAACAGAGCAAATTTCATATTTCTATACAGGTTTCTATCAAGTTTAATCAATTCAGTTCTCAGAAAATAATGAGTCTTGAAGCATCTTCTACTACTTGGAGGCAGCATATCCTATTTCAAAGAAAGTATATTAGAGTTTGAAAAGAATGGCCCAAGTGCTGAAAATGTAACTTGGTTTCTCAAATATAAGCATCTTTCCTACATTTCTAAGCAAAAAACCACAATCAACTAAAATGGTGCTTCATTTGTTCTCAATATTTTCAAAGATTATGAAAGATCTGGTGCTTACTACAAAAAATTAAGATTATGAATATATATATCCAAATTCAGCAACCTTAATTAAATGGCCTGGGCAAGTAAAAAACTTCAAACTGGTTAAAACACACTTTAGAACTACTTAGTAAATTCATACATTACAAACAGAACACTACTTTTAGTTTATCTTTTCATTAGAAAAATTTAGAAACACAAAAATCTTACCTCTGCTTGTTAATAATGAACACATTAATCCTTTAATTAAATATAAAATATGTATCTAAAAGTATTAGAAAAGACCAATTACATAACTAAGATCAAAAATGTCTATTTTTCTATTAGAAATAACAATTTCTGCTTTTCACAGTTGACAAGCATGTTACAACATCACAAGGTTCAACTTGCCTGGCAGAGTTTAAAGTGCAGTGTTATATTTTTAATGAACAATAATAATAATATTCACTGTGCATCTATTTTACACCAGGGATTATGCTAAATCGCTCATATGCACCATCTCTTTTAATACTACTATCCCCATTTTACACATGACGAAATAGACTCAGAAAAGTTAAGCAACTTTAAAAGTCTTCACAGGCTGTGAAGTGGAAGAATTAAGATTTAAACCAAGATTTGTATGTCTCCAAATCCTAAGCTTAACCACTCTACTACACTGCCTCCCTTACTATCATGTTTCCATATACTAGAAGTAATAAACAAGTCAGGGACTTAAGCTAACCAAAGATGATCTTTTATAGCAGATCTTTATACAAAGCTGCTCTATTAGTGTCCTAACGATACTTTGCAGTAAGCATCAGGTGATGTTCAGTCAAGTCTTCCTTTCGTATCTTGCTTGCCAAACTTACCTAGGCAATAAAAGACCATGTTCACTTTTGATACTATCCTCTGCTTTTCTTATTTAGTCACCAGTTGTGAAACTACTAAAGATCATAAATGCAGGTGATAGTTCTTTATTCTGTTTTCTACATGGTAATCTCAGAACTAGAAAGACTGTAGAAAAGGAGTCACACAGAGCAATCTGGAAGTCAACTGGGTAAAGACAATGACACACACATGCTGCTAAATTACTGGAGATTAATCTTGATTTTGGCTCCATACTTTTTAAGAATGGTGGTGGTGGTTTGTTTAGTCGCTAAGTTGTGTCTGACTCTTTGCGACTCCATGGACTGTAGCCCGCCAGTCTCCTCTGTCCATGGGATTCTCCAGGCAAGAATACTGGAGTGGGTTGCCATTTCCTTCTCCAGGGGCTCTTCCCAACCCAGGAATCGAACCTGGGTCTTCTGCATTGCAGGCAGATTCTTTACCAACTGAGCTATGAACCCCAAACCAGTCAGCTAAATAGAACTAACTGGAGAGGAGTATTCAAGACCTGACAGACATTAGCCTGGATCTGACTAATTTATGCAATTTCCCCCTAAAAGTTTATTTCTGTTTAATCTAATTAAAAAAGAAATAATTCTCAAGGAAAAAGAGTCAGGGTTGTCATACTCTGGAGAAGCCCCCACCCCAAAACTTTTCTCTCAAGAGAATGGAAAAATTATATGAATAAAAGCTTAATTTAGATCCGTGAACACTCTATACAGTTCACTCTGAGAGACATGAATGGATTCTTAAGGAGAACTGGGGGAGACTTAGGATTCATGTGGAGGGCACAGTCCATAACTGCAGTAATCCAAAGGTATTCTGAAGTTGAGCGTGCACTGATGCTGAATATACATCTTGTTAAGTCCAACATGCAGGGCTATGCCTTGTTTCACTGGAAAGTTGCCCCATGCCTCACATCTTCAAGGTGGCCAGATCTGAGGTGAATCCCTCAGTGTTCCTCTAGACTCCCCAACTGTGCAGGCCACTTTGATGCCTTAGACCTGTTAGCTCTTTGGCCTGAATGTGAAGAAAGCTCTAAATATCCCTTCTAATCCCTCTCCACACCCATGTACTTGAGTCTAAGAAAATTCATTTGCCAAGGTTAACATATGTGTTTGCTAGATGATCTGTATGTAATCTGACAAACCATTATAAAGAGAAATATTAAAACAAAAAAATCAACACATGTTATTTATAATATAGTCAGATACACAAGGCAAAAACATTGGGTTAACTACTCTAAGTATAGCGTGATACATAATGAATTCTCAAATGGGTGGTGTAGATGATGTGTATTATGGTCCCAAAGGAGGGATCAAGGTGAGAAATTACTTGAGGATGTTTTTACAGTTTCAAAAATATCCAAACCCATAAAAATTAGAATGGCATATTTATCACTTTTTTTAAAAACATTCTTTATTAAGGATAAAATGTCTAAATTCTTCTTTCTCAGCAAGCCAACCAATCATTTAAAGAGGAAAGATGTTCTCACTCTATCTCTACAATCTGATATCAGCACGTTAGGACCTAGGTCTGACTCATGTCTGGTGAGGCAGCCATTTGCAACCCAGCTTTAATCTCAACTCAGCCAAAGGACTAACGAAAAACAGCAGGCACACCTCTCTTTCTTTTTTCCCAGCACACAGCAGATGATCTCCTGGGGTGGCTTTTTTTATCTTTTCAATTGTGGAAAACAACCATCTATGTAGGGCAGTTAGTTCTAGATAGCAATAACAAAACTGGGTAGGAAAGGAATTTTTTAATCCCTGGGGAAATACCAGTTCACTTAAATAGCCAGTTTGATAAATTATTTGTGTTTTTGTGGATAACTAGATTCTATCTTTTTGGTGCTTCACTTCTGGGGATCTAATTACAGAAGCTTTTAGGAAAAATCACTCTTCATACCTCCTTTGTGACCTTTGAAGGTCACCACACAGCTAGCATCTTCAGCTGACCAGATCTTCAGCTGGGCATCCATTCCCCCACTCAGAACCACAAGGCCTGATGGGAAAAACCTGCAACAATTCACATCAAACACATGTCCTTCCAATACTCTCTGGAAAAACAAAAGAGAATTCCATGCTAGTTCTCTTGTCCATCCCTTGATGTCCTCTTACCTCCCAAATCCTCCATCCCTTAAATGATACATCTACATGCTGGATTTTAAGACAAAAGAGATCCAAAGAATCTGTTTAGTTCATCTGTCTACCAGGTAATGTTCTAGGAGCTGTTGGCTCCCTTTCCTGGACTTTGGCTGTAGATGTTGTGAATTTGAACTCCAGAGCTCTCACAGCTATCCATAATTCTATTTCTACACATAAGGAGCTGAGGAGGTTTGAGGGCTCTTTTACTTAAAATCCTCTGTACAGGATGAGGGGCTCAGCCATACAGTCAGTGTAATAGTTTAGCTACTCTGTCATAGAAATGTATCACTGAAGGCAGTTCATATCAAGGTACCATCCAGACATTCACTAGCCGGATTCTCCCACTGTTTCAGCCCCAATTTGTTCTGGCAAATCATCAAACTTGAGCCTGGTTCTCATATTAACAAGTGGAAAAACAAAGACCAATTGAAGTGCAGTGTTCCTACATTTTCAGAATGGGCCACTCTTCTTTCCATGGCCCAGTCTAAGGTTTCTCAGACCACCCTAAAAGTGTATCCAAAGCCTTTACTCTGAGCTCTCCATTGGAAGCCTGCCAGATCTTCATGCTTCCATCGGTGCTAGAAGACACACCAAGGCCTCCTCCGCTGGAAATGTCCAGGCATGTTATCTGTTCAAAAGACAAAACCAGTGTTGTAACCAGTGTTACAAATAATGAAATGTTCTTCTTTCCTTGAAATGTTATAAACCTCTCTCAGTTCACACTCCTCTAAGACTTCTTCAAGACTATGTTTCCCAACCCAAAGAACATGTATTTCATATGAAGGCTGAGTTATCATCACTGATCTCCCAACAAGGCTAGAGCCAAAACCCTTCATTTCTCAAAACAAAAAGATATTCTTGTAGTCATATATAACCTCCTGCAGTTTATATAACTGTAAAGTCCCTATTCCCATATCATTTCTATAGTTTCCACCTTTTGCTATTTTACTTTAAGATACCTCTCCTGATTCTTAGGAACCCACTTACACAAAAGATAGACTTCTAAGATGCACCAGAAGGATTCAAGGAAAAGCAAAGAGGCTTCCAATTCACTACTTCACACTGCCTCTGTAAAACCTTAATCGTGTTTGTGTATTTCAGAACAAGTGACAGAAAATTCTCAGATTCACTTATGCAATTTCAATATTAGGAATCACTTCATGAATAAACCATGATTAGAATGCCAAGTCATTTTCATATACATGCATATGTATTATCCCCTTTTTATTAAAAAACACCCAGTTGCAAATATTCCAGAAATGTAAGACTGAGATATATAATTCCAGCCATATTCCCAGCAACTACGATTCTCATATGACCTAAATTATTTTTTAAAAAGTAGGAATTTTGACTTTAATTATTCAACTTTCCAGTTTACATTTCTATGCCAATTAAGCCATAATGAAAGGTGTGGCAAAACTAAAGGGATTATATAGGTCAGTTCTAACACTAAGATTTTTTCTTTGATTCCTCAATAAAAGGATTGTTAATTATAGTTCTTTTAATTTAAGGATTATGACAACAATTAACATTTATATCATGATTCATCATTTATAAAACATTTTCAAATACACTGAATCATTTGATCCTCATAATAATCCCATTCTGCTCCTAGCTTCTCATTGGTGGATACTGCTTTCACACTCATGTCTAGGAGACATTTCTCAGATCCTTCTTCTCCCACTGCTACCACCCCAATCCTTGGCCTGACAGTGACTAGCAGTACTGTCAATTTCAACTCTGTTCTGGCTTCCCAACTACATCATGAGCTTTATAAGTGTCAGAACCATGTCCAGCACCACTTTCTTACACAAATCATAGGCTATGTACATAGTAACTATTCAACAAATACCTAATACCAGTTTGGAAATAAGGATGAAGCACCTCGTCAACAGATAAGAAAGTAAAGCCATCTGATCTATATCAAGGAGACCAACTACTGTCCCCATTCATAGGGTCTCAGAAACAAAACATATTTAACACTTTCCTACTCACTTTGAAATCAATTTAATCCCTAAAGTAACACAGCCAAACCTCTTTCCTGACTCAGGTAGCATCTATCTTTGGCTTTATAAAAGACACCTGAAATTTAACCTGTCTGAACAGAACCCTTATTTTCCCCTGAAAGTGAAAGTCGCTCAGTCGTGTCCGACTCTTTGCAACCCCATGGACTATATATACAGTCCATGGAATTCTCCAGGTCAGAATACTGGAGTGGGTAGCCTTTCCCTTCTCCAGGGGATCTTCCCAACCCAGGAATCAAACCCAGGTCTCCTGCATTGCGGGCGGATCAGCTGAGCTACAAGGGAAGCCCTCTGCTCCCTACCAGTACAAGTACTTGTCCCCCACTTAGTAAATGACACCAGAATTTACCCAATTCTCAGGCCAAATCTTTGGGATTATCCCAACTCCTCATTTTCTCTCTCTCATATCCAAGTCATTGACAAATCCTATTTGGCCCCACACCCTAGAATATAGGTTCTACACCACCTGTTCTATTCATTGCTATAGCTCCAGTGCCCAGAAGACTATCTGGAATACAGTAGGTGATTAGTAAATGGGTGAACCACCTAATAATGAGTTCAAATAAGAGAAAGGGAGAATAAGAAATAGAATAAAGGAACAATTATGTGTTTTCTTTTTTCTTAAATGACCTACTCCACAAAAGGTAAGCGGTTCTCCAAACACCTGAAGGAGTCACCACTTCCTCCCCTCGAGGTCTTCAGTTCTATATTTATATATTACAGTGGCTGTCAACAAGGAGCAATTTGTTTCTGGGGGGACATGTGGTGATGCATAAACATTTTTAGTTGTTCCAACTGGGGGCGCTATCTAACTGGCCACTTGTAGGTAGAGGCCAGGGATGCTGCTAAACATCCTGCAGTGCACACAACAGCCTCCTACGAAAAACAATTATCTATCTTAAAATGTCAATACTGCCAAGATTGAGAAACTCTGATATACTGTTTGGTACCCTCTCAGTTAATAAACTCTCCCTGGAGGGGATGGGGACATTGTGTTATCATCTCAGTTATAGATCTTTGAGGCCCTAGTTCCTCAACCTAAAAGGTAATTAAGTCTGAACTATCCATTTTTTCCAAAGTGATAGAACACTGAAAAGTAGATTATAGATCGTACCAGCTGTCTCCTTCCTCCAAATTTTTATTAAAGGAGGAAAGAGAATTAACATTTACTGAACAGCTATTATATGCCAAACATGTAACAGACACTATTCTCATATAATCCACTCAAAAATCTTTTAAGCATTAGTGAGAAATCAGCTGAGAAACCTGAGGTTTAAGAGGTAGTTAAGTAACTTCCCTAAGGTGACAGAGCAGAGCCAGGATACAAACGTAAGTCAGAGTCTAAAGTTAAACATCTATTCCTTAGTTACGGCAAAAGAAAAAACAGATCAAAGGAGCAATTATAAATATTGGATACAGATGACAATTCATGTCCTTGAGATAAAGGATGGATTATTTTGTAGTACTGTAACATGCTAATCATTTCAAAAAGAACTGTTACAAACACTGTAAATCAAATATACTTCAATAAAATAATTAAAACAAAATTAAATTAGACCCCTACTTTAAATCAAATAACAAAAATAAAGTTTGAAATGTAAAAAATAAAACATAAAAATTCAAAAATTATCATATTTATAATTGTATTTAACAAACACTATTTATATTGTGATTGCCATGTTCCAGGCCCAATTCTAATTGCTTCAATCCTCACAACAACCCTAAGAGATAAATACTTTTACTCCCACTTTACAGATAAGGAACCTATAGTACAGGAAGGTTAAACAACTGGCCTAAGGTCACACAGTTAAAGTGGTAGAACCAAAATTCAAATCCAGGGGATCAAATCCACTGCATCTGACTCTAGAGTCCCTGCTCTTACCCATTATACTGTGTAATTTAAAGTATGTGTGTGTATATATATATACATTTATATATATATAAAATCATAGACTACCCTAAGCAGGATCCCAAAGGTAGTCATCATAAATTGATAGGTTTTATTATCTAGAAAATTAAATAATTTATATGTCAAGACACCATAAACAAATAACAATGAATGACAAACTAGAAAAAAGCCATCTACAAAATACATGGCAAAAGATCACTATCCTTGATATAAGAAGAGTTCTTATCAATAAAGAAAAAAATTCACACTTAGAAAAATGGGCAAATGACATGAAGAATGGTCAATAAATATATGAAAAAGTGATCAATTCATAATTTATCAAAGGAAATGTAAGTTAAAATAGCAATGAAACATCATCCCTCAATGGTAAAACTTTAAAAAATTTTAATAGCCAGCATTAGCAGAGAATGTCAAGTCAGACTGGCACAAAAGCGATACAGTAAAAAAAAGTCTTTTTAGGCAACAGATAGGGCCCAGTTGTAGGTCAATCAATCAGAAAATTCAGTACAAGTAGAAAATAATAAAAAAGGGTATAAAAATACCCCTACATTTTATTTTAACTCAAATACTAATCTTTTCATGAGTCCACTAATTACTATAAAGACTTGACTTTCTTGTAAAAAACTATAACCAAAAGGTACACAACTTCTAGTTTCTTGAAAGCAAAGCAAATCTTTAGTCACACTTACAAAGCATTCTAAGAGCAAAAATTTATCCAGGGTTTTTTAAAGAAATCTTTTCCCTAATACTGTACTACATTAATTTTGTCCAAACATACCAAAATAGCAGGTTTTAAAAAACTCTTCCTGGGAATTCCTGGAAGTCTAGTGATTAGGACTCCACTCCAAGGGGCACAGGTTCAGTCCCCAGTTGAAGAACTAAGATTTTGCATGCTATGTGATGTAGCCCAAAAAAACCCCTCTTCTGTATCGTCTCTATAGAGCAATCAAACTTAGTTTCCAAAGACACAGTCACTCTGCCTTTCACACTTATATTTCACTGCCTTAACATATTTAATTAACATAATTTCAAAAACAGTACAACAGACATTGTAACTGACCCTTGGTAAGCATTCAACTTAACCGGTAGTGTCAGCATGCAAACCTCAAAGACCTTACAAGCTGCAAATGTGCTGTGAGCATGAATCAGAATGGTTTACAAAGGAAATGCAGAGCAACAGTTGACTCAATAAATCAGTTAAGTGGAAGCCGGGTAGAACATACCAAAAGCCTTATAATGTACTCATTATAAGTACATAAGTATAATATGACTCAACAACTCTACTTTTACAAATGTACTCTAATTTTTCCTTTTTTTTTAAACATTTTTTCTTACCTTTGTGAGTAAAGGGTTAGCTATAAGTACATCATCAAAACTAGGAAGTCACAAAATTAGAAATAAATGAATGCCCAGTAATGTAAGATGAGAAAAATAAATTATAGTAAAGTCATACAGTGGAATACTATGTGACTCTTAAAATAATATAAAGTAAACACAGAATGATGTACATATTAAGAAATAAAAAGTAACTTATAAAACAGCATGTACTGTAAAAACCTATTATGGTAAAATATTTAAAGAAAAAAGATTGAATCAAGTAAAATAATGATATGTAAAGTATGGTGCTGGCACATATCAGGCAATCAATAAATGTTAGCTATTACTAATATGATTATTATTAATTTTACTTTTTAAAATTGAGATATAGTTAATAGACAATATTAGAAAGTTACAGGTATACAAAATAGTGATTCACAATATTTTAAAGGTTATATTCCATTTATAATTATAAAATAGTGACTACAGTCCCTGTGTTGTACAATATATTCTTGTAGCTTATTTATTTTATACATAATGGTTTGAACCTCTTAATCCCCTACCCCTATCTTGGCCCTTCTCACTTCCCTCCCCCTATTTATATCCATTAGTTTCTAAATCTGCAAGTTTTTTTCCTTTTTGTTACATTCACTAGTTTGTTTTATTTTCCAGATTCTATATCATACAGTATTTGTCTTTTTCTGTTTAACATATTTCACTTAGCATACCCTCCAAGTCCATCCATGTTGTTGCAAGTGGCAAAATCACTGATTATTAGTAGTAAGTGCCATATAACAAAAGCTCACATTATCTTTATATTATAGAAATGAATGATTTTCACTTTCTTTTATATTTCCTAAATTTTGATCACCAAATATATATGTTTCACAATAGGGTTCAGTTCAGTTCAGTTCAGTCGCTCAGTCGTGTCCGGCTCTTTGTGACCCCATGAATCACAGCACACCAGGCCTCCCTGTCCATCACCAACTCCCGGAGTTTACTCAGACTCATGTCCATCGAGTTGGTGATGCCATCCAGCCATCTCATCCTCTTTTGTCCCCTTTTCCTCCTGCCCCCAATCCCTCCCAGCATCAGGGTCTTTTCCAATGAGTCAACTCTTTGCAAGAGGTGGCCAAAGTATTGGAATTTCAGCTTCAGCATCAGTCCTTCCAATAAACACCCAAGACTGATCTCCTTTAGGATGGACTGGTTGGATCTCCTTGCAGTCCAAGGGACTCTCAAGAGTCTTCTCCAATACCACAGTTCAAAAGCCATCAATTCTTCCAAAAACAGCTATTTTTGAAAATGTATCACACAATAAGAAGCAGCAGGCTTTAATATAATCCATCATTTCTGCTTCCAAAAAAGCCTATGGTACTAGAAAGGGCTTTATCACAAAGACTTCTGAAAATTATCCCTCAATATGCTGTTCTTGGAATTTTGAGAAAATACCTCTTTCTATAGGCAAAGGGAGAGAAATATGAGCAGTAGCAAATTACTCAAACATCAAGTACCATCATCATTATTCAAAAGTCGGTAAGTAGAGTAAAGCATATGTAAGAAAATTTTAAAAAAAAGAAAATTTCCCACAATTCCTCTCTTCAATATGACCAGTAATTGCATGTATCGCTTTGAATTATAGTTTTGTCCGGGTATACACCCAGGAGTGGGACTGGTGGATTATATGGTAATTCTTTTTATAAGGAACCTCCACACTGTTTTCCATAGTGGCTATACTAAATTACATTCCCAACAACAGTATAGGAGGATTCCCTTTAATAATAATAATAAAAAAATTATCAGTGAGTGGATTTGTACATTTATTCTAAGGACCCAAGTACCAGTTTTGCCAAACATGTCGCATTTTATCAGCTGTGTTATAACACAAAGTAAATGAAAACCACATTAATTATTAAAATGTTTATAGCACTAGACAAGCAGATAAAATGAAAAACTAACATGTTGTTATGTTTTCTCATTTTATCAAAATACTTACACTCTTCGTATGAATTCTGGAAAAAGTAGTATATGGTGCCAAAAATTTTGAAGATACATTTTCCTTTGGACATGAAACATGAATGCTTTTCTAAACAGAGAAGGAAAGATGAAATCCATCAGTAAAGCTACACCAATGGAACTAAATAAAGCTTCTTCAAGAAAACATTAGGATGAAAGAAACTCTTACCTTTTAAGTGTACCCTCCCTCTCTAATGCAACCCATAAAACTATCATTCCCCTACAGATAATCAGTCCTTTTACTGCAGAGGGGTGCAACGTAATCTGATATTGCTGAGTCATTATGTATTCACGTTGAAGTTTCAACCAAAGACAAACCAACAATAAGATACAAATGACAAACATGAGAACATTAATTTCCATTAAGAAAATCCAATACCAGTACTCTCAATCAGCAGTGTGGCAAAAAACAGGACCAACAGCATCAGCCCCCAGGCCTAAGGCCCAAAAGACTTTTCTAAAAGTAAACTTGCTGCCTACAAGAATTTTCAGAAAGAATGTTAGACTACTGACATGGATAGTTACCAGAGTAAGAAAGGAGGTAAATTATGGTATGCTCATACAATGTGTAGGCCCTGTTCAGGCTTGTGGTGCCCAATCCCACCTAGGCTTAAACTGACTATATATGTTCATAGACTGGTCATTACCAAACAGCTGTCTTATGGTGTCCCATGTTCTGTCTAATCATTACCACATATATTTCAGCTACTGTAGCAAGAAGCCACTAGTGACATAGTATTAAATTATCCCTAGCACCAGACATTAGATTCAAGTGACATGACTTGCTAAAGGCAGACGGTAACCATTTAAGTATGTTGGTGTTTCAAGGCCAAGATATAAAAGGCTTGGTAAACACCTCCTCAAGGATTCTTGCAATACAACAATCCCATACTCTAATCAGCAGAACACTAACACTGTCCCCTAAGTGTGTATCTCCTACATAGAGCTGAGGAGCTGCTCTCACCAAATGGACCCTAATCTGTTATCCCTTATGCAATAGTACTTAAAAGTTTCTGAAAATTCTTCTGGACAATGAAAATGTCCTCAATAATCAAGACTTTCTAAACCTCTTTACGTACAACAAGCACCGTTTTCACAGTTCATGAGAAAGAATAGTTTCAAAGTTATAATATTCTCATCACTGAAAATCAATATTCTCTTATTACAGATCTTCTATTCCTTTAAAAAGACAATTAGGTTATCTATACAGACCGTTCTTTCTTAGCCAGCATATCTATGCCTGGCTGCCTGCAGGCCTTTTATTAAATGAGTTTTTGCTTCTAACCGCATGACAAAGCCCATACAGCGGCAAGACAGCTGACCTGGATTTGGAATTGCCTCCTGTACTCGAAACTAAAGTGTCAGCTAAACTTTCCTGGCTAAATATTTATACCAAGGAAATACATGAGAAGCTCTAAAAGCTCAGTGTTCAGGCCTCTGTAAGAACTGGGTTTTCTCTCAGAAGACTTTATTTCTTTGGAGTTAATTATATAAAAGATTTCAAGAAATGAGTGGATTTCTCCTGCTCATCAATCCTGCAAATCACACTTTAATCCATAAACAGACTATGAAGGAAGATAAATGTTGAATTATCTTCCAGCAGTAGAACATGTTCATGCTGTGAATACTCCACACTAAGATAAAATTAAAAGTCAAAACTTTTATTTTTCAAGGGGTTAGGTTTTTAAACATAATGACAGATGTTTTAACAGGACAATGCAGCAACATCAAATAGCAAAGTGACTCATGGTAGTTAGGAAACATGAATGTTTAACCATAAGCACTTACTGTCTGACCCAGCAGGTATTCAGCAATAATTAGCAATGATGTTGGAAGGGCCTGAGTACAAAGGGAAGAAAGGAAGTCAGCACCCAGGCTGTGAATGGATTCTGGCAAACCACCTGGGGAAAATGTAGGCTTGCAAGATGGTGTTATACTTGAAGTTAATAGAAATGGGTTTCAATTCTGACACAGTCTAGCCAGTTTTGATTATTAAGGATTAATTAACCTCTCTGAGTCTGTTTGCTTATCTGCAAAATGGAAATTTAAAATGCTAATCCCACAGGATTGTTATGATAAACAATAACTCACTTTTGAAATACCTTAGTTTCTTTTATATGCATTCTCAATCCCCACTAATCAACCTATGAAGTACAATACAGTCTTTGTTTTATAGATGAGGAAACTGAGGCTCAGGTAACCAAGTTATTTGTCTAAAATTATATAGCTTGTAAATGTCACAGTAACTAAGACTTGGACTCAGATCTTCTGGCACTTTCTACAATACTGTTTATGAAAAACAAATCTAAAAATATATAAAAACATGTAGCTTATTTTGCACAGAGGGCAGTAAATGAACATTTGCTAAAAACCTTACGTAAAAAACAAAGTATTCTCTATTCTTGTCAGTACACCTGAAACATCTTATAACTAAGAAAGCTTAATTACACCAAAAAAAGAAAAAAAAAAAAAAGGCTGTTTCACCCTTTGGGAATCATCTCACCAGAGCACACTGACTACAGCCATCAAAATGAGGAAGGAAAGTCAGATCATGAGTTTTGCAACACTTAGATGGCCATCTACTCACCTCAAAGGCCGATGAGAAAAGCAGTATATTAAGTACAGGCCTTCACCAAGGTGTGGCCAAACACATAATGCTATATTGTACAATATGGGGTACTAGCTACATAAAGCTACTGAGCACTTGAAATGTTGCTAATACAAATGAGTGACTGAATTTTTAATCTTATTTAAAGTTTAATTTAAAAACTGATACTTGATCCAATTATTGGAAAACTTTTTAAGTACGTTTGGAACTACTTAGGTACATGAACCATCTGTTTTCAACTGTAAATTTTTTTAAACCTAAATACATATAAGTATTTCCAATTAAAAAATTAGAGTTTGAATTGAGATGTTCTCTAAGTTAAAAATACAAAGGAGTGCAAAGACTTAATAAAGAAAAAAAAAAAGAGTAAGAAGAAAGAAGTGTAAACTATTTTTAATAATTTTTTATATTAATTACAGGTAGAAATAACATTTTAGATATATTTGGTTAAATGAAATATATTATTAAAACTAATTTCACCTATTTTTTTTTTTACTTTTTATATGTGGCTACTAGAAAATTTAAAATTACACATGTCAATACATACTGCTATATATAAAATAGATAAACAAAAGGACCTATTGTATAATACAGGGAACTATATTCAATATCTTGTAACAACTTATAATGGAAAAGAATCTGAAAAAGAATACATATATAATATGCATATACATATATACATAACTGAATCACTTTGCTATACACCTAAAACACTGTAAATCAACTAGGCTTCAATAAAAAAAAATTACACATGTGGCTCTCTAGCGAACAGCACTAGTATAAGGGAAGTAAGAGAAAGTTTGCATTTAAAACCATGTCTAAGTATTAAAAAAAAACTCTTGACATTCAAAGGCAGTAAAAATTATGATTATCATATGAATGAAATGGAGATGACAGTGATACACAAATGAGTATAAATATTTAAAGTAGATATATAAGCTACTACTATAGTTTTGGATATGATGCCAGCTAGAAGACATAAAAACCTACCTTGTTTATTTCATTCACAATAAATCCTTCAGAAGCTGTAACCTCTGGGATGCCATCAAGGCCAATTCCTTGACAAGTTAGGCTGCCATACAAAGTTGGTTTCCCTATATAGACAAAGATGCATGTTTCAAAAAATAAGAAGAATTAAACATTTTTCTCCTTGAAGGCCCAATTCAGGCATCTGTATATATGGGAGGAAACTGGCTCATAAAAGCAGGTACTTGTGTTAGTAGTGAGGTGAGTAGAAAGAAAAATAGCCTAGATGAACCTAATCTGGAAGAAATATACTCAAGGGCTAAAAGCCAAGAACAAAGATTTTGAGATATAATATAGTATTTGTAAAGCGACTAGAGTAATCTCAATCTCAGTTTTACTGCCTGTGAAATGGAATTTTCCCAAGACGAAGATCAACATGAACATATGAATTTATCCACAGTACAGACATATTAACAGAGACTAAAGAGTTACACTTCAATAACTGGGAAATCTGCTTAAGCAGGACACTGCTTTTGCAGTAATATGGGCTAAATAAGATATTATCCTGCACATAAATGTTAAAATGTTCTCTTCTATTCTTCTTTTGCACTATATATATATACACATATATATCTATCTATATAGATAGATAGATATATAACAGCCCATAATATGTTGTTTACATTTCTGGCCTCCCCACCAGACTATGAAGTCCTTAAGTTCAGAAAACTAGCAAAGTGCTCAAATTATTCAGTAAATAACTGGTGTATCAAACTTAAATTCTAGGAGTAAGAGAGAGGTAAAAATCATCATTCAAAAATCATTCATGCAGAGTAGGAGAGCTTCCTAGAGAGGGTGGGACTTAAGTAGGGATCTTGAAAGCTACGACTAGGCAGAAAATAAGGGAAAGGAATGGGGAAGGAAATGGCAACCCATTCCAGTAATCCTGCCTGGAAAATCTCACAGAAAGAGAAGCCTGGTGGGGTGACAGTTCATGGGGTCACAAAGAGTCGGACACGGCTGAGTGAGCACAAGGGAAAGGAAACTCCGTGTCAGGGACAGGCATGTCAAGAATAAAGAACAGTCACACAGGAACAAGGGGGGAGGAGGCATCAATTAACATACTAGTTTAGTCACTGAAAGATATTAACAGAGTAACTCACAATCTAGGGTAGAAGTTTGGACTACAGAAGATCTAGAGAAGAAGGTGTGGCAGGGAAGTGGCATGAAATGTTAGTTCAGAAAGATGCCACAAAAATAGGATTGAGTGAACTCTACTTTTTGTCCCACTCCATGATTCCCTCCTGGCTTCAAATTATCCTAGGAAGTCTGGCCCTTTTGGTATATTATTTCTACCAATCTCCTGTCAGCACTGTCAATGACCTCTCTACATTTACAAAGTCACTGACATGATCTCAGTCTCAGTATCTTGTCTGTGTAACAAAAGTGGGATTAATCTAACCATTCACCTTTCTGCATTTCTACATATAGGCTGCTGAGTGCAGATACAGTACAGGACACAACTGTGCAAACTGGCACCGCTACAACTTACCACAGTTTTCAAACTCTGCATAGTTCTGGAGTCCTTTTGCCCCTTTTGCTCCCAGAGCAGCCAATTCTCACTATACCTAGCCTATCATCAAAACCTTCTTCCTTCATAACAGCCAAAAACTGGAAACAATTTAAATGTTCATCAGCTGATGAAAGGACCAAAAATGTGCTATGTCCTTACAACAGACTATTACTTGGCCATAAAAACATATGAATGCCACAAAATGGATGAACCTTGAAAATGTTATGTTAAATGAAAGGTGCAAAAGGTCACATATTATGACTGTATTTATAAGAGATGTCCAAAACAGGCAAATCCACAGAGAAAGTCAATTAGTGGTTGCTAGGAGCTAGAAGCAGGGTAGAATGTGGAGAGACTGCTAAATAGCATAAGGCTTCTTTTAGAGGTGATGAAAAGAACGCTATACATACAATGCTATGAACATACTAGAACCCACTGAATTATACACTTTAAAAAGATAAACTTTACTGTATGTGAATTATATCAGAATACAGTTATTACCTTAAAAAAAAATCAGAATCCTAATAAGTACCTACATGTTATGGTTGACATCTAACACATAGCACACATTTTATTTCAACAAAACTGCTATTTCAGGGGAAAACAACAACAACAAAAAATCCTCTTCTTTAAGAGCTGACCCTAACTCCAACATCACAAAGAAAACTGAGGCTATAAGAAAATTTCACATTTCTATATCCATGTCTATGCATGTATCTATCAACACATGTACACTTACCTTCACCTTCTTTCATCTTAGTCTTTTAAACTTAATTCAATCTCTTTCTCATCTAAGATACTGATTTTTCAGTTAGTCCTCTTTTCTACCTACAACCTACATATTTTTTCTTTTTTTTTAAATATATTTATTTACTTTTAAATAAGGGCTTCCCTGGTGGCTCAGACGATCAAGAATCTGCCTACAGTGCGGGAGACCTGAGTTCAGTCCCTGGGTCAGGAAGATCCGCTGGAGGAGGGCATGGCAATCCACTCTAGTATTCTTGCCTGGAGAATCCCCATGGATAGAGGAGCCTGGCAGGTTCATGGGGCTCAACTGAGTTCATGGGGCTCAGACACAACTGAGCGACTAAGCACAGCGTTTTTAAATGAAAGAAAGATGAATATTTTTAATGTATAACCTGTATTTTAATTGCTCTCCAATTAGTTCCCATCTTTAAAAATAAGACAAAAATCCTTGATTCTGAGACCTTCTAGCTACCACTTTTCTTCAATGCAACACCTATTTCCTCAAAAGAAAACTGTTTAATTCGAATCATAGGAGTCCCAGAAGAAGAAGACAAAAAGAAAGGCCGTGAGAAAATACTCGAGGAGATAATAGCTGAAAACTTCCCTAAAATGGGGAAGGAAATAGCCACCCAAGTCCAAGAAACCCAGAGAGTCCCAAACAGGATAAACCCAAGGCGAAACACCCCAAGACACATATTAATCAAATTAACAAAGATCAAACACAAAGAACAAATATTAAAAGCAGCAAGGGAGAAACAACAAATAACACACAAAGGGATTCCCATAAGGATAACAGCTGATCTATCAATAGAAACCCTCCAGGCCAGAAGGGAATGGCAGGACATACTGAAAGTAATGAAAGAGAATAACCTACAACCTAGATTACTGTACCCAGCAAGGATCTCATTCAGATATGAAGGAGAATTCAAAAGCTTTACAGATAAGCAAAGCTGAGAGAATTCAGCACCACCAAACCAGCTCTTCAACAAATGCTAAAGGATCTTCTCTAGACAGGAAACACAGAAAGGTTGTATAAACGTGAACCCAAAACAACAAAGTAAATGGCAACAGGGCCATACCTATCAATAATTACCTTAAATGTAAATGGGTTGAATGCCCAACCAAAGACAAAATTGGCTGAATGATACAAAAGCAAGACCCCAAGACCCCTATATATGCTGTCTACAAGAGACCCACCTCAAAACAAGAGACACATACAGACTAAAAGTGAAGGGCTGGAAAAAAATATTTCATGCAAACGGAGACCAAAAGAAAGCAGGAGTCGCAATACTCATATCAGATAAAATAGACTTTCAAATAAAGGATGTGAAAAGAGACAAAGAAGGACACTACATAATGATCAAAGGATTAATGCAAGAAGAAGATATAACAATTATAAATTTATATGCACCCAACATAGGAGCACCACAATATGTACGGCAAACGCTAACGAGTATGAAAGAAGAAATTAATAGTAACACAATAATAGTGGGAGACTTTAATATCCCACTCACAACTATGGATAGATCAACTAAACAGAAAATTAACAAGGAAACACAAACCTTAAATGACACAATGGACCAGCTAGACCTAATTGATATCTATAGGACATTTCACCCCCAAAACAATCAACTTCACCTTTTTCTCAAGTGCACATGGAACCTTCTCCAGAATAGATCACATCCTGGGCCATAAATCTGGTCTTGGAAAATTCAAAAACTGAAATTCATTCCAGTCATCTTTTCTGACCACAGTGCAGTAAGATAGATCTCAATTACAGGAAAAAATTGTTAAAAATTCAAACATATGGAGGCTAAATAACACCATTCTTGAATAACCAATCATAAGAAATAAAAAAAGAAATCAAAGATATTGTATAGAAATGAATGAAAATGAACACAACAACCCCAAACCTATGGCGACACTGTAAAAGCAGTTGCTAAGGGAAGGTTCATAGCATTACAGGCTTACATCAGAAACAAGAAAAAAGCCAAGTAAATAACCTAACTCTACACCTAAAGCAATTAGAGAAGGAAGAAATGAAGAACCCCAGGGTTAGCAGAAGGAAAGAAATCTTAAAAATCAGGGCAGAAATAAATGCAATAGAAAACTAAAGAGACCATAGCAAAAACCAACAAAGCTAAAAGCTGGTTTTTTGAAAAAATAAACAAAATTGACAAACCATTAGCAAGACTCATTAAGAAGCAAAGAGAGAAGAACCAAATTAACAAAATTAGAAATGAAAATGAGAGATCACAACAGACAACACTGAAATACAAAGGATCATAAGAGACTACTACCAGCAGCTCTATGCCAATAAAATGGACAACTTGGATGAAATGGACAAATTCTTAGAAAGTATAACTTTCAAAAACTGAACCAGGAAGAAATAGAAGATCTTAACAGACAATCACAAGCAAGAAATCGAAACTTGTAATCAAAATCTTCCAGCAAACAAAAGCCCAGGACCAGATGGCTCACAGCTGAATTCTACCAAAAATTTAGAGAAGAGCTAACACCTATCTTACTCAAACTCTTCCAGAAAATTGCAGAAGAAGGTAAACTTCCAAACTCATTCTATGAGGCCACCATCACCCTAATACCAAAACCAGACAAGGATGCCACAAAAAAAGAAAACTACAGGCCAATATCACTGATGAACATAGATGCAAAAATCCTTAACAAAATTCTAACAAACAGAATCCAACAACATATTAAAAAGATCATACACCATGACCAAGTGGGCTTTATCCCAGGATGCAAGGATTCTTTAATATCCACAAATCAATCAATGTAATACACCACATTAACAAATTGAAAGATAAAAACCATATGATTATCTCAATAGATGCAGAGAAAGCCTTTGACAAAATTCAACACTCATTTATGATTAAAACTCTCCAAAAAGCAGGAATAGAAGGAACATACCTCAACATAATAAAAGCTATATATGACAAACCCACAGCAAGCATCACCCTCAATGGTGAACAATTGAAAGCATTTCCCCTGAAATCAGGAACAAGACAAGGGTGCCCACTCTCACCACTACTATTCAACATAGTGTTGGAAGTTTTGGCCACAGCAATCAGAGCAGAAAAAGAAGTAAAAAGGAATCCAGATAGGAAAAGAAGAAGTGAAACTCTCATTGTTTGCAGATGACATGATCCTCTACATAGGAAACCCTAAAGACTCTACCAGAAAATTACTAGAGCTAATCAATGAATATAGTAAAGTTGCAGGATATAAAATTAACACACAGAAATCCCTTGCATTCCTATATACTAACAATGAAAAAACAGAAAGAGAAATTAAGGAAACAATACCATTCACCATTGCAACAAAAGAATAAAATACTTAGGAGTATATCTACCTAAAGAAACAAAAGACCTATACATAGAAAACTATAAAACACTGATGAAAGAAATCAAAGAGGACACAAACAGATGGAGATATATACCATGCTCATGGATTGGAAGAATCTATATTGTCAAAATGGCTATTCTACCCAAAGCAATCTATAGATTCAATTGCAATCCCTATCAAGTACCAACGGTATTTCACAGAACTAGACCTAAAAGAATTT